>NC_081787.1:5363480-6800259 GCF_963082965.1 Carassius carassius | reverse complement strand
TCTAACGTTAGCATGTTTACATAGAAAAGTAACTTTACTGTACATAAAATCGACTTAAAAGCTAATAATTATATTGGTATGTTGAATCACATTAAATGTTTCATGATTAAAACATACATTTATATATTCAGAGATAAATAAACGTAGTTTTGAGCATCCGAGTCAGCTAATATGAAGCTAGCTAAGTTAACTGCTCCCTACGTTACCTGTTTGTTACACAGGACAATGATAAAACTTCAGACACAAATAGTTGAACGGAACTAAGATACTAATTTATCTAACCCTCTGGAGTCTATTAACGCGTATACATGTTATGAGGCATTTTCTCCTGATAACCCCGAAAAGAACTTAAATTACACTTTCAGTTTTAATCGTACAGATGAGAGCAATACATCAATCAAATCTGTAAAGGGTCTACTTTTTTGTATACAGACATAATAACAACAAAACTTTGTGCACTTACAAAATAAAGATAACAAACAAGGTGTGCTGTCTGCAGCCTTTGTCTGCGCTGATCTTCATTTACAAACACGTCATTAAAATGAACTGTAACTCAGTGAATACTCAACGAAGAGACATGATAGATATATCTATAGAAAGCCATACATGTCTACTTTTAAACTAAAAAAGTGCCGCCGAAAACAAATATTCTGTGATAAAGTAATCCATATGAAAACAACGCAATGTTCGTTTTTCACGTCTCCCCTCATTTTATCTAATGTGACTCTGCCCCAGCACTGTGCTCTATTTATATCACTGAAGCGCGCGGCTTGAATACGCCCACAAAGAAGAAAAAGCAGCGTAACTCACCTGAAAAGATGTGTTTGTGTGTTCAAACACGAGTTGAACCAGGCACAAAAGCGAAGCTTCACTCCTCGTCTCTCTCAGTCCTCGACTTTTTACAAATGATGGAAAGAAACGCGCGCAACGGAAAGTCTCGCGATAGCGCATTTGCCTGTAAGTGACAAGTGATTCAACTGTCGCGATAGTTTCGCAGTTCAAACATAATCGCTTTGCCATGATCGATCAAGGTCATTTTGATCAAAATCTAAGAAACTATTATTATTATTTATAATATATCGCAATTACGATCGAGGTGGCCAGTGGGGTGGCCATGATTAGTTCCATGGTGGCCATGGCCACCCCTGGCCACCCCCTAGCTCCGCCCCTGCATTGAGGAAACTTAACAAAACAGGAAGCAGACGTTGCCTGAGAAAGCTGAGTGTCAGGATAGTGGATCAACTAATTGACTTCTACGGACCAACTAGACAATACAATTTGTAGTTTATTCATGTAAGATTTTTTTTTTAGCATCATTACTCCAGACGTCAGTGTCACATGATCATTGAGATATCATTCTAATATGCTTTTTAATAGGGATGCACGATCATGATTTTTCATGGCCGATTCCGATACCGATTTTTTTAGAAGCAAACTGGCCGATTCCGATACCGATTTCAGATTTTTTTTTTATCTTTAAGCAACAAACAAGAAAGAAGGAAAGTGTGCATAAACAAGATTTTTATTTGTTATTTAATAGGCCAAACTGGCTTTTGGCTATTGAAAACAATAACCATAACCGTCTGTAATTAACGGCAGAAACTGCACAGTAAGTAGCCTACATTCAATACAAACATAGATGCTACAGACATCAGCATTTAGCTTTTGTTTTTGAATTGGGTTGAAACTACATAGAACTGGCCACAAATTAAAAGATTTACTGTAACCATGTGAAATTAAAGGCAATAACTGCATAGTTCTACAATCCAAACAACACAATAAACACACATTCAATAAGATGTTTCTTAATCAGCATTCAGTATTTGTTTTAGTTTTTAAATTTGGTTTTAAATAAAAAAAGGTCTTTACCAGTGAGACTAAATAAAAGTATGCTATATAAATACATTATTCCAAAATGTTAAAATCAAATAATGTTGGTGCGAATAAAACAAAGATGCAAAGTGTTTCATTCATCCAGTTAAAAAAAAAATTAGGGTAATGATTCACATCTATATTTTTTTTAATTGAGCCAATGAAAAATAACTTATTGTCTCAAGTAAAAAAATATAGATGTGAATCATTACCCTAAAATGTTTTAATTGGATGAATGAAACACTGTTGCAGTGTGCCACAGCAGGTGAATTTAAATCAAATTAAGTCGATGTAATTTTAAGGTAAAATAAAATGTAATCATCCTAATGCAGAACTGACGTTTACTTCTGGCATTTTTAAACGTGTATGCAAGTTCTACTTTATAAAAAAAAAAAATGTCACAGTTTGTCCATTTCACTTCTCATCCAAAACGTGAGAAGTTGATCTGAACATCTCTTCACGGTCTATGCGTGTTCAGGGCGTGGACCGGTACATTATATGCTCGCGCAGCTTAAATGCGCGCAGGAAAGGGGCTCTTATTTGTGCGCCAGTACACCAACGGCTGATCGCTTCCTGCTACCTGTGCCTCAGACATGAAGCTCTGCACTTCCAGTACTGATCGGCTGCCCGTGTCCTGCGCACAGATTTCGAAATACTTCCACACAAATGACATAGCGAACGATTACAATGTAGTCTGTGCATGCGTTGTAACAATTGTAACGATAATCTTACCACGATACATCACCTACGATAAGTATTGATAAGGTCCGCCCCACCCCCCCACAGCCCTGGCCCACTTGCGGTTGACCCCACTTACACAACGGCTCATCTCAAATCAGATGATGCATGTAAAACATATTTATTAAAATAACAATGCATGAAACAGAATTATTGGCCTCAGACATTATAACAGCAATGATCGAAAAATGTGGACAAACAACACGGAATGCCGTATGCACGCTAATATACCAGTCATTTATGCCTTCATAATTTGAACATTTTTTAAGCCTTGTCAATTAAACATTCAAGCAAAGAATAAGCGCTTGAGAACTTGCACTCGCTTTTTGAAGATGTGTGTGTGTGTGTGTGTGTGTGTGTGTATGTGTGTACTTGTTTTTCTATTCTGGTGGGGACTTAAACCTGAATACACACAGACTCATGGGGACTCGTGTCACGGTGGGGACCTAAATTGAGGTCCCCACGGGTAAACAAGCTAATAAATTACACAGAATGAAGTTTCTTGATCTAAAAATCTAAAAATGCAGAAAGTTTCCTGTGAGGGTTGGTGTAGGGCGATAGAAAATATGGTCTGTACAGTATAAAAACAATTGCGCCTATGGAGAGTCCCCACAAGGATAGCTGACCAGACATGTGTGTGTGTGTGCGTGTGCATGCACTCATGCGTAGCAAGAGAAAATATTGATTTATTTTTCAAGACTTGTTTAACCTCACAAACTAAAACAAAATATATCAACATGCCCATCTTTTTGAGTTTCTTTGCAAACATAATTGGTCATGTCTTAAGTGAACATAAACAGTCAAGAAAGACTACATATGCGTATCATAATCAGTGTACTGGATCTGTGAATTATGTCTTTAAGGAACAGCAGTCTAGTCCTGCTGCCTGTTCAATTTAAACAACAAAAGACAAGGAAATCACACAATTGCTCTTGATTGAATAGCTTTTGTAAGGATTGGTCTTATATGGGTCCTATTATGCTCTTTTACAAAGTCTTGATTTTGTTTTGGAGTGTACTAGAACATGCTCTCATGCTTAGTGGTTCGAAAAACACATTATTTGTCACATAATTTACATTATT
Organism: Carassius carassius; assembly: GCF_963082965.1. Taxonomy (NCBI): domain Eukaryota; kingdom Metazoa; phylum Chordata; class Actinopteri; order Cypriniformes; family Cyprinidae; genus Carassius; species Carassius carassius. Next base: position 6,796,567 of record NC_081787.1, on the reverse strand, counting down.
ACAATACCTTTCTCCCCAGACTGGTACAAACTGCCAAAAAACGAAATGTGTTTTGTGATTGGTTAGCTGTCTATATTTCAATACTTTCTCTTGCTGTGATATCATTGAGTAATTATGCTGTAGGCTTATATAAATTGCGGCCATCAGGGAGCCGCTATTATGCCTGGCATTGAAACTGTTTTTGAGTGCACGATCGCTCTTTAGTTTCACTTTCACTTTCGACGAGATTCACAATCGCACGTAGTCTGTTTATACTATGGAGCAGCAGTACTTACTGCACATATTACAAGATAAGATGTTTTGTCAGTAGTGCTCAGAATCTACAAATATTTGCCACCGTCTTCAATCATGACTCCTTTTTTATGTGGTAAGTGAAATTTTATGTACTTTAGTGAAAAAGCATAATAGGACCCCTTTAAATTTATACAGTGAAAAATGCACTGTTATTTGACATTTATTTTTACATTTCCTGTGCCTGAAAATTACTGCTAAACGCCTAAAAAACAGTGTTTATTTGATTTATCTTTGCTCTGTTACATTCATTTGTGTTGTTGCATTTAGTTTGATTATTTGTTATTATTTTCTTTATTTTTATTTGACCATAGTCCTTTTTTCCATGAACATAGCACATACCGAGCAATCTGAACCGTTACACCTCTACTTGTATAATATTTTTTAGTTATGTCACATTCAAAATAAAAAAAAGTTTTGCCAATTTTTTTTTTTTTTCTGACTGCTAGGGTTGGGAATCGTTAGAAATTTTATGGTTCCGGTTCCACCTAATGGTTCAGGTTCCAATTCCAGTTCCATTAAAATCATTAAACAACTATTAAAAAAATAGTGGTAAGGAAAAAAGCACAATACTCAGCTACTCGATGCTCAATACTTTTTATTACTTACTGTCCACTTAATTTAAAGGTTGGCAATGTCAAAATTCAACATATATTACAGTATACAAATTTTCAGGTTCCAATTCTGGTTCCATTTAAATGAACTATTTTTTTTTTCTTTTTTTTTTTGTTACTATTTTACGTTTATTGAATGTAGTGTTGCTGAAAGGTAGTAAGTAATGTTGAGTAATGCTAGTCCATCAATCAGCATGTGCTTCAACTTTGATGTTTTTTACACTATCAATAACATTTTGCTTTTCAAGCATGAATAAGCTGGTTGGCCAAATAGTCCCTTGAGGGCTAAGACACTTGTTCATTTCCCTAAATTAATGAACTATAAACTGTTATACTTATATAACCATGTATACACACTCTCCATAAAGCCCCTATTTCACAAATAATAATGCAGTCAGGAGATGGTGTGATGCAATGAGTGGTTTCCACATTTTTAAACATTTAAAATGCATGAAAATAAATATTTTCTATCACTTTGTTTATCACTGACCTGTACACTAAATAATCTATCCCTCATACTTACATAACAATAGCAGTCTGTTTATTTAGTGGTCCAAGTTGAAGTCAGTATGTATATTAATGACAATACGGGACAAATATAATGTAATTTAGTGGCAGCAGGTGCTGCGTGCAATTGTACAGTCAGACAAAACGATGTGCACAGTTGTCAAAGGCGCGAGTGCACGCACAGTCATGGGAAACGTGTTCGGCAGTTAAAGACACGACACGGACATGCATTTGTGGAATGTGCGTCATCGAAACATGGCATTAAAGAGGCAGGGTATCGTTTCTGTTACCGGAGCAAGGCTGCTCATAGTGCTTGGTCGCGTGTCGCACCAGAACCGTTTTCGGAACCGAAACTTATAAATTGCTCATGATTCAGGTTATTTTCAAAAAAATATCTGAATAAGAACCGGTTTTCGGTTCCCAACCCTACCGACTGCATCTCTCTAGATGTTTTTAAATGTGTGTTATGTAAACACCCCCTTAAGAAACACATTAGGTGAATCTCAAACCACCTAATTATGCAGAATTGTCTTGAAAGTGATTCATTGACTAGTCATTCAAGCAACTAAATAGTTAATATTGAAAATCTGTATTTTTGACATACCTAGTCCAGTAGCAATGTTTTTGAAGCAGCTCGCTCAACCATGCTGCAAACCTGTTGCCATCTATTCTGTCCTGTGTAATTCTGTTTTCAGGACACTTTGGGCTGAACTCTCTAACAGCAGGCAGGAGAAAGACAAACAAGGCAGCAGTGAAGCGACTCTCACTTGAAGTCTGACAAAAGCATGTAATCTGATCATAACGTTAGGTGTTATACAGCCATAACATCCAGCAGGAGTCTTTGGGGATGATAGGGAAGCAGCAGGATCTAAACACACACAGCTACTGCACATCCTGACCACAAGCACACTATAACTCACGGCAGATCTCTGTTCCCCCTCAGTGACTTTAATGATGTGTGCCTCAGCGTCTGTAATGAAAACATGTGCCAGAGTGCTCATTAAATTAAAGCTCTGTTCTTAACAACAGTAATGTTGTGTCGCCATGTGGCATCCTGGTCGACAACAGAAGGACGGAGGCTATATTTAATGTTTCTTTGAGTGACAGCACAGCAAGGTTCTGTAGGTGTAATAATATTTTATTCAGACTGTAACCGTTAGTCTGGAGAGTGTTAAAACACATAGGTCTTTGAACATTCATCTCCATTTGCTCCCTGTATTCATTTCCATTTTAAAAGCTTTTCCTGCAGTTGCTTTCCATTGCAATTGTCCAATATCAGATATAAAATTGTGAAATGTTCATGAATATAGACATGAGAGGCAATTTTGGGGTGAATGAAAACAAGTGTGCCGATGTTATTGAGTATACTATAGCTCTATGAAGTAATCCAGCGCTTACACAATGGTGGAGAGCTTTCAGCTTGTATAAGTGGATGGTGATTATGGGTGAATGATACTGAGTGTGTGGCATTACAGTATTCTAAACCATATTATAAAGTCTTTAAATGATTTAGTATGCTGTAGTTCTGAAGTCTCTCTGTGTTCTCGTAATGAGTGTGTGTGTGTTTCTGAGGTTTCTGATCCCCTCACATTGGCTCTTTGTGTCTGCTGATATGGTCCTGCTATGGAACCACACAGCCAGTCAATCACACACCAGTGAGGTTGGGATGTCCCCAATCAGTGGAGAGTAGGTAGTGATTGACGTATGAGAGTTTTGAATCAGCTGCTGTGAGAGTTTACACCTGTTTCTGTTTGTAATTTCTTATAAAGAGTTTTATTTCTGCTGCTCTGTGTTTTTCCAGTATTTTGCATTGCTATATTTACCATTCAAATGTTTGGGGTCAGTAAAATTTGTTTTTAAGAAATTAATAATTTTATTTACAATGGATGCATTAAACTGATCAAAAGTGACAGCAAATAAATTTAAGACGTCGCATAAGATCTCCTAAATTTTTGAAAAATATTCCAGTGTATTTCAGTATTATTTTTAGATATAAGGGGAAATTTTATATAATATATTTTAATATTTAGTTTGTTCTGTAATTAGTGGATCACATTTTTTAATTCATGAAGTAAACGAAAAAATTAAGATACATATTTTCCAATATCATTTCACAAATAAAATGCAATAAATTTTCAGGACAGCATTATCTCCTGAAGCTTGCCAAATTAGATTTCCATGACTATTTTTGATTGATAATGCAAATTAATAAACCGGTGTCAGTTGAAATGTACTGAATGTTGTGCAGCTATTGTGATATATTACAAGCCAAATCAATCATATAACATGTCATAAGTCTAACTGAGACTTGTTATAGCACTTCTATATCATTGCTCTTTTGTTGATTTTAATTGCTTCCATTGTCCTCATTTGTAAGTCACTTTTGATAAAAGTGTATGCTAAATGACTAAATGTAAATAAAGCAGTATCCTACAATTCAGCATTTTTACTATAACACATTCAATAACAGCAAAGAAATAAGTCAGAATGAATCACCAGTGCAATTCACTTTAAAGAAAAGTTGCACACTAACCTTTTTTCTTTTTTTTCTTTTTTTTTTAAGAATGGGCGTGCTGGTCTAAATAAGAGGTGTGTTCAGGCGCATTGCTGGCGTAGTTATTTTAAGTAGCTGAAAACAGACTGCACCATAGACCAACTCAAACCTGGTCTAAAGTCTGGCACAATGTTTTTTTCTTTGTTATTTAAAGGCCGTACACACTGCTTATTAAACACAGGGACACACGGCAGCACACAAACATACCAAATATAAAAAAATTAAAGGACTGCAATGCATAAGATTTTTTTTGTAGGCTAATGTCATAATGGATAGCATTTATCAGAATTAGGCTATCTATTTGCTCGCACACGAACAGCTCCGTTTCATCTCGGAGACGCGTTCTGTCTTTGCGCTTGCCAAATTCCGCCGTGTAAATAGCAAATCCGTCATGGCACGAGTGCAACTCGCTCTTAAAGGGAATGGAAGATGAGACTCTGAATGGTTTATTGCACGTTGTTAAAATAGCAAAAAGTGGATTTGGACACACCCTGAGTGCACCTGCACCATGCGCTTTACACTTTGCGTTTAGATCGTTAAAATAGGGCCTTGTGTGTTTGTGATCAGAAGAATATATAGAAAGAGAATGCATGCACAAGTGAGTCTGTATGGCTGAGTTCAAATGTATTCATCCATCAGCGTGACAGTGAGTGGGAGAGAGGAAATCAATTAAACGTGTTCTGTTCTCTGCACACTTTCTCTTTACATATAATAAACCGAACCACATGATTCAATGCTAAGTTGTGTTTAATGGTAATGCCTGCTGTTTGATCAGTAAACACATCAAATATTAAAACAACCATGCAAATATAAATGGTTTAATTACAACATATTACAGAAGAACATTTGATCAGATGACAGTCAGTGCACACTGGCGAAGTCTGAGCTCTTCTGTGAGCTGCTCTGTAGGCACATTTGAAGTCGAAAATCAGTTTAGTGTTTAGCAGGCAGAGACAGGCACATCAATATTAGAAGCCCACCGACTACAGAGAGAGGACAGACACCATAGCCTTCTTTAGTGGCCATAAGCGACTCTCTGCAAGGAAACAGTTCAGACCTTATAGAACACTTTCTTCAAAAACAGTACATGTCCCATGGCTACTTTTTAAAGCAGTTAATGCACAAATACTTTTCTTTTGTTTTGAGAACTATTAAATATGTTTGATCAAACTGTTTTATGACTATTATTGTTTATGTATGCATTAAGCAGACACTTTTATCCAAGGCGACTTACAGTGCATTCAGGCTAACATTTTTTACCTAACGTGTTCCCTGGGAATCGAACCCACAACCTTGCACTGCTAACGCAATGCTCTACCACTTGAGCCTCAGGAATGTTTAGACATTATCAAATTGTAAATACCATAGAAAAGAGAGAACAAAACACAGGCGGGCAAGTAGGAAAAAGAAAAGATTTATTTAACAAAAAATAACCCAACAATCAGTAGTCAGTATATGGACGTCAGTAGTGAAGAATGCATGAGAGAGGTCTGGAAGCTGAAGGTCTGCATGAATATTAACACAAATAATAACAGAAAACCAAAAGGACCCGCTCATTCAAGTGCCGTCACATCGTTGCGCCCCGCAAATCCACCGTAATAGAACTCTTATAGGCCGATGATGAGCCGCAGGTGGAAAGACCACAACCCCACTAACGACATACCTACAACTCAACATAAAAACTAACAAACACAGGCCCAGCACTAACTGGGACCTAACAATACACACACAGTAAAGAACTAAAAAGGAGTCTTTTTTTGTGTGCTAGTCTGACTGTCCTGTCTCATCTATCCACCTCATGTGTCCATGGATCCATCTTTACCATTGATTCCATTTGTAGGCTTCTTAGGCTATATAGAATATCTTTTGGGAATGGCTTTTTTAGTTATTGTTTTGGAAAACTCCCATTCAGTCTGATGCCACTCTGGTGAATAACACCCACAGTCCGATCAAATGGTAATTAAAGGGATAGTTCACCCAAAAATGAAAATTATGTAATTAATTAATCACCCTCATTAATTACTCACATAAATCAGAGAAGAATCAGCAGCTCTTGTTAACATGTTTTGGAGATTAAAGTGGAAGAACAAAAAGAAGAACAGGGAAATTCAAGTTGTACCACTTGAGCATAGGTGCTTGGCATACCAGCAGACAACATTATCTCATAAAGCTTGCCAAATTAGATCTCCATGGCCACTTTTGACTGATAATGCAAATAAACAATTTAATCATGGTTTGGTTTTGAATTTGTTTATTAAAACTGAAAATTTGGTCTGATTCATGAAAAGGAATTGAACTCTATTGACCAGTCATGTCTCTGTGCCCAAATTATAAATAAACCAGCGTCAAATGAAATGTACTGAATGCTGTGCTCGGTACACTGACACCCCCCAGTTCTTCAGTTACAGAAACAGAGCTATACATTTAACATGAAACACACTGAAATCTTCAACAGGCAGCCTAATAAATATACACATACACCTTTACATTTTTACATTAATCTCTGTATGAACAAATAATCATTTTAAACTTAATATTCTTACTTAACAATTAGCTCAAATAATTATATTGCTCCACATTGTCAAAACAGACACAAGACACAAATTACAAACACGGACACAACCTTGACAAAGTAAATGATATAAAACATTGACAGCTTCTAAGAAAAATCTTATGTATACTAAGCTTTAAATTAGGATTGGCTAGAAATGCATACTTTTTTAATTCAGCTCTACATAAATAATAAATAATAATAACATTTTGACATTCTTACTTAACGATTAGTTAAAATCCAACTAATAATTCACATCTCCCGATCTTCAGTTACAAAAACAAAGCTTAACCACAAGAAATTAATATAAAGCATATTGACAGCTTCTATAAAAAGTATTATGCTCACACAATAAGCTATAACTTGTTTAAAATTGAACGGTTAATTAATTAATTAATTTAGTATCCTGTTTCACTTTGAAATGTCACATTAGAGACAAAAATAGGTTCTGAACAGCAGTTCACATTGACTTGACAAGAAGCTGAAAAAGGAAAACTAGTTCTGTGGTATTCTACTCTTTAAAGTTAGTGCCATCAGCAGTGCAACTCACTCGTTTGAGACATCTTGAGCTTCAATGATAATTTAATTATTCAGATGGGTGGTTGAGGCAGAGGGAAGGATGAGGTGCAGGTGGAGAGACCTGGTTACCAGGCATCCGAACTGCACCGAGCAGGAAGGAACAGCCTCTGACTGGAATAGATTCTGTCAGCTTCCCCATTTACTTCTTTTCCATAAATGGGATTGGAGTTGGAAGAGGGAAAGTGGGTAAAGTAATGAGACAGATCCAGAGGGGGAATGGGGGGAGGTATACTGCACAGAAGCTGAAAAACAAAGAATCTTAGAGAAAAATGGATGGGATGGTGGGAGGGGAAAAATAAATAAGGTTAGTGGTTGAAAAAGATATTGAAAGACAGAAAGGAAGATCTGATGGAGGATGGGTTAAGAGAAAAACGCAATAAGGGAAAATAGGAGGGAAAAGAAAATACCGGGTGGAGGGCGGAGTGAATGGCAGAAGATAGGGCACTTAGACGCATATGAAGACCAAGTAGAAACTCTTTCCCTTTCTAGCACACGTACAAACATCTCCTGCATTTCCATCAGGGAGGGGGAAGCCCTTTGGGAGAAGAGAGGGCGGGGCAATGCAGGATTTCCCTTGTCAGAGGAAAAGATATTAGATACGAATCAGTGAGCTGGCAACAGCATGACTGCAGCTCCTGATATAATTACACTTGGATATAGAATCAGCTCGAACACAAAGCACTACAACACCTCAATATCTGCTCTCTTTTACTCAGCTGTTAGGATGGAAAATTAGTCATGTGGTTAGGGATCGTACAGAGGAACAGTCGGAGCCTAAGTTAAGTCACCTACTATAATTAACACTCGTCAACATCTAATACAAATAAAAAATTGTCTTTGAAAAGTGAATATCTGATACTTAAGTTAATGGGTTTTTTCCCCCAATTTATTATGAAGTACAACATAACACATGGTTTAAACAGAATTTAAATCACAAAAATGAATTTATTACCAAGTCATCGAAAACCAAAGTTTTAATTTAGCCCCAAAAACTCAATATTTCAGCCAAAATCTTTTATATATTGCTAGTTTAGCATCATTGTTTGTAATGGTGAAGTGCATCCACATTTACCTATTGTAGTCATAACGCGTTATCAGAGAACAGAAAAATTATGCATTTTTATATTTTATTAAATGTTTTGTTTTTATCTATTTATTTATTTATCTCCCGTTTTGATAAAATAGTTGCAGAAAGTTTCAGTGCATCACTAAATGAAAGCGTTTTTTTTTTGTTTTTTTGTGGCGACAAATAGATGGAATATTCATTCTATTAGGCTTCCAAAGTAATAATAAATAAGCAGGGGGATACTGTAGAGCTAAATGAGAGATTAATGTCTCTCGCACCATCATAGTGCACATTATCTCACTTATCTCACTCATTCTCAGCACTGCTGCAAGTATTTGTGTGGTAATTTGATAAAACTGCCTCCTGCCTCTCCTCTCCACAAGACATCAGCGGGTGCCCAAAATTATCTGCTGTGTTTCTAAGTATATAGCTGTTCTCCAGCGTTTTTAAATGATGCCACTGCTTGCTGCAATTTTCATCAGTGTTGGTGATAAAATGGCATGGACAATTAGGAAAATGTGTTTGCTGTTTCTTCACATTGCACCTCTCATCTAACACTCCATCTGGAAGCTGTGTTACACTACGTAGTGATGCCTCTGAGATTTAACAGTTCCTCTCCTTCTCTGCATTGCAAGGTACAAATGCATTTGTATTGCTCATGATATTGTGGTACTTTACTGTCTAAGCCAGTGATGTGAATCTTTCTTATGGCCATTTAGAGGAAGGGTACTGTAGCACATTGTTACACCCACATCTCATATATTTGGAGCAAGTATACCACAATTACAGGCACAATAGAGGATTTGTCTCTGAAATCGAACTGCACCTTGGTTATTAAATCAATACTGTTATGCGCTTGTGGTAATGCATTGTGCCTCTTTATCGATGCTGAATGGCCCAAGTTTTAAGGTTCTGACAAACCATAGGACATAATTGATTTATCTTAAAAAGCAGAGGGGAAGGATTGTGTTGAATTTCAGCATTAATGGATGAATATGAATTATGACTCAAGTCAGTTATGTCAGTCAATGGGGAAGTAAGGGGAAGTCGTGGCCTAATGGTTAGAGAGCATAAATGGCTGCCCACTGCTCCGGGTGTGTGTTCACAGTGTGTGTGTGTTCACTGCTGTGTGTGTGCACTTTGGATGGGTTAAATACAGAGCCCGAATTCTGAGTATGGGTCACCATACTTGGCTAAATGTCACGTCACTTTTTTTTTTCAATTGTTCCAGGACCAGCCATTAAAAGCAGCAGTCACCAATTAGTGAACCACAGTCCAGATGCGAGCCTATGACTGATTTCCCCCAGAACACAAATCATTTTTCACACATTACCATAGTTATAATCAGTGATTTTCTTTCTCCACATGGAGAAAGAGTGAATCTGAACTGACATAAAAAGGTGCAGTAAGAGATACTGTTAACACGTGAATTTGGACACAAGTTAAAATAGTGTAATAATGCTTTTTTATTTTATTTTATTATTATTTATTCTTTTAAATGAGAGAATATTATTCATTTATTTTTATAGATATAACGAGTGAAGTGACATTCAGCCAAGTATGGTGACCCATACTCAGAATTTGTGCTCTGCATTTAACCCATCCAAAATGCACACACACAGAGCAGTAAACACACACACTGTGAGCACACACCCGGAGCAGTGGGCAGCCATTTATGCTGCGGTGCCCGGGGAGCAGTTGGGGGTTCGATGTCTTGCTCAAGGGCACCTAAGTCGTGGTATTGAGAGAACTGTACATGCACCCCCCCCCACCCACAATTCCTGCCGGCCCGGGACTCGAACTCACAACCTTTCAATTGGGAGTCCAACTCTCTAACCATTAGGCCACGACTTCCCTAACTTCATTTTTATTTTTTTTTCATTGGCACAGACTTTGGCCTTTTTCTTTTTTTCTTTCTTTTTTTTGGAGCAATTTTGAAATGTGCTATGCAAATACACTTATGGGTCTGTAAGTTTTTTTATTATTAAATTAATAATTTTTTCAAAGATGCATTAAATTGATCAAAAGTAACAGTAAAGACATTTATAATTTTACACAAGATTTCTATTTCAATTAAACACTCTCAAACACTCTCAAAAATCCTGAAAAATACATAAAAACAAAAAAGAAATACACAACTATTTTTAACGTTGATGATAATATATCTTTCTAGAGCAGCAAACCAGCATATAAAAATGATTTCTGAAGGATCGCGTGACACTGAAGACTGGAGTAATGATGCTGAAAATTATTGCTTTGCATCACAGGAATACAGTAAATGCCAATTTGTAAAATATTAAAATTATAGTAAAATTTCACAATATGATTGTTTTACATGCTTTTTGATCAATTAAATGCAACCTTACTGGAACCAAACGTTTGAATGGCACGGTACATTGAATTGAACTGAGTTTTTAATTCTGTTCTGGACAAATCTGTAAACTTGACTATTTTGTCTATGAAAATTGAACTTTGAATTTGAAAGGTAACTTGGCCATTAAAAAAGAATTTTGTCAAAGTGCACATTATTTATTACATTTCATAGAAATATAACACATTGACTCCTGAAAGATTTTGTATTGTAGGACCTTTATTTATTCAGACTCTTGTTGGGAGGCATTTAGAAGTATTATGTTTTTGTATTTATGGATTCAGTGGTTAGCATGTACCATTTACAATCATCCCTGTTTCCTGCCCTTATCTTCTCAACACTTCATTCTTTTGTTTTTGTGTATGTTATTATGATAATTATGATAAATTATTACTGATGAGATAGGGTACAGTTCAGACATTATTGAGAGCCACTCTACAATGTTTTTGTGCTTCATTTGGTTGTAATTATTATGGCCTTCAGCTGAGACATTAACAGAATTATTAACAGAAGAGCTGTAAATGAGGCACAAAACATAGCAGTAATTTATTGACACTGAAAATTTCTAACGATTCCCAACCCTACTGAAGAGGTGCAGGATGTCTGAGGAGTGTTTCTTCTGACTGAGATGAAATGCTGCCTTTCTTTAAGTTCTCACCCTGAGTGAACCCAACAGAGTGACTTTGCCACTGTGCTGACAGCTGACCAGAGATACATCTAACGTCTCAGTGATGTTTATCTCAGGTGAAGTATCGATCCCAGATCTGTCCCTTTGTGTCCACTCGTAGAATCTTCCCAACCACTTTCTCTACTGAGGATGTTTACAGGATGTATCTCAGCACTGAGCTGACAGCCTGTCCCAGAGGAGGTGCGATGTCACGGCTGGTCTGTGACATCAGGAGTGTTCCTGTCAGTGTGTGTGGGAGCTTAGTGTCTGTGTGAGTCACCCGGACCAGAAGGACGACTCCAGTCTGTTCGCTGAGCATTGGAGCTCTCCTGATGGCACGGGGCCGGCTGGGAAACATAGCATCCTGTGATGAGAGTGAGAGTTGAGGACCTTTATGGATACATGATGAAGGGACATTCTTAGCATTGCTGCTACAATAGCTGTATATCTCTGTTTATTACAAATTCATTTTAGGCAGTCTGTGGCCACCATCTGGGTAACACTGAGCAGCGATTCGCAATGTACAATATTGTTCAAAAGTTTGGTGTCAGTAGATTTTTTTTTTTTTTTTTTAAAGAAATGCATACTTTTGTTCAGCAAGGATTCATTTAAATGATCGAAGGTTACTCTAAAATTTTTGATTTTCTTGTTTAAAAAATATTTCTATTTTTCATATAAATCCTGTTCCTTTGAACATATTCATCAAATTCTGAAAAAAATTATCACTTTTTCCACAAAAATATTAAGCAGCACAAATTCTACAGTATGTACACAAAAGGCCTATTTCAAAAGGCCAAATAGTCCTTTTGTGTACATAGAAAAAGTCTTAGATCTTTTAAGTTCAACTCATGAAAAATGGGGGCAAAAAAAAAAGTGTTGCTTTATAATTTTGTTCAGTATAGATGGAAGAGATTTTAATGTCTTGTGTCTGGTTAGCTTACGCTTGATTGTCGATGGATATTGAACACAATATGTAACACACTTATGTAATTCATGCAAAAAGCGAGATGAAATACAGTAACACATAGCTCTCAGAGCTGAAACACTGGACAATCTTCCCCTAGTGATGTTTGCAGAGCGACACAAAGATTATTTACAGTTTCTTTCTTCCCTTGGCTCTGATGAAAAACATAATTTGATTTACAGCTCTCTCTGTAATATTTCCACATCATTTGCCACACTCAAACAGTAAAGATTACAGCCACAAGACCCTGAGGCTCTGTAATCCATTTTAACAGAGCCGTTCAGTTACTGCAATAGCAGCCCAAAGGCTCGGCGTGGAGATTAATCTAACCTCTTCTAATGACTTTCGGAATTTACTTCGCTTCTGCATTTAAGGAGATGGATATGATACAAGCACATGGATTTGAAAAATCAAGCATAATAAATCCAATATTTGTAAAATATTATCAATATGAGTCTAAAATATATATTTTTACAAGGACTGTACAAGTACTTCTTCATAATGATACAAGAAATACATTGTTTTAGCCAGGTGATCAGCAAGTTAATTTTTGCATTGGTTCACCAGCATTAACAAACCTGGACTAGCTGATATATAAACAGGACGTGTGGATCCATGAGAAATGGGTGTGAAATTGTGGCTTTGCAAAGTTATTGATTTATTTCGAATGCTTTATTGGACAGGTAAATGAGTAAGACACCTCTTGAAAAGCAATTAGTTAGCCAGATAACGTGCAGAATAATGTAATTTGCTGTTGCTCCATGCCCTTTCTCTGATCTTTTCACCCTCTTACAGCGTTTGCAATATCCTAAACGAAGCACATAGTCAATACAAGATCCAGCGTAGTGGGAGGCGAGCGGTTATAATGACTCAATGAAGTGCACGCGGTGTACTCGCACATATTCAATACGACCGGATCCATAGACCGAGCTGAAGAGCAACCAATCCCAAACTCCATTAGCATGTTTATGCAACCCTACAACATAGATTGCTGTCGGAAGTGCTAATGAGAGAGAACGTACAACAGACCAAGCAGGGAACAGTGAGGATTATTAGTGGGGAAAACATCAGATAAAAGGGAAAGTAGTGATGTTAGGAGGATGGCAGAGGGACAAAAATACTATTTGTTACACTGGGACCAAAATATTTTTAAATTACAGTTCTTTTTTCAATAATTTAAAGTGCAATTCCAAAATAATTTCCATAGTGTTGTTTTAATATCATTGAGATACTACTGTAGTTTTTATTAATATTTTTAATATACACTGCCGTTCAAAAGTTTGGGATCAGTACGGCTTGTAATGTTTTTTTTAAATAAGACATGTATGCTCATCAAGGCTGAATTAATTTACTCAAAAATACAGAAGAAAAAAAACTGTAATCTTGCAAAATGTTATTACATTTAAAAAGGTTCCTATTTTAATATCCTTTAAAATATCATTTATTTCTGTGATACAAAGCTGAATTTCTACCAGCCATTACTCCAGTATAAAGTGTCACATGATCCTTAACCACATCAACTCTGGGGACCCACCGGTGGGTCCAATATTGCATATGCCTAATTCTCAAAAAATCAAAATAACAGCTGAAGTGGTTAAGAAATCATTCTAATATGCTGATTTATTATTAGAATTATCAGTGTCTGCAACAGTTGAGCTGCCAAATATTTTTTGGAAACTTCAATACTTTTTTCAGGATTCTTTGATGAATAAAATGTTAAAAAGAACAGCATTTATTCAAAATATAAATATTTTCTAACATTATAAATATTTATTTATATAAATTTATATAAATATTTATTTATTTATTTATAACAAGCTATCACTTGTTAACAATTTAACACATCCTTGCTGAATAAAGGTTTTAATTTCTTAAAAAAAAAGAAATAATATAAATTTAATGACCCCAAACTTTTGAACTGTAGTGTACAGTACAGTATATTGTTAGAAAATATTCTATTTTTAAATAAATGCTCTTCTTTTTAACTTTTTATTTATCAAAGAATCCTGAAAAAAGTATCACATGTTCCAAAAAAAATTTAAGCACCACAACAGTTTCCAGCACTGAAGATAAATTGGTGTATTAGAATGATTCTGAAGGATCATGTGATACTGAAAATTGGAGTAATGATGCTGGAAATTCAGCTTTGCATCACAGGAATAAATTAGTTTTGAATGTATATTAAAATAGAGAAATGTTATTTTACATCATAATAATATTTCACAATATTAAATGTTTTCCTGTATTTTTGATCAAATAAATGCAGCCTTGATGAGCATAAGAAACTCCTGTAAAAAACATTGTTCTGATCCCAAACTTAGTGTATATTTTCTGTTTTATTTTAAATGTAATGTTTTAGTAATGTTTTGTTTTTTTTTGTATTTTTTTTATGTCTATATAGTTTTGATTAATTCATCTCATTTAAGTTTGATGTATTTTAGTGCAATAAGTTAAACCAAATGAAAACAAATGAAAGTTTTCTTTCATTCTACCTAAAATAAAAAAGTTTTTGTATATTTGATTTCCGTTCATATTTACAAAAATGTTGTTGTTGTTTTTTTAAACCCTGGTTTTCAAACAGGTTTTCCCCCCTTGTCTGCCATTGGTTAGTCAGACAGATAGTCCCACCCCAAACTCATGCCATTGGTTGATGTTACTTTGCAGGGATATCCGCCTATAAAATGGCTTAGTTATAATTGTCTCTGCATACGAAGCTGAGAAATAAAATTATTTTACAATTGTGTTTGTCTGTGTATTTGTTTATCACCATATTATTTCTTAATATCAATTGTGTCACATAAGGATTTTAAATTTCTAATCTCATCTTGCATCTTTTTGTCTTCCCTCCTTTGCCCTTCAGGAACACTTCACACCAGAGTGCAAGTTTAAGGAATCAGTGTTTGAGAACTATTACGTGACATACTCCTCCATGATCTATAGACAGCAGCAGTCGGGCAGGGGCTGGTACCTAGGCCTGAACAAGGAAGGAGAGATCATGAAGGGCAACCATGTGAAAAAGAATAAGGCCGCTGCACACTTCCTTCCAAAGCCTTTGAAAGGTAAGTCATTACCTCAACACACTATGTAGTCAGTCTTATTGCTGTTGATGCAGTTAAAGGATTAGTTTACTTGCAGAATACAAATTTCTTGATAATTTACTCACCCCCATGGCATTCAAGATGTTTATCTCTTTCTTTCTTCAGTCGCAAAGAAATTTAGGTTTTTGAGGAAAACATTCCAAGAATTTTCTCCATATAATGGACTTCAATGGTGGCCAGTTGGTTGAAGGTCCAAACTGCATTTTCATTGCAGCTTCAAAGGGCTCTACACAATCCCAGCTGAGGAACAGGGTTCTTATCTAGCAAAATGATCTGTCATTTAAAAAAAAAGTACTTTTTAACCACAAATGCACATCTTGCAAAAGCTCCACAATGCAAGTTACTCCATAAAATGATTTTTGAACATCACTATCCAGCTCAACAATATTTAATCAACTAAAAAATTGTGCAATCTTTGTAAAATGATTCTTAAAAAGCCTCTCGTAACCACGAATGACTGGAAAAGTAATTTGTTATTATGTGGGAACCCTGATGATTCATCTACTGGGCAGGAAATAAAACACAAAACGTATTTTTATTGTGTATTGTATCTCTTTTTCATTGTCAAAATGAAAATCCATTATATGTCACTGAATGCTCTAAACTACAGGCTCCAAACCTGTGATCACACTATCTGTCCTTTTACTGTCCTTCCACCTGTGTTTAGTGTGGCATGCTGTTCTCTCCACACGCCTGTGGCAAACACTGGTCTTAGGCTCTTTGCTGAGGTGGTGAGGTGTGGATAGTGGCATTCGTAAGGAGTGCTGCAGACTCCAGCACAATCAGACAGTTTAAAGCGTTGTCTGTGGCAGAAGGCTCTTGAATGATAAAGCAGCTTTTGACAGCAAACAGCACTGTACCCCTTCCATCCAGGCCAAGGCAGCCATCTCAGAACAGAACACAACAGAGCTTTGTGCAATTGCGAAAGTTCCTGGTAGCTTTCATCTGATGGCTGCATACGTTTTTGTCAGTGAACACAGAGGGAGTGCGTTCTAAGCACAAATCCTAACCCTCTGGAAGTTTTTTGTTGTTATTTTTGTTGCTTTGGAAAAAGGATGAATGAAAGCTTACATTTTAAAAAACATTAAGAGGCTCTACATATAAATAGCAAGTTTATTTCTGAGCATCGAAGATGTGCCAATTTCAAGGTAAACATTTAATTTAATTGCTTTTAGATAGCCTTTTAATGCCTTGTTCGTCATTTAGTGGATGCATAATTGGGATTTTTCTCTTAATGAAGAAGAGACGGTTCTCCGAACTATGAGCTGTTTTGTTTTTTTATGTAAAGCAGTAATTTATCAGATGACTCACGCTGCACAAATGAGTTTTTGAACATAATGTTTGATAATGTCACACAATTCAGCTATTAACAAGAAATCAATAACGCTTTTCATTGCTTAAAGGATTAAAACAAGGTCTTTTATTTGATTATAATTAAAAATGGAGGCTTAACAGCTGAGAAACATTTGTTCTTAGTGAAAATGTCTTTCCTTATTCTGAAGAGGCTTGTAGTGTGGTGAGAGGATAATGGTGATGTAAGAGACAGCAGGAGTAATGCATTAGCTTGGAAGGACAGTCTGATACTACTGGCTCCACACTGAATTCACTGCGGAGATGCTTTACTAGAGCTGATTTCAGAGGCCATTGCACGGCCATTGAGTGAGATGTATACTGTAAAGAGTGAAATAACAATAGATAATACACCTATTAAATCTGAATTTTCTTCCTTGCAACTTGCTACTTTATTGCAAAGTGTTACCATAATCTTTCATGTAGAACAGCAATGATTGTGTCAAGTATGAGTTTAGTTGTTGTCGAGGAGAGTTATATTATTTGAAAAGAGAGCGGGAATTGGAATTTTGCTTGCTGCCTTATAAATATTCTCCAACAGTATTCTTCCAAAGGACCAATTAAGGATCTGTCTCCTCGCTGTGAACATGGCTTCGGCTGCCAGCTCTCAGTGCACACAGCACTATAGTCTCTGTTCAGTGCACACACACACACACACACACACACACACACATAAAGTCAGCCTGCAAGATCATTACCATTACCAAAGAACAGGACACCATACAACTGATGTATCTGCATCCATAATCCCTGAGCATGAGGCCTCATTTATGTTCAATTACTATAATAAGACATTTTTTAAAACATTTAAAAGTGTATAACACTTCAGCTATGTTTTGACGATATTGACTCGGTCACACTTTGAAGCACATTGGTCCAGATGATTTGACTTTAATGACTAGCTGGTGCATATGACAAACCCATAGAGAAGGCTCTACAGAGTGCACTTATAATTACCTGGCCACCGGTCTCTGAAACTCCTGCATCCTTCTGGTGAGAAGCTTGACACTCAGTTGCACAACCAATACGTCAACTATCGATTCGTAGAGCTTTCCTCTTAAGTGCTGTATCGATTGCATGTTGCAGGCAGAAGAAGCTTTGTGTATGGTTAAAGGAAGTCTTTGTGATGCTCCCTGCACTGCACATCCATCGTTAAGACAATCGGACAGATGAATTTTAGCATATTGGTTGCCTTGTAGATTTCTGGAGTGATGATGTGAAAGTACTGTCTGAAGTGCTTGGGTCTGATATTTGTGTCAGACAACAGGAGTCGCGTTTATTAAAAAGCAGGGAATAGATATTAGCTCTCTAAAACAAATGTTTCTGTTGAAAGGTTAAGACATGGAGTGAACAGGTGCCTCTCAGAATCTTTTCTGCTTGACTCACATTCTCCCATAATCACTTTTCACAGCCTGCTCTGCTCTGCTGTAACTCAGTGGTTTTGCCCTGTTTGTGTAACTCAGTGGGACTGTCTAACATTTTAACAATTGTCAGCAGCCATTATTCCTCTTTTTAAAGTTAAATGATCCTTCAGTCTTTTACTGTCACTTTTGAACAATTTAATGCAGTATTGCTTAATAAAAGTATTGATTTCTTTTTTTTTAAATCTTGCTGACCCCAAACTTTTGAACAGTAGTGTATATTTTAGTCATACTGTAAATGGAGTATCTCACATTTCATAATACCTACTGTATAGAGTGCTGATTTCAGATTTTGCTGTTGGCTAGATGAGTTTTGTTCCTTAACATTTGAGTTTTTTTATATATATATATATATATATATATATTAAAATTTCAAATGGGTAAATACAAACACAATACAAGAACATGTTGTTGTTGTTGTTGTTTTTCAGTGATACATTGTGTTTACTAAAACTGACTGAAAATGTTCAGCCTGTTCATATTTAATCAGGGGCATTCATGAAGTAAACAAGCACATTTGCTTGCATCCCATTAGCATTTTCTCTGTGCACATCTAACATAAAATGTTGGGATGTTTTTACTAACCACACGCTCTTTATTTGTTTCCTGTTTTTCAGTGGCCATGTACAGGGAACCCTCTCTGCACGACCTGACCGAGTTCTCACGTTCTGGCAGCGGCACACCCACTAAGAGCCGGAGTGCTTCCGCTGTGCTGAACGGGGGCAAAGCTGTGAGTCAGAACGAGTCAACGTAGCCCGGTTTTCCTGGCCCGCTACCTTTCGCCTTCACCAAAACCTCTGAATGCTTGTGACTTCACACAGACTTCTCTCCAAAAAGCTCTTAGCGGTTCAGGACAACATGAAACATAACATAACCACTCGAAAACTACAGTAACATTTGATTTGGACTTCTTTAAAATTAGCTCGTTTTTTGTTATGTTTACCATCGTTTTTTTTTTTCTGATCACCACTATAATAGCCTTTTCAATGTGAAACACAGAAATTGTAGCCTTTCTTACAATGGGACATTGCGTTTAAGTCCCTCTCAGCAGTTGAACTTCAATCATCAAGGTTCATTTCCTAGCATTGCAGGTCCTGATCAAGTAATGCATTTGTTAAGAGTTCAGGGCAGTCAGTAAAGGTTTAAGATGCACGGGTGCGGTGGAAGGAAGGCACCCCTGTCCTCCATGCTTCCTAAATGTGTGAAGCGATAGAGAAACGCCCATCCCGTTGCGTGGGGGGCTTCTGTGTTCTTGTGCACTCACTTAGAGGGCTTGTCTCTCTAGTATGGGAATATAAAGCCTGCGTTCTGCTCACATTATGAGTGAAGCTGTGCCTCTCAGAAGCAAGAGGCCATGGCTTGCTGATTGTTTGAATTAGCTGTGAGCTTTTCTTACTTTCTCTTCCTCTTGTTTCTTCCCCAAATCAGTGTTTTTTGAGGTTTAAACAGTGACTGGAGATCTAGCGCACCAAAGACAGAACTGTGAGAGTTTCCCCTTGAGCCGTCAGACCACACCGCTACATATATACGAATGAAAGGAAGCGATGAACAGGTTTTTTTCTGAGAGGTTTCAGTATTTGAGGAGATGGATGTGTGGTTTATGAGGGCTGTGTGATGTCACTCCTTTTGTCTCTTTTTGTGTCCTTTTGTCTGTTTTCTAAGTTCCTTTAGTCTGTGTGCTTGTGTTTTTGCCCGCACATGTCGACTCTCCTTTGGTCAATGCTGGTCACCGTTGCCAGTGATTTTCGAGACATGGCGGGACTCCCACCTGGACTGCGTTTTGTGTATAAGTAATTTATGGTGGTGACAATTTTCTATTTAAATGAGCAAACAAAAAATTATACTGTGGAACTTAAGTTGGTTGAATTTTTTTAGGGTATGTCTAATTTGTTAAAGTGAAAAAAAAAAATATCTTGTACCGGGCATGTACAAATCAGGTTGTGTACAATAAAGACAATTTTTGTGGCCTGCAGTACATACAGCATATATCCTTTCCCTCGAGCAACATAACGTCATTTATGCTACATGGGGGTTCTTCTCTCTTCTGTTTCTTTCGGGGCTTCTTCTTTTAGATGAACATACAGTATCTGTTGCATGGGAGACTGCAGGGTGGTGAGGAATAGAGCTGCATGATGTAGGCTGTGTGTATTAACTCCCCCCTGGATCATATGTTCCAAACTACCAGGATAAAACTGACAAACAACATGTATGTACAGACTGGCACTCTGCCACGTACCTTCAAGTTGTTTCGTATTTGTTGTGTACATACAATGCACTGAATAAAATGTTTATATTAAGATACTTTTAAAATGTGTTTTTGTGCTTTATTTGTTGACTTCGATCTCTTCGAGGCCATTCACCAGGCAGCCACTCTCGTCTTTCTCTTTGCCAATTCAGTTTGTTCTAATGGCGTCTTACATCTTATTTTAATCTACTTACTTCTGGAATTGGGATATTAAATAGTCATATTGTGCCAACAAATTCAAATACTTTGCAACAGAGCAATCAGATTGATACCAGAGAGAAAAAAAACACTGGGAATCAAAAGACTCTTACATTTTATTAATGTTGTTGGAGGACTTTTGTTTCCAGTGTGAACAAAAGTAAAAGAGGACTGTGTTGTAAGGTAACAACTAGCACTGCACTGGGGGTCGAATGTTGTTTTTGATGGTTTCCTGGCTGGTGCTGGCAAGTAGTTGAGCCAGTGATATAGCCAACTGTAATCACTTCCTCTGGACCAACTGTAGTCACTTCCTCTGGACCAAGATAAATCATGCCTCGAAAAGCTTTAATTGCCTGCAGTCACGACTCCTGCATGCCTTCTACCTTGTGGAGAAATTCCATAAATATAAATCACATAATCC
Organism: Carassius carassius; assembly: GCF_963082965.1. Taxonomy (NCBI): domain Eukaryota; kingdom Metazoa; phylum Chordata; class Actinopteri; order Cypriniformes; family Cyprinidae; genus Carassius; species Carassius carassius. The sequence continues at coordinate 6,775,670 of NC_081787.1, read as the reverse complement.
ATATAAATCAATATGGCGATAGACAGCATTGTGACCAAGACGGAGTTCCCTAGAATAATGTAGTATGTTCATATTAGAAACGCATATTATAGAGCAGTACACAGCACTGTAGATCCATACAGTTGACAACATGGATGTCGATACTCTTCATCTTTTATAATATTATGTTGATATTAAGATCTCAGTACTGTGTATAGCCATTTAAAAGTTTGGGTTTAGAAAGCTTTCTTTTATATGATTTTGAAAGAAGTCTCTTATGCTCAAAACGTAAGAGCACAATTTATTTACTCAAAAATACAGTAAAAAAAAAAAACCTGTAATATTGTGAAATATTAGTTTACTATACTTAATATCTTTTAAATGTAATGTATTCCTGTAATGATTTCAGCATCATTACTCCAGTCCTCAGTGTCACACGATCCTGCACAAATCATTCTAATATGATGATTTGCTGCTCAAGAAACATTTATTATTATCAATGTTGAAACCAGTTATGCTGCTTAATATTTTTGTGAAAACCATTATTTTTTAAATAATTGTCTTTACTGTCACTTTTGATTGTGTTCTTTCTAACACCAAACTTGAATCATAGTGTATATTTACATTCATTTTATTGGCTTGATCAGCTTTGCCATTATTTATTGTTCAGTTAAAAGTTTATCCTTAAAAACACAAATAATTTATTAACACTAAATATAATCTTTAGCCAATCTCAAAATAAAATAAAAAAATCCTATACAGAACATTATTGTGTGATTCCTAAATTAACTTGTAGAATTTATTATCAGTAAATTCCTGTGAAGTGTTTATCACTTTTAATGACTGTAAATGTAATGTGTATGTGTGTGAACGTGAGGGAATATAAGGATCGCTAACAATGGTAGAAATAGTTGCAGCGTAGTATGTATATACAGCAATCAAGTGCCCTGTGTGTTATTAGCACTGTAAGCAGATATGAACTAATGAGGAGTCTGTTCCACAGCAGCAGGTATGACATGTTTCAGCTCTTATCCTGCTGCTTTATGCACTTCCATTATTTCTTCTCTGTGACCCTTTCTTCTTGTTCATTAGCCAGCACACTCTTTATGAACTTCATGAAATTCATGAACACAGACAGTTCTGTAGCACTGCAGGTTGAAGCCATCTGGACATCCAGCATAATGAAGACAAACCCTCAGGGGGATCCGAGTAACTCACTATAGAGACTTCACACACCAAACGCAACTTAGAGACATTTGAACAATCTTATGAACAAAATGTGAAAACAGCAAATGACAGCAAATTCTCAATGTAAATGCTTTTTAGAATGTAAAAAGGTTTGTAACACTGAAAAACAAAATCAATCATAAATGTTACAACTGAATTTAGGCATCACAATACTATAATGTACAGTATGATGTTAAAATATTTTAGTTTATTGTGAGAATTTCTATTAAATTAAATAATTAAAAGATTAACTAGATGAAAACAAACAAACAAACATATCAGCTGATAAAGGGTTGATTCTTTCTGTTGATGCAGTGACCAAACCTCTCATCAACATAAAGAATCAAGGGCTAGACTCACATTTGCTGAGGAGCATGCTGTGTGGAGAGAGAAGAACTGGTCCAAATTAGATTTATTTGGGTCAGATGGGAAACATTACGTTTGGCTCAAACTGGGGAAAGACTGAACCCTGAATGTGTAAAGAAGTCAGTAAAAGGTGGAGGAGGACGTGGCATGGTTAGGGGGATGTTTTGTGCAGCAGTAGTTGGGCCTCTTATACTGATACATGGCAGAGTGAAAGCAAATGTTTATCAGAACCTCCGTCAGCAACAATGCAGTTCCTTCCTTGCTAGCATTTCCCAATCAGCTTGCAATTTTCATGCAAGACAATGCCCACATCACTGTAAAATTAGTTAAAGCAGTTTCTTGAAGCTAAGAACATTGAAATAATAAAATATCATTCCTAAGTTTCAGCACCATGGACAGCAATTGGAATAATACATCTGCTTCTTCAATAAACAAGCTACAGGTAGTCCAAAATGTAGCAGCTAGAGTCCTTACCAGGTCAAGAAAATATGATCCTATTACCCCAATTTTACAGTCTCTACACTGGCTACCTATTAAGTTCCGTATCAGTTACAAATTATCATTATTTACCTATAAGGCCCTAAATGGTTTAGCTCCTGCGTACCTAACTAGCCTTCTACCACGTTACAACCCATCATGCTCCCTAAAGTCACAGAACGCTGGACTTTTGGTAGTTCCTAGGATAGCAAAGTCCACTAAAGGAGGTAGAGCTTTCTCACATTTGGCTCTCAAACTCTGGAATAGCCTTCCTGATAATGTTCGGGATTCAGACACACTCTCTCTGTTTAAATCTAGATTAAAAACGCATCTCTTTCGCCAAGCATTCAAATAATGTATCTCTTAAATTGTGAGTGTAGTTGCATCTGATCAAATGCGCATTCTTATTCTTTAGCTTGGGTTAAACTAATTAATTTTACTTTGTTGGAACAGCAGCTATGCTAATGATGTCTCTATTTGTTTCTTTTGTTTTGTGTAACTAGGATTTACACAAGCTCCAGTCTGGATCCAGAACACCTGAGAAGAGATGATGCTGACCCTCAGAGGACCCCAGATGATGCTAACCCTGAATCAACAACAGAACTAACAAATATTGCTGACTACGTCTTGTATTAATTTTTCTAAAAATCCTGTCATACGTGCACAAATTGACAGTCACCACTTATAAGCTACTACTAAATATTGTAGAAACACAATTTTCTGTAAAGTTGCTTTGCAACGATTTGTATTGTAAAAAGCGCTGGAAAGAAATCTATAGCTTTCTTTATAAGTGCCATTTCTCTTAGTTTCATCTCTTTGTTAAACTTCTTTATGTATCACCTGTGTGGAAAATGATATAATTCGAATGATATGAGTGTATTGAAGTCATCACCCCACTTACATTTTTACATCATTCTCCAATTACATTTCACTACATCATCTCTTATCATAAAATGTCAACTTTCTCACTCACCCTAATATTGATCCTAAAGATAAAGTATATATCTGTCTGCTGGATGGGCTGAAGTCAAATGAACATGAACTATGTCAAGGTAAATTATAATATGACATTATCAGACATTCTACATAATAACCTGTTATGTTGAAGCCCACAGCACACTTTTTCAGTCAAGCCTTACCTTAAGAACTTTGTATGTGACTTCATATGTGTGGTTTGATAATTGCAGTAACCTCTGGAGATAGTGTTTGATCTCTGAGAGTGCTGGAGCATATGAGACTGATTAGGGACATCTGAAGCGCATGTGCGACTGAGATGTTATGCAAGAGCTGTTTATGTGCTCATATAATAGCTCTATAGGCTCAGAGGAACACATACATATGTACTGTACAGCGCTGAGTTCACTGATGTGAACATGATGTGAAGCTCTTGATGTGATGATCAAATGTTGTATCATATATTGAGATTGTTTATATGTCTACATGTTTAATTCATAGACATAATCCAGGGCAGAAAGCACAATCCACTCTGAATGCATAATCCAGCACTAATCATTTGCACTTTGACTCCTGTGCTTTGCCCTGAGAAAAGTATACAATGTAATTCTTTAAAAAACGACCTGCATATTATAGTTTAACCTACATATGAATTTGCTGTTATATAACACCTTCATGCTTAGTGATGTATAATATCCCTATGTTTTCTCTGTATGTCTGATTTAGAATCTCTTTAACCCTCATGATTCTACCCATCCTTTTTTCCTCTGCTTCACCTATCTCTTCCCTGTTTGTGAGCAGGTGCAGTAGGGAATCCCGGACTGCGTGTGCTGCTGCAGTGGGGGGATGTGATTGCATAAGAAGCAGACAGGCCTCCCCTTTCCTCTCTCTCCGCCAGTCATGCACTATTCATGAGGCTCTCTGCATCAAAACTGCATTCCTATTTCTGACACTCCCATGGTACTGCTAGGAAAACTGCGACACTGACCATGAAGAATTTACACACCTTGTCTCTCATTCCACAATATACCTTTCCCCTCAAATTGATCTTAAATAAATAAAAAAAAATAATAATAATTTGGGACCTTTTATTTTTAATAGTGAATGCATCTCCACCAAGTGTATCAATTAGTTTGCTAATAAATATTGTTTTATTGATTAGGTAATGAGCTCATAGATGAGAGGATGTGCGAGTTTGCTGATGAGCGAGTTTCTTGATGTAACATTCACTACAAGCAGATCAATAACTCCAGTAATGAGTCCAGTGATCCCTCTGGCTGTACTATCAGCTTTTCAAAGTGGTTCTCTGATAAACTCATTGGCATGTTAGGAAGCCTCTTGGTGCTCATGGTAAATTAAACATTGGATAGATTCATCTTCCTCAGTGAGGTTGTCCAGTTTGAAAAGTTTACTAATGCATTTTAAGGTTTTACTTATGGGCTCACTGATGGATTTACCGATATAGACATTAAGAAATGTCACAGATAATCAAAGAACTCACCAATGGGATGAACTGACTCTCTTTTACTCTCCTTTTTAAAGAAGCATTTAACAGGATGTCATGAGACTGCCGAGATCAATCTAAATCACTGATAAAACATTGTGATTCACAGAGCTGACATTTACACGTGTAATTTACTACAGGAAAAAAAGCTCTATCTGAGGAATTTTTTTCTGTTGACATTAATGTCATACCACGTGAATGACAAATCAACAAAGGCTGGCGTGAAGGTCTCACACTGATGATATAAAGATACGGGTAATAATATATAACTGGGGGATAAATGAATGCTGCTCTTGATCAGTCCAGACTCATAATCACTACTGAATTTCATTAAGGGAGTCTGGGATAGTTTTAAACAAAATGCTGTCAAAGTATATAAATGAGGTAAATTATACATACAGTACTACACTGTTACAAAGAGCAGGATCTTTGCAGACATTCATGTTTATCTGTTCATTTAGCAGTACAAGGATGAATCATGCTCATGGTCTTCATATCCACTTCTGAGTCAGTTGTTTTTCTCTCTATACAGAGTATAAATGTATTGTGCCTGTTACTAGTTTATGCATTTCTTTCTAATTTTTTGATACATTATTCTGCAGTTTTCCAGGATGGTCTAAAATTTTATTCGGTTCTGTTTGGTCACATATTGTGATAAAAAAGTGTCAAATGCAAAGCTTAGAGCATTCAAATGATGAAAGCATCTGATGAGACAGCTAGAGGAAAAAAGAGAGGTAGAAACACTTGAGCTGCTCCTGTAGCAGACAGAGAAGACTAGTGCTTTCAGCAGAACGAGTGTGTGAGAAGATTTTTTCAGCCATTTAATGAGAAACATGGCAAGACGTGAAAAAGAAGTGGCTGTGAGAGTACCCGTGGTGGTGGTGTAGACAGTTTGTAACTTCAATAAGAACTGAAATAACACATTTCAAACACTGGGAAAGTGTGTGATTTATGCAGCAGTAAAGAAAACAGCTAAATAATTTCAATGATTTTCAAACAGGTTTCCCAAACTCTGATCTGCCATCAGTCAGTCAAACAGACAGTCCCACCCCAGACTCAAGCCATTAGTTGAGCCAGAGCTGCTACATTGACACGTTCTTTCAATCTTCTTACACACAGTATACATTATATGTTTTAGGTCTGAGGTCCTGTGTGTTACACTTTACACTAGTATACCAATGTTATTCCCCTACAACAGGATATAAAAGCTCCTTTGGCCCTGTCTTTCTGTGTATAAGGACACATTAAAAGCTGCTCATTGAGATCTAAATGTTGGAAGTACAAATCAGTTCATCACATTAATTATGCCTGTGTGAGTAACCTCTATGGCTGAACACAAACAGGAGTGTGCAGGAGGATGGGGGTCAGGCAGGGGGTGAGCCTCTTGTTGCCATGGTGCCACTGTGCGTCACAGTTTCTTCTGTCAGGAGAGAACCACACGCTGCCTCTTCTCTAGCCAGATGGACATTCCAAGATTTCCAAGAAATGGATCTGAAAACAACTCTGATTCACAAACACCCTCCCATCTGAAGCATATGAATTACATCTGGCAATTATATATATATATATATTAGGGCTGGGCAAGTTAATGCGTTATCTCATTAATGCATTACTTAATTAACGCAGACAATTATTTTATCATGCACTAACTTTATCAAAATTATTTTAGTGCACATTTTTGTTGTGCATTAACAGCTTTTATATTTATTATTATTAAGTTGGAAATCCATTGTTCACTGGCTCTGAATACAGATACAGATAAACCATTGGTCATGGGAGGGGTAGGACGTTAATCAGTACAGGTTTGGGATGGGCATGATTTAAGACTAAGGCGCAAAATTAGTTTTTTTGGGTGTTAAATAATGGTGCAAATACCAGTAATTTGACAACTGCAAATGTTAGTAAATCGCATTGTGTGATTCATTTTAATACTCTCCTCCCATAAATTTTGCGTCTGAAAAGGGAAACTCCTACAAATGCATATTCATTAAGGTCAGGCGCAAAAATAGCTGAGAGCATTTGGGGTGGGCTAAATACTATAGAACCCATTATAATCAGTGATGTGACGTGACACATCCAGTAATTGTAGACTTTAGCTGTTATGGCGCAACAATGGTCGCATCCGGTGTCTAGGATCGCATCAAATGACAGCATGTATGATTTGTGTTGCACCATGCCATATCCAGTGTAGACAGCATCACTGATTATAATGGGTTCTTTATTGTTTTTTTGCGTAGCGCTGTGCCACTCGCATCTGGTGTAGACATGGTTTCAAGATGGTTTCATGGTTTGCACTTTTGTTCATACAGCAGTACAAATAAAAGTGTGCAATAAACTTTTGAATTCTTTTGAATTCATAATTGAATTTTGTGCATATGTGTGTGTGTGTGTGTATTCTCTACACACAAAGAAACGTTTTTACAATAACATGAATAAAACTTCTACAAATTAAAAGAAAATGTTAAGTAGGTGGGCAGTGATATAGGGCAAACAGAGCCCTCAAATACCTGCTCATAAAACAACCTTGTTTGTTTTTGTGACCTGGTCATTTTCTTGGCAAAGTACATTCAGACATCACTGCTTTACCCAATTAAAAAGTCTCAGGAGATTTCAGTCGTCTTACAGTTCTGTTAATTAAGAACGAAAGAAGAATCTGGTTCCCTAATATGGGTCCCTGTAAAGCAAGAGCGGTTCGTACACGCACAGTGATTACTCTTGTATGACAGAGTTGGTTTTGTAAGACGTACCGACATTAGTATTCTAAACAGGAGAGCTTCACCATCTGTTAGAGACAGATCTAACCTCTCTACATCCTTCAGGGCAGCAGTGCACAGTGTAATTAATGAATTCACAGCATTTGACAGAGTATCCGAGATTAACATTATTGTAGTATATTGTATATAAATATATATACATATATAAAAAACTGTAAGTACATTATTTAATAAACCAATAGAAAATAATCTTGTTTCTCAACTTTTTCTTAAAAAAGCAGAATAAAATAATAATATCAAAGTATGTTAAACATATTTTATTAAAATATTAAGTTTACATGTTTACTTTGACAGTCCAGGACAGCTTCATTTTTATTTATTTCTTTGTCCCCAGTTCCGTTTAACAACCTTTTTTCGGAATCACTAGATGTTTGTTATGTAAAACTAATTCAATTAAAAAAGTTCTTATTCTGTTGCTATTTAAAATGGATGGTACAGTAACCCAGCAGGGGCTAGTGTACCATCCATTGTAAGACTTTGATTAAAGTGGAGAATGAGCAACCATAAAATTCACAGTCATGGTCAGGAAGAGAGGAAGAAGAAGTGATAGGGTCACTATCAACACCAGTAGTAGATAGTAACGTTGTGGAGAACTGTTTTCAATCTATCAAATATCACCCAAATCCTCTTTTTTTCTTCATCTTGCTCCTGGTAGATCATAAAATACTGCTTCAAAAATTAGAATGCTATGGTTTTACACCTTCGTCTCTGTCCTGGATGGGGAGTTACCTATCCAATAGGAAGCAGCGGGTGTTCTTTAAAGGTCAATATTCATCTATTAAAACAATACATTGTGGTGTGCCCCAGGGTAGCTGCCTTGGGCCTTTGCTATGTTCGATCTTTACAAATGATTTGCCTTTTATTGTGAAACATTCAACTGTTGTCATGTATGCAGATGATTCCACACTGTAATGTTCTACAGAAACTTGTTTTTGTAGGAAGTGGACACCTATATGCCACCAGGCAGGCACTAGGTGGTGACATAAAACTTCCGCTTCCCAGGACAAATTTTCTGAAACACACATCATTTTACAGAGCAATATCTATTTGGAATCGACTTTCTGTCTCATCACGCAGAGTTCAGAACAAATATACATTTAAGAGGACAGTAACCCAGGAACTGCTGCAAATGACCTTGTGAAAGCTGGAAATTGTCATGTTCTTTCACTTGGTAATATTTTGAATGTAACTGTAATGTTTGAATTTTCTTGATTGTAATTTGTGTTTGTTTTGTGTAATTTTATGTTGTGAAGATTTTTAAAGAGGACCCCAGGAAGACTAGCTGCCATTAAATGGGCCGCTAATGGGGATCCTAATAAAACAATAAAACAATGGTCACTGCAAATCACACCTAAATGAATCAGAATATAGATTTATATTAGCTGCTCAGTGCTTTGTTTATATGTTGAAGGTACAGGAAATGTTATGGGGAATTATTTGTTACTAATTTATAATTAGTGAGACTTTCATACTTAACATAAATAAACAGTTTTAAATGCTTTTAAATGATTCCCAAGCAGTAGTAAGTTTACTCCGGGGGTACTTAAAGGAATACTTCATCACCTAAAAATAAACATCTGAAAATGTACTCTGCCTCAGGCCATCCAAGTCAAATGAGTTTGTTTCTTTATCAGAACAGATTTGGAGAAATTTAGCATTACGTAACTTGCTCACCACTGGATCCTCTGCAGTGAATGGGTGCCGTCAGAATGAGGGTCCAAACAGCAGGATCACAATAATCCACACACCTCAAATCCATCTATTCACATCTTGTAAAGCAACGTTTGTAATAAACAATTCCATTATTAACAGTTTTTATTTCAAACAGGTGTTTTTGGTTAAAATAGTCCTCTTTCCATAATACTGCTTTCTCCATTAATTTTCTGTAAGTTTTCATTTTATGTGAACTAATCAGGTTCAAGTGGTGCTTCAGAAGATTTTGCTTTATTAAACTATGGCCCTATGGAATCTGGTTTGTTTTTTCCCAAGTTCCCTTTTTTTCTAGACTCTTATACACTTACACACTTTAACATCAGTTTATTAAAAAGTTCAACAAAAAATACATGTTTGGAGCCCTATGAAATGCTTAATTTATTTTTCCTCACCTTTTTGTTACCATGTTCTGTGTTTTAGCATGTCTTTTTATTTGAATGCATAAAAAAAAACTTAATTTAATAACATTTATTTTTACAAAGGCCTTTGAATTTTATTTTATTTTTAATTCTGTTACGTATTTTATTTTTTCTGGTTATCAAATAAAGGCATAAAACATAGATTTTTCTGATTTTCTTTTTTATCATTACCTTTTAATTAATGAAAATCAAACTTTGCTATTAAAATTCAAACATGAAAAAATTATTGTGTGATTATTCCTTTAAAAATTAGGCTTTAATCATTTTATTTGTAGTAGTACTACTACTAGTGGTATTATGTACATTCTAATGAACTCTATTATAATACTCTACTCTATTCTAACGAACGATTCTAATATATTTCTGGCACAATGTCTTCAAGTAAAACATATCCTTTATTTTGATGGGTTGTGCGTCGCAGAAATCATAGGGCCCTATTAAATCAATAAAACAAATTCATAATGTAAAATAAATAATATGTAGTGGTTATTCAATTTCTTTTAAAGGTAAAGATCCATTTCTGCTTTGTCCAATGTCAAGCTCTCACTCTCTCAGTTTTAATATGCTTTATTGGCATGACAAATAATTGCATATTTGGTTTACATCAAATGCATTCGCATTTTGGCTAAGTACAAAGGCAAAGGCAAAGATAAGAAAATATTAGGGAAGAGCAACACTAATAATGAGTATAAGAAACACAGGAGCAAGTCTCCTTATCAGCATCACATTTTCTCCTATTTTCTCACTTTCATTCAATGCACAGGAGTCATTAATATGCTAATAGCTGCATCCCATGCTGCATTGAAATGAGCATATTTAATCAAATGTGCTGTCAAAGTTAACTTCAAATTGAATGCCTGGCTCACCCAAATCCCCATTTTTCACAGTATATGTGTCTCATCAGCATGTTTTCAGTGGTATTAATATGTGTAGTGCACAGAAACAGTGTCTGTGCATTTGTATTCATGTCGTCTCTCCATTTTCCTCTCATTCCTGTGCTCTGACTATAAGGCAGTGGTAAGTGTAGTGGTATGCAGGACATGTCCTCTACTTGATGTTGTGTGTGACCTCAGCGGTAAGGCCTCTCTTTCAGTGTGTTCTCTCTCCCACTTCCTCTATTCATCAGCATACTGCTGCCACAACAGCTTCTCTGCCATTAACCATTCATGATGAATTCAGTGAATCAGAGAATAGTTCTTATAAAAACAACTTTTCCTTAGTGAGAACAGCATTTTAAGAATCGATGTGTATTAGTACATGTATTTGCATCGCTTTGTCCGTTCTCTGAAGATTCCACCTTTTCGCATGTCAAGATTGGTCATTTACGTACAGTACAACGCCGGCACACTCTTGGTCAAACTACTTTTAAGCCATTATGTTCAGAAAGTATGAAAACAATAGGAAAATGAAGCCCAAACCTGAAAATTTTAGACCATTTTAAAAATCCCAGCTAGGATAGGAAAATGTGGACATATGGTCACCCTATGTTCCATGGATGTTAAAGATTCTCAATGTAACCACAGATATAAATGAAAAATCACAATTTTTAAGAGTGCACATTACAGTTACAGTAAGGTTGTTTTTTTGCTGATCTGCTTTTATTTTGAATGACTGAATACTTTAGCTAGTTCCTGACATCATATGAACTTATTATATGAACTTGCTTATTGCTGGACTTGCATTTTTTGACAGTAATTGCTGTTTATTTGCTCCATGTAATTTTGCATGAAACCCCTGTGTGCTCATGGATCAGCGGTGAGATTTTTTATTTATTAGGTCTCGACATCATGCTGCAGACTCCCTGGAGGAGGGCAGTGAACTCCTACTAACAGCATGAGAGAGAAAGTCTGTCCCTAGAGGTCACAAACACATGCACATGCACACAGAGCTCTGTCTGTATACCTCCACCTCTCGTCCTCAGTCACTCCTTTCTGACTGAAGATGGGCCTCCACTTAGTGTAAGTCAACACTACTAGTTTTCCCCTGTGCCTAATTCCTTAATCGGCCCCCAAGTGGGGCTCTTAGGACCCCCGGAGAGGGCCGAGTCTGCAGTTAACTGCACAAAAGAGGAATGTGTGTGTTACGGGGTCTTTGTGGCATCGTGGCATGCTCTTGGCCTCATGGTGATTACCCGCACCAGGGGTCCGACATTGTACTGCCGCACCCGAGAATCTCACCTTTACAATCCCCCCCGCCGAGAGCCAGCAGGGGGCTTGCTGTTGCTTCGCCAATCACTTTCTTTTACAGTGAGCGCATGCACTTATCTCAAGCACATAAACACTAATGCATACACTAAACACTCTCTTACACACACAACGGGTACATTCCTAAAGGAGACCTACAACACCATTCATTACTCTAAAAAGAGCAGAGTACTCACAAGCACTTAAACAGCATATACTTTCATTTAATCGTATCTCATGTCTGCACTACCATTTAAAAGTTTGAGTTTATCAGCGGCTTATGCTCATCAAGACTGAATTTACTTAATCAAAAATAAAGTAAAATATTAATATTATTTAAAATGAACAATTTAAAATATAATCTTTAATACATTTTAAAATGTAATTTCTTGTGATGCAAAGTTGAAAATGCTTTTAAACTTTTGATTTAAAATTAGGTTTCTAAAAAAAAACTTTTGCTCATATTATACTTGATCATTTTATATTATCTAACATTAATAAAGTATGTTTTAAATAAAACAATACTATGGGTGAAAACCATACTCACTAATACATTTTATCCCAAATGCATTTTATTTTATTTTTCACTGGTACCATTTTTCCTTGTTTTATTTTATTTTATTTTGACCTCATTTTTTATCCTGTAACTGTTTTTTATTGTGAACGTTGGTGTTTTTTTTTCATATATTCTTTGTAAATTGTACTTTAAAACTTTTGTACAAATAAAAGAACACTAAAAGTGAAGGAGGGAGGCAGAGAGAGAGAGAGAGGAAGAGAGAGAGAGAGAGAGGGAGGGAGAGAACTTATCCTGTGGTTCTCTTGTCACATCATGAGATGAGCATGAGCTCAAGCTGCAGGACCTAATGGTTTCAGTCAAACACAGGAACACATCAGCTCCACGCCAACTCTTCACCCTTTCATCCACTGATTGAGAACCAGACTTCTTCAATAATTCAACCCATTGTGGTCACACAACAACATCAACTCAAATTCAGATTCGTTGATCCTGTGCAAACATAGCAGAGCTCTTAGGAAAGAAACCTCAATGCTTCTGCCAACCCATAACCCCTAGGAGGAATAGTCAATGAAGATACATTTTGAAATATCAAATGATAGATTGGGATAGGGAAGCCATCGATAATGAATGAACCATTTGTGTCTAAAGGATATACTGCAAAAATCTATGCAAAAATCACAGCCAAAAAAATAATAATAAAACTGTCGGAGCCTGCACACAATAGATTAGAACAGGGATAGGCGACGCCAGTCCTGGAGTGCCACTGTCCTACAGAGTTTGGCTAACTGATGTTGCCTACCCCGGTTTAGAATAACAATTTTAACTTAAGACACAACATCTGTAACCATAGTACCAAAATTTGTCACTATGGTTACAAGCATTAAAAATTGGCTTTGGTTGCCCGTTCACATAGATTTAACTCAGTCTGTCCTGCTTGTACTTTCAGGACAAACTGAGACTCTATATAGTCTGTGTGAACGTTGCCAATGTTTAAAAGTGTGAATAACTGCATGAATATATAAAATTGCAGGTAGAGGGTTACTAGTGGTCCTTTTGAAGAGTCTAGAGGCGATACAAGCCCCACGTGTGATTAACAGCCTGCTCTTCTGTCTCTGTCAAACAGATGCTGTTTTTAGCACTACAGAATCCTTAATATTAATATCCGTCTTCTGTTCTGATTCGCCCCTTCTGTAGTAAATGAGATCCTCTAATGTGAATAATTCCACTCTCTGAACCATTTCCATCCTCCCTTTGTCAGCAGAAACAGATGAGGCCCTAGAGTCCGTCAAAGGAGGCTGTGGATGTTTAGACGAGTGATTGTTAAGAAGACAGGCACATGAGAGCTGTGGGAGGCAATCAACAAAAACCTGAATCATTCTGGGCTCTTCTTTACATGTTTGGATCACTTTAGATCTTTGTTACTTCGGTGTGGGCAGGTCCCAGTGCTCATAACTCATTGTCTGCTGACATTTTTTACATCTAGTACAAAAGAAGAGCTCTTATTATTTTTTCTTTTCTTGGAAAGTAAAGGATTTAACTGAGATAACATATTGTATATTGGTGGTCTCAAGGCAGCATGAAGCACTCCCACACAGCGTGCATCTCCGCCCAGCAACCATCTCTTTCTGGCTGAGCAGTAGACTCATCCCAACCGATATTAGCCTCTAATGAAACCAAGCAACGTTCTACAAAATCCTCCTAATGCCTAGTATATGAATAGAGTCCAAATCATGGCCTGCCAATCAGTTCCTATGGTAACCTTACTCGCACTTCACTTCTCGATTTTGCATTAATGATCACACTAGGGAACGTATTGGAGGAATACAGGACGTACAAGTGTGAAGGGGAGAGAAAGATGGTGGGGGGGGGGTCACTTTGCTAAAGCTGTTGAACAAATGTATTCAAATGAGGTGAACCTAAATTTTGTGCAGCTTTTGAAAACAATTTGACTTCATTAAATTCCTGTAAAACAACGCTTACAAGTGTGATAGCAGCTCTCTCTAGCGAGTTTTACTGTTCTGTACTGGTTTGAATTTCTCTGTCGAAACATTATAAGAGAGTGAGAGAGACAGAAAATGAGTCACTGGCTCAAGCTGCTGCATGTGTAAATGATAAGCAGACAATGCAGTTTGTCTTCCCATTTGTCTTCCCAACAAACATTACTTCCATATTTTATGTCCTGAGGGTTGATTTTTTTTATTTATTTAATGTACTTGTTTAGGAAGTAGACAACAGTGTCAGTGAAGAATAAGCTTAGGGTGAAAATGAGACATTATATGATTGAACGAAAGAAAAACCAAAATAAATATTTTTTATTTTATTGTACATCATGTCCAGTCAAGTTGTAATTTTGTCACATAATTCATAAAAAATGGAAAATATATTTATCTGCATTGATGATACGCAAAATGTTAACCGTGAGCCTTAGTAAAACAAAGTAATCAGCAATTTTATTCTAAAAATAAATAAATGTTTACAATGCCATTTCCATGGCTGTCATTTCCATCACAGAATAATATGACAGACAATACATATGTGATGGAAAAGTTGTGGTTGAATATTTTTATTCTAGCTGATTATTATTTTCTCTTCTACTGAGAACCCATAGTTTACCATAATCTGAATAAGATGCAGTAAAGGCCTGAATCAAAGTTTAGACGCTGGTCCCTGTGCTTGTTCTTCAGGACTCTGATATTGTGGTTAAATTAGAATCATAGCCCATCCATCTTACAGGAAGTCAAGATGCTTCAGCATCCATTTGTCTAATACAGCAGAATATCACCAATATCCATTTAAGTCAATATAATGCAGGAATGGAGAAAGGCCAAATAAGTATCAATAATATGAATCATGCATAAAATGTGAAAACAATGGAATAATGAATTGTGCTTCTTAAGCTCATCTTTCTCTCTCTCTCTCTCTCTCTCTCACACACACACACACACACACACACATTGCATTTTACAAGCTGGTCCAACTTAAGCAAATGCAAATTCAAAATTGAGCCTACGGTCTCTTTCCTATATCCTCCTCCTTCCTGTAGGATTGCGGCTATGGGATACAACTCCGACCAGAAGCTAACAATAAATAAAATTTTCTACCAATTAGTTTGTGTTTTATTAACATCTGCACCTACCCCAAGCCTAAACCTACCCCTTACAAGAATGATTTTTTTTTATTGATTGTTGTACAGTGTGACAGAAATTACGCTGTATTGATGTGTGCATGCCCAGTAGCGTCATGCGTATCCCTTCAAACCTTAACCTTCCTGTAGGGTCTTCTAAATTTGCTTACTGACACACCATAGCACACCTGCCTCTTTCTATCATTCTCTCATATCTAATTACATGAACATGAGAACAAATACAGTCCTGCAGTGCCTATTGCCAAGCCGGAAGACCATTTAGAGTCCATTAAAAGAGATTGATATGACTTATCAACACCAAGTGTTTAAGTGCAACTTAATCAAAAGTGCAACTTTCCTGTTCAGTCTACTTCTCAAGTGGAGAAGAGAGATGAGGAAAGAGAGGTCACACTAGTAGTCAGCAAACTCTGACAAACTCAATTTTGGTTCATTACTGACAAAATTATGCACAATACTGTAATCTACTGATGCTACAGGCACAGGACCTGTTGTCCTGGCAGACTGATGCGGGTTTAGTCTGTCTGGCTAGCAAGGCTGTGTCTGGATGGTGTCCTTAGGATATGGTGCTGCAAAAAGCCAGTCATAAATTTGTCATATATCTGTAAGCCGTTCATTAGTATAGTTAGTCCCACTTAGACTGGAAATTGAAATGCTAATTCAATAGTAATGGGCTTATAATGGACCGCACAAGAAATGCAATTGGTCTTCTACATTATAGTTTACAGTATACTTTATAGAAGTATGAGAATGTGGACCACCACAAGCACTACAGTACACACAGAACTCAAAACTGCTGTGGATAAGTTTTTTTTTTTTCATAAGATGCTTGACCAAAGTCCTATGTGAAATATTATAAAGAAATTGTTAAATAACCATCTTTTATACCATCATTGCAAAACAGAAAGTTGTAAGACATTATCTGGAAAATATTTACGTTTTTTTTTTTTATTTAAAAAAACTGTCTGTCAACACCATAAAACAATCACAATTAATCTTATGATTTCTGACCATTCATATATATATATATATAAAAAAGACATAGTAATACAATCAAATTTGGTGAATCTAAATGCAAACATCATGAAATATATATTTCATTAATATCTTAAGTGAATGTTTCACAATTTTTCACCCACTTGCACCCCACTGGATCCTGGTTTGAAAACCTTTACTTCATGCTTTTTCCTCCAGTTTTACAAATGCAGTGCTGACTGTGATTGTTACCAAACACTTCAACCACAAACAACGTTCACAGTTCCACTTCTTCCCAAAAAAAACATCCATTCTAACATCTTAAGAGCTTTATCTCACATACTTGAGCTGTGATGCACACGTTGATGACTAATAATCTTCACATTGCTGCTGGGCTTCAGACAGACTGCTTTTTCTGTGAGTGAGGCTTGGTGCCATAAACCTCTAACAGCTGCCTTCTGCTCTTCACTAATGACCAGAATATTTTTAATGGGGAAGACGTCTGTGTCATCACTGATTTCTGGAAGCTTAATTATGATTACCTTTCGCCCTCCTTCTCATCTGGGACACATAAGCTGCCATTTACCTTTTCATGATTTCCAGAGCTTTAGCTAATCAGCATTCCTAAGTGAACTTATGGTTTTTCCTTTAATGTTGACTCAAAATGTTGATTTAAACATATCTTTTCTTTTAGACATTGTATGAGAGGTCACTTCAGAAAGTGTTTCTGTAAGTAACATTATTACAGTATTCTGTACATGATCTTCCCTTTTACAAAAGAAAATATAATTCGCATTGCAACAGCTCACATGACTCATGTTTTTGCAAAACACAAAATGCATTTTGGTTAGGGGATCGACCACATGCTGATCCATTAAATAAAGAAAAAGAAAGACTTATATAATGTCGCAGCTTTAATGGCTCTGAAGCTCAGGTCCTTATCATTTATTTGTTTACCCGTGACTCACATCCACAGCTGCATGCTGCAGGAACCCCACCACGTCACTGTTGACAGCGGCACCCTGCAAAGCTGCGCAGAAGTAGGAATTGAGAGATGATGTGATGTTTTCAGTGACATCAGGACAGACTCAAAAATAGAGTCTTTGCTAAAATAAGCAGAACAGACCAGACACGTAATTCATACATTACTGGGGAAATGCTCAGAAGTATTGACATTACTTTTTGCTGACCCAAAAAGCCCCCCCGCTTCCTCTAAGCTTTTAGCTCCATTTGTGTGAGAGCCTTTTTTCTGTTACTGCAGTGTTTTTATTTTTTTATTATTTTTTTTTTATTATTATTCCTTTACTTTCATTTAAAGATGATGTGGTTGACAGGGGAGAATAAACTCTCTAATATGCCCCTGCAGTCTCAGAGTCATGTCAGAAACTTCCTTCCTCCCCATTATCATACACACACACACACACACACACCCCAAAGAGCTCTTTTGTACTGAAAATGTGTGCACTGCTCCTGTACCTACAGTATGCTATTATCTGAAATAAAAAAAACAAGCATTCTTCCTCTGTCGGTCATAGATGTTAGATTAATGAGTTCTAATGAGGCACTCTTTGTCCTGTTTTTCTGATAACTTTGCAACAATAAATGACTATTATATAATTAGACTATTATAAAATGGCTATTATAAAATTAGCATTAGGGGGAAGAACAAACAGTTCCTCCTAACTGCTCATGTTTGGTATCCACACTCCTGAGGATGTGAGTGTGGCACACAATAGCTGTGTCTTCAATATGGTCTCTAATTGTTAGACTGAAGGGACAATGACTGACCTTTGTGTTTTTAATTGGAACGGCTGCCAGGCAAACAGAAAACTTTAGTTGTTTATTAGTCGTTTAGTGGAAAAACAAAAATAAAATAGGTTAATAATCTGCTTTGTCATTCTCATGTCAAACTCATCAAAGACTCTTTGGAGCACACTGGAGTAATTATTTGTAATTATTAGATTTTATATATTAAAATAGAAAACTAAAATTGTAATAATATTTCACAATATTTACTATATTTTTGATCAAATAAATGCAGCTTTATGCAGTAAGCATAAGAGACTTATTATTACTGACCTCCAACTTTAGTATTATTTATGAATGTTTTATTAGATTTCTTGATAACTTTACCTTAAATAAATGTTATTTGACCTGACTGTTTGTCAGATGCCACCCATTTGAAGTAGAGAATTCCTCTGCTCTAATAAAATCCGTAAGAAGGTCAAGATCCACTTAATGTCAAGCAGCCAGACATTTGACTTGCGGCACAAAGTCTAGTCATTGTAGCCTATACTGGCTAAGAATAATATATTTAGACAGTAAAAGACCATCTGACTGACATTTAAATTGTCCAAACATGGCTTGTAGGTGGTCCATGGGGTGTTGTATGTGGTCGACACTCCACCGTTCCCCAACCAACCAGATATTGTATAAAATGCCTTCATGACTTCTCATTCTGCATTTATTGACATTTGATCCATGGTTTCCCCTATACCTTAAACCTTCATTTATCCCATCTCCTCATCTCTCCCATGTAGTCCATAACAGAACACACTCTGAAGGTAGAAAGAGAGAGAGGGAGATCTGTTTATGAATCCTATTATTTTTAATATATCACATTTGTTCTGCTCATTTATGATAGATGGTCTTGACAGTTGCATTACAGGGCTCTTGTCCTGTGTCTGAGTCCGAGAGAGAGAGAATGAGAGTGAGAGAGATTACATAACTGAAGTCTGCTTTATAAGAACTGAGAGAGGCGTGATGTTCCAGACTGCAGATACTGAGCTCCAACATCAGAAGGACCACTAGTGAGCTCTCGGTCACATCGAAACCTGGCTTTCACTGTTAGTTTCAGATACGTGTGATGTGTGTTATCAGTAGAGATCTCTTCTCAAACTGAGCTCATTTTCTCTGTAATACAGAGTCACTCCCACGCAATTACACAGAATTCTGATCAATTTACATGGTCTGCAGTCAAGGAAATATCCATGCTGGCTCTCCACCTATATATTGATGCAGGAGAAAGCTATTTCCTGTGAATGTGCAAGATATCAGATATACTAGAACAACAACCATTCTAATTAAAGTGCAGTAAACGATAAAAGTACAAATCAGTGTTCATAATTACGATAATGAATTAAAATAACAGGTGACATTGTATAAAATAATAATAATCCAATTGTTCTGTTTTGTTTTAGTTAACTACATTACATGAACTAACAATGAAAAATACTTCTAAGCATTTCTTAATCTTTGTTCGTTTCAACATTTACTACCACATTATTAAAAACAACAGCTGTACCTGATACTAATATTTAAAGGGCCTGAACTAATATGAAAATTACTAAATAAATGTAACAAATATATAGCTAATTGTAAATAAAAGAGATAGTTCACCCAAAAATGAAAATTCTGTCACTATTTACTCACCCTCAAGTTGTTCCCAACCTACAGTATACGAGTTTCTTTCTTAAACATAGAAGAAGATATTTTGAAGAATGTCTGTACTTGACGGTAGCCATTGACTTACATAGTATAGAGAAAAGCCAACGGAAGTCAATGGGGACCAATGGGGAACTGTTTGGCTATCCACATTTTTGTATTCAGCAGATGGAAGAAATTCATACAAGTTTGGAACAACATAAGGATGAGTAAACGACAGAAGTTTCAACTATCCCTTTAAGTTAGTTAGTTAGTTAGTTAGTTAGTTAATGAATTAACTAATGTTAAGTAATGAGACCATATTGTAAAGTTTTACCAAATATTATGATAACGAATATGCAATATCAAGCAGCCTAGTGGACTGTTTTTGTACAGCTTAAATTAACTGGACATGGCTGGAGATTTCTGAGGCCACTCCTACGGTAAAAATACAGCGATTACAGTTTGAATCATAAGTTTGCATTCCCATTACAGAATCTGTCAATTCTGTACTATTTTAAAATTCAGACCTGGACATTATAAAAAACAGAAAAATTAAATCATATTATATAAATTAGATTATATAAGTTAGATCATTTATTTTTTTATGCAGTTCCTCACTATAGGAGCTGCATAACCAATATTTAGCTATTCCACAGCTAAAAACTACATTTTTGTCCTGTTTAAAAGTTTACATACCTTTAATATTGCGCCTTGCCTCCTCAAGCATCAGAAGTTTGTGACATTTTATGAATTCTGCATCAACTGTCCCGAGTGGCAAAGCTGGATCTCAACATCATACATCCACTGTAAAGAATAACAAAAGAATGCAATTTTATTTATTTATTTATTTTTTGTAAGGGGTATGTAAACTTATAAGCACAATTTATGCACAGTATTTATATATCAATCACATCAGTCATCATAAAGCAAAGACCACTTTTGAGATAATCAGTAGCATTTCCATTGGTACAAGTCTAGTCATTGTAGCCTATACTGGCTAAGAATAATATATTTAGACAGTAAAAGACCATCTGACTGACATTTAAATTGTCCAAACATGGCTTGTAGGTGGTCCATGGGGTGTTGTATGTGGTCGACACTCCACCGTTCCCCAACCAACCAGATATTGTATAAAATGCCTTCATGACTTCTCATTCTGCATTTATTGACATTTGATCCATGGTTTCCCCTATACCTTAAACCTTCATTTATCCCATCTCCTCATCTCTCCCATGTAGTCCATAACAGAACACACTCTGAAGGTAGAAAGAGAGAGAGGGAGATCTGTTTATGAATCCTATTATTTTTAATATATCACATTTGTTCTGCTCATTTATGATAGATGGTCTTGACAGTTGCATTACAGGGCTCTTGTCCTGTGTCTGAGTCCGAGGTTGGTACAAGATTCAGCATTGTACAATTACAAATCATTCCATGCACAGATTTCTCAGCATGGTTAGCTAACCGAACTCTGAACAGAAGTACAATGATGGTGGAACAGCTTTAGTTTTGTGGCAACTCATGAATGTTCACTTGTCAGTTGCTAGGGGCAACTCTGGTGTTAGGAGAAAGCCTGAGACATAGGTAACAAGTAATGTATTTGATTTCTAATCCTGATTCCACAGCACCTCAATGAAAAAAAAAAAAAAACGTTTAATTGTGTCAAAAAGTGTGGATCAATACAGAACGGCACGATCCAGCTACTATAACGGTTCAGTCTGATGATGAGCTCTTCTGATACAGTTCCTGCTGTTGCAGCCTGCAGACTTGTAGCTCCAGAGAGCAGGAGGTGGAGTGGTGTGCGTGCAGGCTGCAGAGTTAACTCTCATCTCAGCCGCCGGCTAAATCGAAAGTGACACCAGTGAAATTAAGACAATCGACAGCCAGGTTAGGCCAATGGCCTTGTCCACAGCATTTACTCATGAATCTTGGACAGATGAATTCATATGCACTGCCTCCTCCGTCAAGCAGCACTCTCTCACACATAAACAATCTCACACAGACGTCATGGCAATAACTCAAAACTCAAGGCAATAACCAAAGCCATGGCTTGGTTTTTTTTTTTTTTTTTTTTTTTTATATATATATGTTGTGCCTGAAAAGCGCTTATTTGAGACCAATGTAATCATTTGACTGCAACATAGCAGTGCAAAAGTTTTACAACATTTGCTGTGATTTTTTTTCACCATTCCTGCCTATTTTTTCTTTTTTTTCTTCAAAATGTGATGGCGGATGGCGACCTAGGAGTCAGTGCTGTCGTGGTGACGCTGATGGATTTATGCAAATGTCAAGGCTGGCTTTGGCTGTAGTCTTTTGGAAAGCATGTCTCCAGGGAGGACGACTGGGACTTGGAATGCAGTTGTTTCATCTTCAAAGGCTCTCCTGAAAATAAGCAGACACACTAAATCACCTGCTGGCTTTATTTATTTATATGGTGATGTGCAGGAGAGGCAAGTACAGAGCTGAGGGCTCACAAGAGAAAGTGAAGGATACATAAAATGGTCATTTTTATGCTACGGCCTCTATATGTCAGCTGATAACAACCATAAACAGCATGTTAGCCAAAGCCAAAGTTAATCTGTCATGGTTAGTTTGTAGTTCTTAGAACACAATACTTTTATAACATTTATTATGTTGGTTAATGTTGTACTCTACATACTGTTCAGTAAAGTTTGTGGTCAGTATTTTTTTTCAGCAAGGATGCATTAAATTGAGCAGAAGTGACAGTACAGACATATATATTACAAAATATTTCCATTTGATATCAATACTGTTCTTTTGAACGTTCTATTCATCAAAATATCCTAAAACAAATAAAAAAAATATTAAGAACTGCTTTCAACATTGATAATAAGTAATGTTCTTTAGCAAAAAATCAGTATATTAGAATGATTTCTGAAAGATCATGTGACACTGAAGACTTTAGTAATGGGTGCTGAAAAGTACGTTCACATTTATTTTAAACTAATAATTTAAATACAATAATTTTTACTGTATTTTTTATTAAATACATGCAGCCTTGGTGAACATAAAAGACTTACTTTAAAAACATAAAATTTCTGTGTCAAAATTAGTTAATTAATGCATTAGTTCATGAACTATGGGCAATTTATTTAACAGCATGTAATAACATTTGTTAATGTTTTGTATATTTAGATCATATTTAGAATTATTTTAAATAAAGTAGTTAGCTCATATATAAAATCTTACCAAACTAAATTCTAGGAACAATAATGTATATTCTACATATAATAATAAATTTTATACATTTATAAAAATAGTTCAAATTATACATTAGATCATGTATTATGAACAAGCATGAATTATTGAACAACAGCATATTTATAAATTAACATTACCCTACATGAATAAATGCAGTAAAGAAATGGGCTGCTGCAAGAGATGAACATCCAAACATGTGCATAATGGCAGGCAGCCTAATATGAAACTGCTCACAATCTCCAACATCACCAGAGAAGAAGGCCCTGCCACAGGCCATCACTTGGCACATTCCCAACAGTCGAAGGCCTGATAGGCAGATGCATTATTCACAAAGGGGTCAACACTGTACCACACGAGATAGAGTTAAAAGTGTCCTGGTCCTTCTAAAACATTCTGTAGTTTCACAGCAGGCTATTTTTGAAAGGGTCACTTATTTAGAAATATTTTTAGCAAAACAATAAAGATATGGTAATCTCACAAATGTAGTACCATCTAACTCCCTCTGCTATTAACGTCTGTCTTTGTGTGTCAGATGGAATAAGCAACTGTTTTTATATCTCAATCCTCCTCTATATCTCTGTTACGTAACAAACATTTCACTGAAATCAACCCGTGTAAGCTCAACATAACAGAAAATAGACAGCTTTATTTGAGAAAGTTATTTTTTCACTCTTTCAATGTTGACAGTCATGTCCAGACATGGCATTGCGTACATGAAATAAAAGAGGGAAAAAAACCCTACTTTAACTCCAAGGAATCAAATCATTCTGCCATTTGAACGGCTTAATCCCCATGAGACACAAAGGAGAAGGTATAAATATATCAGTCAGACAGATAAATTCAATTATAACTGATCTGATATGTTATAGATTTTTAGATCTTTTACAGCGACAGGAGGGTCTGCCATGTGGGATCCTGAGAGCTACACTGCCACCTCTTGGTCAGATGAAGTCTGCTCGACATGCTGATTTAAAGTAGACTGCTGGCCTTGTGTCAAACCATAAGAGTCAACAATTAATAATGTGGCTATTATGATAAAGGAACAAACAGACAGGAAACAGGTCAGTGCAGATGTTAATTTACACAAAGATCAATACGATGGCTGGAAGGATGAAATAAACATCTGTAGTGTGTGTGGATGTGTTTATAGGTACATGAATTACAGTATATTCACCATCTTTGAGCATTGATCTCATTGATGGTGGCAGACTGGAGAGCGTTGATGGACATTTTAGAGGCTTTTAGATGCATTTTTGACATCAAGCAGAAAGAGAGCCAGTTTCTGTCTGCCAGAACAGACAAGGAGGAAGCTGGACACTTTGGAGGTTGAGAAAGCTGCCATTTTAAGACTAATTTTAAGCGTACAACATAAGGTGCAAACTGATCTTCTTCACCTGCAATGCTAAAGATGAAGATAAAATGGAACAGTTATATAAAATTAGAAACAGTGTTAAACGTACAGTATGTGATTTTTGGCCACCAGGGGTCACTCAATCAAAATAATAACATAAGACGTACTTTGATGACGTCGGGAAAGAGCGTGGGCTCATGGGAGTTCTTTTCATTGGAACACACGCTCTGTTGCTCCCCACATTCTGCACTCATTCTAACTTAGTATTTTGACAATCACGTCTTTTCAAACGCAGAGATATATGAATTATCAGACCCCTATCAAATCAATATTCCATCTAGCTAGTAGTAATATATGTTAAAAAACACGGTCGCCTTTCGTTAATAATTACGTTTATACTATGATATCGAACAAGATAGTGAACTGCATTTGAAGCTACTTAATCCAGCTAGATATAGAACAAATGTGGATTTACATTATACTATACATGAGAGCTAGTCCGTCTGCGTTTTACACAAGACATCATTGTTTCACAAAATATACGGATAGATACAGTTAGCTGAATGGATGCATACCTGTTTATTAGAATGCAAACATCTCTCTGTAGTTTCAGCTTGTCACGAAGCTCTCTCTATCTTGGAAATGCAGCTCCAATATTTACCCGTGTCTTGTTTCTTCTCTTGTCCCAAAACCTTCTCGGGTCATTTATTTCACCCGTACGTTTGCGCTTCACAGAACGTGCAGGCAAAGCATAATCATGATCCATAACTAAGTTATTGATTGAGGTATAAATACTAATACAAACAATATAAATATAAAATATAATAGTCTCGATCAAGGCTAGCTACTACTTTTTCTTCTTCGTCTCGTCTTTGCTTCTGTTCACCTTTGTATTTGGCGGTTCCGCAGGAAGTTAGATAAACTAGAGGGGTCAAAGGTTATATGACGCCATAGACGGGCGACAAAACGGAAATAAAGAAACGGTGCCGTGTCTTCTAATTAAACTATAATTTTCTCCGAATTTGAAAGTTTGTGGAAACTGTTGGGATATTGTAAGTACACAACTAAAAAAAAATGTATAACATAGATATAGTGATTTCTGCTATTTTTAAAGCAGAAAAATTACATATTGTGCCTTTAAATGTGAAAATCTGATATGGTGTATCTAAAATCAGTGGTAGATTCATAGGTGTTCAACAAATCTGCTGCAATACACTATGTACATAAAGATGGAGAAAAACAAGGTCACATTTAACATTAAAGAACTGACAACGTATTTACATATGAACTAAGTTACTAAAACTGATGAACAAAGTACACAATAAGCTTCTGGTGCTGCTTGTTGTTGTTAATCAGTACACTTAAGTATACACATACTGAATTATACAGATAACATGGACACAGTAATAGAAAGTGCATGAGAAGAACTGGTTGTTTCTGCAGGTAAAAGAGTGCATGGATGCATTCCACACAATCAATAAAGTAATTACAGCTTCACTTTTGTTAGCATATGTTCACCACTGAAGTACTTAGGGTTGCTTTTATGGTTTTTAGCCATGGAAAATAACATTAGTGGGGTAGTGCTGCAGAAAGGCTGAATAGCAGCAGAGTAAGAGACATTCAGCACTATGGCAGTACAGGAAAGCAGGAGAACACAGGCTTATAAATGGAGGACTGCGGCCACTGGCAGGGCGGCTCAGGGGAGATATTCTACACCAAATAGGTTTTGAAGAGCAGGTTGAAAAGAATAAGCCAAGGCAGTGCTCAGAAGCATGGAGGACACTGAAGCCTTAAATCTAGATGATTTGGTTTAACCCCTCAAGGAACCCTATTGTACTAGTAATTAAATAATTACACAAATAAAATGTATATATTAAACATTTAATTATAAATAATTATCATTTATATTGTCAATGCACTACAGCCAAAATAAATTATTATTATAGTATAAATTGTATTATATGGAGAACATAAATGTATAAAAATGACTTTTTCTATCCACAATTAGAATAATTCCAGATGTATAAAATATTAAATTAAAACAAACAGGCTTATAGTTTAAAACTTAACTTAAAATATATAATTAATAAACAATTGAATGTTTAGGTTTAACATTAACTTTGACAGCTCATTACTAAAGTCTTAATAATATTATTATTATTATTGTTTTTCATTATTTATATTAAGACGAACTTATGCCCACCGTCCTATGGAGGCCCTTTTTTTATTTATTAAATCTGCGGTTTTACATCCCCATTGGACTCCCTATAATCCATCTTACTTATACTAAAAACCCTCTTGAAATCAGGTTCCATACACTGCAGGTCTGTTATTAAACCAAATAAAAGCAGTACCCAAGTGCGCCATCATACATCTCTTAAAATCCCCGATGACAACATTAACCTGCACTGAAGAACTTCAGACAAATAACAGAGCCCTTATTGCCTCTGAGGTTCTGAAATTGCAATATCAACTTCAGCAGTCTAGGCCATAAAACCACACAACAGTTTAGCAAACAGTGGTTTTAAAATCCACAAAACAAGATCTCGTACCAAAACTAGACACGTCTCAGACAAGCCTAACTATCCTGTTAACTCTGATCAGCTTTAATAGACCTGATTCTGATCCCATCCCATTAGCGTACATTCAATTAAATTTGAGTGGGTGTGCTCCCTGATATGTGTGAAAGCCCTGAGGCTTACGGAGGGGTAATTAATAAGAGTGCATGAGATTAACTGAGTCCCCTCCTCGCTGAGACCAGCACTGCTGCTGCTCTATTAAAACACTAAACACATGCTCAGATTCAAATGAACACTGATGGTGAAAATGCTGTTAAATCCGAAGCAATTTTTGCATTGAAGTCAGTGGAAATTATCTACACCATACAGCTCTACACTGAACCAGTAGATCTAAGCCTGTGTGTGTGTGTATTCAGATCTGTTCTCGGGTCTGAATATTATAGATGTCTCACAGAACATATTCTTCAAAGTGGAATCAAGTACCCGTGATTAGGACATAAATATATGTCTGAGAGGCTGCGTATACTTGCTTTACACTTGTGCAGACAGACCGTGATTTACAATCTACTGCCGTCATCACTGTTAAAAACGCAGGACTGAAGTGAAGTGCACATGAAAACAAGAATATACTTCCAGAGCACAGTGATAAATTCCCTCTTAAGACAAAAAAGACACTCATGGATCTGCATGCAAGCACTGAATCCATCAAAATGTGTGGCTAATGCTAATGTATTGCTAATTGGAATTTTATAATTTTGAACTAATCCTAAATAAATCAAACAAAAATCGTCTGGGAATCAAACACTATTTAAATAGTTAATTTAAAATTACCATCTTTTTTTCAGAATTTCAGTTCATAGAGGATTTCTGTGTGGTTCTTTTGATATGCATACCCTCTTAGAAATTGCATTAGCAATCCATTAACATTCCTTTAGAAGTTTCTATGACTGTAACTTCTATATCTAGAAGTTACTATGACTGTCAGTCCTCATTTATGGAAACTTGGAAAGCACAAGTGTGTCCAACCTCATGCAACATAAGGCATCTTCAACATTCAACACAAGGACTAAATCTCGGGAAAGAGATGTTCTCTTGGCGCCCTCTAGTGTTCATCCGTGAGGGGACATTAAGTCAAACTTCTGTGTCATTGAAAACTATAATATAATATAATATAATATAATATAATATATAAATTATTGATTATATTAGCAATTTTGTGCTAGTGTTAAGTGAGGGGACAAAATCAATAGTCTATGTGGCATTAAAATCTCATGGAAAGTTCACCATTTTAACTAATCATCACATTTTTATTGCATGCCTTGAAAACATACTAATTTTGTTGTAGTTTGACAGATATAGCAACATAATATTTTCAATATGAATTCATTAATATGAAGGATGAAAGTAAAAATAAATACTCTCAGTTTAGGAGTCCAGAATATTCCAAAATATATCTTCAGGTAATGTTGGACCTATTTTCAGTAAATAATAATAATAATAATAATAATAATAATAATAAATAAATAAATAAAAAATATATATATTTATTTATTAGTTTGTCAAATTTGGGCAAAAAAAAATACTTCTGATTTTTTAATATGTAGCCCCTGCTGTTCTCTATGATAGAGCTAGAAGCCACTTGGGTGTAATTTTCAACAAAAACACTACTTGGCAACAAAAACGACTACATCACGTTCCTAAACATCTGCTGACAAACATTTTTTTGCAGATGTGGACAGTAAAAAATTTTTGTGACAGATAATCAACTGAAATTTAATGTCAATATATTATGTTTTTACAGTTTCAACAACAGCTGTTTTACTATCGTTATTTGTCAGAAACTATGGGTAAAGTAGAATATATTTTTATTTTACTAAGGCTGAAAGGTTTGGCAATTTGGCATGTCTATATCGGTCTACACAACTACACATGAATATAAGGAAATCATTCAAACTGACGGCCTCCATGTGAACACTGACATGAACAAGCCAAGATGTCTTTAAATGAGGTGACTGGCACCCAAATCTTATGGGCCGGAGGTTCTTAATTACATGATGAGATTACTAAATGGAAAAAATGAATCCAGGTGACCATCTGCTTGGAGTTTAGAGCTCACCGAAGTAAACACACTCCAGCGATGCCAGCAGGTTTTGTCATCTTTAACTTAAAATAAGCTCAGAGTTTAGAGAAAAAAAAGTGTGTCTGCCACTCCCCCGCACTCCTGATGAGAGTAAGACAGCTAAGGGGCTCGAATGAAGGCTCTCATTTTTAGTTGGGGTGTCAAAGTTGCCTGAAACCTGCGCTGGTTTCCACTCCCTCTTACATCTCTCCCTCCACTACTCACAGCGCTTCTGACAAGCATGAACAGGAACGAAACACAGTAACAAGTTTGTCTCATGTCAGCTTTGAATAAACAGTGCGATAACTTCTTTCCTTCTATATCAGCCTCTCTCATTCTCTCCCTCCTGCTCTCTCATTTTGCTCACTCTGGGACCCCATGCTGATTGATAGCAGCTTTAAACTGTTGCATGCTCAAATAGACTAAGCTCTGAAAGCCTCGTGTGCAGAGTGGAATCGGGGAACAAAGAACCTCCACCTCCTCTCTAACCTGTCAGATTTAAAATCAAGCTCTTATCCTGAGCGAAGAAGGGCATTAGATTTGAATAATATCTCTGTCTCCACATTAAACATTTCTTCTGAAAATGCAGTAACATGCACGCTAGGAGATGGTGCGTCACACGGTGCCGACTTATAATGATAAATGTAACCTGTTGTTTTCTAGCTACAAACTATTTGTAGAAACACAGGTTCACTTAGCACGCTTTTATTCCGGGCCCAATGCAGAATAAAAGTTAATAACATTTAATATAAGCAGGAATGTGATTTATATGTAGGAATTTTACCCCCTGCTAGAGTGTTTCAGTTAAATGGAGATGCAAACTTTCAGCGTGTCATTGTCTGATCTTGATGCTTCTTGAACATTCCTCCTGGAGACTGTATTAAAAGGTTTTAAAGTTTTATGCAAAAGAAGCACTAGTGAAATATCATTAAAATTATTTATATTCAAACAAGCTGAAGATTTTCTCTTAGAAAAAGCCATTTTATGACATCATGACACTGCCATTTTGAGATCGCATGACCATCCGTGTCATACAAGTGAGTTTTCAAATACATCTAAACACAACAAGCAAACCAAAACATAAAACAAAAACCATATACTGTATATAAACTAAATATACCTAAATGTAAACAAAAATTCAATCATTTTAATTAATAAGCAAAGAAGCTGGTTAATATTCTGATGCACTCATTTATACCAATGATGCTGTTGTATTGAAATATTTATGTATAATTATTATGACTACAAAAAGCCCCCCCCCCCCCCCCAAAGACAGAAACACTCAGTAGGCCTGACCCAAATTCACATGACTTAAGGGTACGAGAGGGATGTCAATCCATTTTCAAGTCAGTTTGTAACTGCCTACATTATGGATAAAACAAGCTGGCAAATCATCACAGTCAGTGAACAAAATACTACACTCAAACACTCTTTCATTTTCTTAACAGCATTGTAATTAAGTGATCGGTATTTAATCTTCTTGTGAAAATATACAAAATAACCGATGAAATTCTGAACACATTTCCATTTCAAATTTAAATGTCATCTTTTAAGCAGAGAAACAATGAAAAGCAAAAGGACAGTGATTCGACACAACACATTTCTACCATAACTTGTACAAACCAAAAGAGGGCGCAACTAGCTACTGAGAAACAGCACGACTTGTCAGTCTGTCTACTCTCAAGGCTCTGCTCTTCTCTGAAGTACAACAGCCATGAGTGCCGAGACTAGACACAGAGGCCACATCTCTGCCACAAGCACGTCCTGGGTCATGGGACAATAGCACATGCTTGTTCTCTGCAGGGTTCCCTGTGTCCCTAGCAAACTTTGACCCCTCGTGTCTGTCTGGTGCACTACGACACCTGCGCGGTGAGACTTCCTCCACATCTCAACATGTAGCTGCTTGAGATAACTGCTCTAATCCACACTTGTTGTGGATACAAACACTGAATAAAGCATAATTAATCTGACCTTGGCTTCCCAAAGGCATGCATTCAAGAATAATTTTGAATGACAAAGATTACTAATTCAATACAACAGCATCATAACTGCTTACTGACATTAATGAAAGAGAAAAATAAATAAAAATTAATGATACAAAAGCAATGCTTCTCAAACACATAAAATGCATTAAATTAGATTTAAAAAAATACTTTTCTTGAGTTTAAACATCTTTGCTCAGTGTTTGACGATTAATTTATATCCACTGCTGCAAATATCATACAATACTTTAACTGTTAAAACAATGCTCAGCTGAACCTTTAATTATGAAGGCTATGTTTACCTAAATGACTGGTGATATGCAGTTTTTCCAGTTCATTTTCATCCTGAGCATTTGCACCCAGAATCTATTTGTGATGTATTTTGATTTCACAAACCCTGTAATCTATTTCATCCTGGTGAGTGCACCAGATCAAAGAAGAAGCCAGGCATATCTCAGCACAGAATCACAGAAAAGCACAGTCTATCAGCCAGATTAACACACATCAGTTCCCAAATACATTATAGGGTGAATATTTTACCAACACTCAGCACATACCAGTGTATCTACGCAGTAGGTAAATGTTATTCTGCCATCATCACGTGTGAGAAATTAGTTAACTAAATTAACAAATTAAAGTGTGGTTGACTTACCTGTGTTTGTTTATATTGATTCAACACAATAACACTGGTTGTGCTGAATCAATGACAGTGGGATTACATGGTGTAATTGTGTAATCAATGCCAGAGAGTCAGTCACAACTGAAAGTTGCACCTCAGACTCACAGACCTGTAAACAGATGCACTTTACAAGTGCTTCTGAGAGACACGCTGGCAACATCTAGAGCATGTGTTTCTGTAAGCAGACAGTGGATGTGCAGACGTTAAAGTTTGTTTGGATGATTTACGGCTCCGATAACAGCAGGGACATAACGACAATGAGATTGCACAGATGGATTCAGCACAGTTTACTCTGACGCCCGACCGAGGAGCTCTCCACAGAGCTGTATGGCTTCAATCTGATTTATAGCAAGCTCTCAAAGGGAGTGGCACTCCATTTATTTTTGACTCAACTTTAAGATGTCTCTGTTCAGATTGGGACTCAGGTTTTTATGCAGGAGCCCTTCACTACCAAGCATAAAATGTACAGTATATCGTTTATTTTAACAAATTGGATTCTTAATATTTAGCAATTCTCTTGGTTATTTTCATTTATACTTACATACTATTACACTTTAAGGAATACACTCTTTAAAAAAAGGCACTTTACTGGCTTCTACGGTTCCATGAGGAACCTTTATGGAACCTTTCCATTTCACAAAATGTTCTTTATATCATTAAAATTTTGTTCACATTAGGAAAAAAACAATTCTTTTAGGAACTGCATGCTGAAAGGTTCTTTGGGGAACTAAAAATGCTGCTTCTATAGAATTCAATGAGAAAACAATGTGAAAAGGGCATAATTCACCCAACAATTTAATTTATTTCATCATATACTCAGCCTCATTTTGTTCCAATCAATCAATCAATCAATCAATCAATCAATTCAATCAATTCAATCAATTCAATCAATTCAATCAATTCAATCAATTCAATCAAATCAATCAATCAATCAATCCTTCCTTCTTTCCCTCCCTCCTTCCTTCCTTCTTCTCTTTTCTTTCTTCTGCAGAACACAAAAGAGGATATTATGATGAGAATCTACTTAATAGTTTTTGTTACCATTGATTTTCCCTGAATGGTCAAAATAAATGATGAACCATGTCTCAAAATACCTTTTGTATGTTCCACAGAAGAAAGAGGTTCATACATGTTTGGAACAACATAAAGGTGAGCAAATAAATATAGAATTCTCAATTTTGGTAGAACTGTTGCTTTAAGCATCTGCCAGAAGCTTTTACTCAAACAACTTATAATTGTAACCTATGTGCTTAAGCTAAACAAACAATTCTGCAAAGGTTGCTACAATCACTTCTGCAAATCACCTCTAATAGTTGGTTTGTGGTACATATAGTTTGAGTTTATGTAATTATACGTAAGTGAATAATGTGTTGCTATGAACTACACAAGATGTCATGACACTCTGTAATTAGAAATCCATCTTGAGATGGCGTAACCTGTTCATCTTGTGTGTGTTTCAATGTCTTTTGCTAATTTACATTATTACTTTGCTTTTTAAATATTTCTTCACTCCCCTTGCTCTCTGCAATTTACAATATATTTGATGAAGTTTTGAGGTTTCAGCATTGTTTTTTGCCTTTTTTTGTGTGGTCTCTCTGCTCCGATCAATTGGAGGCATGTGTGGAATCCTCAGGAAAGGAAAACCGGGGTTGCATAAACATGGGTTTTTAATTTCCTACTTGTGTTTATATTTCCACGCATCTCTCTTTTTGATGTGCAGTCCCAGTGCGTAACGTCTTACTCGCTTTAAAGGCCCGAAGAGCAGCAGCAACTTCTCGCCCCCTCCAACCTATGATTTAGAGTAATGGTACCCTTTAAGATTTGCATGGTGATGTTAACTAAGCATGGTTGTTGAAATATAATTGACTTTTCTCATGGACTCCAAAAGACAAACAAAGACCTTAAAGGGGGTCCAAGAGCGAGCGGCATTTAAAAAATGGGCCAAGCAAGCTCCATCCTCCCTGATGAATAAGCATTGGAATTTAGAGCTGGAGGCAACGTTCACTGTTTTCTCTTTCGCCTCTTTTCTCCCTTTTTAGTCTCGCCCTTTGTGACCACAGCCACATTTATTAATGGTCACTAAGATGTCAGCCATAGCCTTTACACATCAGTCACCGAGGGCTGTCTTATTTATTTTTATCATTGTTCTTGCCTCTTCTCGTCTTTGTTTTTTCCTCTTTTCTCGTGTCAGGTGTTTAAGCATGCTGTCAGTTTTATTGGGCCTGGTGAATGGGGTTGATAGGGGACACTCTCAAAGGACTGCATGTGACCCATCTGCCCACAACACCCTCGCACACACCCTCTCCCTTTTGTGCTCTTGTTTTTGTTTGTCTGGGAGACCCGAGTGAAAGATAATCTTTACTAGGTAGGAGGTTACAGATCACCATCCCTATAACAATAGATTGCACTCCCTAAATGATTTTGGATTAGAAAGCTTAGCTGGGATACCAGTGAGGCAAAAACACCAGTACTAGCATATGTCATAGCATTAAACATGAGAACTCGCAGTGATACTAACCTGACATGACTGAAAGCTGAAATTGCTTGAGCGCTCAGATTCGCTCAGTAAAGTAATCGTCGATCTGTACTACACGCTGGTAGGGTGGCCGATGTGGTAGTAGATGTGTGGAAGAGACAGAGGATTGTTGTGAAGAGAGTGAGCAATGGGGCTTTCACGCTTCAGCAGACATATTTGCTTAGAGTTGATTAACTGGACCCCAGAGAGGAAGAGCTGTAGTGCTCTGGCTACTAAGCTTCAGAGGGAGTGTGTCTTATACAACTTAGAATAACAATAGTAATTGTGTATAAATAGAAACGTGTTTAGCTTTGATGAATCATTGCAGCTATTTAGACAAGACATGTTAACTACAAACTACACTATCACAACAACTTATCTATTATTACATCAGCAACAATGATCTAGATTAGTGAAATGGTGTCTCACAGTTCTAATTTGTTCATGGACAGGAAAAACAATGATAATGTTTAAAAGTCCAATCAACAAACTGTATTTTCACAATTTTAGCTGTCTAATTGATGTAATGCAATATTTATATGCTAAAACAAGTTTATATACACTACCATTCAAGAGGTTGTTTCTTTTTTTTTTTTTTGCAAGAAAGAAAGAAAAGACATTAATTCAGCAAGGACGCATTAAACGGATCAAAAGTGAAAGTAAAGACATAAGTTCTATTTCAAAATGCTGTTCTCTTGAGCTTTTTATTCATTAAGGAACCATTTAAATACTATCACGGTTCACACAAAATATTAAGCAGCTCAGCTGTTTTCAAGACAATAATTAGAAATGTCCCCTGTGCACCCAATCAGTGACACTGAAGTTATAACAGCAGAAAATTCAACTGTCATCAAAGAAATAAATGACAGTTTAAAATAAATTAAAACAGGAAACTGTTATTTTAAATTTGAATAATATTTCATATATATATATATATATATATATATATATATATATAAAATCAAATTAATGCATCTTTGGTAAGCCTAAGAGACTTATTATGAGTAAAATATTACCAACCACAAACTTTTCTATTCAGTCGTCATGTCATGTTAATCACATACTGTATTGTTGGACCAGTGCACCTCATGGTGATATGATCAGATTTCCGATTTCATTTATAGACAACTTTGTTAACATTTACAGTATATAATAA
The DNA here is from genome assembly GCF_963082965.1 of Carassius carassius. NCBI lineage: Eukaryota > Metazoa > Chordata > Actinopteri > Cypriniformes > Cyprinidae > Carassius > Carassius carassius. The sequence goes on along the minus strand of NC_081787.1, from coordinate 6,740,471 downwards.
ACAATGTTGTTACTGTATTGTACTGTGGCTTAAACTCAATGTCCAATGTAAAACATAGATCCTGAAACCAAACCAGATCAGAACCACTAATTTAGATGACATCTAGACCCCTTTTCACCAACTCAAAGCTCACCTCACCTGAATGCTTAGAAAATGGTAAGGCAGTAAAATAATGGGGTCTTCCATCACTAGCAGTAACAGTCCATCTTTATAATGTCATTAAAGTTGTTTAAGTCTGCAGTCTTACCTCGACTGGCTAAAATCTTGCTGAGTTTAGAACAAAGCACAACATGTATACGACGGCTTTTGCCAAAAGCACCTCCCACACAACGGCCCTTGAGGAGGGACCCCCTTTAGCTGAGACCCCAGTGACCAGACCACTCAGCTTCTTTTCCCGCAATTTTCCACCCATGTGGCAGCCCCAGGCCCATGAGTGACAGTAACTTCATTAGATGCCTCTTTAACCTGGCCCTTCTCCCTCTCATTTTCTCAGAATTACCTTTCACAGGTTGACGGGGTTATTGAGACACTAGCTGTTTTGGCATAGACCCCCAGGACTGATGTGCCATGATGAGGTATGCAGTATGTCACTCCTTAGCAAACAGACTGGAGACAAACAGCTACATTATAACTGCATCCTGGGAATTACACAAACACGTGAAAAATGAGTAGCCATAGTGACTGATAAGGTTCTGTGCAGAACAATGTATATACACTGTTAAAATATACTGTTTTTACAATACACTTTTAAAATATACTGTTACTGTATAAATCTTGAAATTAAATAGCACTGAAGTGCATTAAAGTAATTATAATAAGTCAAATTGTGAATTTACAAAGATCCTAAAGCCTATTTCCACCTAAGGTTAAACAAAAATAAAGAGATAATTTTTAATATATTGCTTTATATCTCACAACTGTGATTTAATTATATATATTTTGGACCTGCATATCTCACATTGCGACTTTAATTTATTGATTCAATGATATTATAAATAGTGTCAGATAACCGGATGATATAAAATTCTATACTAAGTTTATTATTATTTTTAAGTATATAGTACATAAATCAGGGCTGTCCAGTCCTGACATAAACGGTATAATATAAACACTAAAATACTTTATTTTAAATGCTACAAGTGAATTTAGGCATCACAACACAATGTACCGAATGAAAACTGATATTTATGTGAGATTTGCTTAAGAATACAATTATTAACCTAAATTAAAAGTCTCTTAAAGAATAACTTGCATGCGATATAGATTTTTTTTAAAGTGCCCATAACTGATATCAGTACTAATATATTGTGTACCCTTACGAAAGGAAAATATATTTACCAATATATTTCTAAAAATATATTGTGATATATTGTAATATATTATTTTCCCTTCTTATTTTCTAATATATTATATATTTGAATACATTTAAGAATATATTGATGATACATATATTATATAATATATTGCAAAATATACAAATGATTGCCGCTTTCAATATATTGCAATATATTGGAAAAAATACATATATATAAGAATATATGCCTAATATATTATATATTATATTATATATATTATTTTTGTTTCATAAGGGTATCCCTACTTTATATCTCACAGTTTATATTTCTCAATCACAACTTTGTTCATTATAATCACAACTTTCAATGTGACTTCATATCTTGCAAGTGCAATTTAATTTCTCATAATATCAAATGTAACAAGAAATAAATGTACGATTTGAGATATCTAACAAATTACCTAGTAATTTAAAAGAAGCTTCCAAACAAGACAGATTTTTAAAGTGACTGAAATAAAACTTTGAATAGTTGGAAATGATCATTGCTGGGGCAGAAATAATCTAGCACATGATTCATCAGATAACTGCATACTTGTATACGTCAATAAACAAGAGCAGCATGTGTTTAATACCAATGGAGGAGTTAAAACAAACATTAAAACAAGGTGATGCTATACTACTGATAAATGTTAAACATAATTACTCATAACATTACTCATTAAAGGCATTACAACTGCCAACAGAGGGATAATACTGTACTTACAGTCTGACATCTTTCAAAAAAATCCAATCTAATCACAAGCAACGTCTTTAGTGCCATAAAATGTGTCTTTAAAAGTAAGCTGCTGGCTGAATGATTCCTTTTGTGCCAGGCAGTGAGCCAAGTCTACAAAGTAGTGGATGAAACGTGTGTATTTGTAATTCGTAGTAAACCTTAGAGTGTGTTGTTTAAAAATTCATGTTGCGATCCTTGTTGCTGACGAGCAATGTGCATGTATTATTGCATTTGGCCTCAGCGCAGAACAGAATGTGTGTCTACTACTGAATAATGGCTAAGTCCACTATGACACTGAGACGCTAATGAGCACGTAGCTTCAGGCGTAGTTAGAATCACTGTCTGCCACTGAGAAACTCACACAAATCCCAGCACTAAAACGAAACAGCTGCATCATATCAGAGCGTTTAGGAGAGCCCACAAGTGCATTGCGTTGCGAGGAGCATCTGTTAAACTACGCTATTAGCAACTGCCTCTTACAGAGCTCTAGAGCAATAAACCACAAGTAGAACATTTAACAAGCAATATTTTAAAGGCTGTAGAGAGCTTGACCTGCTAAACATATCCTTAATGAAGAGCTCTTGACACACCCAAACGCTCCACCACTTTCCCTTTAGAGCACCTATCTGTGAAGTTCCCCGAGCATAGTCGCCTTGCAGACCTTTCAGTGATGCCAACGTCAAAGAGGGGCTAGTCACTACCTCCCCTCATTCGCATTTGTGCACTCAAACATGGCAGAGGAAAAAAGGCACAGATGTTAATCTCTCTCTTATCCCCTCCTTTTTATTAAGGGAGATTAAAAAGAATAGAGTGCAATTTGGATGAAGGCCAAAGCAGACTAGATGTGCAAAGTATTTCTGGATTATTTCCACTTAGTACAGGCAGGGGCTGAAAGGATGGCTGTCTTGTTAGCTGGTGTGTCATTGAAGACTTCACAAGCCAGTTGGTCAACCGGAATCACAATAAACGCTGCTTGTGCTATGGCAAAATTCCCATGGAGGTTGATTTGCACAAATGCACGGCTCAAGTTAAATATGATGATTCGAGATGAAAAGTTCTGGTAACAACTTCTTCCGAGGGTTTGGTTGCTAGAGACCTTAGTCCTGCCTTTCATGTTTTTGGTTAAAAGAAGTAGAAGTGGAAGCGTAGCGAGGCTAAAAAGGACTGCTTCTATTTGTTAATCTCTTTCTCTATCTTTTCATATGGCCAGACCTTCCTTTTTTGATTCCTTTCACATCAAAAGAAAGAGAAAAAAGTTAGTCAGTCCCCTTTTGTCGTGCTCTTTCTTCTCCACGCTCTTTATACTTTTATCCTAATCCCAACCATGCATGAGTGATCAGTTGTGTCCTGTTGTTTCACTGTTCTGCTAGTTTTCAGTCGGTAGGGTTCCGTCTTTGTTCCCTTTCAGCGAGAAACACATAGAAAGGTAAAGAGAGGGAAGGGTAATGAAACCTCCTCCACAGACTTACTCCTTTGTCTTCTTGATCAGGTTTATTTTGCTTTTGCTTTTAGAGATATAACTGACTGTAATTAAGAGAGATGGGTGCTGTGATGATGTGTTCTTTGCCAACTCTTTGGAGAGTGCTAGAAATTCCTCATCAAAGCCGACTGATAAAGTCCAACAGTCACAGAGCCGGAGCAGGTTTTGATGTACTATATGAATTCCATATAAAGATCATCAGATGTCAGGCCCAGTCCAAAGGCCGTACCTGACAGGTGAAGAATGCTCTCATCCAACATGAAGTTAACAGGCATGAGGACATCTAAAATTCTACCTGAAACATGAACAAGATGCACCTTGAGGGCCTGGGGGTTTGTTGATAGCCGTTTGGATGTTTGGTTTCTGTTTTCCCAGCAGTCAAACCGGGGTTTTGATCCCTGGACAATTTGGGAATATATAGAAAGAACTGACTTCTAGCTATTTCATCAAAAACGGATGTACTGATATCCTCAAATCATGGAGGGCACTATATATTGTTCTATGTGAAAAAAATGTGTGCTGCTTTTGCTGTGTGCATATAGGTATCAATAATGTAACAATATCTTTTTTTGTTGTGTAGAGAAAGACTGCATTATAATTGTAAACTTTTTATAAAAATACCTCCTTGAAAAGAAAAATCTCAAATAGTTTGGAAATATATAGTATTATTATTATTATTATAGAAATCAATATTTTAACAAAACTAATTAATATTTGAAAAATGTGGTCCAGCTAACATACGAGCACCTGCATAATAAATGTGAGACAACAGGAAACTGCAGAGGCCTGCAGTCTGTGTCGAGGTCAATAAGTCTTTTAAAATATCAGATAGTTTGACCTTTTTATGACAAGGGACAGTTCGTTCAGAATGGAAAATGTGGTCCAACCCCCACTCCTCAAAAAAAAGTTAAGATATTTATAAATCGTTAATTTTTGATGTTTGTAAAAATGCTTTTTACCTTGAAAAAAGGTTGAATTGTTTTTTTTGTTGTTGTTGTTTGTTTGTTTGATTGATTTTTATTGCATGAATTATTAACAAAAATTATTAAGATGTGTACGCTCAAATGCTCAAGGTGTAAGGGACATATCTCATTACTTAGCAACTTGACAACTATACTACACTGCATTTTAGGTACACTTCATTTAAACCACAGAAAACTAACATGTACAACAAGGTGTACATTTTTAAGAACTTGACACTTCCTTTTTTTTTATACTGAACACATTATACAACATTAACCCATATACCTCTGAATCCTGAGTTGATTGTGCTTCATTTAGTTCTTCCCTATGCATGACTGTTATGAAATGCATAATAATTTGATTCTCTGCTTCTCTGCAGAGTAAAGGCTCTGGTCAGTGTGTCCTCTGTTCATAGGGACAGTCATTGTTGCAGACTGATCCCTCCTCTCTGTGGTTGTCGGGCCTAATTAAAACTATTCTGGGGGCGTGGGGTGAGCTAAAGGGGGAGGGGCCGGACAGCACTCCACAGTAAATTATGATCACAAATGTCTTCCTGTCGAGTCCTATACTTGGCACTATAAAGTAAGGCGAGCCGGCAGTACCTGAAAGGGCTGGAATCCGAGCAGACATCCACATCATCCCAGTCCATAGTCCAGCGGGGTCGCACACAAGTGGCCTTTGTGGCCGGCGAAAAACGGGATTAAGGAGGGGTCTTCAAGAGAATTGATTTTCTGCAGAGAACAATGAGCGGGTGAGAGGAGCTGGGGCCAGAGCTCTGAATCACACAGCCTCAGTGCCCCATGAAAGGCCAAAACCGCACAACACTGAGATTAAAGCAATCAGGTTCTTTACCCACATACTGCTTCCCCGCTCTCCCCCCACCCTTCACCACCACATTACACACTCGGCTCACAATAAACAGAAAAGGCCCAAAAGAAAAGCGATGAAACGGACTGTTTGCTTTTGCCTTCTCCTCCGGCCCTCCAAACGTTGCAAAGCTGCACTGAACAGGCTGGCGTAAATGTAGCATCCGTCATTCTGGACATGGCAGCAAAGAGGGCATGTCTTTTTTGGGACGACAATGCCAGTGTGAAGTGGTGTGACGTGGTGTGGTGATGGGATCAAGGGTTACACATGAAAGAAGCGGGCTGCGCAGGTGCAGCTGTACATACCATTGTGGTCAATAATTTGCATGCATTTAGTCCAAGCCTGAAAACACTGAATTGGGTGCTTTGAGGACGCAAGCAAACCTAATTGTCATTAAATACACTAAATTAAAACTCACAAATCAATTTATCATAATTGACTGTTAAAAATGCAGTTCATCCAAAAAATAAAAATTCTCTCATCATTAACTCAGCTAAATCTCATTCCAATCCTGTACAAACACAAAATAATATTGTTCTGCAGTTTTTGTCCATATTATAAAAAGTCAGCAGGACCCAAAACTTTCAAGTTCCAAAAAGGACATAAAAGTAGCGTGAAATTAATACATACTCAATGCATGCATATGGTAAAACAAGCTCCAAGTATCAACTAACATCAAACCTCACTAGTTCTCATGTGCCACGTGACCAAACATCACCATATTTGATGTAGTCCAGTGGTCTCCAACGTGGTGCCCGCGTGGAGTCTCTGAGTCGCCCGCCGAGCACCTTCTATAAATAGCCTGAATTGTAATCTTTCTTTTTTTTTTATGATAATGTTATAAAATGAGAAAATAACTATTGGTGACATTTCATATACCATTAAAACATAATAAAATAATTCAATTATTTAAAATATTTAGAATCTGCACGTCTCTCTATCTCTCTCTCTCTCTGCGTCTCGTGCGCGCACCTCTCTCTCTCTCTCTCGCTCGCTCTTCGTCTCGCGCGCGCGCACCTCTCTGTCTCTCTCTGTCTCTCTCTCTCTCTCTCTCTCTCTCTCTCTCTCTCTCTCGCTCGCTCTGCGTCTCGTGCGCGCACCTCTCCTGTTCTCTCTGCGTATCGCGCGGCAGAGGAGCAGCGTTTTAATTTAGTTAAACACAGATATTATGTTGCTTTTCTAATTTTACATGCAAGTATGTAAATTATATAATTCAGTCACTATTTCAGGGCCGGCCCGCGGTATAGGCAAATGCTAAGGGCGCCACTCATCCATATGGGCGCCAGAATGAGTGAACGAGTGAAATTTTTTTTTTTATAATAGGCTACTATTTAAAAACCATTAATTCGAAATACTACCAAATAAAGCAAAAAAAAAAAGTCCGGCTCTTCAATCTTTCCCCGCCCATCGAGTGCTTGAAGTGCGTCAAAAACAGAGCGCGCGCACGATCAGTTGTTGGTAATTTGTTGTGTAGCGTGCCCGACGCCGCATCCAATGTAGACAGCACTGCTTTTGTTAACACACAGCTCGTAGAAACGGGCCTGGCAGCTCGCGCCAGTTCTAGACACGGTGAAAGTTTCCTGATTGTGACGGAAGGCCGAATTTACATGACACATTATAAATGAGCATAGTCTGCGATAGATACAGTGCCAAAAAGAAGAGAAGAGGATAAAGACAGAGGTAAAGAGATGTAGTGAAATAACAATTTATTGCATAGGAGTAAGATACTATAATTTCATGGCAGTTATTTTTAACTTAAACTTAATGTTAGCAGTTGTTCTGAGTTCTGAGTCCCCAGACTGTGATTTTGACTGTTGTGCAGTTTTGGGGGGATACAGTACAGGCCAAAAGTTTGGAAACATACTATTTTTAATGTTTTTGAAAGAAGTTTCTTCTGCTCATCAAGCCTGCATTTATTTGATCAAAAATACAGAAAAAAATGTAATATTGTGATATATTATTACAATTTAAAATAATTTGTTTTCAATTTATTATACTTTAAATTATCATTTATTTCTGTGATGAAAAGCTGAATTTTCAGCATCATTACTCCATTCTTCAGTGTCACATGTGACATCCGGTCTATCACATGATCCTTTAGAAATCATTCTAATATGATGATTTATTATGAGTGTTGGAAACAGTTCTGCTGTAATGTGTGTGTGTGTGTGTGTGTGTGTGTGTGTGTGTGTGTGTGTGTATATATATATATATGCTAAATCATGAACACAATGACAGGGTGAAATGGGCTGTGATGCATGGGGCGCCAGGTAAAATCTTGCCTAGGGCAGCAAATTGGTCAGGGCCGGCCCTGCACTATTTCATATTTATGCCGTTGTTCTTTCTCCCTTTCCCCCCGTGATTTTGTCTATATCGCGAATATAAGACGACCCCCCATTTTTTAGGACAAAAACGCCTATTTTTAGGACAACAAAAACTTGTCTTATATTCGGGTATATACGGTAATTATATATTCAATAGTCATAATATTTAACAATATTACTGTTTGTTGTTGTATTTTTCAAAACTTGAAACTGTGTGTGTGTGTGTGTGTGTGTGTGTGTGTGTGTGTGTGTGTGTGTGTGTGCCTATATCAAACAAGTAGCCCTCAAGACTATTTTATCCCTTCAGGGAGCCCTCACTCACAAAAAGGTTGGAGACCCCTGATGTAGTCTATGTATAGTAGCTGCTTTGATTTGAATGAATAAAGGCTTAAATTTAAATCTTTTCATCATATAAAGTAATTGCATTTCTTCAAAAGACTTAAAAAAGAAATTAATCCATATACAGTAACTCTTCTGGTGTTTTCTATATGCATGTCCTTTTTGGAACTTTAGGTCCCACTTGCTTTCATAATATGGACAAAAGGAAGAAAGAAAGTCTTGAAAATCATGAGAGTGATTTTTGGGCGAACTATCCTTTTAATCGAGAAATACAACAAAATCTAAAGTGCTGCAGAGACAGATAAGGATGTTCTTTCTTTGACCGGGTACAGGGTTAAGTGTAGGCTCTTCCAGAAAGGAGATTCTCTCTCTAACCAGGGTTCAGATTCATAAGATCGATGAGCACTAAGCCCCTCTGCCTGTCCAAAACGCTCCCTTTGTGGCTCACTGGGAAGTGTTGGGGCACTTGCCGGCCCCGTTCCATCATTAAACAGATTGTGAGCAGGCTGCTGAAGGCCACGGCCAGGACTGGAGGAGCAGCAGCCACTTCATTATGGGTATTAAGAGGAAAAAGGCCATTTCTTCTCTCTTCCATTGTCCAGAACGCTCAGGTCCGTTAAATTGTATAATTCTCTTCTAGCGAGGCCACAGCACAGCAAGAGCACTTTAGACACATGACAACTCAGAGATATCAATTATATTTATTTTCTGGAATATGCTCAGAATAAGAGGGAATTAGATATCGGCTGTCTTGTGTTATTTTCTCTCCTCCTCTTCCATTCGCTCTTTTCTTTTTCCAGCTGGCGCTTTGAAGTGTTCCTGTTTTTGTTCTGGGATGGCTGCGCATCCCACTGCTCCCCGAGCTTTGATATCTCTGGTGGGGTGAGGGGTTACCAGGCAGAGGTCTGGAGCTGGAATATCCTAACTTCTCTCTCCAAGAGGGATGACCTCTGTACCCGAGGGGCGGTGCGAGCGATTCCAAATGCAAGGCTCCTTTTGATGCGCCCTCATTCAGAGCACTTAATTAGCCAGTGGATGAACATTTAGCTTGAGTGAGCATATGTCCTTAAAGTCACTGACCGCCTTTTTGTAGTAAGTCAGAGTGTGGTAAGGCCATTGAAAACACTTTGGAACACTAACTTGTTTGACGAGAATTGACTAAACCCCCTGTTTACAGAACAGCACTGGGTGAAAAGAATGAAAACAGTGTTCTTTCAGAAGATGAATGCTCTCTTGGAATTGCATTGTCTTACAGGGCTGGCTTACAAACAGCAGGTAGACTTTTAACATATTTTGATCATTTGCATTTTTGTGTCATGATGCATCAGATATGGTGTTTTTTTTTTTTTTACATGAAGAAAAATCTAACTTTTTTTCCTGAGAGTAATACAATCAAATATAGTTACAGTTCTTTATAGTTTTTGTTCTTTATTTTTACAGGAATCTTCAAAAGACAAATGTCCAGTGATAGTAAATACTGCACAAGCACATGGCTTGAATTGAATTTAAAAGTATTTTTGATATGTTAGAGTAAATAAGTGGTTAGATACAGTTGGTACAGTCCAAGATAATGTGACCGATGTCAGAAAGTGAGATGCAGAACTACTATGATATATGCATGGTATTACAATGATGGCTGATACTGGTAAAAACTGATAATTGTTTTCATGGTGCAGATAAAATGATAACCACTAAACTATATAAATCCTATGTTATTTTCTCTTAAAAAAAAAAAAAAAAAAATTTAAAATGCTAAAATGAAGTCCACCGAAAACAGATACTGATTTTGAGATTTGATCAGAACAGTGTTTGTTTTAGATTTAGGCAATGATCTAAATTAAAAATAACAGAAATGAAAATAAACAATTAAAAATGTAAATATATATCAATTAAAATAAAAGCATCTAATATCGGTTGTTAACAGATATATCCATTCCTAATCGTAATTTACCCTCTTAAAGCTAACGTGTGTAATTCACGGCAATTTTGTCTCAACTAACAGCATGAAAGGGTTGAGCTATTTGTCCGATCGGTAGCTGACAGAAAGAACATTTGTGGAACCTTTTTGATATTTTCAGTTCTGTTTAGTTATAGTTAAGGCTATAGTGAAGCAAAAATTACACACTTCAGCTTTAGAGAACCAAGCGGAAGAACACCGTACAACTACAAAGGAAGTCAATATATTTGAGAAATTCAGGAAATCCATATTAATATGCACAACTGTTAAAACAATAAAGTTAAAAATATTTCACTCTGTTTTGGTCACATGAAAAAGCTTCAACTGAACTTTCAGATTTCACCATTGCAATTAAGACATAAAAGGAGTCTGCAATAATATCTCAGGAAAGTAGTATAACGAAGCTCTTATTAATCTCTATTAATGAAACAAGACTTTTCAGCAGTCCCATGATGGGTGCTTTGCCCTCTTCTCAAGCTAGATAAACACCTACCCAAAAAGCCTGAGATCTTCTTGTCCGCTTTGGAAACAGTTAACATCAATATATGATATGACAATATGCATGTCATGAAGCCTGCAGTGAAAGGTAGGGCTTTTTTTAAGGATCCAATTTCCAGTTCCTCCTGCTCTCAATGCCCATAAAGTGGGTCACTGCTGCCCAGGAGAAGCAGCCTCAGCTGGAACATGCTGGATTCATCAGGCCTGGAAAATCAATTCTTTATTGCTGCACTTTGTGGCTAATAATTTCCCTGTGTCTCAGTAGGAAAGAGCAAATAAAGGCTGTTTGTTTCATTTTAGCAGTCCAGTAAAACTCCCCCATGCTGCTGGTCAGACTGTGACTCCTCTCCACACCTTACTAACAATGAACCTGATCGCCTACAGTACTACTCTACTGAAAAACACAATGTCTGTCTATGAACATACAACATACAAGCCCAGTTATCCACAACAGAGTAATTATGGGGAAAACAATATCCACTGGCATGTAAAGACTGATCATTTCCCTTAAGTTTTAAGGAAGAACAATAGACACATTAGGGAACAAAATCCTTTTGACATCCCACCACAGGCATTCGGTTTGAATTTCACTAATATGCCTTATGTCAGTAAAGCTACCAGAAATTTATATAAACAGAATTCTTAAGCAAGAATAAAAACAGCAGGAACTGCAGGACACTGCAGTGACAAACTAAAAGCTTTGTTCCAATAGATAGATCCTTAAAGATTTTAAGAGATTTACTTGCCTCCTCTGACTTAAACATCAAGGTTTAACCTATTTCTTTATGCATAAGGAGCTGCAGTATCACAGCGGAGCTCAAAGCAGGACCTGATGATGCAGACTTCTACTTGCCATGGAATATGAGAGCTGGAGTCTTAATGACTTTGTTCCCATGCGTTTCAGTCATGCTTTGTGACATCTGATCAAACACAGTTGGCACACGCTCAGCGGCTGTTACTGTACATGGCCAGAGACTGAAAGACAGAGCGAGAACATGTTGTTCAGCGAGTGGGGGGATTTGAATGAAATGGACTGTGGAGTCTCTGAGATCAACCACTGCTGGACGCTGCAAGCATGATGGACGGATCTGATACCATTTTGTGGCCTAATGAGGCAGCAAATCAGCACTGGCGGGAAAAGAAATGCCCTTCTTTGTTTATATTCCTTTCAAAATCTATTTTCTAAGTTGAACAGAATGTCTTTTCCTATAAGCATTTCTCTCTCTGGTAAACAGTAAGGTTAATATAGGAGTGTGTATGAATTTATATCTGGCTTTAGCGTTCAGGTGTTTTTCGCAGTCAGTTGACGTTTGGCATTTCACATAGATGTTCTACAGACTGCCTACCTGTGGCTGGCCAATCGATTATCTCTGTGGGATTCTCCAACAATAGCTGAAACCGGCTTTCTGTTCTCCTCAGCTTGCATCACACTCTTTCATACCCCTTAACTCTATTCTCAAATCCGCTACTATAGACAGCATACCATGGACATGTTTATAGTGCTTCGGTTAGACCTGTGTACCACCAAACAGAGGCTGACTCAGATGCTTCTCAGTTCTTGCCACCCACAAAACACTCAAGTCATTTCGTACCCAAATCATAGTTCTGGGCTAAGAAAATCTCAGAGCATCAAAAACATTCAGAAGAGGCCTTTAACAAGATTACAGTTACTACATTACTGTGCATAAATAAATGAAAAATAAAACCTAAAATAAATTCAATCCATTTTGAATGCTACAAATGAATTTAAATACTGAACAATATCAATTTAAAAAAAATCCAATATTGGCCAATAATAACCAATATGGAACCAATATATTATGCATCCTTATTAATAATGCAAAATTAACCCCACAACAAGGTGGTCAGGACCATAACATGAAGTGTCTTTTTGCATCATAAGGGGATTTATTGAATACATGCTCATGTAATACTAATTTAAGGTTAAAATTATTTGATTCTATGAGAAGACAGAGACCTAGAAACACAAAACTAACACAGAGTAGGAGACGGACTGCCAGGAACAATGCTCAAGTGTACAGCTTAGCCTCTTTCTATGGCCGATGTTGATTACAAATGCATATACAGTACATAACGATAAAGAAACCTGCATAGTAATTTAGACCATCTCTCTATGTGGAGCTTTAGCTTTAAGACCTCATATCTGCAGTGAACCACCAGTTCTACACTTCCTACAACTCTGTTCCCTGAGTGGTGATAAACACTCAACATATGGGAAATTACTGCTGGGTAATAAAAGGTTGTTGGCTTTTGCTGACATGTAATAAATTAGGCCGTCTGTATAAGAGAGCTACAACAGGGGTTCCTAAGAAACACCTATGTGGTACTTTTTTCATGTACCTTGTTTTTTTTTTTTTTACATTAACTCTGTTATATCTGTCATAGTTGGTGGTAACACAGTGGGGTATATACATACAAATTACACACATAAAACTCCTGAAGCCTGGAAAATATTTTAATAGTTTCCGTCCCCGTCCCCCCACCATAACAGCCTAGCACCGAACTTGCCACACTGGTGAACTCTGCGAGTACTATTGGCGCAATTAAATGTGAATGCTCAGAGGACCAGGAGGGAAAATATGACCAAAATGGCAGTAAACAAGGGAAATGACACTTCACAAGTTGTAATTTATCAATGATGTTTGAAAAGAAAAAGACTCATGTGCATGGGGAAGCAGGCGTTAAAGAAAACCATTCATAGAACACAAATGCATCAAAAGCAACCCAGAGCGAAGAGAAAAGAAGGAAAGAGAAAAGAGAAAGGGAGAGAGAGATAAAGAGACAAGGGGAGAGAGAGAACAGCAATACTTCAAAGTCCATATGCAATAAGCAGTGCACATGATAGGACAGAGAGCACGAAGAGCCCCCTGGAAGCTTGTGGGGGCTTCTCCTCATATCATATCATCTCACAGAATACCAGATTTCAATCAGCAGCCTGCTGAAGAGCGACCATTTCACAGAATGTGGTAGAGAGAGCACTAGCACTCATAAATATACTTACTAACACCACCCGGCCCCAAAAATAAAATGAGCCCCAAACTGTGATTTAAAAAAAAAGTGGCACGTAAAAACCACTGGTTACAAACTCAACCATGCTTTTAAAATATATAAAATAGTTTATTCTGCATTGATGGCAATGTAGTGGCTGAAAATGTAATTACATGTCACGTTTCATACAAACAACTTAAGCGAATCTAGATAATAAGTCCAGTTAGATATTATCTTGGCTGGAAGTGAGAGGTCCTGTTCTGATTATGGTGTTATCATTCCATCTCTGCACATATGTCCATTACACCTTTGCTTCTTGGTGCTACTAAAAGTGGCAGATTGATAGCCATTCAGCCAGTAAAATAACTTGGAATAGAATGTAAATTGTTCCAACAAAATGCACTGTCACCAATTTCAGCTAAAAGCAAATAAATAAATAAATGTGAATAATAACAAATGCACCACTTCAATTTGTGCCTGGCAGATGGGTAATGGAATGATTATGGGTATTGTGTGATAAACTGGACATGTGTGAGTGTGTGTGTTTGTGTCTGTGAGCAAGCGTGTGCTTTTATCCATTATCAGGCAGTGATATTGTTACACAAAAAGAATGCACTTTTTTGGGCTATTTACCAAAGAAGTGGCAAGCTGTAGGAGTTTTTTCTCCTACATAATAATGAAATGATAGGTATGAAATAGATAGTGAGAGGTTAATATGAAATAAAATGAGCCTGGAAAAGCTCACAAAAGGCTGTAACTTCTAATCATTGAGCAGCTAGTATTATATCTGCGAGTGTAAATGCCTTATCTGCCTTCATGGCATTTGACACAAAACAACTGTGAAAAAGATGTACGATTGTGTTTTGCGATTAAAATGATTATACTTTGTGACAGTTTTTTTAGATGCACGGAAATCTTCTGGTTATTTGAGCATAAAGTTTCAATTTACCCTTAAGAGAAAATCAAAAATAGTAGGGGAAAAACTTGTTTTCCGAGCCTTGTTTGCTAGTCAGAGGCATGACACTCTCAGCGTAAATGAGGAGAACAAACGCACTACATTAGAGTTGGGGAATAAATATTCCAATTCTAGCCCAAAGTGTCTTTATTTTGACTCAAATGTGAGATATGCCGTTGCCATGGTGACATGGTGCAGGCTGCAGCCCTCTCCCCAGCTGTTGGGAGGTTTTGTCTGTGTGTGTGCATGTGTGTTTGTGCAAGCCCAAGCGCGCACATTGAAGCCTTGCTCTCGTGCTGTGTTCCCCTTTCAGCCGACAGAATAGAGTCTCAATTAATCCGTGAAAGTTGCGGTGCTCTGAACCGCCAGCCAAGCCTTTTCCCACTGAATTGAGGACCGTGGGTCTGCACTAGGTTTTACACTTGATTGGTCTTCGCCGTGGCAAGACTCCCTCCCTGCTGGGTGTGGGCCCGTCCCCCTTGCTGTGCTGCTCGGGTCTAGGCTAATCTGCTTCTCCCTGTTGTAATTACCCACACCCGGCCTGGGCATGCTGAAGCCACCAGTCATCTCTGTCTCTTTCTTCATTCTGGGCCCTCAGCAGTACTGGCAATGTGGACCAAAGACTGGCATCAGTGCCAATGCCAGCTCAAGTCTGTGGCACCGGGTGCTCGCCAAGTGGACGTTGAGCGAGCGAGAATCTGGCCTTACAACTGTTCTCTTCTACTTGCACAATCCCAGGATGATGGGTTTATTTGGCACAGCTAATCAGGTAATAGTTTGTCTCACAGAAAATAAAGCAACTGGGTCAGTATGCCCTGAAGGAACCGATAGGAAGAGTCGATTTTCATAGCACTGATCAATTCAGATGACAGTCACAGGGCGATTCAAGTATCTACACTTGTAACGAATGTCAGACGCAGATGTTGAGCATCTCTGGTAGCATACTTTAGGCACAGCAGTAGTAAAAAGCAAACACTCTAACTTAGAATATTCTTTGTGCCCCAGATTTACAGCAAGATCAAACAGCTCCTCAGAGAAAGTCTTCATTTCCATTCAGCTGGAAAATAAGTGAGCCATATCAATATTGAGGTGGCGCTCTTAAGATGTACTGTCAAATTTCCAGAGCTCTATAAAGGCGAAGAAGAAGACAGTTCACAAAGATTTCAGGGCAGTGCAGAGGATCAATGGCGTTTTGTGGGTAGCAAGGCACACCAGAAGACATTCAGAGTATTTATTGGACACCCATTTGTTGTTAACATCTTATTATGGAGATTTTTTTTGTCCCTCCAAATCCGTCGGCAGTCACTCACAAATCCTAAGACCTTCACTCAGTCAGAGCAGATCAAAAGATAACTCACATTTCAAAATACAGAAAGGAAAAAAAAGACAGAGAAGAAAGGATAAGTTAGAAAAGAAGAGAGCCAGAAGGGGTATACTGCTCTCTCTTTACATTGGCAAATAAGGTGTTTTAAGCATGCCATGCGTGTCTCCTTCCTTCTATCATCTTGCACCCAATTTTTTCTAAAAACAAAAACCAAAACAAAACAAACAAAAACCAGCAACTGTTATTTTAAGTTTAATTTCTCAGGGAGATTTTAATTGTCAATTGCACATCATGAACCATAAAAAAAAACACCTTACTTAAGGGTCCATTCATTAAAGGGGCAAAATGAAAGGTCTGGAATCTGGCTCCCAGGATATATCGAGACCCCCTTGAAGCTGTAATGAAAAGTGTAAGTTTAGCCTCTCAGCTGTGTGTCTCAATCCATAATCCTGCCCCAAAAACCCCAGCGGAGGCCAGCCTGACACTCCCATGGCGTTCCTGACCAGTGAAGGCCTGGCCTGTGCAGAAATCTGAAGTTCAGCTTCGTGCCTTACTCTCCTAGTTGGCCTGAGACTTTGAGTCAGACGGCTAGAAGTTGCACAAGATTAAGAGGAAAATAACATCTGGTCCAGCAAGCTCCAAGCTACTCATCATAAACCATCAATTATGCTGGATGTGTATTAAGAGTATTGATAAGGTGAGTGTTTATGTACATGTCATTTTGCAGTATGCTGTTTTATAAGTGTTCTTGCGGTCATATAAATCTTTAGTAGACTTAGCCATGTTGCGATCGAAAGATCAGGTAATTTGAGTGGGTGGGTAAATGTATGTACTCCCTAATTGTGAGTCGATGTCATTTACATTCTGGTAAGGCCGAAGATGCATTAGCTGAAAATGGACTACAGCTAAATCAAAATATTAAGTTTAAATAAATAATTAATCTATGTTCAAAAATAAAACCTACTACGCTCAACAGTATCCACAGCTCTGTTTGAAAGAAGTG
Source organism: Carassius carassius (assembly GCF_963082965.1). Taxonomy (NCBI): domain Eukaryota; kingdom Metazoa; phylum Chordata; class Actinopteri; order Cypriniformes; family Cyprinidae; genus Carassius; species Carassius carassius. Next base: position 6,723,683 of record NC_081787.1, on the reverse strand, counting down.
TTTCTTAAGGGGGATTACATTACTCACCCTATTCCAGGGTGATCATGAGTTGCAGATGAGGGATTTTCATGTTGCTCTGTTGGCAGAAAATAGATGGTCATGTGGATCTTGTGTTCTCCTGTAAAAAGATACTTACAAAACTTCAGCACTGACCCGGCCTGTCAAGAAAAAATTAAATATGTAATGATTCTGTTAAAATATTTCTGAGATGTGGAAATGTTAAAAATCAATCTATTATTAATTAAGGACATTATACATCTTCAAAGAGTTCTAAAGCCTTTAATTGCAAAAAAAAAGTCAAATTAAGTTAAATCACACTTTCAGAGTATAAAAAGTTCAGTGAATTTGGTGCGCACACAGAATTCCTTAGCTCTTTGCCATCTTCAGATTGGATGAAATTAAGTATGTACCTGACTGAAAGGCTTGAATGCATAAAGAAAGATTCTATCAATATTTGATTAATACATCTGTCACTTGCTAATTAATCACGCTACCTTTTCTATCCAAACTAGATTTTCTCTTCTGGCTGACTTTGTCGATTCAGGATAAAGTCACCTCTGGACAACAAGCTCAGTGTGAGAGCGAGCACAAGTGTATGTGTGTGTGGACACGGCGGGTGGGGGAGCAGGTGTGAGATTGGCTCTTCAATGAGCCTCATCTTGTCCCATGTTGGGCGCTTTGGTGCATTCGTGTGTGTGCGTTAAAAAGAAAGAAAAGAAGGGAGGCATGTGGCATAGCTATTACCCAATAGTGTCTGGAACATTCAGAGCGGAAGATTAAAATCATAGGCACTACCACAAAATGTGCATTTTCTGCCAGGGCCTGTGACATGGACGTTTGGTGTGGCATCAAAAATGTTGTGTAAAATGAGGGTTTAGGTGTCATAAAATGCGAATAGAGGTATATTCAGAGAAAGCCAGACAAAATGGCTGCCTCTTTGTGTGGTAGTGAGCGAGAGATGTAAGTGATATATTTGTAGTAAGCATTTCCCATCGCATGAGTAATCAGCATGCAGATATGAATAGAATGAAGAATGAAGATCTATCATTTCTTTCTTGATTAATCCACAGCCAGAATATTACTTCCCGCAGACACACACACACTAGAGAAAATCTAGTTTGGACAGAAAAGTTAACGTGAACAGTTTGGGTTACTTTTTTTTTTTTTTTTTTTTTGCGGGAGGAAAAATTGGCGATGTAACACTCCACAGTATTAACTTGTCCCATTTTGAAACTAAAACTTTGCTCCTTTTGTGAGATAATACAGAATCTTAATGCAACTCCATTTTATGTTTATGCAACTATTTCCTTTTCTGCTAGCCGGCTTCTAAATGGATCCATATGAATTTTGTTTCTCCACCTTGTGTGGATAAATCATACTGTAGAACAAATGAGATGAAAATATGACAGTTGATTTAAATCATAAACATATGCCACTGCATCACTCCTCTGAAGCAGTCTTTGAGAATAATGCATACATGGAGCATGTCTTTAAGGCTATAGGGACATTGAGTAAATCAATTTTTTACAATAAAATAAGTAACTTTCATTAAGACCTATTAGTTTGTTAAATATGACAGCCTCATATATGGGTCTCTGACACCTTTTTTTTCTTTAAAGCTTTTATACAAAGAGAAGGAAAGGCTTCTTTATACCATCCCCTCTCTCTCCTTTTCTTTCTATATGTAAGGTTAACTTTGGGATCATGTGAGAGTTTTTTTTTTCGTAATTTAAAATGAGAAGAAAGAGAAGAGTAACTTTCTCTCCTCCACTTTTCCAAATCTCCCATTTCCGGAGAGCTTGACTGGAGAATGGGGACGGGAAATGGGAACGGCAGCACAATATGAACCCACTGTTTGTTTTCGTACTTTTTCATGAGCGGACAGAGAAGGGACTCGGTCCAAAACTTACAAACAGCATGTGGACTTAATATGGAAGTGTACATTCTTTCATTCTAATCCATTCGATATATACTGGGGAAAAAACATTTTATTCAGTATAAAGGACATTTTGAGTGACAGATAGGCCTAATCAGAAATTTTGTTTAGTCTATATAGACAAACCACACAAACTATTCAAATCGATTTTTATAGACTATTTCAGAAAGGAGAATGCAGCTAATTTCTTAAGGGTTCACAAGCTCCCAGCATGCACTGCAGCAAGAATACATTTTGTTACCATGCACTGCAGCAAGAATACAGTTAGTTGTTAGGGAAGTCGTGGCCTAATGGTTAGAGAGTCGGACTCACAATCGAAGGGTTGTGAGTTCGAGTCTCGGGCCGGCAGGAATTGTGGGTGGGGGGAATGCATGTACAGTGCTCTCAATACCACGACTTAGGTAACCTTGAGCAAGGCATCGAACCCCCAAATGCTCCCTGGGTGCCGCAGCATAAATGGCTGCCCACTGCTCTGGGTGTGTGTGTGTGTGTGTTCACTGCTCTGTGTGTGTGCACACTTGGCTGAATGTCATGTCACTTTCACTTTACTCTTATAGGATTGCTGTTTGCTGACTTTATGCCGTTGCTGATGTTTTTGTCATCACTGATTTTTATTTATCATGCAGTGATATTCAAAGCATTTGTTTTTCTTAGCGTTTGTCGTATGTTGTTGTTATTGGGGTTATTCTTAAGTGTTGAGGTCTACAAGTGTCTATATAAAAATACCGCATATTATATATTTTGTTTTGCAAAATGTTCTCTAATGGAAACAAATGCACTACAGTTCACTTCAAATAAAATCTTAAGTAAAACTGAAAATAGATAAATAAATGAAATTGCATTGTCAATAATTTGTAGAAATCTTATATTGCCCTGATAGGAATTTAAGAACTGAAAGAGACATTTAACAAGGAATTTAAAACATGCTGGATGAAGTAGCATAAATCAAATATTTAAAATGCATCATACTGAATTTTTCCAAAAACTTACCCTTTTATCATAAAAAACATTTTTTTTTGCAGTGTACACTATCTACACAGATATATTCATGCTATTTCATAAATAAATATAATTCATTATGTATAAATACATACACACATACTACAGCCCACACAGTGCTTAAGCTTAAAAATTATAAATGCACAAACACTTTGTACTTTTAGCAGATGAGCGTTTACCATATCTCTAAATAGCGCAAATCTACTGGTGTGTAATAAAATGGTGAAAATGAACAGATGACTGTAAATATCAATTAAAAGAGATGGAGTTTGAGTGGCACTTCAGTGAAGAAGTGTAAAATGAGCTGATGACAGAGTCTGATGTCCCCGACACTGAGGAACATGTGAAAAACAGATGGTATGCTTTCATTCAGCATTCTCCTAGTGTTTCTCTTCTCACACAGAGGAACCATCTGAATAAGAGATGGAGTGAGTTTTGATCAGGCCTGTGCCTTGTCGATTCCCTCCTATCATTAACTATGATTAGTTTATGACTCAGTATAAACCATTCATGACCATCTCCTTGAAGAAGTAAAAAGCCTCACTGGAAATGAAAGAAAGTTTTGCCAATTAGATTCTGTTATGAAATACCTAATGAACTGAACCAGCTTTTGATGCTGTGGGTAAACTTCACCAACAAGACAAACAAACAATACAAGAAATGTAACAAAGTCTTCTGAAACAGATGGAGAAATCAAAAAATGCTAAATAAGCTGAGAAAGCATTAACAGCTTTATGGTTGATTTTCAAAAAAGAAAAAAGCTAATAAACACTCATGGTTTAATCAAAACGCTTTTATCTGTCTTTAGTTTCAAGCGTCTGACTGTTATACAATCAACAAACTTTATACTAATTAAAATTTAGAAAACATGCATGGAAAGCTTTCAAGGCATGCATTGTAAAACTTTTCAAATATTACAATTACTAATATTCAAATATATAATATAATATAATATAATATAATATAATATAATATAATATAATATAATATAATATAATATAATATAATATAATATAATATAATATAATATAATTTTGAACAACATGAAACGGTCTCTAAAAAATAATTACGTTAAAAAGTAAATAGATTTGTGCTGATTTATTAGCATTTTTTTAATTAATTGAGGGGGCAAAAGAGTGTGCATGTTATGTGGTTTACAATATTTTGCTTTTAATTAATCATCTATTTTTCCAAAAAAAAGGCCACCTGCTTTTTTTCTCATTATTATGCAATTTAATGCCTTTTGCAATTGTATGTAGTGGTCTTTTAAATATAATTGTCTTTGAAACGTATCAATAGTCGACAACATTCAACATGTTACAAATGTATTTTCTGGTTTTTTTTTTCTCAATAACCGCTAAACATTTTTGTAGCAATTTCCTATATAAATAAATGTTAAAATAATGGTGTATTATATAGAAATAAAAAAAAGAATATTACATGAATATTAATATTAACAGAAAAAGATCTGTTAAATCTTGCTGTAGCTCAAGACTGATTTTAACAAATTCAAATCATTATTAGATGATTATTTAAAAAACGAAAATGTATGACTTCATTGGTAGGCTTAACATTTGCATCATTGCAATTAACAGACCCTCAATTAATGAATGACATATACAAAATAAATCATTACACTCTCTTTGAATATGATTTTTTTTAATTACTTTTCATTATTTATAGTCAAAAACAAATAAATGTTATGATGCCATTGTGACTCCATTATTCAGTGCAGTTTTCAATATATTGTAATTTACAATATAATAAAACATTGTAGATTATGTTTTGTGTTTTTCTTTTTTGAAAGAAAAAAGGTCTTTAATTTGTTCATCTTAAAAACAAAAACTAATATTTTAGGCATCCAACAAATATATAATGTTAACTGACTGTTTACACAATTTACATATAATCAGTGATTAAAAATGTGAGCGCAGAATCAAGGAACAGACCTTGAATGGCTTAAAAAAAGTACTCAATTACAGTTCAATACAAAATCATTTGATGAAATTGTGTGTGATTATTTATTATTTTCTGCTTGTTTAAATACGACCTAAGAGAACAAGACATAAAAAAAAAAATCATGGATTGAGATTAAAAGCATTACGCCGTTCAATGAAAAGGTCATGTTTTCATGTTTTCAATCAATGTAAAACCAAGAACATTACTGTTTTTCTGCTAAAATTATGCTACACTAATTCAAGCAGAAAATGGAAGTGAAAAAATATAAATATCAGTGTACATCCTGAGAATTACTTCTATGGAAAGTACATATGCTCGAATGCTGAAAACTAAAGTAAAGAACCATTATAAAACACACACGCAAAACAATAAGACAGTAAAATACTTTGAATATTTCTGATAACAAACTAGTATTGCCTTTAATTTATTTGCATGTCGTATGTGAGCCACTCTTAACTCTATTACCATATTTCCTCACAGCAGATGCTATGATTTGTCTGTTAGATTTGTCAAGAACGCATCTCCCATGGTTCACTGTTGTTAAGCACTTTGTGTTTAGCAGGTGACAAGTCTGAGTGTAAACTGGCTGAGGGGAAGATGTTAAAGCCCCCTTGCAGGAAGAGGCATGTAGACCACTGACATGCAGGTTTTTGGCTCTACACTAATGAGACATACTTTCAGAAAACAGGTTCCAGCAATGTGTAAAACAATCAAGAACAATGGCAAATGAGGACAAGGTCTGACATCAGTGGAAAAGTAACTGGCAATGTAAAAGATGGTGGGAGATTTGGGGAAAACTATATTTAAGGCAACAAAAGTGGGTTATATTATTTCTGTTTTTTTCTACGACTCCTAAATTTATTCACATCCCTTGAGTAAGGCCTGTGATCTGCCTTTGCAGAAAAGCAGGTCACATTATACAACCAGGAAGTGGCCTTCCAATGTCCTGCAGCTTGTTTATGAAGACATCCTGTTACCAGGGTGATAGGGTCCTGTCTGGGAGCATCTTCATTAGTGGTCACACATGGTGGGCACAGGCATTCTGTTAATTCACCTCATGCTACTAGAAGCCGTGGCCAGAACCCCTACAGCCACCCGTTCACCTAACACCTCCAGCCTGGCCGAAGCTGACAGCTTCCCACCAAAACCACTATACATTTGTCTGCAGACACAACTTTATCTGGGAATGACATGGACAAACTCAAAACCATCTGGAAAGAAATGCAGGCAAACTTACAGGATTTACTTACAGGAAAGGAGAATCCTATCGAAAGTCTGAACATTCCTGAAGAAATTCCTTTATTTTCCACAAATGATCCAAAACGGTAAAGCAAGGAACTCTTGCATCTTCAAAAACAGGATGTTGTAACCTCTCAGGAAGCATCATGAACACATTTGGATTACGAACTGCATGAGTTTCAGCATGAATCTCAGCAAATTCATAAAGCGCTGAATTTTTATGTACAAAAATCGCAGGGAAGACTGATCACAGTCCATTTTGTTAAATAACATAATGTGGGAATACACATTTTTCAACATGCTGAGTCCGGCCATTCTGATTACCTTTTAATCTGAGGGCTGAATTCCAAATGTTCCCAAGTTTCCTCCGGGGGGAGCAGCAGGAGGCTCTGTAAAGCAGTTAGCCTTTAGATAATGAAGCGCCAGCAAAAACAAACATGGCTGATGAGGGGGGAAGTGTTAGCACTACCTTACAGTGGCTCAGCACGTTAATGCAAAATTAACATTGAATGAGCACTGGGAGCCCGTACCACTGATATCAAATAGATACGGCCCCTACCCACCCATGCCCAACAACAAAGAAGAGTCAGTTATGACCTCTGCTCATGCCGCAAAGTCACGAGCAACAGCTTCATTACACACAATGGCAGGGGAAGACGCCATTACCGTGTAGTGTGAAGCACAATACAAAGTGCCACATCAAAGTGTTTTCGGTAGATGTGTGAAAGCACATCCATAATAAAAGGGCTGTTTTGGGTTATTATCACTTTCCCTCATTGTGAATGTGACGGCCTAAATACAGTATTCAACGCTGAGAGTTTGGTGATGTACCTGTTAATGCCGTATACTTTCGTTTGGCACATCAGTGTATTGCTGTTTTATTACGATGAAGACTATACAATTGATGTATAGTAAAGGAGAGAAAAATGCAGTGGCGAAAAACACAAGGGCTAGTTTCACTTTTGTGCTTCATTAGTATTACTCAACGCACCTCACCTGTGCTTAGACAGCTGTAATTTATGCAGTAAACATTTTCTTTCAAAACAATATATATATATAAATAAATAAATAATCGACAGACATAAAACACAAAAACAATTGTTCAATTAATGTCTAATCTCCATTAATGTCTAGTTTCCCCTTAAAATGAAAATAATGCACAGGAAAATAAATTCAGTTATTTGTGGGGAGAAAAAACAAATATATTTATAAACAATGCATCTACTTGCCAAACAGTTTTATCCACTGACTGCTTTAAAGCGGTCATATGATGTGATTTCCCAAAGAGATATTCTTTATAAAAGACTGGTCGACACCCCCTAAAACGGCTCATTCTAACATGCCCCCATGTCTACGGCATGATGTGGGAAGATTTGTATAACGCCGCACAAATGTTCATGCAAAGAGAGGCAGCGTTACTTTATTGTTGCTCCCAACAACACCGCCATGTTGTGGAGACGCTGTGTGTTTTGTTGCGAAAGCAAAAATACTTTGTTTGGCCTTCCAAAAGAGGACACGACTAGAAATCAGTGGTTAAGTTGTATTTACAACACCGTTCCAGAACAGTTCAACCCAAATATTCAGATGTGTAGAGCGCATTTTACGGAGGACTGTTTCCTGATCCTGGGATAGTAGACTACAATGCCTGCTATTCTGACTCACAGTCTGTAAGTACATTTACATATTTAAAGAATTTGCCACCGACAATTCAAACATGAGTTCTGAGCAGTGTAGAGTAGTGCTTGTTGTTTCTCCGATCTCAAATGCAGATATGGTTTTATATTTATGCGGCGCAATGCAACGCAACACGTAAAAAGACATTATAAGTCATTATAATCAGTAGTTATGTCCCCAGTGGATACAACAAATGCCTCGATTGTAATGAGTTCTGTTGGTTTTGTCTCGTTGCCCGGGACACACAGCATCACAGTATAATAAGGGTATGGTAAACTTGTGAAACTAGTGTATTAAATAAATTCAATGCACACAGACTGAAGTAGTTTAAGTCTTTGGTTCTTTTAATTGTGATGATTTTGGCTAACATTTAACAAAAACCCACCAATTCACCATCTCAACAAATTAGAATAATTCATAAGACCAATAAAAAAAACTTTTGGGTGAATTATTGGCCTTCTGGAAAGTATGCACATTTACTGTACATGTACTCAATACTTATACTGGCTCAATTCAGCGTGGCATGGAGGTAATCAGTTTGTGGCACTGCTGAGGTGCTATGGAAGCCCAGGTTTCTTTGACAGTGGCCTTCAGTTCATCTGCATTTTTTGGTCGCATGTTTCTCATTTTCCTCGACAATAGCCCGTAGATTCTCTATGGGATTCACGTCTGGTGGTGAGTTTGCTGGCCAGTCAAGCACACCAACACCATGATCATTTAACCAGTGCTTTTGGCAGTGTGGGCAGGTGCCAAATACTGCTGGATAATGAAAAAATTGGTAAACGTGTGCAATGACTTTGGTTTTCAAAAAAACACATGGACCAACACCAGCAGATGACATTGCACACCAAATCATCACAGACTGTGGAAACTTAACACTGGACTTCAAGCAACTTGGGCTATGAGCTTCTCCATCCTTCTTCCAGACTCTCGGACCTTGGTTTCCAATCGAAATACAAAACTTGCTCTGATCTGAAAAGAGGATTTTGGACCACTGGGCAACAGTCCAGTTCTTCTTCTCCTTAGCCCAGGGTAAAAAACCTCTAAAGTTGACTGTGGTTCAGGAGTGGCTTAACAAGAGGAATACGACAACCCAAATCCTTTGACACGTCTGTATGCCTTGACCCCAGCCTAAGTCCATTCCTTGTGAAGTTCACCCAAATTCTTGAATCGATTTTGCTTGACAATCCTCATAAGGCTGAGGTTCTCTCAGTTGGTTCAAATACATCTTTTTCTTTCACACTTTTTCCTTACACTCAACTTTCTGTTAACATCCTTGGATACAGCACTATTTGAGTTGAATTACTCAAATAAATGAACTTTTCCGTGACATTCTAATTTATTGAGATGCACCCGTATGTGGAAAATAATGTAAAACCGTGTAAATACATTTTATTACACCAAATAATGTTCTTTTTAGCAACATTATATGACCCCTTTAAACAACTAATGATTGTAAATTATACAACTTTCGTCATGTCATGCAAAATATTGTTTACAGAGACATTTTGTGGTACAGACTGGTCAAACTAACCACTTACAAATGATATTCTAGCCAGAAGTGAAATAAAGGCTGTGGAGCTTCAATGTAATGTGGGTTGGCCCATGTTCTTGTTCTACTTCAACATGAAATCATTGCTGTTTTTAATCAATGATAATTTCTCAATGTGAGGTTAATTATTTGCACTAAAAGCTAAATTTAGACATCATCATGACTTAGAGACCATCCTCAGAGTCTAAAAAAACTCCTTTTGCATGGAGTAAAGGACCCAAATGAATTATTCATTTTTAATCCACATGAGATGTGCAGGCCTGTGAACTATAAGGCAAAGTGAATCTCACTCTTGGACTATATTTTTCTGTGTGCCCTGCTGAGGCAAGCAGTATTTCTGACTTCAGCGGAGACCGAAAAACCAGATTGAAATGACTGCTGGAATTGATAGAGTGAGGGGAAAAAGGCATTGCCAAACCAAAATTGCCAAAGAAGCCTCTCCATTCCATTCGGCACTGGTCTGCTCTATAAAGACATCTGCTGATGACACACTTTGGGGAGGCCTGCTCAAGCAGAGACTGGTGGAGAATTGCTATAACAAGATTGAACCACATGACTGCTTGCTGAAGGAGCCTGAAGCAGGGTGCCACAAAGCTGAACAACCACCACAAAAATGCCCATACACTATTCTACAAGAATAGGTGTATGGACAGCCAGGGTGGCAGATACCATTATAAAATAAAATCCAGCTGACATGTCATTTCTATTCCCACTCAACAGCCAAACACTATTCTGCCATGGGCTGCTTTTCTTCCTAAATAATAGGGGACAGATCATTTGATCCATTTTCTACAGCTTTTGGTCAAAAGGACAGGATAAGAAGAAATGCTCATGTTCCTAGAGTTCAGTGGGTTATGTACAGTTGCCCTGACATGAACAGGTATTTTAGTTAGCTGAATGGATTGTAAGAGACAAACAGCCGCATGCTGAAGTAACTGTAAAATAAGATTCACTGTAGACACATAATCACACAAAGACAGCATAATATGAAACCAGAAGCATGACAGGTCATCGGACAGGGCTGTAAGTCTCATGATGATTGACAATGAAGTAACGTAAAAGTCTATTTAAAGTCAATGTAAAGGCAATTCAGAGAAATGTTAGCAATGTATTGCTGAAAACAAGTTGCAAAGACAGTGAACTATGTATTACTGATTTGTAGAGTTAAATATTTTTTCACCATTTTTGTGTTCAGGATTTTTTTTGGGCGGGGCTGAAATCATGTCTCGATGACACACTGAAACCACTGAGCATGGCCCCTCCCCTAACACTAAAAGAGGTGTGTTTGAGCAAAAACTATAAAATACCCAAGACGTGTTACTCATATAGCTTTGAATGGGGAAAAATTCAATGAACAATATGATCGCTCTATCGAAGGAAGACCCGTCTTCTGAGTAAAAGAGGCAATTTCTAGTTTGCTAGCTAACAATACCTTCGTTACATAAATGTATTGAACATGTATTACCTGGTTTGCGAAACAGCTCAGTCTCCTTATTTAAATTAAGCGTCTAGAGGCAGTATTCATTTAATTTGTAGAGGTATTTGACAACTGAGAGAGACAGCAGCTTTCCAATGAATGGGCGTGGATTCAGCACGAACAGCAACCACGCCCCCAGCGTTCAAGTGTAGAGAATACTATTTATTTTTTCAATATTTTGATACCTTATTTTATTTACTTGCCTTTTTTTATCATTAAAATTTGGCTGGGTGGTTAATAACACATTTTTCTGTGGTGTGACAAACTCGAAACACATTTAATATTGTTTTACACAGACTTTAAGGTCGATATATAATAATCAAAAAGTGACAAATAGAAATGCGCCCCATCCCAGATAGGAAGATGTTGCAAAACCAGGCAGTGTCAATTTTTTCTACTGCATGATCTTTCTCAAAATCCGACCTTCCAAAACATGTCAGCAACCCTGATGTCAGAAAAGTTGAACATACATAATGATTGAGAAGCATTTCTGCAAGAAAAAAAAAAAAGATATGGGCTATTTCCCTGACTCCTTTTTGTTTTTTACTGAGTCGAGGGCTGTCATAGAAACAGGTGTGATTTTCTCAGGACACCCATTTCAGTGATTATGGACAAAAAAAATCATAATAACAAAAATGTTAGCTTTAGTTAGCAAGAATCAAATCACATTAATGTTACTATTTTTTTACCTTTATATTTCAAAATGTTTAAATGTAGAGGTCGGGTCAGCTGTTTTTGTCATGTTTGTTATCCAGGACATTCTCACATTTTTTCTTTTTACAAACTGTAAGCCTGTAATATAAACTACATTAGTTTCTTTAACTCTACATGATGGAAAACCAAAGAGGCTGGATAGAAATCAGAATGACAAAAAATCTTGGGAAATGTCTGACAAATATAAAGCTAAGCAGGCGGTGCTGCAGACAATGTCAAACTATTTACATCACTATGAGTGAACTCTGACTTACGACACCTTTGATTCGGATAACATCACTACAGAATAAGGCTGAAGTGATGGATAACTACATAACAGGTTTATGGTTCCCCTGACAGGCACAGACAAGGTTCCAATGAAGGATGGATACATTAAAAGGTGTAAGAGTGAGTGTTTAATTGTTTAGTTTTGCACATCCTTCTTGCACTGTCTGCTTTAATTAATTTCAAAATAAAAAGAAAAATGCCACTCCAGCAACAGTGGGGTTAAAATGTTCTTTCAGTGCATTTTCCAGATCAAATGAACAATTCTTTAGCTTTGAAATTTTAAAGCCCCTCTGTCTTGGTAATGACTGAACTGGATAATTAACAATCATGGCAAATCAGCAAGCAGTCAATCAAAGCCACAGTTTTTCTTTCTTTTAACTGAGGTCAGGGGGCCAAGTACAAAGGCACTCTGAACATTTCATGTGCTCCTGAGGAGCGATATCAGTTGAAAATGTCTGTTACTTCCAGACAGTGTTTGGTAAATGTGCCCCATGTGTGATTCTCTTAAGCTTGCCCTGTATTGCTGACCTCTCACCTCTGCTCTATGTCTCTCTGCACTCCAGGTCTGAGTTGCCACGCAAACACAGAAGAAGCGCATCACCTTTCGTCAGCATGGCACAGGTAAGCCAGGCCCCGACTGAGCTGCTGGACCAGGGGTCAGGCTTGTGGCCCAGCATGTAACTAGTTTCAGTCACATCAGGTCCTTAGACCCCAAAGATGAGCTTGCAGACGGACGTCGTCTGAGACCTTTGATGTGTGGCTGCAAGAGTTTCTGTTACTGTGCTTTTAATTAGGTCCAGCCGCTGCCCAGTCCTGGTCAGAAACTCCACTATCTGCCTAATCACTTGCAGGTGGCTATCACAAATACACCAAAATCGGCCGCCACTCTCAGGTGCACAACATCCAGGGTGGAGCTGCCGCCACGTCATGCTTCCCTCTCTTTGGCACAAACAACTCTGATGCACAGAGGCTGAGCTAACACAGCCCAGTTGCAGTGAGACATGGTTAAGATTCACAGTTCCATCATTATGACCAGCATGTTCCCAGCTTACCGCCAAGCGAGTGTGAAATTATGCAAATATATGCTTCCCGTCTATCATCTTTTTGCAAATTTGATGACCCAATTTTTGAAACATTATTCTTTAAAGATATTAGCAGGTTTGAGTGTGATAAAATGTTGGAACAAACTTTCACAATGCCACGAGACGTGCTTCTCCAGTTTTCTTAAAGCAATGTTTCAGGTCCAGTATAAGTTTATACTGGACCTAAAAAAAAATACTTTTTTTTTATATGATTACTGCAAAAATTTGTATATTCCTCATTTTCTGTACAAAAAAAATAAATAAAAATTGTGTTACAAGTAAAGCACTTACAGTACAACTGAAGTGAATGGTGACAATATGTAATCATGAAAATATCCACTGCTTTAACAGTATAGACAGAAGACGTGCACAATACACACGCATATGCATGATTTTGGTGCATTTTTTTTTTTTTTACATTTTCTTGTCTTAAATTATATCCAATTTTATCTTTTCCACAACAACATAAAACCCTAAAACAACTGTAAAAATTATTTAAATGCTTTTACAGCTCAAATAATAAAGTTTTAACTGAAGAATAAATGTAAGTGCTTTGATAGAACCATTTGTGCTTTCATTCGCTTTCATTGTAAGTGCTTCTCTATAAACTAAATTTTTGCTTTTTTTAAAGTACAAATTATTACAAATTATTTGTCGTCGTAATCAGTATTATCAAACAAATAAATTTTCATGTAGAAAAGCTGTGCATGTAGCTTAAAATTCATCTAACATCCACCTGCCTTTGTCACTTCCAAGTTGGTATATTGCTGCACTGAACTTGACTAAATATGAAATATGGGATGCTGGTTAGGCATACTAAAACTCTGGATTCATTAAATAAATAGGGGTCGTATTCCCCTTACCATGGGTTCACAGGTGCCCTTTGAGTTTGCCGGGGCTAGAGGGTGCGCAGCACTTTAAAAGCCCTTACCGGCATATCGAACGCATTTTAATACAGTCCTTTTGAGGTTCCCCGCACCTCTTCATGTGATCTTGTCAGATAGCCATGGCTATGTCAGATCAGGCCCAGGCCGCACATACACTAGGGTGATGGGGAGGGCCATGCAAGGCAAATCAAACCAGCGGTGTTAGTTTCTAAGAAGAGGCCATTCTTTCCCAACGACGTGAGTCCTTGAGAAGCAAGCGCTCAGGAGTGCTTTGATGTGGAAAGGTGCCCGGTTTAAGGCTCTGAAACAGAAGGCTTTGGAAGAGATTCCATAGGATTCTCTTCGGTGATCAGCACGGGAAGCTGTCCTCTCATTTCTCAACTGCATACATTACACATATTTAATGATGCAGAGAATGAAGTGTGTGGTCCAAAGAAATCCTTTATGGTGTCCGTTATGACTGTCATACCATATTCAAAACCACCAATCCACACTAAGAACCAAACATAATGATCACAGCCAGAAAAATCAAAGAGGCTTCAGAAAACAACAACAAAAAGAAATCCTCTGAATGCTCCGGGAAAACAATATTGTTTTCCTCTGCAGTTGCACCTTTGCTAATCTTTCAAACTTTTGAATGCACAGAATCGGCACAAGGACAAATACACATATAGAACCTCAAATAGCAAAGGATTTCAATGACAACAACACATTCTACAGTTTCTTTTAGTCTATAAGCTTCAAAAATATGTTTAATTAACATACACAAAATATAGAAATGCCTCATATCTATGACAATATCCCTTTGCAACATCCAATAACAAGACATTAAAAAGACACAGCAGTGCAACTGATTCAGTGGAAGGCTTTTACAGCAGTTGGTCCTGTGTTACCATATACAATGGCTGAATTATCCAACATAACTCAGTTAAGGCAAATTAAATAAAACAAACAGTAGTTGTAAGCCAGGTTCTTGCAGTCACTGAAAATGGCATCTTGTATTTATTGACAGGCCAGTTAGTGATTTTGAAACTGAAGTGTTCTCTTTTGAAGCAATGCTGTTTGCACCTGCAGAGATTGCGACTTGGTTAGAAAGCAGGCACACACCCCACCCCTGCGTTCTCTTACGAGAGCTCTCTCGTACTGCATCTTAGCTAAGATGCTACGGGAAAAGTCTCTTTTCACGAAATACTGAAGCAAAAAATTATCCTTAATTTGGTATTTTTGTAAAGCGCATTTGCAGCAGTACACAGCCATAGGCGAGACGGCTCGTTCGCTCATTGGCTTGTTCTGCGGCAACTGCACAGCCTATCGAGCGCAGGCTGATGCAACATCAGACCAATAAGGGCGCTTCGCGCCCTTCTTGCCACTTCCCGCCGAAACGGGTGTGGCCAAACCTATAAAAGGAGCTCGAAAAGGCTGACTCACCTGATTTTTCATCTCTTCAGCGAACCTCACGCATCGCTGGATCACGAGGAAGCAAGCGCCGTCTGGAAGAGCATATCAGCAGGACGAGCCATCCTGAAGCCGCTGGCATCGCCGCCTTCCACTGCCGTTCCTGCTGCGCTATCCGGCGCCCATATCCTTTACATCCTTGTTCTGTTATATCCTGTGTGTGTGTTTGCCCTGCGACGCACATTCACAAAAGAGCTGCGTCTTTTTAAAGATGCACTCGTGCGGCTCGTGCAGAGCCCCGCTCAGCGAAGGAGATCGTCACGTCATCTGCGTCTCCTGTCTGGGTGAGGACCATGCAGCGCTCGCGCTCGCTGACGGCGGATGCCCTCATTGCGAGTTAATGCCTATGGTGACTCTGAGGACTCGCCTGGCATCCTTCTCGAAGCCTGCATTATCCGCTGCGCCGCAGCGCCGTAAGAAGCGCCGCTCGCAGCGCCTACCAGAACCGCCTCCAGCTCGGCCGAGCTCGCTGGTTCCCTCCGCTTCGCCGGCCTCCCCTGCATCGCTTCCCGATGCTCAGCGTTCGCTGCTTGCCGACGCGTCATCTGAAGAAGTGGATCTCAGGCCCGCGTCGGAAGAAGAAGACACGTGCTCTCTGCTTGCCTCGGGCAGTGAGGGTTGGGCGAGCTCCGTGGATCTCGCGCCCGCTGCTCAGAGGCCCAGCAGACGGGGGGATATCGATAAGGAGCTGATGCGTGTACTCTCGCTGGCCGCGGCGAGCCTCGGCCTCGAGTGGTCTGCACCAGCGCCCCCTTCACGTTCCCGGCTAGATGGTAGCTATCTTCCGGATGAGCGCTCTTCCTCAAGCTCAAAGCACGCCCCTTTTCTTCCTGAGCTTCACGAAGAAGTGGCGAAAGCTTGGGACGCTCCATTCTCGCCGAGAATCCGCTCATCTGTTTCGCCAGCATTCTCCACACTGGACGGTGCTAAGAACAGAGGCTACCTGTCACTTCCGCGGGTGGAACAGGCTATAGCAGCGCACCTTTGCCCGCCCTCTGCTGGACGGCGGACTAAGGCGGCGCTGCCATCCAAAGCCTGCCGCATGACGTCATCGCTGCTCGCACGGATATTCTCTGCTGCTGGGCAGGCTGCGTCTGCGCTACACACCATGGCTACGCTACAGATTTTCCAGGGCGATCTTCTCCGCAAGCTGGATGAGATGGGACCTGAAGCGATCTGTCTCGCGGATCTGAGGAGTGCTTCGGATCTCTCCCTCCGCGCTACTAAGTCCGCTGCACAGGCCATGGGACAGGTTATGGCTTCCGCTACGGTGGCTGAGAGGCATTTGTGGCTGACGCTTTCTGACATCAAGGACTCTGAGCGCGCTGCGTTCCTTGACGCGCCGCTAACTCCTGCCGGCCTCTTCGGATCTTCCGTCAACGAGTTTGTGGAGAGATTCGCCGAGGACCAGAAAGCTTCGCAGGCGTTCAAGCACTTCTTGCCGAAGCGCTCCAGTTCTGCAGCTAGCCGCTCTAGACCGGCCCCACAGAGCTCTCAGTCACGCCCACCGCCTCCTGCTGCGTCATCGCGACAGCGTCAGCAACGCAGCTCGGGACCCCGTTCTCGCTCTTCAAGCCGTCGCCCCGCGTCGCGGGAGCCGCAGCAGAGGATTGCGGTGAAGCCAGAAGCCCCGAAAGCATCCTAGCACTGCTGGGAAAGCGCCGGTGTTCGAGTTCCGCTGCGGCCAAGCTCTCACCCAAGCGCGCCGCTGTTGCAGTTCCAAGAGTTGTGACTGCCTCAGTGTCTTCTGCAATGCGCAAGCCTGCACGAGTGCCCGCTTGCCTGCACACAAAAGCCGTTATCACGGCTACCCAGATGTTTCACAAAAAGAGTGTTTTTTCTGGTGTTTCGGCCACGGCCGATGGTGCTATAAATGTTGGGACGATGCCCACTCCTCAGTGCCCATCTCCACATGTAAGCACAGCCCTGCACACAGGGCCTGCGCCCATAATGTCGACTCAAGTCGGTCGCGCACACTGCATAGTAAGCGTGCCCACCCCTCAGTGCCCACAATTACTATGTCACACGCGTCATGTGGTTTCTGTAAAAACGAAACCCGTGCACGCTCGTCCGGCCACGGCCGATGGTGCTATAAATGCAGTGACGATGCCCACTACCCAGTGCCCATCTCCACATGTAAGCACAGCCCTGCACACAGGGCTAGCGCACATAAGATCGACACAGATCGGTAAACGTGTGCCGCATAGTAAACGTGCCCACTTCCCAGTGCCCACATACACTGTGTCACATACGGCGCCAGTCAACAGAGCGCGCTTCGCATCCAGCCCTTAGCCATTCATGCAGATGCATGGTCAGCGCTTCCAGGGGTTTCGGATTGGGTGCTAGGCATTATAAAGAGAGGCTACTCGCTACAGTTTTCTCGACGCCCAGTTTTTCAGCGCGCGTCGAAAATACGGTCAAAACAGAAGTAGCACACATACTTCGTGCCGAAATATCAAAACTGTTGAGCAAAGGGGCTGTAGAGCCTGTGTCTCAAGCTCAAAGCGAGGGGGGGGTGTACAGCAGATAATTTCTGGTGCCCAAGAGAGACGGGGGTCTCAGGCCCATACTGGATCTAAGACAGCTGAACAAGGCATTGATGAAACGCAGTTTCAAAATGCTCACGACCAGGAAGCTCCTCGCGCAGATTCGCAGAGGGGACTGGTTCATGTCAATAGATCTGAAGGACGCGTATTTTCAAATACAGATAGCGTCAAACCACAGGCGATATTTGAGATTCGCCTTTGAGGGCCAGGCATACCAGTTTACAGTCCTGCCATTCGGCTTGTCCGTAGCTCCTCGTACGTTTACGAGGTGCATGGATGCAGCGCTCGCTCCTCTCAGACTCAGAGGCATACGAGTGCTGAATTATTTGGACGACTGGCTGGTTCTGGCCCGATCACGAGCGGAGCTCATGGACCACAGGGCCGTTTTACTCGATCACCTCGAGAAGCTCGGCCTCAGTGTCAATTGGGCGAAGAGTTCGCTGAACCCCAGTCAGACGATCCTGTTTCTGGGTATAGTTCTGAACTCGTGTTCCATGACGGCGCGGCTGTCACCACAGCGCGTGATGGGCATTCAGCGTGCAGCGAGTTCTTTCCGCTGCGGCGCGACCGTGTCGCTCAAACACTGTCAAAAGATGCTGGGTCTCATTGCCTCAGCATCTCCGGTTCTGCGGCTGGGCCTGCTCCGCATGCGCCCCCTGCAGTTCTGGCTGAAGGCTCGGGTGCCGCGCAGAGCGTGGGCGTCTGGCCGGCTGCATTTCAAGGTCGATCAGAGCTGTGTTGCGGCTCTAGCACCTTGGACAGCGAACGGCTGGTACCGATCAGGTGTAAGCCTGGGGACTTCCCCGAGTGTGAAAACGGTGTCGACGGATGCCTCCACTTCGGGATGGGGAGCGCTGCTCGAAGGCAGACCGTCCTTTGGCCTATGGTCAGAACAGGAAAAGCTCCATCATATCAACTGCCTGGAAATGCTGGCAGTGGAGAACGCGCTGACGCGCTTTTGTCCCCATATCAAGGATCACCACGTCGTAGTCCGTTCGGACAACATGTCCGTGGTGTCCTACATAAATCGCCAGGGCGGTCTCGGGTCCCGAAACCTGTGCAGGCTGACGGAACGCCTCCTGGTTTGGGCTCAGCGCAACGTGCGCTCGCTGAGAGCAGTGCATGTGCCTGGACTGCAGAATCTGGGTCCAGACAGGCTGTCCAGAGGCAATGTTCCTACGGGCGAATGGTCTCTACACCCGCAAACAGTCCGGCTGTTGTGGGAGAGATTTGACATGGCGGAGGTGGACCTCTTTGCGTCCCATGAAAACGCTCACTGCCCCGCGTTCTTTTCCAAGAACGAAAGCGCGCTGTCACGGAGATGGCCGTGCTGCCCGCTTTATGCGTTTCCTCCCGTCTCCCTCCTTCCGCAGGTGATAGAACGGGTGAGAGAAACGAGATGTTCAATACTGCTTGTAGCACCTCTTTGGAAGAACCAACCATGGTTCCCAGATTTGATGCAGTTAGCAGATGTCACCCCGTGGCCGGTACCGTTGAGGAGGCACCTCCTCTCGCAGGCCAGGGGCTCGATTTGGCACCCTCAACCGGAGTTGTGGTCCCTCCATGTGTGGGCGCTCAACGGTTACCTGCTGATCTCGCAGTGGGAGTGCTAAATACCATCACTCAGGCTAGAGCTCCGTCGACACGACGTCTGTATGCCTCGAAGTGGTTGGTGTTCTCCAGCTGGTGCACAGCTCGAGGTTATTCACCCCTTAGTTGTGAGGTGACGGAGGTCCTCTCCTTCCTACAGGAGCTGTTGGATAAGGGCAGAGCCCCATCCACGCTCAAAGTTTATGTGGCGGCCACTCCGGCGTTTTCTGAAACGGCGTCCGGTCAGTCAATAGGAAGGAATGATTTAGTCATCCGGTTCCTCAGAGGAGCTAGGAGGCTGAATCCTCCCAAACCTCCGTCAGTCCCTATGTGGGACCTCGCAGCGGTTTTGGAGGCCTTGAAGGGTCCCCCTTTTGAGCCTATCCAATCGGTTAGCCTTCAGCATCTGTCGTTCAAGACAGTATTCTTGTTGGCTCTCGCTTCTGTGAAGCGTGTGGGTGATTTGCACGCGCTCTCGGTGAGCCAGTCGTGCTTGGAGTTTGGGCCCAATGACTCAAGGGTCATACTCAAACCTAGGCACGGTTATGTGCCGAAATCCCTCAACACACCGTTTCGGGCTCAGGTTATTGCCCTGTCTGCCCTGCCAGTGTCAGGAGAGGATGGAGACTCGAGTCTTCTTTGCCCTGTCAGGGTTTTAAGAGCTTATGTGTCTCGCTCTGCTGCCTTTCGGCAGACGGAGCAGCTGTTTGTCTCGTTCGGTGGACGTTCCAAGGGAATGGCTGTTTCGAGACAGACTCTATCCAGATGGATAGTTGACGCCATAGCGTTAGCTTACGCTTCCAGGGGCCTTCAGTGCCCGTTGGCCGTCAGAGCACACTCCACAAGAGGCGTCGCCTCGTCGTGGGCGTGGTCTACTGGGATCTCCTTGCAGGATATATGTATGGCGGCAGGTTGGGCCTCGCCGTCTACATTTATCAGGTTCTATAACCTGGAGGTCACCGCCTTGCAAGCAAGGCTGTTGTCGGTATAGTCGAATCAGGGCCCTGAGGGGAATTCTGAGTTCACGAGCGCTATGCGCTGCCGACTGTTATATGGGCAGTATTGCTTAAGACCCGCATTGCCACATTGGTCAGGCCTTGCCTCGGCTGTGTGATGTCATATTGCCGCATCTACGGATGCTGCTGGATATAGGACTGAGGGCTTTTTCCCTTTTCTGTCCTGGACTCTCTGTGAGTCCCTCAGGTGACTGTGCACTGTAAATCCTGGGCGTTGCTTCAGGTTTATTGGTGTGTGATCCCTGCACGCACGGCGTTTTACATTGGGTTCCCGGACGCAGTACGAGAGAGCTCTCGTAAGAGAACGTACTCGGTTACTAAACGTAACCTCGGTTCTCTCTAGAAGAGCGAACGAGTACTGCGTTCTCTGCCGTGCGTACGATTCACTCTGGTTCGCTTTGGCGATTAAATAAATCAGGTGAGTCAGCCTTTTCGAGCTCCTTTTATAGGTTGGGCCACACCCGTTTCGGCGGGAAGTGGCAAGAAGGGCGCAAAGCGCCCTTATTGGTCTGATGTTGCATCAGCCTGCGCTCGATAGGCTGTGCAGTTGCCGCAGAACAAGCCAATGAGCGAACGAGCCGTCTCGCCTATGGCTGTGTACTGTTGCAAATGCGCTTTACAAAAATACAAAATTAAGGATAATTTTTTGCTTCAGTATTTCGTGAAAAGAGACTTTTCCCGTAGCGTCTTAGCTAAGACGCAGTACTCGTTCGCTCTTCTAGAGAGAACCGAGGTTATGTTTAGTAACCGAGTACGTTTTAAAAAGGGCTTTTTTTCCCTTTTGTCTTTGCACAGTGGTGTGGAACTATGGATCACAGGTGGGAGCCTGCCTCTACCAAATAAGCTTCCTCACTAAGGACGGGATTTGGCGCTGTTATTTTTCTATTAGGGCAGAATAATGTTAAGCCTTTTTAGAGGCCATCTTTCTGTTGCTATGGTAGCCCATATTTCCTGTCGGGTTGTGACCCTGAGTGACTAGTCTGCAAAGCCAAATACCACAAAATCTGTGAGGATCAGAAATGTGGACTTACAGTTAAGGAAACAGCTCAAATATGACCGAATCTTTCCAAGACTGAGTGACAAGTTTACTGAGACCTCTTTTTTCAACTCATTATTGTCAATCGCGATTTCAAGAATCACTTGTCACATCTCCAAGTCCACGTCTCCCATCTGTTGGTTTATACACCAGTTGGATTTGAAATTTCTTTCCCTTTAGCTAAAATGTTAACAGTCTTTTTGAGAAAAACACCCCCCTAATTCACAGATATTTACAGATGAGGAGCGTACTGACCTAATAAGACCAAAGGCCACATTATAACTAATAAATATTCTAATAACAAACACAAAGTGGAATACATTGCAAGACATTTCCGGTGACTTACCTTGACTAAGGAAAACAGGAAATGAGACTTGAGCAAACAATCCTGCATTACCTCAAAACAACAGGAAATGACCCAAAATGTAAAAAAAAAAAAAGAATTAAGAGCAGCCGATTTCATCATAAGCAGAGTTATCACTTTTCATCTTATTTTTATTTGATTAGAAGATAAAAAGAATAGGGAAAAATAAAAGAAGATGACTGCTGGTTAACGAAAATGCGTTTTTATGACGCAATTAAAAAATAAAACGTTTTGTAAATCAGTTATTTTGATTGCTAGGCATCTCAAACTTTTATGTAACATTTAATTAGCCTAAAACAATAACTGAAGTAGTTAAAAATGTAAACCATATCTGTAAACTTTGTGGAAAAATAACGTAAAGTGCAACGGTGGGCAGCTGCACTAATACACTAACATGGCTGCTTCAAATGTTCGTTTAAATTAAATTTAATTAAAAAATAATTATCTTGCTTTTAAAATAAAATAAAAATTGCCCCCCTCCATCCTCACTTCCATCCCACACCCTGCCAAGTGTCATGTCATTTTAAATATTTTAATCAAAAATATTTTTGTCAACAAAATGCATAAATCATAGGATAATAAGTTACATAACTTACGAACAACTTACCTAACAACTTACATAATAAATTGCAAAATATATAAATACATAAAACATAACATAAATCTTACGAAATACAGTTTGTTGAAATCTAAAATAGCATAATTATTTGTGTGATTTAAAGTAGGTTTAGAGATAGGGTTGCAGGATAGAAAACTTAGTTTGTAGAGTATTAAAATAACTACATCTATGGAATATCCCCATAAACTATGCCATAACTATATGTGCTATAATCTTTCTCGATAAATGACTGTCTAATGTCTAATTTTGTGAGTCCGACAGAAGTTCCTGCAAAGGTAACCTAATTGTAGCCATTTTATTTATTTAATTACATGAATATCAAATTCATCATAATCCTCCTCATTCCGACGATGCCAGTTCTTTAGTTTAACATCCATTAACATTAAAAACAAGCAAATTAGGCCCACTTCAAAATTCGTTTTCTTTCTTAATTCCATTATATTTTCACACAGGCTTATAACTTCTGCTGTCACTTCAGGAGGGAGGTGCTCATAGTGATTTCACCCTCTGTGTGTTCATTTCATTCATTCGGTGCCAATTCACCTCACTCCTCTTACACCCTTATCAAGAGTTTGTAGACCTCGTTTCATTAACAAAATGCATACTTAAAATAACATGATTTAGATTTTTAATTTAAC
This sequence comes from Carassius carassius, assembly GCF_963082965.1. Taxonomy (NCBI): domain Eukaryota; kingdom Metazoa; phylum Chordata; class Actinopteri; order Cypriniformes; family Cyprinidae; genus Carassius; species Carassius carassius. The sequence goes on along the minus strand of NC_081787.1, from coordinate 6,700,633 downwards.
CTTATTGTAAAATGCATTGTTGTTTATGATTATTACTTGTCGATCTTAAAAGCAACTGTATTTTATCTGTTCTTTTTCCCCCCTCAGCCAACATGTTTGTTTCCGCTCCGTTAAAACAAAAATGTCAAGAGTTAAAAAAAAAAAATCACTCCCAGAGTTTGATCTTGAGACTGGCAGCACTGAGCTCGCATCGCACAACGGGATCCAAATGTGAAGGAGGAGAAGTAGCCTATTTTGGGTAGGCTATCAGATTGCGCCATGGAAAAGTTACTGAAAGTATTTGATATAACCTGTTGAACTTTACTCTGGGGGACTAGGCTATGTTTCCAGAACTTTAATGCTGCTTGGAACATTAAACTCATGAATTCCTTTAACTTCGGATTGGAGATTCACAGTTTTAAAAGATCAAATGCTTCCATTTCTTACTAAGCACATCGAGATGTCCTGCTGTTAAAGGGGCATTTTTTGAGCTACCGCTTAACCAAGATGCTCAGATTTTGCTTTCATTAATCTCTTTTTCCTCACTGTGTCCTTATACTCATTTCAAGTGCACGGATGCAGGACTGATGCTTAATTTACGTGTTACGTTATCCGAATCCGAGTCTTTACCAAGTGACACTGATGTGGTGTGTCACCTAGCCTACTGTTCTAACCGAAAGGGTATCTATCGCGCCTCATCCGCCACACTGAGCTCAGGTGTTTTAAAGTCGCACCTTTCCATACTCGGGTTGGGTTGACAAAAATGACATTCAGGCTTTAAGTGTTCTGTTGTCAGTGTAGCGCTTAAAAGTTCTCTGGGAATGTGATTTCACCCGCTTTGATGTAAAGGCCCCAGAGAGCAGGTTTCAGCATTCTGCTCCACCTAACCCCTCTGCCTTGTGAAGAACCACCATTCCTCTGACTGCTAATGAACTCCTTTTGTGACATCTTATTTCCCTGCTCGGCTTCATAAGAAGTTTTTATACTGTATTATTTTGTTTAGTTTTTATTTTTATTTTATTTTACACGACATATAGGCCTATGTAGTCGTTCATGCTATATTTTGTTTGGTTAATTTTTTGCTTGTTTGTTTCTATTAGCCTGCTGTCCAAACTACTGAATCATGGAGCATTTTTTGGCTATCTGAATGACTGTAGATTGTATCATTATTCGTTCTAATTGTATAAGAGAAAATGTGGTTTATTAAATAAATTAAAAATCTTCCTTTTTAACATGGTAAAGTACTTGATGTGTTTTGTAAAATGTGAATACAGCATAGTTGATTTAGTTCAAATATGCTTTTCAAATATATGAAAGGCCTGTGGAAAATAAGTATGTAATCCTTTGTTATTGTATTAACACGGAGTGTGTCTCGCGCTCTCCCAACGCGCAGCTCACCTGTGTAAACATGCGCGTCGCGTCCTCTCAGCACCTGCGTTAGTGCAGCATAAATGAGGACATTTCATTTTCGTATCAAAATAAACATGACGGACACTACTGTCTGACGGGCTAATTTTGTGTGGGGTGGGGGGGCATATATATATATATATATATATATATATATATATGAAAATTTAATTACAGATGTGGGGGAAAACGTAATGTAAATTATGATGCAGTATGTCATTAAAAATATAAAAAAATATCTAATATATTATAATAATTAAAAAAATTATCTTATGCGATTTGGATTTTTTTTTTAAATAAATATAGAAATAAAATAATGATTTACCTATATTTGTATTATATATTTGCTTTCTCTTATCTCTTTTATCAATAGTTATAAACACATTTAAGATGATGTCTTTATAAAACCGAAATAATAATGATGATGGTAATAACTGCTTTTAGTTGTTTGGTTATAATCAATGTAAGATTTAGTTTTGTTCTTTTTTCTTTTCTTCTTCTTTTTAATTGTCACGTGTTTGAAGCAATTAAGGTTTGGAGAGCAAATAAACTTACGGGAGTGTCGTGTATAATTTATGACAATGGGTCAATGGCCAATAGTAAATATAAAACAATGCACTCTTTATTATTTATTTAAATCTTTAGTTTTACTTATATGCATTATTTGGGAGTGTATCTGAATTTGTTACTTATGAAATTGCTTTTCAATCTGTGGTAAGGCAGATAAATAATCGGTCCATGGAGACAATATTGTTATACTTTACCTCCCAAAGACAATAAGAAAAATAAAATAAAGTTTCGTTTTAAAAACTTATAGCCTATGGCTCCTGGGGGAAGAAATCCAGTGAAATAAAGAGGAAAAAACATCAATCATTTAGCTTTAAGAAATTAGTTTTAGGCTTCCATATAAAGTAAAAATTTCAGTCAGACATGCATGGTTGTAATTCCCTGACACCGGACTTGTGAGAATTTAGTAACTTATACCTTGGCTACAATGATTTGATAAATAAAAATACTCCGAAATCCTATAAATTCTCATTTTTAGAGTTTAAAGATTTAATAGTGACGAAAATGTTATAAAATAAATTAATCATGTTTGAAATGTTTTTGCTTTTATTCTAGTCACAGAGAAAGTAACCTGCCATTACATGTTATTATGTTTATTTAATATCCTGTCATTTTCCTCCGGCACTAAAATATTTATTTGGAACACAGTTAGTGAGAAGTGTTGCCGATCAGGTCAAACGATCCAGTCAACTGACCCTGCTTAAGAGCAACCCAAAAAAGTCTTCTGTCAACATATAATTGACCGTTTCGATTTAATGAGATGCTCCAATTTGGTGGGACATAAAAGGCAAGGCCCTCCTTTACACCATGTCAACACAGCCCTATGCATTGTGTAAATTACTTGGATTATCTCGCCTTTGTGAGCAGAACAGTGACCCTCCATATAGCCTACACACATTAATTCACGTCTTCTCCCAGACCACTCGAGCTTAACTTCTAACACCAAATTTAAGGACATGTCACTCTCATTCATTACTCAGACAACACTGAATTATACAGAGGAAAAAATATTGTTACTTGATTAGTTGTTAGTGAAAGATCAGCTGCTTGCAGAGTAAATCAGCAGTTTTATTAAGTAAATATTTGACTTTATTTGTCATCAGTCATCCACAACATCCCTTTCTGAATATCATTCAAGATTATTTCATATAATATTTATTTAATTTGTATTTACCCCAATGGCATTATTACTAAACTACTGAAAAGCACAGTAAAGTTGTTTAGGCTGATAGCACACTGACAGCTGACACGCATTTGCTGCCTGCAGCTCAATTGAACAGCACAAAAGTTTCACGTTGTTTAATTAAATTTCCCTCGGGCTCCAGCAACCGAATCCGGTATGGTTGCAAATCTCTTCTGATAATCAAACACGTCTTTATTGGTCTGTCAAATTCTGTCTTACTGTGTTAGTTTGAAATCAATTTGAGGAATAATTTCGATGACTGTTTGTCTTCGCAAAAGCATAATCACAAGGATCCAATAAAAACAGTTCTTTAAGACTTACATTTAAAACGAAATATGATAAAAGTCTTACGTCGAGGAATTGAAGAAGTTGTTTCAGAGGTCCGGTAAAAATGGGATTCGGTGGTTTATTGACATTCAGAATAATGCACCAAAGCTGTGTCTGTTCGAATTTTTTTTTTCTCAAGAAATCGAATATTACCAATACATACAAATAAGTGTTCTAATTCACTGCCTAGTAGTAGCCTATAGGATACAGCTGAACACACACACACACACACACATATATATATATATAGGCTATATATACACACACACACAAACACATATACAGGTCCTTCTCAAAAAATTAGCATATTGTGATAAAGTTCATTATTTTCCATAATGTAATGATAAAAATTAAACTTTCATATATTTTAGATTCATTGCACACCAACTGAAATATTTCAGGTCTTTTATTGTTTTAATACTGATGATTTTGGCATACAGCTCATGAAAACCCAAAATGCCTGTCTCAAAAAATTAGCATATTTCATCCGACTAATAAAAGAAAAGTGTTTTTAATACAAAAAAAGTCAACCTTCAAATAATTATGTTCAGTTATGTACTCAATACTTGGTCGGGAATCCTTTTGCAGAAATGACTGCTTCAATGCGGCGTGGCATGGAGGCAATCAGCCTGTGGCACTGCTGAGGTGTTATGGAGGCCCAGGATGCTTCGATAGCGGCCTTAAGCTCATTCAGAGTGTTGGGTCTTGCGTCTCTCAACTTTCTCTTCACAATATCCCACAGATTCTCTATGGGGTTCAGGTCAGGAGAGTTGGCAGGCCAATTGAGCACAGTAATACCATGGTCAGTAAACCATTTACCAGTGGTTTTGGCACTGTGAGCAGGTGCCAGGTCGTGCTGAAAAACGAAATCTTCATCTCCATAAAGCTTTTCAGCAGATGGAAGCATGAAGTGCTTCTAAAATCTCCTGATAGCTAGCTGCATTGACCCTGCCCTTGATAAAACACAGTGGACCAACACCAGCAGCTGACATGGCACCCCAGACCATCACTGACTGTGGGTACTTGACACTGGACTTCAGGCATTTTGGCATTTCCTTCTCCCCAGTCTTCCTCCAGACTCTGGCACCTTGATTTCCGAATGACATGCAAAATTTATCCAAAAGTCCAGTGCTGCTTCTCTGTAGCCCAGGTCAGGCACTTCTGCTGCTGTTTCTGGTTCAAAGTGGCTTGACCTGGGGAATGCGGCACCTATAGCCCATTTCTTGCACACGCCTGTGCACGGTGGCTCTGGATGTTTCTACTCCAGACTCAGTCCACTGCTTCCGCAGGTCCCCCAAGGTCTGGAATCGGTCCTTCTCCACAATCTTCCTCAGGGTCCGGTCACCTCTTCTCGTTGTGCAGCGTTTTTGCCACACTTTTTCCTTCCCACAGACTTCCCACTGAGGTGCCTTGATACAGCACTCTGGGAACAGCCTATTCGTTCAGAAATTTCTTTCTGTGTCTTACCCTCTTGCTTGAGGGTGTCAATGATGGCCTTCTGGTCAGCAGTCTTACCCATGATTGCGGTTTTGAGTAATGATGAACCAGGCTGGGAGTTTTTAAAAGCCTCAGGAATCTTTTGCAGGTGTTTAGAGTTAATTAGTTGATTCAGATGATTAGGTTAATAGCTTGTTTAGAGAACCTTTTCATGATATGCTAATTTTTTGAGATAGGAATTTTGGGTTTTCATTAGCTGTATGCCAAAATCATCAGTATTAAAATAATAAAAGACCTGAAATATTTCAGTTGGTGTGCAATGAATCTATATGAAAGTTTAATTTTTATCATTACATTATGGAAAATAATGAACTTTATCACAATATGCTAATTTTTTGAGAAGGACCTGTATACTAAATAAATGTAACAGTAAATTACAAACTTTTTGTGTATTTTTTACACATCTATCATATGGATTCAGACGACCTGGAATATAGTGTGAATGGATTATTTTTTATGATACTTTATGGTATGATACTATGTGTGTGTGTGTGTGTGTGTGTGTGTGTGTGTGTGTGTGTGTGTGTGTGTGTGTGTGTGTGTGTGTGTGTGTGTGTGTGTGTTGTCTCTGGCCCCATTAGTTTAAAAGTAAAAGGTTTAACCTCTATCTCATGGAGCCACATCCTCACTCAAGCCAGGCCTCATTCTTCCTATGGCACGTTAGTGTTTCATTTCCCCTCCCACACATTTGTCCTAAGAGGGGAATTAAGGAAACAAACGTTTTTCCCCTGATTAGGCGGCTGCCAGCTTTGCATACTAATGTAATGCCAAGTTGTAACAAATAGTGAATGCTCTTAATTACAGCCCCTATTTTCAGTCAGAAAGTGCTCAGTTTCCCAGGATGAGGTCGCCGTGGCAGGGAAAAAACCTATAACCTGGAAGAGTACAGAGACAGTCATCTTTATATGTATGTGTGGGTGTATGTTTCATCGAGAGAGACAGTGGGGGAGAGAGAGAGATGGTGAGAGATGAAAAAGATGGAAGGGGGTAGATTGAGAGACAGAGAGAGAGAACGTGTATGAGAGTGATATAGGAGGAATGTGAGTGAAAAACAGAAGGGTTAAAGATAGAGAGAGAGCTCAAATAACATATGCATATGCAAACCCTTTTATCGCCCCCAGCCTCCATTGTGTGAGTAGAGAATGTGATGTGTAGCACTACAATTGTTTTTCAATCACTGACCAACTGCTTAATCTATGACTTATATGCAACATGAAATTCCACATCCAGCTGGAGATCAAAAGCTGCCTCTGGTCAAGTAATTTAACACAATTACAGTTCTGCTACCATCTATAATGCAAAGGAAATCGGTAAAGCAATACCCAGACCACCATAAACTGTAATAGCTCAAGAAAGCTTACCACTGCTAACCACATATATCTTCCTCCATTATGAGAGATGAAATAATAATGAGCGTTAAAGAGATTTGTGCTGTAGTCTGTGAATGCGAGCTGTGATTGATGGATACATGGTGGGGTTTTAGCTGCAGAATCAGAAAAGAGGTTAATACAGTATCATAAGCTTTATTATTTCAGAATCCAGGATCCATCCATATATTATTACACACATATATTACATGTGTAATACAGCTGGATCAAAGAGGATGCACAGCTATTGTCTTATTACATCTGGACATACTAAAGATGAAGTCATGAAAAAGATCTCCTGGTCTGAATTAATGATTCGGACCTTCAAATTAAACATGATGTTGTGAAACTTATCTTGTGATGACTTTCTTCTTTTGCAAAAGTCAAGCAGGTTTAAAATAACACAAGGGCGAGTAAATTATATTAATTTGGGGGTGAACTACCTCTTTTTTTTTTGCATGATGTTGCTTCTAAGGTGATGATCCTTGTATTCCATACAACGCTCTCGACGATAACTGTGGATCAGTGAAACACAAAAGAGATGAATCCAGTGATCGTTTTTACAGTACATTTTTCCCTGCATATCCACCAGCCCACAACAGAAAGGAAACGAGTAATGACAGATAAAATCACTCACAGTAGGAAGGAATAAAAATGACTTCAAAGATAGATTTGCACAGATTGTTCTTTTTATTATCATTAACAGTAATGTGATACACATGCCTCCGGTGACCTTTTCACAATATTACATATTCCCAGCTGACTCATTCATTAGTATGGCAGTGCAAACAGAAGGCAGGACTCAGCCATTCATCTAGAGAGTGAAAAAAGTGGTGTGTGTGTGTGTGTGTGTGTGTGTGTGTGTGTGTGTGCGTGTGTGTGTGTGTGTGTGTGTGTGTGTGTGTGTGTGTGTCATGCAAGAGCTCTTAGCCCTGGAGGTTGGAGGGAGAGGCACTAAAGCATTTCATTTGTGATTTGGCACATCTTACAAGATTCATCCGTGGCTGATCATATGCCTTCAATGAATACATTTTCCAGAATCAATGGGAGAGTACTGTAGAGCTCAATCAAAGGCACATTAATTGTCTGCTATCAAGAGCTCCATTTGGGAAAAAAAGGAAGCCCATCTGTGCCTTTTGCATCTGGCTGACAGGAGGAACACATGGTCTTTTTATGTCAACAGTACATTTCAGCTAAATGACAAATAAAATATAGCGCTAGGTTAAAATAAAGCTTAGCTGCTTCATAAAACTAGAGTGAGGCACAGAACAGAGGCTTGGTTGGCTGATAAACAATATGTGACGCATATAAATTACTGTATATGCCAAGCAGATAAACTTTATATACTTTTATAAATTAGAGGCGCCAATTAAAAAGACATACAATTTCAGTCCAAACTGGCGGGGAATAACTGGCAGCAAACTTATCAGGAGTATAGGCTAATGTGGTGGCTAGCGTGACTATACACACTTTGTTTCCATGCCTTGGCCCTATGTTTACTCAATGAGATTTTACACTTGAATGGCACTTGGTCTCCTTTTCGCTACTGCAATATTTACAGTCATGGCCCCATGTTCTCTCTTCCCCAACTCCCAAAGCGTCCTATTTTAACAAGCCAATAAACTCCGGAACGGGTGACATACTAATAAAAATGTAAACTTCTGGATAGGTTACGGGTGACTGACAGTGTGTGAATGTATGTGTGCATGTGTGTGAAAGAGGGAGAGAGACAGTGAGAAAGTGTGTGTGTGTGTGTGTGCATGGCTTTATCCTGGTCAGATGCTTCATTTCGAGAGCAGTGGAACATACTCCTGAGCCTCCTGGTTGGATTTGTTGGAATGTGTGAGAGGGAGGATTTTAGCACCATGAGCCCAACGCCAAAGAGATGCAGACTTCACGCCATCTGTCTCCCCCTTCACTCATCTATTTGCCAAACTTGCCTTTTTTCTCTCTTTCTCTCTGTCTCTCATTGCATGCCCTTTCATCCCTCATCACACAAGTAAGGGACATAGAAGGAACAAGTCACCGACTGCAGGGCTCCGGCAGTTAAAGTGCTTCACAGAGATATTAAAAACCCCTCTGAGTTGTTCATTTTCATTAGTGGCCCAAGAAATGACATTTAATTAGACTGTATTAGCCTGTTCAGAGCATAGACAGCTGCATGAAAATAATTGCCTGTTCTTTCACCATATGACCAACATTTTGCTGAAAAGAGCCACAGTGTTCATATGGGAAACGTTGTATGATTAAATATATTTTCCACAATAAATGGCTATCTACTGTCTTCTAAAATTAATCATTTTAAAAACTCACAGAATTACAGTCATTTGAATTAAGAGATGGTTCACCCAAAAATGACAGTTCTGTCATCACGTTCCAAACCTGTAAGGCTTTCTTTCTTTGGCTGAACAAAAAAGAAGGCATTTTGAAGAATGTTTCAATTGTTTTTGGACTTTTATGACATGGAAGAAAAAAAACAGAAACATTTTTCAAAATATATCCTTTCATGTTCCACAGATGAAAGAAACAAGTTTTGTAATAAAGGCAGAATTTTCATTTTCATCTTCATTATATGAGGAATTACTACATTTTACATAACTCAAGAGACCTTTTTAAAGTGAAAACAATTTGCATATGTGACATGCATTTGACACAAGATTTTAATTTTGGTATTAAAATATACCTATAAACAGCTAAGATGCTTCCTCTGCATCCAGTGACTCGAAGAAAAGTCACAGCATTATGTTTAGTACAATCAACACATTAGGTCTGCTCATATGCGTAAAGCTATGTGGAATCAGCATTGCCTCATTAAAACCAGACCAGATCCTTCCATCAGATGTAGCAAAGTGCTCTGATGGGCTTGACCTCTGGCCCTCTCCCCATGTGGTTGGCTGGGCCAGGGCAGAGCCAACTCATACCCTGTCCGGGTCCCAGTCTGGATACCCAGCCAGCTGAAAGCAAGAGGTGGCAGTGGTGGCCCAGGCGGCCCATGACCCTTACTGAGCTCCAGGTGGCAGCGAGACAAGCGGGGGGCCTTTGATGTCGACCTCCGGTCATTCTGCTCGAATGGATCTTACCATTGATCTGGCCTGCCAATGGTAGGGAGGGGTGCCAGGTGCCCCCAGTGTGGTAGAGGATGAAGCACAAGCTGGAGTAGTGCTGGAGGTGTGCTGACCCCATGGTTCAGCGAGGCCAGCTTTCAGCAGCCAAACTGGAATGCCTGCCTCATGGCAGACAGACACAGAAGAGCTGGTGGATGAAGAGGGATAAAACAATTAATCTCTGCTGCAACTAGTGCTGCTGCTCTGTAATTTTACATTATACCTATTTTACACAGGTGCTTAAGATGTCAATGAACTTTAAGAAATCAAAGGGTAAAAAAATTGCAATATTGTAATATAAAGGATTAGTTCACTCCAAAATGAAAACTCGAAAATTACTCATTGTTCCAAATGTATATTTTTCAAAACATTGTTAAAACAATATCTTCTTTTGTGTTCTGCATAAGAAAGAAAGTCATATACTGTAGGTTTGGAGCTATATGCAACTGAGGAAACAGTGACTTTGGTTTTTTTTTTTTTGGAAAGATTATATTTTGAAGAATGTTGGTAACTAAACTGACGGTAGCCATTGACTTCCATAGTACTTTTTTTTCATACTATGGAAGGCAATGGCAATTTCCAATAATATAAAAGTCAATACCAACATTCTTCAAAATATCTTTTTTTGTGCTCAAAAGATGAAAGACACTTAACAACTTAAAGGTTACCTAATTATTTGAGTATTTTACATCTAAATACAAAAGACACATCTGATCTGCATGGAGACACCAAAGAAAAAACATACAGAGACAAAACAGTCAAACAAACAGTAAAGTAAACAACAAAAGTGCCTGCAAATATTTTACCCCATGCTACATCTATGTTTAACCACACATCAGTTCATAAGCACATATTCTTAACAAGGTGTAAAATCCTACCATACCCGCTGGCACTGCTATAACACTGGCAAAAAGCAGTTTTAAAATTTGCGAGAGATATCACAAGACATCTCACCTGTGTTTTTGAGCCCCTTTTTGTCCCTTCATACTAATCTATATGCCCTCTAGTCATCAGTCCATAAACACAGCACCAGAAGATCTGCATTAAAGACTGACGGAGAGAGTAAAGGAAAACAACATCCAAAGAGTCAGAGGTAGCCTGTATGCTATTATTTATAAGGTATTAAAAAAGAGAGCACTTCAAAGCATACAGGAGTCATGCTATCGTACATGAAAGTAACATAGTATGGCTTAATGTCTCCTAAGGCGTCTTATGGTGAAGCGGCTTTGATTTGAAATGCATTGTGTGGCAAATGGATTTGCACTAGTGGAGAGTGAGGATAATTTAAAACCTGACCTCACAAGCTCTTCAAAGCATTCGTGAGTGAGGATGATGGGGTTTCACTACATAAACAAGACCTGACCACACTTGGAGGTTCCAGTGTTGTTGTTTTTAGAATTTTTTTTTTTTTTTGCCTGAGGATAGTTATCCCTTTAGGAAACAGTGGTATGGACCAAGGAGAAGCTGAATTGTTGTTTATGAGGATAATGTAAGCCTGAGGAGATCATTAAGAATTTTACAGTAGCTGTTAACAGGCAGATATATTGCATCCACAGCCAAAATCATTAACCACCCAAAATCAAGCCTTAGTCTTAGCAGAATAGAAAGGCTCCGTATGCTGTTCTGACAGAGAATGTCTTAATCACTGAGGATAATCAGGCTTATTTAGCCACTGAGAATTACAGGCAGAAATTTGAAATGATGAGGAAATGAGGCCGATGAAAAGCTATGTCAAGGAGGTGGCGCAGTTGATTAGCCTACTAGGGCTTTTCAGCACAGACAACGCCCTGGAGTATAGGGTCATTCTTCCAATAGGACTCAACTGCTGGCTGACAATACTAAATGTTTCCACCTTGCCTCTTGTAAACAAGATGCTTACAGATGGATTGGGGGTGGGAGTTCTGTCTCATGTTTGCTTCCCCTGGCAAATGACACACGGTTAAAAAATGTTGGGTCCCTGAACAGTCTTCACAGTTATATAAATAAAACGTGTGGCATTGGGACAGAAATGGTCATATTTAATCCCACTTTGAACCCCAATTAGAGAATTAATGAAAAACTTCCCAGCCCCATGCCTCCTGTAACATAAATGTTATGTACACTAGTCACGTACATAAAACACAGCAAATGACCTTTTTAATATTTGTTCATGACAAATTATAGGACTAAGGATGGCCTCACACAACCACAAAGCACGTCACCTCAAACAACACAAGAAGATAACAAAAACAGTACCATTTGCTGATAGAATGAGAAATGTGACTCGCTCAAATGCATGGGGTTCATCGGGTCAGAATGGCTTTGTCAAAAACAAAGACAAATTAAATTCTCAGACAACAAGTAGTAACAGATTCAGGCATCACACTAACCACAAAGACCAATAGCGACATTAAAGCAACTTAAATGACTGTCTCTGTCATAAATAGAAACATCAGTTACAGCAAATTACACCAAAACAATGAAGAGGTTGTTTAGATTTTTTTCCTTTTCGTCCCGTATATTGTGATTCCATTATTTTTATTTTCCTTGTACGGTAATCTTAACTCTGTGGGATGTTATAATATTCTATAGCCTACAGATATTGTTCTTGATATCCCTGCTTTTGTTTACTTACGTTGTCGGAACACACAATTTTATTTTATTTTTTCACACCACAGGACATACCAGCAAATCATTATTTCTCTGGGAGCATTAACTTCAAAAATGTTTTCAATACACATTTCACTTTATGTAAAATTCTAAATAAGACAGCTCTGTGGGTGCCCCATGACCCTGAAATCCACTGCAGCTCTATTATTTGTCTAGCGAGCTGCGGGCGTCCCAAGTTTCTTAGGAGATAAGGAGTCCTAGCTCTATCAAAAAATACAAAGCTTAATGTGTCAGAGAAGGATAAGGAAAAAAGCTAAATGAGGAGATTTGCACAAATCAAACTGACTAAGACAGAGAAATGAAGTAGAAAAACAGGATAAAAGAAGACGGTACACTTGCAAGTAACCCCAATAACACCATGTTTAGTTGTAGGGTAAAATATACCATCCTGTGTATCCAAAGCAATAAAATAATTTCTTTGTGCACTTCACTCAAGCTAATGCTTTTTAAAACATATTGTCAAACCTGACCAAAAAACAATGTGCTGATTTAATGAAATGCTTGGACATGGGCTATTAAAAGGGGTGTTAGCTTTTTGGGGCAGATGAAAACTGGGGTATTTCGAGGGCTTTGGGAACAGGGAGGGCGATAGGAAGAGGGGGAAATGAAAGGAAAATGCCAGTAGTGCCCACTCAGCTATTTTCCCAGTCAAGATCAAAGACAGCGCTGGACTGGCCGCACCGCGGGAAACTTGAAATGTGCCCTGCCTTTGTTTGCTGTTGCTAGGAGACATCAAGACAGCCAAAAGTGTTTTCAGAAAGCTACAGGATCAAAAAAAACATTTCAAATATATATTTTAAGACTGCCATGATTTAGACTGACTATTGCAATGTATTAAGGCATTCAATAAGCACAATAAATACTGATTTATCTACATAACATACATTAATAATATTTAAAAGAAGTCATTCTCTTTATTTGCCCCACTTCCTGAACTACACTATACAGTAATACCTACAGAGCTACACTATAGTTTTATGTGGGTGTTGTGTGCGAGAGAGAGCAAGAGCGAAAGGAAGAGATTAATCTTCAGAGCATGTATATTTCCTCCACTTAAGCAACAATTCCATTAATGGGTGTCTTGAGTGTGTGTTACTGGGAGCTCATTAGCCATTATTAGTCTAACACTCAAATAAATGTCAGAATGTGCTGAGCAAGAGCTGCTAGTAATAGGCCCTGGGTATTATCAAGAATGTTCATTTAGAAATGTGTGTCATATCTGATAAAGAAAAATGTGAACTGCAGTGTGATGATCATAAACCCCTTTTATATTTACTGCACATAGAGTAATTAAAGCAAAGAAGTGCAGGTTCAGTCTAACGCCATCTTGAGTGTAGCGCTAAGTGCTAAATGCCCATTTAAATAACTAGATTGGCTAGTACAATACAATATATGAGCATGCTGAGCTCACACTCCAATAAGCAGGAAGGAATTCTATTCTGTCACTGGACCGCATCCATGCCCCTGAGTGAGGCTGTGTACTTGGGACACTGCTCACCAATCCCCTTGCACAACATCACGCCCCACCCAAACTGAACTTGAACTTACTTTACTCACTACAAAACAACAGTATTAAAACTGATTGCTTGCTTTATGCTGTCAGGTAACACAATAATAACACACATAAACTTATCAATAACAACTCCCATACATACGTGCTAAGGGTATATTTAGGGATCCATGCAGCCTGTGCCAAATTTAAAAAAAAAATTCCCTTAAAACTGAAAGTAAAAGGGGAAATAATTAATTGGTGAAATGTGAAATATGAACCAAAAAGTCCAAAATGTAGATTACTACTCAAGAAAAATAAAGTGCTTCGAAGTGCTAAAGACTTTTGCTTGTACCTTTTTTTATGTTTTATTGATCATGTGAAATAAGTGTTTCATAACCATGGATTAAACAACATAATTATAGTTTTCCTAATACAGTGTTCCTGTAGCTCAAGTGGTAGAGCATTGCGTTATCAGGTGCAAGGTTGGGGGTTCAAATCCCAGGGAACACGTTAAGAGAAAATTGATAGCCTGATTGCAATGTAAGTGCTTTGAATAAAAGCGTCTAATAAATGCATAAATTTAATTTAATACCACATTTATATTTACCTTGAAAAAATTTAACAAATTATTTACCAATGAAACAATGAATAATGCTGGGTTAAAGTGTACTAAATTATTTTGATTTAATATGCTAGACTATGTAAAGCGTCACCATGAAGGAGACTCTAATAAATCTGGAGGGCTCACAGTTGGTAGCGCTAATTATTAATATTAATTTTTAAATCGTAAAATTATTCATTAAGAATAAAGAAAAAAATTAAAGAAAATATATTAAAAAAAAATCTTTATGTCCGCCATCAGACAATCAGATTTCAGATATAGCAGTGAAATAAAATTCAGCTATAGCCTAATATTAAAGTAGGCTAAATATAAATAAATCAATACTTTTATTGTTTTAGGCAATGTATTATGAAGGACTAAATGGATTATAAAATGTTACAAATGGACCCCGTCAACCGATAATTTGTGTTTGCAGATTTATATGTTATTGTTCACATGAGCGCAGTTGATGTATTAAGGTTGTAGAATCGACGTTTTACTTAATGGAAGAAACAACAGTGTGAGCGCCATGAGAGTCCAGCCGAGAGTGACCTTCATGTCTGGAACGATTAAGATTAGAATCGTGCAGCGTCTGCCTCTTGTTTGCAATAGCTTGAGCCAACTGGCACAGGCCGAGTGTTCTCTCCCAGCTCTCCGTCTGCCGCAGCGACAATGACAACCAGTTACCGCATGGCGTGCAAAGATGACAAAAATACTTTCACGCCAAGGGATTTTATTCTGTCCAGGCAAACATCACGCGATTACCGAGAGCCTTCCACTCTCGTTTAAAATAATTGTTTCTAAAGTTTAACAATGTAAGGTTTTGATCTGGGATAATTTTTGTTGATCTTTGATTTTACAACGTAAATAAAAGTATAATATTAATGTAATGAACTCATGAGTATGCTTTATATGTAGGCCTACTGATTTCAGATCATATAAGCTTTCAAAGTCCAGAACAATTGTATGTGAACTGCAGAAGTTGTTTAATATGCTGCAACTGTTGTCCGACGTGTGTGCTGTTGTTGAATTCTCAGTGGAGAACATCTTACTGAAAAGCAAAAACTATGTTCTGTTTGTTTACTACCTACATTTTTTTCTTTCTCAACATCATTTCATGGCTGTCTCTTTCTACGCAACGTTTAGTCTCAACAGGATATAAACCTGTTCTGCTTCACGCTTTAGTCTGGATCCTCCCCAGTGTGACATCATCTATTGTACTTGAAGGGTTTCTAGTGCCACCTCTCAACAGCAACATCACTCTCCTGAAACACGCCAAGAGACGTTCAGAAAGCACCGCTACTCTGGTAACAATATAATGAACCATTCAGAAGGACAAAATCAGAGCAAAATATATGTTTTTGTTTCTATTAATCGAAATATTCTATTCAATGGTTTGTTTACTTGTAAATGGTTTTGAGACAGTCTAAAGCTGATGATAGGCTACAAGGGGCAACTTTTTGAATTAATTTGCTAACTATTTATAACTGTAACGTAGATTGAGATGTGGAATATCGGTAGTTCACGTAAAAAAATAATGTCTCACAAAAAAAAAAAAAAGGTAACAAAGAGGTAATTAAAATCAAACTATTATTAAGGCCACAAAGGAGAAAAACCCAAGAAATATTGACTGTTATAGGACCTTCTTCACTTTCCATTGCAAAATTATTTTTGAACCTAAAGTTAATGTCATTATTGTATTATTTTGTATATGTTTAATATGTATATAGTTGTAAATCTTTTAATTCCATAAGCTACCCATGTATAGGCTATGACATATACCAAAGAAAACACCTTTTTTAGAGAAAACGAAACTTTTGAAGGTTCCCTCATATAGCTTTTAAGGTACATTAATTATTATATTATATTATATTATATTATATTATATTATATTATATTATATTATATTATATTATTTATATTATATTATATTATATTATATTATATTATATTATATTCTTTTATAAACAATAAACACTTGACGATTAACAACTAAACAATAAGCCATCATTTCTAAACAGTAAAAATTTTTTTTAAAAATCCTTTCCATCACGTATGCTAGGCTACTTATGCGACAGGCCGTAAAAACGGAATAAATTGAAAAACGTGTGTGTAATTTAAAGACGCTGCTTGATTAGTAATATCGGATTTCTTTAGCACATTTTTTTCATCATGTGACCGTTGTCTGAACCCTGAACCCCGCGGTGACAATAAAATGTTTTGGATCCTCGGAATTCCATAAAAGCTCAAACGTTTATAACGTTGCGAGGCAAAAGGTGCTGGAGAGAGAAAGATTTAGTAATGGTAATTAAGAGATGGCATTCTTGACTGAAAGGTCACTGAGGCCAGAGTTAGGCTACTTCATCTTAGGGCACAGTGGTGGGTTAATCATTGGAACCTGTATGACCTGTGGGCAACATTAACGCAGAAAAATAAACGCTGTGTATTTACGTGAATGTTTGATTGAACGACGTCACGTTGGCGATAACCATCCACATAACCATGTATGTATGTAAAAAAAAAAAAAATATATATATATATATATATATATATATATATATATATATATATATATATATATATATATATATATATATATATATATATATATATGTATGTATGTATGTATTAGCTAATGTGTTCGGTCCAATCAGTTCTGATGTGTGAGATTGTTTTCTTCTTAATATAAAATTTGTAGACTTAAGAGTGCGGCTGACGTCACAGCCGGGGAGTCACCCGCCGTGTGTAGCAGACGCGTCTCTAAAGTAAGGAATTCTCTAAAAAAAAAAAAAACAAAAAAAAAAAGGTTCTGGCTGACAATGTGGGTGGACAGGGCGTGAAACTACTATCATCATCAGTTCTGATTGAAAGAAAGAAGACATATATACAACAAAAGGGAGGCTCATTCCAATTCAGCTGCGTTGTTAGGACAACGAGAAGCATCCCTCAGATGATTAGTTCCACTTCAAAAGAATTTACTTTCCGGCGGTGGAACCGTCCCCCTTTTGTGTCTGTACACAGAGTTTTCACTCGCAAAAAGAGGATGACTAGTATGTTTAGTCAGTCTGTTTATTTTTGTCTTCTGTTCACAGTACAATTGTATTAAATAAATAGAGGAGTCACCACAATGGTCGAGAAGTTCATAAACATGTATGGAAGATTTAGCATTCTTTAGTAATCAAAAGCACAAAGCAATGGTCACATTCAAGTTGGGATGGGGAGGTAATAATAATAGCTAGAGCAACGAGTTTTCCATGTTTGGTCTTCAAGAATTTATATACAGGACCTGTGCAAACAGGACAATCCAATAATTAATCAATACTTATAAAAGATGAGGACTTTTTCGACAGGCCTATATGAAAATGCATGAAAGATATAAAACACCGCAAAACAATCAATAGAGCTTCAGTCAGGTTTGCTTTCATCTCAAAGCTATGTCAATAGCAACTGAAGTTTGTGTCTGCAAACTACAGAAACAAGCCATTTGACTCTGAAATAGACTGCAGAGCGAGGCAAAAGTTGATATCACGATAGAATTACAGGTCACAGTCCTCACTGAATCCTCTTTAAAGCTATCACACCTTGCATCCCTGTCATGATATCATTTGACACTGTTCATTTGACCAGTGACCCACATCGAAGTGCACTTCCCTCAGTAAATATATCCACTTAACTTAGTTTAGCCGTCTCTCTCTCAGCTTGGAGTACAGAATGTTGAAAGGACAGTATAGAGGCATTTAACTGGGGTTCCAATGGGTCTACATCTCTACAAGTTTGCCTATCAACATATCATTCAGCTCTGAATGTCTCTGTGTGTATATAGGTAACTTATGAGTTTAATTTACACTTTGAACTCATAACTTAATACCACATTTCCTATCCAAATCCTTTTACACAATATTTTAGCCATAATTTTTTGTAAAACATATTCAGCGAGTTTTAGCCTATGGGGTTCTGTACACTTTTAATAAAGAGTATGCAGAGCTTGCAGCATGCAGTATATTCTCTCCAAATAAACAACAAAAAACTAGACTGGAATATACTGCTTAATAAACAATATTAATGTTTCATTTTACAGCATTCACATATTTAATATGTTCCACTCTCAGCAGGTCAAATGGCAATTAACTCCCTCCAAATTAATATTTTTATAGAATACAGTTGGAATATTTGGTAATATTTGTGAGGTATAATTAAATCACTTGACCTCGTTTATATTATGACTCCACATCAAAAAATGTATATGATGATATCATCATATCATCATTATCATTTACAATGAATTCTGCTTAGTTTCAAAGATTTTGTTTTCACGTTTATGGATGGATTTATTTTGGTGTTATATACAAATGTGTTTCTAGGGAAGGAGGTCTTTTTTATCGTTAGCTGCTTTATGATCACTGGCGGCGCCAGGGAGGGTCCTGGGGGGTCTCAAGACCCTGCCAAAAAACGCCTTGACCCCCCATTTGACTCCCCACCCTCTTCCTGATTAATATATATATATATATATATATATATATATATATATATATATATATATATATATATATATATATATATATATATATATATATATATATATCCGGGATAAATATTAAAAAATGTTTCTCTTCAAACTACACAGAACAATAATAAATAATAATAATTTCGACATTTATTCGCACACTGAACGAGAACCGTTTCTGTCGGACGCGTCCGATTCGAGAACAGAGGAGCTGATGATACTGCGCATGTGTGATTCAGCGTGAAGCAGACCGACACACAGAGCGTCTGAACCGAACTGGTTCTTTTGATGATTGATTCTGAACTGATTCTGTGCTAATGTTATAAGCGCGGGTAAACAGGCTTGAATGATGGGCAGTCGTCGCCAATGACATTACATCGAGTGCAAAAGTTTTTTTTTCAACTGGTTTTATTTGATCGAAGTGTCCGAAAGAACCGGTTCCCTTGAGCACCTGCTCCTTTGCCCCTTAAGTGGCCTTTTGTCAAAGCAAAATTTCCTCAAATTTTTTTTGTAATAACATTTAATAACCTTTTTATGAATGCCTGCCCACGCCCAATCATAATATTAGTACAATTTATTAATAATAATTTAGCCGTAAAAAAAATGACCAACATGATGACCTTTCACCTGACGACGACCTCATCCGACTGGGATGATTTCTCACGCCGCACGCACATTTTTTAATTGCTAGAGGATCTTTTCAACACCACGGCAGCTGGTAAGTGGTGTTTCAGTCTCAACGAAGTGATTTTGATGTTTATTTACTTATTATTATTTTACAAGAACTATGTGATGTGAGAACATGCAGATATGTTGTTTATATTGCTGTGTGTAGCCTGTAGTGTAGAAGTAACACTAGCGTGCTGTTTGAGGGAGAAAGGTTTCACAGGCAACAAGGGGTCTGGTCTTTTTCATGTTATTTGACTAAACTATTATTATATTACAGTACTTATTTATTTTTTAACACAGAGTGCCTTAAAAATAATTATCACAACACTGGTAAGGCTTATTCAGATTTTCTCATTCTCTGAATTATCATTATAAAAATAAAAACAATTCAGAAATGAATTAAAATATAATTATATTTTAAATGTGACGCAAATATTTTTTTTTCTACAATAGCAACAGTGTTTACAACAGCAAGACCACTTTAGCCTGTAAACTCAATAATATCTCTCTGGAAATAAATTTAAAAATATCAATGTCAATAAATGCATAATATACCTGACATCAAAGTGCAGTGTGAAGGATATGAATAACAAATGTAGCCTGTCATTTGTTTACATTGTAAAGGTGTTCAATTTTAGACAACAACAACTACAACAGTAAAAATAATATTAATCACTATATTCCAGTGTATCAGTTTTTTTATGTTTTGTATCAATATTTAAGGTGGACCTATTGATTAGGTGCAAGAGTAGTAGTGATGGTTAAAATAATAGATTAATGCTGAAATAGTAAATAGAGCCTTGTTCCTACTTCCTAGATGGACAGAGAGTGGAAAGTAATAGATCAGATGAGGAGATGGAGATAGAGGAAGAAAAAGAGGGAAATGTAGAAGCACAAGTGACAGAAAGAGAGCAGGAAATAGCAAGCCAGGAGACAGAGGCTGGTGAGAAAGAGGAAAATGTAGAGGCACAAGTGTTTTCTATAGTTTTTACTATAACCGCTGTTCTTAATTATTCTGTAGAACAGAGAAGAAAAAGATATCAGGTTGGGACAATTTTAGACATTTCAGTTTCTAATCCCAGAGCTATTATTATTTTAAACTTAAAATTGTCTTCTCTATTGTTTCTTTTTTAAAACTGCATCAAAGCATTTGCTGCTGTATCCATACATAATCATCCATATCTATACGTGAATCAGCAAGGAATGCATCACAATATATTGCTGTATTGATATTTTGAACAGCACCATTTAAAGCCTTGTTCCATGTGCCCCTTTTATACTTTGAGCACCTGCCCCTCCAAAGGTCTCTGCACGGCCCTGTTCAGGGGGAGTGTCAACCTCCTTAAAAAAGTTAACCGCTTAAGTCATTTGTGGATTAATGCTTATTGGAGACGCGAACCATTTAAAGCGCCAACCCTTTAAAGTTTGAGCATATTGTTAGCAAACTGCAATTGATTAATTAATTAAAAACAAAGTAGTTGATATGCTGTGTTGTTTTTGTTGTTTAGTAGCAGTAATATGCAGTTATTAGCCGTGTCCACTGTATTTTTTGTTGGTTTTCATGAGCCCCCCCTTGAAATGACCAGGATTGGGGGGATGATTGTCCCCCCAATCAAAATTGTCTGGAGCCGCCACTGGTTATGATGAGTCCAATTATACAACCAGGGGCGTTGGATAAATATATAAATATAATTACATTTCAAGGAGTGTAAAGAAAAAAAAATCAAAGCACATTAGAGACATATATCTTTCCTTACTCATTACAGAAGGAAGGTCTGACATATGAAAGAAAACATTCTTGACTTTAGCTCAGCTTCTTTCATCTATCTAATTAAAGGCTGAAATTTAATCCAAATAGTATTGCATGTTTTGATAACTCATCATATGCTCTTGCCTTCTAATCAATACAGAAAAATATGTTCATTGCACATTAATTCTCAGCTTGAATATCAGCACCTTGCTACTTTGGTTATCGATTCCAATCATCTTCTCAAGTTATTGGGTTCCTCACATGGCTTAGAGGACAAGTTGACATGTTTGAAATACCATAAGGACAACATAAAGCTCCCAACAAGATCTTCCTTACCAGCATGTGGAAGATTCAGAGAGGATGCTTTTTAGGATGTAAAATGATAAATGGCATTTTTAGCACAAACCAAATTTTAATGTGTGTTAAAGATAGAAAGAAAGATCATTGCTCTCTCTTGTTTTGGTATCAGCACTTAGAGGGCAACTAGGCCTATCTGTGATAAAATATGAGATAAGCAAAATGAGATGCTAATGTTTTCAGTTGGGAAATATACAGCCAGGGCTAAAAGAAGAGCAGTTCATGTGGAACTAATAATAGTGTCTAGTACTGTATGTGTAGCAGCCATCCTTAAAAAAATAAAAGATGTGCATTTCACATTGTAGATCTAATAAATGGGTCACTGGGATTTCAGAGAGGGGCGAAAAAATGAACAAAACTGGAAATAAAAATAAAGAGAAAATGTGCAGTGCTGAGTAAAGATCTAAGGAACCCAGTAGTTATTAAGGAAATTATTTGGGGAAAATAACTGCTCTGAAGATTAATTAACAGAGTTAGTTTCAATTGACTGAAAGGGAATATGGCCCCCACACAAGCAGGCCTAATTATATCCAGCTCTTATTTGTCTTATTAGGCTTATTAGGAAAACAAAAATGCAAGTGACTTGTTCAGAAGGTAGAGTAAAATTAGAAACAAACCTATTATAGAGTTTATCAATATACTTAGTTTCCAGAATCACTGGGTATTTTAATTAGAAAGATAATTAAAATAATGATATCCAATTGGACCATGCATATGCAAATGTTATAGATATGTAAAATGTATTTTAAATTTACATAACGACTACAGGGGCTATAGTTTAATTGGCTTAAAATATCTCTTAACCTTTAACTCACTGGAGTTGCTAAGGTGGTGAGTATGGAGTCCTAACTATCAGTAATTGTACGATAAAAGCCATGCAGCGAAAATCATGCAGCACTTAAATACTGTAGTCACATGGGTAAAGGTTCACCAAAGCCCACCTTTATTCACTCTAGGCCCCTCCCTCCAGAAACTGCTTCACCAATCTCAATGTGAGACTGCAGTGACCTGATATCTTACAAGCCAAAGGGGATTTGTGCTGCGTTCACATTATAGCATACATTTTCATGAGACGTTACTTTTTTTTTTATTATTCTTTTAGCAGACTGAAAATATGTAGAACCCTTTTAGATATAAAATGAAATTACATAACGTACATGTATGCAACAGTAGAACAATTAATTGTTACATTTACAATAGCTGTAATGCACGTTTATGCTAATGATGAAGATATGGAGGATAAGCCAGTGATGGATGGTGTAAATTACCTCAGGACTAAAGCATTCTAAGAAATACATTCAATCCTTTCATCTGCACAAATTTGTTGTTCCCCAAAGCAATAAAAAAAATCTAAACTGGGAATTATTTAGCCTTATCCAGTGAATGATAGTAACTCTACGTCTTTCTTAGTCTTTTTAAAAATAGTCCATGATTCAAGACCCAGTGTGAAATGACCTTCATACATAAAGCTGTCAGTGTAATTTGTGCATGTTGAAAAGGGAAAACCTTCATCTGACCAGTACTTAAAAACAAAGCGATGAGACCCAATTAATGAGGTTTTAAAATGACATACACATTTAAGTGTTTTGGTAAGCTAGATGTATGTTACACAGTCTGTAACCCCTTGCGGACTGATCAGTCAAACATTTTGGTCTACAATATCTATCTATGTTTAAAACATTTTGGTTTACAATATCTATATCTATCCTTAGTGGTGCTATTGTACCACATGGGGAAGGCATATTTTATGTAGCAGTTTTCGTTTTTCTCACTCTACCATCTAGTTCTGCACCCTAGAGTGGCGGGTCAGCACCAAACCAAATCCGATTTGTCCCAACCATTAATGTCACGGCCTTTAAGCTACATATCATCACAGAGAGTATGCTTGCTCAATCTGTAATTGAAATAGCTTGGGGAGAAACGCTGAGCTCTGGTTGTTCCCCTGAGCCTGCTTTATCCACTCCACCATCCATCACTGTCCACTATGGCCTCAAGGTGCTGGTGGAATGCTGTGAGGTTAACAGTGAGATCAACTTAAAGACGTGCACATGCTCGTTTCCTTTTACCTGGCCCACAGGCCCATGTATGCGCACATGTGACATACACATCAGCTAAAAATACATACAGTAAAGGAAGCTGTGTCAGATATACCTCAGTTAAGCTCTTGTGCTGTTTTGAAAGCGATGATAGTTGCAGGATCAGAGGATGGCTGAACTTCAGTTGGGGAAGTGATCAGAAGTCCCCATCTTTTCTTTACATGTTGAGTTCACAGGATTGATTACAAAGACCCCTTGTGATGCATCCTTCTACAGATGAAATTAAACACCGACTATTACACACTACTTTGAAACACCCTGGACCCTGATGAATGTGATTGCAGATTCAAAAGCACACTATAAAATGCTCTTCATTAAAAATACAAATGCAATTCTTTGAGACAGTCCACTAATGAAAAGTGATGGTGCTGAGGGAACTAAAAACACAACATTCATTCTAGGCCTGTTGGTCTCTTAAATCCAAAGGATGCTGCTGCTCAACCAGGTCTGATCAAAGCATTCAAGATGGATTCTGTACTGCAGGTGAAAGTAGTAAAAAATAAATCTAATTTGGACTTTAAAAATATATGAGAAATTAAAAATCTCCTTGTTAAGGCTATGACACTGCAAGAGTGGATAAACAAGCTCCAGTGTGTCTTTTTAAGCATGTTCAGCTGGCCTCTCACATAAATGAAGTCTGCCAAAAAATGCCCTTGCCAAGATGTGGAGGACATTGTACGTGCTCTCCAAGTTGATCTTTACCCGCAAAAGGATCTGGAAGTGAGATCAGAGGAATTGGATGATGGCCATGGTCAACCTTCTAAAGCATCGCACTGGTGCTCAGAGTCAGGGGCATCCTCAAAGTCACCCCCTTTCAAAGGGTGCAAATCCACAACACTTGTTAAAGTGGATTTAGTAACTAATAGAAAAAAAGTGGTTCTCTTTTCACCCACTGGAACACATGGGTCGCTGCATGTCAACTGACACATGAGCTATTATTGCATACTGCCATGAGATATTTCCCAACGCAAGCCACACTTGTAAGCTGATTGGCTGATCGAAGACCTTTACTGTCTTTCCTGCTGCCCTAAGATGCCATCATCAAAGAAACGTCTTATGTAAGACATGGATAATGGACAGAAAGAGGGTGCAAAAAATACTTTTTAAAGAAATGTCCACTGGATTAAATTGCAATTCTAAAAATGCATCAAAAGACAGAAATGAATCATATATTAGGCTGGGCAAAGTTTCCTCCAACTCCCAAAACACAAACCAAACTTCATTTTGGTGGACTTGCTAAGGTTTGACAAGAGAACGGAATGTCCGGCAAGTGACTAGACAGCTATTTAATAAGCTGTAGTAATAGCTGAGTTACACAGGGGGCTGGTACCACCACCACTGATGTGAGAATACTGCACTGCGGATGAAGATGGAAAGAAAACCAACCAATCAACAGATTGCACCACTAGTGTGATTTTTTTGTTTGTGCTCAAATTTGATTTATTTTTTTTATGCAGAAATGTACAATATTTCAAGAATTACAATAATAATACAAGAATTATCCTACAATTAAAGGGATGGTTCACTCAAAAATGAAAATGTCTCAGTGTTTTTTGTCCATGACATCAAAGTCAGTTCATGTTCAGTGTTTTGAAACCGATGGCTTTAAATGAACAAACAAAAAAATCTTCTTTTTTGTTCCACATGTGAATACTGTCTTGAGTTGAGTTGAGTTGTGTTTATTTGATACAAAAAGTAGCAATTAACTGTTACAACCTTTTTGTCAAGGATAACACAACAAAGTTACAGTAACTTATTTGTGGTCCTTGCTTCAAAAAATATATTTATAAAAAGATATCCCGATCAAAAATCATCTCACTCCCATAAAATAACAAACAGATCAACAATTCCTTATTTTAAGACATCCTATCTAAGAACAGTCTCTTCAACCTTATACTATTACCCCTTTAGAATTTGTTAATACCTTATTATCTAAAGGCAGCATATTCCATTCTTTTGCGCCTGAATCTTTTAATGACCTTTGACCATACAGTGTTCTGTATCTACATAAATTAATATCCATAATGATCTGTTTGGTAAAATGACCATGTCTTCTAAAATAAAAATTAAATATACCGGAGCCCTATCATTAATGATGTTATGATTTTATTAAAAGCTCATTTTCCGACAGCCAATCCTTCACCTTAACTAACTCTTCACCTAACTTTTCTTTAATTTTATTAATCTACTTCTCAAAAGCCAATAAAGCAGCAGCATCAGCATATAAGAACATATTCCACTCACAAGCAGCCTGGATATCATTGATATAGAATAAAAACAAAAGAGGACCTAATATACTACCCTGTGGGACTCTTGTTATAAACAGTTTTACTCACAGAAAGAATCCCTCCAACTTGGAATGACATGAAGACACAAGTAACTGATGACAGAATTTTACATTTTAGTTGAACTATCCCTTTAAAATATTTTCTGAACACATGGTAATTGTCAAGTTAGCACTTTAGCATATCTAAATGAAAACGGGAAAACAAATGAGACAAATTCACAGGAAACTTGACAACTGAAAACACGACTCTATCTCGGAGTTCCCCCTCTTGTACCACTCTCACGTTTCATGTTTTTGATAGTCTCATTACAGCCTCACCTCTAAAATCTATTTGCCTGTGTCTGTAGCATAATACACTGGGTAAGCAGGAAGAGCATGTGTGTGCATTTGTGCGCACGCGCTAAAACCCTCAAAGCCTAACACTACCCGTTTGGAAAGAGACAAATGAAAGCAAGACTAAGAAGAAAACATGGTTTGGCCGAAAAAGGAGGCAGAGTATGAATGGACGATCGTGACTCTGTAAACGATCTGAAGGGTGGAAGATCAAATAAGGTGAGTTTTGTGATTTGAGGTTCATAAAACACTGTGGCACCCACCTGCCACAGGACCACACTGCTGCACAGATTAAGGGGCCGGTTTAAGGGAGTCATGGGAGAAAAGCGTAGCCAGGAGCACAGGCAGAGCAGCAGATGAGAGAGTGTAAAAGTGGGTTGCTATATAGAGGAGGGGGTGGAGATTAAAAGAAGCCCAAGTCAAAGAGCACCAACACCACTGGCTTGACCTGGGGATGACTGGAAAAGGCAGGAATCCAATTAAAATCACACCCCATCAGCCTGCACAGCCACCACCCCCTCACCAGGCTTACGCAACTTCACACTGCTGCTGCTAGATGTGTCATATTGAGCAGGTGGAACGCAGCAGACACTGAGATCATATAGTTCTGGTCACACTTTGAGGATGCTATGGTGAAATAGTCTGTGATACACTGTACAAGTAAAGTATACAGAGTAAGTGTGTAAATGCATAAAAAAGTTGAATATATTATAAGTTGTCACAATTTATAAACAAAAATGCAAACTAACCTTCGCTATACATCATTGTTGCTAGGCAGAACACTCGGTGACAAGAATTAAAGAGGGACAGTGAGATATCACCTCATTCACAGTAAAATAACCATATTAAAAAAAACATCTAAGGTGTGTGGTCATCCAGATATTCATGAAGAAATGTCATTTTTCTATTATATACTGGCAAAGTGAAATCATAATATTTTCAGCAAAGAAAAACAACAGGCATTAAAAGGAGTTTAGAAAAGAGATCTAAATTTTACCTGATTAAAATACACACCACCACTGCACTTGCAAAACAGAGTAAATACAGAATAGTCTAAACAAAGACAGTTATTCAGGAATATTTTTATATATAAATCCTCCTAAAGGTTGCTTTCAGAGACATACAGTATACACATATTTCACAAAAAACATACAAATATGAATGTGCCTGTCTTGATGCAACAATACAGTAAAACTAAATTAAGATTTAAAATGCAAAAGACTTTCACTTTAAATTTAGAAAGTAGATCATGTTTATGCTTATAGGATTACATGAATGTAAAAATGAAGCATAATGGCTTTACAACAGTCCACTACAAATATTGTTATACAAGCAATCACATTACCAACATAAGATTTCAATCTAAAAAATACACATTAAAACTCCACAAAAACAATACCTTAAGCACTGTACAATCAAAGTATTAGGAGGTCAGTGTCTGATAATACTATGAGGTTACCAAGCATCTGTACGATATTATCCAATGAGTTGACATTCAATTTTGTCATTTGATTTCAATCATAGGCTAGTTTGAGGATCATAGATATAAAAATGGCCAAATTATATAGACTGTCATGTAATTTTCTATTACCAGCAACACTAGACACAAATAAAATAATTCTGACAGAAATAATAAATCTTTTTTTTATTTTTTATTAAATTTTTTTTTTTATTTTTTTATTTTTTTTTTAATAGATCTACCTGAAAACGAAAGAAGAAGAAAAAATCATTAAAGTATTTCAGTTTTTTTCTTGTTGTTACATATATATATATATATATATATATATATATATATATATATATATATATATATATATATATATATATATATATATATATATATATATATATATTAAAATCATACACACTACACATTATTTGTACTGGAAACAAGTGTGATTCCAAACACAAGGTGAGCATGGAAAATATTTGTTGTTTGAGTGAGCGTCTTGAGTGGTAAAAATTCACAGTAGAGATACCTAAACCACAGGATCAGTTTGGATTAATTATAACAACTGTATTTTTATGTTTTTAGCATTTGGCCTAACACACCACATTAATGCAAGTATCTCTATGTATTAAATGTCCATTCTAATTAATAAACAATTATATATGAAACAAACTCTTCAACTTCGAAGGAACAGAAACACAGGCTTTCTATTGCAAATTTCTGAATATTTCTTCGATACGAATAGATACGAACATGTTTGCCTAGCATCAGATTGTCACAAATATCTTCCTGTGCTCTGTTTTCAATTTCCTGCATGCTCAGTGATCCAGCAGCGTTTAAAATAGAAATTAGGAATTTCTTGCGAATTTCACTTTTACAGCAACTTGTTATAAACTTGTTGCATCAGTCTAGCGCTGATGTTATAAGGTTTCTGTGAGGAGAGGGATTTATTTTTGCCATTTGACCTTTCTTAGGTTATTCACTATAGCTAAACAGATAAACTGAAATATATGTTAGAAGCTCCACATTGTCAAAGAGCCTTGATAGCCACTTCAATTAAACCTACTGTCTCTTTTTCTTAAGCCTTAAATAGTCCAAAAATTACAGAGGCTCACTGTATTTTCTGGTCACCGATTTTTCGCCACGTTTGTCTCTATAAGTAGGTTGTGACGATTGCTGCCTGAGGCACCATCCTTGACAGTGGGAACTGGGCTCTTAAACTATGAATGAAATGCATTATTGTAATAGCCGACCAGGAAAAAAAATAAGTCTTTTAAAATGCTATGTATCGTGGTCATTAGTGTTAGCTGCTTCACAGCACAGAGGTGTTAGAAAGGCAAGTTACTCGCATTACAAATTGAGTAACACTACTGCCCAACCATTTCACAACACCACACACACACACACAGAAGAACACACTAAAAGAAATCTTGGCAAAACTGGACTATAAAACTCTCTGCATCTCTGATTATATAGCAAGACAGTTACAACATTAGATTCAGCTATACCAAAGCCATTTTCAGTCATTACAGTCACTGAGGTCAGTGTTCAGATTTTTCAAAATATCAAGTCAATTGCAAAAATGCGAGAAAGTAACAAACTAATGAGACGGAAGACAAATCAGAAAATATGCCAAATTATTTAATTATGCAACTGTTGTAGGCCTACTGAAAGGGCTATGAACCTCAGACTGACAATTTAGGACTCATTGTGTGGCACTTTCTGCATTAACCTAACATTTAATTAATCACCACCAAAGTTATTTGCTTCTTTTCAGTTTTATAGGCTGCCATTTGGTACTTTGGTACAGAGGTGAGATTACAGCAGATTTGTACTTGACTTAACAGGATTCTTGTACGATAATAAAACGCTCCATCACACTGAAAATGAGTGAGAAGTCTACTAAAACCAAATGAAAACCCACACATTCATTTATTAAGCAACTTAAGTGAGTGCAGATTGGCGTTTCGCTGCTCAGTGCGATCATAAGAATAAAGGCCTGTATGTTCTTTTGTACCGTTATTTATGCTGTGCCATAATACGCTGCAGTTTATAGAGCAACAGACTTAAAAACAAACAAAATTCTCATAACAGAGTTGGCATTCAAGAATACAGACACGACGGGTTAAACTGAAAAGAAAATGACGATAAATTTGGAAGCTGTTTGGGTTGAGACAACTTTGGCTGTAAAATCGCCTTCAATGAAAACAATTTCATGATTACATTTTTTTTTTATTATTATTATTTGTTTTAGACACTGCACACAAGTCTGAAAGACACTAAAAGTATGTAGGCTATATATAGTTTATTCTTTTGAAATTTCATTCCAAAAAAAAAAAAAAAACACCAAACACCCATATTTGGAATCGGTTGAATAAACGGCCACATATAAAAATCCAAAATTGTTATAGGCTGAACTCAACGCACGTTTCCTTTGAGAAGCATAGAGTTCAAATCAGACGCTTGATCAAAGTGAATAGAGATACTTTAATGAAACTTCGAATGTATAATTAACTGTACAGTGTAGGCTATACAGTAGAATCTTAATTGCACACTTTAATTCTCATGAAGGTGGCTGATGTCTGTAATAATCGCCACAGAAGTATTAAGGTATAAAATGCACTCACTGATGATGTAGCGTGAAAATCTTAAAATAATTTTTCTCAGGCGTTGTCCAATAATGGCTTCACCTTCACACACATCCAGACAAACGATATTTTTATTTCGAATAACCTTTGAACTACATTTAAGCTGTGACAGAAAATGCATGTAATATCCATGTTGTAATTAAAAAAAAAGTATTATCACTTTTCAAGACATATAGGCAAACGGAGGCTCTGCCTCTACAGAACATCAAAATAATACGCCATTTACTTCCAGTGCAGAAAAAACATACTTTATTATTTCGACCTTTATATTCTACTCCATCTGTGCATCTTGTTTGTATATATTTTATATATCTATATATGAATTATAGGCTAATTTGGCAACTTGTCTTTAACTTTTTTGCTAGATATTTTGGCAAGGTATTTGGTAAGCTATTCACAGTTTAGGAATAGTCACCGACGTCTCATCAATACAAGATAATGAGGTACAACAGATAAAGCTCACAATAACAAATTGCACTTAGAAAGCCTGCAGGACAATATTAGGCTACATGAACAGGAGTCCTTCAGCTGTCATCCGTAAATGCTTTAACACGCAGAAGTCCGAGTTACAGACATTATAAATCACTGTTACAGTGTTTGGGTGAAAATGTGTCCACTGCGCTATGACATGTGTACCAGCCATTTACCAGACTTTTTTGAAAAGGTGAGTTGGACGCAAAAGGTCTATGACTAGGTGTGAACGAATGACTTGGTTGGCTGCACGAGTATTGTACAGTCTCTGGTCTGTAGCTGCCCCGTTGTAGCAACAGAGGGTCCGAAAGGGACTGTGGCCTGTGCGCCATATAGTCCAATCTGTTTTCAAAGGTGTGATGGAAACGTGAGCTCATAGTCGACTCATTTCGTGTCTCTGGAGACAGGGATTGGGTCGTCATCGTTCGCGTCACGGTGGTAGAGGCGGGCGAGTCTTGCTGTTCCGCTACCTCAGGAGACCTGGCCTCTACAAGGTGCTCGTCGTCTTCGTCGATTTTTGCAATGTAGGCCTTGCAGTGGAGTTTCATGTGTTTGCGCAATGAGCTGGGATGCGTGTAACATTTTTCACATCCTCTGACCTTGCACGTGTAGGGTTTATCGCTGGAGTGAACGTGAGAATGCTTCTTCCGGTCACTGCTGTTTGCAAATCTCCGATTGCAGCCCTCAAACTCACATTTAAACGGTTTCTCACCTAAACGGGCAGAGGAGGGGAAACGCGAGTTACGGGTGGGATGTACAGTCAACCATGGCTCATCAGTTCTGAGTGCATGGTGTCATCAGATGTGTCTTGCAAGATGTTGTAAGAGTTAAAATTTTTCAATTTCATTTGAAACTTTTCAGTGAAAAATAACATTTATGCGCACACATTTTGTTACTTAGTCAGCCTAGTTTCATATGCGTCCTGAGTCAAAGATGAATTCCTAGTTTGACTCACATCTAGTCAGAAGAAAAAAAGTTAACTTTGGATTTCATAATTACAGTAATATATGTAAATAATTTCTTATGGTTTATAATAAAAAAAAAATAAAAAAAACTTGCATGGGCCATTTATATAGATCATAAATATCTAAGGATTCATATGACGTCAGTTTCAAGTGGACTCAAAGCTTGCAGTGCGTAGCATGTGCGGGTGCTCTACTATAGCAGACAATTCAGCTGTGTCTTGCGTAAACGCTACGTCACAGCTCTCCGGTGCCCCGGAATTTATTTATTTAATTATTTTCACTGCATGAATGAGAGGCACCCAAACAACTATGAACTGATTTTCACCAGCACGAACGATTTTAAAAACGGGAGAAAAAAATGTATAATAAAATCATCCCGCTAATACGAACAACAAACAATAGCCTACATTTGATATGAATAAAAGCTTTAATCGCAGTTCAAATTAAAGTCTCACACAGGCTGAAGGAAATTATGTTATATTGTGTGCAAAATTCTACATTCATTTGTATGATGCAAATTTTTTTTAATGAATTCATCTTGATGGACCCCAGTGTCAAAATCAGTGTTTGTGTACAGCAAAACAAAACAAAAAAAGAAATATAATGAAAATATTAGGCTACAGTAGAATATTTTATAACGTTACTTTTGGCACAAATAATCAAACAGTACGATTTATCGAATTATTCTGTCCTGGCAATTCTATCATGAACTAATTTTGTGTTGGAACAAAATTAAGCAAAACACTCCGAAAAAGGTTCAGGGAATATATTTCATAAGTTTGAATACTGTCATTATTACTATAATAATAATAATAATTATTATTATTATTATTATTATTATTATTTATTGTATTAATTATTATTAACTAACCTGTATGCGTTCTCTTGTGTATCTTGAGGTTCTCGGATCTGGCAAAAACTTTTTCACATCCATGAAAAGGGCAGGGAAAGGGCTTTTCTCCAGTGTGCACTCTGACGTGGTTGACGAGCTTGTATTTGGCTTTGAAAGGCTTTCTGTCTCTTGAACAGTTCTCCCAGTGACAAACGTAGTCGGAGTGCTCCGGTCCTCCGACATGCTCAACCGTCACATGGGTGACGAGTTCATACATGGTCCCAAAACTCCTGGCGCAGGGCGGCTTGCCAGTGCCTTCTTGGCCGTCACTCCACTTGCACACCAGCTCGTGCTTTGGGTTCTGCCTAGAGCACCTGAGGAAGGCGTCACCCCCTCCTCGTTGCATGGCCATATTCAGAGGCTTATAGAACTCCAAAAACTGAGTGACTAGCTGCTGGCTGTTGGCCCTGGGGCCATTGACCGACTGCCCATAGGGGTGCGTTTGTGAGAGAAGATCTCCTGGAAGACCCAACATCATTTGGCTGCTAAGGTCTCGGGTTGTGTCTGAAGAGCCATGGGCCTGCTCTTGATAGGTGGTGAAGAATGCATGGCTCCTGCCATCCCTATAGCTGTGGAGGTCACGGTACCTTCCAATATTGCCATGTTGGTTAGGTCTCGGAGCCAGCTGATCAGTTACTGGTGGCATGCCTGCTGCTGACAGATTTGTCCCAATGATAATGCCCCTAGGACTGGGTTCTAAGCGATGACTGGTGTATCCAGTGTCTGGAAAATGTGTAACCGAGTGGTCAAAATATGTACTAGCCCTCGTCTCGTGGTAGTCTAGCACATTTTGCGAGGGGCAGAGTTTTAAGGAACTGCCAGTGGGGTGCCCCATGTGCTCCTCTGCCAAAGGTGGCAGCACCACGCTGGGTTCAGTATTGCTCTCCCCAGGGTTGACGCAAGAAAGAGGGCAGCCACTAAACCGCGACAGGCTTGTCATGTTTTGTTGCAAGTTTGGTTGAGGGCTTGGCAAATCAACCAACCTTTAACGTTTACGATTTACCTACAAAACTCTTCCCCCATGTCGCCCGCTGTATCATCTGCATGTGCAGTCTCAGACGCAGGAATCGGACCCACTTTCGTTAAGATTGGTGTGAGTCCCATGCCGTTCACTTTGCCCTCTTGATTTGTGGCAATAACCGTGGTAGTAAAATGCTCAGAACCAGGCCTTACTGCAATATAAAAGCACAGCAGGCAGACCAGCTTTTAAAAACGGTGCTTTGGGATTGGTCGGAATGCGCGATGATTGACAGGCCCTGGATTTGTTTTAAAAGGGACACGCAGGCGTTCACCACACGACTCCGTTCTCAAATATCTCAGTGAAAATGCTTTGATATGTGCCGCTCGCGCGCTGCCAGATATTGGCTGTTCTGTGACTTTAGAGTGCTGAATGCGCTATTGTTGGCTAAAATATCGAAGTGTTTAAGTGCCATGTATATGAATTATTATAAAGTATGTTCTATGAATGCTGTTCAACAGTGTGATTTCAACATCGAATAGAAATAACCGGAGTTAAGCAACAAAATCAAGATTCTCTTTCAAGCCACAAGTCAGCCGCATTCAGGCAACTCTGAATGTCTGTTTTAATATTTATTATTGTGGTTTAACTTTGATTAGACTGAATACATTTTGGTGATGCTCGGTCCAGTATAATGGTGTTGGAAAATACATTTTTAATTTGGTGTTTAACCACCACAATATAGGATAATACAGCCTATAATATAACCAATGACACACATGTAATTTTCGTTGCAAGATAAGTTATATATTACACTTATTTTGCTAAAGTTTAACGTGATAGAACCTTTTGCTTCACTGATTTCTTCACTGTTTTTGATATTTCTCATACAAACAGTTAGAAAATATTATTTGTTATTATTTATATAAATTACAGAATATTTGCTATTAAACACTTCTAAAAAGAAATTCAAGGGGCATTGCTTGATTATAACGCACTTAAAAAATATCCCATTTTGTAAAGTAACCTTCCGCATGTGTTGGTCGTGGTTAGTTTTTTTGGTAAAGGTGATATTAATTTGATTTGGTATGCTTAGGCGTGCATTTTAGCAAATGTTTTTCTTGAGTTGCAAATCTGAGATAAAATAATTTATATTCAATTTCCAAAATGAATATGTAAATTAAATACATTCATAAAAAAATATCCAATTATTAAATACGAAATACATATGCAAAAATAAGCCAGAATAAAAATTACTGAGCTACCTTAATATCGCATAATTGCTAAATATAACGATACGTAAGGGATAAGAGACTTTTGACTTTCGAGGTTACAAGAATGATAGCAAGTTTTACACATTTAACTTTTACAACCATATGTTGACCTGGTGTCAATTGAGGAAATGTATTTACTTGTTTAGAATTATTTTGCACCTGTCAATATTAAACGGACAAAAATGAAAACAGGTTTGTGATGAAATCTCATCACTGTCACTGTAAAAAGTGTGACACAGCATAATAATGTGGACAGTGCAATTGAATACCATTTTTTAAAAGGGCCAATTCCAACGTTTAAATAACCACACAAAATGTTGACATATTAAGAACAGAATATAATTATGCTTTATAAAGTAAAAAACAACTTGCACAACTTTTATACTAGGAATATTGATCACTAGCCATTTGAATCAAAAAAATTGTTCATGTATTTCTTCTGAAGACTGTCTCCCCCACATGAGTGGGCGCAAACTTGGGTTATTTAATAAAATAATTCTTCCCACACATAAAGTTCTTGGACAGAGTAAAAATTACAAGACAATATTTACTGAGGTTAACTGTATTCACAATAGTCAGAATTAAGTCATAATTAACAGTCAAAAAGCATCATTCTCGCTACATTAACAGTCAAATCGAACATACTATAAGAAAAAATAAACCAGATGTGGCCAAGAATAAATACTTTTATATATAATAAGCAGTTTTCAGATAAATCTCCCTGACCATGACATCCAACACCATAACAGAGAATACAGAACAATCAGGGGCAGATAGTCTCTTCTTCCACACCACACAGCAACTCTTCCTGATTAATTTCTTTCTTCTTCATTTCTTCATTACTGGAAAACATGAAATGCATTTCTAAACATATTCTGTTAATATACAACTTACAGTATTAAAGATTGCCAATAAATGCAGGGAAGTCGTGGCCTAATGGTTAGAGAGTCGGACTCCCAATCGAAAGGTTGTGAGTTCGAGTCCTGGGCCGGCAGGAATTGTGGTTGGGGGGAGTGCATGTACAGTTCTCTCTCCACCTTCAATACCACGACTTAGGTGCCCTTGAGCAAGGCATCGAACCCCCAACTGCTCCCCGGGCGCCGCAGCATAAATGGCTGCCCACTGCTCCGGGTGTGTGTTCACAGTGTGTGTGTGTGTTCACTGCTCTGTGTGTGTGCACTTCGGATGGGTTAAATGCAGAGCACAAATTCTGAGTATGGGTCACCATACTTGGCTGAATGTCACTTCACTTTCAAATGGGTTGGTACAATAATATTTAAACAGAGAGAGAGAGAGCATATACAACACTGAATATTGTTTTTTGTGTTCTATCAATTCAAGTAATATTCACTAAAAAGACCTAATGGCATAGTTCACAAAGGTCACAGACTTGTCTTTGGGACCTACAATGCACAGACTAAATAATGTCAAAAGAGACTAATATAAATTCAATTGATATACAGTCAAAGTGGTATAACTCTAACTAAGATAACTGTAACTCTATTATGAAGCAAATTTATATATAGTCTATGAGCATGCTTACTAAAATGTAAACTGCCTCTCATCCTTGCATACCTGCATTATGCTAACTTTGTACAATTACAAATTCAGTGTAGTTCTGTCTTTATTTCCATCCAATATCTCCATATCAAGACAACATAGAGGCATACATTGCATGTGAGCATGTCAAAATAAAATAAAATTACATTTGGTAGCCTAATAAATTCTGGCTGAATATATTTGGTCTAATATATAAGGCTGAAAACTGCAGAAAAAACTTTTCTTCATTGCAGTGAACTCATTGGGCGTACAGCTTTACAAGTTAAGGGATAAATGTCGGTAAATTTAAATGGGAAAAATAAAGGGAAAAACTGATACAAGCATGAAAAAAGCACAAAAAAAGGAACTCTACACTTTAAACAATATTTTGTCTTTCTTTTTTAGCACTCGACAGGGCACAATAATCTATCCTGCAACAACAGTTTGCTTTCACTAATAAGCAGATGCGTAACGCCTCGACAAATTTAATTTCCAGTCATTTATGCTAAACATAGTTAACAAATTTCACATAGACACATGTTAATTGAAGGTGCCACAGTTATCTCATTACTCAATACTGATTAAGTGTTTGAGATAAACAGACCCACTCCTTGACAAAGCTGGTAGAAAGCAGGCTAGATACTTTTGAATGTTTAAGAGATAGCCTACGTACACAGATATAAAGCCATGTGTCTGGATAAGTATACAGAAAGGGAAGATATCGCTAATAACTCAAGAGAAGAATCCTATGTAACTTAAATATAAAATTAACTCTTAAAATACTACCAATAATATAATCGCCCTAAATGACAGGATGACGAAGTGGTAGGTAATCAGAGTCCATCTGTTGTTTCAAGCGAACGCAGCGAATGAGTTTATTTTAATTGTGTAGACCTATTTAAGCATTAATTTAATGTAAGATTGACAACTTGAAAACGAATAAACAGGACGTGATCTATATCATAATTATAAACAATTATATGCTACTATGAACGCTGCCACTCTACTGATCTTGATAACTGTGTATTAGCCCGAATCCTCATCTTCACGAGTTCAATGTTAAGCAGGTACTGCTCTGACTAAAAATATGAAGGCTAGACAAGGGGGCGGGAGCTAGAACTAATCGCATTATTCTGACGAAACATTATTTAACTAACTCAAATAATCGGTCGAAATATAGTTCTGGTCATTGCAATTATAGGCCTTTAAGTCCTTCATATTTGCGTGGTCCAAAGTAAAATGACGTATGAGGCCCCCTTAAATTACAAAATGTATCTTGACCTCATTTGCCCTTTGTCCGGCATGAGTTGTAGTGCAGTAAAGAAGTTAGGTGAAATAACCGAACAGTTCCTTGCACAGGAAAAGCAAAGGACGTCCTTAAGAACGTATTTCTTAGCCACGCCTGGAAATGAACACGCCTATGTCACAAAATATATTGAGCGCGTCCACATTTAAACTGACAAACTATAGGCCTAGAGTGGAAACTGGAAAGTTAAGAAACCGTAGCCTGACTGCCAACTGTGAAACCTCAAAAAAAAAACGTAAATCTGTCCAGCGGTACAGCATACTCACTCACATGTGTGCTCATGTACGAAGGGGAGAGTAAGAGAGAGGGGCAGGAAGAAAGAAAGACAAAGCAGAAAGGAGGGGGTCTAAATCTTGCAGAAAGATTAGGAGAATAATTGGAAATCTATATTGCTACAAGTAAAACTTTTTAAATGTGTTAATATATATGCCTATGTATGTATAAGCGAAATGCATAAACTATGCCTATTAAACATTTACTACTACATTCTATTACAGTGTATTTATAAAAAATATATATAGGCCTATCTTTAGTTTAAAAGGTCTTATGTTAGCCTACAAGATTTACAATATTACCTGAATACACCATGCAAATGATCAACAGACCACTTTTATAATGCATCTACTGAGAAATAAATTACTCACCTTAAAACTATTAGAATAGGTGCCTATTTGCTTTTTTTCTCGTAGAAAATGTGCTGAAAGTTAATGCGTGAAAGCTGAGGACTTGACCAGAATGAGGGGCTGATTTAAAGATTTTTGTTTTTTAATCTCTAAAATATAAAAGGGAACTCCTTTCGAGGAGAGACTGAGGGGGAGTGGGGACGTGAAATGGCTTGGAGGTATAAAAAGCGCTGCTTGAAACACTCAACGCGTTTCTGAACTTGATCAGATTTTACGTGTCCTGCAGCGAGTCACCAGCAACCCTGTGAATTTCTTCAATAGCAAGTATTTTTGTCGCCATGAGAAAAAAAAAAAAAAAAATATATATATATATATATATATATATATATATATATAAACTTAGGGATATTTGAATTACCACCATATTACCATCTTACGGCTTCACTCTAAACAGTGATTTCATAAAAAAAAAAAATTATGGACGCATAGATAGCCAACAAATGAATGATCTTAATTTCCAATTAAAATTATTTTTTACTAAGTCATTTTTGCCCTTTTCTGATCTTCTTTTTTTAAGATGGTCTAACCGGCAAAATAGAGTTTTGATAAATCAGTTGTCAAGCGACTTTCTGAAAGTTTATGTAACTTTGGGAACAGCTGACGTGCTAAGCAAGGGAAATAAACAAGCCTTTCTTACTGAACCGAAATAAAGTCCCTTTGCTTTACCTGCAAATAATGCCAACAAGCAACCAATCAAATCTACTCACTGAAACGAACTGCCACTTTCAATATTAAACCATGCCAATCAAAGAACACGCAGCCAATTAGCACCCTTCCTAGCTATCACGTGACTATGAAAGCGATGTGCTTTCATTGGACAGTGTAGAGCTGCCTCCCGAGCTCATTTATGTGCAAGGAGTGATTGACTTTATCAGTCCAAGGACATCATTCGCTTGGAAAGGGGGGGGAAGTTTGATCATCTTTCTCACGGATCCCAGTTACGGGAGTTTTGCTCCCGTTTACCGAGACCCGGGATTATCGTTTCATTTTGCAATTCAAGATTACTTTATTGAAGTTTACGTGAAATTGTGCTCAATTTACCGTTACCCGCTTGACTCCACTAAACTGGGGTTTCTCTCTCTCTTTTTTTCACTTGCTTTTTCTCGATTGAGCCCAATGACTATGCTCCTTGATAGCGCTCCTCAGTTCCCTTCACTTGGAGTAGGGGGGTTTGGAACACCTAGACACCATGATTTGGGAAACCGAGACCCCGGGCTGGGGCTCAGTCCCTTCGCAGATTCATCTCACTCGGCTGCCTTCAAGATAAGTCCGGTTACTCACGATATCGCCTCCAGCCAGTCGTCAGCGTTCACCCCGCAAGCTACTGGATACGCAGCCGCGCTCGGACACCACCACGGAGGACAAGTTGGTTCCTACGCCAGTGGAGCATTCAATTCGACCAGGGAATTTCTCTTCAGAAACAGGGGCGCAGGCATCGGGGAGACCGCACCGCCGAGTGCCCAGCATGGAATCTTTGCAGCTTCGGCGGGGAGTCTACACGGGCCCCCCGGAATTTCGGACAACCCGGGACATCTGTTGTTTCCTGGACTTCACGACCAGAGCTTGAGCCACACTTCACCGGGAGGACATGTTGTAAACAGTCAAATGCACCTGGGTTTACGCGGGGACATTTTTGGCCGTCCAGATCCGTACCGGCCTGTGGCCAGCCCTCGCACGGACCCTTACGCCACCGCTCAGCTCCATAACTACAACCATCCCATCAATATGAACATGGGGATGAACGTACCCACACACCACGGTCCGGGGGCCTTCTTCAGATACATGCGGCAACCAATTAAGCAAGAATTGTTTTGTAAGTGGATAGATGAGAATCAGATGAACAGACCCAAAAAGACTTGTGACAGAACTTTCAGCACAATGCATGAAATGGTGACACATGTTTCAATGGAACACGTTGGCGGCCCAGAACAGAGTAGTCACGTTTGCTTCTGGGAGGACTGCCCGAGAGCGGGGAAATCCTTTAAGGCTAAATACAAACTCGTGAACCACATCCGAGTGCACACTGGAGAGAAGCCGTTCCCTTGTCCGTTCCCTGGTTGTGGGAAAATCTTTGCAAGATCAGAAAATCTAAAAATTCACAAAAGAACTCACACAGGTAAGGCATTAGTATTTCAATTTTTTTATTACCCATGGTGTTGAAAAAATGAATATGAATTAAATGATATTCCGGCGTTATTTTTTATACGTAAATTGCAGTTCTTTAAAAATGCAAATAAACAAGTGCATTTTCTTTAAAATAATTGAAAAATAAAAGTAATAAAGAGGAAAGCGTTCAGGAATATGGCCACAAATAATTTAACTACACTTTAGGTTTGGGGAAATTAATGTTTGGAAACATTACTGTATTTTAATCACATTACGTTTTTAAGAAATGTAGTTTCTTTTACTTTTTTTCGGTAGAGCAAAATATGTTTTTGTTTAAATGTATGTACAAAGCATCTCTTATAAGAGATGAGAAATTTAAATGCAAAGCTGCACGCGTTGTTGTGGAGCGAATTTGTGAATGGACTGTCCTCTTGCATTTGTGAAGCTGATTATTGTGGCTATAAAGTTATAGAAACAGCATGAGATTTGTGTATTATGGATGCATAAATAAAATGCTAGACATTGGTCTGGGAAAGTATGAAGTAGTCGAAGTGCATTTAGTCTGATGGCTGGATTTGTGCCTAAATAATTGACCCCTAAGATCCACATGAAATGTAAAGCAAGCTGTAGAACAGTGTATATGTTTACATTTGGCAGATGGGAACGTGTGCAAAAAATTCTCAATAACTGCTACACAGCTTACAAGACGATGCATGTTGTGTTGGTTTGCTAAAACGAATATAAAGATTATTGGAAAGTAAAACAGCTAAAGGATAACAGCAAGGACTCTCAAAGAGCGTGTTATGTGGGTAACCAAATCATCTAGTTTGAGCGCAACATGGCCTGTTCATTTCGAACGGCGTATTACATTACAAAGTTGTACTGAACATCCTCTCTTTTAAAAAAAAAGTTATATTACTAAAACTTCAGTGTTTGCTCTCACTTGCAGGTGAGAAGCCATTTAAATGCGACTTCGAAGGCTGCGACAGGCGCTTTGCGAACAGCAGCGACAGGAAAAAGCACATGCACGTGCACACATCTGACAAGCCATATATCTGCAAAGTGTGTGACAAGTCCTATACACACCCCAGCTCTCTCAGGAAACACATGAAGGTAAGGGAAATTTTTCTGATTTTGCAAACACTCGCCTAAATCACGCAAATAAATATTTTAAAAAAATTGTAACCCCTTAGATAAACGTATTCTGTATTATACGTAGGCCTACAATGCGTTTACATTCATATTGAAGCAGGCTTGATATTGTTCTGTATTTTGGTTCACATGTAGGCTATAACAGAGATCAGAAATCAGATCATAGAATACAGAATACAAGCCTGAATCCTGTACAAGCGTGTTATTCCCTCGTCCTGTCTGTTTGTCATACATCTCTGAACGTTATAATTTAAGGTACACGAATCACAAGGCTCGGAGTCGTCTCCAGCTGCTAGCTCTGGATACGAGTCCTCCACACCGCCAGTGCTGGTTTCTGCGAACACCGAAGACCCGACAAAAACACCCACGTCTGCAGTGCAAAATGCATCTGCACACAGCGATGGACTACCACCTAATTTTAACGAATGGTACGTTTGAAGCTCCAAGCAGACTCTCAAATGGAGGACCAAATGGTTGAAGTAACCTTAAAAAAACTATTTACGCTATGGCGTACAAAATGTCATTGAAACAACAGGAAAAGATGAGAGTTCGCCAGCAGGCCTCGTCCATCCTCAGGATTCGAAATCTGACTTTATTCCGAGTTCGGAGAAAACTATCAAGGCGTAAAATAACAAAATAACACTTTCTAAGAATAAATGGATTTCCTTTA
Source organism: Carassius carassius (assembly GCF_963082965.1). NCBI lineage: Eukaryota > Metazoa > Chordata > Actinopteri > Cypriniformes > Cyprinidae > Carassius > Carassius carassius. The sequence continues at coordinate 6,658,350 of NC_081787.1, read as the reverse complement.
GTTTTCAGATTTCAGATGATTATTTTATTTTGAATTTTATGTATTTTCTGAAAAAAAAATATTTAAAAATAATGGCAAAGAAAGAATATTTCACTGTGTTTTATATTAAGGTGACACTCGCCTTTAAGTTGATTGTTAAAACTTCAGACAGTCTTAAGAAACGTGCCAAAGTCTTTGTCTTGAACTTGAACAAAATAATAAATCATAAATAAGTATATAGCCTACTCGTGAATGTATTTCCTTGTTTGATGGAGTCAAATCTGTTGTCCAAGTCCGTTTTCAGGTGGAGAAATGTGGTATTAGCTTACGATTGTTACCTTTGAATATAACGTTGCCTTTGTTGATAATGATGTATATACATATCCATGATGCCATATTTATCAATTTGTAATTTAATTATCGGCGAAAGAGTCGACTTTTAAATTATATTTATGGAAATGTTTTCTAACAAGACTGTACAGTTTGAATCAATAACCAGTTTTAACAATGAAAAAGGGAGTCATTTCTTAAGTTCCCTCGATACGATTGTATCTTTTTTTAGCCGATATATGTGTGTAAGTATTAATTATATTAATATTATGACATGAACTATAGTTTCAAGCAGGCTATGCATTTTCCAACGTAAGTTCATGTGAGGACCTGTATAAAAAGAAACAATAATAAAACAAATCCCCTTTAAATACTGATGAATCTGCCATGTGAGGTTCTTATCAAAATGAATTATTTTTAACATTTTTAGCATCAAAGTATAGACTACATCTCTAAGGTAGATCTATAAGGAACACTAAAAATTCAAGAGGCCCACTGACCTGTGTTTTCATCTACATGCCACTTTTTGATCAGATACACCATGCAATAGCATAGCTCCCATTCATGCATCAACTTTGAACTCGTGTGACAGTGTTAAAGACCATATATTCTTGGGTTTGAGGTACAGCCATTTGAATCAGTATGGAATTCCATTTTTGATGGTTCCCAGAACTGTCTTTGTGGATGCAAGTCTTTGTTTAATGTGTCAAAGAGGAGCAATGATGTGTCACAACAATAATCTCAAAATAAAACTTTTTGTCTGTCAGTTTGCATTGTTTTAAATGTAGTTCTTTTTGTGAATATAGCGTGTTGTTTGTTATGAGTACTATGGTAAAACATATAGAAAACTTTGATTACACATTTGCTCGTTTTATGTGAACAACTTTTCCAGACGTGGAACTGTATGTGTGAATGAAATGTTGTATTAAGAGTAATATATCTTTTTAATGTGGAAAAGGGAGGGAAAATATGTGTTCAGTGACACCAAGATTACAGCGTTGCATTGTTACATATTTTTTAAGAGACTAAAATTATGCATATAAATATATTGTGCTTATGACCATGATTTCAAACCACCAGCACTACTTTTGAAAACAAACGTTAAAAAAAATACAGTACCTCGTAAGTAAAGTGATATAAATAAGTTTATTTAAATAATTTAATGAATATATGTTTTATATGCTATTTTCTATACGTTAAGTTAAAAGAAAGAATTATTTCAGCCACCATCGATGTATCTTCAGCCCTGATCTCTTACAGATCTGATGTACAAATGGAGCTTGAATGTGATTCTGTGATATTTTCTCGTGGAAATGGGTCACGCATCAAGTTGTTCCTGAAAAGCACGTTTTACTGATGAACTCTGTCACTGTGCCATTTTCGAGGCAAATGATGTTACTACATACCTATAAACATTTCAGCAAAATCTTGTACTTTCTTTCGAGGTAGGGTTATTGTTTGTTGGTTTGTTTAACGAACTATTCATGACAAAAATTTTGACTGGAATTAAAAGAATTTCTGAAATGTCACAAATGAAGACCTCGTTTTTTTTTCTTTTTCATTTCTATCTGTTATATTTTCCTGGTAATAGCCATGAACCTAAAGCATATGCGCCCTGCTCAGCCGTACGGCGCAGCAACACACTTGAACTTGACAGTATACGATGCCGCCATCTTATCATCCTGTTTCTTTTGAGGGACGGAAAAGTTCAGAATTCTAAATGTATATATGTAGCCTATAGGCCATGTGTGTGTATATATATACATATATCAATAATAAAACAAACCAGCCATTTACAGACACAAATCAATGTGGTGAATACGCAAAATATTTTTTTCACTGAGTCAAGTTTACGATTTAAAGGCTATATAGGCAACTATTATTTCTGGAGGACCTGCCAAACTCTGTCCTCATCCTCGCTTGAAACGTAGTATTTTGTCCCAACCCCCAAAGACTCCACCCTCATAAATATTATACCCACCCACATAATATTAAACCCACCCACAGCTTCAAATGTAAACAGTTTAACAAATTCATTTAACTGAATCTTTTCTGATTTATGTGCAAGCTCCCCATTTCAAGCAACATTTTTCTCCTCACGCCATTAAGCTGGAGTCTGACATACGCGGTGACGTCACAAAATGGCGCTGGCTGTTTTGCTGAGGCACCCCGAAACACCATCTGAGCTTGACTAAATGGGCACACTCGTCCCGTCTAATTTTTTTAAGCTGTCGCGAAAAACTAAAACTATAGCGTTAATATAAGAGAAGGCTTGGTCCTTGAACGATACATGTCTTAAGAATGATGACAAGCTGTTTATAACGAAGCCTGAAAAGGATTAGAAAACTAGAAAACACGTCAGCATTGCAGTCACGTGGAAGGAGTTTGAAAAGTAGCGGTTGTTGGTTGGCTGAAGTAAAACGGTGAATTTAAGATCTGCTGTAAAATAAATGCTGGACAGGCAGATATGATAAATGTGAGGTAGGGTTGTGGTTAATTCATATGTAGTTGAAAATGTTATCAAATAATCTGTAGTGAAATTTTTTTTACTTAACCTAAAACTTTAAAAATACACTTCATAAGTATTCAAGTGTTTGTGGATTGTATGAGCGTTACGGCTAATACTAATTTAGGGTCCTTTCTCTAGTCCTCCCTGAAGCCACGTTCAATCTCAGCTTTGCTGGCTAAGCGGGGTGGCACTGTCTAAGAGGATAAACAGACACGAGCAGGTTCCAAACTGTTTTTGTCACGCAACTGCGTGCGAGATCATAAACTCGGGTGTTGCCTTGAACGTGGCGGGATGCTGTCAGCTTGTAACCGTGAGCTGTTTTCCGGGTTAGCCTATACTTTACATTTTAAAAATTAGAAACACCCAATAGGTCATCGCCACGCACGTATAAAACACACTAATACCAGCCTACCTTGTAATAATACAAGAATTCAATGCAGTAAAACAACTGAAGGTTCCTTTAAGATAAACTGATTCCGCTGTAATGTAAAAAATAAAAATAAAAGTGTCGTAATATTTATTTGTTCCACCATATTGTAAAAGATTGTAGCTACACTAGAAGTTATGGCATAACTTGTAGTTATATATAAAGCCTTATAACGTAATATATAACATTTTGACTGAAATTGTATTTAGCCTGGCTATAGAAAAAAATGTTGGATGTGAAAATCTCTAACTCCAATAGCTACAGTAGCTCCGCTATAAGATAAGTGAATTTGGCTGTATTTGTCTTTAATTCGCTATTTACCAAAAAAATGTAAGAGTGATGTGGAAGGTAGAGACAATTTGCACGTCAATTAACCCTTTTCATTGCACTCTACGGATGCTTATTCACCTGCAGGAAAAGCAATGAATATTCAAAGGTGCTCAATATATGACTGTTAATCAAGGATGTGTCCTTTCAGAATCTACTTTGGATGTGCTGCAAGCCCGTTGTAATGTTAAAGCAAGGCAAATGGAGCCGTCATTTACATTGACGATTCGTAAAGTTTGCGTTTAAATAGGTTTTCCCATCACGTGAAATGCTTTTTTTCTGGTACTTTAAGACATAAGACTTTACTGCCAGAAGTCCAACAAGTGTCAAATGCTTCTTTTGTTTATTTATAAGGAAGTCTGTAATTTGTTCCTTCCTCGTCAGTGGACATTGTACATTTTATCTCCAGTATCGCCATATTTGCAGCGAATTGCTAACACAGATTCAGATGGAAAATAGCGTCTTAAAATATTAACCGCTTTTGTCCGATAGATAGATAGATAGATAGATAGATAGATAGATAGATAGATAGATGATAGATAGATAGATAGATAGATAGATAGATAGATAGATAGATAGATAGATAGATAGATAGATAGATAGATAGATAGATAGATAGATAGTATTTATATGAGTTTAAACGTTTTATTAGCCTGTACCGGGAAATACTTGGTTGCGAAAAAATGGGTTGTTTAAAACACAAAGATGGATAATTGTTATTTTTATTTCAGTGAGCACACGCCCATCTTAACAAGGAACCATAAAAATCTAATAAAAATGAACGTCATTAAAGTCGGCGCCTATGAAAACTGTGGAGCGCCTTCACTGAAATGCATATCTATGCGATTATGTTTTAGACTATGAGAGCAGACAGTAATGCACAGGGGAAATTTAGGTGTAACACTTTATTACATACAAAATGGGGCTTTTAGAACGAACCTTTTAGGCTACTGTGATGACGATAAGTAGTTATTATACCAAGACATCATAATCTATATTATCATAAGGTGCGAAGTACCCCCCCCCCCCCCAGTTCAAAGGGGTGCATTAATTGTCCGTCTTTGGAAAAAGCACTGATCCCTGCAGGGTGTAATTTTTGGTTTTATTGTATTAACTGAGTTTTAATATTTTTACATTTAGTTTATGTAGACAAATTGAAAGATAAGCTCAGAAGTGATCAATATCATATATTGGGTATTAACTATTCTGTATTTACATGTTCACATCACCAATGGTCATATTAATAATATTAGATATTAATAATAATTAATAATACACTTTTTACTGATAACTAGAAGTTGGTGTCCACTGGTTTGTCATCATGATGTGTATCAAATTAGGACACAGAATGCTATATGGCCGTCATTGCATCAGTAACACCCGCAAACAAGGGTCAGGGGCTGCAGGGGGCAAGAGAGCAGGTGCTAGTGGTTGGTGGTTTGGAAGGCTAAATAAATACATAAATAATATATAAATGGAATAATCATTGAGACAGAAAGTATCACTTCTGCTATAGTTGACATACACTCGTAAAAATAAAGGTGCTTCATGATGCCATAAAAGAATATTTTTGTCTAAATGGTTCCATAAAGAACCTTTAACATCTGATGAACCTTTCTGTTACACAAAGGTTCTTTGTGGCGAAATAAGTTTTTTAGATTATAAAATGGCAAGAAAGGGATGGTTCTTTAAAGAACCTTTGACAGAATGGTTGAACCAAAAATGTTAGAGCACCTTTACTTTTTAAGCATTTAATTAAATCTTCAAAAAAAGTTAGTCCTAAAATAAAAATGAAAAATCAAATGAAAGATTTTGCTGAACTTATACTTCCAAATAGGTCCAAAAAGTCATTATGCACACTTAAAAGTGTGTGTGTGTGTGTGTGTGTGTGTGTGTGTGTGTGTGTGTGTGTGTGTGTGTGTGTGGCACACACAGGTGGGTGGCCAGCTGCTGTTGGAAATTGCTTGGCTATTGCCAAAGAGACCTCATGCCAGGATAATGCAAGGTCCAATGGTGCACCAAGTCAATCCAACCCCTCATGCTGCTTACCTCTCAATACCCCAGGACCAATCTCAATTGTCTTTTCCCAGTTTCATCTGTAGCTACATTTTGAGGGCCATTAGAAAAGGTATCACATACTTTATCTCCACTCCCTTGTGTGTTCCTGTGAATTAATCTATTTCTTAACCATTCTGCCTTTGTGTCACACAAACACTAATTGCAATCACAATATCAAATATTGACCGTCATTATAACTTGTTTAAAAAAAGAATAATGAGGCCACGTGACACTGCAATGGTGTTTAATAAATAAATATATAGATTTTAAACTGCAATTCAAATGGACGTTTTCTCATTTAGTAATAAATTATGACGATGACCAATAAGTTAAGTTCACTGGCTGTCAAATTCAAATCAAGTTAGCGTATTTAAAGACAGTGAAAATCAATTAATTTCCAAGCTCAAAGAAAACAAACTTGACCTTATACAGCAGGCTGGTGAAGACTTCAGCGGCAATTTTTCAAACACAATACTTAATTATTTTTTTGTTTGTTTGTTTGTTTGTTTGCAAGAATTGTATCCTCCTGTATGTTTAATATATATGCTATAATTAACATATAAAAAACAAAGTAATCGCTATATTGTAATACAAAAGAGGTAGCAAGCGATCGTTATTATACGCTGACAGACTTAAATGCACCTAAATTTATGACCAGATTACTTGAATCCACAGGTAATGCGATTTAATGTTTTAAGCAAAACATAATTTAAGAGCCGCGTGAAGTCAAAGCTAACTACAACAATAATTATCATAGGCCTACACATATTTCCGTTGAGTAGAAATTTAAATTTTATATAGTAGCATACATTAGCTTTTTTCTGTAAAACGAAATAGTTTTTAATTCACGTCATACTTTGTCAATGTTTGTCATAAATGCCACAGGCAGCCTGGCTTAACCCTGTAATTCTCACAAAAATTAAAAGTCGGAGCATAAAGTTGTTAACAATTCACTTAATTCGCAAGTTGTTGTGCAACTCACTCGAAATGAATGTCAAAGAAACTTCAATCATAGGTGAGACTGCTGCAATCTCCTTGTCTCAGAAAACTCAAAAGTGTGAAAACATGAAGAAGGAGTAAAATTCATGTTTAAAGCGTTCAGATCAAATCAGTTTATAGTCGTCAGTTTAATAATGGGCAAATTAAACCTGCGGGCGTTTTGATTTTTGTCTTTCTCAGATTAGGTAATGCTTTGTAGGCGATTGAGATATCCATAGTTAGGGCACTTAAAATATATTTAAACACTTAAAATGGAGATATTCTGCATAATATTTAACCACTAAGTTTCCAGAAGTGGTTTTTTTCTCTCTCTCTCGGGTTATTAATAATACATTATGTCGCCAGTCTGGTTGTCTCATTTAATATGTCGTCATTGATGCATTAGTCGTCTGATTGCATCATAAATGAACAGGAACGCGGAGTAAACCGCTCATCATGTAAAACGTCATTTCTTAACTTTTACGCATGCTAAAAGAAGAAAATAGTATGTATACCGACAAATATATTGTAAATATATATTTGCTAAAGCTCACTTTATGTGAAATATACGATGAGTTAATATAGCCTATATAGAAAACCCGAGCACTAATAATGTAAAAATATATATACACGAAATTCGTAATACAGGTTTACATATTGCTATTCTATTCAGCAATATATGTTTTGGGATAAAAATGTATTCCTTCTCAGAAACAATGTCTGTGTTTCTGCGTGTTTTGTTTAATTTTGCCAAATGTGCCTGCGCCCTGAATGATTTTGGTACATCACCTAAAAAAGATGAAATCGGGGGCATTTGGGCTCAAGTAGACTGGTTGTCGGAGTCGGTGAAGTGTAAAATTGCAACACCAGACAGCCAGCATAATAGCTCAGAAGGGGGCTAATGTTCATTCAACATTCACAGAACATTTTTATAATTACTAAATTAAAAAGGGGTATGTATGTATACAGTGATCTTTTTGTGCTTAGTGCTTTTTAACAAATTTGCATTTTATACTCCTGTTTGAAATTGCTAATAATTCTCTGCATTTGTCACACACTTACACAATCGATAAAGCTAACAATCATAAAAGCAATGCAAGACTGTGTGCCAAGTCTATACTGGGACGCTTTGCAACCTCTCAGACATCCGTTTAATTTTTTAATGTGTCATCTAAAAGTCTCTAGACCTCTGCTTTAACAAAAGCAAAAGGTTTCTTCTCCATCCTCTTAATTTAAAACACTGAATGTCACAAGTTAATGTTTCAGAAGATATCATTAACACAGCATAGCAAATGGACCCAGTTTTCATGCTCTTTAAATGCCCACAATTTAATAAATAACTTCTAAAATGATAACTTTAATCATGAAAGGCACAGCCAGAAAGTGATCTTGCAACCAAAACATGTTTCACCTCTAAAATGTAAAAGCTTCTACACTGTATAAACACCTTATACACTGGGTGGGATTACTGAGTCATGGACAGTTCAGCAGACAGACTACTGTCTACACATAGGGCATAGACAGACAGACAGAACATGTAGATTAAGGATTAATCCATGTCAACAAATATACACAATATTCACACATAATCTTTATGGATAAGAGATACCCATCACCCCCAATTGCAAGACTACAGGAAAAATGACTATACCCTTTAATAACATACATTAACAGCAGCTGCAGTCTGAGTAGCTTCAGTTCTCACTGGTCTGCATTTCACATGCACTAGGCAACCACCAGACTCGAAATAGTGATTGATTATATATCTTCATCTAGAATATAGGAGTAATACTTCTATATTCATCCTTGGGTTATTTGAAATGTTACTCTAGGTGGTGGGAGTAATTAGATATAGCATTAACGTAAAATATTGAGAAGTAAAAATGCTTAGAGCTTTAGGACGTGACAGAAACTAGCATTAGGTTAAAGATGTTACACACCAGACGGACAAGACTGAATAGCCTCTACTCTGACATTTTTGCCTCTTATTGTGCAAGTTTCAGTCATTCTGACATGCATTTATATCTTTCTATTCCTGCCTGACACATTTTCTTTTAAATTAACCATTAGACCTGTCATCTCCTTTACTGTACTTGCACACATACCCCTATTTTTTTTGCATAGAGAACTACTCTTCAATTAAAAGCAATCAAAGGCTGAGGAGTAAAAAGCCATGGCTATTTTCATGCTTTTATTTATTTATATAATATTTAAAGAGATTTCCTCTAAACAGGATGATTTTTGATGGCCAGCGGATTGGCAGAACAAAGAAATAGTTGTGTGGAGTTACTAATTATTTAAATTAATTTATTATTTATTTGATTGTCAATTCAATGGCAAATTGTTGCATCCCAAATGGACAGGTGGGTTGAAGCCACACAAACTCCAAAACTTAACGCCACATATATTAAATGGCATCCTGAATAACATAATTTAATTGTAAAAAGTTTAACAGCACACCTCAAAATGAATGACTTGATATGATTTTAATTAATATGGACTGACATGCTTTTCATTGAGACTACCTTGGGACCTGAAACAGAGGAAGGGACAGCTGTGTAATTACTACTCTCACATGTACAGAAAGTAAATAATTTATCACCCGGACATTAACTGAAAAAAAAAAAACACAATAACTACCCATCAATACATGAAGTCGGTTGAAGACACAACTTTTAACATTCTGCAGAATCAGGAAGAACATTTGGTTAAGACAACTTTCTCTTACTAAGCATTTACAAAAAAATGCACAATATGAAATTAGTTTCTCAGAATCAAAAATGTATGTATATAAAACACATTTCAAATTTACATATATTTTGGATCTGTTCCTAGCCGTCAAAAACATGGTGGTAGGAGGCAAACAGCCAAAAAATGCACTAATGGCTGCCAAGATGCTCTAAAACTGAAACATTTATGACCTCCAATAATAACATTATATGTTCCTGTAATAACAATTTGAAAGCGATTTCTCTCTGGTGGTTTACAATGGATTTCAGCCATCAACCTGTAAATCAAATATTGGCCATAGATGATTATTAGCTTGTAGCCAAAGACTACAGCAGCAGCATAAATGGCTTAATGTCAATCATAATCTGTACTGGCTGAATTTAAAATCCCTAAATCTACTGTACACAGCAACTCAACAACAGCCCACTGATTGCTGTAACTACATGAGTGCAGCATCCAGACTTCCCACACACAATTATGTCTCATGGCATCTGTCTCTGGAGACATTATGGGGGACATCCTGAAGACAGGAGCTGGAGAGCAGGCCTACCTCATATGTCAGCACTCTGAGTGCATAGATCATGCCACCTCCGTTTATTTTTAAAGAGAGCACACTGTGTGCGTATAAACTAGAATTTTAACTACTAGAGAAGACTGATTCATAAGATCATGCAGAGCATAACTGGTCACACATTTGCATTAGAGAGGTGTGTACAATCTGAAGTTTACATGATATCACAGGGTTTTTTAGCCTTGCCCTGACCACATGTGGAGTTATGAGACCTCTAGAAAGTGTAAACTCAGCAAGGAGTCTGAAATACGACTGTGTGAGTGCAGAGAGGTTCTCTACACATACATCCACAAATTTTTTAATGCCTTAAAAAGTAATGTGCTAAATCCTTAAAAGAAACTAAAGCTTCTGTGAAAAGTGAATATAAAATTATGCAAGATAAAAAAAAAATGTTTATATAAATGAATATAAATTAATATATACTTCAAACAGTAAAAACATTAATATTGTAGTCATATATTTGAATATATTTTCAAATTTAATTATTCCTGAGATGGCAAAGCTGAATTTTCAGCATCATTACTCCAGTCTTCAGTGTCACAACATCCTTCAGAAATCATTCTAATATTCAGATTCGGTGCTCAAGAAATACTTATAAATGTTTTATTTTAAAAAATAAATAAAGTTATGTTGCTTAACATTTTTGCAGAATTTTTGGGGGGTTCTTCAATGAATAGAAAGTTCAAAAGACAAGAATTTATTTGAAGTATACATTTTTATGCAGCATCAACATCTTTACTGTCAATTTTGATCAGTTCAATGCATCCTTATATCCTTATGTTCGCTTACCCCAAAAGTTTGAACTATAATTTTTTGATTATATAAATGGCATTGTAGCAAGGTTTAAAAATACCGTACCGTAGAGCTCAAATAGCAGATTGTACGACAAGATAGTCTAGCACTTGCATCATTTCAACCATGCAACAAGGTCTGTCCAATATTTGCAGCATGTGTGCTTGTCTTCACTCAGTGAGAGCTATGTCTGTCCTGTCTTCCTTTGTTACAGCCCCGTGCTTTGTGCCTTGTGTCCTGCATTTTGCGTGTCTCCCGCCTTTGCTGGGGCCGAAAAGAACTCTCCAAGTTTCCATTCATGCTTCTCATTACTGGGGGATGTTGAGGTTTTATGGAGCCTTGTAAACCCTTGAATTACTGCACTTTAAAATAGATTTTGACACTATTATGTGACTCTGCTTATGGTGAAGCCCTTCATTGCTAGACGGAGGACTCATAATGGCGGACGACAAAAGAGAATAACTTGTTAATTATTTTTAACTACCGGATAAAATGATTATGAACTAGGTAAAAATGCACAAAGGGCCTGTAAGTGAGACACGTAGTGATGTTTTGTCAAAAACACGATGGTCATGAACAAATGTATAAGCTAAGCTTCTTCATAATTAAAAACAAGTAAAAGATTAGTTTATAATCTTTTTTAATATAAAAGTACAAGGACTGAGATGAAATATGAATTCAAAGAAAAAAAATGAAATTAAGATAAGACTATGAGACTGTGACAATACCTAACAATACTGTTTGTTAGCTGAGTAATAGTCTTGTGACGATCTGTCTCTGCTTTTCTCCTTCCAGGCTTCTTCGAGACAGGAGCCGTCTGCTGGGTGGCAGAGCGGTCAGAATAGATGGTGGCAGCCAGTCAAAACACTGCCTGTTATTCCAGCCAGGGCCCAAGTGCCAGTGAAGAGCTTCTTTTCATGCACCTTTAATGTGGTAAAGTGATCTGCTGCACAATAGGGACACTCAAGGAGGCCATCCCCAGCAAACAGGCCAAAACAAACAGCTCCTCAAGGCCTGGCTGCCTCAACCCTGGCCCCCTGAACACATCCCAGCACCTCTCAGGTCCGCTTCAGTGGGCATGCAAACAGAAATACACTCAAAGATACTGTACACATCCATTTCCGTGCACACACAGTTACTGGATATGTACATAAAAAAACATCCACAAACAAATAAAACACAAACACATGCTGCGACAAATAACGTGTATACCACATGCAACCACACATACTCCGAAAAAAATATGCCGAGCTCACACCCTCATTCGGGGAATCAACATAAGCAACAGCTCCAAAATCACAATTAAGAAAAATGCCTTATTAAAGAGGAAAAAAAATCTTGAAAAGATGAAAGTATTTTTACTCCATCTTTTCTCATGATATCTAACAAAAAATAACAAAAGTGCCTCACTGCTAATTGAAACACTTTTGCCTGCAAAATCAAAGCCATGTGTGGGACCAACAAAATCATGTTGTTCAACCAACAGGCAGAAAAAAACTATAATAAAACAAGAAATTATATCATATACTGGGCCCCTGCGGACCCTCACAGCTGTGTTTGAAGGTGAATTAGTCTCTTAAATATAAAATATTTGATCTTTTATGACATGGTGAGGTTAGTTCACATTATAGAATGTCATGTATGATTCCATCAAAAAACAGAGATAACAGTTGAAAACAATGATAAATTCTAATATATTTGTTAGAAAAGTTAGGTGTTAGGAAAATGTCATTTACTAAATGGTTACATCACATTTTTACGTCATTAAATGTAAACATTTCTTGAAAATGTTTAGTTTTTTTTAAGAGCTCTCATTTTCTTTATCACGGACACTCCTACAAGTCATTGACCCAAATTTCAACTAAACTAAAATGCCAATTTCATTCATATGGCTTTTTGCTTTTCAGGAGCTACAATTGGAGAAGTGTATATGTTAGTATACTGAGAGCGTTGTGGTTGTGGCTTTGACTTCGTGTGGAAGCGCTTTCAATATTGACCACAGCGAGCATTTATACAGAGGCCCAGCTGGAGCAGAGACAATTTGGCTGACAATGACAAAAGAATTATCACTCACTTTTACAAGCACAGCCTCAAATTACTTCTCTAGCACTCCGCACTAGCTTTAGTAAATGAGACAAGGCAAATTCAAAAAGAAACTTTACATGCGGCCGCCCCATGTCTGTTACAAGCCTTCTCCTCCGATCCAAAGACATAATCAAGACAATAAAAGCCCAGGCGTTTACCACACACCAAAGATCATGAGAATTATATGAGCACTACAACAGCTCCTGGAATGGGCCTTTTTCCAGTGTCCAATGTTCAAGGGAAAATGAAAGGCAAAAGCTTTTCCCTCTTCTCCTCTGTCTTAACCCTTTTCTTCTCCCCTCTCTTCCTTCTTGTCTGTTGAAACATGTGGTCAGCTGTTGTGCTTCCTTGTGGTCAGATGATCAAAGGCAGAGTGGGATGGTAATTGTCCCCTGCTGAAGCGCAGCTCGGCCTGGGATCAGGGTCCCAGCAGGTGGGGGACAGCCATGAGAACGGCCCGGAGAAGCTGGAGGAACGCGAGAGGCCCTGCATGGCAGAAATAAAGACTTCCTAAGGGTTCCTCTCTGACAACAGAGCCGCTTGGGGAGAGTGAAAAATGAAGCCTCCACACATTTAGTTTTTTTTTTTGGAAGGGGGAAAAAGGGGGCCACAATGGGGGAGGGTGAAAATGAATGCATAAGAACAAGAGATTATAATATTTAGAGAAAGGGAAGACTTTGATTGTACGACTCTCGCCTCAGATGCTGAATTTTAGCAGCATCCCTGAGTTTTCTGGAAGAAACAATTATGTCACCTTGTCTCAGTTGTAACGGTTATGCAAAATGCTTGTGCAATTGTTCGAAACCCAGCGTATGGGTGTGTATATATGAGACAGGGCAGTAAGAAAGTGCGTACGCCAAAAAGCATGAGAGAAAGAGATACACCGTGACTAAGTCAGTGTTTACCTGAAGACCAAAGGGAGCTGTGAAAGCTCACAAGTCAGCCTACTTCACATATATGAGGGAGCCCACAAAACACTTTTCACTGCTGTCTGTCATTTTGATTGCCCAGCATGACTCCCTCCACCTTCAGCAACCCTCCCCCCCCACACCTCCCCACCTCTTCCTCTGGCCAGATGGCTTTTTTTTAACAGTCTGTGTCTTGCACCTCCACTCTCAATCCTTGGAGAAGCAGGAGGAAAGGGCCAGCGGGGGACATTGGGCTGTGTGGACAAATGGTTTTGAGGTAGCAGAGCAAATAAAATGGATTAAGGAGAACCTATTCACAAATACACCCCAAAACTAGTTTGCCACTTCTTAGCCGAGGCCCTGATAAGTGCAGAGATGGACCAATCCAGTTGCAGAAAGAAAAAGGGTCTTCAGCAAACACGAAACAAATATTTCCACCACGCCTGAAATAACAGACACTTCAAAGACAGGGTCTCAGGTTCCACATATATGTATTTTGATGGGTATATTGTAAGAACATGAACAAATTTCTTTTCAAAGCCTTTTCTGAAGCTCATAGGTGTTCATTTAACATATAGAGTAGCACCTCCAATCATCAGAGCAGAACACAAGGCTGTCTGACACCTGCAGAAGACTATCATTGCAACAAAACATATTCATCAAATCCATTCAAACACAGCAGGTCTCTTTCTACAACACCACAAAGGCCTTCGGTTCCTTCAAAGTAGAAATCGGACAGGAAACTCTGTGGTTTCATCATCACCAAAGATTTCTGTTGTAAGCCGAACCTGAAGTCAACAGGCCTGCAGACATTAAGGAGGCTGCGTGATTGACTGGAAAGGAGTAAATAGACCTGTCAGTCTTCTCACAGTCCCGAAAGAAATGCCTGCGGTTTGAGTGATGAAAGATGTCCCTCTTGCACAATCCCATACATTACAAACTCATTCATATTTTAGCACAGACCTCCTTGTAATACCTGACAATGCTTCAGGGATTAGAGGTTCATGATTCAAGGCTGAGCCTTTTTTCTTTGCAACCAATTCAGATTCATCTCCAGTCTCTCATGATGGCTGAAGCACTACAATGGTCATTTCAAAACAGCACAAAATAACCCATTTGATGCTGTTCCAACATCAGCCAAATCAAATGCAAAACAATGACTCCATACTTACCCGAAACTAAATGTCAGAGCAAGAAAGAACTGACATTTGACTTCCTGATGGATGTCATTATGTCACTAGGCAACATAGCATGAAGGTCCTGACTGAATAAAAAGAGCTATTGTCAGACTGCAATCAATAAAAGAGAGCTTTTTATTTTTTTTGCAAATAATGCACATGAAAAACAAATGGCACATACTAATCAGCCTTTTTGTTGTTGTTGTAGAATAACAGGAAAAGTCCCTTTTGAGCTGACTGTTTGCATTTTGTCTTTTCAAAAGCCTTTTTGGCAGTGTATCAGGTAGCTTTTTGTAACTGCCAAATTGAATAATTAATTTATAAAGGTTTAAACAGAGCAATTGTATAATGTGTCTACATGCATTTAGAATCATATCAAGGTGATTTGTTTGGTTTGGAAAATACAAAAAAGCAGAATGATCAGAGCTGAATCTTATGTCATCGGATTAGATCTGTGAAACTGGCCCTTCCCTTCACATCAGGTCACAGGCTCCATGTCACATGGCACCAGGGCTCTTAGCCCTCTGTGGTGACATGTTACTCTAAGGTCAGTCGGGTCGCTCAATTAGCAAAGGAGACAAAGACCTGGGCGTAGAGGAGGTGAGAGACCGGCCGTCCTGTCCAAAGCAATCCAACCACAATGCTCTCTGTTGCCCGTGTGTGTCTGCTTGTCTGGCCAAACCCTCATTTAGCAGTTCACTGACTGGAGATGTGCCTGCTGCTCTTCATGGAGCGTGCCGTGACAGCCAAGAGTCACTAAAGAGCTGAAGAGTCACTCCTGTGCCACATGGCGGGACTGTCGGCGAGACTATGATCTTACATCGACGAGTCAAAAGTCTGGCCTTGAAGTGACTGGCACAAGCATTAGTGTCAGAAAGACTCTGATGTCAGAAAGACTGGCATCGACAGGCGCAGATGCTGGGAAGGGAAATAAAGCTGCTCTTTGGTGTAGTAACAACATGCAGGGAAATGTATGCAAGCATATGTGTTTATGCAGTATAGCTTACGCTGTTACACAAACATCAAGGCATTCATTCATATGAATGTACACGCCCTCTGACACTAGACGCCCACCTCTTTTCCATCTTGCCATCCCTGTTGTAGACACTCATCCAGGGGGAATGAAACAGTGGAAGATTTCAGCTGAGAGCAAGATTGTAGTTGGAGGTATTTTTAGGTGAACCTCATTCTGATAGAGGTGTCTAGAGGGCTCAATCAGATCTGGTATGTACTTAGTAACGTTTTCCTCCTGCAGCAACAGCCACAGAATCAGAATCAGAATCAGAATCAGAATGAGCTTTATTGCCAGGTATGTTCACACATACGAGGAATTTGTTTTCGTGACAGAGCTCCGCAGTGCAACATAACAATAACACAATAACAAAAAACACAATAAGGAATAAAAAATACAAAAAAATACAAATAGGTGGGTAAGGATTGACAATATACAAATTGACAATGTATGGCAGGTATATTAAAATGAGCATTTATGTATGTACATGTATATTATGTGGAAAAGTTTTAACTGTACGCTAAGTATGTGTGTTGGATAAATAAGTGTATGTGTATATAAATATAAATATAAGTAGTGTATTGTGTTCCATGTATGTACATGTATATTATGTGCAAAAGATTTAAGTGTACGCTAAGTATGTGTGTTGGATAAAAAGTGTAGTGTATATAAATATAAATAGTGTAGTGTGTCCCACAGTTATTATCAGCTGTTCATAAGATGGATTGCCTGAGGGAAGAAACTGTTCCTGTGTCTGGTCGTTCTGGTGCTCAGTGCTCTGTAGCGTCGACCAGATGGCAACAGTTCAAAGAGGGAGTGTGCTGGATGTGAGGGGTCCAGAGTGATTTTAACAGCCCTTTTGCTCACTCTGGATAAGTACAGTTCTTGAATAGATGGGAGGGTTGTACCGATAATTCGCTCAGCAGTCCGGACTACCCTCTGTAGTCTTCTGAGGTCAGATTTAGAAGCTGAGCTGAACCAGACAGTTACTGAAGTGCAGAGGATGGATTCGATGATGGTGGAGTAGAACTGTTTCAGCAGATCCTGTGGCAGGATAAACTTCCTCAGCTGGCGAAGGAAGTACAACCTCTGCTGGGCCTTTTTCACAATGGAGTCAATGTGAATGTCCCACTTCAGGTCCTGAGAGATAGTGGTGCCCAGGAACCTGAATGACTCCACGGCAGTCACAGTGCTGTTCATGATGGTGAGTGGGGGGAGTGCAGGGGGGTTTCTCCTGAAGTCCACGATCATCTCCACTGTTTTGAGCGTGTTAAGCTCCAGGTTGTTGAGAGTGCACCAGACAGCCAGCTCTTTAACCTCCTGTCTGTAAGCAGACTCGTCACCGTCCTGAATGAGGCCGATGAGTGTGGTGTCATCTGCAAACTTCAGGAGCTTGACAGAGGGGTCCTTAGATGTGCAGTCATTAGTGTACAGTGAGAAGAGCAGTGGGGAGAGAACACAGCCCTGGGGAGCTCCGGTGCTGATTGTACGGGTGCTGGATGTGTATTTTCCTAGTCTCACTAGCTGCTGCCTGTCTGTCAGGAAGCTGTTGATCCACTGACAGACGGAGGTGGGCACGGAGAGCTGAGTTAGTTTGGGCAAGAGGAGGTTTGGGATGATCGTGTTGAAGGCAGAGCTGAAGTCCACCAACAGGATCCTCACATAGGTCCCCGGTCTGTCTAGGTGTTGCAGAACATAATGCAGTCCGATGTTTACTGCATCGTCCACAGACCTGTTTGCTCTGTAGGCAAACTGAAGAGGATCTAGCAAGGGTCCAGTGATGTCTTTCAGGTGGGCCAGCACCAGTTTTTCAAATGACTTCATGACTACAGACGTTAGAGCCACAGGCCTGTAGTCATTTAGTCCTGTAATTTTGGATTTCTTTGGGATAGGGATGATGGTGGAGCGTTTGAAGCATGAAGGGACTTCGCACAGTTCCAGCGATCTGTTGAAGATCTGTGTGAAGATGGGGGCCAGCTGGTCAGCACAGGATTTCAGACAGGCTGGTGTAACGCAATCTGGGCCTGGTGCTTTTTTCCTTTTCTGCTTCCGGAAGACCTGGCGCACCGCATCCTCGCTGATCTGTATTGCAGGTGTGGGGGAGAGGGGGGATGCAGGAGGTGTGAATGGTGAGAGCGCTTGATTGGAGAGGTGTTCAGGGTGGGTTGCAGGAGTTGTGAGTGGTGTGAACAGTTGTTTGGAGAGGCATTCAGGGTTGGTTGCAGGAGTTGTGAATGGTGAGAGCGGTTGATTGGAGAGGTGATCAGGATGGGTTGCAGGAGCTGTGCAGGAGTAGATATTGTCTGTGTACTTTGATGATGAAGACAACTTGCAGTCAGAACAGATTGTTCCCTGTGCTTCATCTACAGCTCTCATAAATCTGGAATATGCTTCGAAACATTGAGCAAACTCATAGCAAAAAGATTTATGGTAAACTGCTGTAATCCTTGTCCATCGGCCTTTTGCCACTCTAGCCCCTTCATGAAAGATTAATTCTACTTGCAAACTTGCAAGTAAGCACAGTAAGTACAGCACAACACCTAGTCCTGTCATTTCCATAAGAATACAAACCACCGCAGCTGCTCTTACCAGTATTTACGGAACTGTTTATGAAAATAAACAGTGCCGTTTCACATAAACATCTTCATAAAGTCATTAACTATCTCCGAAATTTACAGCACTGAAAAATGCATTAGATCCTGCCTTGATTTGATAGCCCTAAATTTCTCTGCTCATAAATATATTTATATAGTCTATTCACAGAGCGCACCAATTATAAGGGAAGCAGGGAAATTGTCAAACAATGTTTCAGCATGTTTAATAACATTAGGGTATGATCTTTCAAGGCAGTGCATCAAACATAGCCGCTAATGAGTAGCAATGGAGAACACAGAGGCTGCCTGGCCAAATCACGAGGCCTTGGAGAACTATACAACCAATGTCAACAATTTCACTCTCAGTCCTCATGCAAATCGACACCGTTTTGAGACCACCGTTAGTGGATAACACTTAGCTAATGGCTCCCTTTTGGCAGCCGTAATTACACAATGATTAGCTTTAGCCACTTCAAACTTTCACACTTCACCTTGTGTTCCTATAGTCTGCAGTGAGCAGGTCTGGGAACAGCCATGCAGACCAGCCAGAGCCAGACTTGTTCAAAACGGCACCTTCACATTGTGGATTCTATGTGTGGAGATATATTTAGTTAGTGCTAATCGAGCTGAATCCAATGCTTCCTGTCAGTCAAGGTGCTGGCCGACTATATAAACATATTAGTGGACAATGAAACCCATTCTACTGTAATCTAGAGTTTATTGAGGTCCAGACAAAATTAATGGTTAGCATGCTTCTGTCGAATTAACAATACTTTAAGTCAACCTGACCTGAAGTATGTGTCTGTTGGAGTGGTATTAAAATAGTATGCAGTATTTGGTAAATATGATAAGAAGTATTTTTGCACTACTGAAGAACTGAAAAATAAATTAGTTCATTTCATAAAGTCAAAACAAGTCTACGAAACATGTTTCTTAAAAAAAGCATTCATAAAACATTTACATGTATTCAACATGTCTTGAAGGAAGTTCAACAGCAATGAATATTTGAATGAATTAATAGATCGGCTGATTAATTAATTTAACATAAAAATAATACAGGTACATTTCTTTCTTTTCAAATAGAAAAAAAAATAGGATATATGAATTCAAATTAAATTGAAAAATTCTGCTTTACATTTTGAACAACTGAAGCATAGCAAGAAATACAATGCTTTTGTTCCTGGTACAGAGACAAAAATGTAAATGTGAAACATGCTAACAAATTGGAACCCTAATGTCACAGCAAATGAACAGTTTTAGTAACAGCTAATAAAAAAAAAAATAATAAAAAAAAACATAAGAATTAAATGAAGCTTCTTTATGACTGCATTTAGGCTCAGTTGTCAGGTTATTTTGCCCATAACTTCCCAAGCGCAATCAATAAATATCCTCATGTTGGTTTCACCCATCAATCCTCAGCAGAGCTAAAAAAAAAGGGAAGCATGCCTTTCTCTGATCAATATTACAACAGTGAGGCAAAGGGCAGGCACCTGAGACTCCAGCTATGTAGCCAGATAGTTCTTTATTTGTTCTCTAGAGGACTTATTTACCCCAGCCTTCAGCCTAGATGCTCAAACCACAACATTTCTGGCCTATCCACCTTAACATCCCCCTCTTCACACATGAAGCACCATAAGAAGTCTGATTCAAGTGATTTCTCTTTTTTTTCCAGTCAAGTTAAATGGTGCACCGCGTGTTCTACTGGATGGCAGGAATTGAAACATTTAAAAAGCCAACAGTGATAAGCCAAGCACAGACACCCTGCA
Source organism: Carassius carassius (assembly GCF_963082965.1). Lineage (NCBI taxonomy): Eukaryota > Metazoa > Chordata > Actinopteri > Cypriniformes > Cyprinidae > Carassius > Carassius carassius. The sequence continues at coordinate 6,638,106 of NC_081787.1, read as the reverse complement.
GACAGACCACCTCGCCTTGGAGACACTTAAGCATCTGTGGTTTTGACAGCATTTTTATCACACCCCCTACCCCCCTTTACCATCTGTGAATGTGCCCGGCAACATCAAACCGAGTCTGAGAATCAAAAGCCAGGAGACAAACCCATCCAGGGTACTACCCTCCACCGAAAACAAAAAACAAAAAAAACACCGTCACTTGTAGCAGAAAAAGAGTCATTGGCGTCTTTTAACGTGCATTGTGCAGGTAATGTTTTTCTCCTTTTCTCTCATAAGGAAAGGCCAGCGTTGCTGCCATGTGTGTAGTTAGAGGCCGTCTTACATCAATTACAGCGGATGGGCCTGACAGCTGTAATTACATACCTCAACACTGATTATGTGCGGTCTGTCATGGAGACCAGCAAGGCACCTATTTTCATGCACTCGTTTAAGCAGTCAGTTGTCAGGGCAAAGTGGCAAAGCAGGAACGGCCCTCTTCAAGAAGGAGGAAGGGAGGGAAAGTGGTGGGGATGTAGATTTCGTGGAGTCAAGTAAACCACCTCTTCATCAGTCCTGGCAAGATCTCCTGCTGCTCAGGGCAGTAATAGCTACTGCATAAAGAGCCAATGTTATTATTGTCACAACAGTGAAGGATTCATAGGAAATAGGGGTAGACCTGCTCATTGATGCTGTTGTCTTCTCTTCTGCACAAAGCAAAGACCTGTGCACAACCAATTCAACAGGAAGTTGTCAATAGGACTCAACCTAGTATTTCAGACAATATCGAGTGTTAAGTGGCACAGTGACCGATATGGCTATGTTAGAGGTGGAAATTAAGCTGATACATTGAGCTCACTGAATGGATTCCAATGAAAATCAAATATGCTATTAATATTTAATTCACTGTCTATGCAAGTTGAATGCATTTGGTGATCACATGGTAAAATAGTAAACATTTTTTATTCACTAGCTAACTAACGTAAAATTAAGACTTTAAAAAATGGCAGTGGCAGCACTCCAACATACATCACGGTTGTGTTTCAGGCAAACCGAATTTGAGTCCTGGCACGTGGTCCTTCCTGATCCCATCCCCCCACCTCTCTCTCCTACTTCCTGTCTGCCTTCTGTATTGTCCTGAATAAATAAAGGGAAAACAATAAATTACACTATTTTGGATGCATTTCAATCACTCTTGAGCACCAGTCTCTTAAAAGAAAAAAAATCTTCCTGTGCCCTAGCCATGCCACCCTCGCCCTTTTCAAACCCCCCTCCCAGACATCCATATTCCAACCCCCAACTCTCAAATTAAAATCCTGGCCAATCCAGCTGTGAGTTCGGGCAAACTGCCAAACTGTCTGGCAAACAAAATAAAAATCTCTGAAACATATACAGTAGCTATGATTTCACCAAGCTTTTGGACTCTAAAGCCCATCTACAGCATTTACATAGCTGTCATTTAATGCGTTTACATTTCTCACCCATTATGGTTACGTGTAATCTCATGCAAGCATTTTGTGTTCTTTTATGGGCTGAAAGTCATAAAAGGTTTAAAGGGATAGTTCACCCAAAAATGAAAATTAGATGTTTTTCTGCTTACCACCAGGGCATCCAAGATGTAGGTGACTTTGTTTCTTCAGCAGAACACAAATTATAATTTTTAGCTTCAGTCATTGCTGTCTCTCAGCTGCACAATGCATGGCAAATGGTAACAGAAAAAAAAACATGCACAGAAGAATCCATATTAAACCATGTTTCTCGTGACAATACATTGATGTGTAAAGACACAAAATGATTTGTGCAAGAAACTGAACAGTATTTATATGTTTTTTACCTCTGATTCACACAATGTCCGAATTGTTTGATTTGGTTTCATTTGGATTTGTCTGTGTTTTTTTTTTTACTCTCATAGATTCTGTTACCATTTGCCATGCATTGTACGACTGAAAGACTGCAACGACTGAAGCTAAAAATCTTAATTTGTGTTCTACTTTAGAAACAAAGTCACCTACATCTTGGATGCCCTGGGGGTAAGCAGATAAACATTTTTAGGTGAACTATAACTTTAAGCAAAACCCAATCTATACACTAACATTTTTGCCCACAACCCCAATTTCGTTCTTTCATTATTTAACAACATGCACATTTAAAACTGAAGAAAAACTAATTTAAATGTGACTTTCTTGTGCTATAACTAGCTGATTTTTGATTGTACATGCATTAAATAATTTCATTTTAAAAGGAAAGTACAATATAATGATCAAATCAATCAAAACAAACATTCTCAAATGTTTTAGGCTGAGAATTGACAATAAATGTGAACATCTTAAAGGAAATTAAATACAATTAAAAAAATAATAATAAAGTTCACCCAATTACATAACTCTTGTTGGCGACATCACGATGATAGACACTACAATTACAAGCAAAACACACACTAAAAAAAAAAACTTTGCTGTGGAGGAACATTAAGGCTATGTCCACATGAAGTCAAAGCTTTCTCTATCCAATCCTCTATTTTTTTCTCATGTCGAGAAATATCTGCATCCACATGAAACCACAAAACTGACAGAAAACGATGTTGTATACATGCCAGTCCAGTATGTAGCACTGTAATTCTGCCACAGAGATACACTAAAAAAGGAGAAGAAGATTTGGACAATGTGCATAAACCGTGCGCGCGGTATACAAACGAACATGGAACAATACATTTATTAATCTGTTAATGTTAGTTAATAAAAAGGCAATCGTTCAGTGTTTATTCATGTTTTTGTTGCTGTTACATGACATTTCGGTGTCTGACTAGGGGCAAGATGTGGGATGATGATGTCATAGTTTCAGAAAATATACAGATTCGATGTACAAATGAAAACGCAAGGGCAGTGTTTTCAGATTTATCCCCTCTGGGACCCGGTTTAAAAAAATATCGGTTTCACTCTCTCAAAACACTGGATCCATGTGGACGAAATGCCTATACCATACAAAATGTACAGTATGTGTATAAGGAGAAACGTGTCTCCATGTGGATGGGGACTAAGACTAGTTAGGCCTAACTGTCCTCTGATATTAAATTGTTAACTCCCTGGTTACATGATTTCAAAGAGACAGTTGGCCCAATGAAAGACAAATGAAAATAAAACATGTTAGAACAGAGAAGCTGAAGACAACTGCAAAGTTTGTCATGTCTAAACTTGAATGCTGAATTATTTAAAGAGGTCTGGGTGTTTATATTACTTGATTTCAGTGAGGAGATTTTTTCATATCTGACCACTGTTATTTCCTTATGACCAGTTAAGATGCGTTTTCAATATATTGTATTATGCCACAACTGAATTTCTGCAAACTATAATAAGCAAATGCATGTGCTTATAAAGCTCTCACACTTCAGTCAATTCAGCAGTGTGAGGTATGAGTGCTCCCTTTTCAGTGACCTTCAATAGTATATTGATTTCTGTGATACAAAAGTGGCCACTCATAGCCCAAACTCACATGTGCACAAGTTTCATTGAGCTGCAGCTGCTTTCTCCCATAAAACCTCCAAAGCCGTAATCCCAAAAGTAATAAAAAAAAGAAGCACACCATTTTGCGGCAACAAACAACAAACATAAAACCACCTAAGTGCAAGTGTGCATCGCTATTTGTCCGAATGCATTGTGAGGATAAATGGCATTTAATCCTTACGTCAACCCCGACCCAGACTAGTTCCACACACCCCAGCCTTACAAAGACCATCCTCCAATAATAAGCTGTCTAGTCCTTGGCTTCCAGGCCTTTGTCATGTCGACTATCGACATGTTAGAATAAACAAAATTTCACATGTCAATTAAATGAGTGTTGCCCGGGTGATTAGCAGATCCCACTAATTGTCTAACTCCTCCTCCGCCATAATTTTCCACATGGACGAACAGGAAAGAGGGCTTTGTCCAACAGGGCCCCCATCAAACATGTCGAAGATGAGTCTTTACGTCCTCCTCCACTTCTTCCCATTCTCCTGGGGAGAAGCCGACGAAGAGAGGAATGAGGTGGGGAGATGAGATTGGAAAAGGGAGGGATTGGATTCACTTTTCAGGGCGCCCTGCTCAATTTGGGCATCCAGCTGATGGGGTGCAGTGGGAACGCAAACAGTGGGTCCTGGACGCCCAACACACGGCCCCATTCACACACTCCCACACGTGCACCATCACTGATAATTACCCAACTGGCCCCCAGAGACAAGACGTCCATAAAGACTGGGCCACTAACAGTTTTAGACAGGCACTTCCAAGGTCTTCCTTTTCCACATACTCAAATTTTTTTCTACCCAGGCATATGTTTGTTTTCCTTGCCTTAATGAACATGTTCTCTGGATCTATTTCACATTTGGTCCATCACACCAACAGGGTGATGTTAGAGCATCTGGTTGGCTTCGGTGGATCTGACATGATGGAAAGCAGATTGTTCTTGCTTTAAAATAATATATATTAGCAAATACACTGGCTTATCTATGCACTTCTGCTGTCCAGTTTCATTCCAGCATAAGGCTGTTAATTACAAACAACTTGAAGTCTGCTGCCTGTAATTTTGATGTTAAAATTATTTCTGCCGTCCCATTTTGAAGGGATAGTTTAGACAAAAAGGAAAACTGTCATCGAGATTTACTCACTTTCAAGTTGTTCAAAACCTGTATGTATCTTCTTCTGCAGAACACAAAAGAAGATCATTTGAAGACTGATGTGTTCCGGAAAACACTGGATCCCACTCACATTCAATGAAAAGAAAAATGTTTTCAGAAGAAAGTCAACTACCACTTTTAATGCGTCTTGCAACACTGACCCAAAACCAATGCTATCAGTTTGTGGCAGACAGTGGAAGTGCTTTCTGGTGAAGTGAAACCTGTCTCAAAACAGTAATTGTTTTTGCAATTGCATCTGAAACTCCAGATAGTGCACACACTGCACGTTTAAACACATATACATACATACACACACACACACACACACACACACACACACACACACAGACACAGACACAGACACAGACACAGACACACAGACAGATAGATAAGATTATTATTATTATTATTATTAAAGCTGCACTCCAGAATTGTATCCACTCTAGCACCTTCTGTGGCTAAAACATAAATTTGCAAGTTAATCGCGATGTTTAAATTATTATTATTTAGCTTACTTTTCAGTTGCACTTGGTACTACAAGGCACATAAAAATATGTAGTATGAGCACGTGTATATTAGTATAAACCGCATAAACATACAAGGACATGAGGAAAACCTCAAATATCCTGTCAAATCAATCACTATTTATGTACACATATTTTTTATTTTTACCTCAGAACTCTTTAGTGCAGCTTTATTCTAGAAGTATTTCAGCATGAACTTGTCACAAAATACAGTTTTAATAATACATCATTTTGAGGAATTCGAAAACCCAACCTGACTCAAGTTTTCAGACTTCTCTCAAGTGATCACAATCGAATTCTGGTCAAAGAGGACACAGCCCTGTCAATACTGCACTTTCTCAAGTGAGCAGACCATAGGACTAATAATAGATTAGGGGAATCTCACATCTGAATCTACCTCACACACTGAAACAGGAGAAACATGATGGGCATGAGTGTGACATTTATCCGTACTCTAAATTCATTCACTCAGAATCATGCTCACTCTCCCTCCTTTACAGAGTGCATTTTCCCAGAGCCCAATATTATGTTTGTGTGTGTCTGTGTGTGTGTAGGCAGTGAGTGCCAGGTTGTGTCATATGTAAGTACTCATGCATTAATGTGTGTGTGTGATAGAGGTGCAGCTGACACAGACAGTATCTTGAACAAATCTCAGTGGAGAGTTGAAAGACTGTCTCTGAATCTGATTATACCAATGAATTCTCTTCTCCACACATTACTTTCCACATGAACACATAAAATGAAAATATGACACCAACTACTACATTTGTCCTAAAAATGCCATTGTGTTAGTGCCCTCAAATTATTCATTGCAAGTGAATAAGTGAATATAATTTATTCCAGTAAATGTTGTTAGTCAACAATTTTACATTTCCAACATGTAAAATTTGAAGCATTTTAGTTATTAATCTTTAGTGATAAGTCATTTGACTTTTCACTTTCTGTGATAAAATCAGATAAAATAAAAAAAGTCCAACTTATTTTTGATAAAATGCTAAAACAAATAAACAGTTATTTTAAGCGGTTTTAAAGGCTTAATTTAGTTAATTATTTAAGAAATCTGGTAGAGCTATTTAATCAAATGTATCATTTTGTGACAAAAAAGAATACAATTATTTTAAACGGTAATAAATGACTTAAGTCTACCAATGTCTTGACAAATTGCTAAAATAAATACATAAAATAAACACTGTCCATTTCATTTTTTATAAACCGTTTAAAAAAATAAAACAAGCCAAACATTCATTTATATCAGTTTGGAAGACTTTTACTTTATCAATTTAAATAGTTTGCCAATAAATAAGACATACCATTAAAAACTGGTTTACAAAATGTATTGACTAACCAAATAAAATAAAAATTACACAATAAAATTAAACATTTAAATTTAAATTAAATAACTAAATAAATAAATTCCACCTCATTTCTTAAACTGCTAACTTAAATTTTTTGTACATTTAGTGACATGGGCTGAACTTAGTTTTTAATGCTTCTCAAAGCAGTAAAAACTCCAACTACAGTCATTAAAAGTCTGCAAAGGGCTGTGAACAAGAGTAGGAAGGCGGTGGAAGGGGATTTGAGAGGGGGTTTAGGTTTCTATGGCAACACTGAAGTTCATGTCCCACTGTGCACTGGAGAAAGTAGCAGAGCTCTGGAGGGTTCCATCCATACAGTACAGATAAGCCCTTTGTCGAGGGCTGGATGGGGTAGAGTTAATGCAAGACATGTTTGCTGGCTCAGGACTGGCCCCGTAATATTAAATAAATCATGGACACAGGCTCCTGAGAGACAGGGCTGTGGAGTGCTCGGGACAGGACCCCTAACGTCTAGAAGGAGTTGGCACTAATCTCACACAAAGAGGTAATCTGGAAAACTGTGGGGCTTCTCTGCTTTGTCACAATGTGTAAGGGCCCTTGTATTTAAGGATGGCTGCTTTCACAGTGGAGTTAATTAAGGTAGAGTTTAACACAAATTGCTGAGGACAGAACCTAATTGATGGCCTTGAGGGTCAGAGAGCCACCTTAAGCCTTGCAATCTGAACTGTGAGTCTATAAGCTGGGCTGACATGGGAAAACTAACTTAACAGAGAAGCCATTCTCTGTTCTGCACCAATATATATCACAGCAAACTCAGAAAATAGAAAGAAATACCCGTTATGACTAAGAGACTTGAGAATAGATTCCACCAATACAATAGATCAATACTGTCTCTGACTTCTCTCACAACTCTGACAAACTTGATATGTCTTGTGCAGGCAAGTGCAGTGAGTCACACTCAAAAGATAACATAAAAAGAAAGACATCTTTAAACATCTGACAATGATTGCAAATGATGCGCCTCTTCTACAATAGATAAAGGCTACTCCCCTTAGAATATCACTCACGAGTGGTACAGAATCTAAATTCCATCAAAGACAAACACCCCATGCCACCTGTGACAAAGAATATAACAAGGTCAATATTTAAATCTTTTTCAAAAAATTCTGTTTATCCTTCCAAAGGCAAAAAATAATTGTTATGGCAGACATCAGAGCACTTCCTGGATCAATGGCTTCTTAATAAGGAATGTGTCCAGGGGCTAAATTAAGATTTTGCAGTTTCCCATAGCCATGTATATACACACACTACAACAAAACATACTACATGGACATAGGTACAATGATAATTTTTCACATTGATAATGTATTTTTATTTTATTTTTTTAAATAAACCAACATAACATAACATAATATAAATACCATAAAATATACCAATACATATTTGGTGGGCTTGGGCAATATTTTTTTATTATTTTACATTTATTTATTTATATTATATATTATTTAGATAGAATATTTTCTTTTCTGTCCAAAAAATAAAGAAACTCGCACAAGTTTGGAACAACTTGAGGATCAGCAAATGATGAAAGAATATTCACTTTTGGGTGATTTAACCCTAATCTCTAAATATATCATAAAATAAATATGCTATGCCAAAAGAACCATAAAGACTACAAAATGCATTAACTTCAGAAAACAACGTGTTGGTACAACAGGAATTATCAACTCATTAACATTCACGTAAGAAAGGGCTTATTAGAAACTCTGGGAAAAGAAAGTTGACAGTTTTTGGTCACATGACTAGAAGTAAACACAAATAACTCTCACAGCCCATCCAGAGTCAGCATCCAATGCTTTTAGTCTTCATGATGTGATGTGATGCATGATTATAAATGCAATCCCAACACTGCCTGACACAAACAGATATCAAAGGCCATAGTTACACCTTATATTAACATATATAAACCTTTGACTAGGGGTTAATTTTCAGTAATGAGCAGTCTATAAAGTGAGAAGATTGGCTTTGACTACTGCGACTGATTTAAAGAGCTGTACAGAAGAGCTTTGTCTTCAGGTGTTTTGAGTGTGTGAAGAACACAAGCCTCCAAATTCATCCTGGTGGATGCGCTAACCTTACTGCTTGTCCTCAAAGTATGAACCTAGCCCTGATGCAATCAAACTAAGACAGCAATGCAGCCGTTTGCAAATGCACCATAAAAATAAAATTTGAAGACTGGAGAATGAGAACATACTGACTTTGTTGGCCTGCAGTTGTAAAGCAATGTCAGACTCAAGTTTCCCTGAACATGATAAATAGCCCCAAACGTACCCATCCATGGAGTACCCACCCCTGACTGCCTGCTGCTCCTTGGGGGCAGCACCACCTCCTGACCTCCTCTACTAAAGGGTCAAAGGAAATTTAACACAAGGCTCCCACATTCCTCCAAGGTGATAATTGCTGTTGCTCTCTACAGGGGGCCATCAGGCAGTGGGTAAACAGGAGGAGCTTAAAAAACTCACCTACTCCCCTCCCCTCACACAGCATCCCGTGGATGACACACATGAATTATGGCATCAGCTGACAGTGTGTCGACAGCGACACCAGCGCAGCGTATGTTCTTTACAGCCCTCGCAAGTGTGCAGCTGTTAGGCTCAGTGTAAACAGCAGACCCACTTCACACCTTCAACGTCTCCGAGCATGCTAATAAGATTTATAGAATTTCAATTTTCAAACTGAGCACCTAATAAAACAAAACATCATGGTGGCTTAATTAGTCCTCTTCATCATCTATACCCCCCACTCTGTTGTCCCTTAAGGAGAAGGCCTTGGAGGGAACTGATGGATGGACCATGTCAGGGATGAGACCTCCCTCATTAATTCAGGACTGAAGCACTGTTCCTCTTGTGGACCTGAGCCGTGATAATGTGCAGCTAAGATCCAAAATTAACTTCATGCCAATGGCAGGTGAATTAAGAAACTTTATCCACTGCAGATATTTCTGACCAGCCATGAAAGTATTTATTAATATTATTATTATAAAAATGCATTGTCAAGAGATACTCAAGATGCAAGGAATATTACAAATATGGTTCCACAACTTCACTGCATTACTCCAAGCTCCAAAAAATAAATAAATAAAAAACCTTCGGATATGAAAGAAGTGTTATTAAAATTCTGGCTGACCAATAAGCAGATCATTATTTTCATCACAATGGCTGATATTAAAATTCTGATGCTTTTTTTGTGTTTATTCAAAATATAAATATTTTCTAATAATATAAGTCTTTACTATTACTTTTTATTAATTTAACACATCCTTGTTGAAGAAAAGTATTAATATATAAAAAAAGAGAGAAAATAGATTTTGAATAGGAGTGTATTGTTAAAAAAGGATTTCTATTTTAAATATACGCTGTTCTCTTTTAAATTCTTTATTCATCAAATAATCCTGAAAAAATAATCAAAGGTAATAATATATATATATATATATATATATATATATATATATATATATATATATATATATATATTATTTGATAGAATTTAGAATATATGTATAATATATATTTAGATAGAAATTAAACTGAAATTGCATTAAATCAGGTTCTTTTCACCAAGATTATGCTGCAAGATTTTTTCTCAACTACATTTGAGTCCCCAGTTCCTGCAATTTAGCAAATTTCCAGTTCATACCCATAACTTCCTGTTAATTCTCATAAAACCCTGTTAATTCCCATATATTTCCAGTCTTGAAAAATTCTGCAACCCTAGTCATAGTCAAATACTTCTCCATCCTTGATGAAAAGTCTATTACTCAGATACAATTCTTTGTGACTTTTATATTTTATTAGTTGTACTATTTAAAATACCCAATTCATCTCATATGCTTGTTAGTGTGTTAAATAGGGAGACAACCACACCATTCTGGGAAGTGGGTCCCGAAGACAGAAGTTGAGAAGCACTGACCTCAGGATGACATTTAAGATCAGCTTTCTCAACACAACCTTATGACAGACTGCAAGATGTCTAAACTTTCTAAAATAATCTGTACTACATAACTATTATAAATCTTCCACAAAAACATTCTGAGAACCAGTGTCCAACCATTCCTCCAGCACAAAATCCAATATCCCATAAACGGATATAGACAGCAAAGTCTGGTTAAGAACAGCCTGTCTTTGGTGTTTGGTTAAGGCTATTACTTTTAAGGGTAAAGGAATACATTTTCTTGTCTGCTCGACATTTCCTGGCCTGTGCCCACATGTGGTTTCCCCGAGCCACACAGTGAGGCTTTGGGGGTAATAAAAGCAGAGGTGGTGATTAAGGAGAAGAAATAATGGTCTCCACAAAACCTGGAATGCGTTTAACTGCCACACCAACCCGGGAGTCATTCAGGGCCCAGCTCCATTAATATCTGGCATTATTCAGCTTTTCCAGGGCAGATGCATTTTTGACTTATTAGGGTCGTTAGCTTAACGGTCGTACAAAACCCTAACATGGCATAAAAAAAAAGAGAAGTTCATAATTTCTGGAACCATATAGGATAGCATGAATGTACTGTTTCACTCAACCTGATCTCATAAGAAAACTTAACTATTTTACATTGTGGCAAATTGGTTGCAAATTTGTATGATATAGCCATGTAATACGATTTATAAAAAAAAAATGAAAGCATGAAATCCCACCTCTGACCCCAACTCTAAACTAACCATCAGTGAAGCATAAGATCATACAAAAATTTACAAATGAGATTTATGACTTCATACAAATTCATAATCAATTCACCAAAACATAAAATAATTATGAATACGAACTTCCACAAGACCGTGTTGGTTTCACTTGAAAATACCTGCCCACTGAGGCAAGACAAGCAATTCACAGTTTGTCTAATGCCTACTAATTTTTGTCAAGCCATGCTTCCGTTATGCTTTGCTAACCTGCCTACTGATTTAACCTTGTTAAATTTTTTGATTCCTCTGTAAATCCTGGATAAGGAAGGACATATGTCACAGAGTCTCTCACTCAAAGACATCCTCCATGTCACTGTGTGCTTAGCACACCCAAACCCCATCACTTTCCTCATTACATGCATTTCATGGCTCTTTACGGCTCTGGGTTTTATCTGGGATTTAACATTTCTCTTCTTGCACTTGATATCCCTAGCCCAGTAACTTGCAATCAGGACCTGGCGCAGGGCTCTAGAGCTGCAGAGTGGCACCTTGATTTCTGCAAAGTACCAATGTTGCAGTTAAGCCCTGATAATTACAGGTCAAAAATACACTCCCGGCCTCCACACACAAAACACACTGACCTGAGCTAATGGTTAGAGTGTGGGAGCAACGACAAGGGTTTGCATTTTATCTGCTTGTTCAGTTGTTCTACAATGTGGGCAGGGTAAGAGGGTCCGTGTGTGCAATTTTCTGTGCTTTGTATGTCTGTTGAGTGTGTCTAATTGAGAGCAAAGCAAAAAAAAAAAAAAAAACGTTTCCAATAAATATCCTGCTCTTAATTTTAAACACCTGCCCATAAACCTCTGAGGAATGCTAAATAAAACCAAAGCTTTCAGAAAAAAGCATTCTGTCTGTCTCTCACACCAAGACAGCAGGATTTGTAATGGCTGGAACTAAGAACAGTTCAGGCTGGACCGGCTGTGGAAAAAAAAACAACCTTAAATGCACTGGTACACGCTGCACAGTAGGGATGTGCATAAGTAATCGACTAAAGAGTCAACTGGTAAGGCCCTGTCCCAAATGATGCTTTAAGATGTTGTGTTCACAATTTGGTGTGGCCCAAAAATTATGGATTGTGGGTGGATAGTGAACACAAAAAGGCAGGTGCTCATGAAGGGACACTCTAGTGGGCATGTATACAAATCAGCCATTGCATGTACACAAGTGTGCAATCTGAGACAATCCTGAATAAAAATCTTCAAAATTGTTCATGTAATTTTTTGTTTTCATCTAGGTTTATCCATTTGAGTCCTGGCTTCCTGTCATCTAAATACTATTCTGTATAAGAAAGGCAAAAGGACAAAATAGAAATATATTTATTAAACTTAAATAATAAATATATATAAATAAATATAAATATATGTTTAAAATGCCCCTGTCCAGTCCTGAGTATTTTGACAACGACAAAGAATCTAATTTACACATGTTGGTAGCACCTAAACGAGAGCAAAAAATAAGATAACAGATTAATAAAAAAAAAAAGATGAGTGTCAATCAAGCTTTCTTTATGTCCACCCTCCATATTCAATCACAAAACACACCGCAGACCTTGTGCACATCAAAATAGGGCAGCAAAAGGGTCTTGAACTTGCTTTCAATTTTGACCCCCAGGAGGGGGACGAGGGGTAACCTAGGGGCTGGAGACATTTCTATTAGACTGGAGCTCTGTTTTCGATTGCCCAAACTTCTGACGCCTTCCGCTGCTGCACCTGTCAGCTGTCAATAGACCCCCTGCCCACACCCTTTCAGCATGGTGAATATATGACCATGCTGAATGCCTCCACCCAGCTAATTACTGAGACCTCAAAGGCCAGGATCTGCTGCACGCACCACTATGACACCAATCTGACCTATGCATCTTATATACACCCACACACACATACACAAACACACTTATACATGCGGGTCGCCCGTGATCATGGCTGATGGATGCACTATTGCATGGTAGGAGATTAAAAGAGCTGTCTACACGCAAGCATTAATAATATAGTTATCACTCCAGACAGACAGGCAAAACAGACGGCAGGTTTAAACTCCATCGCAATACTGAAGTCCTGGCAGGACATTGCATCTTAATACACACTCTCTGCAAGAGATAAAATATATGCAAAATATAAACCAACATTAGGGGAAACCAGGGCTAGTTGTCACATGCATATGCCTCAGTCAATATACTATGCTGAGTCCAACGTCTCATTACACAAATGTGTTTTCTTTAACAGAAAACACATACATATATACATTGTATATATATACCTATATATTGTGAATGAGATTCCTCAATCAAATTTTGAAGTAGATCTTGTATGAAACTATTAAGCACAACATAATCAAAAGGCACTTTAAGGCAAGAGTCAACTTTTTAATAATAATTAAAGTTATGATGAAACTGAACAAATTCTTCCGTATTGTGACATACTGCTGAGTGTAATGGCTTACTGAAAAATAAAAAAGAAATGTAGGGTGGCGACTTGGTTCTATCCGTCAGTTGTTTGGATTTTGAGATGTGGGTGTTGCATTCAAAAGTGGAGACTGATGAACCAGAGCTTGCAGGGACGGCTTTAAAAGGTGCTCTAAGTGATGTCACACATTTTTTAGGCCAAAACATTTTTTGTCACATCCAACAAACATCTCCTCACTATCCGCTAGCTGCTTGTCCCCTGAACACACTGTAAAAAACAGGGTCTCTCTAGACACCACAGGCTCCACAAACAACAAGAAAAACAAACTGGGCTCACCCGCACCACAAAACATAACAAACTGTTCCAGCCAATAACCGACAAGAAAGATTTGGGGGGGTTAGTGCACGGATGAGGAGGAGGGAGGGTCTAGCTAGCCTCCGTTTTGTTTGACAACAATTTGAACGTCAACAAGAAGTTATGACTCCCGGCATCGTTTAGAGCACCATCGCTTAGAGCACCTTTAAGAGGACTAACCACACCACACATCACCAGAAAGAAGTCTGTCATATTTATATTTATATATATGTGTGTGTGTGTGTGTGTGTATACATAGAATTTTTTTCCATAATTTGCACACCTTTTGTCTTGTAGAGAGACATGTTGTCACAATATATGGGGTAAGTTTGCATACACACACACACACACACACACAAACACATATATTTTTATTTTTTTATTTTATTAAAGTATGTGCTTGTACAAAAAAAAAAAACTCTTATAAAATAAATAAAATAAATTTGGCACCAGTCTCCTCTCTGTAGAATTTTATATGTGAGTAGCCTACACTACAGAATACATCATGTATTCATGTCTAATATAAATTATTTTTACATAAAGAAACATAAGTACAGCATGGCATGGCACAAAGCATAGACAATAATTTTCATGTAATCATGCACGAAGCATGATATAAAAATGTGTACACCAGCGGGACAACATTCTCAAAAGCACGTTCCAGGTCGACGTGTGTATCCCAAGAACAACAACAACAACAAAACACATGACCACATACGTCTTGGCACCTGATTCGCTCTCGTCACAGTGATGCAGGAGCTCAATCATGGATGCGCCTCATTAACACTTCATAGCGCGAATCGTTGCAGGTACATCTTCGCTTTATCTCGCTACATAAATTCACCATAAAATGTGCTGTACATAGTCATACCCATATATAACGACATTTGCTTCAACTGTCAAAACTCCAGCACTCACTGCCTGTGGTGTTTGTCTCCTCTCTCTGACCCAGACAGCTGCACCTGCGAAAGCCCACCGGCTCTCTTCCAACACAATTCTCCAACATGAACGTATATGTTAAGTTGAAGACAATATAACAGAACTATAGTTACTCAGACTAGAGAATGCGACATGTTATCTGTGCCGCCCGTGCAAACTGCCATTGCTGCGTACCGGCGTCACTGAGAAAGTGTGTCGTCTGCGCTGAACTTGCAGAGGATGAAATTGATGGAGAAGCGCTCACTCAGCTCAGGTCCTCAGCATCCACCTCCCAAAACTATAGAAACCTGTCTCGAAGCATCCGGGCAGGGCGTCCCACACTCACCGTCTGTCCTGCGACCTCTTTTTAGTTTTGACCCGTTGATGTCATTTCCTGTATGATTACCACATCTACATTGAGTCGTGTCAAAAACCACTAATTGGGCGCAATTTTTCAGCTCGCTTGACCACTCTGGACTTATAGGGTCACGCGAGCGGTTATTACAAAGAAATTCGAAAACAAATCTTTCAGGTTTAGTGTTCTGAAAAATTTAAAGTGATATTCAACATCCTGCTTCGCGCGTCCGCCGACTGTGGCGCATTTACTTTTACGTAATCACAGAATAATTCAATCGCACACCTTTATGGAGTCAAAAGCGTTTATAGGAAATGTTTTATGTAAATAACTTTTATCAAACTTTCCCAAAAGGCCTTTCTTAAATGCTCTTCTTGGAAGTCTGTTGACAAAAACATGGTGGAGTTTTAATCTGTAGCCTAATTTTAGCCTAATTGAATGAAAACACCAAATTAATTACAGGCTGTGTACGTGTGTGTGTGTGTGTGTGTGTGTGTGTATATATATATATATATATATATATATATATTAAAGAACATATACATTTAAAGAACAAAAAGCAATACGGAGATTAAAAAGGCAAACAAAAAGTTATATTATATTATATATATATATATATATATATATATATATATATATATATATATATATATATATATATATATATATATATATATATATATATTAAAGAACATATACATTTAAAGAACAAAAAGCAATACGGAGATTAAAAAGGCAAACAAAAAGTTATATTATATTATATATATATATATATATTATATATATATATTTTATTTCCGTATTGCTTTTTGTTCTTTAAATGTTTATTCAAAGACTTATACTGTCAACTACTGGCAGGTGGTATGATAATTTGGTTAAACTGATGGAGGGAACTTCTCGACATCTTCCATATAAATTTAGTGTTGATCATAGGCGTCGATTTCGGGGGGGACGGGGGGGACAGATTTCGTCATGAGTCATTTTGTACCCACCACTTTTTTTTTTTTTTTTAAACCTCGAGTTCTGCTGCTGCGCTGGCTACACGCTTTTCTGTTCATTAAAACTGCAACAACTGTAACATTGGGATACGTTCTAGGTTGGGGGAGGGGGAGTCATCGTGTCACTGTTATTATTTTCTCTATATGCCGGTTTCAACGGCAACAACATAAACAAACGTTACAGCGCATGCGCGCTTTTGCGGACCTAACTTAACTTCCGGTAGACTTCCAAATAGAATCAATAACATCAGCCAAGTCCCTCTAGAGTAGATATTTTTGATAACAAACAAAATATGTTTGCTGCATGGATCAGGCGGACTTAATGAGAATGCAAATCCATTCTTTGCCAATAGGAGATGTTTTAAAGCATAGACATAAAGCGCGAGAAATGGAGGTTTCCCCAGTAACAGCTGTAAACAAAGTACGCTCACACACGCTGCTTTATCAGGCAAATAACATGCAAGTCTTCCTTCAGAAATACAGCGATATAAAAAACACCTGTGCCTCGTTTTGATATTTAAACATGTAAATGTAAGGGATTATTATTATTAAACGTGCAGTACATAACGTTACTCATGTTTATTCAGCGAAGCCTTTTTGAAAATCGATCAGTTTTAAAATTGTGGTGAGTTTCCAAAAATAAATAAATGTATGGGAAACACATCCCGCAGCACAACCACCTGAGCCCTCAGTCTACTCATCGCCTTGACTTTAACCGTTTGTAGAAGGCACTGCAGCCAGACCGATATACACAACACAGACCGGAAGTTAACTTAGGTCCAGGCGCGTGCGCCCGATGAAACCGTCTATATAACTATCGCGCTTCTTTTTTTTAAAGAATGTTTTTCAAATGAGTTGACAGTTTGGAATGGACAGTGAACGAGCGGGAACGAGGCTACCTAGTCTTTGCTGGGATTGGCCAGAATTTCTGGCGAATGTATCATAGACGAGCAAGTCATTTAGCCTTCATACAATATCACAAGGTTGCATCCTAGTGCCATGGACTATAACATATCAAAGTGATAACTTGTAGAACAAATGGATGTTGTTGTACACACAGCAAGGGTCTGCAGACCATTGACACAAAGGTAAGACGCGATAACTTATGTTTATTAAGATTTGCTGGTATTATGGCTAGGTCTTGTGCATTTGCACACAAGGGATCGGCTGTTTTAATTCTTCTCTTGCAATTAATGTTACGTTAGACTTCCTTAGCCACCAACTTAATTAACTAGTTACGGCTTGCGTTCATACAGCAAGTGTTGGGGGAGATGATTGTTGAGTAGTCAGTATCTTGTTTAATTATTGCTTGAATCTATTGCTGAATTCTGAAATAGTTGTGATGATGATGATGATGATGATGAGGAATGGATCAAGTTTTAGTCAAAATGCCTGATGTAGATTGGATGGATGCATGTTGTTGTGAATTGAGAGCAGTCAGATCATGGTGTGATAGTCAATAGTGTTCATGTGCTACACGTATTTTTGCTTTTTCAATCTTGATAAAATTTGTAGTGCTTAAGTTGTGTTGTGTGTAGATATGGTAAATTGTACTGGGAATTAAATCAAATTATTACATGGCTTGGTTGAATTCCACTGTAGAATGAAGTCTGTTATTTCTTGATAATAACACCGTTGCCATGAAAAACAGAGCGTTGGTATGGACGCGGCAGGATTCTAATCGTAGAGACGGAACTATTTTCTTTAGCGGAAGCAATACAATCGTGTTTAAATCAATAAACTCTTTTTTAAATCAATATTTTGTGTCAAATTATTGATTTATTTGGTGGGTAGCCATGTAATAAGCGGGATAATGTAGAGCGAGGCCCGATTTTGGGTTAGATTTTTTCCCCCGTTTTCAGTGGTTATAACAAAGCAACATGAAAGAGAAATTTGGTAATCATTGTTTAGGTACATTAAACCACGTCATGGCCATGTCATATTGTCAACATGGTACTTATATGATGATATGAAGCAGATTAGTGGGTCATATATCATATGTCTAATGCTTTGTACGGCTTTCTTCTTCATAAAACGAGTCGGACATCATCACATTTTTGTATTCATTTTTATTTATTTACATTAATAAGATACAGGACGTCTTTCAAAACATGACCTGCGCGAAAGAGAAAAAAAAAATGCATCATTGTACCCACCACTTCTGAAAATGCACTTCTGAATGCGTCTCTGTCCCCACCACATTTCAAACCAAACTGACGCCCATGGTGTTGATCAATTGCAATTATAGCCATATATTTGAACAGACTACAGTGTTTCTTTACAAAATGATTAAGGTCATGTGTTGATCAGGTATTTTGATTTTGCATGAGTGTTTGGAGTTGACATTGGCTTTGCCTATCTCTGAGTTACAAAAATAAATACTAAGGATTTGCTATCCCTGACTAATGCCCCCTCCACTGCTGGATGAATGAAAGAGGGGCCCAGTTTTTTTCTTTTAGGTTCTTTAAGTTTAAAACTGGACCCCTGCAAGGCACTCTCTTCTTGTCTTTTTACCTCTTAACCTGTAGACTCGGCAGCCTATATCTGATCAAATGGAGCTGCTCTCCTTGAGCCAACATGTCATGATAGATGGTCACTGGATTGCACATACAGCCCAATATTTCAATTTCCTGCCTAGGCAGAGGCATTTCAGAGTTTGAATAGAGTTCATAGGCACAGTGTGATTCCTGCCACTGCCCCCCGACACCCGCAGTGAAGACCCCCAGACTCAAACATAGCACCGAACACATTCCAAGGGCTCAGCAAAAGGAACCTGGCTCTCTATATAATGGTAATGAAGTGGGCTTCTGCTGCACCTAATACTGTTAAAAGAAACCTACACTACTAGTCAAAAGTGTTGGACATTTACTTACATATCTTTTTATTATTTCCCACAATTTGAATAGTAGTTAAGTTACCAGAACTACTTAATTTTAAGCCTTAAGATTAAAGTTTTTTTTTTAAGATCATAAGAAAATACCTGTCATGTGTTGAAACCTCATTCCAAACACTGGTGGTAAAGAGTAAAAAAAAAGCACACCTTCCATTTGATCCTATTTGGGATGTTATTATTTTGCATACAATGTTTTTGCTCCTATATGCCACCTAATATTATCAGTTTATTTTCTTTTTTGCTGATTTCACTTAGATTAGGAATTTTAAAAGTAAAAAAAAAAAAAAACTCACTATTATGTTGGATAATACACCAAATCCGAGTCTAAAACATATATGTGACATGGTATTTTTTTATTTTTATAAAACACTTATATGCTCGTATAAAGAAAATTTATACTTGTTTACCATAACATCTATATTTGATATTTTAAGTCACCATTTATGATTATGCAACTTTCTATTTTGGCATTAATCTATAGGATTAAGGTAACAGAGTATTTGATCACACAATTTACACTAAAGTGATAATGCAGTAAGCAGTCTGGCAGTAGTGCAACCATGCTAACTCAACAAAAGCTGCAAAAGATCAAAGGACGCTCTTATGTGTAAGTGAGAGAGTGACATATTAGGCAACAAAGTTGAAAGAGAATCCCCTGCACAAAAGAAAGATACGCAGCATTGCTTTTCAAGGAAGCAATGCTTCATATTGAAATCTTTTCCCTTCTGTATAGCATTCCCTCCCAAAGCACATATGGCAAACATTCAGAGAGAGAGAGAGAAAGGGAAAGACAAAAATACATGCAAGATTGAATACAT
Source organism: Carassius carassius (assembly GCF_963082965.1). Taxonomy (NCBI): domain Eukaryota; kingdom Metazoa; phylum Chordata; class Actinopteri; order Cypriniformes; family Cyprinidae; genus Carassius; species Carassius carassius. Next base: position 6,618,171 of record NC_081787.1, on the reverse strand, counting down.
AACTCACACTGTGATATGTGTTTTCTTTTTGATATTGTTATCTGGGTCAGTTATATTTATGAGTATCATGGTGTTTTAGGGAAACATTATTATGTATGTTCATTAGGTGACAAAGGGAATCTAATATCTAGTTTCCGCTTGCATGGATGGGGGGAGTATGCATGTTTGCCTGAAGAGAAATTCTTTACATGCTACAAAGTGACTGGATGTATGTGATTGCACATGTTCTATCCCTTTAAGTATGGATTGGTATTGGAGCGCTGTGATTGGATGTGGCTTATAGCAAGCAGTGCACTCTAGTGGCATGAAAGGACAAAAACACACACAGTCAGAAAGCTTATCCTGTAAACATTATCACTGTAAAACATCAATAAATGTTGCAAAATAAAAGTTTTCAACATAAGATTGTGCATCTACAACTGAGGTACAATGTCTTAATCCCATCTGTGATTACAATCGCTTGACATATTCACACAATGACTTGCTGCTGGCTAGTGCACATTCATTTCATTATTCCAGCATTGATATGGAGTATAATTGTGCTGTAATCTCATGACATAGCATGAATCCTCATGCGCCCCTCATATATGGGACATTATGCCTCTGTGATCAAAACACAGAGCCCTCTGACCTTCAGATAACCCCGCCCCCATCCATCCCCTCATCCAAACCAAAGGGCACCAACAGTGACTTCAAAGTCAATAGGCTTCCGGCTATCAGTTCAGCTTCAATAACAACCCCAAAAAAGGTAGAAAGCAGTATGGGTAGATGCTTTATTTTGGTACTATTTTGAAAATAAATGTTCTTTTTTGGCACTGATGGTTCCATGAAGAACCTCTATTATCCATAAAACCTTGACATTGCGCCAGTGGAAATACTTCACCCACTATTAAAAATAAAGGAGGTTTCTATGCGATGCCATAGAAAAACTGTTTTGGGTTCCTCGAAAAAACCTTTCAACATTTTAGAAAAAAACATTGTAAAATAAAAAAAATTGTGCGTGTGTATGTGTGTGAAGAACATTTAATAATCTAAAGAACCTTTTATGCATTGAAAAGTTTCTTTTGAAATTGTTATGTGGTCCTTTTAAGAAACTTATCACTGTAATGTTTTTGGGGAACCCAAAATGGTTCTTTATGCATCACTGCATAAACCCTATTTGGAAACCTTTATTTTTAATAGTGTAGACCCTCCTCTGCCAAAACAGCCAGCAGTCTCCTAAACAATCTGTACCTTTGCCTATCAAAAGCTACTTAAATACCACTTGATGAGTGCCAGATTGAAGAATAAGAAGAAGATGGGTAGAATAAGTGCGAGGGGATGAGGATGGGTTTAGCTGGACGATGAGGTAGTGAAAAGAAGGGGGGTTGTTCAGACTGCAGAGAGCCAGACCCCCTAAAGCAGGGTTTAGCCAAGGCATACAGGCCAAGGCAGACTCCTTTTAGCTTCCGAAGTAGATTAATAATTAATTAAGGCATAAACCCTCCCCCCACCGCAACATACACATCCCCAAAAAGACATTCACGCATGCTAATGCATTCATTATTTATAATGTGTGTGCACGACTGGGGCAGGATGGCCACATCTGAGCCTGTGAGTGACAGAGAGTGCGAGAGAGAGATGAAGGGAGCATGATCTCCCCTGGATGAGACTCCAAGGCTGGCGAGGAGACATCTGCCCATTGTGCAGAATCTCTGGGCTTCCCTGGGTTAGGTTTGGGGGGGGGGGGGGGGTGAAGTGGGCAGCCAAGTTGTCGGGGGGAGGGGTGGATTAAACAAATAAAATACATGATAAGAAATGATCATGCTGGGGTAGAGGGGCTAAATGGAGACAAAGAGGCTAAAAGAACAAGCAGGGGGTAAGAGAGGGTTAGACTGACCCAGAATTAATGTCTGGACCACAGAGCTGGTGATGGCATGTTGATTTTTTTATATAATTGAAGATCACGTTTGAAAATCATTACATTTTATTCAGGTGTACATGTTAAAAAAACAAGTGTGATATATAAAGTTTGTTGATGTCTGAAGAGAGAATATGAAGGAGAACTGGCAGAACTAGCAACTATGCTCCCATGCAGAGTGTGATAAGGTGATAAGATAAAAGCAGAGCCCAGACATCCACACAGCCTTTTGCCATCAATATTCGCATAGATATGGAGAGATCAGGCCTGCAGACCGCCATCATCTCCATAGATACCCGTGGGTCTTCAAATAACTGGAGACAGACGGTTTAATCTGACAAAATCTCTTTAAAGACAAGCATTAAAAGATCTAGAATGGGTGTTTGGTAAATTAATGACTGGTAACTTGTCTTCCTGTCAAATAGAATAATTTGACAGGATCTAATTACTTTTTGCAATTCATATTTTGATATTAGTCACTTACTGGGCCTGTAATGCACAATAATTTTTTTCATGATACATATGCAAAAGACTTTCTATTTATGTTATTTATTAACGGATTACATCGTGTTTGTTCATTAACTGAATCATTATTTCAGAATGATTAAACAGCAAAGTGACAGGGAAAGTAAAACAATTATGACAGGCACAGGAAAAACCACAGTCAGCTTTTAATTTACAGTAGCTTAATAATGCAGTTCTCCGAAGTTACCACCTGAGGCCAGACCTCACAAGAGGACACCGGCGTTGTGCAAACATTGCAACATTTGTTTTACAAATGGTGTGCCACTAAAATCTTTTATACTCCATTTTACCACACAGGAAAATCCACAAATTGCAACTTTTCCACACAGGAAAAGTGTCAAAATTGCACAATAAATGTTATTTTCCACTGGTCAAAGACAAAACTGGCCCTCAAATTTTATTTTTTTGTTGTTGTTGTTGTTGTTGTTTTTTTTTTAAATACAACAACATCCTAATTATGTATGCGACTACCACAATCCGTACAATCTTGTTATCTTATAAATGTTAAGCCTATCTGTGTGAGAGTGTGGGAGAGGTGTTTTGTAATCTTCCCTTTCTGCTTAGACTGCTGGACCTCTAATCAAGACCAGAACACACTGCTTTTCTTTCACACATATAGCGACAGTGTTTACAAAATGAAAAATGATACTCAGTGTTTTTTTTTCTTGCTTGGTTTTTTCTTTCTTGTATTTCTTTATTTTTCAATGGATTAATAAACTGTAGAAGCCATTTCTGGCCTTATAGCAAAAAGAAAAAAAATTTAATTGTGAGATAAATATTTAAAGCGGCATTTTTTAGATATAAAGTCACATTATGAGTGATAAAGTCTCATCTAAAACAAAAACAACCACACTGTGAGATATAAAGACATAAATTAATATATATAATGCATAAAAATATATATAGTTGCAATTATAACAAATAAAGTCAGACTTAGATATAAAGTCGTAATTACGAGGAACTCGTTTGAAGAAGCTAATTATCACAATTATGAGGAATAAAGTTAGGATTTTGAGTTATAATGTTGCATTTAGAAGAAATAGTCATATGTAGGTTATAACAGGGTGTTCCTGTGGCTCGCCTTGGATAAAAGCCTCTGCTAAAAGCATAAATTAAATTATATTAATTATAAAGTCATAATTGTAAAATTGCAGTTATGAGATATAAATTTAGAATTGTGACCTATAAAGTTGTAGTCAGGAGAAACAAAGTCTTATTCGCAGGATATAGTCACTTTGAGATAAGTGAAAATTGTAACTCAAAATTGCAATTGTGAGAATTAAAGTCATAAAGAATTGTCAGTTATAAAGTCATGTTTGGGAGGAAAAAAACAACATTTGCTGGTTATAAAGTCAATTCTGAGATTAAAAAACACGATCACATTGTCAAAAACAAAGTCGCATTGCAGGATATAAAGTCATAATTGAGTCATAATAAAGATGCATTTGTGAGAAATAAAGTCATGAAGTCACAATTGCCTTTGTTATACTCTGAGGTGACAAGAGGCTTCCATAATAAAAACCAACATAACAGTTATCATTTATGATGTGTACAGACGTAATTCAGTGGTTGTAATTAATTACAGATCAATAGGTCCTGCAGCTTTAGTTAGGATGAGCATCCAGCACTGGTCTCATGGGCTTCTCACATGAAGGCCAATACGGGCCCCACAGCTGCAGAAGGTGCGAGCGGCCATGTCTGTGACCTACCGCAGGGAGTCTGAACAAAACACTCCGAGTGTCCTTGTGACGCAGGACCGCCAACCTCCTTCTCCAGAGGCTTTCATTAGGTTTCAAAGGCTTCCTGGTTTAGATTACTGCAAAAACACGCGACTGCACTGACCACACTCTTCAGGGCACTGTGAAGCCAGACCGGCTGAAGACACAAGAGCACAACCCCGCTGTGAGTCAGGAGGATCCCATTTACACCACTATTGGACAAAAACGTAACACAAAGACTGATTTTCAAAAACGTAACCTCTGGTTGGAGCGAAACCTTCATGTTCAGGAGACCAAAGGGGAAGCTATCGAATGCTACGGTGCCAAACAACATCAGTGGCCAACTTGCCCAACCTGTCCACCTTTTCAGTGGCTCCTTGTCAATCTTTGGAAGAAACCCACAGCACAATTCATCAGCCAAGGTGTTATTCAATGAGTCGAGTAGGCCCAAAATTGACCCCTCTATCCAATTATACCAACACAGCATTGTCCCAACAGAAGTCCCTTCAAGTCTTCTAAGACATGACCTGCCGCTTCTCTCTGAAATGAGACGTCCATTCTCGGTGGCCTTTAGCATGAGAAAGGCACCTCACTGCATGCATAATTTTGCTGAGTCATTGTGATGGCCTCTCTAGTGGCCGCTGACAAAAAGCACCAGCACGGGGGCTATTGTCATGGACGCATCCATCTGCATCAAGGCCTTTAGAGGATATCTGCACTTCCTCAGTACTGCAGGCTCAGTGGGGTTTTGACATGCAACAGAAGGAACTGGGCTTTGCTCGCCAGCTCTTCAGGTGCAGATTGAGGTTGAGCGAGGGGCAGCACTCCTGTCAACCTCTGTGACGGACGCATGAGGAGAGGCAGGAGTGTGGGGGTGATTGATGTGTGAGGGAACCCGACCGCTCTGTGTGCGATCTGCTCTCCTGTCTTTTTGTTTCTGCATGTTGGAGGGAGTTTCTACTTGTTGAGGTCTGGGGTAAAATGAATTGGCGAGTCGAAAGAGCACAAGAGAGGTAAAGCATCCCACACACAACAGACATACATGCAACCAGACTGACAGATGGGAGAAGTGTGTCCTCACCAGGGACGGACCACATGAGTCTCCAACTCATACAGTACTTGAATATAGAGTATTGTTGCAATAAGATGGAAGACTTGTATAACTAGCCAACATGTTAAGTTTAAGTTAAAACCTGGAGAAACAGAGTAACTGTTTTAACTATGTTATAGATGTATAAGAGTGACCACAATAAAGAAAACATGATTTAAAACATGATTCATGTTAGTTTTATATGGTTTAAAAAAAATACTAAATAAATAATAAATTAAATTTATGCATTTAGCTGACAGCGACTAACATTACATTCAGGCTAACAATTTTCTTTTATCATGTGTTCCCTGGGATTCGAACCCCCAACCTTACACTTGCTAACGCAATGCATCACTACTTGAGCTACAGGAACACATAATAAAAAATATATTCAAAAGCTCATTTTAAAAGTATTCACTCAAAACAATTCTTTTTTATTTAATTTATTTTAATGTGACATTTTTACACTCTTTTACGGTTAAAAAATATCTGATATTTAAAGAGGCTTATTGACTATTGACAAAAAGCTACGAGGGCCTACAGGGGTCCACTCAATTTTTTAAAGAAATAATAATAATAATAATAATAATAAATGTATACCAAACTTCTTAAATTCATTTAAAGGATTTAATCTTTTAATAAACCTTTTTTTCTTCTGTTGTATTAGGAAAGTTGTGTCGTCCTTTCATTTATACTTAATGCTCCAGAAAAATGTCATACCTGATATCTTACATGAATTTGAATTTAGAAAGTAAAAAGCATGCACATTATAGAAGATGTGTATTCTAGTCATTGTATGCATGAATTGTATTTGTGTTGCATTTGCATAATGTATTTTTAAATAAATTAATACATAGGACCAAAAAAGAGTCTCTCATTGACTGAAATGCAGCTTTGAGACTGAGCACATGTGAAAATGTGATAGTCCCGCTCATGAGTCCCATGAAATTTTTTGCATGTACACTCGTTAAATCATGATCCCATGTACAAATACGGTCTGTCAATCCATAACTCGCTGCATGTAACTTATATCCCTATTGTTGTTTTTCTACTTTTGGAATGCTCGCAGCTGGAGATAAGAATCTTGATTGAATTAAGTGCTGCTCAAGAAGCTCAGTGCTGCATTGTGCCAGTAATTGTGTGTGTGTGTGTGTGTGTGTGTGTGTGTGTGTGTGTGTGTGTGTGTGTGTGTGTGTGTGTGTGTGTGTGTGTGTGTGTGTGTGTGTGTGTGTGTGTGTGCGTGTGTGTGTGCGCGTGTGTGTGTGTGGTGATGCCAGTGGGCAGGAGGTACCTGTGGGCCGGCTCCTACTGGGACTCATCTGGAGCAGACAGCTCTCAATGTGTTCATTAGGACTGTGATTGGGCCTCACTCCTGTGGGGAGGACCATCGTACCCAACGCTGAATAGTCCTGATTGCGCTCAGCATTAATTGCCATCTGTTTCAGTAGAGAAGAGGGAGAGAAAGAAAAAGACAGGCAAAAAAGATTGGGGGGGTAGAGGAAAAGGGTGAATTTCTTTTCTGACTGAATTTTTAGCAGTTTGTTCAACTTAGGAAATCACATTCCAAACCTGAATGCTGTTTTTCCGTGCAGCACAAAATAAACGTTTTTGAAAGAATACAGCAACAGTTCATGGTGATAAGAGCTTTTAAAAAACAAATACATTCTAAAGTTATAAAAAAATAAAAAAGGTTATTGTGGGCAACAGCAATTATGATCTTACTCTACACTGAAAAAAATTATTCTAAGTAATGCAGTAGACAAACTGCAAATTAAGAATTCAATATTTGCTTCCCTGTCAGTATGTGTGTGTGAATTTGAATGCAACTGAACATGCCCTACAGAAAGTTGAATTGGAATTTTGAATTGGAATGACGGGAAGAGAAATTAGGTTAGATTTGTTTTTCCAAACAAAGCTATCATGTTACTTCAGACGGCATAGAATAAAGCACACAAGTCATACTTTCTTTGGTGCTTGATAGCCAAGGTCACTATGAAGTGTCTTAGCGTGGAAAAGCTGTGTGAATATTTTTTCAAAAACTCTCCTTTGTGCTCCATGAAAAAATGCAGAAGACAGAATATTATTCTTCTTTTAATATTTAAATCATGAGTTCATCTTGTTTTCCCATCTATTTCCTGATAGTCTGAAAAGTATAGATAATTTCCTGTTTGAACATATGTTTACAAAATACTGATAATAATAAACTGTATGTTTCTGTGTCAAACCAAAGCAGTCCCTCCCCTAAGCATGTATGCATATGTGCACAAGCACATTCACAAGGACGAACTGTGCTTTCCATTGTAGACTATAATTAATCACATTGTGCCTATGATGGCACGCAATGACACTTTGTCTTTGGATGAGACCCCCTGAGAGAGGGTATGACAGGCCAGGGCAGATTGATCGGTAGAAAGTTACTGTAAAATAGATGTTTGCTCTCTGTTCCACCAATCAATGCTGCTAGAGCAGTGTAGCATAAGGTTCACTGACTCTATAAGCCCAGAAAACAGGTTAGCCAAAAGGCAGCCCATTAACCATTCACCCTGCTTTAGAGGCTGCCATGTTTTCCCATTTCACCACTTTTCAATTAAAAACAAACACATTTGTTTTCTCTGTCATGGTGGTGACTTCCCATTGGCTTATCTTCAATCCCTAACTCTGACTCTCACAGAAAACATTTTGCATTTTTAAATTTTAGGACATTACTTACTATGTTTATTAAAGGGATATCAATGACTATAACATTTATTATTATGTTTTAATACAAGATAAGTTCAGTTCCACATTGTACATCAAAGTTTATTGGATTGTCATAGAAGAAAATATTAGTGCATTTGGTTCTTTCCATCATTAGCTGATTGGATTTTGAGATGTAGGTGCTGCTTGCAGTCCATTGGGGTTGGGGTTTAAGCAGACAAGAAGTCCAGGGTATGTCACAAAAGTGAATTCTGTCATTTCACCAGAAAATTTGTAAACATTTGTTAACAAATTAAAGATATGCACAGATGAATTGGTCTCAATAAGATGCATTTAGAAAATAGATAGGCTGAGTTTTCATTTCACACAAACTTTACATTTAAAGTAAACTAAAAATCATGTTAACATGCCTCTTGTTTACATCTTGTGACTATTTTTTTTTAAACAGAGTATTTCACGTTTACTTCCATTGTAAGTGCTTTACTGGTTTTATTTAAAGAAAAAGAAGGAATACATTTATTTTATTTTGAACAACAAGTGCCACAAGTGTTGTCAGTTGAAGCTTAAGTCTTATTGAAACTGAAATATTTCTGGTTTTCCTCATGAAGACCACTGCCAATATGGGTGATTTCAGGTTTTACTGTCCTCGTAGGGAAATGTTGTCCCTGTACACACACATCTGCTCTCATGAATACACGCATGTGCATCAGACTTCCCATGCTATCCAATTTTACCATAATCCATTTGCATTCAGATGTGCCCATCTACAAGATATGAAGGCCCAATTTTTAATCCATCTTTCTTTCTTTCTGTCTTTCTCTCTCTCTCTCTCTCTTCTTTCTGCCACTGCAGTGTCTTAGGAAGAAAGAAAGAGAGGGAGAAGAAGATGGCCGTGGCTACTCATGGCTTGACTTTTTGAAGCGTCTTTATCGGGCCTAGCAGCGGCATCCTGCGTGTCCAAGCCTTGCCTCGCTTTTTATCCTTTGTGCTGGTCTAGGTGTGTCAAATGCACAGAGTTTTTGTGCGGCAGTGAAAGACGACACAAAGCATTCTGTCTTCTGTCTTCAAAGGGTGGAAAGGGGGGAGGTTGAAAGGAAGAATACGAGGGAGACAAAAAGCCAACTTACAGAGGTCCGGGGCGCTTCAAAGCATGGTTGCACAAAGGCTTATGAAGCATTACATCATGCAGAGTTGTGCCAGATGTAATTGCAGGGGTTCCCAAAGATAGAGAAACACACCCAACACCGTGCTCCACCCCACAATTTCTTGAAAGAGCCACTGCCAAAAACGCAGCTATTACAGAGAGAGTGAAAGTTTGCTGCACTTTGATTAACCAACCAAACAACTGAGTAAATAAGCTATCCTTCGGGGCTCCGTTACAAATTTCCCCACTTGCTGACTCCAAAAAGTGATTTCACGCATCGAGCTTGATAGACGCCGAGTGAATGGAGGCCTCCGCCGGAATTCATAAAGGGGCGAACCTCTGCAAAGTGTCAAACTATTTCATAACTGCTTCACACATTTCTAGTATCAGCAGGATCGGAGTCTGTGGCAGTCTCTTTCAAGTTTAAATTGAACTTTTGACAGGCAATGATGTTGATTCATCGTTGATAAGTAGGTTCTTTGCTCACTGACTGTGTGTCATGCGGGGACATGTAGGCTCCACTGTTTGAGATAAGCCTTACTTGTCTTGATGTGTCTCATGGTGGCATCCCGCTGAGACGTAAGCGCATGTAGCATGCATGTCTAAATATGTTTCTGGGCACAAACAACCCAGAGGGGGCAGGTAACCTGGAGGCAATGCAGCTTGTTGCGCCTGAATGCTGCATAATTGGAGATGACCTAATGATTGGCTGAGGAGACGGGGAGGGTCTGAAAGCTTCCAGATGAAGCTCTCCGGGGAACGAGGTGTTCCTGTGCTACTGGCGACAGAACTTCCAGGTCCTAGAATTTGGTGATTTCTCTGAATGCCTTCATCCGGCTCTCCACAGGGGGGCTCACAGACACTTAGGGCATGTCAGGTTGTTGGCGCCAGGTGTGCTGTGGCTCCATTATGCCAAAAGAATAGATATGAATGAGAAGTGAAGAAAGGTAAAATTAAGAACGTTTGAAGTGCTGATTTTTTGACTTTGCAGAGTGGACCACTTTGAATTGTGAATTGAATAATCAAATCCCAATTTATGTTGAGAATCCATTATGCATCCTATTAGTAGTGGTTTGGGGCATCAACCAGTCTGCATGTTGCTAATAAATTGAGTAAATCGTTTTGTTTTTAAAAGTGGTTCATTAGATTTGTTAATGTACAATGCAATTCCCTCTCAATCACTGAAGCTATTTGGTGAAACATACCCTAAACCTGTTGCTTAATTACTTTTTGTCTGTGCTAGAATGAAAACACCAGATTTAAGTGGACATGAAGAAGCGATGTTAAATGGCACCTGGCAGAGTAGGGAAGGCCTAGCTCTCCTTTGCATATTAATGACGAGGGTGCTATGAAAGAGAATAAATAATTCTCCTCTATGGCAGCCCATGTGTAATAGAGCTAGAGCACAATAAGTTTACCCCTGCATCTCAAATCTATGCTCACAAAATGGCAGACACACTAGGCAACACTGTATGAAGAGGTTGAAACCAACTTTTTGGAGTCCACATAAAAATGTAGAGTAGACAAATCATACATGACTGATTAATTGTTTTGCTGACATTCTTCTGCTGCCAGTAACAGCTGGGAATGGTGTGCCATGATCAGTGGGTGGGGTTTGCTTACAAAGCTAAAAATGAAATTATTGATGAGCACCTCAACCAGTTTTGCAGAGTGAGCATATTGAAAATGCAATTTGCTCTTTTAGGGAAAGACAGCAAGGTCTAATGGCCAGAACATTTCAAAGGGCATTTTATTTAGAGAAATCATTCAGAAAATTAGCTCTAAAAGGGTGAGATCTGAGCCTAGTGAGGTTGTGCAAAATTCAGAATTGAAGAATTGGCTCCTTACAGTTAATAAGTTGGAACTGACCTATCGGTAAGTCCCACCCCCCTTAGTTACTGTTGTAAACTCGGACATACAGACAGAGTTGCTAGCTGTCTTACAATGACAGCTGTCAGTTTGAATACCTTGTTCAAAGATGTATTTGATCAATTTTGGACACAGAAGGACCACCATTCATGTGGGCTTAAATATGCAGTGATATATAAAAGATTTTAAATTAAATATAGTGGGTAACAAGATTAATCTGGAAGCTAGGGTTTACAGATCACAATGCAAGCAGGAGAAGCTAGGATCTAGGGTTCATGTATGCTACAGACTAAGATTAAATTAATTTACATTTAACTAGTTTAATATGGAGAAACACTAAAATGCAGACCTTCATTGTTGTGTTTTTGACCTACACTGTAAATGACGTAAGAACAGTTAGCTATTTAGGTTGGTACATTAGCATGGACTCACTAACTTTAACGTTAGCTAGTTTTAGCCAGAGAAACCTTGCTGAAGCACAAGATGACTTTAACGTTCTGCTGGAGCAGATGAAAATTGTAACTTAATGAGAGTATGACAACCAGAATCAAAACGTTGTCATCTTTCTTGGGATTGGAGTTGAATGCTTAGGGACATCTTGCTCTGTTTTGTTTGGGTTTAGAAAATGGAATAAAATAAACCCATCCTCTCAGGATACCTGGAAGCAGTGTTATAAGCATATAGTTTTTCCATTTTTGTACCGTAAACACCATCAAACCAATGAAGGATTCGGATGATCCAAAGTTCTTCTATGTCGCTGAAACCTAAAGATGTCAGAGTTCCAGTTCCCACACAACTGAAACCCAACTGTCATTGGCTCATCTGCGTTCAAGGGGAGGGGCTTACGATAGGTCTATTGGAAATTGAATTAGTGTAAGATTTAACTAAATTGCAATCCAAAGAAATTTCACATGGGTAATGCATGTCTATCTATCTATCTATCTATCTATCTATCTATCTATCTCTTTTTCTCTGTTTCAATTCAATCAATTCAATTTGATTCTATTCTCATTCAAATTCGAAATTGCACATCTGTATCAGAGCTCAATTACTTAATTCAAATTCAGGAATTTAATTGGAATTTAAAAGCTGTTCTAAATTCAATGCTGAATAGCACACCTAATAGCACAAGCCACTTTACCCCAGAAAGTCAGATCTTTCTGAGACAACCCCTAACAGATAGCCTCCTTATGATAGAAACAAGACAACCTAACTACCTATCTTCATAGAACCCAAATGAACGGAGTTCTCCACCAGTATTCATAAAGACAGAGGCTCCACAAACAGTCAAACTATTTTGAACTACTTCACACATTTCAAGTTTCAACGAAATTGGAGTCTCTGGCAGCCTCTTTCAAGTTTAAATTGAACTTTTTACGGGTAATGATACCACATCTCAGCAATCTCTGAAAACACAACCTCACAGAGCAAAACACTCATGGTTTAGGCATTGATATGACAACAAAAAGCAGTTTCGTGTAGTAAACCATCTGATATATCCAGTTCTCCACTGCATACAGTAATACTGATAAACTGAGCTTCGTCAGCTTATTAGACCTTCATAAATGGTACTTTCACAAAATGGATAAATGTTCACTTGTTCTCATACCCCACAGTTTAAAGGTTAAACACACACACACACACACACTTAATATTACATGGCTTATACCGTCTGGCAATTGAAAACTCGGATTTCGAGTCCAATCCGAACACATCAACAGTTGAAAATTAAAATGTCTTCAGTGTGGAACACGGCAGTTAAACATATGCATACATAACATGTTGGGGCTGCAGCCTCCTGCTGGGAGCAGGCACGACAAAGCCTCTCTAAAAGGAATACCTCTGGGATCGCTAATGATTAATTAGTTTGTGCCATTAAGTGAAGCAAATGTCATCCAAACTTCCTAGGGAAGCTGTCACACCATGTGCGCTCGCTAAAACTCCCCAAGGGGCAGCGAGCTGACGCGCCTCTGCTGCGAGCGAACCCTGACATCCAGTGGTCACATGTGGAACTGCAGCGTTATTCACCGGCATCGACGTCGAGACAATAAATACCTTGACCTTTAACTGAAATGACGTTTAGAAGGTCACCAAAAAAGAGTTGCTTTAATTCTATCTTCTTTTTCTGACTTGTGAAATATGTTTTTTTTTTTCAGTCAATGCCTCAAACATTAATAGAGTACAAAAAGTACATGAGGAGCCTTCGGTATCACTCAGAAAGCTAAATATTTTAACAGTGAAAAAGTGAAGCAAACAGACACTTACCGCTCTTACCTACGGTTACATCCAGTTTACATCCAATAAGGCTGAGGCCTGATGCCTAAACTCATTTAGTGCCTGCTATCGTGTGGTCACTATTCACCTCTTCCTGCTTTTTGTCACGCCAGGCTCTAGTTCTTGCTCTCACATCATGTTTTCCTCCTTCTCTGCTCATTCTCTGACCTGTCTGTGTGGCTGAATGGTGACTAGTGCTGCCTGTCTGACTCATTAGAAGAGGTCCAGCCAACTGTGCAAGAGAGGCTTTCTCCTTTCAGTCAGATCCTGAGGGGATGGCGGAAGTAGACAGGAGGAGGAGAGGCAACAAAAAATCACTGGCGATAAACACATTACCAGCAGACACAGGACTCCCCTGGAACGTTCTTAATGCTCACACACCCTTACTCATACAATAGCACACCTGTCAGAGTATTTCCACTCAGTAAGCACGAGCAAAGCACCCAGGCCCTCCCTCTGGTGCGCTCTCTACGTGGTGCTGCGTGTCTTCAAGAAGACTCTATTCAGTTGCCTTGCTTTCTCGGCTATGACCTTGAGATAATGGCGTAATTTCACCTCACTGTGCACACACATGCGTTCTTACTCGCCTCTGAGGCACTCCATCCTTTTTCGCACTCTCAAACGGACACTATCACTATAGTGTCTAAAAACATGGTTTTATTCTCTGTGTGTGTGTGTGTGTGTGTGTGTGTGTGTGTGTGTGTGTGTGTGTGTGTGTGCGTATGGGGTGTGCGCAGTGTTTTCTTTGAGGCCAGGGTGGTCGCGCACACCCTCCAGGAGGTAGAGATGGACATGGCGAATGGGGCTTTGATGGACTTCTGAATGCTGGCCTGGCCTGCCTGCTGATCAACCCTTTCGATGCTCCTCTTCTGGTGCTACAACTACAACATCATTATCATCCTTTTTAAAGTGTATTTATGGAAGTTGTTCTTCTTTTTCATGTGGTAGGACTCATGAGCGTTTACATTTTCTGTAATGCCACTCTTGTCTCTGTCTACATTCTTTGTGCTCAGTCTGTTTGGGGCCCAGACAGACAGTAAGTCAGACACCTCCTGCTAGACTGGTCATGGGATGTGTATGTTTCAGGGCCGCCTGTCAGATAGCAAGATTTAATTAAGGTCTACTTTGTTCCATTCTGCAGTCTTTCCTTACGAAACTATACTCCTCTGAAATTAATTAGACCGGTGGTATTTGCTATCCTCAATGGCGGAATCACCTTCGCCTGAAAAGAGGCTTACATCTAAGAAGACACTTTATTTTTACACACTTGAAGTTTGTTGTTTTTTGTGGTCATTACCCTTTTCAGTCTTGGCTTTCATGCAGCTGTGGCCTTGGCTAAAAAATAAAGGCCTTTGTACTGGCTTCATGAATACAAGCAATGGGTCCGTGGCAGGTAGCCCTCATAGTAAGTTAATCTTCTGAAAGAGCCCCATACAAGTAGTTTTAATGTCTTCCTTTGGCCCACTGAGGACTGTCATCAATCGAGCACTTCGTGCCGTTGGTCCGGTTGCATGAATAGGAAGCACCAGACTGTGACAATGGCTGCCAAGAGTGGCAAAGTAATCAACTTCCAGGGAAAACAGAAGTAATCACGTCTAAACTGTTTGAGCATCCATACAAACAGTATTCTGTGATCTGGGAATGTGAATGGAAGCTTTTCTAAAGTGCTAGTGGTTCTAGAGCTTCTGTTTGTTTATATGTGAGAACCAGAATCTTTCTGTCTCCACTCACTCAGCGCTGGAGAAGAAAGTGGCCATCACATTTAGTTTAGGATGGTGGTAAAAAAATGCAGGGTAGTGAGAAAAAAAAAGAACTAACAGTATATGCAACCAAAAATGCAACCAAAAATTATTTCCAAATTAATTAAATGTAGTATCACACAAACTGAACTTAATCCATTTTTATGATTACTCTCAATATATTCTTCTCTGTGCTTCTGAAGGAGCTGTGTTCCTATCTTAATTTACAGTTCCTAGCCGTCTGTACTTTTGAAAAAGTTATATTTGAAAAATTACCATCATAACCAAACAGAGAGGCTTCTGAGTTAACATGTTTCTGTTTTCCAGCCGGATCAACTGGCCGCTGGCCTCTTCTAATAGCCTACAATGCGGTGTAACAAGCAGTCATCAATTATTACTCACAATATGGATTATTACACAACCCTGCAATGTGTAATAAGATCCTCTTTGCATTATTCAGTAAATAAATCTCTCTGAGAATAGCAAAGAGAGGGATTTAGAGGAAATGAGAAATGGAATTTGAATTTGTTTCATTACCATATTATGACTATATCATTTAATTTCACAAAAGGAATCATGACAATGTAAATTCTAACATGGAAAGATGGTAATACCAATGATCTATGCTAAACGATGGAAATAAAAGTTGATATATTGACCATCTACGCCGAGAAGCACCCGGGTGCAGCCTGCAGATCGAGGCGGGGCTGCACCTGGGGCGGGGTTGCACGTGCAGCCCCGCCCCATACCTACTCTTATTGGTTCAATCGTCTTTCATAAGCTTACATGATAGGAAATGTGTGCGTAGTTGGTGTAGGACGGAGAATGCTGTTTAAAAAGCTAAAAACGCTGTACAGTTTTATAAAGCCTTCATAATGCACAAAAGAACAAAAAAAAAAAATTAGCCTGTAACTCGCCATGTCCCTGAAATTATTGTTTTGTTAAATTAAGCTGATCTTTAGGCTAACATACGAATATAGTAAATTAATTGGGTTGATTATCCACAGTAAGACGATCAGGTCTTCAGATAGAATAATTAATTATGAATTAAATAATTGTAGAAAATTTGATTATTTCATATCATCAGAGTATGAGAAAGGAAAATGAAAGGGGTGTATCATTACTGTTTTTATTTATATAGCATGACAAGACAAGTATTGTTACATATAATTATCCGTCATGCAGTTGATAAATGACACTGCAATAGTCTAATGTGTCTGCCAATTTAATTTTTATTTAACTTTTAATTTTCTTTACTACATTGCAAAACATAGACTATTTCTCCCCTTTATATCAGGAAAATATGCTGCCCCTCGTTATTTGAAAGAAATCGATAAACTTTTATTTCTATCGGCCAGTGACGATTCTGAAAGGACATACCTGTAAACCGTTGCTATAGTAACGAACACAATTTCATGATAATTGTGCTCTTATCTTACTGCAGTCTCACAGCCACTGTCAAATATTGAGATACACTTTATAAAGTATCATCTATTTATATTAAATTGGTATCTTCACCGATATCCATTTTGTGACCATTGAGCCGATTCTTTTCAATCAGCAGGAATGATTCGGGACATTCTACGTTTAATGTGGCTTAATGCATTAAAACAGTGTTTTTAAAAAACCAAACTCAGTAAACAAATTAATAATAAAGCATTCTATTCACTGACAGGCAGATGAGTCCAGAATAAGAATGCAATGTGTTTAATTGCGTTTTAAGCATTTTCCTACCATAGAAAACCATTAGACTAAAAGGAAAACGCGTAACGTGGCGTAATGCATTAAAACGTGTTTTAAAAAGACCAAACTCAGTAAAAATATTGAATAACACATTTTATTTACATACAAGCAGGTTATGGGTGGAAATTAAACGCTTTGTGTTCGTATTCTGTGCTCATATCTGCTTGTCTGTGAATAGAATGCTTTATTAATAATTTGTTTACTGAGTTTGGTCTTTTTAAAACACTGTTTTAATGCATAAAGCCACGTAGCCTACTTTAACGTTAAGCGTGCTTTTAGAATGTCCCAATTATTCATTTGTGAATTAATCTGGTCAAGAAGAGTAAACTTGCAGCAGCTAACATCTCTTGATTCAATAAATCAGACATAGTGAGTCAAGTTAACAATAAAAAACTGCATTATAGTAAAGGCTTTATAAAACTGTACAGTGTTTTTAGCTTTTTAAACAGCATTCTCCATCCAACACCAACTACGCACACATTTCCTATCATGTCTTAGAAAGACGATCGAACCAATCAGAGTAGGTGTGGGGCGGGGCTGCACGTGCAACCCCGCCCCAGGTGCAGCCCCGCCTCGATCTGCAGGCTGCAGCCGGGTGTAGGCTACTTGTCTACGCCCAAGTAAAATATTTCAGTTGTAATTCCGCTTATAATGCACTAGATGGTGATAAACACCAACAGCACATCTCAGTATTATCAGTCATCCTGATCAATGAAACCATTACCAGGGCAGTTCCCCGATCAGTAGCTACCTCTGGCATCAGAAAGGCACTAAAAATAAGTTAGCTAATAAAGAGGAAATTAATAAGTTGTGTGTATCGAGGACACTAAAATGCAAAAAGATACTTGCGGCCCTTTAGAACAATATGTAAAACGCATTATCAATCTATCTGTGAGATTTGCCGTCTGTTCGATCTAAGTGCGACAAAACATTGGCTCAACGGTGTGAGTTTTGAATGAACAATGAAAGATGAAACGTCCGAATGAGCAGATTAAACACATATAATGACATTCAGAATTCTGACATTCAGCGTCTCTGCGCTGTCAATAATAATCATATTTTTACGCACTTATTAACTCACTTATGGGAGCTAAATTCAGGTGCTAAACGAATGCAACTACATGCACTGAAGAGCCGCACAATATCTGCTTTTGGCTCTCGTTGTTTCCGTTACAACTCCTTTAAATTATAGCTATAGATAATTTAAGTTTTTGAAAAGGGTTCTGGGTGGAGGACTAGCAGAATGGGGTTGAATATCAGAGCATTAGATAAACATACAGATCCTCTTAGATTTTTTGTTATGCCATATTAATGCATCATGCCACAGCCCTTCATTACGGTTACAGTAGTAGGGTAGCACTCTTACTTTATTTGTTTTGATACATTGGATGTAGAAATGGAGAGAGTAAAACTACACTCAAGGCATGAATAATAATTGTGAGAGCCATATTGGTATTTTGTAATAGAATGTAACTTAATATTAAGAATGCCTTCATGTGCACAGTGTAAAAAGAAAAGTGTCGTTTTGCACAACTAGAATGTTTTACAAATGTAGTAGGCCTATTCATCCATCTAGTATGGACTAAATATACTCACTGGCCACTTTATTAGGTAGCCTACACCTTGCTAATACCGGGTTGGACCCCCTTTTGCTTTCAGAACGGCCTTAATTCTTCGTGGCATATGTTCAACAAGGTGTTAGAAACATTCCTCAGAGATTTTGGTCCATATTGACATGAGAACATCATGCAGTTGCTGCAGATTTGTCGGCTGCTCATCCATGATGCGAATCTCCCGTTCCACCACATCCCAAAGCTGCTCTATTGGGTTGAGATCTAGTGACTGTGGAGGCCATTTGAGTAAAGTGAACTCATTGTCATGTTCAAGACACCAGTCTGAGATGATTTGAGCTTTGTGACATGGTGCATTATCCTGCTGGAAGTAACCATCAGAAGATGGGTACACTGTAGTCATAAAGGGATGGACATGGTCAGCAACAATACTCAGGTAGGATTTAGTATTTAAACGATGCTCAGTTGGTATTAAGGGGTTCAAAGTGTGCCAAGAAAATCTCCTACACCATTACACCACCAGCAGCAAGCTGAACTGTTGAGACAAGGCAAGATGGATCCATACTTTCATGTTCTTTACGCCAAATTCTGACCCTACCATATGAATGTCATAGCAGAAATCCAGACTCATCAGAGCAGGGAACGTTTTTCCAATCTTCTGCTCTCCAATTTTGGTGAGCCTGTGCTAATTGTAGCCTCTGTTTCCTGTTCTTAGTTGACAGCAGCAGCACCCGGTGTGGTCTTCTGCTGCTGTAGCCCATCTGCTTCAGGGTTTCGACGTGTTGTGTGTTCAGAGATGGTACTCTGCATACCTTGGTTGTAACGAGTGGTTATTTGAGTTACTGTTGCCTTTCTATTATCTCTAACCAGTCTGCCCATTCTCCTCTGACATCAACAAGGCATTTTCGTCCACACAACTGCCACTCACTGGATATTTTCTCTTTTTCAACCATTCTTTGTAAACCCTAGAGATGGTTGTGTGTGAAAATCCCAGTAGATCAGCGATTTTTGAAATTCTCAGACCAGCCTGTCTGGCACCAACAACCATTCCACATTCAAAGTCACTTAAATCCCCTTTCTTCCCCATTCTGATGCTCGGTTTGAACTTCAGCAAGTCGTCTTCACCACATCTAGATGCCTAAATATACTGAGTTGCTGCCATGTGATTGGCTGATTAGCTATTTGTGTTACCAAGCAATTGAACAGGTGTAGCCTACCTAAGAAAATGGCCAGTGAGTGTATGTAATATTTAGAATGTCTAGTAGGTACGCACTCCAAAAGTAAAAGAAAAATGACCCACAAGTTGAATGTATACTACTTTGTTTTTGTTTATTTAAGTTTGCCTTCAACCACACTCATTGTTGATCGTATACCCCACTGGATGTGATCAGCACGATTAGGCTACTTATTGAGGAAGGTTTTTTGTGTCTAAGTGCACTCGAGAGCACCGACGTCGTTACAGTGCTAATGAGAAGAACGGTGTGATGCTGATGACATGTAACCGCTGTGACACTGCTGTACTGTATGTGCGCCACCGCATGTTCACCAGCAGGTTACAGACACCCACGGCGGTTTATTGAAACAATATCTGCTCTTAGAGCACCAGCGAGCAACGATGCTTCTCCCTCCATCTCTGAATGAAGTCTTGCTCATACAGAGCCGAGCATGACGAGCGGATGCGACTGCCGTTGATGACACCGAGGAGACTGAAATGGAAGAACATCACTGGAGCCCTGCTTTCAGTGAAGAGAGACACACAAAGGCGACTGACCACCGACAGCCATTCGAAAAGATGCTTCGTTTTCAATGATCGTCACACGGTAAATATCTTCCATTCATTGGTAATATTTGCATGAAATTTGCACCGTAGAGAAACCAGCGCCACTATTAGCGCGCGGTTAACAATGGAATGATGACAGCGGTGATTTCCAGCTGTTTCTCATTGTTCGCATAAAAGGTAGATGCATATAATTTGTCCCGTGCTTACCAACAGTAACTCAAGAAGACCAGGTACGATACGATGCACACAGTTTATAGATCATGCAAATAGATTAAGTGTCTCTTTATACATATACACCGTTTCTTTTAAGTAGCCTATTTATTTTGCACTTCTTACGTATAAATATGCATACTGATTTGTACATACATGCAGTAAATACTTTACTATGTAGTATGCACTGTTAAAAAGCAGGCACCAGACCTTTGAGAATAGGTATAGTCTTTATAAAATGCATGTATAGTATACATTGTATAGTAAGCAAGGTTCATTATATTACGTAGGCTATTTAAATTACAATATGGATATATAAAAGTATATGTACAGTACAAATTTGAAGTTTGGCATTGAGTACTGCAAATATTGTTGGCTCTTGTTTTATAAAGTTATGTAATAGCATCAGGGATGCAACGATGTTAAAATTATAGTCAATGCAACATGCCACAAATATATTTCATATTATTAAAAAATTTACTTAATACCTTAATATCATATCTTAATATCATAACTTAATATCATAGTCATATTAGAATTACTATTTTAAATGTAAAAAAAAAAACTAAAAATTAAAATTAATTTTAAATGCTTACTAAAAGTTTACTAAAGTTTTTAGGAATACATTTTCAGTAAGTGTAGAAAACAACAAAGATAATCTAAATGTAAAAAACAGAGGATATGAGGTAGAACAATTAATTATCGATCATCAGTATTTGCAGATATATATATATATATATATATACAGTACAGACCAAAAGTTTGGAAACATTACTATTTTTAATGTTTTTGAAAGAAGTTTCTTCTACTCATCAAGCCTGCATTTACTTGATCAAACAGAAAAAAATGTAATATTTTGATATATTATTACAATTTAAAATAATTGTTTTTAAATTTATTATACTTTAAATTATCATTTATTTCTGTGATGCAAAGTTGAATTTTTAGGATCATTATCACATGATCCTTTAGAAATCATTCTAATATGTTGATTCATTATCAAAGTTGGAAACAGTTCTGCTGCTTAATATTTTTTCAGAACATGTCATACTTTTTTAGGATACTTTGAAGAAGCTATGTTTTTAAAATATAAATATTTTGTAATAACAATATACACTACTGGTTAGTAATTTGGGGTCAGTAATTTTTTTTTCTTTTCTTTTTTTAAATAAAATCAATACTTTTATTCAGCAAGGATGTGTTAAATTGCTAAAAAGTGATAGTAAAGAAAATATATTATTAGAATATATATTATTAGAATTTTTTTTATTTTGAATAAATGCAGTTCTTTTTAACCTTTTATTCATCAAATATATTAGACAGCAGAACTGTTTCCAACACTATTATTTTAAGTTGTAATAATATTTCACAATATTACAGTTTTTTTCTGTATTTTTGATCAAATAAATGCAGGCTTGATGAGCAGAAGAAACTTCTTTCAAAAACATTAAAAAATAGTAATGTTTCCAAACTTTTGGTCTGTACTATATATATATATATATATATATATATATAATGCATTCCTAAAAAGCCTCTGCTAATGACTAAAAATAAATATGTAAAATGTATGTGTAGGTTGAACACAATAGTTCTTTCAGATGTCTGTTTCACTGTGACTCGAGAATCATTACATAACTGACAAGTGTGAACATTCATCTAAGAGGGATCAAAATGTGTTGAACAACATTACTTCTTGTGTTACGTCCTCTTTCAAGGTGTGAAGAGTGACAAAAGTCGTCAGACCTTCAGGCTGGTGTTGGTGATATCCGAAAGGCTCCTCATGTGTTATCTCTCACCTTGTCTCTGTCATCATGCCCACCTTTCCACCTCTGGGCAGTAACTCCAGCAGAGTGCCTTGGGACCCAGGCGCGCCTTCTTTAGTGAACACTATGGTGAAGATGGTTCTTATATCGGTGATCGCATGCACCTCACTTTTCGGAAACGTTGTGGTGCTGCTGGTATTCCAGCGCAAGCCGCAGCTTCTCCATGTTGCCAACCGTTTCGTGCTTAACCTGCTCCTAGCCGACCTACTGCAGACGGTGCTGGTCATGCCCTTCGCCATCGCCGCCACTGTGCCTGAGGTCTGGCCGCTGGATTCCCGGCTGTGCCAGGCTCTCGTGGTGCTCATGCATCTGTTTGCATTCGCTAGCGTCAACACCATCATCGTGGTGTCTGTGGATCGCTACCTGGCCATTATCCACCCACTGTCCTATCCCACCCGAATGACACCTCACCTGGGTACCAACCTGATTGCTCTCACATGGCTTCTCAGTGTGCTTCAGAGCACCCCGCCGCTTTATGGATGGGGAACCATCGAATTCGACCGGCGCTACAACACATGCACTGTTGTGTGGTCCTCAAGCTACTCGTATTCAGCCCTGGTGTCCGCTCTTTCGTTCTGGCTGCCTGTGGTGATCATGCTTTGCTGTTATTGGATGGTGTTCAGAGCAGCAAGGCGGCAGAATGCTCTAGTTCACCCCATCCAATCCAACCCCCCTCCAGATTCCCAAGCATCCTGTTCCAGTCCACAAAGGCATCCGCAGCCAGAAGGCCCCTTTTCAGCCACTTATCCCATCAGGACCCGCCATAGACGCTTCCACTATCACTGTAAGGCTGCGCGGGTGGTGTTCGTCATCATGGCGTCCTATGTGTTCAGCATGGGCCCGTACAGCGTCCTGAGCACGATATCCATATACTCAAGTGCAGCAGTGCCGCCCTGGTTGGCCTCAGTGGCTCTCATTCTTTTCTTCCTGCAGTGCTGCTTACACCCCTACATCTACGGCTACATGCACCGCAGCGTACGCAAGGAGTTCCTGGCGCTGCTCTGCGGGCCACTGTGCGGGCAGGGCCGGATCAGTCAGGGCTCCGCAGTGGACAGCTGCTTCACGGTGACGGATGGACGCCTGGCACACACACACCTGTCAAGCCAGGCTGCCCGAGTGTGTCCTCTCCGAACCTGGGAGGAAGGCACCACATCTTCTTCCCCTACAGAGAGGAGGTCTAAAGACAGCCGCAAGGAAACCACCTCCATCAGTCTGAGCTCAGAGAAGGAGCTCACTGTACACAGCCACACCAACAGTCAACCTGAGGAAACACCTACAAGCAAATTTTGAACTTTTTTCTGTCAGTGTTTGGGTGTGTACATCTCTTTTAGGTTTCCATTTAGGGCACAGCTTGGTAATTTAGAATCAAATACTGTGCCTTAAACACAAGCTCACTGAATACATTGTAACCACACTCTCAAGAAAAAAAGGTGCACTGGGTCACTAGACTGGCATTCTTCTAAATGGTACTAATATGTGTCATTTAGGTACTAATATCACCGTGGGTTCATGGGAAAATACCTTTAGGAATAAAAAAAAAAAAACTTTCTTAAAAGGTACTGCCCCAATAACAGTGCATATGTGCTCATAGCTATGCTATGGACCTACTTATGGTAAGTATTTACACAAATAACATTGAGGACGACAGAAAAGCCTAGCAAACATAGTCTATCATCCTGCCAAGAAACTGTTTAAATTGTCTTTTAGTCAACAGTTACATTCAGTCATTTCTATCTTATGTTCAACATGTTTTATTCAGCAAGGATGCATTCAATTGTATTAAATAATAACACTAAAATATTAAGCAGCATAATGATAATCAGAAGTGTTTTTTTAAGCATCAAATCAGCATATTAGAATGATTTCTGAAGGATCATGCCATACTAAAGACTGGAGTAATGATGCTGAAAATTCAGCTTTGTCGCCCGTCACAGAAATAGATATTGTTTTAAAATATGTTAAAATGGAAAAGTATTTAAAGGTATTCAAATAGTGATATTTCACAAAATCAAACAAATGCTGCCACGGAGAGCATAAGAGATTGAAAAATTCTTAATCATTTGAACAGTAGTGTATGTTTACTCTGCGTATGGGAAAGAGGTCATCAGTTATATTACATGGTTATTGTTATTTAAACACTGGAATCAAGGACTGAATAATCATTTAATACACAAGGCTTGACATCTGATACAAGCCTGTTACAAAATATTGGCGACATGGTATAAAGTGCTCCATCAAATAAAGAATATTTATTTATTTTTTCGGTTTTAATACAATACTTAAAATATTAGGGAGTAAAATGTTTTTTGAGACCGCATAGTGTACAACGTCTAACAAAATAAATGTTCTTTGTATACATCCATGTCAAATGTATTGCTACTTTACGATTTAAAGACAAAGTATTCCTTTTGTTGTTTTGAAATGAATTTAGAATATATGTGGAGAGATTTCTGTCTATTTTTCTAAGCATACATATCAACTTTGTTATACGACTGAATCATTGTCACTGGAATCAAAGTTCTCTTTTAAGGAAACACTGTTAATATAAGTGTAATTACAAGCAAAAGGAAGCTAACAAATTGAAGAAACCATTCTATGTATTTATTGATCATGCACCAGTAATACTTAAGCGATGAATCACATCAGCATTAGTGTATGGGTCACTGTATTTCTGTTTGTTTTTAAAAGATGTGCAATGTGGAGGGGTTTCAGTATTTTGGAGAGGGTGAGTCACATAAAAACTGTCAAGATCATATCTGTTAGATTTCAACCCTAAATAAGAAAGAAAATTAAGCCTACTTTTTCAGAGCATTTGTGCATTTTTCCCAGTTCCCAGCCAATCGAACCTTTTTTTGTAAATGTATTGGAGAAAAAAAAGAAGACAAAATATCATGGTAGTATTTGTTGAATTGCTTTATTTATTTGTGAAATGTGACCTGGGACATGCTTTCGTGAGATTTACCCAAGAGCAGCTACTGAGCTCAAGATCTCAGGTTATTTATAATCTACCTCTTGACCAGTGTGGAGAGTCAGCTCTCTTTAAGAGTTCCTCCATGGATAAATTGTACATCATTTCTGTGTTGTAGATGATTTTCAGTCCACTAACACTGCCAAATGTATCATTTAACCACTGACTTGATGTGGGATTAAATAAACTGGCTTCACAACTGCTGAAGCACTTTCTGTTATCAAGTTCAACTACTACACTAAGGCAGGAATGCTAACCACCCTTGAGCACTTAGCTTGACCCTGTAGAAACTGGGACTGCTAGTGCTTCATTATTAATTTCTGGCTGGGGTGTTTAGAAGTCCCCTGAATCAATCATGAGTCAAACTTGCAGTTTCCTCTGCTACAGCAAATATTATTTTGAAACCAGAAACCAGAGTGCAATAATACATATCACAGATATTATCAACTCTATGCCAGTTTCCAGTAATGTCTGCAGCACTTATTAAACTATAGACAGTCACAAAAAAAAAAATCATAAACACCATCATCACTCCAACTGTAATAACTGACTGTTTTATATACTTTTTTAAAGTTTAGAATTAGACATTTTTGCAATGACGTACTTTGTGATTTATTTTTCTTTTATTATAACATGGTGAAGAATGTTTATGTATACCTCATAAGAATTGAAGCTCAGTTTGTTCTGCGAGTTTTCAAATTAAAATTGAATTGGAAAATGATGCGCAAGCTTGTATTTTTCTTAATGTATTGGCATTTAAATAATTTTCAAAGTACAAAATCGCTAAATATCTCCCATTATTTAGATATTATTACTTATATACAAGAGTTCTATTGCAAAAAAAAGTGCTTCTTAACCATTCATTCTCCTTCTCTCCATAAAAAAAACAATTCTTCAGCAATATAAAACTATAAAAACACATGGAAAATAGTAGTTTTATGCTACTAAAAATGAAGTAAAGATTATTACTGATATTCACCAATAGGTGACATTATAGAGGTTACTGTGGTGTGTTTTACATGCCTTAAGGTGCAGTCACGTTAGCTAAATTAAGGTGAAATTTCATGGGCAAAATGGAACATTGTATATTGTCAATAGCACGAATCATGAAGAACAGCATACACAGAAGTCACTTTAAAACAAAGCAGCTTTCTGTTTGTCAACAAGACAAATCCATTAAAAAAAATGAACCTGTAACGACTACCGAAATGAATGCTTGCAAAACAATTTCTGAACAACAGACAAATTAAACTGTCCCTTACAGGTGTGAAGTCAGTTGAATTTCACATGGCAAATTTTTTTATAAAAGCACCACTCATACAGAAGTCATTTTCAAACCAAGTAGTTTCCTGTTGTCAACATGTTGAAATTCGGGTGACCAACTTGAACATGAATAATATCTGTGGAAAAAGTTTAGCCCTTAAGTGAAAATGTTAAATTAGCTCAACTTATTAGGCAAAATTTCACCAACAAAGAGCATTCATTATGCATTATATAGCAAAGTGTGGAGCACCTCTTACTCAGAGGTCACTTCCAAACTAAGCAGCTTTATATTGATAAATGTGACCAAAATGTGCACTCAGAATGAAGCGCACCACAACTTGAATGCAGTGAGAAATCTGCATGTGGAATGTTCAGACATCACTCACGCAAAATTCCAAAATTGCGTGGATTCCTATTAAGATGACAACTTCTAGCTCACAGCATTTCACTGTACAAAGGAAAATGTGACCGCACCCGAAATTGTGTCCCATCTGATCTTTCAAAACAAATTCTGTACCAAAAAAAAATCATGGACAGGAATAATTGTATTAAATATTAAAATTATGTCTTTGCATATGAAGTAAAACAAACAATGTAAAACATACATTTGGATCAATAGAAAAGCATAAGAACATTTTATACATAAGAAATGGGCTTCTGCTCTCATCGTGGTAGGTTTAGCTGGAATGAAGTCACGGGTAACGTGAGCCAAGTAAAGCACTGAGAAAGGGTCTTTGGAGTTCACAAGCACACCTACTGCATGTCAGTGAATTACAGTTGAGCCAAACACACCAGCCGTTCTTTTAACCTTCATTTAAATGTCCACTCAGACTTCCACATGTGTTCTCCAAATGTCCTTCCCTTAGTCCACCTTCAGCACACTGTAGATTTTATTGACAAACAAAAAGCAAGCAAAGAAGCCTATAGTACCTGGATGGAAGGAGAAATTTGAGAATTAGCACAAGTGTCACAATATGTGCCAGACTAACTGACAAGGTTTCTATTAAAACCACATTTAGAGTCATTTGGGTGGCATTGTATAAGATATATAAGGTTTATTAATAGTACCGTTTCAATGCAGGAAATAATAGAGACAAACTGAGCTGAGTGTAATGAAGCACAGGATTAAATCTAATCATCGCTGGGGCGCCAGTGTGAGCCAATCAACAATTGAAATCTTTAGTTCTGAATCTATTTTCAGATGCATTTATATACACACGATTCTCAGTCCTCCTCCCCCTCACCTTCCACACACGCTCTCGCTGTATCTTCACTTGGCTCTCAGGATCTAACAAGTCATGGTAGTTTTGGCTAAAACGAGCCATTTATGGGAACCATTATTTAAAGATTTGGGACTAAGAGCGTTCTGATGATTCAGTAAGCCTCGTTTCAATTGTGCCTTACATTTTCACTCCGCAAGTGTGCATGGAAATTGCCATAACAGTTGCAGCCAAGGATAATAAAGCATCTAGTAGAATCCATGGCAACAAATAGATTGTGTTGAATATCCACTCAGAAAACCGATGGCAGTGGTTTCCCATCATTCAAAGCAAAGCCATGAGAACTGCGACTATTACACTGGTAATCTGGAGGGTTTTCGTAAAGGTTCTACATAAAATATCAAAGTACTGTCACCCAGGAGCTTGGGCTATTTTACCAAGTTTAAAATTAAAATAGACATTTGCATGCCATTTATAAAGAAATAAGCAAGCATGTTTAGATACTATCAACCAACAGCTGTTCTTTTCCATGTTCTGTTCTGTTCCATCTTTAGCTACCTCCACCTTATGAGAGCACCGATGTCTTTCAACAACAACAATAAAAGATAAGGAATATTTTAGGTGTCCCAATTACCCTCAGCCTAAAAACAGCATGACCCATTGGGCAGGAACTAACCAACTAGAACTAGTAACCTGTCAAAGGAAAGGACTAGAAGGGAGACATACTGCAGCATCAAATCCACCGACATTATGAGGAAATGAACATTTGATATTGTGGGTGAAGTAAAACAAATCAAACATTTTGCATGTTACACTAACCACAGAAAGCACTGACTTTCAGGAACAGGATACAGATCCTGTAGCTAATGTTTGTAAAATGGCATAGCTTTTTAAATATCTGAAAGTACACTCTTAACATCAGCCAGTCAAGCATCATAATATGATATGATGATAATTAAAATTTTCATGCCTTTAGCAGATGCTTTTATCCAAAGCGACTTACAGTGCATTCAGGCTACACTTTTTTTTTTACCAGTATGTGTGTTCACTGAGAATTGAACTCATAACCTTTTGCTCTGCTAATGCAATGCTCTACCACTGAGCCACAGGAGAACTAATAATCAATCATTATACAATGATAGAACTCCATTCTTTTGAAAGGAAAATACAACAAAAAATATCGTTTACACGTAGCGTGTCAATTCTGCATGGCATGCAAGACCTCTCGCTCTCTCTCTCTCTTTCTTTGCATGTGCGTTAGAAACTGTATTGTCAGCAAAGCGGCGCCGAGCTGTGCCTTCACACTAGAGTTTATGAGAGTAACTCATGATGCGCATCCATAAAGCCACCTTTCCACTGTCTCAGACATTTGTAAATGATTGTCGCATTGGACATGTTACCCTAATCTTATTCACCATGGTAAAATTAAAGACTTTATGAGTTTGGGTGGTCGCATATGGTCTAGCCGCAGGAGTTCAAATATTTTAAAGCACTCAAAGCTCAAATCGGGTCAGAATTTGACATATGATCAGAACAGAACTCCCACATTAATCTCCTTTGAAAATGAATGACTTCCGGAGATAGTGGAAAGGCAGCTTAGGCCAGGCATACATTGTGATTTCAGCAATGTTTTTTTTAAATACCAACTCTCATTGTATGAGTTAATTGAATGTGATTTTAAGCGAAAGCTCTGGATTTATGTGTTTACACTACGGTCCGTTCATCAAAATGCAACTTGCATGAAATTTGGCCCAACTCAAAAAAAACTGAGAAAACTGCTCAAAATCAGACAAAAGTAGCACAGTGTAATCCCGGCCTAAGAGATTAATGAAAAAATAGCAAAGATCACTTGACAGAGAGTGAAGCGCTAAAGCTTAAATGCTAAAATATGCTAAACTTATACTTAGCCTCCAACTCACATACTGGCAAGTAAAAATAATGACCGTAACAGTGATGAAGCTCATATGTGTTTGCAGAACATAAGCCATGAATGGCTAAGACAGCTGACTCCAGGCAAGAGTTCAAATACTTTAACTAATAACAAGCATACATACAGTAGCTGATACAGAAGCACCAGATTATCATAGCAAAGTTAGAATTCAAGAATTCAAGTATTCAAATTACCTCCTATCCTAGGTTCACGAAATTGTCATCCATAAAATGCATTACTGTTCTGTTGTAAGTAATCTTAAAAACTCCAAAATACATCTACTTTCTGAAGGCCAAATGAAGTGCTTTTGCTTTTGCCTAGATACACACAGCATCTCCCTGACATGGCTGCTGAAAAACTAACTGTGTAACGGAAACCACAGCTTCTTTCTTTGCGTGAACATTTGGGCAGCATTATGCAAATATTTCCACATAGTGACGTAGACATGTGTGGGCGTGTTTGAATGAGCTGTCTTACGGGGCGTGGCAGAGTCTTAACTTTGATAAAGAATAACTTTTTGTATTTGAGACTTTTGTCTTTGCAACTTTACAGATCTTCTTTATGCACCAAGAGCTTGTAACACTCCAAAGAGAAAGAAAAAGTTTCAATCGCATCATGAGACCCCTTTAATGATTTTTACTTGTTCTGGTTAAGGGTTAAACTGGTCATTTGATTGAGATGGAGTATTCAGTGAAAGGTCATTCAGTGTAGGATTCGTAAAACTGATTAAGTTTGAGTCATTAGCTTGTGGAACAAACTTTGTGCTGCATGCTTGTTTTTGATTACAGCCAGTGAAGACAACACAACAGAAAGACTGTAGCTGAATAGAAAGACTGAATTCAAATTAAAACTGTAAGCTAAAACAAAGTAATATATCTTTTGCTGTTTGCCGTAGAGTCGCTCGGTCACTGAAAAACAGTGCAAGAAACATTGTATTGCTCTATTCATCTGTGTTAAAAAGAATAAAATGTAACTTCAACCTGGTTTTGTCAAGTAGATCATGACACAAATCTATTCTCTAGTTTGGGGTTTCACAAACTGGGGTCTGCAAATTAAATAAATTATAAAAATGAAAAGAATTATAAAAAAATAAAAAATAAAATAAAATAAAATATATATATATATCAAAAATCAATATCTGAACTATACTATAATAATAATTCCAATTATACTACTAAATTATAATTATACTAACTTTCTAAAAAAAATAAAATATTTTATTTAATTTCTTTCATGTCATGTGACCATCAACCAACTTCATAGAGCCGCAAAAATACAAATGTTATACAAATGTTCAATTATTGAAATTTTAATATTAAAATCTCAGGGGGTAATTCAGGTATATATTTTCATCAAAGGGATTTGGCTGACAAAAAGGTTTGGGAACCCCTGCTTCAATCACAAAGTGTATATAAACGTGAAAATATTTTATAAAGCTAAAGCGAATCAAACCATCTATCACATACCTGTAAAAATGAAGAAAATGAGCACCATGATCAAGGTGTAGCCAAAGTAGAGGATGGTGCTCGCAGCCCCTATGATTTGTAGTTTTGAGAAGAAGTAATGCACTGCGTAGACATACAGATAGACTGCTGTGAAACCACTGGTCAGGAATGATCGCCACCACCAGTGATAATCCTGTCAAATCCAAATAAGAAGTTTAAAACACCCGCTATTATTAAAATAAATAATATTAGCACTTTTGACATTATTAAAATTATGTAGACTGGTATGAAATAAAAACTCATTCAAATCAGTGGTCTAGAAAAAAAAAACTCAGCAGGACCACACCACTAGATGTCAGTATAAAGTCCATGACTTAGTAGTTTCTCAAGATGAATAAGAAACACCCACACAAACACAGTAAAATGCATAATTTAAATTTGTTTAAAATATATGTCAAATCTCACCTCTGCACATAAATGGAAGTAGCAGAGCAGAACAGTTGCCTCAGAGCAAGTAATGAGCAGGATGATGAAGACCAGGAAAAGGAAGCCAAACATGTAATACATCTGATGAGACCTGCAGAGAAACATTTGAATGCACTGTTAGGACCAAAACTTCAGTCCTCACATCATCTCGCTTCAGCATGATATGATTTCAAACCATACCAAATGCTGTTGAGGATGAAGAAGAGCTGGATGAAGATGCAGCCAAAGGGCAGGATGCCGCCCATGATGATACCCGGCACACGTTTGGTGAAGAAGGACTGCTGAGGAATTTGGCGTGGGATCTGGTTTGTTCGCACAGGTGGCTCGATGCCCTGTTAAAGCAGGAAAATAAAACCACCCACATTCAAAACATTGTGCATGACAGGGTGCCAAACGAAAAGGTCACGCAGATGGGAAACAATAACTATTATTCTAAAATACTAACAAATAGGAAAGCAGAAGAATTCTGGAGTATTAAGTAGAAAACAACTTGCCTGTTCAAGAAGACATACTCACTGGTTTCTTGAAGCCGAAGTACGCACCCACAAAAGTAAGAGGAACAGAGATGCCAAACCACAGTGCCAGGATGGCCACCAGTGTACCAAAGGGAACAGCAGCGGAGGAGCCCTCTACCCACAGGATCAGATTCATCAGGAAGAAATCCACAAACACAATCCTGCAAAAACACAGAATACTGAAACTACAACCTGGCATACATCATTTTATTCCTGTTATCAGGAAATGTATTACTGTTCGCAATACAGACAGTATTCAACTTACCCAGGACACAAAAAGGCTGTGAGAAGAACATTGGTTTTCCAGTTTTCACCACCGAAAGCTGATGATACAGAGGAAAATGAGGATGCAATTGATATTTAAACCAGAAGCCAAAGCCAAAAGGCTCTCTCAAAACATATCTGTCCATTCACAATTTCTATATTTTTTATTTCTGTATTGATTTGTATTATGATTATATGGTAATGTCCTAATTTTTATTGTCGTGTTATGTATGTCTGTTCTTTTCCTGCACTGGAATCTCTTGTTTGTGTAAGCTTACTTGGAAATAAAGTTCATTCTGATTAATATTGAAAATATTTAAGAGAGACTTCCCTCATCAAAATGCAGGACATTAAAAACGAATAACAACACAAATAAAATGAATAGCACTTTTGAAAAACAAGAAGAAAATAAATCATAATGATTCCTGAAGAAAATACAGTAAAATATGTGTTCCATTGCAATATTTGCTTACTCTTATAGAGTCTGGCAGACACATATCCAGCAGGTGTGCCAAGCAGAACCCACAACACCACTGCACAGGTCATGAGAGCCCCTCTGTTGGCTGGAGACAGGAAGCCCAGACAGGCCAAGACTAAAGAGAAAAGCAGGATTGTCACTTTTGTTCATTTAATGCTACTATAATGATAATATGACATAACAAACTACCAAAATATGTACAACCATATTTAATTCCATCCATCCATCTTCTTCCGCTTATCCGGGGCCGGGTCGCGGGGGCAGCAGTCTAAGCAGAGAACCCCAGACTTCCCTCTCCCTAGACACTTCCTCCAGCTCTTCTGGGGGGACACCGAGGCGTTCCCAGGCCAGCCGGGAGACATAGTCTCTCCAGCGTGTCCTAGGTCTTCCCCGGGGTCTCCTCCCAGTGGCACGCGCCCGGAACACCTTCCCGGGAAGGCGTCCAGGAGGCATCCGGAACAGATGCCCGAGCCACCTCAGCTGACCCCTCTCGATGTGGAAGAGCAGCGGCTCTACTCTGAGCTCCTCCCGGGTGACTGAGCTTCTCACTCTATCTCTAAGGGATCGCCCAGCCACCCTGCGGAGAAAGCACATTTCGGCCGCCTGTATCCGGGATCTTGTCCTTTCGGTCATGACCCAAAGCTCATGACCATAGGTGAGAGTAGGAACGTAGATTGACCGGTAAATCGAGAGCTTCGCCTTGCGGCTCGGCTCTTTCTTCACCACGACAGACCGGTACATCGACCACATTACTGCAGAAGCTGCACCGATCCGTCTGTCAATCTCCTGTTCCATCCTTCCCTCACTCGTGAACAAGACCCCAAGATACTTAAACTCCTCCACTTGAGGCAGGAACTCTCCACCAACCTGAAGTGGGCAAGCCACCCTTTTCCGACTGAGGACCATGGCCTCGGATTTGGAGGTGCTGATTCTCATCCCAGCCGCTTCACACTCGGCTGCAAACCGTCCCAGTGCATGCTGAAGGTCCTGGCTTGATGAGGCCAACACGACAACATCATCCGCAAAGAGCAGAGACGAAATCGTGTTGTCACCAAACCTGACCCCCTCCGGCCCCTGGCTACGCCTAGAAATTAGGTCCATAAAAATCATGAACAGAACCGGCGACAAAGGGCAGCCCTGCCGGAGTCCAACACGCACCGGGAACAAGTCTGACTTACTGCTGGCAATACGAACCAAGCTCCTGCTCCGGTCGTACAGGGACCGGATAGCCCTTAGCAAAGGGCCCCGGACCCCATACTCCCGGAGCACCCTCCACAGGCCACCGCGAGGGACACAGTCGAATGCCTTCTCCAAATCCACAAAGCACATGTGGACTGGTTGGGCAAACTCCCATGAACCCGTTGACGGTGCCTCTGGGATGGCAGACCGGGGTGGTGGTCCCTCTTTTTAAGAAGGGGGACCGGAGGGTGTGTTCCAACTACAGGGGGATCACACTTCTCAGCCTCCCTGGGAAAGTCTATGCCAGGGTACTGGAGAGGAGAATCCGGCCAATAGTAGAACCTTGGATTCAGGAGGAACAGTGTGGTTTTCGTCCAGGCCGTGGAACACTGGGCCAGCTCTATAC
This sequence comes from Carassius carassius, assembly GCF_963082965.1. Taxonomy (NCBI): domain Eukaryota; kingdom Metazoa; phylum Chordata; class Actinopteri; order Cypriniformes; family Cyprinidae; genus Carassius; species Carassius carassius. Next base: position 6,583,934 of record NC_081787.1, on the reverse strand, counting down.
CCTCTACAGGGTGCTGGAGGGTTCATGGGAGTTTGCCCAACCAGTCCATATTTAATTGATAATCTTTATTATGCATAGATTAACTATCATATTTCTGGCACATTATGCACGCAAATTGTTCTTAAAGTTCTAGAGAACTAATCCTTTAAGTTTCGTTTGTACAATACACAATCTGCAGCATATTTAATTCATTTCTGTTCCAGATGCACTTACAAAGGGTGATGAAGGTCATGATGAAGACCTGAGTGCCCTGTCCGAGGAACACGGACAGAATCATGCCCATCCTGGGCGGCCTGAACACGTCACCGTGTACCTGCTTCCAGCCAGACTCCTCCTGGGCGTCTTCCTGCAGGAGATAGAACAATAAATCTAAATGAGCTTACATGGCCGACAACAGATTAATCATTATGGCAAGTCGCCAAAAACAATCAGGAACAGCAGATGGTATGTGCCAGTGATATTACCTATTCATTGCAAAATCTTTAATTTTATACCTTGTTAGGTGAGCGTGGTAATGTATATTTGCACTTGTTTTACCAAATTCCCAAAGCCAAACAATCAACAGAACATAATCACCAGTGACGACATAAGCTAATAAGCTTACATAGGTAATGTTTGCAGCTGGAGGGATCTTAACCCAGTCTGCCTGTGAATGTCACAACAGAGGATTCAGTGACTGGAGGTATTCTTATGGTTATTAATAAAAGAAAAACAAGACCACACTCAAACTAAGAGAAAACTTGTCGCTCTGTCTGTGCTTGAAGATTAGGATCTACTTAACTCCATGAAGCAAACATAATATAGTAACTGGATGTTTGTTCTAACCGTTTGTGCCTATGTTGGTGTGTCAGCTCTGTTGACACAATGGACTCTGATGGCATTACAGAGTCATTCATTTATTCTGTTATCTAGGAATGAAAGCAAAGTAAATTCAAGGTACCTGGTCCATCTGGTTGTACCGGGCAATATCCTTGTGCAGTGTTCTAAGCATGATCATGGCCACCATGCCAGACAGGAAGAGCACAATGACCAAAGAGTTCATGATGCTGAAAAAAAATGAAATGAAGTTGGGGCATTAATATGTATGGAGATAAGAAGAGCCTTCTTATTCTTGATTGCATGATATTTTCAATCAGATTGTGCTCACCTGAACCACTGGATATTGGTGTGAGGCATAGAAACTAAAATATAATCCCATCGAGAAGCCCATCTAATATCATCATTTTGCTAAAAAAGGAGGGGAAGAAATACATTACACATAGTTCTTTCCAACCATCTCATTGTACTGACTCAAACATCTCAAACTTACCTTAAATTGAACTGAATAAGAGTAGGTGACTTTGAGATTACTTTTGAATTCTGCTGGTATGTCCATGGGAGCTCCATCACATGATGGATTGTCGTCATCACTATGCTTGACACTGTCCAACAGACAACATATGTATTATTCTTATCTAACAAACTATACTGCAGATGAGATAGCTCTATTCATACGCATTAGAGTAAATATTTACTTGGTTTTCTTATTGAAGTGTACTTGCAAACAGGTGTCACTATGCCTAGTTTTCAATTCTAGTTAAATCTGAAACTCATATCTGCTCACAGAATGTGGAACAAGAGGTAAAATTAGGTCTTAAGGACACAATTTCAAGTCAAGTTAATCTCAGACACTTGCAAAATCAGACCTCCTGGGTTCCAGTGTTGCCGCCACAAGTCGAGCACTCATCCCATTGGTTTCATCTCCACTGTGATAAAATATAGTGATGTCCACATGGTTGAAAATATAATAAGCGTTCTTCTTGTTGAAATCAGCCTAAAAGAGTGGATAAAAAGCATGTCAGAAGCTTCTTTTACTTAATTTTTGGTGACTAATATAGACTTTTTTTGAAAAAAACTAAAGCTGAAATGTTATTAATCGGTAACACATTGTGCCATTTTGTTGTTGGTAATGCATTTTATATTATTATATTATTCTGTAAAGATTTAACCAATAATGTTTTTAACATGAAAATAAACCATTTTATTTAATAAACCCTTTTCACAGACTGTGATGACGTTTTCACAACTAATAACATTACAAATATAGCAAAGTTCATTAGGAAAGTGCTTCTAATACAACAGCTGATGGACTGATTGATTAATCAATCTCTCTATAATTTTTCCTCTTGTTAACGGATAGAAACGCTATCATGAATGTTTTCTGTTACTAGCGGAGCAAACAGGAACACAAAAATGATATCTGTTGTAAGTTCAAATAAGTTTTGCTCACTATTATGACTTTCTTTTCTGTGAAATATGAGGGTCCGTTATATTTTATATTATAGAACCAAAACAGTTGTTCATTTTGTGTCCATTCCATAAATAGGTAAATCTCATGACTTCTGATGTATCATATGTTTAAGAAACTATTACCAAAGATGAACTTAACTGTGCTTAAAAAGTAGGTATTTTAAACACATCAAATGTTTGTCTCACCATCCTTAAATCAAGGATTACAGCTTGTCTATTTCAAACAATTAAATAAATCATCAACGTCATAATCTTTTAATAAAATATTTCTCTCAACTTTTTATCCTATCACATTTATCCCATCACAGACTGCCAGCTCACAACTCGACTTGGGAAAAAACAGTCTCTCTCACATTTATCACACAGGCATCCTTTGGCTTTCCTTCTTGGTTCACTAGACATCCAATGGGAAATCCTGGGTTGCAGACTTTCTGATCGCCTTCCACGATATAACACCATGTCACTGGCATGTTGTCAACAATCCTGCAAAACAAGTTTATGAATAAACTAAATCCACTTATCTTTTATGAGAACCCATTAGAGATTGCATAAATAATTTTATAATTGGATGCCAAACCCTTAGACGACCAAGTGGTTTTGTGTCTTTTCAACTGTTAACGCAAGATGACAACTTTTATTTTCTTACTACTACCACGCCTACAGTAGCCATTACACATACCAGTGGTGCTGATAATTCAGCTCCATTCCTTTCTTTAGAAAGTCCAACTTTAACTTGTCTTCTCTTGAACCTGCATCATACGATTTGGTGCAGACCTTCACACAAGCCTTGTCAGCCTTAAATGAAAACTATGGAGAATTTAAAAAATCAGTATCCATTATGTGAGAAGAACTGGAGTTAATTATTATAACACATTAATGCAGAATAGTAACAGATAAGAATACACTGCCTAAATACCATCAACATCATCACACAATAACATATGATTAATTATATATATATATATGACAATATAGAAACTAAATCACATGAAGAACGACAAAAAAAGTGTCTGTGTCTGTCAATTGCAGATGATAGTAAAACTTGAAAAACAACATGCCAGCTCTCAATGAACACGGTCACTGCCACAATAATATTAAATTACAATTAATAAGATTGATCAAATGAAAAAGTCAAATAAAAACATTGACCTCTTACCTTGTAAGGTGACGTCTCTATTCTTTCTCCAAATAACACCTGCCCAAGGTTCTCTGAGGGCCTTCTTTCATCCGTATCTTTGCAGAAATCAAACCTAAAGCAAAACGCATTCCCTCGCAGGTCGGTCCTTGTATAGATATGCATGCAGATATAATAAAGCTTACAGTAAATATCAAGAATACTCACGCATCATATTCATAAGGCAGGACTGATTCCACTGAGTCCAGTCTATTCACAAACAGCTGTATGTCTTTCTGCGGGAATGACAGCAGGGGACAGCTGATTATTAATCATATTTCAACCATTTCATATATACCTGAAATTACTTAATGAACACTTCTGTCTGTTTTCATTCTTTGAACATGAATTTGCAATGTACAGAATCCAGAGTTTGCTTTTTAACTCAATGTCAAACATCTGTTATGCCTCAACTGTTTGTAAACGCAAGTAAAAAAGATAAAAGAATAAGTACAGAACATCAAAAGCTCACCTGACATTCCTTCGCATCTTCTTTTTCGCAAAAACTGACTGGTGCTAAACCCGGAAGGTAGAATCCAAAGCTTGAGCTGACTAGTGTTAAACTCAGCACAAATATAAATCTCGGATTTAAAGACTTCATTTTTCAAAGCAGCGTCCTGCGAAAAGTCCGGTTTACTCTGCTGGCGCAAACCATAAAACTAACCGGCGACAATTCACGGAGAAAATCGACCCCGCAGGCTGCTGCTACTGTCTCAAGGTTTGTATCGGAGTCACTTCCTTACTGCGTGCATAACCCCGCCCACCGGTGGCCCCTCCCCCAATTAATTGATACGCAAGACATCTGGATAAATGACGTTTTATTTGGAATTCTGTTTTCATTTATTTTTTGCTTATCTTTATCAGTTTTGTATATGTATGTATTTTTCTCATTTGTTACATGTGAAAATTTCTGCAGATGGTACTTAATGTTCTCCTGAATGTGTATGTTACGTTGATGAAAGACATCATATTCGTTACTGTCTCTAGCTCCTATCAGCGCATTGCCGGTAATTTACTCATATTGTATTACTGGTAAATTGGCGAAACGAAATTCCCGGTATTTTTGAAAAGGTCCTGTTCACACATGATCTCTCGACTTAACGAAAAGACTTTATGTGTGAAAGCTGCTCGTGACTAAACGCCACCGGTCGGTTTAAGTTTAATTTTTTAAACCCTTTATGGTACGAAGTTACCATATGGCAAGAAGTAGGAAAATTTCTACTAATTTCCTTGTTATTCTGGAAAAAAAATAATAATAATAATACAATTTATTTATCTATGGGAAATACAGTTTTTCTCGATTGGTTTGGCTCATTTCTTGAAACCGAGATGACATTCTCAAAATAACATGGACAAATCTCCAAACCACCTTGCAATTGTTCACAACAGAATGTCATTTTTCATTGGTTTTATCAAATTGCAAATGCTTTAGTACATGTCTCAAGTGACTCTGTGCTTTTTTTCAAATGATTATGTACAAGTAGCTACAGTTAGCACAATGAGCCCACATTTAGCACATTTTCCAAATAATTAGATCTTGCTGATCTAAACTGATTAGTTGATTTTTCAGTGAAATGGTTACTCTCTCCGAAACATATCAGCATGGTTTCATTGTGTAAGTCATCATATGCACAATTGTCTGTTCAACTGTCAAAATTAGTCAAAGATATGATACCATGAAAGAGTTTCTTGGAACATTTGATAAATTTATGACAGTACTTGACAATCAATCAGGTGAAATTAGAACTAACGAAGGAGCAGTTTCCCACATCTCAGATGACCAATCAAACAGTTTGTTTAGTTACCTGACAGGTGTTATCTATGATTATGACTGCTGCCAAAAGTATATAGACAGAGCTTGGCCCGGGGCCAGTTTCATTTGCAGTGTGAACATGGAAGCACCTCGCCAAGTACAACAGCAACTTCCTGCTCGAGGAAGAGGAGGAAGAAGAGGAAGAGGAGGAGTGAGAACACATGGAGGAATAGGGGGAAGAGGCCGAGGAGCACGGAGGCACCATGATGTCCCAGATGAAATCCGGGCCACCCTTATTGACCACGTTATAAACCATCGCCTCACAATGGCAGAGGCAGGTCGCCGAGTGCAGCCTAATGTGCCTCGGTCTACAGTCTCCTCCATCATCCAAACCTTTCGCAGGGAAAACAGGTACAGAACTATTCTACTGAACTATTCAGTGTTGGTGTGTGTGTAGGCCTAGAGTACTGTAATATCTTCATGTGATGTTATATGATAGTATAAAAATGACAAAGAAAAAAAAATGGAGAAAATACTGTGAATAGTATTCCAGTCACTGTGCAGTGCATCACATTTTTAGTACCATAAAACAGCAGTACAATTACATTGGTAACTCATTTTGTAACAAATTTACAGTGTTGACCTTTGACTTGTATGTCTAGGATTGGACGACAGCCTCAAGTGGGTGGCAGAAGAAAACTTCTAAATGAACAACAAGAACGAGAAATATGCAACATGGTCATTGCAAATAATGCCATCACACTGAGACAGATTCGTAATGCAATCCTTCTAGACAATGTAATGTTCCAAAATATAAACTCTATCAGCATCTCCACAATAGACCGGGTATTGAAGAAACATCAGATGACCATGAAACAGATTTACAGGGTACCATTTGAGAGAAACTCTGACAGAGTGAAAGAGCTGCGGTACCAGTATGTGCATGTAAGTCAACTACTGGTTGTCTATCATTGTAACACTATTACAGTAAGACATGGTTACCACTTTTTTTTGTTTTGCTTTATCCTTTTTACCTTCAGAATCCAGCTTTGTGTGACTAGAGCATTTTGCCTAGAAATAGTCTTCAGTTTTTCACTCCCTCTTTTTACAGTACTTTAGATCCTCCCTGCAGTATCTGTCTCTACTTGACTGATTAGATTTATTTTTATTCTATTGTAGAGAATAATGGCATTAGAAGGCAACGAAACCTCTCACATCCTAGTGTTCGTTGATGAAGCTGGCTTCAACCTGGCCAAAGGTCGAAGGCGTGGCCGTAACATCATTGGCCACCGAGCCACTGTGGATGTCCCAGGCCAGCGAGGAGCAAATATAACAATGTGTGCCGCTATATCAGAAAGAGGTGTGGCCACACACATTCCCAGTTTAGGGCCCTACAATACACAAAAGCTCCTCAATTTTTTGGACCACCTTTATACTGATCTGATCCCGGAAAATGAGAGAGGTGAAGGACCTCAGCTACCACATTATGTCATTGTGTGGGATAATGTGAACTTCCACCGTGGCCCATGCATCAGAACCTGGTTCACCACCCATCCCCGGATGCTAATGGAGTTTCTTCCACCTTACTCTCCTTTCCTAAATCCAATTGAGGAGTTTTTTTCAGCTTGGAGGTGGAGGGTGTATGAGCATCAGGCTCAAGACCAGAGGGCCCTGCTGCATGCAATGGATGCTGCATGTGAGGACATCACAGGGGATCAATGTAGGGGATGGTTGAGACATTTACGCCGTTTCTTCCCTCGCTGCATCGCAAGAGAAAATATCCGTTGCGATGTGGATGAGAATTTATGGCCTAACAGAGAGCGTCGATGGCCAGGAGGATGAGGATGGCAGGGGCGCCCCCAAGGGGTGGCCAGGGGTGGCCACGGCCACCCCTGTATAAACTCTGGCCACCCCTGTGGCCACCCCTAGGATTATTTGCAGTGGGTACTATTAATTTAAATGCAGAATGTAAATTCACAATAGTTTAAGAAGTGAAAAAAAGTGCAGCAGCTGCTGCAGCCACAGTTTTGCGTCTCTGAGCAACATTAAAGTGTTTCGTTCCTGAATGAATCAACCGTTTAAATGATTCGGTTCAATCGCAATGACTCACTTATTAACAGTGACTCGCTGCCACCTACTGGCGGTTTTAATTTCACATTTTATGGAACCTTTTTATTTTTTAAATAATTTCAAACATCAGTTTTCAATGTTTTATCTTTAAAATATCAAAACATTATTTATTCATTTGTAACTGCAGGTTAAAGTATTCCATGTTCCACGGAGCTGCATTAAACAGTGTGTAAAAATCTCTAAATGGCACTTCAGATGCAGCTTCTGTTTTATCTGCATTGCAAAGATCAATTTTGTTGATACTGATTGCATTTGCTTGGTAACAGCCCAAATGCAAGTATTTGACCTAAAATATGGTGCACACTTTTAGAAACAATGTTGTAAAGGTAAAAAAAAAAAAAAAAAAAAATCAGGTGTCAGCACAATTAAAAATAAGATATCAGCACAATAACACTCAGCAAAATAGTGTAATTATCGTTATCGATAAAATCCTAGAACTCACAGATATAACTTTTTGTCTATATTGCAAACCCTTAATTTTTTTTTTCTTTATTTTAATGTGCCACCCCAAAATTTACTGTGGCCTCATTTGGCCACCCCTGTTAACATTTTCTGAGGGCGCCACTGGAGGATGGTGGCCAGGAAAGAGAGGGTGACAATGGCGACCACTGAAAATATTACTGTACTATAGTTCTGAAACTTTATTTACAGTATGGTAGGCTAGAATTTTTTTTGTTTGTTTATAACTGTTCACATTTACAGAATCCTGTATATGTTTTCTTTTCACAGTATGTTCTCTAATGTTAACATTTCTTTGTACGAATAAAAATGTTTACAGTTTCCTTGAGTATGAGTGGTTTATTGGAGGCTGATTTTACTGGAAAATCTTTTAGTTTTATTCATAGTGGTATTCTGTTGCCAGAACTGTGCCTCAGTGCAGGGTCGGACTGGCCATCTGGAGCACCGGGACTTTTCCCGGTGGGCCGCTAGCCAATGTGGGCCGGCCCACCCGGTACACAAATATATATTTTATTTTTATTTTTTTAATTGACGGAAATCATAATATTACATCTCTTTTCTACGCAAATGGATGAGTGAGTCGATCGCGCAGCCAACAAGCGCGTTTTCGTCTAATTTAGAGAGAGACAGATTCATCTGGTACAGCGAATATCTCGGAGCAGCAGGCCACTGTATACGTTCACTTAAAACATAACCGACTGTGTTTACGAGAATACTTGCAGAGACAATTATTTTGAAATAATTGTGTGTGTATTTATTCATTCAGAAGTTAGGATACCCAAAAGATGAATTAATTCTTTGTACGCCCATTGTCTGAAATGCTGCTCACAGCGCGTGCTTTGAACGAGTGCGCGCAAGCTTCGAACGCGCGCAAATTGTTTAAAAAAGTTGAATCAGCAAGATTTAGAAACAAGTGAAAACGATCAACTACGATACATTTCACCCCTCCAAGCGAGTGAACAACGCGAATTTTAAATCACTATTCACGATAGCCCATCGGGAAGAGCAGTGATACATTTTGGAGCCCGACTGCAAAACACAATAGCCCCTGGACGTCGGGCTAGCGATTTTGCGAGCCCTGCACCTCAGATCTATCCAGTTTGTGAACCACTGGTTTCCACAATGTTTTCGTTAAACAAAATAAATGATAATTTTAAAAGATTTACTCAAGAGAATAATCTGTTCACGAATCGGATCATGAACTTATATTACCGCATATTCATGCATCTGTTAATTGCAGTGTTGGGAAGGTTACTTTGGAAATGTAATAGGTTACAGATTACAAGTTACCCTATTTAAAATGTAATAGTAGTGTAACTTTTTCAATTACTTTATTAAAGTAATGTAACTAATTACTTTTGATTACTTTTTGATTACTTTTCAAAATCTCCAATAAATGTTTATTTGCAACTGTTAATCATCTTCAAACATTTACACCATTCAGGTTTAACCTTACAGCAGTGCTAAATACTGTCAGACCTTTACAATCCTTCAGCACTTGAATTAAGATGATCAAATTTGAACACATGTCTGCTTCATTAATTTCCACATGGGGCGGACTGGGATACAATTTCAGACCGGGAAATCTCAAACTCATACAAACAAATTCATGGACAACACTATTTTTTGTATGGACCTGATATAAAAAAAGATTTAAATCTTTAGTTTGGGGACATGCAAAATAATTAAAAGTTCTCTCCTGAACTTCACCTTCACTTCATTTCTTTTTTCTTTTCAGTTTCTTTATTTTGCCCTGTTATCCATCTACCTCATGACTTTAACACTCAAGATTTAACAAAACTATACTTTCTAAATTGTCTACATGTCAAATTGAGTGCATCACTACAATATAAAATCCTAATACTAAACATGAGTCATGTTTTTCCCTCACAAAAATTAACTGCTTTTAATACGTAAAAGTACAGTAACCATGTTTTTTTTTTATTATTATTATTGCAAATGGATTACCATTTGTATTTATTTTTAAATAAATAAATATGTAAATTTGTGGCATGGTTTAACAACAGTAACCTTTGTCTCTGAATTTATAGCAAATATTAAAACTTTGCATATGCTTTGATGCAAGTGTACTTTTGATATATTTGTCCAATGTGGCATATTCCGTCCGTGTTAGGCAATAGCAATCCCGTTTTTATGACTGGATTCTACTAACCAGACTATGTTTCTGCATCGCGGAAATTATAGGGCCGTACGTCTCAGAATAGTCAGTTCAATTTGGGAAAGAAATCAATTACATCTGTATGTGGATGTGTGTAAATATTCAAATGTTATCCCCACTGTAATCTTTAAAATTTTCAGAAGTAACTGTAATTTAATTACTCATTTTTTCTTAGTAACTGTAACTGATTACAGTTACATTTATTTTGTAATTAAATTACGTAATTAAGTTACATGTAACTAGTTACTCCCCAACACTGGTTAATTGAATGCAAAGTGTGAGTTCTAGGAGAATGTTTGTCTCGTGATGAACATGTATCGCTCACTAGGAGTCGCTAAATGAACAGCTGCAGCACGCAGGTTATCTTTTTTTTTTTTTTTTCAATGGAGGATCAGTTGCCCTATTGGTTAAAATCCCCAAACAGTATACTTAAATATCAAATAAATAAATTACATCAAAACAGGGGCGTTTGCGTTTTGATGTGGTGGGCTGCTGTGGGCCAGAAAGTCCAGGGCCACTTTTTGGTCCCAGTCCGCCCCTGCTTTAGTGACAAAACGTCTAAGCATTTTGACTTGCAGTGCTTCAACAATGCCAAAGGTATAATGCATTTTGGGGGCATTGACTATTTATATGAGAAGGATATTTAGTTTTGACACATGGATAAACTGTTTTGGGAGAGATATGAGCTTTTGCAGGGGATCCATTGTGTTGTGCTAAACCATCCAGGTTATTTTGACAAAAGCACTAAATGAATGCACATGTGCCAAGGCAATTGAGAAGGATCTGTGCTATTTTGACTGTACTGACCTTTTATATGGGAAAGGAATCTGCTTTTGAAGCATGGAAGAAGAGTTTGGGGAAAGATATTTGATTTTGAGCTATAATGTTGAGCAGAACTGTAAGACTGTTTGGCCAAATGACCTTATGGTTTTGAGAATGTCATCTCGGTTTCAAGAAATGAGCCAAACCAATCGAGAAAAACTGTAAGAGAGCAGGCCTTGGCATGGTTTTTTAAAGTGACATGACATTTGAATGTCCGTCCTAAAATATTTGCCTTATTTATAATATAATATAGGCTATAATATCATATTTACCACGTCACCTGTTGAAGAGCTCCAGAAATTGCTCTATTAACCTTATTTCTAAACATCTCTTTACAAGGGGGATTTTTTGCAGCATGTTTCTTCACATTAAAACTTTTCTAACAAAGTTTTACTGTAAATTGAGGAAGTAGGAAAATTTCTACTAATTTCCTTGTTATTCTGAAAAAAATATAAAAATAGTAATAATACAATTTATTTATCTATGGGAATTAAGAGAGCAGGCCTTGGCATGCTTTTTTTTTAAGTGACATGACATTTGAATGTCCGTCCAAAAAATATTTGCCTTATTTATAATATATAGGCTATAATACCATATTTACCACGTCACCTGTTGAAGAGCTCCAGAAATTGCTCTATTAACCTCATTTCTAAACATCTCTTTACAAGGGGGATTTTTTACAGCATCTTTCTTTACATTAAAACTTTTCTAACAAAGTTTTACTGTAAATTGAGAAAATAGCAATGTTTCCATATGGCAACGCTGTACACAGTGGAATTGCAGTAATGTATTTACCCACTGGGATTTTTTATAGATAGCATAAAAAATATGATCGCAGTTATTTATTTAGCCTATTAGAAGTGTTTATTGTAGTATAGTTGTACTTAAGTATAAATAACAAAATTATTACTTCTTTTCAGAAAATGAATACAGCAATATTTTACGGAAAGGCCAATAGGAAGAGAGCAGTTAGTTCAGATTATATAAATCTATTAATTTCTAAAAGAAATGTGCATTTAAATAGAAAAGTAAATCGTAAAGATGTGAATCATTACCCTAATTTTTTTAATTGGATGAATGACATTTTTCAGTGTTCCTATACAAATTATTATTTTTTTTCAAAAGTCTGTTTTGATTTGTATGATTCAAACTATTTCATGTTATAAAAATTTATTTGGAAAAAAATATAATTCATGGCTAGAACATACTGCATACTATAGAAGGTTACGTACAAATTGAGTTATTTAAATTGTTTAACATTTCTATATTCAAAACTATTTATTTAAAACATCTCAAAACATTGTTATTACAAAATTAAAATTTTCTTTTAAACACATGGGGTCATTAATTGTGCTTACATTATAACTTGCAAATTCACACACAATCTATCTTTAATATGGTCTTTAATATGTCTTGATTTCCAAGAATGTTGATAAAATTTTAAATATGTTTAATGTTATTATAGATTTTAAAGATTTTATAATTAAATGCATCCGAGAGGTCATCTAAAATGTCAATTATTACTGACCCCCCTTTCAAACTAGACTCTCCCACTGAATTTTGCCCATTTTCACCACTGTATAGATAGATAGATAGATAGATAGATAGATAGATAGATAGATAGATAGATAGATAGGACTATCTTGATGTAGAAACATTTAATGGATAATTCAGTGTTAGTTTGATCTTTGAATCACTATTCATTTCTTTGTGTACAATTCATGAATGAGTGCAGCTGTGATTTTTGTCGGGTTTACAGGACTAAGTACAGTTAGCAAACATGGCAATACATTTTTATCAGCCAGACTGTTGTTCCAGCAGGTGAGCGGTAAAGCGCGTATTAGCTGGTTTGCCAACCGCCAAAACGCTTGAAAAGAAGAAGAAGAAGAAGAAGAAAGTCCTCCCGTCTGATGAGTGTAGAGAGGCTGTTAAAAACAGGAATAAAGCCTTTAAAATTGTTAAATCTAATCATTCATTTTTTAATTTATTGGAGTATAAAAGAGCACAGGCTAAAGCCAAAAGAATCATAAGAGAAGCTAAAAGGAAGTATTGGAGAGATTTTTGTAGTAATATTGGGACAGGAATTAAAATTAATGACATATGGGGAATGATCAGAAAGATGGGTGGCATAAGAAGGGACTTTTCACTACCAGTATTAAGAGATAATGGCACTGAGGCAGTAACCAGTAGAGAAAAAGCTGAGATGCTTGCAAAATCTTTTGTAAGCATACATAGCTCACAGAACCTCTCCAGTGAAGAGCTAGATATAAGAAAGAGAATCATTGAAGAAAATAAAGATATGCTGGGGATGAAAATGGCGGGGGAGAGTTCACTAGATGCAGAATTCACACTGTTTGAACTAAAAAGAGCATTGTTAGGTGTTAAAAATACCTCACCAGGGAGAGATGGGATATGCTATAAATTATTGAAGAAATATCTGATGAGGCAAAAAATTTGATACTGGTTTTATATAACAAAATTTGGGAACGAGGAAAACTGCCTACTGGGTGGAAACACTCAGTAATAGTCCCTATAGGGAAACCAGGAAAGGATAAAATGAATGTCAAAAGTTACAGACCAATAGCATTAACGTCTAACCTTTGTAAACTCATGGAGAGGATGATTACTAAAAGGTTAGTGTACAACCCGAATTCCGGAAAAGTTGGGACGTTTTTTAAATTTTAATAAAATGAAAACTAAAGGAATTTCAAATCACATGAGCCAATATTTTATTCACAATAGAACATAAATAACGTAGCAAATGTTTAAACTGAGAAATTTTACACTTTTATCCACTTAATTAGCTCATTTAAAATTTAATGCCTGCTACACGTCTCAAAAAAGTTGGCACGGGGGCAACAAATGGCTAAAAAAGCAAGCAGTTTTGAAAAGATTCAGCTGGGAGAACATCTAGTGATTAATTAAGTTAATTGATATCAGGTCTGTAACATGATTAGCTATAAAAGCTTTGTCTTAGAGAAGAAGAGTCTCTCAGAAGTAAAGATGGGCAGAGGCTCTCCAATCTGTGAAAGACTGCGTAAAAAAATTGTGGAAAACTTTAAAAACAATGTTCCTCAACGTCAAATTGCAAAGGCTTTGCAAATCTCATCATCTACAGTGCATAACATCATCAAAAGATTCAGAGAAACTGGAGAAATCTCTGTGCGTAAGGGACAAGGCCGGAGACCTTTATTGGATGCCCGTGGTCTTCGGGCTCTCAGACGACACTGCATCACTCATCGGCATGATTGTGTCAATGACATTACTAAATGGGCCCAGGAATACTTTTAGAAACCACTGTCGGTAAACACAATCCGCCGTGCCATCAGCAGATGCCAACTAAAGCTCTATCATGCAAAAAGGAAGCCATATGTGAACATGGTCCAGAAGCGCCGTCGTGTCCTGTGGGCCAAGGCTCATTTAAAATGGACTATTTCAAAGTGAAATAGTGTTTTATGGTCAGACGAGTCCAAATTTGACATTCTTGTTGGAAATCACGGACGCCGTGTCCTCCGGGCTAAAGAGGAGGGAGACCTTCCAGCATGTTATCAGCGTTCAGTTCAAAAGCCAGCATCTCTGATGGTATGGGGGTGCATATGTGCATACGGTATGGGCAGCTTGCATGTTTTGGAATGCTCTGTGAATGCTGAAAGGTATATAAAGGTTTTAGAGCAACATATGCTTCCCTCCAAACAACGTCTATTTCAGGGAAGGCCTTGTTTATTTCAGCAGGACAATCCAAAACCACATACTGCAGCTATAACAACAGCATGGCTTCGTCGTAGAAGAGTCCGGGCGCTAACCTGGCCTGCCTGCAGTCCAGATCTTTCACCTATAGAGAACATTTGGCGCATCATTAAACGAAAAATACGTCAAAGACGACCACGAACTCTTCAGCAGCTGGAAATCTATATAAGGCAAGAATGGGACCAAATTCCAACAGCAAAACTCCAGCAACTCATAGCCTCAATGCCCAGACGTCTTCAAACTGTTTTGAAAAGAAAAGGAGATGCTACACCATGGTAAACATGCCCCGTCCCAACTATTTTGAGACCTGTAGCAGAAATCAAAATTGAAATGAGCTCATTTTGTGCATAAAATTGTAAACGTTCTCAGTTTAAACATTTGCTATGTTATCTATGTTCTATTGTGAATAAAATATTGGCTCATGTGATTTGAAAGTCTTTTAGTTTTCATTTTATTAAAATTTAAAAAACGTCCCAACTTTTCCGGAATTCGGGTTGTACAAATTAGAAAGCAGAGGGCTGATCACACCATATCAGAGTGGATTTCGTAATGGAAGAACAACTATGGATCCTGTAGTCTGCTTGGAGAATGAGATACGTAAAGCACAAGTTAACAAAGAATGTGTTTTGGCAACCTTTTTTGATATAGAGAAGGCTTATGATATGCTGTGGAAAGAAGGACTTTTAATTAAGTTGAATAAAATGGAAATAGGAGGTAAAATGTTCAACTGGATCAAAGATTTTTTAAAGGATAGAACCATAGAGGTCAGGATAGGGTCTGAGTCATCAAGCACATACACAATAGAAAATGGCACCCCACAAGGTAGTGTATGCAGTCCAATTCTGTTTAATATAATGATTAATGATGTGTTTGATGGAGTGAACCAAAGAATAAACAGGGCATTATATGCAGATGATGGAGCATTGTGGGTAAGGGGCCGTAATATTGACAATTTACAGCAAAGGATGCAAACGGCAATTAGTCAGGTTGGAAAATGGTCATTTGACTGGGGGTTCCACCTGTCAGTGGAAAAAACGCAATTCATCTGTTTTTCTAAGAAAAGGGTAAAACCCACAATAGATCTTAAGATATATGGACAATCTCTCAAACAGGTTAATGACTTAAGATATCTTGGTGTGTGGTTTGATAGTAAACTTACTTTTAAAAATCATGTTCAGAAAATGGTAGACAAATGTAAGAAAGCAATCAATATTTTAAAGTGTCTTTCAGGGTATAACTGGGGGGCGTCAGGCTCTTCTTTGAAAAGAATTTATATTGCATTAATCCGATCAGTGTTTGACTATGGAAGTACAGTATACAAAACAGCAGCAAAAACTACATTAGCTGAACTGGACAGGGTGCAGGCCAAAGCTCTCCGGCTGTGTAGTGGAGCCTTCCGAACATCACCTATCCCAGCACTGCAAGTAGAAGTAGGGGAGATGCCTTTAAATCTTAGGAGGTTAAAACTTTCTCTTGCATTTTGGGTAAACTTACAAGGGCATGAAAATACACATCCTACAAAACCGGTGTTAGAAGAATGCTGGGAATATGGTCGCATTGTGAACAGTAGTTTTGGATGGAACAGCAATAAAGAGGCAGCTGACATGGGAATCAGTACTATACCTTGCAGCAAAAATGTTAAATTGAGCACAATTCCACCTTGGTTTTTCTGCAGTTAATTTCCTGTAGTTAATTTAGAAGCTAAAAATATAATCAAGATGGGATTGTATCAAAGTGTACAGCAATACATAGAAGTAATGTATGATGACGCAGTACAAATATTTACAGATGCATCCAAAGAACCAGCAGGTAAAACAGGTGTGGCGATATACATTCCTAAATATAAAGTTATAATACAAAAAAGAACCTCAAACCACCTCTCAATCTTCTCTGCAGAGATGATGGCCATCATAATAGCACTACACTGGGTAGAAGAAGTGAAGCTCAGACTCTATGTCCTCGCTAACTAGCATTCAGACTGGGAAATCTGCATGCAGACAGGATCTTTTAGATGAAGTTCATCAGATAATTTTCAGGATAACTCAACAGAAGCTAATATTACAGTTCACTTGGGTTCCAGCGCACACAGGTATTGAGGGCAATGAGAGGGCAGACAAATTGGCAAAAGAAGCACTTAAATCAGAACAAGTAGAAGTACAGGTTCCACTTAGCAAATCAGAATTGAAAACAATAATTAAAGATGGTATTCATAAACTCTGGCAAGATAAATGGGATAAGGGGGGAAAAGGTAGGCATTTATATAGTATTCAACAGAATCTAACAGTTAAAATGATCAGCTCACTTTCACGACAGGAGGAAACCTGGTTCACCAGGTTAAGGTTAGGACATACAGGACTGAACAGCGGCTTACACACAATAGGGAAACATGAGACAGGAATGTGTCCATATTGTACAGAAACAGAAACCGTGAAGCATGTACTTCTGACATGTAGGCAGTACTCTGAAAAAAGAGAAATATTTAAGAGGATAACAAAGAACTCTGTTACTTTGAGCAACCTGTTGAGTCTACCTGGAACACAGTCTACAACCAAAGCAGTGATAGAGTTTATAAAGAAACACAATTAGCAAGAAGACTTTAGCCCAATATTTGTATTTTTATTTATTTATTTATTTATTTATTTATTTTTTCTTCTCTGGAGGTTTGAGCTGAAGTTGAAGCTGGAGGAGCTGAACACGCAGCGCTGAAGCTTGGGCTCTGATCTCTTTCTTTTTTTCTTTTTTTTTTAATAAATATTCTTTATGACTTCCCAATGTGATCACACCTCAATCCAGTAGATGGTGGTAATGCACAAAGATTGCAAACTGCCAATAAAATTCACTGAAGAAGAAGAAGAAGAAGAAGAAAGCACTGGATTATATGCAGATGATGGAATCATGTGGAAAAGAGGAAGGAATATATCTTTTAATACAGATAAAATTCAGGAAGCCATAGAAATAGTTGAAAAGTGGTCAGTCGAATGGGGATTCAAATTTTCAATATCTAAAACGTGTTATCAGATATTTACTAGGAAGAAAATTAAAGGGGAGAAAAGGTTAAAATTATATAGGGCTTCTTTAGAGAAGGTGTCAAAATTTAAGTATATAGGATTGTGGTTTGATGATAAATTAACCTGGAAGGATCAAATAGATTATATATTAAAGAAATGTGCTAAAGTTTTAAACCTAATGAGGGCAGTAGCAGGACAAGACTGGGGGGCTGACAAACAGTCATTAAAGGTCATTTATGTTGGTCTTATGCGATCAACACTAGATTATGGATGCATTTATGAGTCAGCATCATCAACGTTGCTAAAGAAACTAGATGTCATGCAAGCTAAGGCATTAAGACTTATTATAGGAGCAGTTAAAACCACGCCAATTGCAGTATTGCAAGTAGAAACATCACAAATGCCATTATATATAAGAAGACAGAAATTAGCTATGGCATACTGGATAAATCTTCAGGGACAAAGGGATAATCATCCTGTAAGGGAAATCCTGAATGACTGCTGGGAAATTTTAAATGTAACCGGTAAAGGATTTGCTTGGAAAATAAAGGGGTGGGTTAATGAAGGTGGTTTAGAATTGATATCGTTTGCTCCAGTAGTGATAATGTCCCCAATTCCACCTTGGCTAATAGCACAACCTGAAATAGATACACAATTACACGAGAATAGAAGGGAAATGAGTGAAGCTGTTAGTTTAATTACATATGTAAGTGAATATATCAAAAACACACATTATTCATTTCTTCAAATATACACAGACGGATCAAAGAATGTAGATAATGGCAGGACAGGGGGTGCCTTCTATGTTACAGAGTTTGAGGTGAAAAAGGCTGGAAGAATAACAAATGGTACATCAATATATACGGGTGAGATGATAGCGATTTTAATGGCACTTGAGTGGGTCTATGAAGTTAGACCTGATAAAGTAATAATATGTACTGATTCAATGGCTGTTCTTAACAGTCTACAATCCTTCGAAACAAATAGAACTGACATTTTAATAGAAATCATGATCAGGTTGTACAGTTTAAAACAAATGAGAATTATAATTCGATTTATGTGGGTACCAGCACACGTGGGAATTCAAGGGAATGAGGAAGCAGACAAAGTAGCAAAAGAATCATTCAAAATGGAAGAACCAAATATAAACATATCACTCAGTAGATCAGAAGGTAAACAGTTAATTTTAGAAGCGTGCAATAAAAAATGGCAGACAGATTGGGATACATGTCATAAGGGGCGGTATTTTTATAGGATTCAAAAAACGGTAAAGAAAAGCAAAATAAGTCTCAATTTAAGTAGAAGAGAACAAATTATTTTTACACATTTACGAACAGGACATTCTAATTTAAATTACACTTTACACATTATAGGGAAGCACAACACAGGTTTATGTGAGGTTTGTTTGGTAGATGAGACGGTAGAACATGTTTTTAAGGAATGTAAAGCATATGAAGAAGAAAGGAGGATTCTTAAGGAAGATCTTCAAGCAGTAGGTTGCCGGGAATTCAATATAACTAATATATTAAATGATAGTTCAAATTCAAGGAAACAGATAAATGTAGTCATAAAATTCATCAAGAAGTGTGGGTTATATTATAGGATATAGAAATTAGTTCATTCTTTTCACACTCCATCACAGTAGGTGGCGGTATGCACCTTTGAAGTTGGTTCGCAACCCGCCATAAAACCAAAAGAAGAAGAAGAAGAAGAAGAAGAAGAAGAAGAAGAAGAAGAAGAAAGTCCTCCCTCCGACGACGACTAACGTACTGGGCGGGTCGAAACACTAGACACATATAAACCAGAAGACGCTTTTGTTTCTGTCTATTGATCCTGAGGTGAGTACGTTAAGTGGATATTTTAAATACAGTCACTTAAACGTCATCATGGTTTTTGGTTAATCGATATGTGGTAACATTGGTTTTGATCGGGCAATACCTTAGCCATGTTTAGCAGCTGTGATGCTAACCGAAAAGAAGATGGCCTCGTGAAGATGGCACTCTACAATATGTTTTTTTAAACGCACATTTCTATCGCAATTTTGAATTCGCAACATGAGGTGTTATATGCTTATGTATTTTAATCCGAGTAGTTGAGTGTGTTTATCGCATCTCTTTGAGGTTCCAAACCAAACACATGTTGTAAGTTAGCCATGTGGCCTGAAGAGGTCTCAAGCCGCTGCATCTAACTTACCAGTAGTTTTCTGGTGTTAAGCGTCCGCCATTTTGTGAACCATGCTTTAAAATGCACATGTAAATGTCATGAAAACTGGTCTCAACGGGTTTAGGGTCTACTGAAACCATATTAATGAAAGTTGTAATCGACGCACGTGTTCAACAACTAGTGCTTGCCAGGCAGGGCCTAGCAGCTAATGGACACTGAGTTAACGATCTCTTCCAGTAAATGTTGAAATTAAGCTTTTGTTTTCTGTTCCCAAATAGCTTTTTCATCTCCCTTAATTGCGTAACAATGTGTACTGACTGGCATGTTTACATTTATTTTTTGCTTTGCATGTAATGTTAAAATTCTTCAGTCGTCTGGTCTCCTGACTTGCTTGGGTTGGTCTGTGTGCTGGTTTAGGCACTTTTTAGTTCGTCAGAATGAGAGACCATGCGGGTTAATTTTTTTTCAAGACTAAATGCAGTGGACTTGTAATGAAATCCAGTAATGTGTCTCTGCAGTGGCAGTATCATGGCTGAGGCAGACCGACCAGGGAAGCTCTTCATCGGTGGCCTGAACACTGAAACTAGTGAGAAGGTCCTTGAAGCGTATTTCAGCAAGTTTGGCAGAATATCAGAAGGTACTTGTTTTTGTCTCATTTATAGTAAAATGCTTGTTTGTAGATCTTCCTTTGGAGTGAAAGATTGACATTATTACAATTTTAGACGAGAGCTAAGTGATATCCATATGTTTCCTTGTGTTTTGTAGTTCTGTTGATGAAGGATCGTGAAACGAACAAATCTAGAGGCTTTGCGTTTGTAACTTACGAAAATCCTGGTGACGCAAAAGATGCGGCGAGGGAAATGAACGGAAAGGTGAGTAGTAATGTGTGAAATTCAGATTTGTGAGCTGTGATGAAGATTTGTGGCAGTGATCTACTTGAACTGATTTAGTCCACAATTGTCCTCTAAGAAGTTCTGAGCTTACATGATGGTTGCACACATTTGCTTGTATCTGTTTTTCTTTATTTAAGAGCTAAAATTTCCTAAACTTATGTTCCTCGTGTTTTAGCCCTTTGATGGAAAGCCTATTAAAGTGGAACAGGCCACGAAACCTCAGTTTGAGTCTTTGGGACGCCGTGGTCCACCTCCATCACGGAGTCGTGGCTCTTCTAGGGGTCTGCGAGGGTCTAGGGGAGCATCAAGCAGAGGTACCATTCAGAACTTAATCACCACCTTTTTAATTAGTGCCATGATGACGCCATTTTGATGATCTGTTTGAACTGATTGTCCTCTAAGAAGTTCTGAGCCTGCATTTAATATGCATACTTGCTGCCAAAATGATTATTACCAAGATAACGTAGGTATTGTAGAACCCTTTTTTAAAGGCATGTCATCCAGAGGCCCTCCGCCACTGAAGAGAGGCCCACCAGAGCGTAATGGAGGGCCCCCATCCAAAAGATCCACATTCTCT
Source organism: Carassius carassius (assembly GCF_963082965.1). Lineage (NCBI taxonomy): Eukaryota > Metazoa > Chordata > Actinopteri > Cypriniformes > Cyprinidae > Carassius > Carassius carassius. The sequence continues at coordinate 6,562,740 of NC_081787.1, read as the reverse complement.
GGGCCAATGGGAAGACGTGAGTTTGGAGAACATGCACCAATTTGAAATGTTAATTATTTGAACCGTAACCTCGTCATTTTCTCAATGTTCCAGTGTCCAGAGAACGGGACCCATACGGCCCCCCTCGCAGAGATTCTCTGATGTCACGGCGTGATGATGGTCCTCCACCTCGTTATGACCACTACAGTAGCAAAGACAGGTGGGATAATGTGTAAAAAGCATGGCTAATTCAGAAATGAAAGTGGGAAATGTGAATATTAGAAAATTGCAAGTGTTGTCTTTTTTAAATTAACCGAAACATTCATAAAAATGTAGGCTTAATAGAAATGTTAAACTAATAAGAGTGACAAACGCACAGCTACCAAAACATGGTATTAATGGAAAATTAAAGCCAACTTAAACACTATAGGGTATAAGTGCATTAGAATAATATTGGTGCAGTTACAGGGAAGCTCACAAGTTGTTGTTTTGCAGTTACTCCAGCCGTGACTACATGAGTTCACGGGACAGTCGAGACTATGCCCCATCACCACGTGATTACCCGTACCGGGAGTATTCGGGCCATTCCAGTTCTAGAGATGACTATGGGTCAGGATCCAGAGGTTACAGGTGTGTAACATCCTGCAACGGATGCCTGTGATGGCAGTTTGAGAGTCCAGCCTAACGTTTCTTTGTTTCTTAGTGATCGTGATGGTTATGGTGGAGGACGAGAGCCCAGGGGTTACATGGATCGGCCCAGTACGGGCTCCTATAGAGATCCTTACGACGGTTACGGTAAGATTAAACCTTAGGTGATGGGGTTAAGCGGGGCTCCACTCAAACTACCTGTTTTGCACCTGGAAAAGGGCTGCTTCGTGTCATTGCCAAAAAGTGGAAACATCAAATGCTGCGTCTTTTCATCCTGAGTTTCCCATCAAACAAAAACAAAACAAAAGCACCAACAAGGAATCTCTTTCAAGCTGTTTTCCCCCAAAAAAGTTCTGGTCGTTCCGTTAGCTCGGTCCAAACAACCAACAGAGATCCAGTATCCAAACTACAGTCTAAATGGAATTCAGTCCAAACCAAGGAAAGTGCATTTACTCAACAATGACTTGCCAAAGGGCTCTGAGTGCGCAATTGTCAACACTGCAGTTGGGTAGATCAAGTATCTTCGCTTTAATTAGTCCCACCCATAACCTGAGATGCAAATGTTTTATCCCCATTTGGAAAGTTTCTAACGTTTGAGTTAGTCGTGATACAAATTTAAGAAAATTGGCACTTGACAATGCAGTATCATGCAAAGAATGTTTTAAGTTAATTTTGCCAATTACATGACCCATTGACCCTGCAGGTAACTCACGCAGCGCCCCACCCTCAAGGGGTCCCCCTCCGTCCTACAGTGGGAGTAGTGGAAGCAGTCGTTATGACGACTATGGCAGCAGTTCCAGAGATGGATATGGCAGTCGTGACAGTTATCCCAGCAGTCGGAGTGACCCGTACTCCACTAGTCGTGGTGACCGTCTGGGTAGGCAAGAGCGAGGGCCACCCCCTCCTCTTGACCGAGGCTATCATCGTGAATACAGCAGCTCAAGCCGTGGGGCGCCTCGAGGCGGTGGCCGCGGTGGTCGGCCAGATAGAGGAATGGCCCGGAACCGATACTGAGATGGACTCTGTGGAAAAACAAATAAAACAGAGAAATATGAAAAGTTCAAAAGACTTTAAGGTTAAAAAAAAGCACCCTTTTAAACTCTGGACTTCAAGCTTCAGTTTCAAGCTGTACTCAAACTTGTGAAAAGTTTTTATTTTATTATTTTTGTCCTTTTTAAATTCAAAGTTTCGTTCTCTTCTCTTGCCCGCTTCCCATTTAATGGTACCATTGCAAATCTAAGTTTGTTCTTTTTGTATACTAGTGACATGTTAAACCTGCAGTGCCCTAACATATGGCTTTCATTTACCAATAAAGTATTTTTAAACCAAGCTCCTAAGCAACAACAACTCCATTCAAGAGAATGAGAAACTATGAAGTGTAAATATCCATTAACGTTTCAGCTTTCCATGGTGAGCAACCCCAAATTCCACTTAATACAAATGCAATGCAGAATATTCATGTAGGCATGATTGTTCACATTGTTGGGGACTGGGCAAATGTCACCTTTTTCCAAACTCTATGGGTGTAGTCTTCCTCAGTGCAAATGGATCCTTCATCACAAAGCCTAAACATTGACGCCTTGCATCGACCAATCCAAAGACTACCAAAATGCAAGAAACAAATCCGCACCACAGATAAAACCTGTCAACAGCTGGTAAGCAAAGCAAACCCTTTTGTTCTGGTGTAAGTCAAGTCTCGGTGGTGTTATTTTGCAGCTTGAAGGTTATTGTAATTTAGTCAAACATCGACTTGGTTGCACTGGCTTTTTCAAATGCAATCTGAACTATGTAATTTCCAACATTTATTAACAAACTCACTTCTGCCTTCAAAGGAGTCTGGTCTTTCTCTCTCTCTCCCCAGCCACTGGATCACTTCAGTCTTAGTCTCAGAAATATCAGCCAGTTCTACTGTTGCACTAAAGGAGAAAATGTGTGGATTTTTTTCCCCCTACCCCTTGAGAAATTGCCCACCTTTTTTTTTTTTTTTTAATAAGGATGTTAAGATAATTCTCCTCAATGGATGTATATCTACAGCCAAATGTAAACCACATAGCTGCAAAACCTCTTCAAACCTCCCAATGTGGAACCCTTTTGAAAATTTAGTAAACTCACTTAGTGTAACCAAAAAGCCAGAACGCTCTCAAGCATGCCGATTCTAACAAAGGAGACCATGTGGAGAAAGACCGCACCCTATCAACAATCCTGGAAAACCTATCAGCTTGGGTCATTTGAGTTCTTTTGTAAATAAAAAAAAAAATTGTTCCTTATGCTGAGCTACAACAGTTTGCTGATGGAAACTCTCATTGCAGGTTGAAGGGAGGAAAGGGAGTTTGCTGGTAATACGTCACTGCTGATCAGCACCTTTTGCCATTTGGTGATGCATGATGGTCTCAAGTAAGATGCAGGTAAGTCCTTAACCCATTGCGAATTCATATTTGTTGTTTTCATACAATTAAGACTTTTTGTTTTCGTTTAGATCCGAACTATGCAGGTTCTTTGGAGGCTGCAGTTCATGGAGGCGGATGTTTGGATGGAGTGCTACAGATGAAGTGCCTTTATTTTTCTTTATTCAATAAAACTATTATTTGAAATGAACTTATTTGTCTGTGTATCTTGATTTAATTCCCAGTATAATAGTGCTGTATTGGTATGGTCATGTCAGTGCTCACTCGACTACAGGCTAATTGAATCAAAAATCGAGCCATATGGAAAATTCTTGCGGCATTTTAAAGCAATCACAGTTCCTTTCGTCACTGAAATGTCAAAGAGCCTTTATGTTGGTTATATGGCAGGCGTCCACTGGAGAACTAAGTTGCAGGGCTGAATGGTCGTTGTAACATCAGTGAAAAAGCAGAAGCGCGACGGATGTGGGTAGCATCACAACAAATAGTGTGAGTTGGCGCACTCACAGGCCCATTGAGCCTAAAACTATGAACCCTGAAGAGCAGACTGTTACGTGGCTAATAACATTAGGCGTGCTTAATTCACCCAAAAAGAATATCGCTGACCCGGAGGAATTTCTGAAAACCTCTCTCAAAGATGGGGTCGTCCTGTGTAAGCTTATGGAACGAGTGCATCCTGGAGCCATCGTAAAGGTAATCGATACTATGCACATGCATGTTTCTTTGATTATATAGATGCAGTCTAGTGAATTAAATATTTTCATAGATGCATGTATATCAGAGACAGCCATGCGGAATTGACGGTGCTTAGCCTAATGCCGGATTACTCGCTGTTACAAGTAACACTTTGCAATGCGCTGTTTTTTGTAAAGCTGCAACACGTTTTAAAACCATTTTCAGCGATTACTGTGTATTTAACTGCGCTTATTCTGGGCACAATATTTAATCGAGATGAAGAATCTGACTTCCTGTTACATGAGAAATTGTTCCGCATTCTCACGTTTTCAAAAAAACGAAGAACTTGTCGATCTCCACTTTAGTATAAAACACCAAGATCATTTGTAAAGCAATTTTCTTCTCTCGTTTGTAAAAGCCGTCTATGTCAGTCAGATCTCAAGATGATTGTCTGTCTGCATGCTGCTAACTACCAAAATCTAGCTCCCCCTTTACTCATGGCACATAAGGTCGTTATTAAAAATATAACCTAGAGTATTCATTTAGATTTTCTGCTAAATAAAATTCTGTTGAAAATGTTTTACTGTAAATGCTTTAATTATGATTTTCATGTAGAAATGTATGACGAATGTGCTGGTCAGCACAACCACTTGTAAAAGTTTCTCCGTTTTATAAAGAGCTGGTTTGTTTCTTGTCTTCTTCCCTTCATTTCTTTTGAGCATATTTCTATTTCATACCACTTGACTGACTTTAACGCACGACGCTTTCAAACGGATTTTATCTGTTGAATGTATTTACATAATATTAGTGAAAGAATCATTCTTTTGTGTCGGATCTTTTTATTGAATTGGATTAGTCGGTTCACGAAACGGGACTAAACGATTTGTAAAAAAAAATAACTTTTTAATCAATAGGGTGTACATTTATTTTTCCGTGTTGTTTAATTGTAATGCAATTATATTTTTATGACTTTAAAAAAAAGCTATATTATTACAGCAACCAAACATATTGAATTACCGTTTTGGGGGGGAAATGTAACAAACGCGTCTATGGCTTTATTTGAATGTTGTATTTATACCATATAATATACCACTCCTGGGTTTCATGGACATCAATGCGCCAGCGAATTTAATTTTGAACCGGCTCTTTGACAGGAATTGTTCGAAAGAACCGATTCGCGTAAATGAGTCGGACTTGCCACCACACTAATAAGCGGTACAAGTAGAATCTTGCTGAGCAAACGTCGTCACTTCCTCCAAAATATATATTCCTGGTGTTACAGGGCCTGATGTGATCTAGCATAGACACAGGCTGTGTGTCTGTGTTACAGGACGAAGCTGACACAAAGAAACCGTTTATTAGTAAACTGGACGCCAAAGACATTTAGCATGCGATACTGGACAGCAGTGGCAGGGTACAATGTGGCACATAGGCTAGGGTGACAGTGACACACACTTCAGAAAATGAGATCTTGTTGATCTGTGCGTTGCAGTGTGCTCGAAGCAAAGTTGAGATTATTTACATAGCATTCTTTCATTGGTTTTCAGTACTCAACTGAACCTAGATGCGAAGCGGACTGCCTCGCAAACATTCGAGAGTTTCTAAAAGGATGCCAGTCTCTAAAGGTTGAGGTAAGACCAATTTTTCCTTAACATTTCTTTGCATGAGTGGGTTGGGATCACACAAATGCAACGTTTTTGCTTATAAAGGGTATTTATAAGCATTGATTTTATGCAGGAATCATTTACTTAACATAGTCTTAAGAATTTATATCAGATAATATATTTACTAATTTATATTAAGTATTTATGCAGTGTACTTCTTTCTTCAGCCCATCTATTTTAGTGTAGCTCTCCCCGAGGGCAAGAAACTAAATAGCAGGGTTTAGTTTTGGTTTTGCACATGTGATATTAAAATATGCCAGTAAACAAGACAGCGCATAATACTAGCTCTTACGCATATGCATTTCATTTATTATGGTTATTATGGTCTTGACCTGCAGCAGCATTACAGATCTCTCAAGATGATGATCAGGTATTATAACTATCACAGAAAATACTGTCAGTCTGCAAGGTCAGTTCCTGACACAGACACGTAGACAAACTATGATGCCACACACTCTTCAGTGACAGTGTTCTTGGACTAAAACTATGATCAAAATCTGGTTATGGAGTGATAGACTGCATATATAATGAACATGTTCATAGCGCCGTGTAACTTGGTCATATGTAATGTTTGAGATACTGAGCTTGTTAATAGAGTTGTGGTTTTTGTTTGACCTTTATTAAAATAGTTTCACGTTTTATGGTTGAAACCCATTTATAAGAGTATACTGAGAACTGTTCAGAAGACTAGTGGTAGACTGAAATAGGGTTTATTAATAGTCTATACAGATATGCTATGAATTTATGCTATGGCATAAATTCATGTTTACCTGATTTGTAAACGTAATTTTGGAGTCTGAACTTGATAAGATCGAAAGAATGCACATGTTTTCATTGAGTTGTCCTGTCTTCGAGTACTGCACATAAAAATAAACTCCATGTGCATGGATGACTCATTCAAACAACTTTTAATGATTCATTTTTACTTAAGTGGGTTTTATTTTAATTTTATTGCATTTTATTCTGCGTTTCTTGTCTGCTGTATTCTTCACAGCAGTTACTGAATCAGCATCGGACTCACTAACCTAACTGTTAAATTGAATTGAAGTCAGATTTTATTAGGTCTACCATAACTTTGGAAGTTATTAAAAGTAAAAATATTCCATATAAATATAATAATAATTTTATATATATATATATATATGTATATATATATATATATATATATATATATATATATATATTCACTATTAGCCAAAATTTTAAGAATGTACTCGTATAAATGTTTGCTTATCTATTTTTTAAAAAGCTCTTTGAAAGACCCAAAGGGCATATGGTTGATGCAAGTCATGTGACTAGACAGATAAGCCCAGTCGCATAACTTTCACTTCTCCTTTTAAATTAGCTGAAAATGAGAAGTATTGTAACACAAGCTAAAGCTTGACATGAGCCTTGTTAAATTACTGATGAGAGAGAAATTCAAATAGCAAATGCTAAATCCAATTTTAAAACTGCTCTGACTGTTCATCTTGTTGCAGCCTCCATAGCGAAACAGTGCTCAACAAATACTAGAAAGGATGCTTCTTGCATTGCTGTGTAAACGGTATTATGTTTCATTTAAAACATGAAACCGTAACCTTAGCAAGAAAGGGGATCGCTGTCTGTACCCAGTGTCTGACAGGGCCTGTAGACCAAACGCCAAAACAGCATCTCAAAATGTGGGTCACACTGAAGTTGTTTTTCCTCACCATTGATTTTTTTTAACAGGGCTCTTTATAGGGATGTCACCATAAATCGATATAGATCAATGCACTGATTAAACGAGATGTGGGATATCGATGTAGCATGTAAAAAAATCTATAAATCTTTTATGATTCATTTTATATATTGTTTAAAAAAAACTAAAGTGTGTTTTTGTTGTGGATGACCCAATTGGGATACAGGATTTTCAGAAAGTTCAATTAAATATCAATATCAATCCATATTTTGGTTGCATTTTTAAGAAAAATGTAGCCGGTTGTGTAAAGTATGCACATAATATCATGATATCAATATATTGATCATAGGCAGCGGCCTCTGAATCTAATCAAACTGTACCGCAGATATCATATTGCAAATGTCATATTGCTGGCTAAGAGAATCTGTGTCCGATCATATCATGATAAAATTATTTATACCCCTATTTTTTTATGCAGAGTTAACCTGACTCCTCTGTGATTTTTTTTTCCCCAGCTGCTTCTGCTTCTGGCACTGTCTGGGCAGTTTTTCTTATGTTTGACTTCTGTTTTTCTCTTAGGGCTTTGATGCAGAAAGCTTATATACTGGGGAGAACTTCAACAAGGTTCTGTCAACACTCTCAGCAATAAACATCGCCACTCAAGGTAATTCATGATGTTATGGACATGTATTCTTCACTGATATTCATGCATTTTCTCCGCTTGAGTAATCTAGGCATCAGCTTGGTCTTTTCGTTGGTGAGTTTCTTCTGAAGTCAAGTCAAATATAAAATTTTTATCGCGCTTCATACAATAGAGAGAGTTTCAAAGCAGCTTCACAATATTAAACAGGAAAGTAACAGAATCAATGATGCAAGGCAAACCTAAATTCAGCTACAAAGAATCCGGTCAATGGGATGATTCTTCAACTCCAGACAGTTGTGTTGGTTCAGTTCAATTCAATAACTGTGTAAAGTTCATTCACCATTAAACAGTGTTGTTTTTGTGCTTGAGTCAGTGTAATGTTGATTCAGTTCAGTTCAATAACAAGTCTCAATGTTGTAAAATTCATCAGTTATTAAAAAATGTGATTTAGCTATTAAGCAGAAGACAAATCATTAGAAGAAACCAAGCTTAGTCAGGGGACTAGTTCTCCTCTGGCCTAAATAGTCTGTATTTGTTAACACCAAGTTACAGTCGTGTGAACACTTATGAGGGTTTTGCTAGGCAGAGCAGACAGTCTAACACAAGGCTTGCACACAACAGCGTGTGTTCAAGACATTTTTAGAAAATTAGGCCCTGATGGTCACTTAAACACTACAAAGAATGTCTCTGTTTACAAGTAGGATCATAAGCACGCAATAATCACTCAGTGTTATGGTTCTGGTGGAAATGAGCCAGTTCTTTCCTGTTGCATGTTCTCTTAGGACCTGTTGCTACAGCTGTGCTCCTTCATCCCGCTAGCATCAACAAGTTTTGTTTTTCTAAGTAGGCATAATGATTTGATTCTAAAGTGATTCAGTAAACCTATTTTAATTCCATTATTAGTTCATTTTTAGAAGCATGTGGATATGGTTGGGATAGATGTCACATGCCCATGCAAGTTTATCTGAGTGAAATGCACAGTAGGCCTTTTAATTCAGTCGAAGAGTGCAGTAAACATGCAATACAGATCGCACTTTTCTCAGGATGAGGATGACTGACCTCTTGTATTTGCTCTGCGAACGTCAAGAGATGATTTGTCTGGGATCGCACCCACATCTGTGTCTTTCAGCTGCAGCTGCTCTCAGCTACTGGAGACAACAGACCGTTTTCTTTTTGTTTGGCCTGTCCGGGCGGCTGACTGCATCTGCATAAGCATGTGGAATCCATGAGGCATGTAGTTATTCTCAGGTTTTGCTTCCTTGTCGTGTTTCCCTGCGGCTGTTGCCTTTAGAGGAGAGTGTGTCCTTGTTATTGCACAAGTCTTCCTGAATCCCATAGGACTTTTTCACAACCGTTTTACACACATCAGTCACTCTGAGGGTTTCACTCTTAAGTGTGCTTAAGTCATAGAGAAGACATTCCCTGGCCGGGCCTTATCTGGGTTCTCTGTTCTGTTGGCTGAGGAACACAACACTTTTTGTACGCTGTGGGTGTACGGGAAAGAGCCTGCCGTGAAATCATGCTGAGCATTTATTGTGTAGATGGAGCGAAGTGTGAGTCGGTGAAGAGCCCCAGAGGCCCCTGCAGTGCTGGAGATCGGTCAGGACCCAGTGTGCAGCAAACGGGACACCTGACTGTTTTCTTCTCCTCATTCCTTATCTCCCTCTATTAATGAAAGACAGATTGCTCATAGCAAATTAATATGAGCTAATAATGGTCTGCTAAGATTTAATGTGAGTGTACAGTATGGTTTTTGTACAGTTTTGTGACTAAATGGCATGTTTCAGGGTTTCAGGGCTTGCTTTGGTTAGCCTGGAGCACACATTATGTCTACAGGCTGTGATTTTTTGGTACTTGTCATAGATTAGAGAGTAAGTGTTCAGCAGTTGTTTGTTGTGACCCCATGCATGTGCATTGAGCTGTGGACTATTGGCGGTTTAACTTTACACACACAACAAAATTATGAATTATGAGCGAGTGCTCTAATTGTTCACAGAGTGACCTGGTTTGACTCTATATTACATCATAAACAAGACTTTAAAACAGTTTTATTAAACATTTTATATTTTTGTTGAATGATTCAAACTGGAAAAGTGCTAACGTTTCTGTCAGTTGCACTGAATTTTGCAAAGTTTTTGCTAATAGAGTTTGGAATGACTATCATGTTCAAGAATAAAGTACAGGAAGGAATATTGTGAAATGGTATTACAGTGTTACATTTTTAATGATGGCGAAGCAGAACTTTCAGCATCATTACTACAATCTTCAGCATCACATGATCCTTCAGAAATCATTCTAATATGCTGATTTGCTGCTCAAGAAACATTATTATTATTAGAATTTGTTTAATCAAACAGTTGTTCTTTTTAATATTTTTGTGGAAAAGGTTATTTTTTGATTAATAGAGATTCCAAAAGAACAGTATTATCTTGCTTATTAATAGTAGTATGAATTCTTATGCCCTAATGTTAGATGTTGTTAAACAGATTTGATCACCTCATGATGTGTTGTGACAATAAATCATACAGCATAATATGGTCTGACTTTAAATCATATGGCATGAAGTCATTTGAATGTCACACTGTCTGAAAACTCAGAGATAACAACATTTGCTACTGCTACTTTAGATTTTTATGTATGTCATTTATCTATTTCTCAAGTTTAAGAGGTCATGCTGTACTGAAATGAAGAGTACACTAGTATAGAATCACTGAATTGTAGACCCAGTCCTCAGTAACCTTGTACAGGGCTTTCTGTATATCCATAATAAATAAAACCTATAATCCAGTGACCGCCCATAAATCTACTGCTTTTAGCAAGTGAGAAATGCTGTCAGTTCAAACTTCATTGTCTGTATTTTTAAAACTTCTCCTTCATTTTCTCATTGTATCCAGATCGTACCCCTAATAGATCATGTCCTCAGTCCAGTGGCTCTGCATCTAGCCTGTCAGCCCCTTCACAAGCTGCTCCCACATTAAAGTCCAGCAGGTCTTTACGGAGGCAGTCAAAAGCTTTGGTAAGAAATCTGAAAACTGCCATAAATGCTGGTAACCATTGGGTCTTTTATGTCAACAAAAGAGTTCAGTTCAAAGAATTCAAAATTGGAAGAATTCAATCAATTAAACGTTTTCAGTTAATGCCTAAACATAGCAAAAAAGTTTATTGGAAGGCTTTTTAGAAAATTCGGAAGATTTGAAATAATGAGGTCACTTTTGCTATATTGTAAAGAAACACTTCAGACTATTAAGGAACTTGAATATGCAAATTACCCTAATAAGATTCACAATTACAATGCATTCTGCAAGTCATTTGAATTAAATGTTCAAATTCACTGCTCTATTATATTTAGAACATAATTGTTCTAACCTCATAATGTGTAATAATGAATGAATTATGTGAAAAATAACAATTAAGCCACATGGTACTTAAATAGATGTTATAATACACATTTTCACATTGAATCTCCAAATTATTGTGTAAATATAAAGACATTATTTTAAATAACTGTTTAATGGTATTATACCCATTCAACATTATAATTGAAAGCCTGTTTATTTATAATTTATTAACAATTACACTACATAAAAAATATTATAACAGATTTTGAGTGAATGTAAAACAATATTTGCGTAAACCAATTATAATAAATGTGACATTTAGCTGGCTATATTAAGATTTCTGTCCCTATCAATACTCAGTTTGAATGAGAGCTGAGAGACAAGTTAATCTTGCAAATTATTTTTTACGATAAATAATAAAAACAGCAGATGATGTTTAACACAATAAGCAGCAAACGTTAATCTCAAAAATTAACAGTTTACCAGCCCTAATAATTTAATGTTACAGCTTGCTTTCCATAGACTGCTAATCATCATTATCTAGGATCTTAATAATTTTCTCAAGGCATTCATTATTTACTTCTAGATGTGAATAGATGACCATTTTTGGCATGCAGAAATAAGAGTATTGTTGTGATCGCCATTAAAATCATCAAAGTAACACAGAATACTTCATGCTGAAGTTCTTCACCTTTTGCTGTTGTGTCCAGGATATGTCGGAGAATGGAGGGGGCGGGCATCTGGTTGTCAAGGCACGATTTAATTTCAAGCAGAACAATGAGGACGAGCTGTCTTTCAGCAAGGGTGAGCTGATCCAGGTCACACGCCAGGAGGACGGTGGATGGTGGGAGGGAACCCTTAACGGCAAAACCGGCTGGTTCCCTAGCAATTACGTCCGAGAGGTCAAGCCATGTGGTGAGTGTTCAGTCCAAGATATTCTCTTACACGTTTGCCAAAGTGAGGATAATCAAACAAAAAGGTCTCCCTTTGTTTTTGTTTTTCTCCAGAGAAGCCAATTTCTCTGAAAGCAATAAAAGGACTTGACGTTCCTCAGCTGACTAAAAATTATTACAATGTGGTAGGTTCTTAAACATGTGAACAAATTCCAAAAAGGACATCGAAACTTATTTTTCTTATATTTAACTTCTCATTTGCTTTGGGGTTTTTTCCTCAGGTGGTGCAAGACATCTTGGAGCATGAGAGAGAATTTGTTAAGGAACTGCAGACGGTCCTGGGCTGCTACCTGCGCCCTCTACAGACCAGCGACAAGTAAGAGGAGAGCTCTGATGTTGCCATGGCATCAGGGAGCCTTTGATATCAAAGCCCATTGACATTTTGGAGAACTGGGTCGGTCAGTGAAAACCCGCTCTCTCTGCAGGCTGTCTAGTGCGGACTGCTCCAGTCTGAATGGGAATTTAGAGGACATCCTCTCGTTCCAACAGGGACTGTGTCTTGCCTTAGAGGAGTGCTCCAAGTAAGAGTTGTATTTCAGTGTCTTTATATACTCAAATGATTGCTTGATTCTATTTTTAATATGGAAGTCACACCTTGGATATTACAGTGCCATCTGGTGGTGGCTTTATTTGTAACATGTCCAGATTTACGCTACACAATTTCAAAACCTAGGTTATTCGCAGTGTTGGGATTGGGAAGGTTACTTTGGAAATTGAATAGGTTACAGATTACATTTTACTATTTCAGTTACTTTATTAATGAAACTGATTACTTTTTGATAACTGTTTTTATTTCCAAACATTTAAACCAGGCAGGGTTAACCGTACAGTAGTACTCAACACTGATTACTGTCAGACTCATTTTACTTTGAGATCATTCTGAGGTTAAATACAGATTTAAAATCATAACAATAAATAGTTTAATAGCTATAATACTAGTTTTGAAATCAAAGATTTGCTTAGCTATGACAGGAAACACTGGCATCTAACAATGCCTTGAAAAAACAGTTCATCTTAAAAAAATAAAGCATATGCATAAACCCATATAGGAAATAAAATGAGTAAGCATATGTCGTATTTCATGTCCAAAACTCCTGAATGATTGGTATCAGTGCAAGGGTAAAAATCTATTAAATCTGTGCGTGTGTGAAAATATTCAGATGTAACCCCATTCATAAGTAATTGTAATTTAATACACTTTCTTTAATTGAATAGCATACCACTGTTACATGCTGCTTATTTGACATCAAATAAAATGTATTAACAGTCAGATAATGTATGAGGGCTGATCTGTGTATTTTTGCCTTGCAGGATGCCAGAGGTCCTGCAGCGGATTGGTGCCTGTTATCTGAACCTGATGTGTCAGATCAGAACGCTGTACTTGTCCTACTGCTCCAGCCATCCTTCTGCAGTCTGTGTGCTGACTGATCACAGGTCACTATTCACAAAATTACTATCGACATGTTGTTCCGAACCCAATAGTCCTTGGTCAATCTTCGAAAACACAAATTAAGATATTTTTCATGAAACCCTCCACCGAAAGTTCATTCCACAAAAACGTCAAAGAGAACAAAAATACCCTGTAAAAGTGATCCAAATTAATTGAGCAATTTAATTCAAGTCTTATGAAGACTGCATATAATTTACATATAAACATCGATCAAATTGAGCACATAAAATATGGTAAACGGAAGCGCAAACGTGTTTGAAGCAAGTACTGTCGAGCTTCTGTTTACCATATTTTATGTGCTTTATGTAAAGGTATGTGCGTTGATCAACTATTAAAATTAATATTTGTAACAATTTACAAGAAGGTTCCATTAATTAACATTAGTTAATTCATTAACATTAAATATCAATGAACAATACAATTGTTAGAGTATTTATTTTTCCATGTTAACGTTAGTTAATAAAAATACAACTGTTCATTGTTAGTTCATGTTAGCTTAGGTCACTTAAATAATCAGCTATAGCATTTGATTTGAATTATGTATTAGTAAATTTTGAAATTAACGATAATTAAGTTTAATAAATGCTTTAAAGTAGTTTTTAATGTTAGTTTGTCAACTAATGTACAGTAATTATCTAATGTTAACTAACAGAATCTTGTTGTAAAGCGTTACCATAATATCACAGTCATTTTGAATATTAAAGGGTAGGGGTGGGATATATCACCAAAATCTTATTTTAGCATATGAGAAGTTTTATTTCACGATAATGATGTGTACCTTCTTTATTTTAATATTTGTTATTAAAATTAAGAAAAAGAAACACAAGCAACAAATAAATATAAAATAAACTTTTCATTTATTCAGCTATGCTAGGCTAGGTTTATTTAACAAATAACAAAAAAAATTATTTAAGAAATATTATAGATATTGAATAAAGTGTATAAATAAAACACTGCATAGTCTTCACTCTATCAATCAAACATGACTAACATTAATAATGACAAATAGCAGCAGGTAAATAAGGCTGCTGTCCCTTTAAGACTGACTGCACGGATCCAATATACTGAAGCTCATCTGGTTTTCACCCAACTGTTTTACATTTATTTAACATTTAACCGACTGTGTTTTCTTGAATACTCCAGATGACGGGCATTTTGATGTTATTGTGTGCGTATTTAACCATTCAAGCACAATAAAACACAAAAGAGATGTGTTTTCATCGGCTGTGTGTCAATCAGACAAGCATCACATTGAGTTCTTTTCCACTGCTTACTGCAATTAATAACTCTACCAAGTGTGTCCCACTCTTTATTTTCTCATTCATGCATGTTTCCTTATCACTCAAAAGATGTATAGCGTTTAAGCAGTACTGTGTTACGCAGACATATTTGCATTTAATATACAATTAACAAAATCTCTAACGATAGACGCTTTATTTTGCGGTAAAAATATATAGCGTTATACCACCAAGCCCTATTACCGGGTAAAGTAGTTAACCTTTAAATTCTTGAAAGAGAATTTAGACAATAAGCATGTCACAAGATGTAAAGAATTAGTGTAAAGTCTAAATTGTGGTACTAAGAGCTGCAGATAACAGTGATACTTCAATGGATTCTGAGCACATCTCCGCACTGGTCAAAAGAGGACATCATTTGTGAAAGTGCAAAAGAGTAGTTTCTGGACAAAAAAAGATTGATATGGGGAAAATGCCGCAATATTTTGCTTCTATTCAGTTCTAGTTAATTTGTAAATATATTCCAATTGAATATCATACAAGTAAATTGACTTCCCAAAGGTTACAAATACTAAAGCTTACAAAATCTTTCTCTGTTTGTTTGACACTAGTGAGACAGATTTCTTTCTTTGCATTTTTTAAATATAAACCACCAGGTGTCACTACCAATCTTTCATTCTCTTGTGTCTGTCTGAGAGACTAAACAAGCAAATCTCCCTTTTACCTTTACATATAACACTGCTGCCCTATTTCCATTTTAAGTTTTTTTTTTCTTTTCTTTTCTTTGGTTTGTACTAGTAAACTTCACAGGCATTCAGAAATGTCTGAGCCACATTTTCACTTCCTGTATGATGAACTACAACAGGGTTTCTGTTAGTTTTCTCTTTCCACCTAAGAATGCTCCACGACAGAAGGAGAGAGTAAAAGGCATGCCTCATACATACAGGAAACAGCACTAACCCAACAGGATATCTATAGCTGTGGTTATGCTGATGGAGGCAGAATACACACTTTTGATTGTGTTTGCTCACTTGCATACCACTCAGAAATGTTGCAGCATTATTCCGTTGTTTGATCTTGTGTATTCAAGGCATGTGTTCAGAAGATTTATCTTTAGTCTAACTTTAGTTTATTATAATTCAGCATCTAGTGTTCTCTTCACACCTATTCTGTCTCCTTCCGTAAAACACTTGCTATTGTTATGGTTATATGAGAAAGCATTGTTGACATGATTGCCTCAGAGTTTTTATTATTGTTATTATTATTTAAGATTATGCAAAGACATGTATTTTAAAGTGTTTTTAAATTTTGAAAGTTTGAACAGCCTTTTATGCTCACGAAGGCTCCATTTATTTGATCAAAAATACAGAACATTCATAATGTGAAATATTATTGCAGTTTAAAATAACTGTTTTCTATTGTAGTATATTTTGGAATGTAATTTATTCCTGTGATGCAAAGCTGTATTTTCAGCATAATTCCTCCAGTCTTCAGTGTCACATGATCCTTCAGATATCATTCTAATATTCTGATTTGCTGCACAATAAATATTTCCTTTTATTACCAGTGTTGAAAAGGCTAAATAGAGTTGTGGAAACAGTGATGATTTTTTTTTTGTTCCGGATTATTTGATGAATAGAAAGTTGAAAAGAACAGCATTCAAATAGAAATCTTTATATAAAACAATAAATGTCTTTACGGTCGCTTTTGATCAATTTCATTCATCCTTTGCTGAATAAAAGTATTTCTTCAAAAAAAAAATAATAATAATCTTGACCCCACACTTTTAAATGCTGGTGTTTGTGTATATTCAGATTTATATATTTATGTGCAAAAAGGTTTGATACATTCTAAACAATTCTTAAATGTATTAAATAAAAGAAATGTTAAATTGAAGAGACTGTTTTCGAACATTGCTGATCAGAATGAATTAGAAAAGCCAAATGAATCAAATTAAAAATACTTTGCATGATACTTTCTGAACAGTGAGGAGCTGGACAAGTTCATGGAGAGTCATGGAGCCAGTGCTCCTGGTATCCTGACCCTCACCACCAGCCTGAGCAGACCCTTCATGAGGCTCGATAAGTACCCCACCCTCCTGCAGGAGCTTGAGCGACATGTGGAGGTAACCATAAGCTGCTAAGCCCATGAATGCCTGTGAGTCTATTCATGAAAATATTATATTTACAGATTCTTTCTTTTTTTCTTGTAGGAGGCGCATCCAGATTACAGTGACATTCTCAAAGCAACAGTGGCTTTTAAAAATCTTGTGGTATGTCTCCGTTATCTGTCATATTTGTCTGTCTGTCATAGTCTGACAACTAAATCTTTCTTTTAAAATCCAATGATCATTTTGACTTTGACTTGACCAATGTGAGCGGTTTCCTGTCATGGGGCAAAACATTTTGAGTCTTTTCTCTCCAATTCCCTTTTACCCTCATCTCTGAAACCGCACTTTACAGGTTGGAGGAGATTTTGCTGTTACATGAAATGTAAAGGTTAAGGTTTTGCAACAGTGTCTCTATAATATAAAAAGGCTGAGGAAAGATGAGTCATTCCATGTACAATGCCATCTCAGGTTAAATGTTTCTTCAAAGAAAATTATAGTAGTAGGTGATTTCTTTACTCATTGTGTTCTGTGGAACGGTTTCGTTTGTTCTTTTTTATTTTTCTGACAGGTAAGGGAGAGTCCCATCTTCGTAGTTTAGATCTCAGTAGTGGAGGTGTCATGTAGACTTGGTCTTCCCCCTTTACCTATGTTTTTTTTTTTTTTTTTTAAGTTACCTTACGCTGCTATTTGCCGATGAGATAATTTGCACACTTTATTGTAAATCGCTTTAAGTAAGCATCCATCAGGAACATGAATGCAATGCCTGGAAATACAGCATGGAGAAGAGACGTTTCACAGTGTGTTTGAAAACATGTTCAGTTTTTGAATATTCATATTTCAGCATTCATATTTGGCATTCTATTAGGGTTTCCTTAAAAATGATCAGCACTATTGTTTCTTTAGCAACAAATCTGCCTATTTTCTAAAAGGTCATGTGACTCTGACGACTGGAGTAATGATGCTGAAAAATCACAGGGATGACATTTTATAACATATTATTATACAACATAATATAACATTACATTATAGAACATAAAACAAAAAATCATACAAACCCCATACTTTTGAAAATTGAATGTGTATATATTCTGAATGTCAAACAATTAAAAATCGGATATTTTTCTAATAGTTAAGAACATTTAGTAAATATTTTATACTTTAGTAACATTTAGCTTGTAACCTCTTTTAGAATTGGTATGAATCAGTCTTAATACTTAAATACTATATTGTTTCAAGTCTTTATGTGTCATAGGTTTGTCTTTGCCCTGACTTACAATGACATGGGTATTAACACACAAAATGTATCTAATTCTTGTTTCATTGAATTGATTTGTTTGTGTATTACAGACTCAGTGTCAAGATTTGCGTAAAAGAAAGAACTTGGAGTTACAGATCTTGTCGGAGCCAGTGCGGGGCTGGGAGGGCGACAGCATGAAGTCACTGGGTCAGGTGGTCTACACGTCACAGGTCCACATCCAGAGCAGTTTAAATGAGGTGAGGAGGAGGGTGACATCTGATGATCTAGGTAATGGAACCATCAGAATAATTACATCAGAAGGGGGTTGGTTAGCTGAAGGAAAAATAGAGCGTCGATTGAAGTAATTTATTACTAATTTAATTCAGAGTGATTTGTGTTCAAAGTGTTCTCTCTCTTTCTTTTGCTTGGCTGAAATTTATGTTGGTTTGCTAGAAATAAGGTATGATGTTTGTTGATCATGAGTAATCAATGTCAGAATCAGAATCAACCCAAAACCATGTGTTAGTAAAGACATTTGGTGTTTGTGTTTGTGAGGCCGTGCTGTAATGCCATACACATGCATCTTAATTGTTTTATGTAGTGGTAATTGATATCATTTTTGCAGAAGTATTGAATTTAATATAATGGGCATATGTGCTCTTTTTTTCTAGGAAAAGGAAGAGCGGTACTTCATGCTGTTTCCCAATGTGGTAGTCATGCTGTCCGCCAGCCCAAGAATGAGTGGTTTTATTTACCAAGTAAGTTCATTTTTCTGTTCTTATGTTCATCTAGGTACATGACAGTGAGCATGTGTTATTCATGAAACCCTTCAATGCTGTTATTTGTCACACTGTCCTCTCATAGGGACGTCTCCCATTGACTGGAACCACTGTAACCAAACTGCCAGAGGATGCAGAGACAGGCCATTATGCTTTCGAGTTCACAGGTTTGTTTCAGTCCATGTTTTTTTGAGAGGTCACAGAACAATGTGCACTCGATTGTCATTAATAATTTTTTTAAGCTGCTAGTATCTTGACCTTTTATTATGCTTTTGTACTGTATTTTTATCCAATAAATGCAGCCTTGGTGAGCATAAAAAGAACCTTCTTAAAATATTTATTGACCACAAACTGTGTATTTTGCGGGTTGCACCAAGCTATTGAATGAGTCATGACTTCCAAACCAAACTCTTGTCATTTTAGGAAGCACATGCTGGAACAGTTGTTGAACAGTTGCAGTCGTCTTGTTGTTATATCTTCCTTTTTTTAGGGGGGACGATAGATCGCACCACAGTGTTCTGCAGTAGTGCACAGGAGCAGCTGGAGTGGTTAGAACATCTTCATGCTTACACCAAGGAAGGGAGTCCAGTCGGAACAATAATAAAGGTAACAACCTTTAACCCAGTGCCTTTTTTTGCCCCTCACCCCTTTCTCAGTTTTTCACAGAACGTCTAGAGGTGAATCGTTATTTTCTTATGTGTTTTGCCATGAGCAGAGTGTTGATGGTAAACCTACAACCATGACTAGCACGTCGTCCCACCACTTGCACAGTTTCGGTACTGCTGTGGCTAACCGAGGACCCCTCGAACCCCTCAAGATCACCAAGCCATGGTCCTTAAGCTGTCTGAGACCTGCGCCTCCCCTTAAGCCATCTGCTGCCCTCGGTTATAAAGAGGTAAGCTTTCTGGAAAACAGTCATAAGAGATCTCGAATGGGAAGCGTAATGTACCTCTGTGTGTTCTTGGTGGTCCTAACAGGAAACCAGTGCACACTGAGCCACTCAGTCTGTCAGTTTTCATCCAGCAGCCACCAGCCATTGTCTTTACCACATTGCAGGGGCGGTGTTGATGTTATCTCAGATTTAAGTGGAATGTTTAGTGGTCTTTGAGCTACAGATTAGCTAACACTACCCAAAGCCTAATCGAACATTTTATTAACGTGCACAGCATCTCTGCAAGACTGTGCCAAGGGTGTTAGTGGTGCTCTCGGACTCATGAAATGCATGTGAAATCTTCAGTTTTTCTGCAACAATTAATGTTCACCTCTCACTGATCTTTTCCATCATACACATCTTCATTCTCTCTCCATTTTCTGCTTCTTTAGAGGATGTCTTATATCCTGAAGGTAAGAGTAGACGTGAGTCTGTGTATTATGTGTGTGTGTGTGTGTGTGTCTGTGTGCTCAGCTAGCACCGGTGTTTCACGCTGGATCCTTGCTTATCTGTCTTTTCTCTTTAATTCTGTGGAGAGCCGCCCATTTCTGGTTTTGTTTGCAGTTGTATCTTCTCCCTCTGCAATGATCTCTGCAAAAAATGCATTTATTTGTCATTTTTGATTTTTGCTGTGATGTATTTATTTATTAGGGGGTTCAGATACATCAGCAAAATGTATGCAGGCTGTGAACCATGTGTACTGAATCATATCCTGCTTCTCAACATTCAAAGCTCATTGTCTTTAATAAATATAGCCACAAACCCAACCAACCCTTTTCCTGCATAAAAAAAACTGCTGTGAATGTGACACTTAAAAGATGATACTTATTCAAACAACAAAACAAGTTTACATGCATACAGAATATAGAAATGTTATCAATCAAAGGAAATTAATTGCATGAAATGTGAGTAGTTAATAAAACAAACCACTTCTATAAATATTTGTTGAGAAATGCCCCAAAGATATTACATCATTGCGGTACACAAAGCACTGAATAGGCAAAATTGGCTTTAGAAGTCAATATATTGCTTGTTTTATTTACATTCCAGTAATTATTGGTATGAGTAAACATTCTCTGGATATATACATCTTTGGCAGTTCCTCCTTTTGCTTCCATGCCATTGATTCCTACACTTTGTCCAATGATTTCAGAATGCAAAAGTAGTTCTTCTGGCTCTTTACTCATTTCATGCTGCTTTGCTCTTGACAAGTATAGCAGACTTGCAAAAACCTGCCTTCCTTTGGTGGTGCTTGATTCTTCAGTTGCACTGATGGTAGAAAGAGGTCATTATTATATATTGTACGTACAAGACAGGGATTTTTAATAACTATTAAATTCATGTGTTAAATTCACATCAATAAAAGCTACTAAGAGTCTATTTTAGAAAATGATAAATGTAGCCATCTCTCCAATAATGACAATGTACTACATTTATTTTTTTACCGTAATGTGAAAATGTATCGCAGAAAACACCTCTGAACATATAAGAATGTGGCACTTGTATAAACTATATTATGGGGAAGATATTTCCCATTTAAGTTTCTAACTATATTTGTTATTAAATATAAATCAATGGAAGATATCAAGAGCATTAGAGCATTGTTCATATAGGAAAAACATAACAGCAATTATTCTATACAGTATATATTCGGCGATTAGTCTAATAACCCTCGGCAGTGTTCCAATGATAAAATATATAAAAAAAAAATATATATATATACAATTCCGAAGGGATTAAGGCATACGTTAGCTATTGCATTGGTTACTGAAGTGTTAAAAAACATCAATTTGTTTGACCATGTCAATAAAAAAAAAACATACATTTTATTGCTTCCAAAAAAAAACACGTTCTCACAGCCGATGCCACATCTTAAGATCCAGATATCACATCTTATATTTGCAGAATTCAGAAAATAATCTTATACTTGGGCAGTGGACCTGTGAAATACATTTATGTTGTCTACTAGAAGGCTAAATTTAGAGCCATTATGTGCCATGTATCTGTTCATAGAAATGGCAAAATGACTCATAATGATTTTAGTCAGAGTGAGGTATAAGGGCACTGCTTTCGTCACCATAAGAAGGAATATTACTTTCCAATCATGCTGCGTTATTCTGTTTTATGTCCCAGTATTCTGAGCAACAACTACCTCAAAGCATAATGGCAAGTTTATGAGGACTTCTCATAAGCCAGGTCTTTCCGCTAGTTTTTCACGTCATTTTCGAGACTATTAACATACCTGGAGAATTATTCGAGAGACCAAGCACTTCATTCACAGTTTTGACAGGATTTGAGTGCAAATTAAGGCCCGCAAGCTGCGTTTTTGTGCTTCTATTCAGAGCTCAGTAGATGCTGTTACTCCATTAACACCAGACTGTTTCCTCAGGACACTAGTAAAAGCCCCAGAACCAGACCCAAGTTCCTTCCAAAGAGAAAAACGGAGAGAAAAGCATCAGATGATGATGCCCTGCTTAGAAAAAGTAGGTATATAAAAATGATAAATAAAATTCATTTTATTCCCAGAGCTAAGATCTTGCACAAATAATCCCTGTGGTGGAAGAATTGCTGGGGTTTTCAAACAAACATGCACGCAGCTTTGGCAACTTGTGTTTTAGTATGCACAAACAAATAGAAATATTAAACTGATGGTTCGTGACGTACAGGCACAGCGGCGCTAGAGGAGGATGCCCAGATACTCAAAGTGATTGAGGCCTACTGCACTGGAGCCAGTCTCCACCAATCCACCACAGGTAGACCTTTGTGTCATATGTACTGTATAACTAAGCTACTGCTATTTTAATAGCAGAAAAGTATTGTTAATATAGTTTAATGGTGTGATTTAATGAAAAGATTTGATTTGTTTACACAGCTGTTCGTAAGGAGTGCATCCCCCAGGTCCTGCTTCCAGAAGAAGAGAAGATTATTGTTGAGGAGGTCAAGAGCAATGGCCAGACGATCATTGAGGAAAAGTATGTTCTGTTATCCGAAATCAGAATTACTTGATGATTAGCATTCAGTCCGTTTAAGAAAATGTTTTTTTTTTTTGGATTAGTGGCCTAGAAATCATCCAGAATTATATACATTTCTTTCTTTTCTTTTTTTATTAGTGACCAAGAAATAGTGCTTCCTTTTTAACTTTTAACCCTAGATTTTTCAGTCTTGCCTCACAGAAGAGTTGAATATTTTAAAGAATATTTTTGTTTTATTGTCTTGCAGAAGTCTTGTTGATGCCGTTTACGCTCTAAAAGATGAAGTCCATGAATTAAAAAAGGTGAGATTCTGCATTATTGCAACCTTTTGTTGGCCTGAACTCTTAACAGGCATTATGGCGTAATCTACTGATGGCGTGTGTTTGTGAATGCAGGAGAATAAATGGATGAAGCAGTGTCTGGAAGAGGAACAGAAGTCCCGTAAGGAGTTAGAGCGTATAGTCAGAAAGTTGGCCAAGCAGAAGAATGACTGTTCCTGGGATGATGGAGGTCACTAAAGAACACTCGCCAGCTGCATGTATGTGTTTCTGTGTCTGTGTGTCCTCACAAATGTGTTTTTTATGTGTTTTTCCATCACATTACATACTGAACGTTGTTTTTGGAAAGTCACCATGCTGGGAATTTTCAGCCATTTCTCATCAAATGTTTTTTTTTTTTTTTGGACAAGATGCAATGAGAATATCAACTCTGATTAGTGACTGTGTTTTTCTCGCCATGCTGAAGAATATCCCCGTGCGGTCTGCTTCACGCTCCTGTGGTGTGACATTCTGAGAACAAAACAGGAACTGTTCTGGAAGACCAAGTGAACTGCTTCTTAAGTATTTTGTGATTTGCATAAAACCTGTCCATTTTTCGTCTGGTTCACTCAAGCGCTCCAAGAAGAAGCATCACAGAAAAGATGATGGAATCTCTTGTTTTTCGAACTGAACAAATATCTGCCTCACTTTATGACAGTTACTGGTCATGGACAAAATAAATTCAATGACATTCAGCCCCACAAACAGCATTCCAACTCAAGCCACTATTGCACAAGTAAAAAAAGTATTCTGTTAATGGCGTAAGAGAAGATATTTGTGGCTGAACATTGCAGGACTCCACCGTATCCACAAGTATTGTTCTTTTCAGTCCTTTTTCTGTTTTAAAATGTGAAAACGGTTGCTCAAGGTACCTTTTAGGTCACAAATGAACAAGATTGAGATTTGTAGTTTGCACCTGATTGCCATGCTTTTTCTTTTTAGTTTGAGTTTCATCTCCATGGGTACACGGTATTTCTAAAACAGCCGTTATGTTACATAATCATGCTTCTGATAATCATCACTAGTTTAAAGCTATCAGGGATATAGATGTCAGAAATAGTCGAGTTTATAATACGATACATCATATAATGTATGTATATCATATATACAGTATAAATATGTATATATCATAGATGTTATGGCAAAAGGAACCATTTAAACTTTTTTTCATGATGACAAAACTCCATTAGGAAATGTGATCCTTCTTTTTCAGAGGTTTGAAACTATTTCATATGACTATTTCACAAAAATCCAGTATGTTTGTGGTTTTGGTACTAGGAGCACTTTTAGGACTCGTAAACCAAGTGTTTGTAGAAGCATACAGTATACAATACAATTCTTTCCAGCAAACTGCTCCCCATCAGCAATAGAGCATAGGGTTGCACCAAACGTCATTTTTGACAGGAATGAAATTGAGGTTTTGAGGGATAGAAGTATAGCACATTCAGTGGATTGTACAGTGGCTTAACAACATACCGATTGTTCAGCTTACAGTAGTTTGAATGTTGTGAAATTATGACCTAGGTCCTTAATACAGCGGATACCATGGGAAAGACTGTACATCTATCCCTCACAGCCTAGTTTTCATATACCTGACTAAAGTCTGTTGCACTGGAGGTGCTTTTTCTTACTCATTTGTACTCTGCGTGATACATATTTTCTTCTTGAACACTTGACATTTTAACTGTTGCAAGTTAAATCAAATGAAAAAGTCATTACACAGACAGTTACACAATTACACTGTGTCTGCAGCGCTTAACCTTTCTTTCTTAACTAATCGTTACCGATCATAACCGTGACTAATGTTTTCATTCGCTGTGGATCAGAAATGTGATCTCTATCTTAAGCAGTGAAGAAATGCATGCATTTTTTTTTTTTATCTCACCAGCAGACACCTCCGGAGCATTGCTGTGGCAATACAATGCAATATGGAACTGGTTTGTTGTTACTATGCAAGAGCCAGTTTTTCTCTTGGAAGGAGTATACTGTATAATATATTCTTCCGATTAGGCAATAAGATGTGCTCTGAGGTACAAATATAACGCTGTCACTGACTGTGGTACTATGTGAAAATCTGTTTCTTGTTTGTGTGCGTGTAATTAACCTTGCATGCCATTGTGTTACACATAGCCTTAAATATTATTTCAAAGTCTTAACCCTGATTCTATTGTTGTTGTTGTCTTGAAATTTTAAAACATCGGTCTAAAATTTGAGCCTCTGCATTGGTAAATGTGATATTTCTGATGGTCTGTTTATGTGTTATTTGAAAGAGAGACTGATTTGATCAGTAGGTTATGCAAGTATGTATAGTACCATGTGGAAACATGTTGTTTGTTAAAGATGGCTACTGATCTCACTGAAAGGAAATTCACTTTTTTTTCTCCTAATGAATAGCATTCATCATAAAAATGAATCGCACTTTCAGGTGATCATAAGGGTTGAAGAATGTCCACATTAGTTTCCTCTTAAAAGTGCCCATGTCTGCAGAACAAAAGATATGTTTTATTTTTTGCGAAGCTGACCTATGCAATATAAAAGCTATATATATAATTTTATTGTTGTTTTTTCCACTAGTGCTTATGTTTTTATTTTGTCCTCATTTCAATAAGGAATTGTTTTAATAAAATAACATCATGTTAATAAGTTATACGTTTGATTTTATTTTAATCATAAATACACATACAAGGAAATTCCACCTTGTGAAATCCGAAGGAAGTACCTGTGAAGTATTTTTGATCTGGTGTTTATATATATATATATATATATATATATATATATATATATATATATATATATATATATATATATACGCACATGTGAATGTAGTACAGGCTAGAGTGAGTGTAGTAGGTTGAAAACTTCCTGTGAGCAGAGGCATCCGCGTGGCTCAAACGAGCATGCGTTTGTCACCTAAAACTCACTGTTTCCATGGAGGAGGATGGAATGCTGTGAAATTGGCACAACAGTAGTCAGTTCAGGGTCGTGTTTTGAAAATTGAAGTTAAAAACTGAATCGGTAGGCTTATGCGTCTTTCTCTTCGATCTCTTCCTACACCGTAGTTTCCAAACTTTAAGAATAGAGCTTCTCACAACCACAATCTACTATATTAGAAACACTTACACCACTCATGACCAATTAGAAACATTGGTAATAACATTAAATATATATGAATGTCTAGGGGAATAGTGTAATAGCGGGGAAATAAAAAATTTTTGGCTCTCTTATTCAAAGTTAATTATATATGTTAATATATAACCCACATAATGTATATTTATAATATACTTATATTGGTGTGTTTATATATATTTGTATGAATGAGTGTGTGTGTGTGTGTGTGTATATATAAAGGCGATTTATAGATGGGTATAAAGAACAGTTGAAGTTGTTGTACTGTTCTTTAAAAGAACTTTAAACAAGAATCAACCGTCAATTATAACTGTCAGGGTTATGTTAAATAAATATAATTTTATTATGTCAATAGTAGAAGACATAATAAAAGAAGAGCAGACCATAAACAGGAAAACTACAGGAAATAATAAATAATTTCATACAAACACCACCAAATTCTTTTCAGGTTCTATTTGTAATTACATTTATATTTTTATGCACTTAGTAGATGCTTTTATCCAAAGCAACTGACAGCGCATTCAGGCTATATATATATATATATATATATATATATAAATATATATATATATATAATCTTTTTTTTTTTTTTTACCTAACGTGTTCTCTGGGAATCGAACACACAACCTTTTGCACCGCTAACGGAATGTTCTAACACTGAGCCACAGGAACACAATATACATTTGAATGGAGTAAATGTACAGCATAGAGAGAGTGTAGTAGCTTGACAACTTCCTGGTGGTGCAATGACTTGGTCTTTGAGCTGGTCTTTTTCAGATGGTGTGCACATGGCTGTATGATTCTCCATTTAATAATAGTGCCCTGATCCATCCGTCTCGTTTGATCCATCTCCCCCTTCTCCCACATTTCAATTCCAGAGTGTTCTTCACTGCAATTTGAATAATCCAAAGCTGCAGGAGTTCCGGTTCACCAAGGATGTGTTTGCAACTGTAACATAGAGCTGTTGGTCTTTCTCTAAACGAAACACCCCTGATAGAGAGGCTGTACACAAATCTGATGATGCATCTGGGTCCAAACTGCAAAAAGACTTGAGTAGCTCCTTGACATCCTGTGTCTTGGGGTCTATGCTCCTTATGGATTGCTTTAATCCAAAAGAAGTAGAAGGTTTGGAGAAGGTGACTTGGGAGTAGATGAAATAGATTCCGGGATACTGAATGGTCAACTTGTCCCGTTTGTTGCTAAACCGTACGTCCTGTAGCAGCGATTGCTCTTCATCCCAAAGAAGACTGTTTGTCTTCAAGAAGTCAGAATTCTTATCTGGTGGCATTAAAGGAAGGAGAACTATATTATCACCATACAATGGCTGGGCTTAAGCTTTATTACATGATTTGATTTAATACTAAATGAATGATCATTCTATTACATTCACCTTTATGTTCGCTCAGAGCAGTCATGTGTGCAGCTGGTCCAATGACGTGTGGCCCTCCAGTTAACTTAGACACTGCAGGATAATCCAAATTAAAGGGTTACGAGAAATAGTGCATCATAAATAATTTGACACCAGATTGCTTGCTAAATATTAAAAGCAAATTTTATTCAGTGAGAAAAAATAAGGTAGGTATTTATTTTTATGCTAACATGAAAAAAATCAAAAGTCCATTGTGTAACATGTTTTAGATAAAGTTAATAAGATTGGCAGGTTAGCAATACTTACATTTTTCATTTGCTTGTGAAACCTTCGGAAAGAAGTAAATCATATTAATGATACATAAAGTAATAGTTGTACACAATATTTTTTCGAGGAGTGTCAAAATATTCTAACCATGATTTTTGAACGTTTGAAATAAACCTTAAATACCTTTGCTATGGCAGCTTTATATTTTTCCATCAGTTGGCCACATTCTGTCATTGAGTCTTCTCCCATACTGCTATCCGCACAGTCCTGTAGTCTCTGTAGGCTTGTCATGTCTTCGTGATAACTGCCCTGGAGCTGCTGAAGATGAAGGAAAAGACATTTATGAATGTGTTTCCCCTAATGTTTAAAGAATTGATAGTAAATATACACAGAGGTTTATAAAATCTGATCACAGAGAACCCAGTCAGTATATGGCAATGAAAAAGGCAATGAAAAAGGTTTTATAAGGGTTTTATTTGAATTTTTTAATAAGCTTAGTAATAACCATTTAATGACAGTATGTGTTTTACTTTATCAACATACTGCCTGAAACTGATCATAATGGAAAACGCATGAATGCACTGTTGCTATAGTTACCCTGCTGGTGAACTGGACTTACGTTTGTGCATCTGTTTGGTGAAATTTGCCCTCTAACTTGCACTTTATCATTACTGAAACATTTGAAATCCCTTCTGAAACTAACACTTCATTGATTTGTATATCAACCTGTCTGCTTGATTCACTGATTTACTTAATCTATGAGTTGTACATAATCTGTTTTAAACTCTATATATGGTTTGCCCCGAAAATCTGCCCAATTCGATTTCAATGATGCTTTAATTATCAGTCATGCTTACTTTGGGATAATGCATATTGTTATTGAGTCACACCTTTGACATATAATTCATAGGGTGAGATTGCATAATTTGTTGGGTAGTTTGGTTTTAACTTCCTCTTGAGACATAAATGCTGGTTTTTGTTTGCTTTGTTTCTTTGATGCACAGCATGCTGCCTTGCTCATAAACCACACAACCCAGGAAATACACATGTGAGATCAGGCCTCACAGACTTTTAAGTTTAACTGTTTCTGTATATTCTGACACAAAATAACCATTTCCATTTCATCTCAAATTGCATTATTTATATATATATATATATATATATATATATAAATATATATATATAATTTACATTACATATACAAATACATTTGAAAGTTTAGCTCATTCGCTCAAAATTTATATATATATATATTTTTTTTTTTTTCTTGAGTGAATGACCTAAACCAGGGGTAGGCAAGTTCGGTCCTAGAGAGCCGCAGACCTGCAGAGTTCAGCTTCAACCCTAATTAAACACACCTGAACAAGCTTATCAATCCATACAATAAGGATTACTACGGTACAGGCAGGTGAGGTCTTTTTTTCAAGATTGGAGCTGAACTGTGCAGGACTGCGGCTCTCTAGGACCGAACTTGCCTATCCCTGACCTAAACTTTTAAATGTATTTGTAAACTTGATACAGAGACACTTTATGCATTTTCTCTAAAAATAAATATGAACCTGATGAAGACACCTTTTACACCATTTCTAACACAAAACGCATTATGAATTATTGCTACAAAATATACTAAGCTAAATATTGAAAAAAAGCATCATAAGCAAAACCATAAAATAATCTGCCATTTAAAAGTCTGTTAACTTCTAATCAAATAATAAATAACTGAAATATACACAAACAGAGACACACACACACACACACATACATATATATATATATATATATATATATATATATATATATATATATATATATATATATATATATATATGTATATATATAATGCAATAAATTTTTCTTGGGTGAATGATAAAAAAACCTTCTAATGTATTTGTAAACTTGATCCAGTTCACGTTATATACTTTATACATCACTTCTATCACAAAATGCATTGTCAATTATTCCCTAGCTACAAAATTTTCTAAGTTACATTTTGAAAAAAAGCTACATAAGCAAAATGACAATGATACGTTACCATAAAATAATCTGCCATTTAAAAGTCTGTTAACTTTTATTACAATTCTAATTACCTTAATATTTACACACTCACACACACACAATCTACAATTGTATGAACTTAACCTTGTATTTCACATAATTTTTTTTTTACACCCATGTAACCTGCAGTAGATACAAACTTGAGCACCAAGAGAATAGCAGTTCATACCATGTTGAGTTTCTGGAACAGGTAGAGGAAGCCTCCAATGGTCAGTATCATTAAGAGCAGTAGCATCACTGACAGAAACTTGACTAAAGGTGAGTTGCCCACTGGCTGGGGTTTGCTGTATCCTGTCCGTGGAGGCACCGGTGGGGGATTGTAGCTACTGTGAAAGGTGTTTATCATGATGAAGAGATGACAAGTTGACAAGAGAAGAGACGTGTACTCCTGTGGCACCCATGCAGTTCTGGAGAGCTGCTCTCAATGCAAGCAAGCTCATTTGAATGCAACTTCCTGAAAGTTGTCACCTTTTCAGATGGGCTGAGACTTACGGCATATGTGTTTGTGAGCAATTTGGCGTAAATAAGCATGCATTCTCATACCAAGTACTAGAAAGGCTTGGTTCCATGAGGTCACACATTTTCTACACAAAGGTCATTGTTTTTGCAGATACGAAATCTGCAGTTTTAAATGATCTGTTTTCTGCCTTTAACAGATTTTGTGAATAAGTATTTGTAAAGATTTTTTTTTATGAACTAATATCAAAATGTAAGCCACAAAATTTATGAAAAACATTACATTACATAAAAACAGTAAACCAGGTGGCATCTTTACAAACAAATAATGTTAGCTCTTTTCTCTGAAATAACTTTTTCTGATCAGTTTTTGCCATTACTTTTAACCAACTGATTCCAAAGTAATTTTTAGTGTATGTAAAAAGGCGTTCCTCCTCAAGTTCACACAGGTATCCTATTATAGGAACATTGACTATGAATATGATTCACTAATATCTGACAAAACACAAAATGTCCAAATACTTTGCCTTTCGTTAGTCAAATGGGGCCTCTTTATTTTTATTATTTTATTTTTGGAGAGTACTCACAGGAGAAACACATATGAAACTTGTTATTTATGAGCCATAACTATTTTCATTTGATAATCAAGGTCGATAAGTTACTAGTTTACCACATCTATGAAAGATCCTTGAAAATATATGAATATATATATATATATATATATGTATATATATATATATATATATATATATATATCTGCCGAAATTTGACCTAATTTTAACCACCAACTTTTGGTCTCTGCTACCTATTCTCACAACTCCACTTGAGCATTCTTGACGTCTGTTTGAAGTTTTAAATGTTTTACATTGCTGTATCTGTAAATGAGTGAGCATCTATATATATATAGGTTTACATGTGTAAGTGTTTGTTAAATACTTTATTTTTGAATTGTTGGACCTTCATTGCCACCTTAATGTTGGTCATAAATTATGCTTTACATCTAAACAGAAACGTTTATCATTCAAATGTTGACTGTCGACAAAAGAAAATGCTGATTATCTGGTATCGATCAATCTTTTGCAAAAGAAAAACACACAACAGGTTTCACATGAACTGGAGCGTCTAACCTCAGTTCCACCCCCACTGATTTTTTTCTTTCAGTCCTTCTGTCAGGGCTCACATTTTCCGAAGTCATCAGTATTAAACGCATGCTTTATAAATTAAAAAATAGATTTTCACCCACAAGGCATGAAAGGACACATCTGGGACCTGTCATCAGACCTTTATTATTAATTGAATCATCAGAAATAATATAAAATGTTATTTCTGCGTATTGTGAATGGATGTGGGTGGACGTGAATATATGTTTCAGTGTTTTGAATATGCAGTGCTCATGAGTAAAGTGAGGTCATTTACAGTGAAAAATATTGACTCTTATCACGTTATTGTGTCACAAAAGAAAACTTAGCTTGAAAAAAAAACTGCAATTCTAGATATACTTACAGATATCCCTTAAAATCAAGGCTTTATTAGTTCTAGTACAGTAGTACACTAAGTACAAATTGTTGGTATTAAAGTAAATAATAATCTAATATGAAAAACAAAACACATTAAAAACTCCAAAATCATTACTGGGAGAAAGAATACAACACATACAATGCAGACTTTGTATTAACTGCTTCTTTTTCCAGGGATGGGAAGAATGAGTTTGTAAAGCACGTATGACTCACTATGTGTTCTGTGAATGTTGGTGAAAAGATGAGAGACTGTGGGCCTATGGAACTGACGACGAGAACGGCACATATTAACATGTTTACACTTTCTGGAAAATGTGCAAATGATGCAGGATTGAAGCCCCAAAATACTCCAGCTGGAATAATGACGTAATTACATGTCTGTGCGTTATAACATGACTCACTATACATTATACAAATCTTATAAAGTTTTGTAAAACTTAATAAAATATGTTACTTGATATGATAACATTTAAGTAAAGCATGGAGATATCAATCAAACCTAAAAATATGAAATAATAGTCTATAGGGAAATTTTCAGTAACTAACATGCCACTGACAAAAATCAATAATAATTTATGCACTCAAAAGAATCTGTCACAAGCAGCATATGGATATCGACTGAACTTTGCCCAGTTCTGTTATATGTGATTAAACATCAGTGGGTCTCACTGTAGTATGGCATGGGCAGTGGCTCCTACTGTTGGCGAGAAGCGTAACTACACACACTACATACAGCACTAACAGCCTAACACTAACTACTTCACTGCACTATTAGCAATGTGTTGTCTTTATTCAGAAGTTCATTATATAATCAGCATTTGTGTACAATTAGTGTAGTATGTTCTACATATATTTAAAAATACATTCTTATGTTCTAAAGTATTAATTACACTGACACTACTAACTTTAAGCCATAGGTCAGGGTGTGTAGTGGACTACTAAGGCCAGAGTGTGCTGCTCTTTTTTCTGAGGGCCCTTGATGGTGTGATGCCACGAGGGCCCGTCACAGGGCATGAGTACGTGAGGATCTTCTTTGCTGCTTTGCTGAGGATTTTGGATGTTAATAGATGGTTCTCCTTGACACTTCAGAAATGCTAAGAAGCACCTGTAGAACTGAAATGAACAAAGTCTGTTTATGTCACTGTAATGTACAACTTTTAGGGGTAGAGAAGATACAATATTGTCCTTTTAGGGGACGAGCTGATGTACCTGTAAGTACACTTACCTAGTCCGTGTTCTGCTCTGGTTCGCGGACAATGTACGACATACATTTTTGTGTCTGCACAGACTTGTGCATGGACAACCATGCATGTGAGCAATATGAGCTCTCAAAAACAAGGGACCACTAGGTAATGCACACGTGTCCTACACATTCATCTGCACTCATTGTCAATACAGAATTTTCTTTAGGGTCTGTATGCTCAATTTTACACTAGATTGAGTGTAACATGGAAAATGAAGAATATCTGAGCCTTAATGGTACAATTTTTGCACATATCTTTCTGACAGTGTAAAGACACACTTAAATATAACCATAACTAAAAAAATCAGAATTAATTCCATTCATTCTATGGACTAACCTGGTTGTTGAAAAGCACATATATGACCGGGTTGACCACAGTGCTGCTCTTGGCCAGGACTGAAGGCACCACGCTTGTTATGGGAGTGATCAGTCCCCTCCTGCCAAAGGTGGCCAGCAGGGCCACCACCCCGTAAGGCATCCAGCACAGCAGATAGCAGGATACCATCGTGACAATCATCAAAAGGATGTGGTTCTCTCTCCTCTGTGCACTCAGCAGGTTGATTTTAGTTACCTGATCCGAAAAAAATAAACACTTAATGCATATGTATTTTGTTTAGTCCACAAACATGACATCTAATCACCAATGTATTTTAATTTTCACATAGAAGTAGGCCTTTTCAAGCATCTAAATCAAGCTAAAAACCTCCATCTTGCTGCAGAGAACATGGACTATCCAACAGTTCATGATGTCAACATGCTTAGTATGAATTAGCTTGCCATGTGTGTTAGCTGTTTGAAAATAAAAGGAACACTGGCAGATGGCTCCTTTATGTGTCAAATGATGGGAGTCGTGATATCTACCCTCTGGAGTCTGTTAACCTTCCTTATCCCCTTCCCATCATGAAGTAATCTGTCTGTATAAAGATCTCCTGCCAGCCAGGCACAGAATGTGAACTTCCAATCAGCGGTGGCGGCAAATGAGAGCTGATCAGTGAAGCTGAGTTCCCTGCACAGGCTCATGTCGTCATTCACACCTTTTACATGCTCCATTTGTCCCAAACAAGGTGATTGTGATTGTATTGGCAGCTCCAGCTTGGCTAAGTGTTTTGTCACCTGTGTAATCCTCTGGAATGGTCCTTCAGCAATTTGAACGATCAATATGACATTGACAAGAAATATTAATTTGAAGCAACATAAACAAATCATCTTTGAGTCTGCCAATGGTTTAATATACACAAAATTGTCCTCCATTCATAAACACCATCAAAAGTGCTGGTAATTGTTTCTGAATGCATTTTCATTCAGCTTTCCATTGAACAGTGTAATGGAAATCAATTTCATACCACATGTCTGGAATGGCTTTATGTTATAAATGCAATTACTTATTCAGACATGTTATTGCCTGATTTTCACAGCTCTCTCTTCATGTAAAACCCCTTTTTGAATCCCATCAGAATCCCATGTTTGTGTTTCTAAGAAAAGCCTGAGGGTTGTAGTGAATGGCCCACTCATATGTGTAATGGAAGCTGCTCTTTCCATTTGTCAGATACACAGTGCGGCGCAAGCTACCGAACAGAGTGGATCCTGGAGGAAATACATTTGTTACATAAGAGTTTGTCACCAATAGTAACAGGCTCCTCGTTCTAAAAATACCTCAGATGGTGATTCATTCATAGAATTGCTCTGGCAAGGCTCGCTGCCTTACTACCTGCTGGAAATGCTCATTACATATTCCTTCAGACAGTTATGTGTTTATGAAAGCTGCCTCAAACAAGGATGAGTCACAAAAACCTAAAGCCATCTTCACCCTGAACACTGTCTAACATGATGCCCCATAGTGCTTTGATCTTATTCCCTTAGCTGGACAAATCAACATCAAATGGATAAATAAAGAATCTAAGAGAGCAGGACCTGTTATCTGTAGCTTGCTGGGGTTGAAATGTTAATTGGACACTGGCTATGAGACATCATTGCAGATTTCTTGGTATAACAGCGTTATTTCCTCAGTAAGGACATTAACACGGTGAGGGGAGACTGTAGTCAGCCACTGGTGTTATACAACAGCACTGAGACTTTTTACTGTTTGTATCACTCTGTTCGCCAGTGTTTTTGTATTCGAGTCAATCTGTGCATTAGTGATCAGAATTTTACAGTTGCATTTCTCCAGGTTACATTGTTGCACCAGTAAGTGGCAGCAGGTATCTTTGTGAGTCACTGAATCATTCATTCAACCAATCTGTTCAAAAACATTGATTCATTCATGAATGAAACAAGTAACGTGCCTAAACTTCATACTAGCATACTGCTCTTAGACTGCATCTGATAATGCATACTTCCCTACCTATAATGGGCGAAAAACAGTATGTGAAAAGAGTAATATGTTTGAATTCACAGTATTCATAAAACAGTAGGTGAAAAGTACCCGCCGGACTTACTGCTTCCAGCTAGATTCTGAATTTCTTTTTTTCTCTATGCAGTCTCTATGCTATTTCTGCCCTAGAAAGATATGGTAAAAATTGTCTTTATGAGCAAGTCATTGAATCATTCATCATTTACGGTTCGACGATGGAGCCTTGTGAATCATCAATAGGACAATCGAACCACAAAGAACCTTGTGAACAGTTCTTAAAATAAGAATTTTTCTTAGTTTAAAGAACTTTTTAATGTACTAAAGAAACTTTTCCCACTATAAAGAACCTTTTAGTGCAATGGAATGTTCCAAGGATGTTAAAGGTTCTTTGTGGAACCATAAAGGCCAATTATAAAGAACCTTTTATATTTAGAGTGATAGTGACAGCCACAATTTTCTCTTCCAATACTCTAATAATGGGTTTAAAAATATACAGTGGATATAATAAATAATAACATATAAAAATAATGAGAGTCCTCTTCTCACTCACCCCTTTAATAATGAATAGGATTTTGCCATAGCAGAAGATCATGAGCATGAGGGGCAGAAGCAGACAGAAGATGAACAGGCACAATACATAAGAAATGCTGTTGGTTGAGCGCTGATGCCACTGCACTGAGCATGTTGTCCCGGGCCCTTCAGGTCCATAGCTACTCCAGCCCAGGAATGGTGGGAGAGTCCACACCAGCGAATAGAGCCAGGTTCCAGCCACACAGAGCCAGGCCCTGCGGAAGTCAGACATGTCTGCCTTGGTGGGGCGCAGCAGGGCGGCATAACGCTCGTAAGACAGTATGGACAGAGACATCAGAGACACAATTCCTATTTGGGATAAATAAAACAGATATGGAAAAACAGTCACAAAACAACCAACTTGGGATGCTCTAAATGTTTTTTTATTGTAATATATGTTAATATTTGTATTGTATCTATTGCCTGTTTACACTAAATGCTGTAAAGCAATTACAGCAATTTTGACAACTTTATGTCACGCGGGGGAAAATGAAAATAAACCCAAGTAAGACAAAGCAATTCACTGTGAACATCCGGGACAGTCCCTAGAGAGAAGTCTGAGGTTAAGTGAAAAAAAAAATTGTTATATAGTTATGCTCTCAACTGAGTTCTGCTCCTGGATATAAAAACAGCCAAAATTAACTGCAGCGTTGAGGTAGTGTTTTAATGAGACTGCTGTTGCTATATATTATAATAGAAAAAACTATATTGATTAAAAACATTTTCATAAATTCTAAAATAATCAATGCACAGTAGTTATGAACTAACTGAAATAACATAATAAAAAAACGAAATTAGTTTTAGTAGTCACTGAACACTTCATGCTGAGTCCAAGTAAATTTAGACATCAATAAACTGTTTCCTCTTCCTTTTTGTGTATTTAAATATTTTGAGATGCACAAGAGAATCAACACACAGCTGATACAGTGCGCAGGTATATATTTACTCTTGATTGTGTAAATGTGGGCACTGCTTCTTTCCTCAAAGGAATATTTATTTTAGATTCCTCAACTGATTCCTTAAGATTCCTTAAGGATTTCCTTAAGATTCCTTAAGATTCCATCAAGATGATGGAGCTAAAACAAGCCATTGACAACATATTTATTTCTACAGTCCAACTGTCAGAAATGTGGGTAACCACAGAGAAAAACTGTGAGCTTCATTCTCCTTCAGTGGGTTTGCACTGCAGTTCCACGTGCTCTGCACTTGCAGATCTGCAGATCCTCTAAAAGAGAAACAGAGGGTGTCACAACACTCCCACTACAGTATAATGTCAGATCACTGGGGGAAGACTGTGACTTCTGAGACAACATAGATGAAATCAAAATGGTCTTGAGCATTTGTGGAAATTTTTCAACAGACTGAAAAAATGGAAGCGTATGGTCTAATGTGAACTTGAGAAAAACCATGTTTCCTTTAAAAATGTATAAAAAAGTATTTTACTAAACTTTTACAGCACAAAACAGCAGTAAGTTCGGCAGTCAACAGCATGAAGGCACCCAGGTTAGTAAGATATGGCATATTAGGGGTGTGAATCTTCACTTGTGTCACAATTAGATTAGATTACGATTAGGCTATAATTTCAATGATTCTATTCAATTCACTATCACAGTGTTTAATATTGCTGCACATGGCTACATTTACATATACATTTTATAGCCATATCAAATTTATTCAGTGAACTTTTCATAAATTATATAAGCCGCCTACCTTTTTAAATAATTACAAATTAAGACAATTGTTGAGATTTTAATGAACTAAATATATCTTCAAAAAACAAGTAAATATATTGAAAAAAAATATTGTTTTTAATATAATATTTTTTAATACATTTAATATTTTCTCCCACCCCATTAGATGGATATAGCCTATATAGTCTTTCTTGGCTTGAACACGCTGTTAATATTAATTTATTAAATGCCCATGATTACTGTGTTCAAAACGTAACTTATTTAAAGATCAGCAAACCTAGACACGTGTGTACGCCAGAAAATAACACACAGCAGCACTACAAAGGAAGTTCGGCTGTAAGGTATCCTCTGAAATAACTTTTGAAACCTGTTACACCTAAAACTTTCCTGTTGAGTGAACTTAGTTGAAAAACTCACCAAAAAGCGAATTGGCGAAACCGTACCATTTGCAGCCGTGATACCCCAACAGCCATTTCCCGTAGAGACTGGAAGCGAAGCTGAAGGGAGTCCCAAACAAACAGACCAGTATGTCACTCACGCTGATGTTCAGCAGAATGAGGTTTATAGGTGTCCACAGTGAGCGAAACCTCGCAAAGATGAGCAGGACGAACAGGTTGTTGAGGAATCCAAACACCAGAATGATTCCAAGGCAGACGGCGGTCACCGTGTGGCCGGTTCGGCTCAGGCCAGGTGGGGGATCGTGGGGCTCTCCTGAACTGACATTTGCACTTTGATTGAGCGCATAAGTGTCTTTGTTGCTAATGTTCAAACTCCAGATGTAGACGACCATAGCAGCCTCAATGCACGGCTAAGTAGTGTTGACACTATGACTTTCCTCACAGATGTATTCACAGTTCTCATCTCTCCCCCTCACTGACGCGCATGAAGCCCACCATTAACACCCTGCCTCTGCTGCTGCTGACCTCCCTGTGTCTGAGAGGCGCGTGCATGAGCACTGGGTGACCAGGGTGCAAATTATAAGGGGTGGGAGAGAGGTCAAATATTATTTTTTGGTGCATATTATCTTTTATACACTTATATATCGTTTCCGTGTTGATAAATGCTGAACTCAGGACACTCTCCAATAAGACACTAATACAATCAAGTTCGCCTGAGGAAGTAACCATAGCAACATTGCGCCGCTCACACGCTTTGATCAGAATGCGATGTCATAGCCTATATGTTAATTATAGATTTGCATATCAGCAATACAAATTTAAGTGTTTTGTAGATATTTTTTTAGTGACGTTTAGTTTATTGTGCTAGTTTGGCCAAATGGCAGCTTAATTTAAAATTACCTATAGAATTCGCATTTAAGGTCGACCGGGTGCGCAAATCTTTTGATTCAGATTTTTTTCTCTCTCTCTCTTTCTTTTTCTTTTCCTTTTTTATTAAACGGTACAAAACATCAAACCATTTAGGCAGTATATTCTACAAACGAAACAAAGAAAAAAGAAAGTATACACCGATACAAATCCCTTAAGAAAATTTAACATGGTTAATTTGTAGTTACCATGGTTTAACTATGGTGTTTATTTATTTATTTTTATTACTGTATGTGTATGTGTATGTGTGTGTGTGTGTATATATATATATATATATATATATATATATATATATATATATATATATATATATATATATATTTATTATTATTTTGTAGTAGTAGTAGTAGTAGTAGTAGTAGTGGTAGTAGTAAGTTAACAAAGTAAAAAACAAAACAAAAAAACCTTTGAAACTTATTAGGACACATAGGATGAAAATCGTTTCACTGCACAATTTCCCACTGCATGGGAAAACATAACTTTGGATAGTTTCCCTATACTTGTCTAAATCTAGATCATCCTTGAATAAAAAAAAGACGTTAAGAGCCAGATTTCTGATTATGTGAAGTTTATCAAACAGAAAAATAAATAAATTAAGTTATATTTTGCTATATTCTGTTTGAGTAGTCAAACAATCCAAATAAAACATCTTTAAAACTGTGCTTGTAATGTTGTTGGTTTTACAGAATCAAAATTATATTGTTGTCTGATGAATATGCTAAAAATCTCTCTATGAGTAATGAGTATGTTAGCTGTTACAGCACACCCTGTGTCATGACACTTCCCAGTCTCCCCTATGTATAAAGGTTCGATATAATCAGTATTTAATTTGCTGGGGGAAAAATACTGCCCATGATTAAAGGGTATTGTGTAAAATTAGATTACAGAAAATATATTTTTTTAGTTGGCCATTTGTAATTTCTGAACAGGATTTTTATTTTATTTTTGGTATGGATCTTTACTTTCCTTTTTTTTCATTAGGCTCTATCAAAAGAAGGTTAGTTGTATGAAGTGGTTCATGATGTCCATGTGAAGTAAAAGCCTGCTTAAATATTAAATAAATATTATGCATCATTCAAAGACACCTGGTATTGCTGTACCCTGAGAACCAAAAGCAAACAAAAAAGTTTTGTTTGGTATATTTTAGTATTACAGATATAACCACATGTACGGCTATATTCCATGTAGTATAAAATGTTCACTTCAAGTTTTCTCCATTCACTCTTTCACAATAGCTGCATTCTCCAGTTTGGGATCCATCCAAAGGAATGTAATCTGTGCTCTCATTTTCACAGTTATTGATCTTTTGTGGTCCTCCAGTTTTTATAATTCACATCCTATTCAAACCTTCTTCATTTGATTCCTCAAGTAATCGACTGGTGCTGATCAAAAGTTGCTAACTTACAACAGCCAAAATGCTTACTTCAAAATGTACATAGTCAAATAAAAAAAAAGAATGTTTTTGACACTCTTTGAATCATTTTCAAATAGTGCTGTAAATCATATATATATGACCAAAACAGGTGATAACCGCACATTGAAAGTAACTGTTTTATAATTGGTTGTGTGGCTGTGAGTTTTGATCCACTCCAAGGAGAGTCCATACGAAACAATTCTTTCACAATCATGTTGCATCCACCTTTGTGATGATTTCCCCTGTGGAGCCCACATGGTTTTATAATATATGATTCTCACTAAAATAACACACAAAGCAGCAGCACCTTGTCATATCTTACTCATGTACAAGTTCCGTTAGAGGGAAACTGCAGTTACAAGGTTAATAAGGTTAATGTCAGCATTAATGCAAGGACTGCTGGGAGAATCCACGGATAGTCATAGGTCAGTGTTATCCGTTAGCTCTCAATAGTTAACAGAAGCTATTTAGTCTCTGTTTTCAACCAGTATTGTTTTAGAAATGACACATTATCATAGAAATTGGTTCGGCTAAACAGACAATAGAGATAATAATACTATTTCATGATGCCAAAAATGTAATACGTCCTATTTAAAGGTGATACCTCTGTAGGTCAACACTAATTGGGTTGTGAGCTGTGGATTCTCTGAGGTGTCACTGCAGACTTTATTCTATATCACAGATGAAAAGGCTTGAATGGAAAGAGTGTCGATAATAAAGTCGAACCGAAATGCCAGAGGAGATGTAAAATATTTCCAATCTACCCTGGGTACAACAGCAGTGGGGTTTTTTCGCAGTGTCCTATCTAAACAAGTGTGACTTTTTCTGGTTAACGCTGTGAAGCACTGCATTAGACAGAACTTCAGCTTTAGAACATATTGAGCTTTATCATTTTGCAAACATTATGGGAACGTTACGTTTAAATGTTCTCTGAACATTCTGAAACAAGTAGCTACTTTAAAAAAGAATTCATTTACAACGTTTACAGAAAAGGCATCCCATGAACTCTGGTACTGAATTTCTGGTACTGCTTTTTGGATACTAGTACAAAAATAGGGAAAATAATCAGAATCATGTAATAATGTGTAATAATAAAGCATAAAAAAGTCATTCTAAAGTTTTCTGGTCAGTAAAAGAATTTAGTCCTCCTCTACCATTGCATAAATTGTGGAGTGATCGATCATTGTGCTGAATGTTTCTAGCCAGAGGTGAGTCTGAGTGCAAAGTTTAGCCTTGGCTTTGGTCATTTTTATTTGGAAAGGGATGTGTGTGCCACCAGATGGGTAATAGCTAAATATAGTGCAAGGACATCAATAATCCTCAAGCAGGGGTGTGGAGATGGCTGTTCCTCCATCTGCGTCCATGAATTGGATTCATGGTGGGGGAGTCGAGTTTGCTTCCTACATCATAGTGTGAGATTAAGATTGGCTCCAAGATATAAAGACTTCACACCATGTTGCTGTAATTCATGTATTTTTACAGTAAGATGCAGTGCAATGTTGTTCTCTCCCACTAGGGTACAGTATTGGTGTTTTCAGGCTGGTTTTCATTAGCCAGGACGACCGCCACGCTTAAGTCAAAATTAAACCGAGTTTGTCTTAAACAAATGAAATGTATTTGAGTAGCACTGAAGAAATGCTGTCATGTTACATTTATGGAAATACAATACAATAGCATTTACATAATACAATACCAAAAGTGATTTTCAA
Organism: Carassius carassius; assembly: GCF_963082965.1. Classification (NCBI taxonomy): domain Eukaryota; kingdom Metazoa; phylum Chordata; class Actinopteri; order Cypriniformes; family Cyprinidae; genus Carassius; species Carassius carassius. The sequence goes on along the minus strand of NC_081787.1, from coordinate 6,520,658 downwards.
CAAGTGGTCTGTGACCTAAAAAGTCTTGAAGTTCTATTCTGAATAGCTTATCAACAACAGCAGGGAAAAACAATGCTAATAATTGTGCATGGTTAGGACAACAAAATAAATAAGCTTCCTTTTGTTGTGTGCATTAAAGACCAACAACAAATCCAATGCTGTATTGTCTGGCACTTAAAGCAGCTGAATTGATGGCATCGACAAGTTGTGTAATGTTCCCTTCACTTATAATAAAGCCCATATAAAACCTCTTTATACTTTTAGGTTTTGTACATTTATACATCTCTTTATGTAATTATGTTTGTAATAATTTTTCAAATCATTTAAAGTTATTTAGACCCAGAGCAGCCTATCTGACAAATTAAATGCAACAAAAATAGCTTTCAGACAAAAAGTCTATTAGGTGTTTTCTATAAAAAAAAATACAAGAATAACAAACTCCACCAGACACTCTAATAATAAAGGAAAAACAGATTTAGTGTGTGTTTCAGTGTGCGTGTAAAACGTCTTTAACCATATAGAGCCTGAGGCCAATCTTTTGTACAATCTTCTTCTGTGCTTTGGTACATGAAGAGCTTGTTTCTGAACAGGTTGGATGTAAAGACGCCTACAGGAGAAGCATCGCAGGGTCCAGTTAAACAAGAAAGTGATGAAAGACTTCTTTGTTCTTCCTTTTAAATCTCAAATAACATTGTTAATACCAATAAAGATCCTTTTTTTCAATCCCCTGTACACCTAAAAGACAATTACAAGTTACATAATTAAATGGATGATGTATAATAAAGTGACTAAAATGTACATTTAAATAAATAAAAAAAGAATGGTAATAATAAGCAATGATTCTTAAGCACCAAATCAGCATATTAGAATAAGAAGTATCATGTGTCATTGAAGACTGGTGTAAGTGTCACAGGAATGTTATTTTTAAAATATATTAAAATGGAGAATATATTAAGGTATTTCACAATATCGCTCAAATAAATTCAGCTATAGTAAGCTTATTACAAAACTTATTACAAAAATTTCTGAAAATCTTATCACCCCTAAACTTCTGAAGATAGAACTGTACTATTTTATAGGTGTGATTAAAATACACTTTAGAAAAGAAAAAAAGTACAAAGCTGTTACTGGGGTGCCTTTTTAAAAAGTACTAAAATGAGGGCATTTACCAGAGTTAAGATTGATATTGCAATTCATCTGATTGCCAAATCCTGGGTACTTGGTCCATCCAGACATGAGGTCTTGTTTGGAGGAGGATAGCACCACTGTGCCCATGTCAGGGTGATCGTTGTGGAGCATGTTTAACAGAGAATTAGAGTACTGGTGTTCTGCCACCATCAAATCATCAGAGGATACAGCTGAGGGGTAAGGCATCATGGGGGGCAGAGCGAGACTCAATCCCTGCCTAGAATCTCCTGACCACAGAGCAGCACTGTTTGCAGTGTGACTTGGTGGCATATGATGGTTTGATTGAGACTCGCTGCTTGCTCCTAACCGGAGATGTTCTGGAGGATACAAGGGATGAAACCTGGTTTGTGACTGTGCCTCCCATTGACTTGAACCAAGTCCATCTTAGGGGGGAGAAAACACAGGAATTGTTTAAATTCATTTAGCAAATCAAATATTTTCTCTAAAAGCAAAATTTGAGAGGAACAGTTACTTGTTTGAGCAACTTTACGGTTTCTTTTGATTTCGGAGCACTCTCCCTTCGGTTTTGCTGCTTGACTCAGAGCACGGGAGAAATGTTCATCCACCATGCTGTTGATGTCTCCTTTGAAGTAAGTGAGAAGGACACAACTGGACTCCTCCTCAGTCTTCTTAGCCACAGGGTTCCCTAGATCGTCCTCCATCACTGATCTAGATACAGTAGAAAGAGTGTGCAATGCATCATTTATCCATCTATCCTGCAGTGTTGAATTATTGTATACACTGATCATAATATCATGTCTTCTGATTTTAATGTGAAATTATCATCCATCACTTTATAACATTGTTTGTATGGTATTGATGAATGAAAGGATGTAAAGATACAACATCACATCACAAATTAAATGTTGATGATTAAAATGAACATATGATAAATATGAATAATGATATATATATATATATATATATATATATATATATATATATGCACATACACACATTAATTAATTGAATATTAATTACATATAATTGTTTTAAAAATTTTATATTTTATATAATTATATTTAGTAATATAATTCAGTAAGACCAACTGTGCTTGACGATCAACATTTTCTGAAGGTTTTATGACATTTTATGTTTACAAAAATCTACAGTTGATGTTTGGACTATATATGCATGAAATACATTTTTTTTTAAAGTTAAATAAAATACCTATAGCTAGATAATACTAATAATTATGTCCCCTCTCAGAACTACAAACTGTGTGTTAACGCAAATCAAACTCTGACAGCATTTGGTCATCTCCAGATTTATAGAATCAAGGATTAATGTTACGCTAATATTGCAGCTATTTTAAATGATGAAATATTGCTGTCATGAAAATAGCCGTCGTTTTTACTCACCGTACAAGCCTCGAGTGTTTAATCAGAAGCTGCAACCAGAACAATTACATTTATAAAGGAGAAATATCCGCTGCTGCGCGAGATTTGAACAAGCAGCAGTTAGTTAAATCGTTTCCCTTTCAGAAGTTCGACTAAAAGAAACTACTTCACTTTGTGCCCTTAAATGTGGGGCGTTAATCTGTGAACTTCAACCAGTTCGAGTAGAATGTGACTGAACAAGTTTAACTGTCATCTCTGAGAAAAAAGACACTGACAAAGCTAATGTTGTTTTACTTAATTTGCCCGTTGACATTGTCGTTAATACTGATAATGGGGGGGAAAGCTGCTAGTATATATATATATATATATATATATATATATATATATATATATATATATATATATATATATATAGCCTACTGATAGTCTGAAGCAAAAATGACTAATCTAGTAATTTGAAATAAAAAATGTGCTGTCATTATACCTATGTCTACAGATATCAGTCGCTTAAATGACACCAGAAATAACACATTTAAACAGATGACCTCATTAATTCATCTCTATATAAATCAATAAATCATTGAAACAATTTTTATCAATGACAAAAAAAAAAAAAAATTAAAGAAGCTTTTCATTATTTTCTGCTGGAAATTTCCAAAGACTCTTTTTACATAAACACAAAAAGAAATTAAATACACATTTTATTTTATTGTTTTTCTGTCCCGTGTTGGAAAAAAAACCCCATCGTGGCTGGTCCCTGAGATTGAGGTATCAGAGCTCTTCATTTCGCTGGTAGTCTCTGTCTTCATGGACGGTGAGGAGATTTGTAGACCACCTTTCGCTTTGGCCCCCAATGTCACAGAATGACTCCAGTCTGGTCAAAATTCAAATGATCTTATATAATTTTTTTTATTTTTAAGGAATAAGCTTTTCTTTTCCTTTTATATATATATATGTATATAGATAGATAGATAGATAGATAGATAGATATTTCTATCATAGGTTAAGTATGAAAACTAATGTATGGTTTAAATGTGCCAAACCTGAATATTCAGTCCGTCTGAATCTTCCACAGCAGAGATGTATCCTCCACTGCTTCCTTACATTGTCTTTCATCAGACAGTAAAACAGGAAGATAAAGAAACCTGAAATACAGCAAAAAGCAAATCCTTTACATTTGCAATGAAGATTACAATACAAAAACAATATTATCTGTTGTTAAACTCAAATAATTCATTCTTCCTGATGGCACTATAATCACTGCAGAGTGATGCATTAGCTAACTCTCCTTGCTGTTACCTTGAAGACTGTTGAGGAGAGAGAACAGGTACAGCAGGGGTGTTTTGGCCGGGCCCCAAGCACCAAAGGATAGTATCCAGGTGAGTCCCAGCAGGAAGCTGAGACTGGCCACCACTCGCAGGTCATGCAGGAACCCTTTTCGGCTGCTGGAGGGCTTATTGGCTCGCATTTTATGGATCTGTACCAGCACCACGGCAAACACGCAGATGTTACAGATCATGACCAGGGTCACGAAGGAAACCACCGTCACATAAAAGGTCACGTCATTCTTTAACCAGCAACTGAAGAGAATGAAGAGAGTAGTGTAACCATAAGGCCCATTCACACCAAAAACAAGAATCTTAATAACAACCATAATAATAATTTAATTATCATCCCCACCAACAGACGATAACTTTCTGTTTATTCTAATTGTGGCCTTCTGATATGTTCTGTGCATGCTTTAAAATGTTTTAGCGCTCATCAGCTGGACAGAATTTGCTGTGAGTGATTCCACGACAATACAGCCTTACACCAATACACCAACTTATGCATTTAAAAATGTGTATTTTAAATTCTTTTGCTCATGGCACCTACAATGCAGTGGATTCTTGGAAAGGTGCTCTGGAGAAGATGGTGCCATATGAATTTATATCAATGGCAAGCACTAAACTTACAACCAGCAGAGGTAAACCTGCAAACAACAGTTCAAGAATCAACAAATACAAACCCTTTTCCTTGAATTTCTTAGTTGTTATGCACAAATATTCTTGTCACAATTAATTTAATCAAAACTACACAGTATAACATTTATGAAGAGTAAAAACATAAAACTGTCTCACCCCATCCAAGAGCACAGAATTTGTGGATGTAAGATGGCACATATGAATTAAAGACCTTGACCAAGGCCAGATACATGTTGATTGCACCCAGTCCCATCCAAGTAAAGGTAGCCAGGAAAAAGTAATGTAAAAAGGCTGCTGCTGTAATACAGATGGCATTGCTGTTAAAAGAGGCAAGCCAGGAGTTCACCAGGAAGAGCATGTTCAACCCTAGCAAGGCTATGGAGAGGTTGATAAGGATCTTTGAAGGGTAGTCTCGCCTCAGTTTCCTGTGGTAATGTAAAAAAGACATCAAGATTTATTGACACTACTGAAGATGAATCCTTTTGAGTTGCTCAAGGGTGTAAACAAACCAAATGAGTCTCTAAGTCTGCATTGTTATTCTGGTTTAAGTGGTAGTTTGCAAAAGAGTCTGTGAACTCACTCAAAGGCCAAATAGGTCAACAGTGTGACTCCAAGAAAGATTGAGGATATACCACAGCCCAGGTATGACATGATAGTCAGAATCTTTTCATCCTTTGCACTTATTGGGGTTTTAGAGATATCCTGGAAGAAAGACGGGTTCAGGGAAGCATGCATAGTGCTTACAGTAAAAAAAATCCAGGCATATTTTATGCATATGTTTAAAAACTGCTACCGTTTGACATCCATAAATTAACTAATGACCTTTAGTTTCAGAATGATTTCCTAAAAGCTTTATAATTTAGTGACCTTGTGCTATTGCAAGGGCAAATTTAGTTTCACACAATCCTAAAAGTGAGGTAAAACTTTGAGTACTTTATAACATTTTAATGGGCTGTCTACATTTTGGGAAGACAAACTGCACTCACCAGAAGAACTCCAAAATGTGTGAGGTGATCACAGGAACAGGATGTATGAGTGGCATTAGACGTCACTGTCTCACATTCTGTATCATTCCATCCACCTTTCTCATCTATGAGACATAAAAAAAACAACCACTGGTAAATAGGCCTACATTTTCCATTTGAAAGTGTGTATCACAAAGCTTACCATTTTGGTTGAAGTCCCAGTAGACACACTTGACAATGTCCCAGTCCTACAGAGAAGAAAGAGAGAGTGGTGAAATATTACTTTAACGACAAGCTCCTAAATCTGTGATAATATCAGGGGTTATCATAGTAGATGATTTTCGTCAGTAGCTATTCTTAGGAAAGTATTTGCTGATTTGCTGATTGCTCACATTATTATGGTAACTGTTTACTATAGTTTGTTCCAACAGTTGTATAACTGGGCAATAATGATGTTGAACTGATTTATGGTTTGTTTTGGTGGTGGCTGATTGTATCCATACAGACCTCTTTGTTTTGGAGATGGCGGAGAGTGAGCATCACTGGGATCTCAAGGTTGCTTACTGTGACATTGGTGACACTGGCAGATACTATATAAGAGTTTAGCTTCATGTCTGCTGTAGGGTCCTAGATTTGAAAGGCCTGCCATTAGTAGTAAGTACTTATTGCAAACATTTAAAACTGCTTCATATAAATATTTAAAAATGGCTAATTCTATAGTTTTGCTATTCTTTACGTAAACTGAGTGGTTTATTAAAATGAGAAAAACACACAAGGAAAATCTGATCCCCAGTTCAGTGTGTTACCTCAAAGAACTTTTCTGTGCCATAAAAATGAAACTGTACACGAGGTCTTTCTCCACTGTTCGGGAAAAAGCTTTCAATTGTATGAGGTAAGGCAATGAATGCTACAGTTCCTGTGTCTGGATGCTCTGTAAAGTTCTTGTCATAAAATATCTATAAAAAGAAGGGAAAACGTTACAGCATACTTTAAAATCCATTAACCATTGAGGTTCACACTTTTTCTCTGTATTGATTTTTCCAGACCCTCAGAATGTGCATTAATGGTGGAGATTTTTCATTTTACAGGTTACATCATTATGCCAGTAGGTGGCGACAGGTGACTATGAATGAGTCATTGAATCATTCACTCAAGTGGTTTATTTTAAATACTGATTCATTCAGTAGCACCACTCCTGTGTTGCCACCTTGGAGACATGTGACGGTTGAATCTGCTTTGGCCTGACTAATGTAACGATGTAGGAAGTATAAATGAAACTTAAAGCTTTTTTTGCACCAATACCGTCATTGATTGTAACAAACATCCTCATCAGCCGATGATCAAACAAACAAATCTTTAATATGGTATAGGAAGATATTTTAACACACTGAAAAAAATTACATACTTCAGCTTTAATACATACAACAATGCTGGCTCAATATGTTCACATCTTACTTACTTCAAAGTCATTTGGTGGTCAGGGCAAGTATCATACCTGACATGTAAATGGTGCTAAAATAACCACTTGAATCCCGTGATCCACTAACGCACACAAGGACACAGAAACCTTGTGGTCACAATGGTGTGAAAACACATTCACAAAGGCACTGTGATATTTTAATATCACACTTCTATTTTCGCGAAGAGTCTAACGTTTCCATAATGATCTTGGAGTGTTATATGCCGTGTTAGATGTCATGCAGTGTTAGATATACAATCTCTCTTTGTCTCTCACCTCAGGGGTGCTATCATTCAGTAAGGAGGACACCCCGAATGTGAGGCCGTGGAACTGAGAGGTGTCAGGGTTGATCAGTTGAAGTGCTAATGAAGGTGCTGTCATGTTATGAGCATCTCCCTCGAACACCGTCCTGTCTCCCATAAGGTCTGTAATAGAAAGAATTCTACCACACACAAAGACAGAAAGCCACAATGGAGTGAAGACAGCAGGAAAATTGGATATTGAGATGTCTTCAGAGATATATTTATAGACATATCATATCGTATCATGTTTTTTTAGATGAAAATAGACATCTCCGTGATGTATGTGTGCTTTCAGGGAATTAACTGACAATTTACTCCCCCTCAGGCCATCTAGATGTAGATAAGTTTGTTTCTTCATCAGAACAGATTTGGTCAAATTTACCATGGCATAACTTGCTCACCACTGGATCCACTGCAGTGAATGGGTGCCGTCAGAATGAGAGTCAAAACAGCTGATAAAAACATCACAATAATCCACACGTAATCCCCACGACCAGTTCATCAATTCATATCTTGTGAAGTAAAAAGCTGAGTGTTTGTAATATTTCCATTATTAAGATGTTTTAACTATAAGTTAAGCTTCATGAAATGAGACCATACTGTGGCAACTTGGGCCTTATATTTAATTTTTCTCTTTTTGTGTCCAGAGATGAAATAAAAAAATTTATACATGTTTGAAACACCATAAGAGTGTGTAAATAATGGCAAATAACGACAGAAAACCCATTTTTGGTTCAACTATCCCTTGCAGGGCTGGGCAACTTCAGTCTTAGAGGGCCACTATCCTGCAGAGTTTAGGGGACTGAAGTTGCCCAGCCCTGCCTTAAACTATATATTCAGTATATCAAAATATAATCATTCACAAAATGCTTGCATACTTACTTGTTGACTTGGGTGGGACTAGTTTTGATATAACAGATTCCTGAAACAATTTTAGTAATGTCGCTGGACAGGTCTGTGGTCAAGGTTCCAACCTCAGTGACCTCAGACAGTTTTTCAAGCACAATGTCCAGCTGAGCATCATTTAGATTGGTTTGTTCATTTAAAAGATCCTCAATCATGTCCACAATGTCTGCTGAGTTGTCTGGATACAGATGCAACATGGAGAATAATAAAGTGGGCTGAATTAACTATGCTTCTGTCTTCTCTGACAAATAAAGGCAAATAAAATCCCATATTGATAACCTACCAGCAGTAACTGTGATATTTTCCAAATCATCAAAATCTGAAACCGTCCTTGTACACTTGCTCATGTCTGGATGATCCCACGCTGCTCTGTCAGTTGACCCATTTAACTTACTAAATGAAATTAGAAGAAAAGGGATTCTCATTTAGTCATTTATTAAAGGGTTTGTTGACCGATTTTCAGCTTTGTCGGTAGTGTAAGTAAATTAACAATGTATAGTGTTACTGGCACCAAGAGCTGTTTGATTTTGACATTGGGGATATAACAGCAGACCATACTCAATCATAATTGATAAAGTGAGATTTTATGTTAGCATGTTCATCAGAAAATAATTACATGATTTTGATTATGTAAAACCAACAACATTACAACAGCATCAGAGTGCTGGGTGTCTTAATTAGGCTGAGTAGGGGACATGTCCCATAGTGTCCACTAATTCTATGCCCATGTTAGTCAGCAAAACACTTTTGACAGCTCCCCAGCTAACAAAAGTTTTTTAAGAATGCTTTGCCAGGTTTCCCATTATGTTATGAAATTGTTACTCAGAAAACATTCAGAGCATCCATTTTTTTCATTAAAATCCAATTTTGGCTGCAGTGAATTACCCCTTTTCATACATTTTCCTGACTTCAAGAAAATATTATTTACAGGGTTAAAGACATGAAATGATTGTTGCACAGATTTCCTGAGGCTTCTTGAACTCATGAAAAGATGCAATGGTGACTGAGTTATATTGCTGTCCTGGGAGTTAATATTTGCATTGGCAGGAGTCCAAGCAGTATTGCCAAGCTAATTATTCAATTAAAAGATATTGCTTTCCACAAGAAAAAGATAAAACACATTGATCAGTAGAGCAGCTCAGGATTGTTTATATAGTTTGTGTGCCAAATGACGCAATGATATACACATGGCAAACTAGTGTTATCTGAATGTTTTTCCAGGGCTGTTGAATTTTTTCTATAGAAACAAAGCAGTATTGCACTTTAAAATTATATGCAATGGTGATTACGAAAATGATAATGTCCATAAAACAAACTGGAAATTAGTTTTTTTAATACCTCAGTAGATTAATTGATTGATATTCCTATTTTAACAACCTCTGTATAAGTTGCAAAAATTACTGCATGAGGTATAGCACTTACCAAAACCTTGTAGCACTTTCATTCCCTCTCAAACACCCCATGCTATACTCGCTTTGAGCCGTCATTTCATGCCACACATATCTACCATACACTGTAAGCATGGTCTCCTCTGGACAAAGGCCTGGATCTGCAACAATAAACAGCTTACACTGAGAAACAACACACATATTTTGACTCCATTAGAATATTTCAGCAGCAATTTGTAGATTTGGTTTGCTTTAATATGTACAGGTGACCTGCAAAATCAGACAGTACCTTTATGCATGATGTTGACTCCACCAGACGGGACACTGATACTGATGGTGGCATTAGTGTATCCCTTTGTCAAGAGTTTAAAAATCAGCCTCTCTGTTGCTAAGGTATTCCCTCGCACCATAGCCTGTACCTGAAAAGTAGTGACGTACCTGAAAAAGATTTGAGTAACAATACAGCATCTATTTCATCTGCATTTGCGTCTTCCATGTGTTCCATGTTGGCACACTTACTTAGGAGCTTCTTTTATCTCAAGATTCCAAATGTGCATGCTGCATTTTCCCAGTGTCTGCTGAAGCTAAATAAAAGAAGCACATCTAATACAAAAATTTTGCTCTAAATGACTTTTTATCATATTTGTCAATACTCACCCATTGCTGTATAGTGTCTTGAGGGTCTGTGATGCTTCCACTCATTGTTAGATTGAGATAAACTCTATAAAAAATGTCTCCAAAATCTAGTGAAACATTAGTAAATTAAATTTACTGTTCAAAATACAACATAATCGCAGTTCAGTCACATTACTTGACAGTAAATATCACTCTCTTAAAATAAATATAAAATAAGGATAATCCATTCAATATGAATCTATATTTCGCACAAAGATTTGTTACTCTCACAAAACCTGCGTTCAAATATGTGACCCTGCACAAAACCAGTCTTAAAAGTAATGTTTTGATTCAACAATACCAATTAACGCAACAGTATGCATCATTCTTTTTGAGTTATGACAAGTTCTAATGACAACTTCTAATGAAACTGATCACACAAATTGTATTGATGACCCTTAAATTAACAGCTAGCATAGCACATATGCCACTTATTTAGCATGTTAATAAGATAAATATTACTCATTTTGTCATTCTTAGCTCTTGTCACTCTTAAAAACACTTTTAAATGTCAAACATAGCAGAGTTAACATCCATCATTAAAAAAAAAATAATCAACAAATAATATCCTTTTTAGCAATACAACAATATTTTTTTAAGAAACAGAGTAACATGGACATGGAGAAAATATAATTACAAAATAAATTCAAGGAAGAGTTTTGGAAAAAATCATACCTGCATAATTGAGAGAGGAGCCCAAAATCCATATGTAAATAGCCACAGGCAGGTATTTATTAAAGGTAAGCATAATTTATCTAGATAAAAAATTTAAAAAAGTAAATAAAGAGAGAATGTATTTATTTCTATAGTGTCCACACTTAAAAAAAGCTTTCAAAAAACTTTAAAATTCAAAGCAATTAAAGTAAACCATCTCTATGTTTAAAGCTGAAAAAAAAAATACATAACCATTTTAGTAATTTGATTCAACATGAGTTAGATTACTACTTACTGTGTTATGACATGTATGACATGATGTAAACCCAGCAAATTCAACCTAGAAAATGAGCTGAGGGTATGTTGTCCTCTAAATATATTCAGCGCTGGACCTCTCCTCAAAAGAGACAAAATCCATGCCCATGTTGATAAGTTATTTATTAATCATAAAGACAGTAATAAACATAAAAGGATCCATACATGGGTCAATAATTTACAGTATCCGGAACAAGTTAATCTTATAATGAATCAGTTAACACTTTCATTTCATGAATTTGTGAATGTTTCTCAATCACTGAGACCCAGTTTGGTAGTTCTGATTGAGATGTATACTTGTTTTTTGATCTGGTTTATGATTATCACTCATTAATGTGGGAGAAGGCACACCTCATAAATAGTTAAAGATTAATAGTGAAAGTTGTGTGATGAAATACTACAGCAAATGCATAACTCTTGCTAAATAGGATGAATGTTTCTGATACAGAGTCAATTGTGGGCTGATAATGCATTTTTTGTCAGCTTGTTCTGTAATAGCTTAATAAGAGCAGCATGTGATTGAAGCTGTAAGGTTTGATGACTAAAGTATAAAAGATCCACAAATGCTGTATTTTTGGAAATGCAATAATAATAATGTCATAAAAGACAGCACATGACAATGAATATGCGGAACTGTTCTTGTTTTCATTACATGAACAGTTCTGCATATGTTTGTGTGGCCAGTATGAGTCTACCATCTTAACAGGAAGTTGTTTCAGGTCTTAAGCAAACAGTTCAGGTAATGTTCCTTCCATCCACATAGCTTCCACCAAACAAATTTAATTAGATTTTATAGTGGCAACCCAAAGCTCTCTCTAAAATTAATTACATAATTCTCATTTAGAGAGATTATTTCTTTCTTTCTTTTTTTTTCATTTGAATGCATTTTTTGTCAGTATTATATATATATTCTATATTTTTATCTTTTTGTATTAGTTCCAAAATAAAATGTGTGTCTGACATATTAAATGACATGGAACATGTTATATAATTAATGGCCTGTCATTTATTAATTAATTATTAATTACATTATATGTAATTTACAAATACAATCAACTAACTGAACAAATAATATTAGAAAAAAGGATTCGTGATATGTGTTCCAAAGTTTTTATCTGAATCAAAAGATTCATGAAGTCGCTCCAAGATCTAATTCAAATGATTGGCGATTCAAGCTTTGAAGTCCTGATATGAATCAGATTGGATTTTGATTTTTCATTTTTTGACCACTGCAATTCAGTAGGTGACAGTTAAATATGGAATCAGTCCTCTGCAAGAATATCACACCCCTTATAAGTTGATGTCAAATACATGGAGTGCCTTTGTGACACTGCTGGGGTAAGATGTATCACATACTGGGGTAAGTTGTAACAGTCAAAAGAATGAAAAACAAAACAGAAGCCACACCATGCAGTATGCTACAAAAACAGGTTTACTGAAACAATCCAAAAGAAGAACCCATTAAAATGTCTTTCTCTGTGACTGAAGATAACTCAGTTCCACTTTCTGTCTAACTCACGAGTATGAGCATGTGTGTGTAAATTACTCTACTAGAACAAACTTGTTTAACAGCATTTCACGTAACTCCAGTGTATATGTGTAAAAAACATGTAAGTCTAAAAAAACACTGTCATGTGTGCATGTTTGTGTATCAGTGTCCGAATTCTCAATTAGAGTGACATTGGCGACAAATTAATTTTGTTAATCCTGAAGTGCCAGCTTGATAGGCCCAGAGACTGCATATTTTACCCACGCTTTCTTTGGCTTTGAGTATGAAAATTGCTCTGTACAGACAACACATTGTCTAAAGTCATATAGCCTAACCACAAGGTCTACACTTCATCATAAAGGTAACCTCAAAAATGTACAAAACATAAACTATTTTAAATGTCAAATATAACTGAACAACAAACTTTAATAAGTCTTTCCCTTTACAAAAAAAACCACATTAAATGGCACTGATCTATCCCACAAAGCATGCTTGGAATTAGAAATCGTAGTAATTTTATTTAACGTAATATCATTTAGTGCGAATGACATAATTTTCACTGCTATATTTCCCTGTAAGCTGATTGAGGCATCACTAAAAGCACTATATTAAACTGAGTTGATGTGACAGAATGCTTCCTTTGCAACTGATCTGACTGACTGATAGACACCCTTTATAAAACAGGCACATCTCTCTGTCTTTCTTTTCCACTGTCTGAGCATTCTGTAAAATTGCAAAAAGAAAAAAAATTCATAGTTCTATATAAGGGGATGGTTGTATAACTTTTTAAAAGTGTGTTACAACCCACCCCTCTCCTGCCATTCATTGTTTAGCTAGCTCTAATAGCTTAATGGTTTGAAATTAGAAGGTGAAAAATGTATCACATTTTGCCTGAGAAATTACAATTTATTCTAATATGAGTAAACATTTTTATCAACAATAGTTAAAGTTCAAAACAAAAAGAAGTTTTGGTAAAAGAAAAAAATTTAATTCTGGGAGGGAGTGGGTACACACAGAAATGATAATGTGACTCCTATCTTATCCCTGATTGATGGAAATTTTGATGGATTGATGGGGTGTTAAAACTCTCCCCGTGTTACAGGTCAAGTCAAGTCACCTTTATTTAAATAGCGCTTTTGACAGATTGTGACAAAGCAACTTAACAGCATTAAAGAGGAAAATAATGTGTCAATAATGCAAAAAGCAGTTCTTCATCGAATTCAGTGATGTCATCAGCTCAGTTCAGTTTAAATAATATCTGTGCAATCAAGTCAATGAAATTGCTAGAAATTAAGTGCCCCCAACTAAGCAAGCCAGAGGCGACAGTGGCAAGGAACCAAAACTCCATCGGGGACAGAATGGAGAAAAAAACCTTGGAAGAAACCAGGGCTCAGTCGGGGGGGATCATCTGTTTCCTGTGGTCTTGTCCCGATGGGCGTCTAGGAGAGAATGTCTTGACTGTGAATCTGTCTCTGGGGCTTATCTAGTTGTCCTGGTCTCTGCTGACATTCAGGGCTGTAGAGGTCCTCTCTAGGTGCTGATCCACCATCTGGGCTGAATACGTACTGGATCCGGGTGACTGCAGTGACCATCTGATCTAGATACAGACTGGATCTGGTGGCTACGATGACCTCGGAATAAGAGAGAAACAAACTAATATTAGCGTAGATGCCATTCTTCTAACGATGTAGCAAGTACATTGTGTATTATGGAAAGTGTTCCCGGTTCCTGTTTTTTAACGGATTTGAATATTAGAAATGTGTTAGTATGTTATATGTAAGTCAGGTTAAAGAGATGGCTCTTTAATCTAGATTTAAACTGACAGAGTGTGTTTGCCTCCTGAACAATGGTAGGTAGGTAATTCCAGAGTTTGGCCGCTAAAGAGGATCTGCCGCCCGCAGTTGATTTTGATATTCTAGGTATTATCAAATTGCTAGAGTTTTTAGAATGCAGCGGACGTGGAGGACTATTGTGCAATAAGAGCATGTAAATACTGAGGTGCTAAAGCATTCAGGGCTTCATAAGTGATAAGCAAGATTTTCAAAAAATGTTTGATATGTAGCCAGGTCAGTGTTGACAGAACCGGGCTGTATGGTCATACTCCCTGGTTCTAGTAAGAGCTCTAGCTGCTGTGTTTTGGACTAGCTGTAGTTTGTTTATTAAGCGTGCAGAACAACCACCCAATAAAGCATTACAATAATCAAATCTTGAGGTCATGAATGCATGAATTAACATTTCTGCATTTGACATTGAGAGCATAGGTCATAGTTTAGATATGTTTTTGAGATGGAAAAATGCAGTTTTACAAATGCTAGAAATGTGGCTTTCAAAGGAAAGATTGCTATCAAATAGCACACCTAGGTACCTACAGTAACTCATGACGAAGAACTGACAGAGCAGCCATCAAATCTTAGACAGCGTTATAGGTCATTACATGCAGAGTTTTAGGTCCTATAATTAAAACCTTTTTTTAGAATTTAGCAGTATGACCTGTCGGTTATTGGCTTACAGTTAGTGATGGTGCACAATTTAATACATGTTACTGATATAGGCTCAGCCTGCTGTAAGAAATGAATGAGGGGCCTGCAAACTATGGCTAAAATGAAAGGGAACAGTCTGAGATGCCTGAAAAGCAGTACCGCCAAAGGGAATATAGTGTTTTCTTAAAGGGAGGGGTTGACCACAGCTTAGCTGTTCCTGTCAGTTTCCCATTCAACATATTGCCAAAGCTCCAGTATAGAGGTAAAAGGAAAATATGCCAAGACTATGCACAAAATTTTTTGTTTAATTTCGTTGTTCTTTTATATTTGTTATTTTATTATTAAAATCATAGCTTAAAAATAACAATAAAAGTAATATTTCCAAATAACTAATTAGGCTATGTAACTCTGTCCTTGAACCTGAACTGCTTACATTTTACATTACAGAACTGTTGGTGGTACTTGGGCTTCATTTAACTGACAAGATTCATCAAATGTTAAACAGTAGCCCAATATGTAGTAGCCCACGTAAATAGGAGCCATCAAATCTTAGACAGCGTTATAGGTCATTACATGCAGAGTTTTAGGTCCTATAATTAAAACCTTTTTTCAGAATTTAGCAGTAAGAAATTACTACTCATCCAGGTTTTTATATTGACTATGCTTTCCATAAATCTTTCAAATTGGTACATTTCTCTGAGCAGCGAAGAAATATAGTGCTGAGTATTATCAGCATAACAGTGACAGTTAATATATCTCCCAAGGGGAATATGTAAAGTGTGAAAAGTTATGGCCCTAGTACTGAGCCTTGAGGTACTCCATACTGAACTTGTGATCGATATGATACCTCTTCATTCACTGCTACAGATTTATGGTGGTCAGATAAGTACAATTTGAACCATGCTTCCATTAATGGCAGCAAAGTTTTCAAGTCTATTCAAGAGAATGTTGTGTTCAATAGTGTCGAATGCAGTACTAAGATCCAATAGCACTAATAGAGAGATACAATCACGATCAGATGATAAGAGCAGGTCATTTGTAACTCTAAGGAGAGCAGTCTCAGTACTATGATACGGTCTAAATCCTGACTAGAAATCCTCACAGATGCTATTTTTCTCTAAGAAAAGGAAGATTCAAGATCAGTCTGTAATTTACTAGTTCTTAGGGGTCTAGTTTTGTTTTTGTAATGAGAGGCTTAATAACAGCCATTTTGAATGTTTTAGGGACATATCCTAATGACAATGATGAATTAATAATAGTCAGAAGAGGATCTATGACTTCTGGAAGCACCATTTTTAGGATCTTAGATGGAATAGGGTCCATCTAAGCTAACAACCATACCCTGTCTCCCCAATTAAATGTACATCCTTGAAAGCACGCTGTTTTCTAGCATATTTACTTTAACTTCTTAGGTATATCAATGGTATGACATATTCCAGATGTGGTTGAAATTAAAACAACAGTGGTTACATATACATTTATTTAATTGTTTGATCAAAATTATTGCTAGGGACAATTTAGTAGTCGTTGTATATTAGTAGACATGTCCCTAGCGTTTGTCTCCACCTATCTGAAATACACAGAACACAAAAAGCTAAAAAATAAATACATACATACAATAGAGATTCAACTACCTTTACCAGTTGAGGAAGTTCAGCACAGAAAAAGTTTCTCCCTTCAGGCAATCTACCTCAAGAACAATCAAATGCTCTCCCCATTGTACAATAAAAATATGTGTAAATCCACTTATATTTATTTGATACCACCCATCTTATTCTATCCCTACATCTTATTCTATCTTGCACACCTGTAAATAAATTTTTTGTCTATTTTTGTTTGATATATACACACACACACACATATATATATATATATATATATATATATATATATATATATATATATATATATATATATATATATATATATATATGTGTGTGTGTGTGTGTATTTTTATTCACATATCTTTATTTTTTATTATCTCTGTGTTGTTGTTTTATCTGTGTACTGGAAGCTTCTGTCACTGAAACAAATTCCTTGTATGTGCAAACATACTTGGCAATAAATCCCTTTCTAACTTCTGATACATACATAAAAAATATTGGTTCATTGGTTCAATTTTCCCATATTTTTTAGATTTTATAAATATTTGACACTGACAGAGTTGGGACATTGCTTTGAAACTATAAAGCAGGAATATAGCTATAAATAATTACAATGAAGTTTCTTCTGTCACCACAAAGTTCTGTGCATATTTTAATCTATACTTTTGAGCTGGTCTGAAGACAGGTTAAAATATATGAAAATCAAAATACATTTTAATTAAGAACATTCAAGCCACCTTCTCTGATTAATTTAAATGTGCAAATGTTGCTATTTTAAAAATGAGTGGCAGGTAAAGCTGCTGTTCCATATCTCAAGAATCAGTAAAAAGACAAAAGCTACACATAATACCTTTCTATAATTACATAATATACAGAAAGTTATATTGATTGCTCTTAGTTCCTTTCTTATATTTCCAAAGATTTACATTGTGTGTTTTTCATAAATAGAGGGAGTGTTGCCAAAACAGTTCTCAAGGAACGGATTAATCAACCACTCTCTGTAGGCCTCACATGAGATCGTTTTAACACACAGGGAAAGGAAGGTTTCAGCCTCCACCTCACCATTTCCTCTAAATTTTCCATTCAGGGTATTTCTACAAGAAGCTTGAAAGAATTTCCCACAAGACTGTGAAAAAACACACAACAGTGTTCCCATGTATGATGTTTAACTTTTTTATGATTTTTTTTACTTTTCTGCTCTTCTTTCTACAACATCTGACAACAATATTATGATTTAACACTTATAGATAGAAGTTGTGACAGATATCAGTTTATATTTGATTTTATATTTAGATATCATCAGTGTTCAATTAAAATAATACACATTTAGCTCTGGTTGCATGACAATTTTGACAATAGTGGTCAAAACACAATCACTGTGAAAATAGGTATTAATATATATAAATACTATCTTTTGCAGAATGCTATTCAGGTGTTTCAGTTGTAAGTTCAGGTCACACAAGTTTGTGAAACCAGTTTTGTTCTGTCCTGCACTGGTCAATGAATTAGTCATAGCAGCTATTGTTATAGATTGTAGCTCTGTTGTATGTCTGTGGGATTTATGGACTAGAGTTTCATATACTCTGTATATCTGAAGCCCTGACATTCCCTCACAGGCACATCCATTATTGGCTTACAGTTAGTGATGGTGCACAATTTAATACATGTTACTGATATAGGCTCAGCCTGCTGTAAGAAATGAATGAGGGGCCTGCAAACTATGGCTAAAATGAAAGGAAACAGTCTGAGATGCCTGAAAAGCAGTACCGCCAAAGGGAATATAGTGTTTTCTTAAAGGGAGGGGTTGACCACAGCTTAGCTGTTCCTGTCAGTTTCCCATTCAACATATTGTCAAAGCTCCAGTATAGAGGTAAAAGGAAAATATGCCAAGACTATGCACAAAATTTTTTGTTTAATTTCATTGTTCCTTTTATATTTGTTATTTTATTATTAAAATCATAACTTAAAAATAACAATAAAAGTAATATTTCCAAATAACTAATTAGGCTATGTAACTCTGTCCTTGAACGTGAACTGCTTACATTTTACATTACAGGCCTGTTGGTGGTACTTTGGCTTCATTTAACTGACAAGTTTCATCAAATGTTAAACAGTAGCCCAATATGTAGTAGCCCACGTAAATAGGAGTAAATTTAACACTATACTTAGAATTAATGCCACTTCTTCTTCTTTTGCAATTTCAGGCTTGTAAAATAATAATAATAATAATAATAATAATACACCTGTTTTTATAGTGTCTATGTACCTGAAAATGGATAGTGTATATTTCAACCGATTTACTCCAATTCACAAAGTCCAATGAAATCTAAGCTTGTTTAAGATGCACTTAATCTATAGCAATACAATTGCAATGACGTCTCAAACTGAAAGATTTAAGCGAAAAAAACAGGTAGGCCTATTCTGACTTTTGAGCCATTCGTTACTGTTTTGTACACACAATATTGACCACAATATTATTGTTGATAACTGTTGAGAGAGGGCCACTTCTGGTTAATTTTGGAAAAAGGCAAGGGGTTTGAGCCCCAAAGCATCCCCTTCATACATACATCAGGCATATAAACAGTACATAAAGGATTATGACAGTGGAGTGTTCATAATAAGAATTTTCAAACTGTAAGGACCCCTCAAATATTGTAATCATTCATAAAATAAAAAGAGTTATATATTTTCATGTTTAAATCACCTTTAAAAACGTTTAATTGTCTGAAGTCAAAGCAAATTTCTAAAACATTATATATTGTCTTTACCGTTTATTTTCTTTATATTTACGAATTTATTTATTTATTTATTTTTTCTCAAGTTTTCTACAGACCCCATAGCACCCTCTTGCGGTCACGGACACCGGATTGAAACCATGATTGAAACCCACCGAGTAACGACCCCTCTCTCTTTCTCTCTTTCTCTCTCTCTCTCTTTCTCTCTCTCTCTTTCTCTCTTTCTCTCTCGCTCTCTCTCTCTCTCTCTCTCTCTCTCTCTCAGTGTCCTGCAGTGCGTGTAGTCAAACGCTAGATGTCGCTGTTTCCGTCCGTAGACCGCGGAGGGTTGAGCAGCCGGCTTCCCCGCGCGCCAAACAGCCGGAAAAAAACTTCGGCAAAAATGGCGGAAGGTGCGACGTCTCTGAAAGGGTTGCGGGCGCAAATGGGTAAGAATTCACTGATTTACAACCTCTTTCGACGAGAACTCGTTTCTTAAACCAGTTAGATGACATATATTTAGTACTATGGCTTTGTTCGGAGGTTGTGTGGACGACTGGGGGGCTTGAATCCGTTACTTTCATTGAGGCGGTCTGAGGGGGAGAGTTAGCGGGCTTAGATGGACGGATAACGGCCAGCTAACTGCTAAACTTACTGCAGGACCAGACAGTAATTCTGTGTTCGTTCACTGTGATGTTCTTCTACAGTTTAATGTTCAGACAGGATGAATTTACGAAGGCTGAAGGGTTTTTAAGTGTTGTATTCGCCGGGTCTGTAGGGAGGTTTGATAAGTGATGTCTGGTTTGACAGGGACACATCATCATCTCAGCTTTGTATGGCGCTCTTATCTTTAACTTACAGAGCCTGTATTCTTTCGTTTATCGTTGTGTTGTACTAAATATTATTATACTTAATATTACGCTTTTAAAAACGTGTAACCTCTGCAGTCTCAAAAGTTGGTTTCTATATACAGTTCCTATCTAAATTCAGAGACACTGACATTGATGTCGAAATCCTTCACGTGTAAATTACAGAACCAGTCGGAGAAATCCATGTTTTGATGGACGTAAGTAAATATTTTGTATTGAGTTGACCTTTATAAGTGAAACTTAAGGCATGTGCAGTTCATACTACACAGAGGCATTACTGAAGTAGTGTTTACAGATCTGTGGGGGTTTAGCAGTATTTTTCCTCCTGATGTCTTATCATGTTGAGTGTGTGAGTGAGCTTCTGTCTTGCGGATGTTGTTGGCCATCTTTTCCACTAATTGCTAAACACGTATGACTCTCATCACACTTGGATATGTACCCATAACTTGGTCGTTTACCATTTGATGGTTGAGCATGAATGTAAACTGTAATTTCTTTCACTATCAGCATCATTGGAGTTGCTTTGTGCAGCAAAGCATCAAACTGTTTACCTGTCCCTCCCTCTAAGGAAAACATGCATGGGTTGCTTGTTTTGCATGCCCTTCTGACTTGCTAATGAGGGATGATTTGCACTTTTGATACATTGTGTTTAGCCTATGCTACTTATAGACTAGTTGCTTTAGCTTTCACTATAGCCTGCGATTAATCTCATGTAGTTTTAAAAGTTTTTGTGTAACAAACATAACAGCATTGAAAGACTTATGCTTTTTGTTTGTCATTTTTGCTTCTTTTGTGGAAGATTTGTTGTTGTAGAACAGGTCATGGTGTGGTTAGAAACCTCAAAGTGTGTTCTCATTAAGACCGGGGTTAACCCTGGCCTGACTGCAAACATAATATAGGGTGGTGGAGTCCAGTGGTTAGACAACTGCACATATTTGTTTATGTCTGCAAGAATTAATGCTTTAATACCATTTATTTTGGGGTCTATTAAGTTTCTCTCTCTCTCTTTTTTGGTAAGGTATTTGTACCTTGAATTTTTAAAGCTATTATTGAAGAGAATGAAAAATAACATGGCCTGTTAGAGTCATGAGATATTGAGCTGTTTGGTTATAATCATAATGAACCAGGCTGGATATAAGTCAATATTAAATGGGTAGCACCTTTGTTTATCAGGTGCACTCATTATTCTTGGCTGTCAGAATAAGGGATGTATTTCTTCTTGTTAAATAGTCAGCGCATCTCCTCTCTGATTAGTTATTTTAAAGGGAGTTGTTTTCAGAGACCATTATATGATACAAATGAATATGAATATGAAGCAAATTGGCTTAAATTTTCAGTTCAGTTATTGTATGTATTGGGCCAGTTCAGAAATGAAATGTCTGAGAAGTGGCACTAAAAGGTTAATGCAGACTTAAAAGCAAACATGAGATAAAAATGCATTTGCTTAAGCAACCATGTCATTTTAGCTTCATTCTTCAAGTCACTTGAGTTTTTTTTTTTATTGTGACTCATGTTTCACAGGACCCATACCCAAAGCGCTATACATCGCAAGTGCAGTGATGTACCAAGTGAGCTACCTAGGTTGCAAATGTGATTGCTTAAAAGTCCAGCGCTGATGATAGCTCTTCATTAGCCTCCAGGAAGCAAGCATGACCTGCTGTCCACAGGTCATCATCATCACTCTGCCTCTTGAATTAGCCCAAGCATACACAGCCTAGGTATCCCCGCTAATCCTGTACAAGAAATGCACTGTGGATGGGGTTGGGTCAACCAATTAGTCAATATGAGGTCGAATAGTCCTTTTAAGTTTTGATGTTTCTAGCAGCAGTGCTTTTGCTTTAATTAGCATGCTGTTATTTAGCTCTTACACAGTTTGCATGGAAAAAGGCCATTCAAACTCGATACCAGCCTATTATATATGACTCGCCAACAAGTTAATTTAGAAAATATGTATTTTTGCATATCACTATTATGTGTTAGTATGTGAGAGTATGTAAAACCGCAGTTGTGGCTTCTGTTGAGGCCTGAATAGTTGGACAGTGCAGGCACGTTCCTCCCCAAGCATCTGTCCTAGAGACTTTCAATTGTCCCAATAACAGGCTGCTACTGCAGAAAAAAAAGAGAAAGAGTTAGAGTGAGGCAAACAGTGACGGTAACAGGACCCCACTGAGCACTGACTCTCCCTGACTGCTGGCTCTCCTTGGATGTGCATGGCAGGAAATAGAGAGCATAGTGTTTGTATTTGTATAACCGTTCTCTGTGTTCTGTCAGCCTGAGTGAATGAGTGTTTGTTGAACAGCCTTCTTCATCTTGTCATCTGACAGTTTGAACTTTGCAGCTGTTGTCAAAGGGAATGATGTAACCCTTGTCTGTTTTTAGTGTGCGTGTTTTTTTTTTCTCAAAATGTAATTTAAATCTCAATGATCAGTAGTCATGGTTTTGGGAACAATGCAGATTGGCTTTTTATTTTGTCTGTGGCTGTGACATAAAGCAGTAGTTCAGGATCTGATAGCTGTGGATATGATAACTATGTTTTGACAGCCAATAATCTGGAGTATCGTAATCGGATTAAAGCATTGTGTCGCACAATGTGTTGTTTCCTTCTGGTACCGATTAAAGAAATGGTTCACCCACAAAGGAAAATTTGCTGAAAATTTATACATTCTCATGCCATCCAAAATGTTTTTCTTCCTCAGAACAGATTTGAAGAAATTTAGGAATGCATCACATCTGTAGTGATTGGGTGCCATCAGAATGAGAGTCCAAAGCTGATAAGAACTAGGGTTGGCCAATAGATGATTCCTACACCACCACCCCAGTTCCGTGTTCGAAAAAGATATGAAGTGC
Source organism: Carassius carassius (assembly GCF_963082965.1). NCBI lineage: Eukaryota > Metazoa > Chordata > Actinopteri > Cypriniformes > Cyprinidae > Carassius > Carassius carassius. The sequence goes on along the minus strand of NC_081787.1, from coordinate 6,497,499 downwards.
ACTACGGAAACCCTAAAAAAAAAGAATTAATAGCCAACGAGAAATTTGCTGTGAAAATGTATTTTTAATACTTTTTCTCACTATTATATAATTGGGTAAGGATAGGTGACTGAATATAAATTTCAGGCATCAGGGAGCCGCTATTGAAACTGCTTTCAATTGTGCGCGCTCATTTTATTTTCACTTTCGATTATCGATTTTCATAATTCGCGATCACAAGGACTCTATACTATGGAGCAACAGTACTTACCACACATTGGACAAGATTAAATGTTTGTCATTGGTGCTCAGGATCTGCAAATCATTCGCCATCATCCTATCTGACATTTCTCTTTATTCTGTGTATGTTATAAGTGAACGTTCATGTACGGTAATGCAACATGCTACCGCTAGCAAGTAAACATTCAAAACAGTTTAAAGCATTCAAGCACATAACTGAAACTTTTTGTTTGCGGTGCATGGCCATAATGTATACAGGTCCTTCTCAAAAAATTAGCATATTGTGATAGTTCATTATTTTCCATAATGTAATGATAAAAATTAAACTTTCATATATTTTAGATTCATTGCACACCAACTGAAATATTTCAGGTTTTTATTGTTTTAATACTGATGATTTTGGCATACAGCTCATGAAAACCCCAAATTCCTATCTCAAAAAATTAGCATATCATGAAAAGGTTCTCTAAACGAGCTATTAACCTAATCATCTGAATCAACTAATTAACTCTAAACACCTGCAAAAGATTCCTGAGGCTTTTAAAAACTCCCAGCCTGGTTCATTACTTAAAACCGCAATCATGGGTAAGACTGCTGACCAGAAGGCCATCATTGACACCCTCAAGCGAGAGGGTAAGACACAGAAAGAAATTTCTGAACGAATAGGCTGTTCCCAGAGTGCTGTATCAAGGCACCTCAGTGGGAAGTCTGTGGGAAGGAAAAAGTGTGGCAAAAAATGCTGCACAACGAGAAGAGGTGACCGGACCCTGAGGAAGATTGTGGAGAAGGACCGATTCCAGACCTTGGGGGACCTGCGGAAGCAGTGGACTGAGTCTGGAGTAGAAACATCCAGAGCCACCGTGCACAGGCGTGTGCAGTAAATGGGCTACAGAGAAGCAGCACTGGACTGTTGCTCGGTGGTCCAAAGTACTTTTTTCGGATGAAAGCAAATTTTGCATGTCATTCGGAAATCAAGGTGCCTGGAGGAAGACTGGGGAGAAGGAAATGCCAAAATGCCTTAAGTCCAGTGTCAAGTACCCACAGTCAGTGATGGTCTGGGGTGCCATGTCAGCTGCTGGTGTTGGTCCACTGTGTTTTATCAAGGGCAGGGTCAATGCAGCTAGCTATCAGGAGATTTTGGAGCACTTCATGCTTCCATCTGCTGAAAAGCTTTATGGAGATGAAGATTTCGTTTTTCAGCACGACCTGGCACCTGCTCACAGTGCCAAAACCACTGGTAATGGTTTACTGACCATGGTATTACTGTGCTCAATTGGCCTGCCAACTCTCCTGACCTGAACCCCATAGAGAATCTGTGGGATAATGTGAAGAGAAAGTTGAGAGACGCAAGACCCAATACTCTGGATGAGCTTAAGGCCGCTATCGAAGCATCCTGGGCCTCCATAACACCTCAGCAGTGCCACAGGCTGATTGCCTCCATGCCACGCCGCATTGAAGCAGTCATTTCTGCAAAAGGATTCCCGACCAAGTATTGAGTGCATAACTGAACATAATTATTTGAAGGTTGACTTTTTTTGTATTAAAAACACTTTTCTTTTATTGGTCGGATGAAATATGCTAATTTTTTTAGATTTTCATTTGAGGTTTTCATGAGCTGTATGCCAAAATCATCAGTATTAAAACCATAAAAGACCTGAAATATTTCAGTTGGTGTGCAATGAATCTAAAATATATGAAAGTTTAATTTTTATCATTACATTATGGAAAATAATGAACTTTATCACAATATGCTAATTTTTTGAGAAGGACCTGTATAATGAAAAAATCTGAAGATTGTTATGAAAATGAAAAAATGAAAAAATAAAAATCTTACATGAAAATCTGTCTATGAAAACATGAACAGATGATTAGGACAGGTTATTATGATTATGATGAAGCAATGTAATTAATAAAGGAGCAAGAAATATCTGCCTGAGGTGAAGAGTATACCAATAAACGGAAGCTAATTCTATGACACATCCTATGATAAATCAGATAACTGAGATACATATCAGACGTAACATTACAACTTGTATCAGCACAATGGGATGTTAAGTTATGCGTTAGAGAGAGAGAGAGAGACAGAGAGAGAGAGAAATAGAGAGAGCGCGAGCTTCCGTTAATGCGTTTTCATGACAGCGTGCTGAAAGATGGGCAAGAACAGATTTTACTATAGATTATAGTTCTCTTTTTTAATGTATGGCAGATTTGTACTATATTTTCATCTACGTTATTAAGTGTAATAGTTGTAATAAAGTTTTATTTTTAAGTTAAGTTTTATTTTCCATAAACCACCTGCGCGTTTTCGAAGCCATATAAATTTAATTATGCCCACAAATATGGCGGAAAAAAAGCTTGGCTGCATTATTATAACGTCAGTAATAAAATAATAACAATAATAATAGAAAAATGAAACATTTAAGAGCAATATCATTATCGGGCATTGCTTATATGAACATGAAACGAATCGCTGATATGCAGCGATTTCAGCATAATTGTTCATGTTAATTAATCAGACGTAGGCTAGCTATTGCAACTTTTATCTGAAAAAAATTTGCTGATGCAGATGTGAACTTGACCGAAAGTGTAACTTGGATTGCGCTTTACAAACACGAAAGTACAATAAATTCACATTAGTGTCACTATCGTTATTTTTTATGTATTCTAATATTTAATTAATATTTTGTATTCAATTTGCACTTTCTGATCAACCAAAATATTATTTAAACATTATTTAACAGCATGGAAATCACTGATTATTGCTAAATAATTGAATAAAATGTAAAATATATTTAAGATAAAAACTATAACAAACAAATAATTTTGATTTTCGTCATCTCTACGAATATGTTTAATGTAATTAGGCTACAAATATATCCAATGCATTTTTATTTTATAAAGACCATTTCATTATTTGTCTGTAATTTTAAAAATTAACACACAAAGATACTTTTTCTTTTTTTGCTACTTTATTCATCTGCATTTTTTTTTTTACAAAACATTGTCTTCCAGTATAACTTTAGCAGCATATTTTGATCCAGCGGTGAAACGTAGTTTTTAAAAGATAAAGAAAAAAGTTCACCAAAGTTTAACCAAACAACTATTATAAGGTATAAAACAGAGACCAAATTACCTAGATATTTTAACTATGGCTAAAACTCAAAACTAAAACAATAATATTATTAAAAAAAAATGGATGTTATATTTACCACGACCGGTGAAACATTCAAATGTCTATTCAAAAAGATAAGTGCTCAGATGAGAGCCGAGTGCGCAGCCTGTTCACATTTAGTGGAATAAATTCGCTCCGCTGGAACAGATGTTGCAGGAACAGCCAGGTACCACTGGACAAATATGCTTAGCTTTGTAAACCGATTCTCATTTACCTTCCACCACAGTTAAGGAAAACTCTAAACCTTCTCTGTCCCTGAAACTAATGGGCAGCAAATCTATCACCACCATTTCAGCGAATAGCTTTGTCGTCTTCTCGGTTCTGCATGCGTTGCATTTAGGTCTAATGGCAAATGATTCAATGCTCATCTGAGTTGCCGCTCTGCTATTGCCAGACATTTTATGATTATCTGTCTTCTTACGTCTTTTGAGGCATCAAGTGGGAAGCTAACCAATCAGAGCTCAGGGCGCCGCCCAAAGTGCTGCCATAACCAATCAAAAAAAATTAAATTTCGATCATCGTTTACGTGATCGATCATCACCCACAGCTTCACAATAATATAGAGACAGTATGACTAATTCACACATGCAATCGTACTGGTACTGTGCTAATTTATCTTTATCTGATCTTTATTTATCTCTTACACCGAGCAATAATCTATAAGAAATGCTTCGAACATAGATAAAATAACTGCTGATAGTGAGCTATGATATGATATCGCTCTTTCAATAGGAAAAAATATCTCACCTTTAATAGTCAATCTTATTTACAGTACAAACCTTATCAGTGAACTATGAGGGCAAAAAAAACTAAACAGAAACACAATAATTAATAACCCATTAAATCTTAGTAGCTGCTCGCAATTCGACAGATGTTCATGTTTGTCTACATTACATTATTGTTTAGTGGCCCATAAAGTATATGCAGACTAATTGAATTTGCACTGAGGAACAGTTTGAGGTCACCTTGGGCTTGCCTTCATTGTCTTTACATCATGAATGTATGTGCAAGGTCAAGACAATGTCTCCATTGTGTTAATCCATTGTAGGCCCAGTGTTCATTTGCTTGCCATGTGTCGCAGAGCCCACAGTGTGAGGTTCAGAGTATGACTAAGATGGTGTTTGCATATTCAATGAGTCTGACGGACTATTGTCTGAGTGCTCTTCAGCACATTTCTACTCTTCGTAGGTCATCCTGAGCTTCAGATGAAACATTAAGAAAGGACGGGGGTAAAAAGGACAATACTAAATTAATTTCACAGCAAATTTATTTAAATGTAAGCATGTGCTTTAATGAAGCATTTTGTGCAGGTGTATATGGTACTTTCACTTCAGCAAAGATTACCCAGCCTCAGTAGTTGCAGTAGAAAAGCTCAAGCTATTTTAATCTAGGGATGTGCAAAACTGCACATTTTTTTAATTGGCTGCTTGGTTGGCTGTCTGAATAGCTAGTCAATTACATCATATTAATATAATAACATTATGATAGCAATAAATAAGATGATTTTAATTATAAAATTGTTAACGCATTTAAATATTAAAGCTAAAGTAAACATAAAAAACTAGTGAACTACTCTGCCAGTTATTTGATGATATTTGTTCCATTATTTTTATTAATAAACATAATAACAATAATTTAATAAAATGCACATTGATTTTACATATCAGTTATTGGACACAATATAATTCAGTACCGGTTGATCTGCGAATAGGAGTTATTTTCCTTCAATGCCTGTGTAAATGTAGCTGATTGTTTGAAGTAGAGATCGACGGATATGGGTTTTTCTATAGCCGATGCCGATGTTTAGAGGTCAGAGTCAGCCGATGGCCGATATGTGCTGCCAATTTTTAGGGCCGATATCTTGAAGTTTTCCCCTTTATTTGCATGCTAAAATACTAATAATAAGTGGATGCACAACATTTCTAAACTTATCATCATTTATTGAGCACTGACTTGAACCATCTCTCGAATCTTAATTTTGTGCACTGCACGGTATTAAAATAAAAAGTGTATCCAAAGTTAACCAAACAAAATCAATAAACTGACCAAGTCTTAAATATATAAAACAGGTAATATATATATATATATATAAGTCAATCATTTGCATTAAAGTTTTAGAGCATTTATCAAGTAGAATTTTTCAAGTTTGTTGGAACATAAATGTAAACTTAAATATACATTTAAATAAATACATATTTAGAAATAAAAATCAATTAAACTGAAAAATATAAAAAAATAAATATATATACAAATAAATAACAGTAGTGCTGCAAACACACTAGCAACCAGCAACATTTGTGTTTGGTATAAATGACACAGAACATCTAAAGTGCATTCTAATTTCAAACTTACATCGCAGTCTGTTCATTATTAAAATAAAGTACAGTCAACCAAACATTTAAAAGGTTACACTGGTCAGTTTAAATAGACCGTATACCGGTCCACTCTGCTGTTATTCCTAGGACGTTTTTGCTCATGTGTAGAGGATGATCTTTCTGTCTAGTTTACATTAAATAAATAAAAAATATTATAGTTTAACATTCAGATACATTGCGAATATGGAAACATTTGGATATGTGCAGAACGAGACGTGAGCAATAACCTCCAAATACATCTAGTCAAACCCGCGCTCGCTCGTCCTCGTATGGATCGGATTATTTTTCGGATCAGCAAAAAAAAAAAAGGCCAAGACAAATAAACATAGGTTTTGTCTTTTTTTATTAACATTAAATTATTAAATTAAAATATATGAAATCAACTTAAAGTGCACATAATATCTTCTTTTTAGCATAATAGCCCGACTTCTCATCTTCCAGTGTGCTGTGATGAAGTGAGCAGTTATCGTCACAGAGCTCTCCGTCCCCCTGGACGTCCACCCTTCTGTCGTGTGCGCCAAGACAAATAAACATAGGTTTTGTCTTTTTTTATTAACATTAAATTATTAAATTAAAATATATGAAATCAACTTAAAGTGCACATAATATCTTCTTTTTAGCATAATAGCCCGACTTCTCATCTTCCAGTGTGCTGTGATGAAGTGAGCAGTTATCGTCACAGAGCTCTCCGTCCCCCTGGACGTCCACCCTTCTGTCGTGTGCGCCAAGACAAATAAACATAGGTTTTGTCTTTTTTTATTAACATTAAATTATTAAATTAAAATATATAAAATCAACTTAAAGTGCACATAATATCTTCTTTTTAACATAATGGCCGACTTCTCATCTTCCAGTGTGCTGTGATGAAGTGAGCAGTTATCGTCACAGAGCTCTACGTCCCCCTGGACGTCCACCCTTCTGTCGTGTGCGCAACAGAGGATGCTCGGGATAGTTCATCCACAACTTTTTTCTTCTCCTGTTCATAAAGATCTGGCACAATCTTTTCACTCTAACCTCTTTCCTTCATCATTATATCTGACAGGGAATCCAAAATGCGCCGGGCGTTCAAGCTCCTCCATTCCTCCGCTCGCCATGACCACTGAGTGTGAACTGAACATGCGCAACTTTTTTTTTTCATAAATCAATCCGGGGGTCACGTGTGTGCCGAACCGAAGATATTGATCAATGATGATCCGTTGCACCACTACTATAGTGTGTCATTTGAAAACATTGCAGTTGCGTTTTAAAATACAACAACAAGCACCACGAAACTAGGGATGTGCACGGATAGTCGAACATTCGAATATTCGTTCTGCTCTAATTATTCAATAAATAAAAATGATATTCGAATTTCGCAAAAAAAAAAAAAAAAAAAAAAGTTCACAATAAAACCTAATTTGGTCACTTTCTGTGATTCTCCACGGCATATTTGAAGGTGTATGCAAGCAAAAAATAATTAATGAATGATTAAGGGGCCATTCACATGTCGCGCCTAATGGCGTGGAAAAGGCTATGCGCGCCGCTTTCTCCTTCTTTCCAAAGCGCTCGGGCAGAAGCGCTCCTGAGGCGACGCGTTCTCTCCATGAAGACGCAGAAATTTCATCAAAGGATAAATGGATTTGCAGCACAAAAAAAAATCGCTTTCAGTAGCTCTGCTACTAAGTTTATTTCAAAATGGCAATCCATATACAGCTATGATCAGCTGTTCCTTCATCTTGGCTGAGCTTTCAACGTTGTTACAGGAAAGGATGAAGCTGAATGTTTAGTTCTTGTCACATGACATGTGGTGCGCTTGGGGCTCTCTGAAAGTTGAGATGTTTTTAACTCGATGCTGTGCGGACGCGCCTGGAAAAAACGGGACCGCGGCTCACCGCGTGCGCATCGCGACCGTGTCGCTTCTATTATGAGCGTGCATACCGCGCGCCTACATTGGAAATAACGAACTTGAGCATGCAAAAGACGCGATATTTGAACGCCCCCTAAAAGAACTGCGGTCTTCTACAGTACTTCAAATATTCCGTGGAGAATCACAGAAAGTGATCCAAGAACATTGTTGCAGCATCTCTTTGTCAAGCAACGAATAAACACCGCTAACTTGGAGAATGCAGTGAAAACTCCTCTTCTCGCGTCTGCCCTAGACCCTCGGCACAAACATCTCAGGTTTCTCGATGAAAACATGAGAGAAGTAAGAAAAAAAAACTTTTATGAACATTATCAGAACATTTTCCTTGATGCGAGTGGTGCGGATGCAGTCGCCACGATGAAGAAGATGCAATGCCCACTCGTCGGAGAAGGCTGAGCCAGTTCTCCAGCGATGATTACAGAGTCCAGCCGAGACGAGTGGGAACAGTTCTTGCTGGAGCCATGTATTCCACCAGATGAGGATCCCATACAGTGGTGAAACGAAAACACGAAGCGCTTCACAAAACGTATTCGCTTAGCACACCATTATTTGTGAGTCCCGACAACGTCTGTGCCGTCAGAGCGCGTTTTCTCCGCGGTCAGCCTTATTGTTAACAGACTAAGGAGCCGACTTTCCCCCAATCATGTTTACATGCCCGTATTTCTTAACAAGAACATTTGAAACAATAGAAAAAAAGCAAAAAAGATTTGCTGACAGTTTAAAAGTTAAGTGTAAGCTACATTCTGTACAATAGCCTAATTGCTGCAGGCTGCTTTACGTTTTTTCTTTGTTCACTTTTTTTTTTTTTTTTTTGCTTTTAATCTGTAGGCCTACTTTTGTTTGTTTGCACGCATTGTTAAAGGTTTTCAGCTACAAAACACGATGTGTAATGTTCAAGCTTATTGTAAGCTTGTTCAAAATGACGAAAACAAATGTTGCTGAAAAATAACGTCTGACTCATTAAACTTAATTTAAATAAACGAATATTCGTTTTTTGTGAGCTCAAATATTCAAATGTGATATTTGTGGAAAACGCCCATCCCTACACGAAACCATTTAAAGAAGCGCATTCAGCAGTCTTCCTTGACAGGAAACAGTCAACAAAGTAAAATGATCTCCAACGTATGGCGCGCTCTCTTCATTTTATCAAATGATCATAATCACATCTATTCATTTTATAGTCCTGCTACTAGCATTTTATTCAGACTAAAACCCCTTTAATTTGGGTGAGAAAGCTTTTTTCCCAAGTGGCTTTTGCACATAATAATAATACCGCTGCAGACGCATTTTGCAGCATTAAGGTAATTAATTGATCATTAATTTAAACTACGATCGATCATGGAAATTATCGAATATTGACATCCCTAAATACAAATGAGTTGGATGGAAAACTGGTTATTGTCTGCATCAAACCATGCTTCCGAACAAATGTCATTCACCGTTCTGGGCAGCTCCAGCACAGCTGTCTCTCCGAGCATGCTGCTGTCTGTGAGCGGGGCGGAGTAATGTCAGAGACAATTTACTTTGGTAACGTCACGCTGCAGTGTTTGTTAGAGCTGTCAACTTCTCCACCCCATTTACAGAGTGAAATTCTCTGACTACCTTTATCTCCCAGGACTGTTGTTGAATCTTCCAAAACTTTTGGCTTGGGGTGCTTCATATGCTGCTGAAGCAGCACTTTCCACCGCACCAATAACACGGGGCTGCCCGCCGACGTGCCTGACTTTAAATCGGCGTTACTAAACACGGATATCGGCCGATGCCGATATATTAAAAAAATGACAAATATCGGCCCGATATATCGGCCGACCTCTAGTTTGAAGTGCTCTGACTGTTGTGTAGTGGCAGTACGTCGCAGAGATGCAGGTAATGTCCTGCATCTGAGGATTGCACTGTCATGAGTAGAGCCCGACCGATATATCGGCCGGCCGATATTATCGGCCGATATAAGCTAATTGCATTTAAATCGGCATCGGCATTTATAACGGCCGATGAAACATGAGAAACAGAGTCTCATGCTTCACTCATGTTATGAGTGTTGCATAGTGTGCCCACCAGAGGGAGCTCTGCAGCTCCAGAGTTAACAACAGAGTGGCCAGAAGTCCACTACAGAAGAAAAGGGATCAACTGTTTTGACGGTGAGTCTGTCGTTCATCATGTGAAATGATTGTAGATTTAGTTCATACCCTGTATATAAAAACTGTGTGGTAGTTCTAGCTAACGGTCCTATCATTATTACTTCTAAATATTCTGTAACATCACTTACAGCCGCTAATGCATTGCTATATTAGATTAGCCACAAAGCTAATACCATGTTTATCAGTGGAAGAGCGCGAACGTTAATAGGAGGTCAAACTATAACGTTAGCGTTTAACTTATTCTTATTCTATTGCGGTGTGTTTCCCACATAATGACCGCGTAATTGGGCCTTTCACACAGGACGCGGTATGCACGGCGCTTGCCGCTGGGTTCAGCGTTGCCCTTCAGATACAACGCGATTTGCGCTGCGCTATGGCATAGGCGGAGTTTTAAAAACGTTTAGCGGGAACTCTTTCATAGTCTGTTCCTCCTCCTTTCGGTCAGCAGCAAACATGTATCTGTCCCGTTGTAAGAAGCGAGCGATAGCGCTAGTCCTGCTGATGAGAATTAAGAGAGAAACAAGGAAGAAGAGGCTACTCTCAGGTCCAGAGAACAATTTGGTGAATTCAGGCTGGTTACGTTACTCTAACGCTAATAGCTTCCTTTTTAGCAGGCCCCTTAAATGCTTGCTATTAACTTGTTTGAAGGTGGTTCTTCTCAAAATTGACAGCGGTGTGTTCATGACACTAACGTTAACCATTCAACTTCGAATTGATTCCGTAATCTTCCGGTAATAGTAGGCAAGACGATGTTTTGATCCAGACTGCACAAAGAGAAGAGGAGAAGATATACGGGTCTGTTGTGAATGTGTCTGTGAGAGCAAATATAGTGTAGTTACAGTAACTACAGTAGGTGCGTCAGAAATGATTAAACCAGAGGGGACATGTAAATAAATGTGAGCTGAACAAGCGCTTTTTTTTTTACATATTGTTTCAAAGCAGCTTTACAGACATAACAGGAAAATGTTGAAATATTGTTAAATATAAGTAGGTAATACCTATTGCTTGACAAATAAAAAAATATATATATTTCTCATTTTTGCCTATGTAGGAGATCCCAGTTTATTATTATTATAATTCTAATGATGACATGAGTAATGATACATGGTGATATTATTAATACACATGCTTATTCTTTCTCTGTCTCTCTTTCTGCCTACAGATGGCTGAAAAAGGTGAATGCTGTAGCAGCAAAGTGTGGGACTACTTCTGCAAATACTTTAACTTTAGTATTATAATTTATTTACAGTAAACACACAGACTGTTAAAACCAGCTTCAACTGGAAGAAAGTAAAAGTGTTAAATGTTTAAAACCAGACTGTTTTTTGATCATTAAAATATATATACTTTTGATGTGCAATTGTTTAGTCATTGAGACTGTAATCTAAGGCTTTTTTTTTTTAACATAGTCCATTCTGGAAAATGGTTTATACAGCCCACATACATAGAACAGGCAGATATTTTGCTATTGAATGTTGTGTAAATGCAGTTTATAGGAAATGGGTCTAATATCCAGATTATTTTTAAAATCAAAATATCGGCTTATAAATCGGCTCTTTTCGAGTTAATATCGGCATCGGCCCCCAAAAATCCATATCGGTCGGGCTCTAGTCATGAGTGTCACTCAGCAACAGCAGCTATGCAATTTCCAAGCTGAGGAGGACTCAAACAGTCTCTGGCAGGCTCTGAGATTTTTATGAAAATGTTGAAACATGTTTTTGTAATCTCTCTCATTTCATGCTGTTCTTATGTTTTACCTCTCTTGTCAAGATGTGAATTAATAGTCTTTATTTAGAAGCCTGCAGTCTGATGGCTCAGACATATCATCCTCCTCCACCCGTCTCCTGAACACTCGTAATTCTGCAGTGCTCATTAGGCAGAGCCTGACCTGCCACAGTTTTTGTGCTCTTTTATGCAGTATATAAGCTTGTATTCAAATTAAGTACGGTCCACTGCTGCACATATGCTTCTGTATCGATAAAGAAACATCTGTATAGATACCTGTATAATCAAGTAGTATGAAATTATATGTTGTCGTATGGATGTATCAAACACAGTCCAAGCTCACACTGTAGCACATGCCAGCTTCTTTCTCCTTTCTTCTGCCGAAGGGCATTTTAAATGAAGTCAGTTCAAATTTTAAATGTTTATTTTTTTGCACAGAGATGGGAGTAGAACGAATTTGTTTGTTTTTTATGTTGACTCCAACAATATGTACATGACTCGCAAAGTAACATGCAATCCAGATGAGCAGTCAGAAGCAGACTAGTTATTTATGCTAGAATTTTTAATCTGTTTCACAGGATCAAACATTGCTATGGCAAGTCTGTTTAAAATGAATTCTTAATGACCTACTTTTTTCTTGTTGCCTCTTTCCTATTTTTTTCTTGCTTAAGTGATACCGATTATTATGTGCATTTTGTCTCATTGCATTTCCAGCTGCAGCTGCGCAGGCGCAGGCAGAGGAACGGCGCAACCAGGCAGGGAACAGCCCAACACCAGCAGCTCCAGCCGGCACAGTGAAGACCCAAACCAGGCCAGGTAACAAACGATGATCTCAGATCTCCGTCTGTCAGTCACTGCAGGGATTCACAAGGATTTTTTTTTTTTTTCTGAAGGCCCAATTGTGCAAGTAGTTCAGATTTTTACACTGAAACAAAATTAATTATTATAAAGTAGTGTACATTTATTTGTTAAGGTGGCTCTTTCACCGTATAACAATGTACTTTTTTTATATATATATATAAAAAAAAAAAAAACGGTTTGTACCAAACCAATCAACAAAGATTAAATTTTTTGTTTTGTTTCATTTTTCCTGCAGTCTTGCTTTGGTTAGTTAAGTAACAAGCTGTCACGTGACCATTGCAGCACTTCCTGTAGCATGTCCTCACACACGTCCATGACTCATTGTCAATACTGTATCAGGTGTGGTGAGCTCATAGCTGAATCTGTAACCTGAGCCTCATATAGGTCCATGTGAAAGGATTATCTGCGCAACAGATACTAGTGCAATCTACCGAGTGCTTTTTCATAGCCCAGGAAGTGTTCAAATTTCAACTGCTACACTGACATTGTGTTCCGTGTTCTCAGTCATAGATGGGGCAGCCTTGAGGATAGACGACAAACTCAGAGTGGCCAAAGAGAGGAGAGAAGAGCAGGAAAAGCAACATGGTGACAAAGCAAAAAATTTCACACAACAGGTGTTGGTAACTTTAGATGAGTATATAACCATTGTCTTGCAGAAGGATAATAATTGGTACACAGGTAATAAGAGGAAGAGAAATAACACAAGTCAAAGAGAACAGTAACACTATGTTTACAAAACAGTGAGGCAGTCATTTGCATAATTTATTCATGATAAGGTGGATGCTGGGAAACAATTCAGCATACATTGAAAATCATAGTGTACACTGCATTATTTTTGTGTAACAATGCAACAGAAAGTGATAAAAAATGAAAAAGGCCCTTCGTGTCAAGAAGTTGCCAACCCCTGCACAGAGTTAGACAATTCATTCTCTTACATTGTAACAAATCGTACAAACACACCTGCTAACACACCCTGTTTGGCCCATTCAGCAGCCCGTGAGACTCAGCTCCTGGAGCGAGAGCGTAAGACCCGGCTGCAGGTGGAGAGACAGATGGAGGAGAGACAGAAGAAGCTGGAAGAGCAGCGCAGGAAGGAGGAACAGAGGAGAGCTGCAGTGGAGGAGAAAAGGAAACAGAAATTAGAGGAAGAAAAGGTAAGCTGTTTTTTAATAGGGTCTTAGACCTTACTCTTTGTAAAAACACACAAACCAAAGCAAACTACCATTCAAAAGGTTAACCTCCTGCTGCAATATTAAATTTCCTTTTAAATATTAAAATGCCCTTTAGAGACCATTCCTAAAGGCTGTATAATCCTTTACACACAGAGTATAATATTTTAAAGCCATGCATAATGTCAAGTCTGAACCTAAACCAGCCTAATTATCAGAGGTGGGGACAAGTCACACATGGTCAAGTCCAAGCAAGTATCAAGTCTTAACCATCAAGTCTCGAGTCAAGTCTCAAGTCACAGTTCAGATAAATCTTTCTTTTTTGCAAAGAAAAGATGAACTTGTAAACATATACAATGCATCTTATTATACATTTGCAAAATATATATGAATCACATGCATATCTGTGCTACATTAATATCTGAAAATAAAATAAAATTGTGTTTAAACAAAACATTTAGAGTCTAAGATGTATGATCCAATCTGTCTAATTCAGTTTAATTGAAACAGTCTAAAATGTGTTGCATTTACAGAAAATAAGGTTTGCCAAGACATTGGCACTAAGCTGTGAACGATGGGGCCGCATAATAATCCCACCATGACTGAACACACGTTCGACAGGTGCGCTTGAAGCAGGCACAGCTAATACCCTCATTGCGATTTGGAACAGTGAAGGCATTTTCTCCCTGTTCATTCCCCAAAACAAAAGGTAGTTCTGGCCATCACAATTGTCCAGGTAATGGTTGAGCTGGGCCGCAGGGCTGAAATGAGTGGATTTCTTCTGCTTTTGTGGTATAAGAACAGCCCAGTTTCATCACCTTTGATTTGCTCTTCTTCATCTCCATCACCTGTCTGTTCCATATTGGTATGCTCTGCCTCCTGGAGAATCAGATCTAAAACACAAAAATGTAAAAAAAACAAATAAACCTACACAACATTCTAGAGAATTTACTAAATGTTCTGACAAAATGTTAATTGCTGTAGTTTATTTAAAAATATTTAATTTTAAAGATTTTTTAAGCAGTCAGAAACTGAATAAATGATTCAATGTCTCATTTTAATACTTAGACATGATAACTGCTCTCTCTGGGCCAGCAGCAGTGCCAATGCAGAATTTAATGTTTGCTGTGATCGTACTTTGAACATTGTCATTTAGGAATAAGATTATTGGGTGTTTAAATCAAGATTGCAAACTTTTAATGGTTTATTATGCAGCACTTCCAATTTCTGAAAATAAATAAATAAATAAAATACTACTAATAAATGTAATATTTACAAGTATGGGGTCTCATTATAGAATTAGCCTATAACTTACTTTTTACTTCCATGGTCAACTGCTCCTTCAGCTTGTCATCAACCAATACATCATGCTCTATCCACATAACCCCAAAGGCTGGATCAAGAACAGCTGCTTTGACATAAAAAGGATCAGAGAATGGCAGGATTCCTTCATTGGTCTCTGGCTGAGACATGTTTACATTGACAAAGATTCCTTTGAATCTTCTCTGCAGTGATCTTTGAAGACTGTGGATTAGGTTGACCAAGTATTGTGTTCCTTCTTTCTGATTTTCCAAGTGATTGTTGAGGGAGAGAACACAGGGAATCACAGCACTTATGGTTACAACTTTCTCTCCCTGAGTGAGATCAGTGGCATCAGCAAAGGGCTTCAGAATGGTGACCAGTTCTTTAATCTGAGCCCACTCTCTTAGAGTAAAAATAGTCTCTCTGTGCCCTCTAACATCCAAGACCTTGCACAAAGTTTGGTAGTCACAGCTAAGCAAGGACTTCAACTGTCGGAAAGTCGAATTCCATCGAGTAACAACAGAAGCAAGCACTCCACATTGGCCAAATTCTTTCTCAAATTCCTCCTTAAAAGAAGTACTTGTGTGGAGCAGAGAACTGATCCGCGATGCTTTGACCAGAGCCGAACTGACAGCCCTGGTCTCTTTAAGACCATCACCAACAACCAATTGTAGTGTGTGTGCAAAGCACTGTAGTCTATGCTGACTTTTGGAGGTCAAGGTCTCATTCAGCCTCTCCTCTTCATCCACTGGAAGGGCATTCCAAAGTTCTGCATCATCAAGGCAGTCATCATCATCATCCTCATCTGCTTAAGCTGAACTGGGAAAACATGTGGTGAATGCCTTCTTCATATTTGGTGCATTGTCACAAATTATATGATCAATCTTTTGTTTGATTTTATACTGATCACATATTTGTTCAAATTCTTCACAAATTCTCTCTCCCGTATGTGACCCCTTGAAGCGGTTGCAAGCTAATAGATGAGATTTCAAAGTTATAGCATCTGCTGCAGTGTTCATCCAGTGAGCGGTGACACCAAGGTAGCCTCTCATTCTTCTGTCTGGCCAGATGTCCACAGTGACAGACAGATTTTCAACTGTGGCCATTTCACTTATTAGTTTTGATTGTCTCTCAGACACCACAGTGTCAAGTCTTGAGGTGATGGTTCTGCGGCTCACTGCAGTATATTTTGGGTCCATAATGGAGAGAAAGTGAATGAAGTGCTTGTTGTCAGTGATAGACAGGGGCATGTTGCAATTAATGATCAGATCAGATATTATTGCTTCTGTAATGGCTTTTTGTCGAGGATGGTTGACTGGATATGTAGTAGTCGAGGGCACAATGAACTGTGACATGGATGGCTGCTGTAGATCGCTACAGTGTATCTTGGATTTGAGATATTCATCATATCTGCATGGATAAAAAAAAACAATCAGGGAAAACTGTAAACATTAACATTAACTGTTAACATTAAAACAAATTTATTTTCGTATGCACAAACATTCTTTACATTTTTTAAAATACTGTAATTTAAGGAAAATCAAAATAGAAATTAATTTAAGTGATGATCATTTACTGATGTATTCACGTAAAGTTTGGTTCCAGCATTCACAGATTTTCATACGTTTACACAGAAATGTAAATACTTGTAAGTTACTGATAGAATGTAAAACTTAAGCATGTATAAGGACTAATAATCTTATAAACTAATTATTGTGACTGAAAAACTGCCTAATATGTAATTGCGCTGAAATTATTCTTGTCTGTATGACCAAAAAAAAAAAAAACTCTTAAAGTAACTTGTAGGTGCTAGTGATCACATCGGCGCCTCCATGTTAGCCTGTCATGCAATATGGTATCAGCGCAATGCTTTTTAGTTTCCACACGCAGTCCACTAACACTTGAAAATGCGCACATTTAATACAGACATTATAGACTACATGTAATATATGGAGCGTCCCGCTCATTTTAAGATGCCTATCAAAATCAAAATTCAGGCTACGTCACTGTTATAGCCAAAGACCCCAAATAACTATTCCAAATAACATCTATTTACGAAACGTATCATAATGATAATGCTCACATTTCTAATAAGAAAAAAACATAATATGCATCAAGGCCAAATTATACCAAACATAAAAGATTAATTCATTACATTATCGTTATAGATCTTAGTGAAACTGACAAGAAAGAGATGACTTTCTTACCTTTCCTTGTGGTTCTTGAAATGTCGAATAAAATTTGACGTCGTGGTTGTCGTGTCGGATATTTTTGAGTTGCATATTTTGCATCTGGCAAATCTTTTTTTATTGGCACGGTCCAGTTCAAAGTCCTCATAACCAAACAAGACTATTTGTGGAGCTCGACTAACATTACTGCCTTCCATGTTTGGCGCGGTTTGAATTGTGCAGCGTTAAAGGCACAGACGCTGAGTAGTGGTGCTGACGTCACAATACGTATATCTATTTTTATTTATTAATTTTATTGCTGTTTGTTTATTATAAGTTCAAGTCATTGTCGAGTCTTCCACTTCAAGTCAAGTCTCAAGTAACTTGTTCTCAAGTCAAAGTCAAGTCATTTTCATACTTTAATCAAGCAAGTCGCAAGTCCTGAAAATTGTGACTCGAGTCAGACTTGAGTCAAGTCATGTGACTCGAGTCCCCCACCTCTGCTAATTATACTGGACTCCCTTAAGCTTAGCTAGTTGTTTAGACATCCCACCAACCAGTCTGTTTTGGGAAATGTGTGTTTTTTGCTCGTCCCTACAGTCAACCAACCTCGTTGGTCTCTTCACTGACTAGCTGGGCAGTTTGACAGTATATATTGTTACCGCGAAATAAAGTGTCTATCGTTAGAGATTTTCCTATATCATGTATTCAGTGCAAACATATCTGCATAACACAGTACTGCTTAAATGTTATACACCTTTTGAGTGATAAGGAAACATGCATCAATGAGAAAATAAAGAGTGGGACACACTTGGTAGAGTTATTAAATGCAGTAAGCAGTGGAAAAGAACTCAATGTGATGCTTGTCTGATTGACACACAGCCGAAGCGTGCGCACTGAAAGCCCCTCTCTCGACAGCATGCAATCACTTAAACAAATCTCTTTCGTGTTTTATTGTGCTTGAATTGTCAAATACACTCACAGTAATGTCATAATGCCCGTCATGTGGAGTATTCAAGTAAACACTGTTGGTTGTATGCAGAGATGTATAGTAACGAAGTAGAACTACTTCACTACTGTACTTAAGTACTAAAAGCCGGTATCTGTACTTTACTAGAGTATTATTTTTTTCTCCTACTTCCACTTTTACTTCAGAACATATTTTCGATGAGTTTAATACTTTAAATCCGATATTATTTTATGTGCTGCATCGTTACTCGTTACAATTATGTTACGAATCATTCCATTACAAACAGAACTGTAGATGGCAGGTTTGATGAAGCTGGCACATCATTGAGCGAATCAAGCGATTAAGCAGACTGCGCGTGCTGACTGAACTGCTGTGAAGAGAGAGATGAACACCGAGCCGAGCCAGAAAATGACTCGTTCACGAGTGAAGAACCGGTTGACAGTTCGATTCAATAAACCGGTTGAAGAAAACAGTTCACCGGTTCTTTTGCGCTCGACGTAATGGCGTCATTGGCGTTGACTGCAAGCCTTCGGTTTACCTGGGCTCATAACATTAGCACAGAATCAGTTCAGAATCAATGACCAAAAGAATCAGTTCGGTTCATGCGCTCTGTGTGTCGGTTTGCTTTCACGCTGAATCACACATGCACAGTATCATCAGCTCCTCGGTTCTATAATATTATTATATATATAATAATAAATATATAGATCAGTGTTCTTGACTCGTGAACGAGTCAGTCTGTTTTTCGTTATCTGGCTCGGCTCGGTGTTCATCTTCAGTTCTCTCTTCACAGCAGTTCAGTCAGTGTACTATTTGAGTAAATGAATTACTCCGGGATATTGGTTTGTTTTAACTCAGAGGAAGTGTCAGCCACATTAAAAAAGTTAAAAGCTTAAGTAATTTGTGGATTAATGCGTATTGGAGACGCGAACCGTTTAAAACGATTCAGTTCGATTTGGTGAACTGTTTCAAAAAGATCCGGTTACATCGAATAATTCGTTCGCGAACCGGAAATCACAAACTGCTTTGTTTTGAACGGTCTTACAGCAGACACAGAAGAGAAGACAATGCTGAATAAAGTCGTAGTTTTTGCTATTTTTGGACCAAAATGTATTTTCTATGCTTCAAAAAATTCTAACTGACCCTCTGATGTCACATGAACTACTTTGATAATGTTTTTCTTACCTTTCTGGACATGGTACACACAACTTCAATGGAGGGACTTAGAGCTCTCGAACTAAATCTAAAATATCTTAAACTGTGTTCCAAAAATAAACGGAGGTCTCACGGGTTTGAAACAATATGAGGGTAAGTTATTAATGACATAATTTTGCAAATTGGGCGAACTAACCCTTTAATCTGTTTTTTGTTTACAAAAAGGTACAGTCAAAGGAATTGTGATTGTCCTTTAGGTTAATCATTTGAGTAAAAACAATATGTTCAAACTTTTGAGTACTTTCTTTAATAACTACATAACACAATACTTGTACTTTTACTTTCAGTACTTGAGTAGTAAATTTTCAAATAGACTACTTGCAATACTTAAGTACAAAAAATGTTGAATACTTTAGTACTTCTACTTAAGTGTGGTGCTTAAAGAGCACTTCTACTTCTACTCAAGTCATTTTTTGATAGAGCACCTGTACTTTTACTCAAGTCTGTGTCTCTAGTACTTTATACATCTCTGGTTGTATGTTAAAGAAATGTAAAACAGTTGGGTGAAAACCGGATGAGCTTCAGTATATTGGATCCGTGCAGTCAGTCTTAAAGGGACAGCAGCCTTATTTACCTGCTGCTATTTGTCATTATTAATGTTAAGCATGTTTGATTGATACAGTGAAGACAATGCAGTGTTTTATTTATACATCTTATGCAATTTCTGTAATATTTCCTACTATATGTTAAATAAACCTAGCCTAGTGTAGCTGAATAAATTAAATGTTTATTTCATAATTATTTGTTCTGTTGTGCTTGTAATTAGCTTATTTTTCTTAATTTTAAGAAACAAAAAGAAAAAAAAAATAGCTATATCGAGGTACATATCGTTATCGAGAAATGACATTCCTCATACGGTGAAATAAGATGTTGGTGATATCACCCTGCTTCTTATTGGGGTTATTCATTAACACTCTTTTATCTATAACATCATGAACACACTTTTATGAGAAAATGGATAAAATGAAACGGGTGATTTTGTTAGTCTTACAGAAAGCAGCAGGAGTCATGTTTGTCAGTACCTGACATGCAAACGAGCCTAGAATCATGGACTTTGTTTTAGTATTAACACCCACACCTTTTTCCACGGTCCACTGCTGCACAACTCAGTGGATGTATCATGGCTTTATTTGTCTAACAAAGTGTGTGTGTGTGTGTGTGTAGGAGCACTATGAGGCCGTGATGAGACGTACCCTTGAGCGCAGCCAGCGAGTAGAGAGTAGAGAGAGACAGAAGAGATGGTCCTGGGGTGGACTTTCAGACTCTGACAACAAAAATGGTATGAGTGCTTTTTCTAAATGTCAAAACCTCAGAAGCACTTGCTAATATATTCAACAGCTTTTCCTTATAAAACTTGAACAGCCTTCTTTCACTGATTGTCCCGTAGTCCGCCCAAGTGTGTTATGACTCTATGAATAATCATCTTCTTTTGACAATCCTGATTGCGGTTATTTGGTGTTAAAGGCGAAGTGTGTCGTTTGTGCACCGCTTTACTATAATGACTAGACACTAGATGTATGATTGTTATCACACAGTTTCCTGAAACCCACATATGCCACTGGTCAGTCAAACAGGTAGTCCCTCCCCAGTTAATCCTATGGTTGCTGGATTTTTTTTTTTTAATTGAGCCACTGTGTTTTGAACTGGGATAGCAGAAACTATTTCCCAAACATACCAAAAATGACACACTTTACCTTTAACAACTCATGTTTGTTTGTTGGTGGTTGTATGCACTCAGGGATGGAAATCTAATGTTGTCAGCTGTGTTTTTCCACCTCTCACATTCTCCTTGGGGAGAGAGTTTCCAATAGCGACCTGTCTGTCCCTGCCCCTCCCACAGGACAGACTGACAGTGGCCCCGCCTCCTCCCCGATTGCTATAGTAATCTCCCCTGCTTCTCCAGCCACCAAGCAACCAAGGAATCAGACGTCACAAGGTGGTTTGTAGTTTGCCTGCCCATGGCACAAACTGCCCACTCCTCCCCTTCGATCATATGTGCACTAATCTGACTGGGGCTGTACTGGCTGGTTCTTATTCACTCACTAAGTTGTTTATAATAATATATTTTCTTCACTTGCCAGAGATTGTAACAAAGAGCATGTTCTCTGAAGCACTTACTGAGGACGTGTCACTTTGAGTTTAATCAGATTTTTCCCTCCACTTTTTATCTAGATTTAATGTCCCTTTGAATGTTTACTAACAGATTTATGCTTTACTTATGCAGACTGAGCTTGCCTTAGTTGGAACTTATGCATAATACTGATTATCTATCCTTTTTATGAATTTTAACTACTTAATACAAATTATAATTTATATTTATATATGTGTGTGTCTAGTCTATATAGAAGTGTACATTTATTTATTTATTCATAATATAAAATATTTTTTCAAAATATTTGAATGTAACAGACATATAAGGCAGTCACGATTTCAGGTCTAGCTATTAAGTATGCTTTAATTTTTTTTTTATGTGCAGCTGTTACCTTTAACATGTAATTAAGCCAGCTTATATTAGTGTAATTAACAGTAGCTTAGCACGTTCTAACCCCTGTAACTAATTCCACTTCCCTGTCTGTTTCTGTGTGCATATTCACCCTCCCCTGTAGACAAGCGCTCTTCCTCTACTACAAACCTGAAACAGACTGACTCAGTTATCAGCAAGCGTCTCTCCTCATCCTCAGCCACCCTCCTTAATTCTCCTGATAAAAGTAAGTGTCCTCCCTGCCCTCTCCTACCCTTTTCTTATCCAGGATGTACGCCATACTGCATGAGATCTTTTGATACATGAGCATGAGTACATACTTTTTTTAATGCTGGTCATGTGATCGAAAACAGAAATCAGTCACAAGTCATGTCTCACACAGGTGCCTCTCCCTGTGTTTTGCTTGATGAGCTTAATTTTTCAATGTTATTTAAATGCAAATACAGCATTGTGTTTATTTGAATTGGCCGAAAGTGTTTTTGCCATCTTGGCAGCTTATGGTTTTTGCAGACATGCCATTTCTCTCCACAGTTTCCTTTTCCTCTAACAGCAGCAGGCAGCTATGACTCAAGACAGTTTCACACTAGTGTTTGTGTAGGAGTCTCCTCTTCAGTTCCTTCTCTGCAGGCACATTTTAGTGTGGTGCCACACAAATGTTGAAGATTTTAGATCACTTTTGTGTTGATGGTTTTATCTTTGAAGTCTGTCTTCTGTCCCTAATGAGAGAAACATATGTTTTCGATTCAGGAGTTTCCTCAGCTCTTTTTTGTCTCTCAGGTGCAAAGAGGAGAAGTTTGTCTTTGAACCGGTTGCCTAACAATGTTCCTCAGACCTCTAAAGAAGTGCATAAGCAGCCTCAGGTGGAAAAGACAGGTGCCAGACTGCCAACATTACCCTTATTTTGAAGGTTTTGTAAAAAAAAAATTAAAATTCTGTCTTCATTTACACACACTATTGTCGTGTCCAACCTGAATTATTTTCTACTGTGAAACGCAAAATGAGTTATTTTGAAGAATGCACCAGCTCTTTTTTCCCATTTGTTTACAATGAATGTCAACTGTAATTTTCAAACAAAATCTCTATGAAAGTATCAGTAATTTATCTTAATTTCTTCTTTTGTGTTCCAAAGAAGTCATATAGGTTTTGAACAGTAAGTAAAATGATGACAGAATTTTTATTTTTTAATTAACTATCCCTTTAACATTGTTTCTGCACACTTAAAGGGGTCATGAACTACCTTTTGTATTATTTTGTACTGTTCTCCACTTGTAATGTTATCAAGATTTTTACATTACTTCTAAATTATGATGTTTTTTAATTTATAACTTTGGCAGACCGGCTTCAATATAAGCTGTTTTTAGACTAACAAGAACGTTTTGAGCTCTGAAACTTGCAGGATGTTTTTATAGTACAGTGACCTCTTATATGTCAAAAGATCAAGGGACATTTTCATTTCTCAGTTCATGACCCTTTTAACACAGAGATGGAGAACAATGATGAACAATCACAAGGTCTCATAAAATATTTTTATTAAGTAAATAGTGTGAGCCTTTATTTGCCTACTTTAGCAGGTTAACCAGTGTCATTCTAAAAATCTAGTTTCAGTGTAAATAAGCATTTAAATGTATACAGGGAGCTTACACAGGCATTCGCAAGCATGCAACAAATGCAATTCTCCATATTATAATTAAACTGAAAACTACTATAAATACAACCACAATTATAAAGCAGAGTCTGGCTGCATTGTTCTCATCAAAATATCAATTTCCTCATTCACTGCAAGTGGCACGCATAATCTTAGACACAGAAAAGTCTTTGCTTCCTGAATGATTTTAACACTGCCCTGTCCACTTTGTCTGTAGGCCCAATCCTGAAGAAACGAAGCTCCTCCCTCTCTCAAGTAGGGGCTAAAACGCAGCCTGTCACCAAACCAGAGAAATCCCCAGCAGATCAATCAGGTGCTTAAATCCCAACTGGGACATTTCGCCATGCCTGTTCGCCACTTACTTATAAATAAGTGCAAACTGCGTTCACGTCTATGGTCCGCTTTGCTTTTGTTTAATCTGCAGCCAACAGAACATGACATTGGTGTAATAAGGGATGTTGGGGAGGGGGGGCATGGGTTGGTTTGTGTTTATAAATGTGCAGCGTCTCTCGTCCCTACATTCTTTGCTTGCCATGTCTTTTCCCTCGTGCATCAGATCATCGTGCATTCAGAAACATAACGATCTGCTAAAATCTATGATATTTTGTTCACATGTCGTTTGGTGTTCAAGTTCAAGTCTGCTGTGTTTGCTGCTGCTTTGAGCTTCCAGTTCGTCTTAACCTCACCTTGTTGCTTTTTCGTTCTCTCAAGGACCTCGACTGACTTACTCACCAGGAATGAGCTCTTTGTGTATGCAAATGCAATGTGTTTTGTTTGTGTGAACATTGTTGTTTTTCTTCCTAAATGACATTAACCAAGGAGTTTGGCCCCTGGTGCCTGGGCTTTTTTCAGTGCATAAGTGTTTCTAATGTCATTCCAGGCTTACATACACAGAATGCTGAGTAGATTTATAGGAACGCTGTATTTATTTCTAGAGACTGGTTTGCAAGACATCTTTAAACTTGGTTTATATGCTCACTCATGAAAATTAAATGACCTCTTGAATTGTGTTGTAATAGACAGTTTTAGAGTTTCACACACACAGTACACACTTGTTCAGATTGATACCACTATTATCTATGCTGAGAGCCCTTCCTTATTATTCAACTCCCTTAACCACATCATCAAAAGCTTAACAGCCTCACCCCCTCTTTACAATTTGGACTGTGTCAATATAGTGTCAAAGGGGAACATAAAATAAAAGGACCATTCAAGAGAAATTGTTTTTACTCCTTCATTGTTTAGTTTTTCCCCACTGTGGATTTGTAACTGATTACAAACATAGATCTCATGACTACAAGAGCTTTTTGGCCCCGTTAGCATGTCCTGCTACAGTTTTGCAGTGAAAATCTGTATTGAATTAATTCAGTTTCAGCTGAATTTTTTTTCCCAACTACATTCTGCAAAACTGCAGTAGAGACCAGAATATGTTCAAAAGCAGACCTGTAATCTTTTTCTTAATTTAATAATAACATAAATTCGATCTATACCTCAAATTAAAAATGCTTAACTCTTGTCTAATGGTTCCCAAAATGCTCTTCCAGTTACTCTTTTAGTCCTGGCTTTATATGTCCCCTTTGTTTTCACCTTCACTTCCACAGCCCTGGTCCTGTTCCCAATCACCTCCCTCTTATCTCACTTATATTCTTTTTGTCTCACCAGCAATGAGTCACAATTGACATCCACTGTTTACATTTTAGTACTTTTCTATTAGTTTTTTTTGTGTTGATTCTTGCATTTTAAATCACATTGGTGTCATTCCCCTCTCCTTCCTCTTGTGTTTATTCCTCAACCTATCTCTTTTCTTTTCTCTTTTGTTTTTTTCTGTTTTTGGTGTCTGCACGGGCACACCATGTTTATAGCTCGCCGCTTGTTGGCTGCCCCCGTGGATAGCAGTGTCCTCAGTCGGCTGCTCACACCCACCCAGGCCTCGCTAGCTAGAAGCAAGAGTGCTGCGGCCCTGTCCGCCGAAGGAGGAGACACCCAAGGTAACACTAGAGAGAGGGAGGCCCAGCTCGTATCAGAACCTTCCACTTCTGTATAGAATAGATGTAAGGCGATTTGCAGGGGTGCTTGGTTGGCGTGTTGTATTGGGCATGCTGGGGTCCATTAAAGGTCCCGTTTTTCGTGCTTTTTTGAAGCTTTGATTGTGTTTACAGTGTGCAATATAACGTGTTCATTTTTCGCGTGTTAAAAAAAAAGTATTTTTCACACAATTCACCTATCTGTATACCGCTGTTTTCACTGTCATAAAAACGGGCTGATGACTTCCTTGTTCTATGCAGTCCCTCCTTCAGAAATACGTAACGAGTTCTGATTGTGCCAGCGGTTCCTGTATTGTGATTCGACACCAGCTTAGCACACGCTGCCCTCATGGAAACGCGATTGGGCTAGTTTTGAGAAGCAAGTGGGCAGGATTTGTTTAGAAAACTGCTAGAGATGTACTTATAATCACAGGAGCGTTTTTACCGACCACATGCGCATGAAAATCACATTCGATTTTTTTGCACAGCCCTAACATCTAGTTAACAAAGCTAAACAGCGTTGCCCTTTGTGTAATAAGTTACAGAAACTGTTAAACGCACCAACTTAAATAATAAAACACACTTACCGGTTGTGATCCATAAACAACGACTTCTCCAGACAAAGAGGGAACAGCGACCCTGATCTCCAGCGACCCTGGGAAGGCCAAACAAAGATGATTGGACTCCGAGATGAAAATAAGAGCATTTGACGACATGGCGACAAACACAAATGCAGCTCCTCCTTCTTCTCCATCGGAGCGCAACAAGACCACGCCCCCTTTTTTGTGTATTCATGTGGGCGGAGGTTAGTCAAAAAACTGTTTTAGTGACGTCATTACTGCAGGAACTAGAGGGATGTAGTCCAAACGGGTCGTTAGTTGTAGGCGAATTCTGTTAAATAAAATATCTCGCTTGGCATTGAACTTTGAGCTTTATAATTTTACAGATATTATTTATACTCTAACAACAACATTACACACTAACTAAAGTTTAGAACATGGGATCATGAAGAACGGGACCTTTAAAGTGGCTTGAATCACATTTGAATTCTACATGCATTGAAACAAATTTAGCAGTGTTTGATTTTCAAGCTTAGCAGTCTTTTCTAGGGATGCACAGAAATTTTGTCTTTTAACTTTTCACCAGAATGCCATTAATGTTTCATAACTGTTTTTAGCCAAAAGCAAAATTTTAACAGAAACGTTTACATTAACCAAAGCAGAGTGCACTTGAATTCTTCCAGGTTTAATTGGATTAAAATGCAGTCATCATCTGATTATATTATCAGAAATGAGCTAGCATTTACAGTTCATGAAGCATGTGTACCTTCTCTGTGTGACTCACATGGAGAAATCCTGTGACGGAATGGACAAAGACGTCTTTACACGTGTACATAGATCAGTTTGCCTCATAAAGAATCAAACTTCAGCCTACTTTCTAATTTAAGGAAAGCAACAAAAACCTGTGTAAAATGTCATTTGTGTTTACATTACAACATTATGCATATCATCTGCATTCATCAGCATTATGGTCACTAGCAGAAATGTGGCCAAATCATTTTTCACCATCGTACACAGTACTTTTTTACATTTTAATTTCAGTGCATCACTACTCTTTAACCTGCTGTCATTCTTTAAAATACACATGCACACATCAACATTTGCAAGGTGCTCCATTGCTATTGCTAAGGGATCTTTTGTAAGCTAATTAGCCGAGCAGTTCTGTGTGTGACAGGGAATGAGTGGATTGAATCTGTGCCCTGCTATTGTTACTTCAATCTTCAGATGATCCACACAGAGCAGCTTTCGGCCCTGCAGACCAGCAGCGTCACCCTAAACATATTATCTTCAGTTTCCAAATCTACCAAACTCACTTAGGATTCCAAGCAACCTTTGAAGGCTAAGTGCATACTGGATATGTAACTTGTTTGACAGGGTTGTTGACATGATGCTATCAGCATAACTGAGTCTGATAGTATCTGAACTGCCTTATTGGTTTCTTAAAATAGACTGAGATGATTATGAATCATCAGCTTATGAATCAATTACATGTATAGGCTTTCCATGATGATAATACTCATGGTTTATTATAGTGTGCTGAGATTAGCACAGAAATCCCACTGTCATAGCAGACCCAATCCTTAGGTCAGCTCTTATCGCTCACCTCACTTCACCTCCACCAACAGATACGGGGCTTCCCCTGATCGAATACCAATCTCTATAGAGCTCAGCCACAGTGATCTTTGGGTTCTTCAGTGGCAACCACATTTTCATTGTCTGGTTCTAAAAGTATTTTTCCCATTCGTTTACTTCATAGGGATTTTTTAAAGCCCTAATCCATATTAAAGCTAAACTAAATTTACCAGCCTCAAGATGAAGCACATTACAAACTTTGATTTGAAGCTATGAAAATATTTGGGGAAAAAAACAAAGCTCTGAGAAATCATCTGAAGGAATGATGGTTTAATATGAAATAATTCACCTTTTATCAGTAATAATGCTTTTGGGGTTGTTTACATTTCAATGGTTACAGTGGCTTCTCTGGCTGTTTGATTATGGTTTATGAGTTGTAAAGAAATTAAAAAGCAAAAATGAATTACAGTAATACTCTGCAGAAACCTACTATTGATAATCCTTAAAGCTTCTTTATGGAGAAATGAATAGGGATTTTACTTTGGGAGCAGACTGTAGGATGTGCTGCAGGATGTGATTTTGTTTGTTTGTTTCTAATTTTGTTTAAGCTGAATCCAGCCTGTTGTAGGCTGTAACTTGTAACGTCTACATGGTTAAATAACTAAAACTGCCTTTTGACTATCTTCGACAAATGCCAGACCGCAAGTCATTCATTTCCAGTGGAAAGAGGTATAGGAGATGCGTTCCTATTATGTAGAATTTTCAGATGCCATTTAAGCTTCAGGTGCATTTAAATATTTTAACTTTTTTGTGGGGGTGAAAAAAGTTAAAATTACCATACATTTTCCACTAAAACATTATTCTTTAAACTCAAATTTCTGTAAAATGGGCAGGTATAAAGAATTAACTATTCTGTAATTAATCATTTTGGTGTGTGTGTGTGTGTGTGTGTGTGTGTGTGTGTGTGTGGATATATTCATACATTCATTATTCATTTGTGTGAAAGTGGAGGGTAATGGCTGCTTCATCACCAATTTAAAAGTTCTGTATGACTTTCACTAAATGCAACGAAATGCAACAATCATATGCAAATGTCAGAGATAGTCGAAAGGCTGTTTCAGAGTTGGCATGGAGTATATTTTATGATGTGTGATGTCCCTGTTGTGGATGTAAGGGGAGTATGAGTGAGTGAATGTTCTTTAATTAGTGATAATTAATCTGACTAAAATTACACGCTAAGGTGCTTGCTTGGTGCCAATACAAGTGTGCTTCAACGTATTGGTGACCAGTATGTGTTGTCTATCCAGGATGCTGTCTGTCTCTCTCTGTCTCACACCCACCAACCCACCAATCAAACCCAGTCTGCCTGAGGCCATCATTGCTATCAGCAACAGTTCCCTGTCAACCCATTT
This sequence comes from Carassius carassius, assembly GCF_963082965.1. NCBI lineage: Eukaryota > Metazoa > Chordata > Actinopteri > Cypriniformes > Cyprinidae > Carassius > Carassius carassius. The sequence continues at coordinate 6,468,587 of NC_081787.1, read as the reverse complement.
GACTGATCTAACACACCAATGTTTTGTGCTGTTATCATCCCTTTCCCCTTCTCTCTTTCTCTTTATATCTCCCTCTTTCTGTCCCTTTCTCTACCTTTGCTTTGCTCACCCACTCGGCTGCTTGTGACGTCCCTTCCCTGCTGTCCCTGGCTGTGCACCACTGACTGTGTCCTTTACCAGAGTCTCACCTGTGTCCTCGTTCAGCATCTGCCAGCCCCTTGCAGCCCCCACCAGGACCCCTACGCAGTCGCAGCAGCGATCGAAAAAAAGGCCCTCCAGCTTCTGTGTCTTCAGATGGCATTTCCAGTATGATGCAGGTGAGCAGATGCTGCATGTGAACTTCCACTTTCAATTTAGTTTTTTGAATAGATTGTGGTTGATCCATGCAGACCAGGCACCACGGTTTGACACGTGATCTGCAGATTAATTGCAATATTTAACCATACAGTGGGTACGGAAAGTATTCAGACCCCCTTACATTTTTCACTCTTTGTTATATTGCAGCCATTTGCTCTTTTGTTCATTTTTATCCTCATTATTGTACACACAGCACCCCATATTGACAGAAAAACACAGAATTGTTGACATTTTTGCAGATTTATTAAAAAAGAAAAACTGAGAGCAAATGAGAATAATGAGGTCAAAGGAACTGCCTGAAGAGCTCAGAGACAGAATTGTGGCAAGGCACAGATCTGGCCAAGGTTGCAAAAACATTTCTGCTGCACTTAAGGTTCCTAAGAACACAGTGGCCTCCATAATCCTTAAATGGAAGACGTTTGGGAAGATCAGAACCCTTCCTAGAGCTGGCCGTCTGGCCAAACTAAGCTATCGGTGGAGAAGAGCCTTGATGAGAGAGGTAAAAAAGAACCCAAAGATCACTGTGGCTTAGCTCCAGAGATGCAGTCGGGAGATGGGAGAAAGTTGTAGAAAGTCAACCATCGCTGCAGCCCTCCACCAGTCGGGGTTTTATGGCAGAGTGGCCCGACGTAAGCCTCTCCTCAGTGCAAGATACATGAAAGCCCCCATGGAGTTTGCTAAAAAACACCTGAAGGATTCTCTGGTCTGATGAGACCAAGATAGATCTTTTTGGCCTTAATTCTAAGCAGTATGTGTGGAGAAAGCCAGGCACTGCTCATCACCTGTCCAATACAGTCCCAACAGTGAAGCATGGTGGTGGTAGCATCATGCTGTGGGGGTGTTTTTCAGCTGCAGGGACAGGACGAGTGGTTGCAATCGAGGGAAAGATGAATGCGTCCAAGTACAGGGATATCCTGGACGAAAACCTTCTCCAGAGTGCTCAGGACCTCAGACTGAGCCGAAGGTTCACCTTCCAACAAGACATTGACCCTAAGCACACAGCTAAAATAACGAAGGAGTGGCTTCACAACAGCTCCGTGACTGTTCTTGAATGGCCCAGCCAGAGCCCTGACTTCAACCCAATTGAGCATCTCTGGAGAGACCTGAAAATGGCTGTCCACCAACGTTTACCATCCAACCTGACAGAACTGGAGAGGATCTGCAAGGAGGAATGGCAGAGAATCCCCAAAATCCAGGTGTGAAAAACTTGTTGCATCTTTCCCAAATATACCCATGGCTGTATTAGATCAAAAGGGTGCTTCTACTAAATACTGAGCAAAGGGTCTGAATACTTAGGACCATTTGATATTTCAGTTTTTCTTTTTTAATAAATGTGCAAAAATGTCAACATTTCTGTGTTTTTCTGTCAATATGGGGTGCTGTGTGTACATTAATGAGGAAAAAAAATTAACTTAAATGTTTTTAGCAAATGGCTGCAATATAACACAGAGTGAAAAGTTTTACGGGGTCTGAATACTTTCCATACCCACTGTAATAGTGAAATTTTATAATTTGTACGTTTACACTATTGAGTGATTTTTAAACCATTCCAGCACAAAAATCAGTGAAAGAGAACTCGATTCAGTACTTGTGCACTGTTTTCTATGTTACTGCTGTGGTATCACAGAAATGCTTAGCTAGAGGTAATAAATGGAAAGTTACATTAAAATTATATTTCTCACTGATCCGAAAAATGACAGGGTTCCCGCAGGTCCTTAAGAAGTATTGTAACGTCTTAAATTTACTTGTATCAAATTTAAGGTCATAAAAAGTCTCTAATTGTACAAGGATGTCTTAAATTTGGGTACAGACCAGAATTGCGATACAGCTTAATGTGACGATTAAACTTCAAAAAGTCTACGATTTTATAAAAAAAAAAATATGAGCAGGGAAACAGTTCAGAAAGCGCCTCCTGCTGGCAGAGAATGGATGTGCATTTTTAATAAGGCTGTTGTGAGTCGGGTATTCCTGCACTACCAGAAACTGTCGTTTCAGAAACACATTTCATGTATGTATAAGCGGTTCATACTATTTTATAGCACTTGCTATTTAATTCTGTATATTATTATTTTAAGGAATTATGTATACACATTCATTATTGTACTAACCAACTCCCAACCCTAAACATACCTATTGGTAACCCTCTTGAAAAATGTAACCTAACTTATTTCAATATATTCTATCCATATTCTGGTTTTAAATTCCGTTTTCTTGGAAAGAAAGACTTGTGTCTGTGCGAGTCTTCAGTTCATTAGCTGCAGCGCAGCTACACATCTGATGTGTGACCCAATTAAAGTGCAGTAAACGTTAAAGCAATTACTATACAAATTAGTGTGATTATAAGTACTTTAATAAATGTAAAATAATTTAAATACAAATATTAATTTACAACATCTAGCAGCACAATGAACTGTTTTGCACAGCTAAATAGGCTAAATGGAGATTGCTGACACCCCCTCGAAACATTGAAGTTCACGCTAGCTCTTACATTAAAAATAAGATGGAAAGATAAAAAATGAATAGTTTCCATAGATTTAGTTTTTGCATCAGTTTGTTTGTTTGTTTGAATCAGGTCTCCTCTGTTGGAATAGAATTGGCTAGTTGGCACTGTGCCAAAAAATAGGGTCCTAGAAATGCAGCCTCCGGTATTGCTAAGGAACATTTTTGATCAGACCAGTGTGAAAATCGACCCATGTTTTTACCCTGCAAACACGCAGAGCTGTAAATGTGATCTGGTGGGTCGTTAAGAAGATAATTCGTTATAAAAATCTAAACAGTAAAATGTTCATATGTTATTTAATCATTATTATAATTGATTGTTTAAATTAATATAATAATTAATACTTTTGACATCCATTTTCATTAAAATGATATAAAGGCAGAAATGTGAACTGTATAATTTTATTAAACTTTTATTTTTTTTTGGGGGGGGGGGGGTAAAATTTTGTAATCATGCTTTTTACAGTCATTTTACAGTTTAATAGTTTATTATCGAAAGTGCCCTACCCTGCTCGTATGGTCTTAAAAAGTCTTAAATTTGAGCTTAAAAATCCTGCAGCAACCCTGAATGATCCGATCTGTGACTTAAAAAACGTAATATGAACTGAACCATGAGTTTTGTGATCCGTTGAACCACTAATTCTTACTGAATGGATTATTCATTAATTTGTTAATTAGTTTGTTTTTTTAATGACCCCAAACATTTCAATAATAGTATACTTCATAATGCAAAAAAAAAAATTTTAAGTAGATTTTTCACAAATTTCACCCAAAAAAACAATGTGTGCTGGTTTTTGTTTTCACGTGTAAGGAAAAGAAATTTCCAGAGCATCTGCAATCTCATTACTAGGATAAGCTTAACGGAACTACAGTACCTGTGTGTTATCTGTTTCTTCCTTAGTTGAAATGCCTTAAAACAATACATACCCATTCAGACATTTTTATGTCCGTATGTTGTGGTTTGCTTTGCAAAACAGCTTGGTTTTATCCCTGAGGTTAATCAGTGAGCTGTTCGATCTGAATAACACTATCTGATCCAGGCTTAAGACCGCGCCAGCAGCAGCAGCGAGTGCTGGAGAGACAGGGATCTGGGTGACATCAGTCATTTTTGACAAAGTGCCGAACTGTTCATTTCAAACTATTGATTCCTAATGAGTGAAGTCAGAATACCAACCATAGAAGGATGGCATTCGGACACGTTTCAACAACACAGGAAATCAAGTGTGTGTGTAGCTAGAAGCACTTGCATTGAGGACAATTTTTCATTCAGTGATGAAAAATGGTCCAATCTTATTAGAATTATTAAGTCTTTTTATTTTACCCAATGTTAGCATGTACTATGTAAGTTTGGAGCTGGTAACATTTTTGCAAGTATTTTTTTTAAAGAAATCTCTTAAGCTTAATGAGGCTGCATTTATTTGATCAGAAATAAAGTAAAAATATTGTGAAATGTTACCCTTTAAAAAGAACTGTTTAGATGTAATTTATTTCTGTGATCCCAAAGCTGAACTTACAGTAGCCATTACCTAAGTCTTCAGCATCAGAAATAATTTCTCGTGTGCTGATTTGGTGCTAGACAAACATTTATTATCAATGTTGAAAACAGTTGTGCTGCTTAATATTTTCTGGAAACCTTGAGATTTTTTTTTTGAAAGAACAGCATTTATTTTAAATTGGAATTGTTTGTTATTTTAATAAAGTGTTATATAATTGTTCTTATTATAAATGTATGTACTACAGTGAGCTAGTCAGACCCCAAACAGCTATGATGAACGTCAGAGTTTTTAGTGGTATTCAAGCTATTAACTTGCACAGACTTGTATAAAGCTGTTAAAAAAGCACTATATGAATAAAGGTGGCTTGCCTTGATTTGACTTGACAGAATCTCAGACTTTACATAATCAGATCTATAAATAATCAGATTTAGAAATGCCCACTTCAGTGATTCATTCAGACATGCATTTAATTCGTAGCGCTGCCCTACATGTAATGAATGCTAACCGAGCTTGAGTGTGTGTCCCAAAGAGAAAGCAAAAGAAAGCTTGCACTGTTTATCCACGGGAGGATTGTAAATTGAAACTGACATGTTTCCTTCTGATGGTCATACTGTACTCTAGCTTCACCAGTGGCTTGACCTTACAGCTCTCTGTATCTGATCTGCTTGATGCTCATTTGGAGAGATGCCTAGAGTTAGAGATGAAAACATGGTGTACTCACTGCTAGCTGTTCTGTTGTGATCATGTGGGCAGGGTATCCAGTAAAAGTCTTTTTCAGATTGATGACAGCAGTAAAATCCCAGCTGCAATGGTGTGATATTAACACTATGTTTTGATTGATCACTACATAGCGTTAATTTGTGAAGTGAATTTTTAAATGTGAGGCTCTTCCTTTTGATCCCAAAGTTTGAGACAGCATTGAAAATGTGGGATTCATAATCTAATTTAAATCTTTAAGGTCAAGGTCATTGGTTCATAGTGTTTATTTATTTTTATTTTTTTGCATTTGTAAAAGCAGCAAGCTGATAAGGAGAAACGCTTCAAGTCACCAGTAGGAAAACGCCCTGCCTCACCCTCTAGTCGTCATCGATCCCCGTCTCCTTCTCCCGCTGGTAACACCACTACAAGAGCGCCCTCACCTGGAGCAGCCAAGTAAGACCCGCGAGATTAGGTTTAGCCTGCAGTGGTTTCACTCTAAACTGATTTTAAACCTTTACAATCTGCTGCTCAAATTGCATATCCCACTGTCTGTAGTCCGATGTGTATAAGCCTATCCTTTTAACTTATTTTCTATGTTTGTGTCCTTCAGGCAGAGTCCACGCTTCCGCACTCCTTCCCCAAGTGGTTCGAAACAGCGGCCTCCATCCCCTCAGCCCTCTGCCACATCCAAACCTCCACCCATCCAGAAACCTGCTCTCACCCCCACTGGCCCACCCACCCTTCGCAAGAGGGACTCCAAGCCAAAGGAAATGTCTCCCATGATGCCCGTCACCCCACAGTCTCCAGAAACCAGCACGCCCAGCCCGGCACCCAAGGCCATAGAGGGTGAGTGAACTCAAAAAACGTAATATTAATGATAATACCTGGGCAGCTTAGAAAGTTCTGAACATTACTATAGTCAATAGATTTTTAAATTCACACAAACATTTATGTATTTTGAGAGTGTTCCAGTGCATGGGCAGGCACTACTGAGTTCTTTTAGCATGATTTGTTCTATGTTCTATGATTTCAGTTCTATGATTGATTGAAATTTCTTTACAGAAATTTCAATGGGTAATATAGTTTTTCCACCAGGAATTTCACTGTTAAACAATTTTTTTTTTTTTAAATAGGTTGAAATAATGTTGTTTGACAGCTTTAATGAAAGCCTGTTCTGTTTATTAACAACATTATAGCTCACGTTAAGTTACTGTTAAAAATGTATTCCCCTGTGAAGAAAATGAACAGTGTTTTTATATTTCCAGAACTCAACTGTTGAACTCTATTACAGTGTCTCTGGCAGGTAGATTTTAAGTTCTAACTGACATTGACATTTCTCTCAGGATCAAGTGGAAAATTTCAGTGATAAATTTAAAGTGTGAAGTTTATCAGAAATTCTTTTATAACATGAAGCATGACGGATTTCAGTAAGGTACTGCATTTCAACTCAACTAAATGTTCCTTTCAGCACATATAAGATCCTCTGCCAAGTCCTGCGGTCATGATGATGAAGCAGGTCATTTCTTTCCTCTTATTTAATAGGAAATAATCTTTGAAAATGATTCAGCTTTTTACTGCTTCCTGCCTTGCCAAGTGTCTGGCCAAAACAAAGCCTTTGATCTATTACAGCAGCAAACCAGCTCTGCTTGTGTAATGAACTGTCTTTAGAAATCTTCTAACAAGGTCAGAAGCTGCTGGGGTAACTGGGGTTTGTAAACTGTGCTATTCAGGTTTATCCTCGAGACACAGTGCCCTCTGCTGGAAAATGTATCTGTTATGCTTTTACTTGGAGAAAGACACTTCCCTGTCTTTCAATGCATTTTATTGTGTAATACTATAGAAGAAAGTAATTAATGAACTATAAATAAAAGCAAAGATAATATTAATAGGCATCAAGTATATGTGTGTTTTCAGAATCCAGTTCAAAGGCAGGAATCGCAGGAACTAACTCAGCTGCTGAGGCTTCCAAGATCCTGGCGGAGAACCGGCGTCTGGCACGCGAGCAGAAAGAGAAAGAAGAGCAACAACGCATACAGAGAGAAGAAGAGGAGAAGTGTGTTTATTTGATTAGCTTCAGTGTTGTTTCAACGTCAGGAACCTGCTTTGACACTTCACTGTGCATTCCCCAAACTGTCAATAAGTCTTTCTGCTTTAACTACTTCTGATTATTCTAGGAAAATTATGTCATATACATTATGATCTTAAACCTACAATTACTCAGAAGAATCCAAGCTAAAACACTGACATTAGTTTGTAATCATATTCATGTTGTCCTTGTTAGTAATGCAGGTTTGTTAAGCAGATAACAAGTTGAAGTTATCCTCAGCTTGTGCTAAAACTACTTTTGAAGTGCCAGAGGTCCTGAGGTATCATGTCTCAACAGGCTGAGGAAAGAGGAGGAGAAGCGGCTGGCGGAGGAGGAGCGCTTGAGGCTTATAGAGGAGGAGAAGAGGCTGGCGGAGGAGAGGAAGAAAGAAGAGGAGGTGCAGGCTCGTATAGCAGAGGAGGAGAGACAGCAAATGGAGCTGGAGGAGCAGCAAAGACAGGTTGAGCTAGAGAAAGAGGTGAGTTGACAATGCAATTGCATAGAAACCCTGATAAAGCTGTTCTGTTTGAATAATTGACTCATTGTTCATTCAATGGCAGCGAGAAGAGGCTGAAACAAAGGCCCAAGAGGAAGCAGAAAGGCAGCGTCAAGAGAGAGAACGCATTATGCAACAGAACCAACAAGAGCGCATGGAGAGAAAGAAGGTGAACACCATCACATGACACTGACATTTATACAATTTGCATTGAAGTTAGCAACTGTAGTCTAAAGAATCATACAATTAGCTTCAGTGTTCTGTCTCCATCTGCAGAGAATTGAAGAAATTATGAAGAGGACCAGAAAAACAGACCAAATCGATTTTAAGGCAAGTTTACCAGCTTTAATTTTATAGTATTTATTTTATAATATAGAATTGAGGCATAGAATTGCATCTGCTTGTTATGTGTCATTTCCACTTCCAGGCAGTTACTTATGTTGTGTCTGTGTGTTCTCTCAGAGTAATGACGAGAGGGACATTCCTGATGAAAATGGAGAGGAGGCTGAGGACCAAATATACTGTGAAAATAAGGGTCTGTATCTTTATGCCGGAAGTGCCAGAATATTACTTTGTCGGCAACAACGAGTTTGTATGAAAGCAGATGACTGATGTTTCACTGACAAGCAAGTGACAAGTTGCAAGAGAACTGCTGAACTGAAACTGAACACCTGTTTTACACCATATTTACAAATAATTTACTAAGCAAATTTCAAAGGGCAGCCAATGCCAAAATCTCGAGATATCTTTAAATATTGATGAGATATTCAATCACTATATGTAACATATAGCTGCACAATACTGGGAAAGCTTCTGTTTTGCTGAATCAGTTTATAAAGGCTTCTCGTGGCAAATCTGGTGAAATGAGTGGCACAGTGCATGTAGAGAATAAAGCTGCATTTAAGGGGTTAAAAACACTAGAACATGAGCTGCTTGTGTGTAAATGAACACAGTGTTGCACTTCACTCTGAACCTATAATTAGATCACAGTCTGCGCAGTTTGAAAATCACACTAAGACAACAGTTTTATTTCGGTTAACTGTGTATCCCTAATGTATAACTGAATAATTCATCTGTCTCATTAAAATTTAGAGAACGAGGCTGTCAAGTCAGAGCAGAATGCCATGAAGACAGAGCCATCAGACTCTCAGAAGCATCACTTACCTGTGGAGGAGCCAGTCAGCGAGCAAGAAGAGCCAGTTGATAGTATGAACACACAAACAGATGTAGACAATAAAGAGAACCGCAATGGACCCAATACAGAGGATTTCTCAGTGGACTGGTACAAAAACTACCTTATTTACTATAGTTTCATCTGGGTTACACTAGTGGTGCATAAAACACATTCACCTTTTACATTTGTGCTTTAATCTGCAGCAGCCCCCCTCCCAAGTCTTGTCTGATGGAGGGCTTGGAGTTTGTGAACGAGGACTCTAAAGTGAACCTGGTGCCAGGGTTGAATGGTAAAGGAGGACCCTGGAGCTTTGAGGAGCTCATAGATCTGGGTGTTCATGCAAAGAGCAAACCCCTGATGGATGATGGGGGCCCTGAAGAGCCTAGAGTGGCCAGCTCCATTCATCCAGCCCAGCCTATTGAAGCTCTGTCTGGTAAGGGCTTTTCATTCTATTAAGTCTACTAAATGGTAACGTATTAGTTTATATTGATTTGAACTCACATGATTGACCTAATGCTTCTCTTGTTCTCTTAGAGATGTGAATGCAGAGGTCTGTTTAAGGCCTGCTGATTATTGCACTCCATGAGTCACGTCCAGCTGAGCCTCAGTGTCAGCGCTCAGACTCGTCTGGACAGCCAGGGAAAGCACACAGTGCCGCACAGCCTCTGCAGATAATAAATGGATAAAGCAAGAGAAAATAAAGTTGGAAGTAACAAGCTAAAGAAATGCTTCAGGGAAAATTATAGATTCCTTCAGAGTGCTTGTTTCGGCTCTATGTCTTTATAATATTGACATCAGGATTTGTTTTTTCATGTATTTCTTAAATGTATTGTTTTGTTTCTTGTTGCTTTCATCTTTTAAATATGGAGACAACTTATTTATTCATGTGGTTTCTCCACATTTAAAAAGCTGCTTTCTTTTGACTGTTACCACGTGCACTTTTTGACTTAATTCCAGTGCAGGTGTTCACGTGGCACATACAAATTCATTATAGCTTCAACTTAAGCATTTTGTTGAATAATCTAGTTGGTTGAGTCAGTGTGAATCATTTTGAAAGAGGATACTCTCACATATCTTCAGCTGACAGCTCAGCATTGTGACCCAAACGGGAACCTGTCATTGAAACACGAGGTTAGACGAGCTGCTCGGCAACTCTCCAGTTCTGATGTGCTTTTATTGTGACCTCAGGATATTTTCCTCTAAGTTTCTGTTTCTCCTTTCCAAAAGCATAAACATCACCACTGTAGTGTTTAACACTATGTCCTGGTGCAACAACTGAAGCATTCCTACCGTCTAAGGCTTGTAGATAGCAAATCTAAATGTTTCATTAAAACCGTTTACCAGACTAATTCTACTTAAAATGGAGTGCAAACATGTTCATACTGCCTTGAGCTCTGAAACTGAAGGATGATGGAGCTCAAAGCAGATTGAAGTAACACTTGTTGCTTTTGTTTAATGAGGTTTTTATGTCGTTCATTCCTGTTTTGTAGAAAATAGCTATATTGTTGATGTCCTGTTCTACCTGTACATAAATATAACTAGTTATCAAATATCTAATTTAAGTGATTCTCTATGTCTGCATGAATCTATCTGCTAGTACATTGCATAATATAACACAGAATTACTGTAACGCTTACTTGCACACTTTCCGCATGTTTCTATTCCCTTTGAAGAAACGTGTTCCAGTGGCTAAACTTGAATGATTTAATGTTGTCCAATGCCCAACGTCCCCTCAGGGTTATCCTTTACTATCAGGTCCTGATGTTTTTTCATGTATATACAGTTACTGTTAGTTTTCACATCCATTCATGGCCTAAATAACCACACTAAATTTAGTCCTCTCTTTGAAAATACACAATATATATATTTAAAACTCTTCTAAGTATTATGTAAATCAGTATTAGGATGTCTGGCTATACTTGTGGTTGGGAAAAAAAACTAGGCAGCAGGTTAATGTGCTGTATAGTGTGCTACAACACTGTACTGTAAGATGAAGGACAGATGTAACTAACTGCACACAGCACCAGCGCACATTTAAATTTTTTTGAACAGAGTGTGAAGTGAAGTGAGTTGGGGAAAAGAAAGTGGACTGAGGGTACAAGCAAAGTCAAAAGGGCTTTTTGATTATGAAGCTGCTTTGAGGTTGAACAGGGATCCATTGAGCATGTTGCCTCTCACAGAGGTTGAGAATTACAATTTAAATGTGCGGCTATCTGTGAGGATATAGGGGAAGTTCAAGTGATTTATGCACTAATGGTGAGGATTTAGCTATTGATTTAAATGTCCAGAATGTTGTGATGAATGATTGGTCTCCATATGCTTGAAGAGTTCAGATGGCTTTGTGTACTGTAGTTGAGTTCACTTTGAAATATTATGTGCAGTAGTTTTACCAGTCAAAGGCCAGAAACCGTTACATTTGTGGTTAACCAGTAAGTAAATTTCCTTATTTGTATACTTCCTTCCACGTTTAGGAATACTGTAGATCACTCAATATGTATTTAATATTCTTCTGTTATTTTATATGCATCGCTTTCTGTCATTTTTATCCTTTGTTGTATAATAGTCACTTTTCAGAATTGCATTTTGACTCAGGCTCTTAAGTCTCCAGTGGAAAGTTGTTTGCGGAGGTTAGAAGTGACCAGCGCTTGGCATGAGACTTCTGTACATAGGTTTTGAGATCATTGTGATTTCCTCGGTTTTGGCCTTTTATACTCAATAATACTTTGCATTTCCGAAATTGCTTCAGGTTGTGGTGTAGCTGATGCAGACCCAATCACTGAGGTTTTTAGTTGCGTTTGCTTTGGTGATTCACTAGCACAGCCACTTTCAGACGAGTTTAGTCCAGTGCAGATTTTGTTTCCACTAACAGGACTTTTAGAGTCCTTTGCGCTCCATATATCAGAATTAAAACTCTTCTTTAATGTCAAGTACTCATTACTGGTGTAGAATAGGACGGTGCCTTAGATGCAGAATGGGTTGTATTTTATTTTCATATATTAATACCTTAACGTGTCACGTGAGCTTACCTCGTCCATGACAATCACTCTACTCGACCAGGGTCATGAATGGGATCTGCATTTGTTAGAGCAGGTTCTTGTCTTGAAATAGCCCTGACCACAAAATATATTTGTAAATATATCTAAAATGTACTTGAGAAATATAAATTGTTAAAATAAAGTTTTGGAAGATAAGGGAAATGTTTGGAGTCATTTATTGTTTCATGCGCAATGGTTTGATTTATGTTCATTCGTTTTTTTTGAGGGGCTTTTTGTCTTTTTTTTTTCTTTTCATTCTTACAGCTGTGTTAACACAACGACATGCATAATAGCAACATTTCAAAGGAATTAACCAGAAACTAATCAAACAAGCCATTTTTTTTTCCATGAATCAAAATGCATGTATTCCTATTGTAACATCACACAGTTTCACTATAGCTTTGCAACAACTGAAGCTTAAAATTCATGGTTAGGTTTGTAAATCCAGCGATTGCATTTATGATTGCAGTAACATGTTTTGCATAAAAAAGCCCTTCATATAGCACACATCTGTTCCAAGAACTTGCTAAAAATTATCTCAATCTTCCAGCGATTTATCAACACAGACACCCTCACTGGTTTCTCTTTACTTGAGCACTCAAAGCTTTGCTAGATTTCAACACATCTTCAACTATTTCAGCATCTCTAACTTAATTGCTCATTAATAAGCCGTATCAGGCCCTCACAGCTTTTTGGCACAGTCAGGGCAGTAGATGTCATTTCCGTTGCAGACAAAGCGCTTGTGAGCAATGGAGAGGGAGCATTTTTTGCAATTAAAGCAGTATTCATGCCAGGTTTTGTCCTCGTAGTTCACCACGTTGGTCCCTCTTCCAAAGCCTGGAACACAGAAAGACAACAGAGTTAAGTATGGATGTTTTTTTTACTATAATTAAATGCAATTATTTGCAATGCTTTTTTATTCCTTTAAAGTTGTGTAGTTAATAGTGTTCAGCAATTGTAGAAAGAAAAAAAAGAATGATCCTTTACTGGCCAAATGCATGTTTGCAGATTATACCTGTAATGGGATTTTGACACCCAGAGCACTTTTTGGCCACATCAGCCTTATAACAGTTCACACAGTAGAACTGATCTTCATGGGCCGTGAAACGAGTTCCAGCCAGAGGTTTCTTGCACGTGTTACACACAAAGCACTCCGAGTGCCAGGGCTGGTCCTGATAGGAGATCCCACCACTGGTAATGGCCTGAATATTAGGACCGATAAGACAAAAGTACAGTACTTCCAAATTAATCTGACTGTACATTATGTCTGACCTTTATACTGCACTTCAATAACTGCGAACACAGAGTTCAGATTGCGTTTCTGTTCCATCTATAAAGTCTTTCAACAGTACAGTCCTTCACTATACTGTTAACTGACCTCTTTGCAGCGGGCACAGTGCTTGGCAAACTTCTTGTCATGGCAGGCAGTGCAGTACATCTCATCACCCTTGGTCAGGAAGCTCTGGCTGCCGATTGGCTGCTTGCACTCAAAGCAGATGAAACACTCTTCATGCCAGACTTTATGCTTGTACTCCACATTCTTAGATCCTACAGAGAAACACAAAAACTGCATGAGATATTTTGTCCAAAAAAGGTGTTTATGTGCTGTGACACTTGTGCACACACCTGGCGTTATCACTTTGTAGCAGCCCTGGCAACGAGGCGATCCGTCACGGTCTCCACACTTCCCACACATGATCTTGCCATCGTCCTTGGCAGCGAAAGGCTCATTGGCCAGCGGCTTGTAGCACTTGGCACAGCGGAAGCAGCCCTCATGCCAGTGGCGGTTCTTATGGTTCACCTCCTGGATAGAAAACACTGTGAGCTCTGCACAATGTAAAATGCTCTTTAAAATGATTTTTCTTCATTCATCATCACCCACCTTTGCATCAGCACCTATAGGCTTGCGACACTCGGCACAGGTGTTGGCACAGAGCTTGTCGAAGCAGCGCACGCACACAGGCTTGTCGTCTTTCTTGGCGTACTTCTTGCCCTGCAGGTTCTCTCTGCAGTAGAAGCAGTTGAAACGCTCGGTCATGGTGGAGCTCAGATAGCTGCGGGGGCCTGCAGGGGAAAAAGGGCAAAGTATAAAACTGACTACCAAACCATCAGTTCATAACATGTAACATGGGTTTTTAAACAATTAAAACAGATTAGAAATCCCAAATTAAGACTAGTTTCAATGGTGGTAAAATAGGATAAGATGACTTTTTATGCGGCGATTACCGCCGTTTTTTTTTTTTTTTTTTTACATAATTTATCCTGATTTTGCGGCATACAAATCTCTATCTTTGAGTTATGTAGCATATATTATTGCTTTTTTAACTGACAGAGAGACACGTTTTAAAACATTTTTGTTTATTGTTAAATGCCAAACAGCAACAAGAACATGCGTTTTCCAATAGATTTTTTTTTAAGAAATCAAAGAGTTCTAACATGTATTACACGTATTTGCGCGCGACTTTGGACAGCAGCGGAAGTCTAGACTGATTATCGCGCCACCACTGGCCCACCAGGACAGTGGATTCGCGCTGGAGTCGATGCACTCCTCAAGCAGAAAGCGCATGAGCTCGCTGCCCTGACCTGATGCTTGAGGGGGCAGCTGCGCTGGACGCTTACCGTGAAAAACGCTTAACATGGCTTAATGTACTAAGACAGTGATATTAACAGACCAAACTCACTAAAAATCATACTAATAAAGTATACTATCTATAAAAAAAAATCTGATAAGCCCTGAATATGAATGCAACTCGTTTAATAACACGTTAAGCCTTTTCCTCCCATAGAAAACCGTTATAAGAAAACGCTTAATGTGGCTTAATGTACTAAGTGATTTTTAAAAACCAAACTCACTAAACATTATAAACATTATTAGTATACGATGTACAAAAAAAAAAAAAAAACAGATGATCCTTGATTATGAATGCAAGTCGTTTAATAACACGTTAAGCCTTATGATGGTTTTCTATGAGAGGAAAAGGCTTAACGTGTTATTAAACGCGTTGAATTCATATTCAGGGATCATCTGATTTTTTGTAGATAGTAGACTTTATTAATATGATGTTTAGTGAGTTCGGTCTGTTAATATCACTGTATTGGTACATTAAACCACGTTAAGCGTTTTAGAATGTCCCGATGACCTCAAATTAGATGTAGGCCTATTGCCGCGTCACAGGAACCTTTTGCAGCAAATTTTGCATATCGGCTCATCTATATTCACTGGCTCGCCCTTTTCATTGGGTTGAAAGCTGAAATGTTCCCAAACTGGCGACGTGACATTAGGTTTTGGGACGAGATCGAGCGCCTCCCATCGTTTCAGACGGCCTATTCAAAACAAACGAAGCACCATAAAGCTACAACGGCTCGCGAGAAAATTACAGTCGTAACCATATTGTATCATTCATTTATTTAACATTGAATGCACAGTGACAAATTGAAAAAAAAAAAACAATAAGGCCACAGCCTCATTAAAAAAAAAAAAAACTGAACACTGCGGTTGCCGCGGTTTCTGCGGTTGCTATCTTTCCTCTGCGGTATTAGGCCAACCCTATTCACATCACAATTTTTTCTTTTTACAACAGGTGTGAACATAACATATTTGGATAAAAAATAAGGAACACAATTTACAAAAAAAAAAAACAATATTAGGCTACACTAAATGTAAAATGTGTAATGTAAAAATGAACATTACTACGCTATTTCATCCACATTTGTATTTAGCCTGAATGTAGGCTACCGTAAGACTGAAAATGTATGTTCTAGCCCCTGAAATACATTTTGAAATATATTTTTGCTATATTAAGGATGAAACTAAATATATTTTAATTTGAGAAATATATACCTCAATGTTTTATAACATATATTTAGTGAATATTTAAATATATATTTTGGTCAGAAAAAAAAAATCCTATATGGGTCTGATTCATAGTCTATTGCTATTATGACCTGCATATATTTTATATAATTATATTAAGATGTGTATTTTGTGATGTACAGTGTTGGACATTGTTAGTAGCCTAGATAAATTAAACTACTGAGTGTGAGAAGTGTGCTTTAAGAACGTATATTTTCTGAAGGTGCAATGTAAAATATTGCCAGGAATTCAACTGGACACTAACTTTTTTTAATTAATTTTTTTTTTTTTTTTTGCATATCACTATTTTTTTTATTTAGAAACTGAAAAAATAAACTAATAAAAGAAAAAATGTTGATTCAATGTGTTAATCTCGCGAGGAATTCCATAAAATTATTAATATTATTATTAAGTTGGACACTGTTGCGTTGGTGCTAGTTTTCTTTGTGTTAATGTGGTTTTGCAGCACTACGGAACCTTTGTGTATTAAACTAAATATAAATGATGTGCCTGTATACACGTATTGTGAGCTTACAAAACGTATAATATCCAATTGTGAGACATTATGCTGTTGTGAGATACTTTATTTACATGTACATTTAGTCATTTAGCAGAGGCTTTTATCCAAAGTGACTTACAAATGAGGACGATATGCAACTGTGCGAGCCCTGTGGTGAGAACTGACCTGTACTAAAGTATCGGAGCACTTTAACATTCATCATATTGTTCTACAGTAAGGATCAAGTAGAAACTGCATGAGTCTCTCTGTGCGTCTAAAATGCTCTTGTAAGTAATCGATTATTATCATACATCAATTCACCACAAGGGGCCAGTATAAGGCAATAAGAATCCGTGCAGGCTAAAGGGACTGATTTGGCTGGGTGGGACTCTTAAAGGCTTTTAAATGAACCTCTGGAATTTCCTGTTTCGATTACAGATTATGATGAGTTTAAATACTCTTGAAATAATGAAGAGTCCACATGGACAGCTGCTCTATTATATAGATCATAAAAAGAGTTGCACTTAGTATAGTTCAGCACGAAAAGCCAATAGTTCTGACTACATTGATTTGCTTGAACCAGTGTCCCGTGGGTTCCTGCAATATATTGTTGAGATGATAAATGTTTTGTTTGCACCTTCTCATCTGTTGTAAACAACCTAGCAACCGCATGCCAAACCACTTAGGAAAGTCTGCTTGAAAAGGCCGGGCCAAATCACCCCACAGATGTCTCCACTAACACTCCATCTCTGATAGTGCCAGAGCTGCATTTTCTGGCCGTTGATAAGTGAAGCTGTATTTTTAGAGTCCACGCTCATTCTTCCCAGTGGGGTTTGTCTCTGGCAACATCCTATTGTTAGCCCTTGAGTAAATATATCCGTTGTGATGGTTGCATTCATTAAATTCTACTTATTTAATCAAAACAACATGATTCTTGAAGTGAAGCGGGTCAGAACCACAATGTGGAAGTGGAAAGGACGACTAATTTATCTGATAGACATGGATGAGCACCATAGTCAGTGCTCTTTCTACATTAGGATCCTTATTTAGTATTTTTCAAAACAACATTAGGCCATAAAAGATGAATTCATTACAGCATCAAGAGAAAGGCCTGTTTGTATTTCTAACATTTTATTCCAACATTGCTAAAAATGATGACTTGCACTAAAATTAGTGAATGATGCCACAGAAATTCCACAGAAAATGAAGCCTTGACCTAAAACTTTACAATATTTCCTAATTTAGAATCTAACATTGTCAGTGAGAAGATTCTCTGGGTGAAACTTCCCAAAAAATGTCTAGACTTTGTAACGTCCATTTCTTGAATTCTCTCCTCTGACTTTAGATGTGTACAAGTATTAGTATTGTGCCATCTGTGAACTGAAATATCCTTGTGACCTGAGCAGTGTGCTCAATCCTTAAGCCTTTTGGGATGCCGTCCATCAGCTGTTCATTTTTAGCTAGCTTTGTCAGTGTTTTCAAATGGACCACTTTGTCCCAAAGCGAAGAGCAAATGCTGCTCGAAAGGTCAACGCGAGATCAAATTCAGCCATGCAGAGAGCAGTAACCAATGTCCACATTAAAGCAAACACTGACTGATGCACCTATATATGAACACTAACACATGTAGTCCAAATAAACGTCTCTCTGTAGCACTCTCTGACTGTGGAGAATCTGTGAACTTTCTTAGACTATTCAGATACACAGAAGTACACAGCCGCTACATGAGCTCACCATCACAATTACACAGATAAAGAAATATTTGCGTGATATATTGGGTTATACCAGGCTAGATAGTATTATCCGATACTGATATTGCACAGGCCTTCAAATAAAATTAATATTGATCTATACTGGAAGACTGGAATCCCTTCCAAAAAAATGGCAATCCAATGCCACCATCGTCATAGACAAATTACAACCAAATCATAAACACAACATATACATTACCATTCAAAAGTGTGGGGTCAGTAAGATTTTTTACAAATGTTTTTGAAAGTCTCTTATACTCACCAAATCTGTATTAATTTGATCAAAATACAATAAAAAAACAGTCATTGTATTCTATTTTAATATATTTTAAAATGTTATATATTGCTGTGATGGCAAAGCTGAATTTATCATCGTTCTTCAGTGTCACGCAATCCTTTTAAAAATCATTCTAAAATACTTTTCTTATTATCAATGCTGAAAAAAAAAACTGAACTCAAACTTTTAAATAGTGTAAGTTCCATTATAAACCATGTGCTGCAAAAGAAGTGCCAATGGATGCACATGAGGAGTATCTATTGGCCGATCCACCAAAAAACACACTGCATCTTTACCTGAGTGCCTGTAGAAACTCATATCTGCTTTCAGGAAATTACAGGACAGCCTTGAGAAAATGAAAGAGATGCAAGGATAGATAGAGAGAACCAAACAGACAAAGAGTTGCAGGGAGTTATTTGTCATATATACGACCCCAGCTGCCCCTTAAAACCTACACCCTGCCCCCAGTCACCCACCACCCCCATGGCCTGGCCTCCCAAAACCTAAACCCAGCAATCCCAACCAAAGCATCAGCTGTCCTCTCCATGTTAGGCTATGCTTCAAAAGATAAGTCAAGGGGAGTGAGTCAGAGAAGAGGAACTGAATTCATCTGAATTCCTTGCTTATGACATCAGAGAGCCGAATAAAGGAGTTTTCACAGCCTTTCATTGGATCTGGTGGATCAGAGGCTCTCTGGTGGATCACAGGCCTGAGGCTCTGTGCTTGTGCTGAAATAGATTAGTAACGGGCCACTGTGGTACTCAGACTTTATGAGTTCACCTAGAACTGCTTTGTTTATGTGCTTATATTGTGAAATAAACTGTGTATTGCGTTTGGCTTGTCTGTTTAAACAATAGTTGCAATAAAATCAGGGAGAAGCGGACATGAAAAGATCCATTGCTTCTCAAATGCTGCGTCTCAAGGGTTTTCAGAAGACACTGTCACACACAAAAGTGTAACTGACCTCAGATGCCTTTGATACTCAATCTGACCGTTTAAACTAAACCATGTTTGTAATAAAACTGAGCTCTGTTCTCAACTCATTTCTAAAGGTTTTCAGGTTGCCAATTGTCATGTATAAAGAAAACTATGCTTCATTCGGACCCAGTCAAGATTCTTGTAGTTACTCACTAATATGTATGACATTATACAAAAACATAATTATTACAGACAATTCATTTTGCAGAGTTGCGTAAAGGCTACAGGAACAAATGAAAAGTCCATGAAAGGACTGAAGCAGTCCGAACTCATCCACAAACATCTCAGCTTGAAGATCAACACTGCAGACTTCTTAGACACATTTTCCACACCAAGTTAGTGTGTATTTTTACCACTGGCACACATAACAGACTTCATCCTTCCACTCAAAATATATTAGAAAAGACAGTAAGTCCTAAGAAAAGTGTCAATCATCATTTGTTTTGAAGATGACACTTGGTTTGGTTACATCCAGACATTTTTAAATGTGACTTAAGTATTCATTAGAACCACTTTATTATTTGTTTTTGTGTGTCTGTCAAGTCAATTTTATTGTCACATCACCACAGCACATGTGCCATGGTGAGTGAAATTCTTGGATGAAATGCTGAAGAAATGAGTCATTGGTGGTCAGTTTTTAGCCAGTGTGGACAATGGAAACAGATCCATCTGTCCTCTACTAAAGTCCTGCCTTGCGGGAGGCCTGAAATAGCAACCTGGCATCATGCACTAAAACAACCCCCTCTCATCTCTTATCTCAACTCTTGAAGAGGATGCTGAAGTGGATGAGGAAGATACTAGTCAACATTAGAGTAAGCGTTCTAAGTATGGGTCAGTGTTGATGTAAAGGGAAACATAGACTCTTGGTCATCTGGACTGAAGCACCAACTATGATGCATTTTTTGGAGAAAGTGAGATAACAAGGAATAAATTGGAAAGATGGGACAGAGCAGAAAACAAAAGCCTCTTCTGGCTCATAAAAGTGAATGGACCAGTTCTTCTAAACATGTTAAACTTGTGTATTTCTCGCCAGAGATCTTGTGCATTTCATCTTAACGGTGTTACTTGGAGGTAACTTCAGGTATTTATTAAATCTATTCCATTAGGAATTAAAAGTTACCAAAATAGGCAGCTCCACTTTCAGATTTTCCAGGAATGTTTCTTAAAAGCCTCTCAGTTACAATAGTAAATCCAGATAACGTATCACAATACTATTCACAGTCTAGTGACTCATCTGATGACCGTCCAGAGCGCACACAGTTAGGGAACATGACAACATGTGTGCATTCAGTGATGTGAAGGTCAGCATACCACGTTTTCCATCTCATTGACCAAGAACAAGTACTTATTAAAGATCACTGGAACATTTTTTTAATAAGCATTAGCAGGACCTCTTCCTACATGTAAATACTGGTAACCACCTTACCGCTTGACCATGTTTATGGAACATGAAAATTCTGATTAACTGCTCATATTCTGATTGTGTAAGTGTCATGTAAATGTATAAAACGGATCGATATTATGGATTCTTAAAATCTAATCCATAAAGGCTGGAATACACTACACAACTCAAAATTTGAACAGATTTCAAAGCAATATGGACTATACACTAAACGACTGAGGATTACATGCTACCAGACTTTCAAGTCACTTAGATAAAAAAAAAAAAAAAACAATATGCAGAAACATACGCATCGGAGACACATTACAAAAGAAAAGAATGTGTCCTAAAATCGGCTCAAAATATCAAACAGCTTGTAACGTAAAAATCATTGAGATTTTTATAAAAGATTAGGCATACATAAAATGCGTTTAGCCTATGTTTAAATATCAGTTGTCATTTTATAGCTCCCAATAATATATCTTAGTAAAATTATATTTAAATGTTTAGACATATAATCAAAGCTCTGTGGTTTTTATTGTGGGAGACAAACTCCCACCTAAAACATAGGTTGCTTCAGTTCAGTCAGTTTTCCTCTTGAAATATCACCAACGATATTAAAGTTATTCTAATATTTAATTCTAAAATAAAGTTAATATTTTACAGCAAAAAGACACATGAAGCATGACCTGGAGGTGGACATTTTTTATAATTATACTAAAAGGACTTTTACCCGCTAAAAAAGGGTATAAACTCTCAATCAGACGACAAAAGACAGGTTTCCCAGCAAAGTTTAAGTTAAAGGTCTTTGTTTATATTTACCTATCAAATATGATACAGTAGGTTTTACACGGCCTCATAGGCTTTATAATGTATGTTTACAGATTCGCTTCAAGTCTGTCTCCAGTCATTACGGGAGATAAGGGAGAGCTGTGACGACCCCAGTGGACAGAATGAGGTCTCCAGAGCTCCACATTTCCTAATTAGGAGCTCCAAAGCAGATGTTGTGTTTTAGACATATACACACCACCTGGTGGATTTGAGCAGATGTGTTGAGACTGAAGTGATTCCCTAACTGAATACACAGTGTGTGGGATCCAGAAAATCCTTGTCCTTATGTGGCAGGATCATTTCTACTGACACAAACACTCTGAAACTTTACTTCTGATGCTTTCAGCTAAAAAAAAGCCACATGAACAGAGGTGTATTGTGTATGCAGTGGATAAGATACACAGGGTGCAAGTCAGATGGGGAAAACAATCTAAACAAGATGCTGAAATAAAGTCAGTTATAGTTCAAAACATAGCATAGTTAAACCATATCCACAGTTTTTATTTACTTTAGAAGTCTTAAGTTGGATTAGAAGTCACTTACTTCTTACTTCTAAGTCTTAAAATATCCAATGAGATTGTAAAAAAAAATAAGAATCCTGTAAGGATAAATGTATCCTCTTGCTGGATAAAATGAAATTGTGAACACATTTTTCCCTTGGTCTATTCATCAGGATCTTATCACTTTGTAATCAAGGCATATGACCCCAATAACAATTCCAATAGACTCAGAACACTTCACATGATACAAATTGCATTGAATGTCTCATCGTTTCCCAAATTCAATAATGTCTTTATAGTATAAAAGTAAACTTCTATAGGTGTGGCTCAGCATAAATAAAATTAAGGACAATGCTTAATTTCAGCATTTGTTTGGATATAAGTAAGTTTTCCCTTGTATTCCTAAACTCAATTACACAACAAATAAATAAATAAGAATCATAGATTTTGTGTAAACCATAAACACCACATTTTAAAGTTTGTTGAGTCTACCTATTACATATTTCAGGAAAAAAAATACTTTTGAATATACATGGGAATGTAGTCTTATACATTTCATATGATCGCTTATATCACTAATACATGTATTTCTATTAAAGAATTTCACAGATAAAGATATATGCATCTATCTTCCATAATCCCTAGATCACACTTACCAGTGCGCACTGAGCAGTGAGAGTCGCAGCTGTCTGCAGCGATGATGAGAGAAGGTCTCCTCTTGGTCTGATGGATCACAGGGCTTAAAAACATCCACAAGGGGGAGTGAAAAAAAAATCAGGATATGATCCAAATAGCAACAATGACATCAGACTGGAATTCACTCTTTTTTGTGCTGAACCAAGTGTGTATAAAAGTCTACAGAAAAAAATGTGGATATAATTCAAGTGAGTTGTGATAAATAATCATTCGGTATGTTTAGCTATTATTTATGGTATTTCAGATTTTTTACGACGACTAATGCGTCATTTCAGATGCTTTATTCTAGTAGAACACATTCCCTACATGCTAACTGAAAAGAGAAAATACAGACCACTAAGATTTCATAGCTTTCCCAGAGTTTTCAGTGCCTTGATGGTCCCATCAAGAATCTTTAACATCCATGAAAACTTTCATTCAACAAAAGGTTCTATAACAAGGAAAAGGGTTCTTTAGATTTTTATAATGTTCTTTACACTAACTGACCACTGGAAGGTTTTTGGGGAACTTAAAATGGTTCAGTGTAAGCCCCAACTGAACACTGTGTGACATTTGTGATATATACAGTGTAGTGGCATTAATAGAGCACTAGTGAGTGCACAAATATAATCACCTTTAAACAACCTCCAGCTGGTCACCAGTTCCTGGAGAGCCTCCAAATGGTCAAAGACATCAATGACACGGACAACAGAAGCTATGAAGTGCCTGACAGCAGCAGCACATCAATGCTTATTTATGTCCTGGCACCAGAGACTGAGCCAAACAATTCCTTTCTGCCACATAATTATGCTTTGTTTTGTAATCATTGAAAGAAAGACTAGTTGTCACAAAGGCTATATCACAGCAAGATTGCATACATTTTTGTTAACTGTATCTTGCAAACAAGCTAATTTTTATGATATCTTTATAGCGAATATAAAGTTGTACCTGGGGGAAAAAATAACTGAAAATTGTTAATATTAATTATTAATATCAAATATTAAGTATTATTTATTATTAATTCAATTGAAGAAAAAAAAGTGTATTTTTGATCAAATAAATGCAGACTTGGTGAGGATAAGTGGAGGAAAGAGGATAAATTTTTTAAAAATCTTACCGACCCCAAACATTTGAACTGGAATTTGTACGTGATGGGGATTCTCATGCAAGCTACATAAATTGGCAACATTTTAAACTATATACATGAAACGTTAGATCAAATTACCTCAGATTAAACTTTTTGTACACAATGATCACATGGATCGAGATATTTTCACAGTGCTTAAGGGCAAACGTGTTTAAAAAGGCGCTGTCCTGGTGTTTGTTGATATTTAGTGCATTTGAATAATAAATCATAAGGGCCTTTTATTAAGTTATATCAGACATATTTCATTTACGCAGCTTCAACAAAGCTGCTTTAGGAATGTGTTCCAGTTATAATTTTATGAATATAGTACGAGAGATTAAAGCAGCCATACAAGATGATTTAATCTAAAGCACAGGCTTCAGTTTATTGACCATTGCACACACATGAACAGATGAGCATATTTACACAGATGTAAAAAGTCAGTACCTGCAACACATTAGAGTAGAGCTGCACATCGTGTGACTAACACACAGCTGTGTACCAGAACAAACTGCACATATACCACCATTAAAGTCCGTTCAGCTTGCTTCTGCTACTTTGGACTGGCTGGGATGCACAGGTCTCTTTAGTCTTACACTCAAGCGCTCATTCTTCATATTTTTGGAGGAGGAAATAGATTATACAAGTGTTTAAAAAGAAAAAAAGGTTTAATCCAAGTAATCACACCCATTAATAAATGGAATTCTTTTCTGGAACGGTATCTTTACAACATCTAGAAACTTCTAGTTCATCTGTTCCACTCAATATCCATCTCATAGATTCACTACTCATAAGTTCTGCTCTTAAAAGGTTCAAGATTCATTCTCAAGTATTGCAAATGCAAGAAATCCTGGTGCAAACAGGTATTACAGACACTTAATACTCTTTTATTATCTTCTCATCATTAGTTTTCCACAAAAGAAGAATTTAGCAGAATGTCTGAATTTCTCAAAGGACAAAAAAAAAAAAAGGACAATCTGTATTGGAGTTCATCATGATGCTCTGACAAAGAACATTAGGTATTTTTCAGGTATGCCACTTTTAAACCAAATTAAAAACAAAAACGAATGTGCAAATCTGCTAATAATGCTTAACTCTTATGTCTATTCAAACACACACACACTGTTCCTGTGCATTACAATACTGGGGCCTCCCCTCACATCATCCTGCACAGCAGGACATATCTGTGTCGAAGGCTTCTGATGCTACTGTCATGACCAGCCGTCATCCTCTCTTTCCACAGCCTGTGCAGTTTTCCAGCACACTTCCTGCTCCACAGTTAATGATGCCACCCTGGCCAGACAACATCCACACAACAGCAGTTTCTATACAGTTCACAAACAGACAGAAAGCAATAGATAATCTACAAACACATGGACCGGATTCTACAAAAGATCTGTTTGCGTTCCTTCATTTTCTTGGGTCATGACTCATCATGTAATCTCACTTCATCTTAAAATGAAGAATAACTAAATCATTACCTGCATCCCAATTTACATACTTCTAGTGCAAACTTAAAGCATGTACACTTTACTGAGGATGGGAAAGTACACTGTATGACAGAAAGTACCTGGACATTATGAAATTGTCTATTAAATTAAAAAGCAGTTTATGTACCCCTTGTAGAATTTATAATAATAAAAATATTATTATACATTTTACATAAGAGATTCAAGTATAAACATCACGTTGATAGAGTCGTCAAACAAAATGATGAACCAAGGGAATGTAAACTTTTGGATTGAATAACCTTTGTAATTTCACTTTTATGATTTTTTGTAGTGGAATATACTTAAATATCAGTTTAATTAATTAAAAAAAAATGCTGAACACCTTACAGATTCTGCAAAAAATATCTCAAATTATGAGAAAAGTTAAACAATTTGGGAGGCACTAATCCTCACCATCTGTTTTGTATGTAAATTGGGATGCAGGTCTAAAAGTAAAGATTTTACTGTAATGCCATTAACAGAGAATTTACTGCATGCAGATCCAACCCCATTTTTTCAGTTGCCTGTCCAGCCTGAAACCATCAAACAGAACTTGACGCCTCGTTCAATGTTCTTTCTTTTCATAGGCGTGAACATTAAAACTTCTTTTATTCATTCATCCCTTTTAAAAAGAGTCTAAAATCTGAACTCCAACTAATGTAAAAATTACACCGGTGTTGATGCGATGCTCTTCACTAATCTAGATAGGTAAAGAATTTTCAATTTATTAGAAATGGGAAGAAACGTGGAGGGTTGTACTTCTCCACATAACATGTCATGCAAAAAGTTAGGAATAAAGTCATTAGCATTTCTTTCTTTCTTTTTTTTAACAGTTTGCTCAATGCATTATGCTAGATGGCCCTACTACAAAAAGTACAGGCAATCTTCTCTTAATTTTTTGCCGTTTGTAATCCCGATGTCAAACGCATGTTATTTTAGACCTTCGTAATTAAACATGACATTTAGTTCATAAACCATTTAAACTACATAAGACAAAAAAAGAAAGAAAAATAATCTCTTTTCTTAGTCGTATTAGAAAAAGAAAGTGCACCGTATGAATGGCTCTCTTTCTTCTGAACGATAACACAAACAAGGCGTAAGAACCTTCAGAGATTCACAGTCAGAGGTCACAATGTAAGATCCAAGCACACCTCTACAGCCAATCACAAGTTACCGCACAGCTCAGATGAACAATACAGTACCAAAATACAAGGCCTCCCTCTAGTGGATGGCAAAGAGTGTCATTTTGCTCAAAAGGAGGGGAAACTACATTCAACAGGCACTTGATTGTAACTGCACAGCAACCCAGAGCCACCAGCCAGCACACCTCTGTCAGAGGCTCACAAAGAGACAAGGCAGTAAAAAGCATCAGACCCACAGGAATGTGCCGCGGACTCTTCACATCTCCTAAACAAGCGCTTGCACGTCAAGAGAGGACACAAATAAGCATGCAGGCCAGGTCATGGCAATTTTACGCCTTGCTTTACAGACAATTAAAGTATGCTTATTCTGTTGTCATGATAACCTTAGAGAAACCAGAACATGCTGCCGATATGTGATGTCAGATGCTAAGTGGTCTGATTGGCGGTAAACAGAAAAAAAAGCCTTGCACAAGAGAAGTAGATAAATAATTTAGATTTCTGTGACGATGTAAAATAAAGAGTGACAAATGAGGTAGAGACATCAAACCAGCCACTTCAGAGACAGGGGAAGTGCTGAGAGAGATCACTCTGAATGAGACATGTTAGAGAGAAGAGACTCGGGCCGTTCAACTCATCGATTCGTTCTTGTGCCGGTAGCGATGGGAGTCTAGAGGCAGCGGGGGCTCTGAATCATCCATGGGCAGGACCAATCGGGTGCCTCGGATCTCCAGCTCGTGGTCGCCAAACGCCAGCTCTCGGTCCAGAGCCTCATCAGAGTGCACAGTCACTCGTCCGACGGGAGTCCCGCTCGTGTGAGCGCCCGTTGCATCTGTGCTCACAGTGATGTCACCGTACGTCAGCGTGATGTCACTGTCATTCAGGATCAGGTCCGAGTCGCTGTCTTTCAGCTGCTCCTCATTCTGAGAGAAAACACACAGTGGTGATTTCATTGAATCCGAGCAGATTTTCTTAGGAAGCGAGTAGCTATTTAGCAAAGAGACTAATCAACCTATTACTGTTTATTAATTATGATCGTCTTGGAGCCAAAATAGGATTGATGAGGGAATAAAATCTGGTAAAATGTAATAAATGTTAGTGATTTGAATCCTAAGTTAATCGTTCAAAGTTGTTGGGGTCATTAAGATTTTTTTATTTTTTTTTAAGAAATTAATGCTTGTATTCAGCAGAAGCACATTAAATTGATCAAGTGACAAAAGACATTTATAATTTTAGTAAAAAACATTCTGTTCTTTCTCTTCATCACATCCTGAAAAAAATATATCACGGTTTTCACAAAAATATTAAGCAGCATAACATCACTGATAATAATAATAAATATTTATTCATCATATTAGAATGGTTTCTGAAGGATCATGTGTGACAGTGAAGACTAGAAACACTGAATGCTGATTACATATTAAATATATTTTAAATGATAGTAATATTTTATTTCTGTATTCTGGATCAAATAAATGCAGCCTTATTTCAAAAACATTTTACAGAATCCAAACCTTTGAACCATATGAAGGTTATTTAATCACATGCTGTTTTTAATCATCTTTTATATGTGATGTTATATTGCCAATACGAACTATGATACATTTTTATTTTACCAGTCAAGTCTGCACTAGGATAATAACAATAATAATAATGATAATAATAATAATACACAGACTCGCTCATTTATACTTTTTACAAATGACAGGCTAAGTGATTTGATTCATTCATTTATAAAAAAAAAAAAAAAAAAAGCCTACAACGATCAAAACGTAATCATGGCAATGGATAGAAAGCTCTGATTATCCTAATAACACAGCAGTAACAGATGGTTTTACGTCTCTTGTTGACTACATCAATCCACATTCACTGTCTGTTCACACCCCTCTGGATAATCAGCTCTAGGAGGGGGGTAATTTGAGTCAGCTGTTCCAGCAAATTAAATGGCAATTAAAAGTGAATTTGAGGGGTCCGTCCCTATAAACACAGATTCCGTCTGTCGCCATCTGACAGAAATGACTAGTTCCTTCAGTGTTATCTGCCTAATCCAGCTAAAACACAGAGGCAAATCTAGTACTACAGAGAATTATTAGTCCACTGCGTGCATGTAAAGTACAAACCTCATACGCCTGTGGGCTGGTGAGGCAACGTGCCAGAGGGCCACAGCAGGCTGGGAGTGTGGCAGTGAGCGGTGGGCCACTGTGGGTCAGAAAGGGCTTGAGATAACTGCAAGTCAACAGGGTTAAGGTTCTACAGAGATTTTGCATTGTATGAGAAGATGTCATGATGCATCGGACTGCATTTGCAACATTTAGGTTTCAAAACAGAACCGACACCTGAAATGACACAAATTTGTGCATGTAAACATACCTATTGTGGCACACTGCTTAGCATGCAAAATTTAAAGTTGGAGGACTGGATTGGTGTTTTTTCTCCATCTTGTAACTAATAAGAGCTACACAGCAAAGGATACTTGTGATCAAAGTTGTACCAGATCCTGAAGAACCAGGCGCTCTCATGTTTAGTGCTCCTCCTCTCCACTCCATCAGGGCCGATCTGCAGATGCACAGAGAGGAAACACATCATGACAAAGCTCTGCTCTAAAAAACCCACTGTACTTTTGTCTACAGCAGACCAAAAACACTTACAAAGTTCTCCAGATCTGTGTCTACTCCAACACTGCCAAACACAAAACAGCATTACAGCAAATGTAATAAAACACTTATGATGCACAAAAGATGCAAATAAGAACAAAAGCCATGTTTAATGAGTTCCCAATTCCCATAGTTCACTTGTGTGACTCAAAAAGGTTATTCAGGCTACAAACTAACCGGATTTTCTGACAGGACAGCATCTGAGTTGTGCCTCCACCGCAGATCCAAACGGTGAAGAAGACCACCAGCAGCGTGGTGGAGAACATCATCTGCCGCGCATACGTGGCCGTGTCCCTGATTGACAAGGCAAAGGTCATGGCGCCACGAAGACCTGGAGAGGAGAGAGGCAAGAACACCAAAAACTGGTTCATACAGACCTGACAAACCTGATTTGTTTTTCAAATCTGATCTTTCCATGGTGTGAAGTCATGAAATCAGATCCATTTTTTCGGCCAGTGCAGTCAAAACCCAGTTAATCTACATTAGCAATTACTTAAAACGGCAAGAGATGTAAGAGACTCAGTGTGGAAAGAGAGCGTGGGGAAACTGGAAATTTTGCCTTTTCTCTAATCCATCATGATATCTTGCTGCCGTGCAGAACTCAATGACGGTGACAGACGTATTACTTTACCATTTACACAATCATGCATGTCCTGTGTCCGAAACGCAGGTTTAAAAAAACAAAACCAACAACAATGGGTTCAAGCTTGACCCATTTAACCTTAACTTTTTGTTTTGGCATGTTTGGATCTTAGCTGACCATAGGAATCACCTGCAGATTTACACACAAACCTGCAAACATCATCATGTGCTGGAAGTTGGGGCTGATCTTGTATTTACGGCCCAAGTTCAAGAGGAAGGAGAGGGGGTAGATGTTCGCCGCTCTGCCCAGAAACACAGCCAGCTGGGAGAAGAGGTGTCAAGGCATGACTGCAAAAATGGAGCTAGCGCTGAACTGACAGCATCTAGACATTTTGTCCTTCCTGAGGCCTTCAGAGAGCTTGGTTCATTTAAAAGTGGTTCTGGGCTATTGATTTCTGGGAAACACAATGAGCTGTACGTCCGTGGTCATATCACTCAACAACAATACCCTGCCACTTCATTGATTGGCATTAAGTACTGCCGCCCAACATAAACACACACATGCTTTTTAATAATCAAAATCAGATTTTCCACTTGTTTTGCATTTGCTAAGAGTATTTTACCATTCTACCATTTTCTTCTGTTTATGTATTCTTTACTGAATTTTACATATTCTCAGGATACGAATGCGCCCACTATGAAGATTGGGTTGAAGACGTGGTTCTTGAAGGTAAACAATGTCAAGCCCATGTAGGAAAATATGAAGTTCTCAGCCAAGAAATTCAGAAGCTCAAATAACTGAAAGAGAGCACAATGACAAGAATTCACAGTGAGATCTTTATACTACTGTATGTATATTTCATTTTTCAAAAAATCTTACCGACCCCAAAGCGTTCAATGTTAGAATACATCATACAGACTAGGGAGTGGAATAAAACACAGCCTAAAATACTTACTTGTTTTGTCCTTTCCTGAGATTCAGGAGAAAGATTGTTAAAGGTGTAATGTGCCTGTGTCATTCCACAGAACAGAACCGCCACCACACCTGAGAAACCCAGCAAGAGGAGTAAAAACATGCATTCATTTATAAAGTTTATAATATGTTTCTAGGTAGTTTTTAGAAGACTCCGTGGGTGTCTCAAGCTCACCTGTAAATCCACATGCCTCGGCCAGTAGGAATGTGCTCCAGGACATGAGGAAGAATAGTGCCGTCTCCAGCAATGGAAAGTCCCTAAGCTTAGTGAACTTAGTAACGTGAAAAGGAGTCAACGAAAACAACTCTGGGATGAAGAAACTACTAA
Organism: Carassius carassius; assembly: GCF_963082965.1. Taxonomy (NCBI): domain Eukaryota; kingdom Metazoa; phylum Chordata; class Actinopteri; order Cypriniformes; family Cyprinidae; genus Carassius; species Carassius carassius. The sequence goes on along the minus strand of NC_081787.1, from coordinate 6,437,708 downwards.
ATGCATTATTTAACATTAGCAGTGACAATCAAATAGAAAGAAGAATGAGATCTATGCATGCCACAGGATGTATTCAAACACATCCCATTTGATAACAGTCACCAGGGTCATACAGAAATAAGCGCCATACAATATTGAACCAGTAAAGGATATCAATGCAGTTACGACTCCAGTTGCCACTCCAAGAGCAAAAGAACCACTGAAGACCCCCAGGAAGATTCCAAAGGACTTCAGCATGGCCATGGCTTCAAACGTGTGAGTGTTGTCTCCCTCAGGCTGATATGCAACAATTGACCTGGAAAAAGAACACGGATACAGTCACACACGATGTACAATATTAATCAATCTTATAAAACAACTCTAATGTCAGAAATCTAAAAGGGTAAAGAATTTTAAAGAAAGAGATTTCTCTGTTCTTCTGTTTTGCAATAATGCATCCATTTGCAGAAAACCATAACATTAACAATACAAGCAAATGTGCTAATGTTTTTGGTAACATCTGAACTCTGACACATTAATATCAGATATTACGTTTGCTCAGCAGAGCTAATCAATTTATATCCTACTGTTTCCCAGTCTCTGCAGTGTTTTCTTAAAGAGGTCATATTTTACATATTCTATCATCTATTTTTTTCCCCCTGAGGTCCATGATGTTTAATCTTTCCAGCCTATCTCTGAAAATGTGGAATCGTTCAGATCAGACTAAAATGATTTGGAACTTTATTGAAAAAAAAAAACTCATGTTGGTATACGCCAAATACCATGCGCATTACAAAAGAGTTTTGGTGAACCTTCCCATATTCTGCTCTTATAGCTTAAGAATTGTTGTCTTGCAGCTTAATTTAAATACATATTATTCCATGTATTAGGATAGAAATCACGTTCTGGGAGACCAAGGAAGATTTGATTCATCGTGATATGACCCCTTTAATGACTTTTTAAAATATACCTGATGTCCAAATGATGTGCTCAAATTAATAAATGACATTTTTAGCATTTAGGATAGGCAGGAACAAGAGAAGACTTTCTAGAGGACCACAGTATCACTCCAAACTATGAAGCAAATGGCTATCATCCAATCAGCAAATACCCACAGCTCTGCCCCATCCACACCTTCCATAACCGGGATGCTAATGAACTTCAGTTCAAATAAAGTAGAAAGGGATTCTTGTTCTTTGAGGAATGAGGCAGAACTCAGATCTTTCTTTAGCTTCATTACAGGTGCTTGGTGTGAAGCATATCTGTGGGTCATTTACTCGGCATGTTCTGGTACAGACCAGTCAATGCACACACTAAAAATCCACTCTGCAGGCTCAAAGCTAAATGTGCAGCACACCCATTGATGGGCGTTCTCAGTGTCTGGTTCCCGCCCTCGGTATAAGCCACGCCTCTAGGGCTGTGATGCCCCGCCCCACTTTGCCTTCCGTAATAAAGCAGCATGCTGGAGCAGATGAAAGGTCCAGCAGAGAAAGAATCGGATGTTAAATGAAAAGTATTAATTATTCGTTCTGCATTGGGTTTCTAAACCCAAAACAGTTATATCTCAAAATATATTATATATCTTAATAATGTGTGTGAATTAAAAAAAGCAGTCTGTATATACAGCAGTGTATAATCATGAGCAGTAGAGGACTTACGAGGACAGTACGAGAGCGACGGCATCATTCAGAACACTTTCACCAAACAGCAGCGCGTACAAGTCAGCGTCCACCTGCAGGTCATTGAAGATGGCCAGAACGGTCACTACAAAACAAAACACAAATCAACCTTCTGCTAAGCCCCGCCTTGACAAACACTACTGACCAATCCTGCTTTAGCACCTGTTGCAATCTGACATTTTGTCAGATGTACTATTCTAAAGCAATTTCTATTCAAGGATATAAACACATCATTTTCCAAATAAATGTGTTTGAAATACATCTTAAAACACCCATGATTGCATGTAGGCATTGTTACAGGGACTCTGACTGTAGTACCTGGGTCAGTGGCTGAGACAATGGCACCAAAGAAAAGGCAATCGGTGAAGAAGAAATCACCACCCAGATGGCCGATTTGCTTCATCAGCACCACACAGCCATACATTAATGACCTGAAAAACAAACCGCACACCTCTGAACGCTGGTTCTCACCCTCATCGCTGGAGCAACCACCTGACAAAAGACATTGTGTGCACTGACTGACCCAATGATGAAACAAGACACCACAGTTCCCACAAACGCATAGGCAAGAATGGAGCCCAAGTTCCTGAAGAAATGTCTCTGAAACACAGATGGAAGATTTTAAATGAATAATGAGCTTTGATTTATCTATGGTGAGCCTTACATCATCTTGTGCACACAGCATCTGCTCTGTATTAATGAATTACATGTATATATAAAAAAACTGATCTTACTCGTTTTAAACTGTATCCAGCATGAAAAATTATGGGAGGCAAGAGAATATTGAAGAAGACCTCTGGGTCAAAGGTCACCTGAAACAGAATTAGAATGATACAGTTACTGACATTTTATTTACCTTTTATAAAATGAGAAGAAATTGTAAAAATTGCACTACTGTTCAAAAGTTTGGGGTCGGTAAGGCTGTATTCATTTATAAATAAAAAGAAAAATACAGTAAAACCAGTAATATTACGAAATATGATTACAATTTCTATTTGAATATATCTTAAAATGCAGTTTATTACAGTAATGAAAAAGCTGAATTTTCAGCATTATTACTCCAGTCTTCAGTATCACATGATCCTTCAGAACTCATTTTAATATACTGATTTGCTGCTCAAGAAACAATTATTCATATCAATAACAGCTTAAAATTTCCGAAGGTTCAAAAGATCTGGATTTATTTTTAATCTGACAATCTTTTATAACATTGTTACTAACAGTATCAATTGAATGTGCCCTTGCTAAATAAAAGTATTTCTTTCCAAATTGATTTTTAAATGGATATTATTTTTTATTTTTTTTAATCTGAGCTATATCCTCTTATCAGTGGTTTGACTGGAGACAATTTAGGGCAATCAAGTCTAAATTTAGTTTAACAGGGTCCAAGGGTTAAATATGACTCATTTTATGCACATTAAAATGCATCTGAAACCAAAATTCTGCAATATGTAAACCCCAATGTTTATCTGAGATAGCAGCAGTTGTTTCATGCATCTGTCATGTGAAGGGTATGTTCAGAAAATTACTGTTTAGAAACCAACCACCCACAGATTACTTCTATCAGGCACTGAATTAGAATGTGTGAGTTGTGTGTCGAAATTAAATTATTGAAACAAAGTTAAATAAACCGGGAATTTGTTTGAAAGGTCTGGCAAACACAACTGAGTTCAGCAAAACAGACTGGCTATCAATCTCAAAACAGGTGCAAATATGAGTCATATTCAAATTAAATTCCCCAAACATTTGTGGTTGAAGTCCAGCTTTCAATTCAGTTGTAGGTCAAACGGCTGCTGTATGAGTATTGTGATGTGACATTTTACCTTGCGGAGCATCTCGTTGTCCTGAATGTCATTGACTTCACTGCCACTGATCTCTCCTTTCAGTGTGTACTCATAGAACTTACCACTGACATTCACCAGCAGTGTGGCTGGACTGGCATTGACATTACAGCTCAGTGTAATATTGTTCATGTCGCTGGGTACATGAATAGCATATCGCAGTACAACACCCACAAGCAACCCTGATGAGAGACAAAAACATTGCAATGCAATGCTTAATTAAAATGATTCAGTACTTGCTGTCATCACAAAAGCTGAAGTGATTCAACTCTCAAATCACTAGATTTTTTAAGCATCTGTTTATGTACCATGGTTATTTTTATTAGCTTATAATAAACTTTGAAATAAAGCTGCAATAATATATATATATAATTAGAAGCACATCTGAAATAAGTTTAAGTTGGAAATAAACAAAAAACTTAAAAATGTAAAATTTCTCAAGTAAAAATCAATCAATCCAAAACAGTAATATTAAAGAAAAAAATTACCAAAAAATAAAAGTGATAAATATTTTAAGAATAATTAATATATAAATTACACTAAAACTAAAATAAATGCTAACACTACAAAAATCGAATCTTAATTGAATATAACATAATAAACAAACAATATGTACATATAAATAATTGTACAACACTGTACACAAGCTCCTGAATAACCCAACTGAGAGGATTTCCAGTTGTACCTGTTTGCAAATAACCCTAAAAACATAAGTATTAATCTCTTTGCAATCAAAAGGGGTTTCCTTGACTTAAGGCTCTAACGTTAATCATTTTTTAGCTGACAACAGCAAAGCTTTTGAAATCTTGTAGCTGTGTTTTGAAACAGCCCAGCATCTGCAGCAGGAGCAGTGAGGCAGATTATCTCTTGCTGGACAGGCCCCGTTCTCCAGAGCTAAAACTCCCACACTGCCCTTTGAACAGTCCTGATAATGCATGGCGTACTTCAGCAGATCCCATGCATCTGTAGACTTTATTGCAGTAAGCATGCTGCTGACCACACAGTTCATGTGTGCGATCAAAGAGGCAGATGATCACGCCTAATCTTTCTCACCATATATCATCGCCAGTCCGGTCTCGTGCAGAAACCTGAAGCGGCGGTGTTTGAACAACCATATGGTCAAGATCGTCAGGGTGAGGAGCAGGATAAAGACCAGCAGATCGGCGCTGTCTTGCCTGTGGCTTTCTTCGGCTTTCTTCTCTGTCACGATGTTCTCCATCGCACTGTCTTCAGCTCGGCACAGGCACGAGCAGAGGGAGCTCGCCAAAACAAACAGAGACAGTCTTCTCCAAACACTCATCGCGGCGTTGATTTCACATGTAGAGCCCATGTTGGCATTTCTTTAACGTGGAAAGACAGAAGAAGAGTAATGCACTATTAGTGCTCACGCTCGCTGAACACAAGCAGTTGCATTAGCATATACAATCATAGGCTGCTGTAGATTGTTCCTGATTCCCAGCGAGGCCCTGCCCACTGCGCGTGACGTCACGTGACCATCCAAATAACGTGTTCGTGCAGTTCATAATGGGCAAACGCTGCGCATAATTGTCGATATTATTTTTTTTATTGTGCACCGTCATTGTTGAACATTGTCATATATATATATATATAATCTAATAATAGATGTTCCATCATGACAAGGGGGTTCAAATCCCCACTCACTCAATTTTTTTTGCATTGCAGTAAAACCCTCATATCTCATGCATATTCCTAAACTGTGTGAAACAGGTCAAATTCTGAAGTTAATGAGGGAGAACAGTCATGCATTTGTCACATATATAATTGAAACACACAACCTCGGGAAAAAAAGCCACTGTTTAGATCATTGTTGCAATGTTATATGCATTGTTTAGTTCATTTTTTTGTACAACAGTGTAGTTACAGTGAAATAATAAATAAATAAATGTTTAGTTTATCCTCCTGAGTACAAGAAGAAAGCCTTTTGTGAATTTCGTTATGTCATTAGATTGGTTGAAGCATAAGAAACAAAAAACATTTTTGAAAAAAAAAAAGGATATTTCAATCATATTTTATTGTATGTCCTTTGTAGAGGACACCATAACTAAGTTATAAATAAAAAAAAATAAAAAAATTAAATAGACTTGAAAGATATGTATGGGCAAAAACAATGTTTTATTATTATTATTATTATTATTATTATTATTATTATTATCATCAGTTTTTAGGATTCAGGCTATTTTTAAGTCAACTATGAAAGATATAACAGAATTATTTGATAATAACTAGTAAAGTAATATCTTAGCAACATTTAAGAATATCTCATATTTCATAAGAATATTTTCTTTCCCTTTTGACCAGCTCCCGCAAAAAAAACTGTCTGCATACTTCAGACTCAATACAAATGTAATTCTTCTCAGTGTTATAATATCACAGGTGAAAACTGGCAGAACATTAGATTAATAAACTAATAGCTAATCATTTTATGGTATCTCATGGGCAAAAAATATACAACCCGAATTCCGGAAAAGTTGGGACGTTTTTTAAATTTTAATAAAATGAAAACTAAAGGAATTTCAAATCACATGAGCCAATATTTTATTCACAATAGAACATAGATAACGTAGCAAATGTTTAAACTGAGAAAATTCACATTTTTAGCCACTTAATTAGCTCATTTAAAATTTAATGCCTGTTACAGGTCTCAAAAAAGTTGGCACGGGGGCAACAAATGGCTAAAAAAGCAAGCAGTTTTGAAAAGATTCAGCTGGGAGAACATCTAGTGATTAATTAAGTTAATTGATATCAGGTCTGTAACATGATTAGCTATAAAAGCTTTGTCTTAGAGAAGCAGAGTCTCTCAGAAGTAAAGATGGGCAGAGGCTCTCCAATCTGTGAAAGACTGCGTAAAAAAATTGTGGAAAACTTTAAAAACAATGTTCCTCAACGTCAAATTGCAAAGGCTTTGCAAATCTCATCATCTACAGTGCATAACATCATCAAAAGATTCAGAGAAACTGGAGAAATCTCTGTGCGTAAGGGACAAGGCCGGAGACCTTTATTGGATGCCCGTGGTCTTCGGGCTCTCAGACGACACTGCATCACTCATCGGCATGATTGTGTCAATGACATTACTAAATGGGCCCAGGAATACTTTCAGAAACCACTGTCGGTCACAATCCGCCGTGCCATCAGCAGATGCCAACTAAAGCTCTATCATGCAAAAAGGAAGCCATATGTGAACATGGTCCAGAAGCGCCGTCGTGTCCTGTGGGCCAAGGCTCATTTAAAATGGACTATTTCAAAGTGAAATAGTGTTTTATGGTCAGACGAGTCCAAATTTGACATTCTTGTTGGAAATCACGGACGCTGTGTCCTCCGGGCTAAAGAGGAGGGAGACCTTCCAGCATGTTATCAGCGTTCAGTTCAAAAGCCAGCATCTCTGATGGTATGGGGGTGCATAAGTGCATACGGTATGGGCAGCTTGCACGTTTTGGAAGGCTCTGTGAATGCTGAAAGGTATATAAAGGTTTTAGAGCAACATATGCTTCCCTCCAAACAACGTCTATTTCAGGGAAGGCCTTGTTTATTTCAGCAGGACAATGCAAAACCACATACTGCAGCTATAACAACAGCATGGCTTCGTCGTAGAAGAGTCCGGGTGCTAACCTGGCCTGCCTGCAGTCCAGATCTTTCACCTATAGAGAACATTTGGCGCATCATTAAACGAAAAATACGTCAAAGACGACCACGAACTCTTCAGCAGCTGGAAATCTATATAAGGCAAGAATGGGACCAAATTCCAACAGCAAAACTCCAGCAACTCATAGCCTCAATGCCCAGACGTCTTCAAACTGTTTTGAAAAGAAAAGGAGATGCTACACCATGGTAAACATGCCCCGTCCCAACTATTTTGAGACCTGTAGCAGAAATCAAAATTGAAATAAGCTCATTTTGTGCATAAAATTGTAAACTTTCTCAGTTTAAACATTTGCTATGTTATCTATGTTCTATTGTGAATAAAATATTGGCTCATGTGATTTGAAAGTCTTTTAGTTTTCATTTTATTAAAATTTAAAAAACGTCCCAACTTTTCCGGAATTCGGGTTGTATATAAAATAATAATATTAATAATAATATTTTAAATGCATTTTTCTTATTTTACAAATGATCTGCCGAGTAAGAAAAATACGGCAGTGGCTATTTACACTAAGTGGAATTAACATACTTTCTTAGCGATAGATCCTATTTACAGTAGGCTAAGTGCAAGTAGCTCTAGATGCTATTTACAGAAAAAATGTACAGTGAAAATCGTGATATATTATATTTACCATGTAAGAGTAGCAGTTCTATGCAACAGGCTAAGTGTAAATAATAATTAGATGCTAGTTACTTTATACTGGCAGATACATTCGCACCTCAGATTGTTATACATTAACAGGATGCAATAATAACAGATTGTAAATGATTATAATTATTACAATTATAAATAGTTGTATCATTATTAAACACTCGTTAGGTACATTACTTCCATTTTTAGAACATTTTGTTCATTTGTATTGAAAATAAATTCTAATGTGACATGTGATGGGAAAAGTGAGAAGAACGAGCTCTGCAAAAGCAGGACTCTAACCCAATCAATCGCGTTACAAGCTAGTTTTCCGTACCCAAAACATTACTGCCTACACCACTGAAGCCGTTATTAACATGTGTCGTATTTAACCTTATGTGTCGATAGAGGGCGGAGCTACAGTAGATTTGCACTTAGTAATTTGCACCACCCTGTGACGACTGGGTGAATGAAGGACTGGAAACAATAGGGAGTTTAACAATGTAATAAAAGTAAATAAACAAACAGGAGTACAAAGACGATGCTGAGAAGACGATAATCCAAGATGGCGGTGAGGTGGTGAGGAATCCGGGTGATGACGGTGAGAAGGCAGCAGGAGAGGATGGCACAGGAACTGCGGGGAAAGGAGCCGAAGGTAAGTCTTTGTTGCTGAGTGAAAGTGCGGAGAGTGGATGAGGTTCCGGGGAAAACACGGACATCCAAACGCATACAACACTGAAGCCAACAGACAGAGGAAGCGACATTAAACAATGTTCTCACAAACACAAGACGTGAGACAAGCCAATATATAGGGAGTGTGTAATGAGTGACAGCTGCTGCTGATGACAATTAATGGAGACGCCCACAAACTAATTAGTGCCGACGCGAAACACACAGACTTCACCACGAAGTGCAAAAACCCAGAGACCCAACTCCTCTTGGAGTTCCCAGAAGGGCCTACCTGCTGATTGTAGTCATCAATAAGGGAGTGATCCAATATGTCCCTAGCAGGTACCCAACTCCTCTCCTCCGGACCGTAACCTTCCCAGTCCACCAGGTACTGGAATCCTCATCCCCTCCGTCTCGAGTCCAGAATACGATTTACTGAATAAGTCGGTTCCCCATCTACGAGACGCGGCGGCGGGGGTAGGATTAATACGTGCATAAAACACGGGTTTAATTTTGGACACATGAAAGGCGGGGTGTATTCTCCTGTACGCTGGAGGTAGTTTGAGGCGGACTGTCACCGGACTAATGATTTTGGTGATAGTAAATGGGCCAATAAATTTGGGAGCTAATTTATTAGAAACGGAACGCAGAGGAATGTTACTAGTAGAAAGCCACACCTTTTGACCCACGACCTAAACGGGAGGCTTTGACCGGTGGCGATCGGCCTTAGCCTTAGTGCGCTCCCTCATCCGGAGCAGAGTCTCGCGGGCTCTGGTCCAGGTGCGGTGGCACCTCTGGACAAACGCGTGAGCGGAGGGAACCGCGACTTCAGATTCCAGACTGGGAAAGACTGGTGGCTGGTAACCTAAACTACACTGAAACGGAGAAAGGCCCGTAACTGACACTGGCAACAAATTGTGGGCGTACTCCACCATAGAGAGCTGTTGACTCCAGGAAGAAGGATTCTTGGAGACCAAACATCGCAACGTCCTCTCTAAATCTTGGTTGGCTCGCTCAAATTGTCCGTTACTTTGGGGATGATAACCCGAAGACAAGCTAACTGACACTCCTAGCAATTTACAAAACTCTCTCCAAAATTTGGATATAAATTGAGATCCCCTGTCAGAAACCAGTTCTACCGGGAGGCCATGAAGCCGAAAGACGTGATCTAGGACAGTGACCGCTGTCTCGTTGGCTGTCAGTAATTTGGGCAAGGGAATGAAATGTGCCGCCTTCGAGAATTGGTCCACTACAGTCAAAACGACCGTCATGCCATTAGAGGGCGGGAGGGCGGTAACAAAATCTAGAGCGATGTGGGACCAGGGTCTCGAAGGGACAGACAGCGGTTGAAGAATCCCATCAGGAGGCCAGTTAGATGACTTACCACTGGCGCAAACTGAGCAAGCCAAAACAAAATCGCGGACGTCACGAGCCATACGTGGCCACCAGAATCATTGTTTAACCAACCCATTAGTTCGAATTATCCCTGGGTGACAAGCCACATTTTTGGAACCCGGGCGGTACGATAAAGTAAACTCAAAATGACCGAAAAAAAATGCCCACCAAGCCTGCCTGGAATTGAGTCTTTTGGCAGTTCTAATGTACTCAAAATTCTTATGATCGGTCCAAACAATGAAAGGTACCCCTGAGCCTTCCAGCCAGTGACGCCACTCCTCTAATGCTAATTTGACGGCCAACAACTCTCTGTTACTAATGTCATAATTACGTTCAGCAGGAGATAATCGATGAGAAAAAAATGCGCAAGGATGTACCTTATCGTCCGAAACCACACGTTGGGACAACACTGCTCCTACCCCCACCTCTGACGCGTCGACCTCTACCACGAACTGCCGTGTGGGATCAGGGGCCACGAGGATGGGAGCCAAAACGAAGCGATTCTTGAGGTTAGTGAACGCAGCCTCATCTGTGTCCGACCACCTGAACGGAGTACTGGGAGAGGTCAAGACTGTCAGAGGTGAGGCTAGTTGGCTGAAATTGCGAATGAAACTCCGATAGAAATTGGCGAACCCCAGAAACCCCTGTAGGGCCTTACGTGAATCTGGAGATGGCCAATCTATCACAGCCTTAATCTTGTCAGGGTCCATACGTATTCCCTCGGATGAGACGATATACCCTAGGAAGGGGACAGACTGTGCATGGAATACGCATTTCTCCGCCTTGACAAAAAGCCCATTATCAAGTAGCCTCTGGAGCACTCGTCTGACGTGTTGAACGTGTTCCTGGAGAGATGAAGAAAAAATCAGTATGTCATCCAGGTAAACATATATAAACTGATCTACCATATCTCTCAACACGTCATTAACGAGTGCTTGGAAAACCCCGGGTGAGTTGGAGAGCCCGAACAGCATCACCAAGTATTCAAAGTGCCCCCTGGGGGTATTAAAGGCGGGTTTCCATTCATCCCCCTTCCTGATGCGGACCAAATGATAAGCATTACGCAAATCCAATTTTGTGAATACAGATGCTCCCTGCAACCTCTCGAAAGCTGAAGACATGAGTGGTAATAGATAGGTGTTCTTTATCGTGATGTTATTCAGCTCTCTGTAATCAATGCAAGGTCGCAGACAACCATCCTTCTTGAACCCAAAAAGAATCCCGCCCCCGCTGGAGAAGAGGAAGGATGGATGAACCCAGATGCTAAGGAATCAGAAATGTATTTCTCCATGGCCTCCCTCTCAGGAATAGAAAGAGAGTATAACTTGCCCTTAGGCGGAGACTTACCTGGCACTAAATCTATGGCACAGTCGTAGGGACGATGCGGAGGAAGAGAAGCAGCACGGGACCTACTGAACACTTCCTTCAGGTCCAGATACTCTGCGGGCACGTTTGGCAATACCATGTTCTCCTTCTGAAAGACAGAAACAGGGAAAACAGGACAAGCAGAAACCAGACAAGACTCATGACAACTTTCACTCTACAATGTGACTGTGTTGGAACCCCACTCCACTCGTGGATTATGTTTAGTTAACCAGGGGTGACCTAACACAATGGGAGAAACAGGGGAGTCCATGAGAAAAAAGGATATAGTTTTGCGATGATTGCCAGAAATGAGTAGTATGATGGGTTCTGTGTGGTGTGTGACGTGAGGCAGTTCCTGGCCATTGAGTGCGGTGACCTGGATGGGGAGAGACACAGGCAGGAAAGGAATGTTCAGGTGATGAGCGAGGAATTAATCGATGAAGTTACCTTCGGCTCCGGAGTCCAGAAGAGCGTGACAGTCGTGAGAGTGATTCTTCCACCGCAGTTTCACCGGAAGGAGGGTCGATGCTGTTGATGAGGACTTCCCAGCGGAGATCCCACCCGATAGTAGCCTCAAGTTTACTACCGGGCTGACTCTTTTACCGGGCATGAGGAGATGTTGTGTTCCGAGCCTCCACAGTATAAAGATAGTCCTTGGGACCTCCGCCATTCCCTCTCCCTCCGGGACAGCCGAGCTCTACCCACTTGCATGGGCTAGTGGTCGTCGACGGGACCAACCACATTCTCTCGACTCGAGCGCTCCCTAACTGGAGAGATGGTATGGCGCGTAGGACTGGGCTGGCGACCCAGGCGAATAATCCGTGCATCAACTCGTAAGGCCAAGTCTATTAGTCCATTAAGTGTGGGGGGCAGCTCGAGGAGGTAGATCTCCTTTTGAACACGGTCGGATAACCCATGCAGGAATCGATCCCACTGCGCTGCCTCGTTCCACTGGCACGCGGCCGCCAGGGTACGGAATTCGATGGTGTAGTCCGTGACTGACGATGTACCTTGACGAAGGTCAGAGAGCTGGTGAGCGGCCTCCCTGCCGGCCGCGGCTCGATCAAATACCCTCCTCATCTCCTCCGAGAGGGTGTGGAACGAGGCGCAACACGGATGTTGATTTTCCCACACTGCCGTCCCCCATAGGGTGGCCTTGCCCGACAGTATCGTGAGCGTAAATGCCACTTTGGATTCCTCGGTGGCGAAAGTGCGGGGCTGCAAGGCGAAGTGCATAGAACATTTATTCAAAAATGTTCTGCAAAAAGCTGGCTCACCGGAATAGTTTTCTGGCGCCGGAAGTCGCGGCTCTGGCTGGAAGTGATCCTGGGGGGTCTCCCGGGGGACGAACGGCGCAGGCGGTGTGATGGGCACAGTGGGAGAGGTGAGCTGATGGATCTGCTGGGTGAGCTCGGACACCTATGCCACCAGCGCTTGGACAGCGCGTCCGGTGTTCGAGATACTCTCCTGCTGCTGATCCATGCGTTTCACACTGCGGTGCATAAAGTCCGTGAGGGTGTTGGTGCTCGCTGCTTCCATGGTGGGTGAGAACGTTCTGTGACGACTGGGTGAATGAAGGACTGGAAACAATAGTGAGTTTAACAATGTAATAAAAGTAAATAAACAAACAGGTGTACAAAGACGAAGCTGAGAAGACGACAATCCAAGATGGTGGTGAGGTGGTGAGGAATCCGGGTGATGATGGTGAGAAGGCAGCAGGAGAGGATGGCACAGGAACTGCAGGGAATAGAGCCGAAGGTAAGTCTTTGTTGCTGAGTGAAAGTGCAGAGAGTGGATGAGGTTCTGGGGAAAACACGGACATCCAAACGCATACAACACTGAAGCCAAAAGACAGAGGAAGCGACATTAAACAACGTTCTCACAAACACAAGACGTGAGACAAGCCAATATATAGGGAGTGTGTAATGAGTGACAGCTGCTGCTGATGACAATTAACGGAGACGCCCACAAACTAATCAGTGCCGACGCGAAACACACAGACTTCACCACAAAATGCAAAAACCCAGACAGCTGGTGAGAGCTGGTGACACCACCCCCAAACCCCCAGAAATCAAGACTAAGTATCTTATATCATTTTCTTATATAGAAAAGCAATGTTTATTTTATATTTTTTTATATATATTTGTACTTGGGGGAAAAAAAAGAAGAAGAAAAAAAAACACTTAGTAAGAAGAGCATTTGTCCAGCATGCATCAATGAAGTGTTTAAAAAGGGGGAGGAGACCGAAAGAAACTCTGGGTTTATTGAAGAAAACCTGCTCCTGACCAGGTTAGGTTCATAGAGTAAGTTACTACTGTAACTGACTCTGAGTATAAGTTAGCTCTCTTTCAGAAACGGGCTTGTTAAGTTTTCACTTAACCTCCTTTGTGAAACGGGCCCCTGGTGTCCTTTACAGAAGACATTTTCAAATGATGCCCTGTTTCGTAACAAAACGGCATATTCTGATTTGAAAACCCATAACTTTTTTTAGATGTTTATTTACGACAAACTATTTGAAAATTAACCAGATTTAAATTCTAATAGCAAAACATTATCATTTTTCCCTAAGAGTGTTATTATTCTGTCAATGTCAGTCATATTCAAAGACCAAGGCAAAGAGTATAGAAGCCCAAGAGGCGAAACTCTGTTGTGTTATGGGTAACAGTCTGTAGATGGCGCTGCGGAGGCGCGGCCCCCATTATGGACTGAAAGCTGCTGAAATCGTTTGCGCCAGTTTGAGTGTAGAGGTTTTGCTGTTCGTTTTTAGAAATCTATACAAAACTTGAACTGGCTAGTAGCTAGCTAGCAAGTAGCTGGCTAGTAGTACACTAGTTTCCGAAAGATGGTCAGAGTTATTTTTTGTTCATGTGTGCATTTGCTAGATTATACACCTTTTTGACTAATGCTTCCATTCTATGTCAATGCCTCTTCTCTCACAAAAAGAAAAAAAAAAATACAAACAAACTTCTCATACACAAATGCACACACAATAAATGGTGGTGTCTAATTAATTACTGAGATCTTATTGCACCACTTCCATTTTAGTACTGTTTATAGTTCATGTGTGCACTTGCTAGATTGCACATCTTTTTTTGTACCTTTCTGCCTGTAATAGGACATTCACAGATTGTTTTTGTTCTTGCCATTGAAACGTTCACTGTGTGCACTTTCACTGAAGATGTTGAAAAACAAGTTGTTAATATTTTTGTGATATTCTTGTTAAAGGTGAACTGTCTTTAGAAATGCTCATTTATAATTTTATTTATTTATTTATTTTTCCAAATCATATATATGGTGATGGTGATGTTCACTAATGTCAAAATCAACATTTGAATTAAATCTTATTACTGTGTGTCTGCCTATATATATTATTTCATGAATTTCTGTTATTCATATAACAAGGAAAATGCATAATAGAACATAAATATTGATAGATTAAAGGTTTGCAATAATTTTATAATTGTATCTTTGCAAACCGTAAGTGGTAGGCTAATGAAGCCGATTCGGTGGGGGACATACCCTTACAAAAAAGTGCTATAGGAATCTTATATTAGGAATCAAAATATTATAGTAATCTTATAGGAATACTAGGCCTATAGTAATCTGGGACATACTACAGAAGTACGATAAGACTACTATAGAAATACTATAGCAGCTTTAAAATATTATAGAGGTATTACAGAACATCACAGAAGTATGTTATGTTCTGTAATACCTCTATAATATCCTAGAGCCACTATAGTCTTTCTATAGTAGTCTTATAGTACTTACATAGTAATATTTTGTCCCAAAATACTATTTTCCTAAGGGTAATTAGGCCATGCATAACCAACACATAGACGTACATTTTCTGTCATTTAACGTCAGTCATCCTCATTAATGTATTTTAAATTGTTTTCATATTTAGATATGATGGCCAGAAAAAATTAAGTTCTGTTAAGTTTTTGTTATGTTAAGTTTTCAGTGCCATTGACTCCCATTATTTCTCGGCGTTTTCCTTCAGTTTTCAGTCCATAATGGCGGCCGCGCAGTCCCGTCATGGGGGCAACTGTTGCTATGGAGCGTTCTAGGAGAGGTATTGTTTACGATCAAACCTCCAAACATTTGATATCTCTAAAGCCCTGAATGTGCTCTGTACAGGACATCCCCACTGTGGCATGAAGGGTTTTTAGAGAAATTTACTCAAATATAATGTGCTCTACAGAGAAAAGAAGTCTATGCTGGGTCCAAGGAGTATATGTTTAAACTAGTGCTGTCAAACGTTTAATTGCATCCAAAATAAAAGTTTTGTTCACATAATATATGAGTGTGTGCTGTCTATATTTATTATGTATATGTAAATACAAACACATGTGTGTATATATTTAAGAAAAATATGCAATGTTTATATATTAAATATATTTATATATAAGTTATATGAATATAAATATATACATGCTAATATTTTTCTAAAAATATACTGTATGTGTGTGCTTTTGTATATACATAATAAATATACACAGCGCAAACACATATATTATGTAAACAAAAACTATTTTTTTGGATGCGATTAGTCGCGATTTAAGAATATTTTATTCGTTATTTAAACAAATATGTAAGTGTTACACATAGAACAAAGAAGATAATACGTTTTGAATGATTACATTTCTGTAAAGATGTACAGCTTTGGATTTTTTGTCAAATTCAATTTATATTTCATTGTGGAGACTATTGTGCTAAAATTCACATTGTAAATTGTATGTTAGTACCTCACACTAAAGAGATAATTATTTTTGTAAATATTCTTCTGTTCTGTTATATACGCTGTGTCCCTTTAAATGCACGTTTAAAGTAGCAGTGAGCAACCGGAAGTGCGATTAGTGCGGCGGTGATGACGCAGCGCTCATTGAGGACTGCTTCACGCGCCTCGATCGGTTGTGCTCGAGTGAAAATGGCCTCGTCCTTCTGGAAAGGTGTTGTCGGTGTAGGCCTTTTCGCCCTGGCACACGCAGCTTTTTCAGCGGCACAGCGTAAGTATCGTTCATCCGGAAGCGGGAGGTAACGGATGGACATGTTGTTGTTCAGTAAGCTGTAGCTGATCGCGGTGCGGCCTCTCCGCGGAGCTCAGTGTGCAGGACAGCTTCAGCTGCACTCAAACCCGAGCGAGGCTGCCTGTCTAGACTGAATGTTGGCGAACGTTCGAACAGAACATTCTATCCAAGAACGCTTTATAGGTGACGTAGGCAGCTCGCACAGCCGTTATAACATCACAATCCACGCTTGAGAAGTTATTTCCTTCCGTGAATCGCTGATCATGTCAGTCTGAGACTTGGGGAAATATCAGTGTTTGTGTGGAGTTTTATCGAGGCGTTTATGTAACACATTGTGCTTGGTCTTTTAGAAGTAACGTTAATTCAATTATCTTTACTCTGCAAACGTGTCGTATTCAGACTTTTCTCCAAAGACTGTTTTGAGTAACCATCATATAAAATCATCCGCTATTTCTTTTGTAGCAATATCCGATTTGTTCGTTTGAGTCGGATCTTTTCATTGAACTGATTTGTTCACTTATCGCTCTATGGTTTCCCAAAAGTATCTATCTATGGTCGCAAGTTCCGTCGTTTTTAT
Organism: Carassius carassius; assembly: GCF_963082965.1. Classification (NCBI taxonomy): domain Eukaryota; kingdom Metazoa; phylum Chordata; class Actinopteri; order Cypriniformes; family Cyprinidae; genus Carassius; species Carassius carassius. The sequence goes on along the minus strand of NC_081787.1, from coordinate 6,420,885 downwards.
ACTCTATGGTTGTTATAAATAGAGTTCTAATGAAGCAATGGAGCTTTTGGGGAACGCACTCCTGAACGATTCAGTAACTTGGTCGATTGAATCGTTTGGCGGTTTTCGATTCACTGAACCGAGAAGGGTCTCTTCTGAACATACTGACTCGTAATGAACTGACAACCGACGAATTAATTTTTTAAAAAACCTTTATTAATAAAAATAAAAAACAGCCATTATCATTATTAAATACAATAAACACAATCAAAAATAAATTAAAATATATTTAACTTAAATTATTAGTAGTTAATAATATATCTTATTAAATGTATCTGTATTGTTTTGCTTATATTGAAATTAATAAAAGCAAATTCGAAAAAATTATACTTAAAAGGCATTTATTAATAATAAGCAGCAAGTTATTTCAAGTCATTCGTTTTTCAGCTGCTTTAAATGCAACAAAATTTGGAGCAACTTTACCAAATCTACATTTGTGTAAATAAAATGTACTGCTAAGCAAAACATTATTCTACAAAACTTCATCCCCTTGGTTTCGAATAAAACAACAAACATAATGTGGTTATCAAAACAAGGCCAAATTGAGGATTTAATTATTTAATGTATTTTTTTGGATGAATTGAAGCATTGCTTCACTAACTGAAGTTTGACACATGAAATGACAATAAACACTCTTAAATAATAAATCATAATCCAAAATAATACTAAAAAGCAAAAAAAGTTTCTAATTCAATATGCTTGGCATATAATGTTAAGCTAGGTAGCGTGGTTATGATGATGTTTTTAACCGACTCTTTGAGACGAATTGTTCATAAGAACCGATTCACATAAACAACTCTGGCTTCCCATGACAAGATGCAAACCATTAGCAGTAGTGACATTTTTTTGCATGTACAATCACTTGCAAAAAGCTTTGAATTATATGCCAAGCATATATAATTAGAAACCTGAGCAAACATGAAAATGTCAAGAGGCTGTGAACTTTTAAAAACTTTTAATGCAAACGATTACGGTTGGTCATGTTGTGCTTTGTGTGTGTGTGTGTGTGTGTGCGCACACCATTTGAATTAACTACATGTAATTGCTATAAATTTAAGGTTATTAGTGCTTGGTTTTGGATTAGAAACTTGAAATAATCCATAATTTACTAATATATTACTATAGTAAATGTAACTATGACACTTTAAAATGAAGTGTTAGCCTTTTTGCATTTAAAGTGCTGTTGCTGCAAAATCAATTATAGACTTTTGTTTAGATAGAATGATTTAATGCCTCACACATCCAAAAAAAAGATTTTTTTCTTTTTCCAGACCGATCCTACCTGCGACTGACAGAAAAAGAGAATGAAACATTACCTATAGATGTAAGTTGCAATCAGCTACAAGACACCGATCATATTGTTGTTTTCCTCGATGCAGCTTCTCTTGTGTTGTGTTTTCAGATAGTGTTGCAGACCTTGTTAGCGTTCGTGATCACTTGTTACGGCATAGTTCACATCTCAGGAGAATTCAAAGACATGGATGCTTCTTCAGAGCTCAAAAACAAGTAAGCACATGCAGATGTGTTTTTCTGAGATCATAAAGTAACACCTGGCTGTTTCAGAAATATGCTGTTCCGGATGATGCATTATAAGCTTTCTTGTCTCTTTTGCCTTAACAGGACATTTGACACATTGAGAAATCACCCTTCGTTCTACCTGTTCAATCACAGAGGCCGAGTGCTCTTCCGCCCTCCAGAGCAAGAGGCCTCCACTCCCAGCGCCCAGGCCTTGCCCTCCAATCCCCTGAGGTTACGCAAGCTGGAAAATTATCATTGAGACTGGCCTTCAGTGGGCTGCCTTGCCTGGTTTCGTTTTTTTATTTTTCTTAAATTAATTTGTTTGCTCCTCAGTTTGTAAGAGGAAAATAAGCATATTTTCCTGTCTATGTATATGTGAATATGCTGTACAAACATGCATCTATTGTGGTTACTATTTTGTCAATGGACTGTGCCAACTCCTTTTCCAGCCGATATGTTTGTAAATACTTGTTATTGCCTGGGAGTCTTAAGTCAGTAGGTTACGGCTGTAGCCCTCCGCTTGGCTGTCACAGACAGGGCACAAATCCTGCCATGTACATTGTCGGTTTGCCATGTTTTTGGCTGAACTGACCCTAACTGCAACCGGTTCTTCCCTGTCCCCATCTGAATTGAGGTCAATATTGTGGACCATAAATTATATTAGTGTTCAGAAGCGGAAGATTTGATTTACTGAACTTTAAATTTATAATACTGAAATTAATTAAAACTATTAAAACATGTCTGAGCTAGGCCACAATAGATTGTAGATTAATAGCAATTCTAACAATACTGTGAACACTCAGTGGGAATGAATGGTACATTTTTGTTTTCTTGAGGAGGGGGGGGGGGCAATATTTTCTGATTTATTTCATGTTGAGTCACAACTCCTTATTTTCACCTTAATAAAAGCTGAAATGTTCTTGATGAATTTGCAATTTGGATTTTTGCTGCTTTATTTTGTAATTATAGTCTATTATGATATCTGGCGACCTGCTAACCCACTAAAAGCTTTTATTTTGTGCTACAAACCATTTTATGTATCTGGAGCAGACATGGACATGGGTGTGGTAAATCAGCCTGGTTATCCATTGTTTTGTGTGTAAGTAGAGGATGGCCGGTTGAAATGGTCCAGTTTAAGCCTGTAATTATACTAATCCTTCACTAAGCCACTTTTTTTTTGTGCTAGAGGAGACCTGCTAAGTACCAGCAATGGCAACCCCCTTATCCCAGCACTGTTTAGTCTGCTCTTCTGGTATTAATTGCTGCTTGTGTGACATTGTTTTAAACATGGAGGTCATATTTCCTTTGTGGGATAATTCCTGTTTGTTGTCAGTATGACTTCAGAGTAGTTGCATTGCTGTAGTTTTGATATATCAACATGAATCAATCACTGAGGTTGAAAGTCTTAGGTAGGTTAACATTTTAGATTGTTATCTATAATTGGTCCGAGGTTTGATCATTTCTACAGCTGTATTTAGAGTTGTAGTTGTGGCAAGATGTCTCAGTTTGCCTCATAAGTGCTTGTTAGTTTTGATTTGCAATGGCTGATTTACTGCAGGGTGCAGTTACATCGCAACATCATTGTGAGGCTGATAAAAAAATATTTTTTTATTATGTGGTATATACTAGATTGGGGATAGACAACAATGGTCCTGCAGTGCCAATGTCCTTCAGAGTTTAGCTCCAACCCTAATCAAACACATCTGATGAAGCTAACCAATTACTAAAGCGAAAGGCAGGTGAGGCAGGTTTTTTATTCAGGGTTGTAGGACAGCATCACTCCAGAACCAATGTGAGAGATACAGGTGTTAGAAGAGACAAGGCCACCAAATGTAGAACATTGCATCAGTACAAAAACATGACAAGATGGAAACCAACCCTTTTCAAGATTGGAACGAGAACAGCTGCTTACAGGATTACATGGTTGTAGTGTTTTGTGTTTTTAATGGATGAAAACAATAAGCATTTAGACTTGAAAGATAAAGAAAAACAAAAAAGATAAAGAAAAAAATTAGTATAAAATCTTGTCTGCAGAACACCTACATTTCAACCAAAGTACAATTCATTTCAAACACTTGTGTGTTCTGTGCAAAATGTCCACATTAAAGACCGCTTTATATAATACACTAACTTTCAAAAGTTTGGGCTAAGTAATTTTTTTTAAGTATCTTATACTCAACTCGGGGCTGCATTTAGTTAAACAAAAAAATACAGTAATACTGTGACATATTATTCCAACTTAATATTTTCAAATGTATTAATTTAAGCATCATTACTCCAGTCTTCAGTGTCACATGATACTTCAGAAATCATTCCGATATGCTGATCTGGTGCTCAAGAAAGATATCTTATTAACTGTTTTGACAACAGTTGGGCTACTTAATATAATATTGGCCACCAATAATATTTCAGGATAGTTTAATGAATAGAAAGTTCAAAATATCAGCATTAATTTGAAAAATAAATATTTTGTAACTTGATAAATTTAATGCATTCTTGCTGAATAAAATATTATTGTCCACACATGACAAAATTATGTATAAATTATATATAAAATTACACAATGCACACATTTTCTTTGTATTTTTTGTTTTTATTATTTTTCATTGTTTTATTTTTTAAAAATCATAAAACTTTGTCTATATAATATCAGTTTACAAAACATTTTATACAATTCTTATAAAATATTTGTATGTTCTTGTAGCAATACCATCCAAAAATAATCTATATCATTTATGAACATTAAAAAGTAATATACATCTGTTTTTAAAAATGAACAAAACAAACAAGAGTGGGGTCACTGATGTAGGTTGTGTCTGTGCAATGAAACCAAGCGTAGGATGATGAAAAATGTCATACTGGACAGAATCTAAACTCGCACCATGGTTGGCATTTCCCATTTGTGTGACGAGCCAAGCGTGTTTTTCCTTTCGGACAGGGTGCTTTATTGGACACTATTGCTTATAGGACACTGAGTGATGCTAATCTATGTGACATTACATATCACCACGAATATAACAACAAGCCAGCTACCAAATCTCACACTGAATCTCCGATGTCATTAGGAAAAAAATCATCATTAACTGTAAAAACTTGTTTTCCACAGTTCATTAGTCAAATCGAGCTTGCCGTACTTAAGATTGTAGGGTTATTGCTCTTGGGAAGTCTTTAAAGGTCCAACTATGTTGTTAACCCCATTACTTGTGAGCATTTCATGCAAACACAAATCCATCATAGATTTTCCATACTTTAATCAACTCTGAACTCTCCATTGATATCAAATAACAGTGGACAGACATAATATATAAATATAGTTCATGTGACAGACGCTGACCTCTGCCTTGGATGACCCTGTAAAATTACACAGTGGGTGAGGCTTGGCTTTTCTGGAGTGTGCTTATTCATCTTCATTATTTAAGGGTTAAATTACGGTCATTATCAGGCCTGGAAAGCCTGCAAATTGACAGAAAACCCCGTTAAACCTGGAGCGCCTCTCTCTTTTGTGAGCACTCTTTCAGAGTTGTGACACAATTTCAGTAACTGGAAGTGCCTGGACCGGAGCGTGAGCCAGACAGGCCTCCATCCTCCCTAATTTACTCTCTCCCTCGATAGATCTCCTCATAAAGCGCAGTACTGAGGATGATGGGTCGGCCCGTGTGCTGCTTCCCTGTCGTCTCGTGTGTGTCTCAGCGGTGAGATGTGACATCCCACTATCTGCTGTGGACGTTGTTGAGTTGTGTGGGCAGCATCTGTCTGTCTTCTATCTCCTCAAGAGCGCTCTCCAGCTGCTGTATCAGCACACGCTTCTTAAACCTGAGAGAGAGACAGCTATTTAGCTGGATTATGTGACATTATATTATATATAATAATTCAAGCATACTTTACAAACTAACAAGTTACTTTGAGAAACAAAATAGCATATTATTAACTGCTTTCAGAGAATATGTCTTAAACATTTGTTTTCTTTCTAGGTTGACAATGTTTCTTTGCAAAGCATGAATGTAACAAAACGTAGTATATTTTTTATGCAAATTTGCTTGTGAAGTAAATTTATTTTGTTTTAAGAATATTTAGGTATGTTTACAAGACAAAATTACTGATTAAGCTTTTTTTTGCAGTCTATCAGTGAGCTTCTGTACTAATGTTGGAGAGAATTGGGGTTGATTTAATAATGCAGTCAGAAAGTAGGAGAGATGGGGAAAGTGACTTCATAATATGAGTCCAATCTGAGCCAACGTTTCTCTACATGACTCAAAATGATGTGAAAAAAAAAAAAGTGAAGTGACATTCAGCCAAGTATGGTGACCCATACTCAGAATTTGTGCTCTGCATTTAACCCATCCGAAATGCACACACACAGAGCAGTGAACACACACACACACACTGTGAGCACACACCCGGAGCAGTGGGCAGCCATTTATGCTGCGGCGCCCGGGGAGCAGTTGGGGGTTCGATGCCTTGCTCAAGGGCACCTAAGTCGTGGTATTGAAGGTGGAGAGAGAACTGTACATGCCGGCCCGGGACTCAAACTCACAACCTTTCGATTGGGAGTCCGACTCTCTAACCATTAGGCCACGACTTCCCCCCTGATAATTAAGAATTTTAATAATTATAACTGAACTATAATAAACATAGACAAATAAGTGAACATGAAGAAGCAGGTGACCAGTGTTATCATTGTAAATTAAAACTGAAACTTTGAAATAAAGCTGAAAAAAGATTAGGTGCAAAACTTAAAGGCATAGTTCACCCAAAACTTTAAAAACTGTCATCATTTACTCACTCTGAAGACTTAAGGAAATCTGTTCATCATTTAAAGTGATCACATCTTTCCACAAGACTTGGATTAAACCGCTTGATTCATATGGATAGGTTTTACGACACCTTTATGACCTTTTTGGGTCTTCTAAGTTTTGGTTACCTGGCCTTTCAATGGAGGGTGAGAAACCTCTCAATATCTTAATTTGTGTTTCTATAACCAAAATCTTATGGGTTTGGAAAGACATGAGGTTGAGTAAACGATGACAGTATTTTCAAATTAGGGTGAACTATATCTTTAAGGTTTAAAGGGTTACTTCGGCCCAAAATGAAAATTTTGTCATTAATTACTTACCCCCATGTCTCCCAAATCCATAAAAGCTCTTATGTGTCCTCCACGCCACAAGGATGCGCTGTTTCTACGTGTATTTAGCTTTGATTTGAAATAATACAGCGCATCTTTGTGGCGCGGAGGACACAGAAGAGCATACGCCGCACGGTGATATGGAGCAACACAGAGGAGGCCGTTGACAAAGGAATTATTGAATAAAGTCGTTAATTTTGGTTTCTTCACATACAAAAAGTGTTCCCGTCGCTTCATTTAACCCAGATTGCACATCTGATGGCAGATGAAGTATTTGGACGACAACTTTTCATACCTTTCGTGGACCTTGACCTTCTTATTTACTTGGCAGTCTATGGCACAGTCTCAAGCCTCCAGGTTTTCATCCAAAATATCTTAAATTGTGTTCTGAAGACGAACAGAGCTTTTACGGGTTCGGGACGACATGGGGTTAAGTGATTAATGACTAAATTTTCATTTTGGGGTGGACCCTTTTGGTGTAACCCTTTAACTTAGAAAACTTAAATAAAAATAAGAAATGTTGCCTTGGCTACTAACTGAAATAAAATAAGCTGAAGTACTAAAATCACTGAAACTAAAAAACTATATATACAGTACAGACCAAAAGTTTGGACACACCTTCTCATTCAAAGAGTTTTCTTTATTTTCATGACTATGAAAATTTTAGAGTCACACTGAAGGCATCAAGGGCTATTTGACCAAGAAGGAGAGTGATGGGGTGCTGCGCCAGATGACCTGGCCTCCACAGTCACCGGACCTGAACCCAATCGAGATGGTTTAGGGGTGAGCTGGACCGCAGACAGAAGACAAAAGGGCCAACAAGTGCTAAGCATCTCTCGGGGAACTCATTCAAGACTGTTGGAAGACCATTTCAGGTGACTACCTCTTGAAGCTCATCAAGAGAATGCCAAGAGTGTGCAAAGCAGTAATCAAAGCAAAAGGTGGCTACTTTGAAGAACCTACAATATGACAGTGTGCCTTCAGTGTGAATCTACAATTTTCATAGTCATGAAAATAAAGAAAACTCTTTGAATGAGAAGGTGTGTCCAAACTTTTGGTCTGTACATATATATATATATATATATATATATATATATATACACACACACATACATACATACACACATATATATATATATATATATATATGTAATAATAAACCTTCCTATTCATCCGGAAGAAGGAGGCGGGAACCGGCGGACAATCAAAAACATTTTAATAACAAAATAAACACAAAACAGCGCACCAGCCCCTCACGGACGACTGGTGCGCATAAAATAAAAACCAAAACACAACTAAAAGCCCAGGCCTGGTCCTCTCTCGTCCTTCACTGTCGTCGCTCCAGTTTTATATCCTTCCATCTCCTCCATGGGCCTCGAGACCGGTGGGACGAACAGGTGTAGTTCATCTCCAATCACTCCCCCGGCCTCGCTCCCATGTCCCTCGGCCCCGCCCCACTCGTCACATACCCCCATCGCCCCTCGCAGGCCGGGGGGTACTCCCGAGACTGCGCTCTACTCCCCCCCCCCCCCCCCTCCCTCCGGGGGGGCCGCTCCCGGGGACCTGCGGGAACCTGGGGTAGGACAGGCGAGGCGAGAGAAAAGGAGATGGAAGGAGGAGCGACAGAGACGAGAGAGGGGAGAGAGGAAAAAAAAAAAAAAAAATTCCGGTTCCCAGACGCACCGCTGCTCGGCCCTCCACCAGCTGGGCGATCTCCTCCGCGGTGCCTGGCGGTGGCACTGGACGGCCCTCGGCGGACGGCACGACACTCCTCCGCCGCCCGGTGGACGGCGACGGCTCCTCCGGTTTTGGGCAGCCGGCAGGAGTCCCCCGTTCCCTGCTCCTCCCCGTTCCGGCGGATGGCAGCAGGCTCCGGCCACCTGGCGAACGGCGCCGACTCCTCCGCTCCCTCACGGACGGCAGCCGTCTCTCCACATCGTGGGCGGCCGGTAGCGAGCTCGCCCGTCCCCGGCAACTCGCTCCAGCCCACCGCCTCGAGCGTCCATGGCGGCACACTCCTCGCCAGCTCGTTGGCACCGCGGATTCACCACAGCGGCGAGGGATCTTCAGCAGCGCGTCCCTCCTTCTCCCGGGCTTCGGCACCACTGTAATAATAAACCTTCCTATTCATCCGGAAGAAGGAGGCGGGAACCGGCGGACAATCAAAAACATTTTAATAACAAAATAAACACAAAACAGCGCACCAGCCCCTCACGGACGACTGGTGCGCATAAAATAAAAACCAAAACACAACTAAAAGCCCAGGCCTGGTCCTCTCTCGTCCTTCACTTTCGTCGCTCCAGTTTTATATCCTTCCATCTCCTCCATGGGCCTCGAGACCGGTGGGACGAACAGGTGTAGTTCATCTCCAATCACTCCCCCGGCCTCGCTCCCATGTCCCTCGGCCCCGCCCCACTCGTCACAATATATATATAAATAACAATAATAAGAAATATATCAATAAAAAGAAGCACGTAACAAAATTACTAAAATTTAAACTAAGATTTGAGATTTAAACTAAAACCACACTGCAGGGGATATGTAGAAATATGCTCGTTAGAGAGCAGTGGGGGAATGATCCGTTTGTCTGTTTATTTCAGCGATGGCTGAGGAAGTGTTTAGGAAACCTGTGTCATTGGTGAGATGTGAAAGGCATGTGAGCGTTTGAAGAGAGCTCTCACCTGGCTGCCTCTTTGATGGCATGATGAATAAAGTACCTCTGCACTGAAGCTGGCCCCTTCACCTCCTCCAGTAACCTGAATATAGCCTCGTAATCTGAACAAAAAAATAAGCAATTCAGTTTAGCTTTATTAATTCCTAAAATACATAAACTCTTTCATAGTGCAAGTGCACTTGATTTAAGCTAGAGAATAATTGGAAATGAAGCAATAAGAAATGAATTGCATGAATAATTAATTTGGCCTTATATCCAGATACTCACTGCGGCCAGGCTTGCGGACTTCTTTGATGACCCGAGTGCGCAGCTCTGCGTTACTCCCCTCCAGGGGAATCATAACAATTGTGCCCAGAGTGTCTCCTCCATTGCCCTCCAGATCCTCCTGGCCTGGAGGACTCAGGTCCTCACAGTTTTGTGTGAGATCGGAGGGTCTCTCATCCAGACAGTTCTCCAGTCCTATTCCCTCCTCCTCACTGTCTGGTGTTCCCTCCTCTCCTCTGTCCTCCACAGGTGCAGGTTCTCCTCCCTCTTCATCCACTCCTCCAGGCCACCCGTCTCCAGCCTCCCCGCCTGGCGCTCGCTCACCGTTGCTTTCTGTGTCTCCTACAATGTTTCCCTCAGCTCCTGTAGGAGAAAATATATGATGGTATATTATTATTTATATTTATGGTAAATTTTTCAATATACTCTGTTTGGAATACCATGTTTGGAATACTATGTTTGGAATACCATACTACTCGTTTGATTTCTGCAGTATATAGTAGATACACCACCATTCAAAAGTTTGTGTGTCAGTTTTATGAAGGCTTTTTGAAAGAAAGTAAGACATTTTTATTTAGGAAGAATGCATTAAATAGATCAAAAGTGACAGTTAAGACATTTATAATGACACAAGGGATTTCTATTTCAAATAAATGCTGCTCTTTTGAAATTTCTATTCATCAAAAAAATATTAAGCAGCATTGATTTTAATATGAAATATTCTTTGAGCATCAAATCAACACATTAGAATGATTTCTGAAGGATCATGTGACACTGAAGACTGGAGTAATGATACTGAAAATTCAGCTTTCCATTAAAGAAATATATATATACATATATCCAATTTAACATAATTTTTAAAAAACATTAAAACACAAACTTCAAAGTACTTGACCAGATGTATTTACAGACGTGATATTAGATACTATAATATCCATTATTTGATCAGACTGAAAATGACATGTACTTATTATAGTAATAACAATAAATGCATAATTACATGCAATTAACCCTAAACCAAATGCTAATCCTAAACCTATTTTACATACACGTTGTTAATTAATATTACACAAAACGTAAGTGCATATTTACACTGTAACAAGAACACCTTAAAATAAAGTATAACTTAACATTTTATTTGCAAGATAAAACTGGATGCTACAAACATGCAATTTGATGAGGTCCTGTGACAACAAAGTAGCATACTACAGTTTGAAAGCATGGAATAATGCCTACTCTTACAATAAAAAAATTAATAAAATAGTAGGCGGTATGCAGTGTGTAAGTATTAAGTACACAGCAAGCTAAGAATCAGTTATCTGTGAGAGGACTTTACCTTTGTGTAGTGGGATGGGTTTTATGATTCCTTGCTGGCCCTGAGTCCCTGCAGGGCCCTTGCCCAGGACATGATTGGTTATTATTGGAGGAGTTTGGGGTCTCCGCAGCAGAGGGGACATACTCCTCCTCCTCTTCATGGCAGTGCCTGAGTTAAGATCCCCAGTGTTACCCCGCTTCTTATTTTGCGGGCCTGTCACAAACTCATCTGCTTCATCGATCATCATTCCCTGTTGTTGGAAGAAGAGGGAAAACTTAGCATCTAAGGCACCTCAGTTTTGACTTCTAATTTTCATTCTCAAAGGTCGACCCTTTCCACATTTGCGAGGTTCTCAGAAGCAGAAGTGGTTGGGGGAACTTTAAGTGGTGAAAAAAGCAAAAGAAAACCTTCATGATAGTATTTCTATGACTTTCCAGAAGAGTCCAAAATATCAAGAGCTTGATTACGAAGGCCAGAAGAGAGAAAGATGTCAAATTTGCCAACATTCCCTCAGCCGTTGAAATAGAAACACCCACACAGCAGGAACTAGATGTTTGAAATTGAATGGCAAACTAACAGTATAATACAAAGTATAGTGCTATAAATATACACTGGAAACGCATCATCACAGTCTGTGAAAAGGGTCCATAGGTTTGACATGCAAGCACCTTCTTGTCCTGCTTGAATGGGTTGCCAAATGTGTGCAGTCGTTTGGGCTGGTCCGGATCAATCTCCCGCAGAGGTGATGGCATCATCTTCAAATACTCCTGATAATTTCCCATCTGCCCCACTGGAATACTGTGCAAGCAGTCTGCAGAATCATGGAAAAATATTTAATAATAAACAAATATTAGGAGAACATTTTTGATGTCATGTAAACATCAGAAATGTCAACCTAGTGAAAAGAAAACAGATATTCTTGTTGTTATGCTAAATGCATATGGCCATTGTAAATATCCACCAAAACAAAAGGGTTATTTTTTGTTCCTTGCTGTGTCATCAAAAAAAAAAGCAAACCTCTATAGTGTAAAGCAGGGGTTTTCAAACTGTGGGTCGCGACCCACTTGTGGGTCACAGAATGGAACAAGGTGGGTCGCACAAAGTCACTTGGCTGCAGCTAAATTTGCGTTTCAATGACACACACACACACAGTTCAGTCTAGGGCTGCACGAAAGTGACGAGTGGGAACGGTGCGAGGCCGGTGGAGTGATTGGAATTGAGCGACACCTGCTCGACTCACCAGTCTCGAGAACCACGGAGGAGATCGGAAGGATACAAAAGAGGAGCGTCCGTCTCCCCGGCAACTCACTCCAGCCCACCGCCTCGAGCATCCTCCTTCGCCCTGCTCGATGGCACTGCGGATTCACCTCAGTGCCGAGGGATCTTCGGCACCGCGTCCCTCCTTCCTCCCAGGCTTCGGCACCAGTCTAACACATTAAAAACTTCTCAATCACGGGAAGGAGGAGGCGGGAACCGGGAACCCACTCGTCACAATGATATAGCCCACCAACATTAATAAGGACTGCAATATCCTTAGTGTGATTTTCGAATTGCAATTAAGTCCGCGTGCTTTGCGTGTTTTGAAGCGCGGGCGCGCACGAGTTGTAATAACAGTGAAGGTCTCAGAGCAATGTCATTAAAAGGTTCAATCGGTCCGCATTATTAAAAGAGAAAAACTTGCTCACTTCAATACACTATATTCCGCATGAGATTGCATACACCAGAAAACAAATGTTACGAAAACGGTTTCAGGTAGGCCATGTTCATTCATTTCTATCGTCCGTTTGAGCTCTGTGCACTTTTTTCGTTCGGGAAACGGTTTGTAAAAAGCATTTCACATGTACAGGGTGAGCAGTGCACAAACGCAGGGTTAATTGTAACACTACAAGATTTAAACATTTCCACATAACAAAATGCACAAAAAAATAATGCAATACTCCTTGACGTATCATCTCTTTTTAGAGAAAAATTTGCCAAAGTTCAGAAATCTTTTGAAGATATTGCTGAACATTAATTTAACCATTGCTAAAATAAATTTCTGCCTGAACTTAATGTCATCCAGTTTTTTTTTTTTTTGTTTATTTAAAACGAGACACATGTTTATTATTATTTTTTACCTATTTCACAATTATTTTAATCTCCAAACAGTTTTAGATAGTTCTGCTTTGCTTCTTATGCTTTTTCTAAAAAAAGTGTTGGATTGTGCTCCGTTCTCACCGACACACACGGAAGGATCGTGAATGCATTTTCTGCAACAAAACACAGCAGCGCAGATTACAGTTCACTGGAGTGAGCCTGTTTAACGTTTTTATGGACACTACATATTCTAAAGTCTGTAAACAAAAATTAAAACTTAAATATTAATAGTGATTTTTTTCAGGTGTAGGCCTACTCTAAAATAAAAAGTTTTTTTTTCTTAAATACTTCATTTCTGTCATCAAACTTTTAAGTAAGATTAGGCTTAAAGTAATATCAACCTTTTTTTTCCTCAAATATTGTGGTGGGTCATGAAATAGATTACACTTGTCTAGGTGGGTCGTGGAATGGAAAAGTTTGGGAACCACTGGTGTAAAGGAATGGTCACATTTACCGTTTTTGTGGGTGAAACCCTCTCGTTTAAATAGAAATCGACCATGAATTTTGTGAGTTTAAAAGATTTCCCCATGCAAATTTCGCTGAGGGTTCAAGTTTTAAGGTGTGAGCTGTGCTTCATACATCTATACAATTGAAAATAGACAACTGCTCTTTTTTGCCCTTGAAAATTAGCTGAAACTTTTCTTTTGTGCCTGCATCTTAAGTCATGTTTGGCAAATTTGAACAGTTATGAAGGTTCACTTTGCAAAATATAATTTTTGTCTTTGGTACAATTACCATCATCCTGGCCTCTGATGAGCTTCTGTGTTGTCCTCAAAAGGTTGAAACGCATCCGAGTCACTTGATCTACAAGGTTCCGTCGTGGAATATCGTAAGCGTTCCTATAGGCCTGGGGCTTCAAATCCTTCAGGAGTAAAAGTGAGTAAATGATGATAGAAGTTACATTTTTATCTAACTTAAAGAAAAATTGCATATGTTTAAGTCAGTCTTAGATGTCTAGTCAGAAGAATTAACCAAAATTAACCTGCATCAGCAAGAAAATACGATTTAAAAGAATCAAATGTCTAAATTAGCATAACTACTTTCTGACCCCAAACGTGAACGGAGACATGATTGATTTCAAATAGACTCTATAATGTAATTCAGCCCCACTCAAACTGCCTGTACCTTGTTGAGAAGTGCAATCTGGAAACCAGCAAACTCTTTAAAGTTCATGTCGATGAGTCGGAGGGGAACCTCGCCCGTGATGCCCTGCAGGAGCTGCTTGAAATCACAGCGGTGTGCCAGAGACAGGGCTCTCGAGTGGTTCTTAACCTTGATGCCCGTCTCTTGAGGAGGCTTCTTACCGACAGACACAATCAGACGGTCTGACTCCATCTTTGCCTTGGGAATCAAGAACAAGTTGATGTAAAAAGCTGCATCACTCAGACCTCATACATATTAGATGTAATACTGAATGAATATGTTAATATGTAATATAGAACATTGAAACTGTTTTAACTTGTAAAGACCGTGCAGGTTTAACTGTCAGCAGAAAAGAATGCTCACCTGCTGGCTGAGTTTTTTTAGGTAGGAAATGACACTGTAGCTCAAGCCACAGTCCATGTTGTCAGAGATGAGATTTGGGGCTCCCATCATCCTTAGCGCCTTCTTGAGAGGCTGCAGTCAGAAAAAAAGAGAGGAAGAGTGGAGAGGCAGAGACAAAGGAAGTGAAAATGAGGACACACTCAGGGTGAATCTGCACTCATGTGAATCACACATATCCTTGGCCTCATTACAGCTGTTAACAGACTATAGAACAAATACAGCTCGTAAGAGGGGATGGATTACAAGTGACCCTCGAGTGCATCTAAGAGCCCATGAGTTGTATATTGCATTCATTTATATGCAGAAGTTGTCTTTTTTTTGTAAGCAGGACACTTCTGTGCTCTATAAGGCTGTCTTTTTTAAGTAGGAATAAATAGTGTCTCACCAAGAGAAAGTAAGGAGGCATGGACTTCAGGTACATTTCAAAGGATTGCCGCCACTTGAGGTTTGGCTTTAGCTTGTGCACTTTAAACAAATCATCTGTAAGAAGAACAAGAGAAGGTAAGAGTGCTGAAGAAAGTCAGATGCTACATCGCAGCAGTACATTGCTTCCTTTAAGTCATTTTTCAGAAGGAGGAAAGGAGAGATGTACAAAACTTGTACACAATTTATGCAGCAATGTACAAAAAACAAACAAACAAAAAAAAGTATACATGTTACTGCGTTACATAAAAGCTTTTATTTTGTAGAATTTTTGTGTGTTCTTTTTCAGGACTTTTTATTTATTTTAATCAGCTTTTTAAATTCCAATTCTAATTCTTTTTCATCTTTATTCTTTTTATTCCTTTGTGTGATACTGTGAAATATTATTGCATTTTAAAATAATGGTTTTCTATTTTAACATACTTTAAAATATTATTTCGGTGAAGCAAACCTGAATTGTCATCATCATTACTCCAGTCTTCGTGTCACATGATCCTTCAGAAATCTATTTAATATGTTGATTTATTATCAGTTATGTTGGAAACAGATTCTTTGATGAATAAAAAGTTAGCAGCATTTATTGAAAATAAAAGTCTTCATCACATTTTATCAGCTTAAAACACCCTTGTATTAATTTTGAACGGTAGTGTATATTTTTAGAACATATTTCTATTTTGAATATGTGTGTATATATATGTTGCTATCAAAGCATCACTGTGTATGAAATGTGCAACAGAAAAAACTAGCAATTCCATAAATGAGGTAATTTATAGATTGAGGTTGGAAATGTGTTTTGAGAGGAAACACAAGTACCGAGGAGTGGCAACAGGACGGGATAGTTGTAAGGCATGACGAAGAGGTTGACACAGGTGAGCGTAGTGCTGGCCTTCAGGTAGCCGAACGGGTGGGCTCCATCGCTGTGTTTGCTGCTGCAGTTCACAAACACCTGGGCGACAGGGGAGAGGAGTTAGCATCGTCTGGTGTCTCCTGAGAGCTCAGCTCTCACATCAAACTGTTTCTCTGAGACAAAACCCATTCATTAATGCCTCATTAGGTGACAGGGTTCCTCAGAGAATAGTGGGCTATAAATCCCTCTAAACATGCTTATAAATGGATGAGCTCTTACTAATTTATCTACCATTTAACTTCTTTTCTTTGTATGTTCCCTAGTGTGGCAAGTACTCATGAAACACTGTAACTATAGCTAAAGAACAAACACAACTGTTTAATTATATTGGTATTTTAAGATGAGCTTAAATGTATGACGCAAGTAGGAACAACAAATCAAAAGTATGGAGTTGCAAAAACCATTTCCAGGAATTGACTAAAGTATTAATCGCATCTGTATATTTATAACAACACCCAAAACACCAAGCATGGGAAAAAAAAACTTTAATCTTACTGCAGTATTGTCTATCCTCTTTGAATTGTTTTTAAATTTTCTTCAGAAAATCTCAGTGGTGCTTGCTTGAAATACTAGCAATGATCCAAGGATGATGCTATGCGGTTGCTAAGGTGTTCTGAATGTTTTTAGTGCGGTTGCTATGGAATTGATAGGTGTTTGCTAATTGGTGCAAGCCAAAAGAGTCCACCCTACACACCTTCTGATTACAGAGTAAGACTCAGGTCCCTCATTTAATGCAGATCTATGGGATTTATTTCACTAATTTTATGCAAAATCTAATGTTTGCACTCTGAACTGCTCATGAGTCAGCACTTTCCTACAAATCTGTTCATAATCGACGTGGCTGAGAGCTTTTCGAAAAGTGCTTTCAAACTCATAACTGTATATATTAGGGCACTTGTTTAAAACCTGGTTTAATTCTACTGTAATGCACTTTACGCTGCTCTGTATTTTGGACTGCTCTCATACTGTGGCACTGATAAAATCGTTTGTTCCGCTATGATCAAGTTTCCTCTAGTGTAAGTCACTTTAGATAAGCATCTGCTGACTGAAATACAGTAAGAAACCCTGCACAAACTCTGTATTCATGGACGGACAGCAGGGAGGAAATTATTATACAATGTGCGCCATTTTATGCCAAAGAATACTAGAAAGGGTGGGTGACAAATAAACTGGCAATCAGAAGTTTTGGGTCTGTAAGATTTGTTTATGTATTATAAAGACATCTCTTCTGCTCACCGAGGCTGCATTAACTTAAAAATAAAGTAAAACTATAATATTGTGCAATATTATTGTAATTGAAAAAAAAACTTTTCTATAGCAAAATATTTTAAAATGTAACTTATTCCTGTGATTGAAAAGCATCATTACTCTAATCTTCAGTGTCCCGTGATCCTTCAGAAATCATTCTAAAATGATGACTTGGTGCTTCAGAATTTTTTTTTAAATATTAATATGCTAAACATTTTTCTGAATTACTGAGATATTTTCCAGGATTTTTTAATGATTAGAAAGTTACAAAAAAACAAAAAAACAAAAAAAAACAACAACAGCAAGTACTTAAAACAGAAACTTATATAACATTACAATTCCCTTTGATGTCACTTTTGATCAATTTAATCCATCCTTGCTGAATAAAATATTAATTTCTTTACATAAATAATCTTACTGATGCCAAACTTTTAGACAGTATTGTACAACATTGTTTGAATAAAAAAGCTGCTGCTTCACCAGTTGCTAAATACAGAACTTTTACAACCGTTACTGTAAATGTGTAAGCCATTAAACTGAACTGAGTGGTAATTTGCGTTGTGCTTTTTTACATTCCAGTAAATATGGAAAAACTAAACACCCACTGTTTCTTTCTGCTCTTTTAACAGCATGATATCAATCACTGTGAAACTCGGCTCTACCCAGACAGCATTCTGGGGACTGTGGAAGGTGGCATGCTAAATACACATCAGATGAAATAGTTGTGTGAAAAGGTGTCCCACCTGCCAGCACATGTGAGGAGATTTCCTCTCCAAGATGAACTGGGTGAGCGGGGACGGCTCCAGCTCATATTTGTCAAAAGGCATCTTGTCAATAACCATCGGCTCACAGTCGATACAGGAAAACCGCACCACAGGATGGGCAGATCGCGGAGGCTAAACAGAGCGAGAGGGAGAGAGAAAAATCCTCTATAATACAATCTTCACAATAGGTTTTTCAAAAGATATGTCTGCTAGATGGCCAATTCATCCTGTAATCACAGCAGCAGTGGGTAATGATCCATGTGTTACATGCACATGACAACACAAGCTGTTCATTCAGATAAACTCTGACTGAACACTAAATAAACCAAAGAAGTGTTTTACAACAAATAAAATGAAAACCTGTGTTACCACCTGCTCCCAAATCAATTGTGCTACGGATTCACAATACTGCAAACAAGACAGCGGATATGTCAGGAAGGAAATGACCTGGTGTTAAGCTGTAAGTGCTAAAGCTCTTGTTCTGCTGGCAGTGGCTCTCTCACAGTGGACACAGGCTGAGCTGAGCCCAGGCACTTTGGCACTGCAACAGCTGCTGTCTCTACAGTGCATTGTAGAGAGAGAATAGACAGCGAGGGGGTGGGAAACCTCAGGACAGTGAAGTCTTTCCTCATGTTACCACTCTTTTCAGCTCCCTTATCTTCATCTGCATTCGTTAGCACTGTTTGAGCAAGATGAAAGCTAACCTTTAGTTTGCAGCAGTCATTACCTTTGACTAATAAATTGCTTGATCTACTCAGCTTGGGTGAATTCCAAATTCATTTTGCAATCCTAGTACTTTTCTATTTTATTAAGTATTCGGTGAAATTTCAGTATGCAGAAAGAAACTAAAGAAACAGGTGAATTCTATAGTGTTTCCAGCTAGACTTAACACATCTACTATGTTTAAAACCATTTCCCCCAAATCAGTGCAAAAATAAATAAATAAATACATTTCTTTTTCAGCCTGGTACAGTTCTATTTTAGTATTATGTTTATACAATTACAGTTTTTATGT
The DNA here is from genome assembly GCF_963082965.1 of Carassius carassius. Taxonomy (NCBI): domain Eukaryota; kingdom Metazoa; phylum Chordata; class Actinopteri; order Cypriniformes; family Cyprinidae; genus Carassius; species Carassius carassius. The sequence goes on along the minus strand of NC_081787.1, from coordinate 6,401,915 downwards.
TTTTATCTTTTTTAAATAGTATTATAGTTTTTATGACACTTTACAATAAGGTTCCATTTGTTAACATTAATTACATGTATTAGTTAACATGAAGTTGATGTTAATTTCAACATTTTGTACTAATACATTATTAAAATCCAAAGTTATATCTGTATTTGATGGACCTGAGCTAACATGAACTAACACTGAATAGCTGTATTTTTATTAACTAATATTAACAAGGATGAATAAATACCACAAAAATGATTGCTCTTTGTTAGTTAATGCATTAACCAATGTTAAGTAATGGAACCTAAAGTGTTACATTTTATTCATTTTGATCTAGCTTTTATTTTTATATTTACAGTTTTAATTTAGTTTAATTTTTAGTCATTTTAATGCACATTTTAGTTTTTGTTAAAAAAAAATAAAAAAAATAAAATAAAATCTTTTAATTTCAGCTTTATTTCAGTTAGTAATCTTAGTGTTTTTACAGAAACCTTTTTTTTCAGTTAGTTGCCTGGACAATATTTCTGCTTTGCATATACTTTAAGGTTTTCCTTGAATATTCATATTTTCTTTTATTTAAATATTATTTTACTTAACAAAAATGTTTTCCTAATAGTTATAGTTGATGACAACGACACTGGTGTGGGTCCTCTAATATGAAAACAGAAAATCATTTCTTGGCACTACACACCAACTATATTTTGTAGATTATTGTTTACCAAACTAGGGGAATTCTGGTCAGGCCAAAAGGATTCAGGGATTGGCCAGTGACCCACAGGAACGCCCGTCTTAGGGTTGGGCCGGATATAAATGAGCTTGTGACAGCTGTGCCAGGGCTGCGGACTGAAGGATGACAAAGGACGAGATGGATCCACAAGACCATCTGCACAAAGAGAAGACCATCATCGTGTATTAATTATTATTTTTCCAATACGCACAAAACTAACATGACATCATATAATCAGCACTGACCTTCGCCTATCATAGGGGGATCTGGACCGCTCTTCTCAAAGTGAATTACAACTCCACTCAAAACCTTTTGGACAAGAGACTCAAGACACTGGTTCAGCATCCTCTGCGTCCTCACACAGTAAGAGCGGCCTTATAAAGAGAGGGTGAGAAATAGAGTTAGCTGAGCTATGAGATTAACCAGCAAAACTGCATTATCAACTGAAAGAGAAAAAAAAGTGCTTATGAAACTCAAGTGCATGGGAGGAAATCTTCCAAAACACAATATTAAACAAGTAGCATTTTCTGAAGAAACTGAACCATACGTGCAAATATGTGGGTGGAAACAGACTACTTCCTTTCAGCAACCTAACCATTGGATATCACTACCGATAAATTATCTTAGAGTTTGACCATCCTCATGTTGTCACAATCCTGTTTGATTTTATATCCTCTGTGGAACATAAAAGAAAATATATAAAAAAAAAATGTCTCAATATTTTTTGGCCATTCAATGGGAGTCAATGGTCACCAAAATGGTTAGATTACCAATATTCTTCAATATATATATATATATATATATATATAAATATATATAAAAATATATATTTATTTGTTTATTTATTTTATGTTCCACAATGATGACACAACTATCCATTAAAGAGCGAGAGATCACGAGTCTGAATCCTACTTGACTTACAATTCTTTAAACAAAGCCATCAAAATTGCACTTTATTTTGTGTGAGCTGTGCTGAAGAGTAACCACATATTCATAGATTTGTAAGGAGGTTGACGAATTAATTGTAGATTTTAGAGGGGCTAAGATGAAAAACAGGATTGCAGCTCCCCTAAATAGGGTCTAGCAACACTTTCATCTAAAGAAGAGTTGTATGGAATCCAGGTGTCATAAATTGAAATTAAAATGAGGGAAAGTTGACTTGATAAATATTTGAACCTGCATTTTCTCATCACACATGTTTAAACAGCAACTGACTGGCACGTGAGATTTGCTGTACCTCCAGTGACCTCACACATCTGGGTGATGGCAGACTCATCAGTGGGCACGCTGCCCAGCTGCTCGCTGTCGGGAACGGCCACACCGGGCATCCGCAGGACCAGGGCGAAGAGTCGCTGGTCCCAGCGGAACGGCTCCTTCGTCAGCTCACTACCCGGCAACGGGGAATTCAACGGCAGGTGTAGCTGAGGGAGGAAGAGAAAACAAGAAGTGAGATAGCACTGGGGTTTTTAAGAAAGACACACTGCCTGCAGTACGCAACATTTTACATCATATAGATGGACAAGTGGATCAAAAACTGTTGACATGTTGGTCTAGAGTTTTTGTCCCTCACCTCCTCAGCCACTCCAGAGCTGTGTGTCAGTTTGTTTCCATCAGTGATTGTGATAATGACCGATGGCTCCAGAAAGAATGGGTTCCGACCCTAGAAAAGAGGAGAGCATTTCTTAAAAAATCTTTTTTACCTTTGGTAGCACCTGGGATCCATTCTTGAATTTTATTAAAGGCTTTTAAAACAGTAATATTGTGAAATATTACTATAATTTAAAATAACTGTTTTCTATGTGAATATTTGAAAATGTAATTTATTCCTGTGATGGCAAAGGCTGGAATAATTACTAAATTACTAAAAGCATTACTCCAGTCTTAGAAATTATTCTAATATACTTATTTAGAAACCAGAAACATTTTTTATTATCATCAACACTGGAAACAGTTGTCCTGCTTAATATTTTTGTGGATACATTTTATGCTTTTTCAGGATTCTTTGATGAATAAATCTTTAAAAGGACAGAACTGATTTGAAATAGATTTTTATTTTATTTATTTTTTTGTAAATGTCCTTACAGTCAGTTTTGCTCAGTATTAGGCATCCCTGCTAAACAAAAGTATTAATTTCTCTAATAAAATATTTTTTAAATCCTACTAACTACATTTTAAACAGTGGTGTAACTGAAATGATTGACTAAAAATAATTACATTTCATTGCCTTAAATGAATGTTTATGCAAGAACTTAATAAATCTAAATTGTTGCAAAATCCTAAACCTTTCTTTTTGTTCCCAGGTTAAAAATAAAAAAGATATATTTTCTAATTAACTACATACACATCTAGACTCTCTCTTACTGTACATACATAAGTGCCAACCAAATTCCTACACAACTGAAATAAAAATGGATGTAGTAACATTTAACTTGCCAGATGTTGTTAGTAGTTTATGCGGATAACAGTGAGTGAACACCAGATGCATTCTCTCTGTCCATACTCCAGGGGTCAGCACTCAGTTACTCACCCTCATCAGTCCAGACTGAGCATGTGGATTACACACTGCCCCAGGGTTATTCCAGACTGCAGGACTAATGTCTGCATGTGAGGTATCTGAATATTCTGAATTACAGATAATCCTATTAAATATTGCTCTGTTTGATGTTGTAAGAAAAAAAACACAAATCGCAGTAAATTGAGTTGATACCCACGTGCTCTTATGAAATACTGTTTCATAAGAGAAAAAAAAACACACTCACAAAATTGGCTCTGTAATCTCTGCATGCAAGTTAAGAGGACCCCAGTCACTACTGATGAAAGCATCTCCACTAAAAAGCCTCGCTGAACGGATGGTGGAGGGCAGCATCAGGTTCAAAGCATTATTTGGACTACAGAATATTTTCCCATATGTTTCCTGGGTCACTCACATGCCTTCTGGCACACTTTAGATGTGCTGTGAAATGGTTATATCTGAATAATGGCTTCTTTCCATCTACTTCGCCATGAAGGAACATGTTGATACACACATAGAGTTTTCTGCAAATATATATTTCCGTTACATATATATATATACGTTTAACATATTTGTTTTCTTTAAGGATGTAACATAACATTAGAATACCGGTAGGTAGAATTTGTATTGATTGATCTGAATATGCGGCAGATGTGTGTATCTCAAAATCTATGGTGGTTAGTATTCATGTTATGTGAGGACATATTTCTTATGATTCTGCAATTCTACTGAATTAAGATTGATTTGACTCTGAATGCTGGAGGGAGATATTATTACCTGACCATAGTTGTCGATGCCAGAGACGAGTCTGTTGAGATTGAGAAGGTCGAAGGCGGCGCGGAGAGCGTGACCCAGTGAAGTCAGTCCAGATGCCTGCAGGTTCTTCAGCTCGCTCATGAATGTGGCATGATTCTCTTTCCAACCCGCCTACCATATACAGGAAATACACACAGATGATGTAAAAACCTTTCAAACATTCAGACAGTGAACTTTATACAATGGACCCACTACCATTCAAAATTCTTTAATGTTTATGAAAGAAAATCTTATGCACACAGAGCATTTATTTGATCAAAAATACAGTAAAGAGGTAATGTAGACGGCAAAGTAAGGTGGAAATAAAGTCTGATAATAAAGCCCCAATGCGATTGCAAAGCATCTGAATGAGCATGTATGTTCACTTGCACATTTGTATGTTTGCGCGTAGGCAGAAACAGTACAGATCTGCTATGTAAGATTTGTTTTACTATCTTTAAAAGACATTATGTGTTGGTTAGTGTGTGTCTGTCCCTGACCCAGATTACCCATCCCAGCATAAGAATACAGTCATTACTTTAGTGCTCGCTCAAAACAAACGCAAAAAAACAACAATATAAAGAGTTCAGATTCTGAGAAAAGAACAAAGGTTAATAGTTCACTAAATCAGCTTTTACAAAATGATTCCTGCTTACTCAGCACAAATAAATCAACACATTACATAAACATGCATACATTGAAAATCCCCACAAGGGAGAGAAGACTTAACAGGTCAGATCCCAAGCTTCACGTGTATGTATGTGTGTGTGTATAGATTTATGTGTACTGGGAAGCATTACAGAACAAAGCAGGCAAAGATTTGTCAGTAGGGGCAGTGTACGTCTCTATCCATGAACAGAACAAAAAAAGAAACCATTCAAGCAGAAGCTCTTCTAACCGGCACTCAATAATTCAAGCAACAGAGTAATTCTATTTTTTTTCCCCATCCGTCTTTCTTTCCCTCTGCATTAACAATTTATTGGCTCTGAAGAAGTGTGACTGCAATCAGACTCTCCTTTAATCACACGCTTGTCCAGCGAGGCAGAAGAAGATGGGACAGAATAAGGAATGTGAACACTGAATAAGCCAGGAAAAAGGATAATACCCTAATCATAGCTTTAACAGAGGAAATGTAAACTCAATCCTTTCTTTAAAGAATGAAAACCCGACAGAGGAAAGAACAAACATTGTAATCCACAAACGGGTTAATGTCACAAAAGCATATCCAGAGGTTCCAGACCATATTTTCCTCCAAAAAAAAAAAAATAAAGCATAGTCTTTTTACTTTATGATATTATTTATCAATTTTCTCATTGCTGTAATGAACTAGATTAGACTAGACTTCTGAGATTTGTATTGCTGGATGTTTACTTATTTTTAATGTGATTTCCAATTTTCATTTCAAGCTCCTTTTAGGCACAATTAAGCACACCTAAGTTTTCACATTAGTGCAATGTATCAAATGTTTTCCCTTCATTTATTCTCAGTGGCGATTCTCATTAGATTTGATGTATTTACATTTGAATAAATAAAGCCAGTTCATCAAATACTGCCATGATGCATAAATACTTTGCAGTACTTCAATACTTCGACTTTTTAATGTAGATAATACATTATTATTTTTTTATGCTTTACAGTGATACAAATTTAGGAGGAAATGTGCTTAATTGTCATGAAAATAATGAAAATAATGTGTGAAATATGAAGCAGGTATCATCTAAACAGGAGATTAGCCCATATATCCCCCCCAGAGCAGAGTGGAGAAAGCAATAAAGTTAGATAAACATAAAGCTGTTATTTAGTTACAGAGAGTATATAATGCGTTTTCATTGTTTCCTGTTTTCAGAATTAGCGCACCATAAAACCTGGCTCTGTATTTCCTCGCCAAATGCAGGACAGGTGGCAAGACAAATGAACAGTTTTACATAAACTGACAGATAAGGACTTGTTCCCTGTTAAGCTCCTGTTCTGAGGAAAGCGGCAGCCATATAAACACAGCTCTTGTGATTGCTGGAGGAATCATCACAGCAGAAATGCATGTGACGACCCGGGGTGGAATCACACGGGTTAAGCGACTGCCCTCATGGCCTGAGTATTATTCCAGGATCAGGTTGCCTTGTCCCTGGTTTTAATCTCTACTACCGCCTAAAGGTTGAGCTGATCATAGATAATCATTGAGCTCGGTTACACACATCCACCCAGTTTTGCAGGAGGGACACGTCTGCGGTCTGCAGGGTGGTGCTTGTCATGTGTGATGATAAAGGCCGGGAAGGAACTAAAGTTGTCACTCTAATAATGGAATGAGAGCTGGTTAACCAGCCAAAGCACTGATCAGAGGGACCATATTGGTGGGCGGAGTCAATGTAAATAGCTTCAGCCAACAAGGTGGGCTATTTGCACTTAGTGTAAATAGTTTAAGCACTCTCAAAAAAAAAACGATCATTATAATCAATGTAGCTGTATACACTGTAAAAAGAAAATCTCTTACATTGTACATGCATCTGAACTTTGATGAGAGAATTTGGCGGAATTCAGTCAGTGAACACGAGCGCACTCAAAACTGATGAGTTTCATCGATGACTCATCTGAATGCTTCTGATTGGCCATTGCATTCTTAAGGTCAACAGAATTGTGTGTGATTGGTTAAAATGCACAAAACTGTAAAAACATATAAATTGGAAACAGGTGCAACATGAGCAGATCTTAATTTGATGCCACAATCAAAACTGTGTTCATTTTCAGTTTGTTAGCAACAGAAGTAATAGATTTAATTTGTTTGAGCAGGGGCATTTTTATTTAGTGGCATTTTGCCCCAAGTCCCTACGGCCACAGTCTTACACACACACTGCCTATTTAATGCATCAAAAAGTACAAAGAAAGCATGGTAAATGTAGTTCATATGCACTAAGCGATTTAATTCAAGATGTATTTTAGGCTTTTAATCACATTGATTGACAGACATATATAGCGCCCATCAAATATGTAAACGTATGCTTGCTTGATGCTCGAGAAACAGTGAGGGTTCAATGTTTTGGTTGTGTGTGGACATTCAAACTGATGGACAAAACTGATGAGAATTTTTTTTTTTTTTAAATATCTTCATTTGTGTTCCAAAGTTGAACAGAAGCTTGGAATCTACGCTTGTGCGATATTTCATTAAAATAAATGCAGCTTGAGTTGATATTTTGTTATGTAACACAATGAAATTCATAAAGTGTTCAATGTTAGATGGGGTAATGTAAAAATGTTCAAAGTATAATGTAATATGAAGGTGTTTGCATTGTTTGTCCCAAACAAAAACAACGTTTTCCGGGGCATCATGGCATAAACCACAAATGCAGTTGCATGCAGTTTTCTTTTCTCCTTTATTAACCAACAACAGACTTTACAACAAAACAAATCCATTTCCATCTTTAACCTTTTGCTTCAATGATAAGCAATCTCAGCAGTAATCGATTAAGAAAATTGCAAAGGGTAAAAACTGTGTCAACTTCAGAAAATAGGCAAGACTAAGAATAATGTTCTGCTTGGCCAGGGCTCAGACAACAAGAGAGGCACACAAACAGGAAAAAGAGCTTTGTGAGGACTGGAGGCTCACTGGAACTCTTCACTTTTTAGCTGCTGAAAATCTCATGAATAATTGACAGGAAATAAAAAAGGAACTTTGTCAGATACAAGGGCCAGATTCTTGCTATGCTGGTATTTGCCCAGTGTATTCAAGTCAAGAACTGGGTTAGTCTGGTCACTGCTTGGCTATTATAGTATTTTTCTGAACAGGAGGAACAAGCTGGCCACGAATAGCTCAGAGAGGGCTAAGAGCTTATGTAAGAGGCCAGTTATAACATCTCATAACAACATCTCATAAAACATAGTAAAATAACAATGCCAAGTATTTGCCATATGCACATTCACAATCTCATCAAGTAAATGGCTAAAACATGCCATATGGCTCCAATGAATCATTCATTAGTACCCACTATAAGCAGGAAATTTAGTACTTTGAGTTAAGTGTCAGTTGGAAGTCAAGTCTCAGATTATCTTGGATAAACTAGAACAGGGTGGGAAAACTACATGACAAGCTGTGGAGTAAGAGCCCCCCAAAGAGAGTAACTGGCTACCTGCCAGATAGTCCATACTAATGAACTGCTAAAGCACAGAGCTACTCTTATTGTCAATGTCAAGCCACAAACAAAGAAGACGGGAACCCAGGCAGCATACGTCACATGCACATGTCAGTAAATGCAGTCCTTGATTCAACTCCAGGCTGCGAAAAAAGATGGATGATACTTTGAAATTAGTCTGTGCACAGTGACCACATAGCCACAATTCCCATATGCAATATAATGGCACATCACTGGCAGTCGAGACTGTCAAGTTCAGTTGCAATATTGCTTATTATCAATCTCATATACTCAATCTATATTGTTAAAAGTGTTAAAAGTATTCTTGCTGTCTTTACCACCAAACTGAAAAATATGAATGCTGTCACATATGAAAACAGCAAAATGCCTCCTAATTTCTGTACCAGATATTTGGATTTGTACCGGAAGCACTTACAGTATTTCCTAGCCGTCAGCGTTCCAGATTACACGCTTGCTATCTGTTGAGCAAAATGGTCTCATGGGAGGAAATAGCATGAAGTCCCTCTGGTTCATGCCTTATATGCAATCTCTGGCTGTAAAAGTGAGCAATTAATAATTATGCTTGCATTGGTATATCTTATGTTTGAGTAAACTTTAAACATTGAGTGGCTTAATGTAACAGGCACGAAGTGCAGAGCATACCTTTCACCTGCTTAGTGTTTTGGGAATATGAATGGGAGGGAGGTGATTGTACTAGGAGTGGAGAGGGAAGGAAGCTGATGCTTGTTTTCAAGGGCAACTCACAAGCGTCTTCCTCTCTCAAAGCAAACCTGAAAAAGCATCTCCTCGTTTGCTTATTGAGGGCTGTTGCACAAATCAAATCGTGTTGATTTGTTTAGGCTACAGTGGCCAATGAGAATGCGAGGGGAGGGCACGCGACGGAGGGCAGGCTGCTTGTCCAATCCGGACCGAGTTGGACCGTGCACGCGTCACGCGCTACGTCACGGTGGACAATAAATCTCTCCGCCTCCATCTCAACGCTCGAGAGCTTTACCAACACAAAAGCAAAATGTCCGCCATGTTCAGAGGTTGCTCTGCTCCGGGTCTGCGGATATTTAAAAAAAATTAGCCGTTTTCGTTACCGGGAGGCCGCCCGACCCGATGCTATGAACCAGAGGGACAGTAGAGTCTCATTGTCAGCAAAAAAATCTCCGCTTTAACCACATATAAGCACAATTTAGTAGTATTTATTTACCTTTACGCCGTATGGTGGATCATCGAATGTAACTAGCATGTACCTGTCGCCTCTACTAGCCGGATCTCGGGCACGCAGCTGTTAAAGAAAACGAAACAATAAACATTCATTTGAACCGATCCTGTCATAGGGATCCTTAACTCCAACAAGGTACAACAGTAAGCTGAAAAAGTCGGGGTAAAATTATGCTTTACCTTCATAAAGATCTCAACCGCGCCTTTAGCAATGTCCAGATACGTCGTACCCAAATAAGTGCGCTGATTCATAGAAGCGGACGTGTCTATCAGAAAAAGTAAAATAGGCATTTTGAAATGTATAGATATACCTCTAGATGTTTGCTAGAATATCTACAATCGGCATATGAGCTATCTTGCGGCCCTGGGCATGCATATATGTGTGTATATATTTTGTTATAATCAGACCCCCCCAAAAGAGGGTCGTACTGCCACCCTTTGCAGCCGCCTGATTCTCTATCTGTCTTTTCTGAGCAGTGCTGGGCTCGCGCTGTTAGAGAACTTCTCTTCCGAACAGACCGAGACGCCTTCGCCCCGCCGCTGCTACGCCATTGGCTGAGCCGAGCCACGAAGCCACGCCCATTCTCATATAAATAAGCAATGAGGTCGTGAAATTCCTCAGTTCTTCGCGCTGGCTTAAGCTGACGGAGGGCGAGGGAGAGGACATGGAGTTCATGTGTAATACCAACTCTGCTTTTATTACTTGTAATGGCTGTATTTGTAATTGTATTGCATGTTACACTAATCTTACAAGTTGTCAGAGTACATTTATAACCTATAAAGATCCATTATAGTGTCATTTAAAGGGCGACCTCCACCTCGTCTGATCCTGATGGGGGTGGGGAGTAGCTTCAGTGATTTTTATAATAATTATGCCTCCCTCTGACCATGCGGAAATTCATCCTCGTCCGCTTTCCACTTCTCTTGTTTATCTCCTTCGAGAGACTAGAGTATTACACAAGCGCCATGTTAATACAACAAGAAATCGTAACAACAGCGGCACAGACGAGAGAGGAAAAGGAGCCTCGTCAGGCGCTGGCTCCTCCTCGCACTCCTCGCTTTCCGTGAAACCTCGCTCCACATGCCCTTTGGTTTTTTTTTTTTTTTGATTGTCAGAAAGGGATGTATCTGCTAGGCAGTCCAATTCACCACAATCCCACACACTGAACGTGCTGCGATAAATGCACAGGCATTTGATATATTTATCCTGCACGAAAGCTTGCTCATATAACTTAGATTATACTTACAAGGTGTTTTAATATCCGCAGGGATTAGCCAATGAACGAGTGCCGATGATACAGTACCCTTTATTATAATCGTTCAGCCGCATTTTTACATAACTACATCTAAATAGCCTGCTCAGATGATCGAGGCTGCGTGAGAAACGTGTCACTGGATACCTATCCCAAACATAAGACCCCCATATTGTAGAGCATATTGTAGTCTTTTGAATATAGATAGATGTTACCTGGTTCACAACAAAGCATACATTTTAAAAGTGAAACTGCCAGTGGTTTTCATTCATGAACTAGTGTATGCGTGTCTCCTGATAGGGTTTTTTAAAAAAAACATTTTTTTTAAAGGTCGTCATGTTGTTCTTCCCGTTTTCATTTCTCTGTAATTGTTTTTTCATGCAAAATTTTCTTCAAATTTGCAAATGTGTGCAAGCGGTGACAAATGTTTTGATTATGGGTTGTGCCCTAAAAAGGCGGTGGTGGATAGTTGATATCTGAATTGAATAAACTAAACAGGCAACATACGTGCTGTATGTCGTTGTCGCATGTCAAGTTCGGTTCGCTGACACACACACACACATAAGTGAATTATTTTTAGTGGTTACCTGTGCTTTCATTAGCTAGCATTTTAAAGAAAACTATTTTTGTGTTAACAAAATGCTTTCTTTTAGCGTTGCTGTCAAACCTTAAAAGGACAGTTCACCTAAAAATACAAATTCTGTTAGGCCTACACAAAAGACATGACAGTCACCATTCATTTTATACTGCAAAAAAGATGCAATGACAGTGAATGGTGACTGAGTCGTTCACCCCTCCTAACATTCAGCTCAGTGTCTCTTTTACTCTTCCAGTGAAGAAATAAAGCCACTCAGGTTTAGGCAACGACAAAGGCAAGTGATGCTAGAATTTTTATTTTAGGGTGAACTGTCTTAAGACTTTTCACGACGGGTAAACGGTCAACCCAAACTGTAGTTAAGATTTGAAGATATAAAACGATTTTACTCTTCCATTCAAGAAATAAAGCCACTCAGGTTTAAATAACGACAAAGGCGAGTGATGCTCGAATTTTTATTTTTAGGGTGAACTGTCATTTTAAGACTTTTCACGACGGGTAAACGGTCACCCAAACTGTAAAGATTTGGAGATACAAAACGAAATACAGACATCATTTATCTTCTGAAATCATTTCCAAAGAAAAATACTATAAATAACAGAAAGTGCATTTGCAAAACTCACGTGACGTCATAGAAGACGTTGGACGTTGAAGTCCTTCAGTATCCCAGCATTCAACGCGTCGACAAAGAGAAAGGAAACGGGGTGGGATTTGGAATAAATATCGTTAAACGGTAAACGGGAGCGAGGTAAACACAAATGTTTTTCAATTGTTTTAGCTTATTCTTTAAATACTGACATTGAATAGCGCAATTTTAAACGGTTTGTTGTCTCGATTTCATCATATTGTTATGCTAAAATCATTATAGGGTAACCATAGCATCAATACATCTACATCCAGTGTACAAAACAGTGTGTCTTCTGAATACTTTAACCAGTAACAAAACTTGCAGACAGAACGTCTTATTAAGTGACTAGTTACTGTGGAAAACTGAAATGACAGCGTTTGTTAATAATTTTTCAAGCAGGTAACGTTAACGTTACTGACATCTTGAATTTAGTTTAACATTAGACAAGCAGATGTGTTATAGTTACGGAATATTTGACATCACACGATTTGTATTCGCAAATCGACGTTTTATATATCTATACGTTTAATAATACATGAATGTCATGTTACATATATATAGATATTTCTCTGTTAACTGTCTGCAAAACACTATAGACTTTAAGAGGTCAAAAGAGGACACTTACACGGGGTTTCGTATTTTTGGCCGAGTATTTTTCTTAAATGCCTGTTGGGTGTATTTATCTGACATTCGTAAGACTCAGTTAAACTCCTCTCTAGATTGATATTTTAGAGCAGACATCCTCGTCTCTGCCAGCTGTCATGCTGTGTCATCGACCTCACTAGTAAGATTTTGTTTATTAGCTTTAGCTCGTGTTGCGAAATGCTTGAGTTTCAGACGAATTCATTAAACATGGTCACATGACTAGCCACGTGTAGGCTGGAGATTGTTTTTGTACAGAGATCTTGGCCATCATCCATTAGTCATAATTTCACTGACACCATTATCAGTTTATATTAACACGTGTCTTGCAGTTTCCTTTGGCTTTCGTTTTATTTACCTGTTAATTAATATCAACAGCAGAATTATTATTATTTTTATTATGTAAACAACAGCTTTTCAGTTCATGCTTGGTTTTAATTAACTTTTCTGAAGCATCCATTGATTTGGAAGCATCCCAAAAATAGGTCTAGGAGACCTTGTTATTTAGATTTATTCATGTAATGTGTAACTTATTTCAACATCGTGTTGCAGTAGTTCTCAGCTGCTTTTGTTTTATTACAGATTTAGTCAAGTTGCCCAGCACTGTACAAAAGTTGTTTATTGGCATGACAGTATTGCATACAGTATGATACAATAATTAACAATTGTAAATAAGACACACTGAATAGGATAATTTATCATTTTTGTTTCTAAATTGTTATATATTCTGCATTTCAATTCATGCATATGTATATTTCACTTTTCTCAAGCATTTTTAATTTGTGTTTTGCTCTGTTTAATAATTCTGAATGGATCTGTATTTATATACAGTCTTGTTAAGGTGACTAGTATAGTGGTCTGTTTAGTATTGCAACTTGACTTGTAGTTATTTATGTATAGAAAATGCTCTAAATAAATGTAAACAAAAAAAAAATCCTCATGTTTTGCTGTTGAACTGCATACATAAATAGTGAATTAGGAAAATTAAAAGATGTTTTAATTTACCTTGGAAAAAAAGCTTGCAGAAAATATAGTTTTGTGGAAAATGTTGAATTTGGTAAAACAATTATCTTTATTTAAAATATTTCAAGTCTTAATACTTTCCCCTTTGTTATACTGGGAGAAATCGTACCGGGATGTATGCTAAATCTTTGGATGTGGCGCCCTACCTAGACATTTTTTCACCAGCTGCCACTGGTTGTGTGGTCTTCCCTGCACAAGTTCTGGGTCAGGATTTTTTATGTTTTTGAAATGTGGGTTTTTGTGTATTTTTGATTACTCTGTTTTTATTAGTATGAGTAGCTTTGTTATTTCTGTTTAAACCTAGTATTTGTATTCCTGCATCCTGTTGCCTGTCATGATGAAATGGCCCCATTTCTGTCATTTCAGAGGTGAACGTCATGCTGCCAAAGAACGGAACTGGCTGCGTTTAGAACTGGATCTCTTCACCGTTTCAGCCTAGAGACGGAGTGGGAATACATTAAGGGAGGAGGACGTGAGCTCAGCTGAAGCCAATGCAGCAGCAGAGCCGGCAGCCTGGCCTAGTGGAGGGAAGCCTTCCAGTGTTTGTGTTCCCCACCGAGCTGCTGTTCTACGCAGATGAGCAGGTGACACATAAGCAGGTGCTTACGCTCTACAACCCTTATGAGTTTGCTCTTAAATTCAAAGGTGAGTCATACATTTACCCATGAGAAGCCTTCTTAGAGTGCTGTAGCGGTCCTTTCTTTCTTATTGTTTGTTGTTTCATCAGTTTTGTGTACAGCACCAAACAAGTACGCCGTGGTGGATGCCACTGGTGCTGTTAAACCACAATGTTGTGTGGACATGTAAGTTTCCAGGTCTTGCACTTGAAATATTTTAAGCAGAAAAATTATATTTCGATTTGTTTCAACCTTTTTTTTCTTGTTATTTTCAGCGTGATCCGCCATAGGGACGTGCGGGCCTGTCATTACGGGGTGATTGATAAGTTCCGGCTACAGGTGTCTGAGCAGAGTCAGAGGAAGGCTTTGGGAAGGAAGGAAGTGATGGCTACTCTGCTGCCCTCGGCCGCTCAGGAGCAGCCCCAGGTCCGGCCCCAGGAAGAGGAGCGCAGGATAAAGGAGCAGCTCGCTGACAGAGTGTTCTTTGAGCAGACTGCATTCCAGACAGGTGCATTTTAAAGTCAGCATGCATTTATGTCCTCAAAGGTATAGCTCACCCAAAAATGAAAATTTGATGTTTATCTGCTTACCCCTGGGGCATCCAAGATGTAGGTGACACTGGGTTTCATTTGGTTTTGTTTGTATATGTTTTTTTTTAGTTTTATTGTATGTTTTAGCCAGAGGTGGGTAGAGTACCCAAAAACTGTACTCAAGTAAAAGTACTTCTAGAAATATTTACTCAAGTAAAAGTAAAAGTTCTAGTCCCGATAGTTACTTGAGTAAGAGTAAAAGAGTATCGGAAAAAATCTACTCAAGTAGTTAGTTACTAGTTACTTTGGGTCATATATACTGAGCCTATTTTTATTTAGATATATAGATAAAATGTATGTAATGTATGTGTGTGTGTATAAATTTATATATTTCATCAGCTTTTACTCCAATTTATGTAATTTATTATAAAACCCTGTCTGTTTACTTAAGTAACAGACATAGGTGTCATGCCATAACATATTTTTAATACGACTGACTTTATTTTCAATGTGAATTTAACATTGAAAGTTAATGTGATATAAAAATTTCTACTAATCTTTCATTGTTCAGAAAGAGAGGAAATAACATTTACATTATCAAAAATCATTTTCACTGACAGTCTAGAGTTCAATCACTCTCAGAAACTCCCATTAAAATCACTGAAACTGTTAACTGTGAAATCAATATCTTAATTAAAGATTCGTACACACATCTGCACTGTTGTTTCTGACGAGAGAATTCGCCAGAAAGAGGTATTCAGTCAGCGAGCTAGTGAAGGAAGCACCGGCATTTTAGCGATGACTCATCTGAACACCTCTGATTGGCCATTGCATTCAAAAGCTCAACAGAATCGTGTGTGATTGGTTATAATGCGCAGCGCTGTATAAACGCATCTATCTCTGGCTCAGCGCCAGCAAGCAAACACAGATCTGAATTTAGCTGCTGATGATGATATGACTTGCTCAACGTACTCACGCCAGTGTGATTGTATTAAAATTAATAAAATCTTATTCGGCTATTTTTTGTCTTTTGGAAGCTGCATTCAACTTGACTCCCCTCTGTTATAAGCCACACACGTACAACAAACTAATGTCAGTGGTATCGTGTACTGTAATCGAATGTAGCCCAAGTTATTACCTGTTAAACAGTAGACAGCACACGCTGTGTTCATCTAGTAAGGATCTCCATCGCAAACAAATAATAGCCTTTGCAGATTTGCTTTCTATTCAGTGCAGTTCCATAGCCACGTTTTCAATGCTGCTGATGATCTTAAACGTTACAACTCTGAGTGAACCGCTTCAGAAACTCAGCGCGTGCAGCAGGGAACTGAACGAATCATTCAAACTGATTCATGAACCAATTCACTCGTTTGCTTATTGGTTTGATCAAGCCTTTGAACAGAATTGACTCAAAATAATGAATCATTCGCGAATGGGCATCGCTCATTGCCCAGAGAAAAGTAGACGGCGCGTTTGGAATAAACTGAAGCAGTTATAACATTTATTGCATTAAGATAAAGTAACGAGAGGAGCGTCGCCCACAGTAACGGAGTAAAAGTACAGATTTTCTCCCAAAAATGTACTCAAGTAAGAGTAAAAGTACCCATCTTTAAATATGCTCCGAAAAGTATTAGTTACCCCAAAAAATTACTCAAGTAAATGTAACGAAGTAAATGTAACTCGTTACTACCCACCTCTGGTTTTAGCCATGATTCCCATCCACTTACATTATAAGAGTGATAGACTGCAACGGTTTGACTTAAAAATCTCAGTTTGTGTTCTATTGAAGAAACAAAGTCATAATCATCTTGGATGACCTGGAGGTAAGCAAAGAAGCATCAAATTTTCATTTTTGGGTGAACTATCCCTAATACACATTCTTGGTTCATACTGTGTTTGATTCATAGGCACTTGTATTTCCAAAGCAAAAAAGCTGGTAATCTTTATTCAAAAAGAGTAATGGCTTTCTCCATCTTTTCAACCCTCTCCATCTTGTTTTAGTTAGAAATGTGTCACAATATGAAAGTAGTACAGTGTAAATAATTCTTAAAAAAAAATATATATAAATGTATATAAATAATTATATATATATATATATATAAATATAAATAATTGTCATTTGATATATTTATTGATGTTACATATTACTTAAAATATATATAAATTCTAAACATATACACATTTTTTTTCAAAAAGTACATTTGAATTTTTTGTTTTGTTTTTTTATTTACAAATTGAGATTTAGCAATTTATTTTGTTTAAATATTTGCTAGAAGAAATTCTATTATTTTTGTATTAAATGGTTCCTTTTTACTACTTGAAATGTTTTCTCGACAAAAAAAGTTTGTTTTTTTCTTTCTTTTTTCTTAAATTGTTTTTTTTCCCCCACAAAATTTTATATTGACTGGAAATCATATTTATATTTTTAGTATTTAATGTAAAGTTGTCTTTACAATTTCTTCTTTGTATATAATACATTAGTTTCAATTTTTTTTACATTTTTTTTTTCACAAATTGAAATTTAGACTTGTATTTTTTTTATAGTTACTAGAAGTAATACTTCAGTTTTTTTTTTTGTTTTACTAAAAAAAATTTTTCCCAAAACAATTTTCATAAACATTTGTTTCACAAACATAAAATTTGCAGCAAGCATGAAGCCATAATACTGCTGTTATACAGCTAATAAATTCATAAAAATACTTTTGCTTGAAAATAATGGTATACAGTGCAAAACACTGAGTAGTTTGTAGCTTTTCTCTGCCGTCTTTGGGCTGCCTTACTGAGCTGTAGGAAAGCTGTTGCTGTTAACTACTTTACCCACTGGGTGGAGTCAGAGAGCTGTATTATTTTTATTGTTTGGCTTTCATTTTAAATCCATCTGCTTCTTCCTGTTCTGTTTCACAGAGAGCCGTGCAGTGTCTGGGGGCCCCAGCCTCCTCACTGTCCTTTTAGGCCTGGTGTGTATGGCGGCCCTTATGCTCCCAACCCTGGGAGAGCAGGAATCCACAGTGCCTGTCTACCTCCACTTAAGTGTCAACAAGAAACTTGTAGCTGCTTATGTTTTAGGTGAGTTGCAAAAAAAAAGCATAATATTCCAAATACTTATTGTCTTCTGCACTTTATCATGGATCTTTCCCGTGTCGCACAGGTCTTCTCACAATGGTTATTCTGCGCACTTGAAGTGCTCTTGGAAACAATCTTGCTGAAAGGAACTAAGATGATAAAGAGGGGAGATATGGACATTAACACAGCCAGGAGGGTTGTGAGGATGAGGGGAAGCACGTTTGAGAAACTCCCTATAAACAGGAACTAACTTCTTAAATGGACATCAGAAACTCACAGACACAATGAAGACAGAGATCTATGGGTGAGGGGAAGGGAGCGTCTGTGTTTACAGGCTGAACATTGACTGAGCTTGGCATTGGCTGACTATGGTGGGGGGGGGGGGGGGGGGTAGAGGAACATGAATGCGTTAAATATGTTGTTATACGTCATATTAAGTGTCTCTGGCTTTTTGTTGCTTCTCTCAAGACTGAAATGGCTTTTTTTTGTTCTTATGTTTGTCTACTGCTTAAATCTTGTGCACAGTCATTCTACAGATGCCACATCAAATAAAGGAAATTGATTGTTAAAAGCATTTCCTAGAAACAGTTTTATGTTCAAAAGTATTGGTAGAAACATTAGTTTCTGAATCATAGTTCAACTGGATTAGGAAGCAATATGTAATTGTTTAGAAATAAGCCGATTGATTTCAGGGAAAGAAAACACTGACTGCAGCACAGAAGTCTGGTATCACAAGATGAGGCAACAAAATAGCTGGACAAATTTATTTCTGACATCTGGAAGTGTCCGATATGATAGGAACAACGTTTGTCCAGAGAGAGCAGAGCACAACTACACGCTCTCATGACAGCACTCAGTCCTCCTCAACAGAGTTCACGTGCACAGGCTTTAAAAGTACTGTACGAGTCGACAGGACAGACAGAGTAAAATCATTAAATAAAGAATCAGACCAGTCCACAGAAAAAAAAACACTTCACCCATCACTACAGGACAGAATCTGGATCTACATGACCCACGTACTGGATTTTTGTTTGCAAAGACATTCAGAAAAAGATACACACTGCGGTGCGTCACTTTCCTTACGTGAAAAACTTTCACTTTTTCAATTCACTTAAACAAAAAAACAAACAGGATTTTACAATCACTTTCTTCCACAGAAAAAATGAATTTATGATACATCATATCATAAAGGAAATAAAGCAACTTTAAATGAAATTTAGAAAACGATTTACAAAAGAAAGCACTATTTCGTAAAGTACCTACAATTACAGTTGTACATTTCTCTTCTATACAAATTCAATGGCACACCGTTTCAGTAGATAACATTTAAAACTTTTAACTCCACAAATAACACTTTTGATGGGAGGATTTAATTCCTTTGCACTTGTCTGCTTCTCACATTTTAAACTGCCAAATGTGTCGCTGTTAACAGCCTCCGAAAATCACAGAAAATCCTTTTAACTCTGTAGAGCGCATTCTCCTCCAAATCCTTCCTGAATAACAAAAACAGGGCAAAGTCTCTGTGCGAGAGGTAAAAACATACAATGGACATCATTCATCGGAGCACGGATGTTTTGCTCCGTTCTCTTAAAGCTGTGAAAATGACAACACGGCTATACGCACGTCTTTCGGTTGACAAACATCAACACAGGCAGTTTAGTTTCTCTGTAGTGTTCAAATCGAGGATTTAGTGGTTACCAACAGCTGCAATAATAAATCCCATCTGCAGTAGTTGTGTATCGCAACCATGAAATGTCATACTAACAGAGGATGAAGTGCCAAGCTCTGAAAACACCTTCCTCCACCTACATGAAAATAAAGAAACGGCCATTCCTGAAAAACTCAAATGAAATGAAATTCAGCCTCTGTAAAGTGCAGTTGCACCGCTAATAAAACCCCAGAAGAGGCAGCTGTCAGTTTGCCGGTTGAGCTCTTTGCCTCTGCACGCATCTTATGTACATACTTACAATTAAAAGCAAAAAATAAGTTAAATTCTCACACACACACACACACAATACCGGTTGGCAAGCTGAGATTGTAAATCAAAGAACGTGCCTGTAGTTGTTCTCCCGTTTTTACAACCGTTTTCTTTTCAAAGCATTAACAAAAAACTAAATCCAAGAGCCTCTTCCATGACATTGTTCACTTTGATACAGATACATACACCATGTTTTACATCTATTTATAGCAGCTGATGCAAAAAAACATCCACAGTCTCTCCATGCCCTTAGGGTCTGTCCCACACGGAATACTCTCACCTCGCTTTGAATGTAACATAACGGGACAATTCAGGGAAAAAAACAAAAGCCATGTTGGGATAAAAGTCAAATGAGTGGGAAAGGGCCTGAGAAGCGGCCCAGTCTTCCTCTGATGTCCGTGATGCTCAGCGGATCACTTAGGGGAGAGGTCCTGAAGGGGCGTGAGGGAAGAGTTACTGGAGGAAGGAGACACTCCTTCCATCTTGGCGGGAGAGTCTGAGGAGGAGCCCACGCTGCTGAGACTCCCATCCAGAAGATCTGGAGGAGACAGACTGCTGGAGAGACAGAGAGAGACAGAGAGAGAGAGAGAGAGAGAGAGAGAGAGAGAGAGACACACACCGAGAGAGAGAGAGACCGAGAGAGAGAGAGAGAGAGAGAGAGAGACACACACCGAGAGAGAGAGAGACACACACCGAGAGAGAGAGAGAGACACACCGAGAGAGAGAGAGAGAGAGAGAGAGAGAGAGAGAGAGAGAGAGAGAGAGACACACACCGAGAGAGAGAGAGAGAGAGAGAGAGAGAGAGAGAGAGACACACACCGAGAGAGAGAGAGAGAGAGAGAGAGAGAGAGAGACACACCGAGAGAGAGAGAGAGAGAGAGACACACCGAGAGAGAGAGAGAGAGAGAGAGAGAGAGAGAGACACACACCGAGAGAGAGAGAGAGAGAGAGAGAGAGAGAGAGAGACACACACCGAGAGAGAGAGAGAGAGAGAGAGAGAGAGAGACACACACCGAGAGAGAGAGAGACACACACCGAGAGAGAGAGAGAGAGAGAGAGAGAGAGAGACACACACCGAGAGAGAGAGAGAGAGAGAGAGAGACACACACCGAGAGAGAGAGAGAGAGAGAGAGAGAGAGAGAGAGAGAGAGAGACACACACCGAGAGAGAGAGAGAGAGAGAGACACACCGAGAGAGAGAGAGAGAGAGAGAGACACACCGAGAGAGAGAGAGAGAGAGAGAGAGAGAGAGAGACACACACCGAGAGAGAGAGAGAGAGAGAGAGAGAGAGAGAGAGAGAGAGAGAGAGAGAGAGAGAGACACACCGAGAGAGAGAGAGAGAGAGAGAGAGAGAGAGAGAGAGAGAGAGAGAGAGAGAGAGAGAGAGAGAGAGACACACCGAGAGAGAGAGAGAGAGAGAGACACACCGAGAGAGAGAGAGAGAGAGAGACACACCGAGAGAGAGAGAGAGAGAGAGAGACACACACCGAGAGAGAGAGAGAGAGAGAGACACACACCGAGAGAGAGAGAGAGAGAGAGAGAGAGAGACACACCGAGAGACACACCGAGAGACACACCGAGAGACACACCGAGAGAGAGAGAGAGAGACACACCGAGAGAGAGAGAGAGAGAGAGAGAGAGAGACACACACCGAGAGAGAGAGAGAGAGAGAGAGAGAGACACACACCGAGAGAGAGAGAGACACCGAGAGAGAGAGAGAGAGAGAGAGACACACCGAGAGAGAGAGACACACACCGAGAGAGAGAGAGACACCGAGAGAGAGAGAGAGAGAGAGAGACACACCGAGAGAGAGAGAGAGAGAGAGAGAGAGAGAGAGAGAGAGAGAGAGAGAGAGAGAGAGAGAGAGAGAGAGAGAGAGAGAGAGAGAGAGAGAGAGAGACACACAGAGAGAGTTACAAACAGCTGGAATACATTCATAACTGAAATAAAAGTTTGCTATTCATTTCTGTCACAACAGTTTTGTGTAAAGTTTTAGCCAAAAAAAAAATACAAAAATAAAAAAGGAACATGACAAAATATTCTCTAGAATTTCTGCAAGGTATTTTAGAACCATTGGGGTTGATATCTATATTCCAGTATATGACACTTGATATGACCTTTAATTTCACTATTCAACAAAGTGATATGCTACTACACACAATACATAATTAGCCATATAAGTAAGTGTAAAATCAACATAGAGCCATACTATTTTACAGTATTACGAAAATAATGCTTCAAACTTTCTCATGCAGTAAATAAACCAAACAGTCATTAAATAATGAATCAAATTAAAAATGTAGACAATATTCTTTTTTCCTACATTATCTTATATCCACATTTGAGAAGAAAAAAAAAACTGCCACAAAATAAAGGGCATTAAAATAACTTATTTTTAATACTGAATTTTCTTTTGATCAGTCTAAATATTTTCTTAGCAACTGAGACTCTTATTATTATTATTATACTCATTATATAAATATTACTATTGTTATATAAATTCTAGTAAAAAACAAAAAAGGTATATTTTGCTTTACAGTAGTAAAATTACAATACTTATGACTTTACTTTCAATAGATAGCGGTCTTTTATCCTGGAAAATTACAGGGAAACTTTGGTTTCTATGACAAATAGTTTTCACTCATCACAAATCGTGGACGGTCCATGCAGACAAAAAACTAACATGTATGCTGACCCACCTGATGATACTAAAAAAAGGTTATGTCACACAGACAGTGCGTGGATTGTTATAGGACACTGACAGAAGTATACTTTGGGCTTAACGGTGAATAGAGCCACTCTTAAGATGTTGAAAACACTGGCTCATGAGCTGAGCTGCAAGCACGTAAATGAACAGAGTGCTACATTTCACTATGAAATATATGCAACACAATGGACAATATACTTCTTTAATAACACTGCATGTGGTGCGTCAACTCGCTGTCAGAGTGAAGAGAGAGCGAAAGTGTGCAGCTTGTATCGATACTGCAAGAAATCAAAGTTTCAAATGAACTGATATACACAAGTCAACATTTGAAGCCTCTCATCAAAGTTGTCCTAAAACAAAATTGATGACTTTGATGAACTTTTATGATCCGCTTCAAATGCTGACTACTGTATGCCATTGTTGCTGCTGTTTTTGGACAACACTAGTAATAGTATATATCCCAAAAAATATCCTAGTACACATACACTTCTGATATAACCTACTCAAAATTAAAATTCTCACCAGGAGTTAAGTTCGGGTAAGTGAGACACCTCTGTGGACAGCATGTTGGTGGTTCCCTGAAAGAGTCTCTTGGGCTGGCTTTCAGTCTCCATTTCACCTGAGAATTCACCAAAATATTTTACTTAGGCATCCCAGCTGTAACAACATCGCAAAAGAAAGTGTCATGATCGATACCTTACATTTGCGTTTGAGAGGGCCCAGAATACCAGGCCTGATGCAGTTGATCGGGCTCTGACTCCTCCTGCTGGGCAAACTTTTGATGAGTGATACCAGCTACTCAGCTTAATATCATACACTATTATACCGGATGTCGACAGAAAACCTTCCTGCTGCGGCGGGATGCCCGAACAGAACTTACCTGAAGCGGCGTGTCGGGCTGGGAACAGGGCTGGGCGTCAGACCGTTACTGGTCACCAGGATTTGAAGAGATGGAGAGAAACACTGCTGCTCATTGAAGAGAGAGAAGTCAGTTGAAGCATTAAGCCTTAAACAACAACAGTACAGCAAGTTATTTAAAAAAGGAAGAGATACCTTCTTTCCGATCCCTCTGGTGGGCGAAGGAGCAGGAGACACAGGCACAAAATCAATCCGCTTTGGAGATGATGACGATGAAGATTTCTCAAGATCATTATCACTCTACAATCAAGCACAACCATATAAAGCACTTACCTAATATGACAGAATTATTACCACTAGTTAACCACTTGATTACCAATGCAGTGTCGGAGTGTTATACTACCAATCCAGTCTGTTCTTGAGAGACTGGTGGCCCTGTTGACTCCAGGAGCTTTTTTTCTAGCATGCTTCCATTTTCTCTTCCACAATCCCATCAATAGGGGAAGAGGAAGTGTAGCAACAGAGCTACTGCATGCATCATGTTATCTGAGTGAGAACATTGCCTCAACTTTTACACACAATAACAATAATTGTGAAGATTCGGTTTAAAAAGCTAAATTATGCATTGTGCAATATTATTATTATACACACGGTTTAAAAGTTTGGGTCATTAAGTTAAATACTTTTATTCAGCAAGGAAGGAAACACAGATTTTTATTAAAAGTGATAGTAAAGACACTTGAAAGATTCTTGAAAAGACTGAAAAGTATTCTGAAAATATTTCTATATTTTTCTTGAGCAGCATATCAGAATGACTTCTGAAGGATCATGTCACACTGAAGACTGGAGTAAAGATGCTGAAAATTCAGCTTTGCATCACAGGAATAAATAACATTTTAAAATGCATTCAAATAGAAAAGGTTATTTTAAACTAATTAAATCAATATCAGTTTTTTTTAACCAGGCTCTTACCAGACTAAGACTCTCCTCCCAAGACTGGCTCATCTGCATGGCTGCCTGCACCTCTCTAGATCAATTGACATTATGGGAGGAAAATAAATACAGACAGGAAAAAATTCATAGATGCGTCACTAAACACCGACATTATTCCTTTCCACCAATTACTAGAGACAGGCAGTCTAACAGAAGCCCTCATTCCAGTGTGCACAGTGCATGTCGATTATTGTTATGAAAACTGGAAACAGACAAAACCTGCTGTCAGCAACTGATAAATGAGAAACCAATACCCTGGGGGTTCAGCAGATGTGAGCTCTTACCGTTCATGAGCAGTTTCACGGTTCATCACATCAACACCCTCTTCCTACAAATAAACAAACACAAAGAATGCTCATATGAGCGAATATCAGAATGAACTTTTTGTACATATGCCATGTTGCAGTACTAAAAACCAGTCTGAATCTGAAAAACAGGCGGTTTGTGAAAACACCAAAATGTAATTTTAAGCACACACTCCCATAAGCATGTTTTTTATAGGAGTAGTGAGTCTGACATGCTACGAAGATCTCAGACTAAGAAATAAGTCATATTTCAATGTAAACTGAGGCAAACTTTGTACCTGTTTGATCCTCTGCAGTCTTGTGCTAGGAACACGTACGGGCGAAGATGGAACCTAAAAATGCATTAAAAAGGTCTTTAAAAAAAGTCAATTCTCACATTAATAATGCATTCTGCAACTCTTTACATACCACACTGGGTCGAACAACAGTAGTACTGTTTCTTCTGCTGCGGAGAACCTCTCTCTGGAACACCTGTGAAGCATCACTGAAGAAAGAAAAGACCAACATCAGCGTGTACTAAAAACTATTCAGTTCAACTTTAAAGTCATGATAAAACTGTATAAGCAGAAACTGATCATTTCTTCTACATTGTAAAACATCCGGGTGTAACAGATTGCAAAAAAAAAAAAGTAGGGTGGGGTGGGGATTTGGTTCTATTCTGAGATGTGGGTTTATACTAAAAAATATTTGGAGAAGTCCTGCGTGCATCATCACCAGAGAGAAGTCCGGCGTTTCACCCGAAGGTCTAGTTATGACACTTTAATTAAACATTATGGAGGTCAAAGCATGTTTTACAAATGTTAACCTGTACAAATTAGTCACATTAAAATTTAAAACATGCATTTAAAGTGAATATTGGCTTTTAAACCATTGCAATCCTAATGTGCGAGTTTTATACTACCAATACAGTCTGTTCTTGAGAGACTGCTGGCCCTGATGACTCGAAGCATGTTATTCTAGCATGGCTTCATGTCTCTACTCTCTATGAGTGAGAGAGTAACCATAACAGTCATGCATGGTGTCTTGGTAAGCAATCCAGCATTTTTAGACATCAAAGGTGTGTAGGAGCTCACCATCAATGCTGGGAACATGATGCCCCAAAATTATTTGCATCCCTGTTTGCAAACCTAGATCCTAAATAGTTTAAAAACCAAAAAATTGCTGAATATTTACTCAACCTCTAGAGGAGTTTGTTTCTGCATCTGAACAGACTTGGAGAAATTTACATCAATTGCTCACCAATGGATCTTATCTAATGAATAAGTACCATCATAAACAAATAGTTAAAAACATCTTAATGATGGATTTATTCAAAAAAATGCAGGTTTTCGCTTCACAAGACATTCACTGTTGGACTGGAGTTGTGTGGATATATTGTGATGTTTTTATCAGCTGTTTGGACTCATTCTGACGGCACCCATTCACTGCAGAGGATCCATCGCTGAGCAAGTGATATAATGCTACATTTCTCCAAATCTGTTCTGATGGAGAAGCAAACTTATCTACATCTTGGGTGGCCTGAGGGCGAGTACATCATGAGCAAAATTTCATTTTTTGGGGGGAGAAATAATCTTTAAGATGAAATGTGTGATTTCCAGCTGTTTCAAGATGGTAAACCAGCTTCCAGGTAACCAAAACTAGCTTGACCACTTTAAACTGGTATGGCCAGTTTGGACCAATTAGAAACCAATCAGCTACCAGCTTAGGCTGGATATTTCAGCATGGTCAAGTAGGCAGCTCACCAGATTGAAAGACATTTCCAATAATCTACCAACACAATACATTTACTGGTCTAAACAAAACAGCATATGCTATCAGTCGTCACCTCAGGCCGTTTATCATGGGTTCGCTGTTAGATCGTCTCAAGTGTCCATCGAGTGACGACGGGATGTCCAGATCCAGCTCCATCTTCTCTTGTGACATTATTTCTTGATTGTTTACTGTCCTTAGAAGTATGCCGCATAAAAACCACGCAGGTAGCAAAGCTACATCGTTGAAAGACACAAAACAGATCAATGTCACGGTTCACAATGTGCTCATGTTGCAGCCTGTATAGAGAGACCGGGGCTTCTGTTGTTGTTGTTAAGGGTCAATGTATGTCTCGATCACAGCCTAAAGAAATGATCCGTGGGTTTCTGCAAACCAACATTCTGCTTGCTCGATCTGCACCGCGTATCTTTCTATAAAACTTTCTGTTCCAATCGTGTAGTTCCAGCGACTGGTTAGCTGTGAGCTAATATGTGAAAGGGGTTTGGCCCATGTACACCAATCCTGTGCTGTTAGCTTAGCTTAGGCGCACAGCACCTAAAACTGAGCAGCTCCGGCCAGATAACTACAATTCTAGGAGTGCATGTGGAAAGGATGCATGAAATCCCCCAATTCAGAGCATGAAAATAGAGCATTAAACCGTGAGAGCAATAATAACAAGAGCTGAAGGCACAACGATGTTCAGCTGGCCATCATCATGTTAACTAGCTTGCTTTTCGTAATGAGTTGTTGGGCACCTAGTCACTAGTCAAACGCGCGGCTCGTCTTCGACATCGTCTGTTTGCAAGTTTGGCGTTTCAGTATCTAGTTGAATGAGTTTGTAACATAGTTGCGTCAATCATAGGTAAGAATATTCTGTTTATCTATTTTCTGGACACTGCAGCGTACCCACAGCTCAGCTAAGAGTCCCGCCCCTTCTGTGCCTACCGAACTGACTGACAGCATCGTGAACCAATCAGAAACGCGATGGACGCCGGCGAGCCTTTTTGAACAGCAAACGATCGGGGATATAGCCAATGGAATCACACTTCCTGGAGACGTTTCCTAAGCACGTCCCTGCGCACGCCGTTCAACACATGCGAATTCTCTTTGTGGCTTTGAAAAAAGCCAAACTTTAAATCTTTTTAAAATTGAGAGATACTTTAAAACTTGTGACATACGTACACCGCAGCTAACATTATCAATAGGTTACATTTAGGATATTTGACATTTAAAATCCTAGGGTAATAAGAACATTTATGACACAGTATAAAAGTTGTCCACTTCTTCCAACTTGTCAAACAAATTGTTTACTGAATATAATATAAAATATAATATAAAATGTATAAAATATAAAATGTATAAAATAGCCTCTGATTTATATATATATATATATATATATATATATATATATATATATATATATATATATATAATTTAGTGAGTGAGAGTGAGTGTGAGTGAAGGATTTAGGAAAAGCATAATGACACAGCAATTAAGCTTTATTTATAATTTCCACATGCATCAGACCTTAACCTCCATCTAAACATCACTGGGTGATGACACTCCACCCTAAAACCAAATTTTGCATAAAATGGCTGTGCACAGAACACAGCAGCAATGAGCAACACCAGAGTCACATGTTTCTTCACAGCTCACTGTGAGGCCTCTTGTCTGGCAGCAGACAATGTTTCTTTTCTCTTCTTTTAATGAGAGACACAAGATTTTGAGCCAGGTGACTGCAAGGTCATCACGCAGGTCAGGTGATGGCAACTCCAGCTGACTTTAATAAATGAATATCACCTCTCTCTCTCTCTCTCTCTCTCTCTCTCTCTCTCTCTCTCTCTCTCTCTCTCTCTCTCTATATATATATATATATATATATATATAAAGATAACAAAAATACTATGTAGAAAGAGTTGCATGTTTAAAGATTCAGTGAGCAGAAAGGAGACAGCAATGGTTGCATTAGCTTGTATTAGTAACAAAATGTGCATGGAAACAATTATGAGGTTGAATTATAAAGCTAATATGGTTTTTATTAGAATATGCCCCATTAAAATCAGAAGCTCTGTGTGTTGGGAACAAGTTGGCTGCTTTCAAAGGCATGACAACATCCTGATGAGGGGATACAGTGTGTCTAAGTAGTAAGAACGTGCCACGACACTGCAGTTGCACTCCTCCTCCGTTACTCTACGGGGGATGTTGTACAGCTCGCGCTCCCATAAAGCTTTGCAGGAGACCATACAATGAAATTTGGTGCGTTTTTTTACATTTCGGCGCCATTTTCGATTGGACCCGAGGTAAGTTTGGATTTTTTGAGGAATTATTTTTTTAGGACCCCCCCTCCCCCTCCGTGTTCTCACGCTGTCAAGCTGTGTGTTGTTCATTAATTTCTGAAGCGTCTGACCTTCCGAGAGAAACGGAGGTGCTTCGAGACGCCTTCACGACTTCTGCGCCTTTGTTTGAAAACCATGTCGCGCGGAGAAAACTATCACACTTTAACGCAACTTGGTCTGCATGCTCATAATCTGAAAGATGTTTCATTTTGACGCGTGTCAAACAAAAGTTCGCGTTTTTTATCGCTCGTTTGTTTTCAACTCGCATTTCTCAAAATATCTTAGTAACCAACATCCTCTTTTATTATTAGTACGAAGTTGTCTATTTAGGGAACCTGTATAGTCACAACTGAGGAAACACCCCACGGTCTTTTTGATAGACACTGTATTCGAAGGAGGTCGGCAACTTACATTTAGGTTGGAAATATATATATTTGTACTTTTTCATTTTTGATTCCGCAGGCTATTTCTGTTGTTATATACAGTTGTAAAATGCTGAGTAGGCAGCAGTTAACTACACCCTGTATGTGGCATCCAGCTGAATGTGCGTCTCTGGAGTTTTTCTTACCACCTCAGCATATGGCCTGTACAAAATATTAAATAAACCATATAATATTATTACTTTGACTTGCTGTGAATACGCTGATGATTCCTTTTAGCAAACGTGTGAGTGTGTATTCAGCTTGTTTCTTCAATGTAGCCAGTCAAGTTTTCTGTAAATTCCTTATATTTTTGTAATTGCATATATTTGTTTTATTTTAATTTTTAATGTGCATATTTATTTAAAGAAGTAACGCCTTCTGTACACCAGACCGTGACAGGTATTGAGGATATGTCTGGTCATGTCTGCCTGGCAATGGCTCTTATTTTTTGTTCTTCATTAGTTGCTAACCAACAACTACGGTACAAACAACATCCAGCGTTTGAAATAATAAATTCCCATTATTTAAGAGCAAATGTATTATTAATACGAAATTAACAGAAACTTTTTTTTTAATCTGGTGTTTATGCATTTGCATGTTGTATTTTCATATTTATCGTTTTATATAGATCTTTTTAATTATCTAATACAAAGAACCATGTTTTTTATTATTTATTTTCAGTTAGAGGATATAATCTTGAGGCCTTTCTTACCACCCTGTTGTTCCTCTCAGACTCTTCAGGGGGCGCTCGTCCTCTTAATGACATGTGGAACTATCAATACAACAAATAAATATTTCCATAATTATATAGACAAGTGCAAGTTGAAGCCATACTTAATTGAAAGGAGACTGAACATGTCAGTTGCTCTGTAACAACTCCAGCAGCTCGTCATGGTTTTTTGATTATGGAAATGCAGCTAGAGGAGTTGCTTCTGCCTGTTCCACCAGCAACATTTCAGTAACCCAGCATAAGAGCCCAACAGATCTAAAGGGAATGTGCTATAGCAGCACATAAATACTGGAGCTGAATATGGTGTTATCCAGTATTGTTGTTCTGCTATAGTAAGACCTGTCAGCGCTTACAGACTCCAAAGAGCCACAGCAGATCCTTGGCCGAGAGCTGACCATACCCATGCATTTCTGTGATGGAAAACACCACCTGTCTGTACTCTAGATAAACAACGCTGTTAAATAAAATCAACAGTCAGCTAACTGATCTTATTTCATTATGCTTACCTGTTCCTTGTGTTGTCATTTCTATTGTACTGTAGGTGCAAGATGTATGCAGAATAACAGTATGTGTATTCTTATGCTATTTATTTCTAAAACATACTGCATGATAATATGACCTGTTTAACAATGTTGGTCATGACTTTGATAAAATACGTTAATACTTAAAATTCTTTAAATAATTTAATCAAATTTAAGATTGACAGGTGGTTAAACAGTGGTGAGGTCACATTTTTTTACAAGTTTTTCTTCATTTTCATAGCATAACATATAAGGCACTGTAAGATTTTTTTTTCATTTCAATCTCATTAATATAATTAGTAACCAAAACTACAGTAAGTGGACACAAATAAATATCTTGACAGGAAAATTAAACCAATACAAATTACAAAAATTAAATAGTAAAAACAGGGCGATATTTGGCTTTAAAATGTCAATAAATTTGAAATATGATTGGAAAAAAAGTACATTCACATGTAAAAGCATTCAACATATTCTATATTACAATACTCACAGATTTTAATCAATAATAACAGGGTTCATATTATGGTTCCGAATAGACTTTTGGAAACACCAGTGGTCTTTTCAAATTCACACATTGTATGTTCACTTCTGAATAGCAAAGCAAGGCAACCTAAAATCAATATTCTGTTTAATCTAGCTAGTCTTAAATCATAAACACCTATCCATAGTGTCTTACACACACACAAAAAGGTTATAATAAATCAAAGGGAATCTGACCATTACATAAATGGTTGTTTAAAACACCCACTGTAATGAAGAGCAGTCTAACCCTGAGACCTCTGTTCTCAGAGACTGAATTGAAAAGCGTTTGTGGTTACTAATGTGTGTGGGATGCCTGTGGAGGTATAAGCTAATGTAAATGTAAGGTGCATTGATTTACAGCACACACCTCACCAGAGACGCTGAACAAAGGACCTGCTAACCTGCGGTGAGCTGTGCAACTGAAAAAATACAAAATGGATAGAAAATAATAATAAAAAAACCATCCACTAAGAACAAATGGTACACAGTTAGAGGGGGAAGTTCAGGGCTTCTCATGCTTTGTACTTCTCCTTTCCTGTTTCACTGATGACGCATATGTGCTACAAGTCAAAATGAGAGAAGCAGTTAGCAGAAATCGCGGCGCAATCAAACAGATGTGCATGTTTTAATGAGCAACTATTTGTATTTAAATTATAAAGGTATTCTAAATGATGAAATGTTGCTACTTACATTTAAATCCCTAAAGTACTCATTGTAGTCAAGTGCATATCCAACCACAAATTTGTCAGGAACCTCAAATCCTACAACTAGAGGATAGAGGGGGGTTAATTAAAAAGTTATTATGTACAGACCGGCTCAAGAAATATTTATTCTTACTATCAAAGCTGAAAACAGTTCTTTTGCCTAACTAATATTTTTGTGGTAACTATGAAAATCATCAGTACATGTGTTAGTCTTCCACCTTGTGGTCAATACATAGCATTGCACTGTTAAGGGCCCTAGGACATAGACTGGTCAAAAGAAGTTTCCAGGTCAAAATAATTGACTTGATTCCCTTTAAAAATAAATCAATGCGCTTTAGTGTTTTAAAGGTGTTTGTGCAACCCTGAGAAATCATAAGCATGCATCCATTTATAAACTTGACTTGTGTGAAGTGAATTGAATTCTAAATATATCGATGCCATATAGAATTGCATGCCAAAAAAAAAGGCTGGAAATCTTTTTCAGAAATCCACTCACAGTCTGGTCTGTAGCCAACACTCCTTGGTGTCCTTTTCACCAGCAAACTGCAAAAAAAAAAAGAATATATATAAATAAAATATAGGAATATGTAAAGTATACAGGAGCGTACAACTTCTAAAACTCAAAAGTAGATAGAAGTTTCTGGCATTTGTTGCATTAGTGATGAATAATAGACAAGGGAGTTACTAAACAGAGCTTAGCAATATTTACATACAGTACAGACCAAAAGTTTGGACACACCTTCTCATTCAAAGAGTTTTCTTTATTTTCATGACTATGAAAATTGTAAAGTCACACTGAAGGCATCAAGGGCTATTTGACCAAGAAGGAGAGTGATGGGGTGCTGCACCAGATGACCTGGCCTCCACAGTCACCAGACCTGAACCCAATCGAGATGGTTTAGGGGTGAGCTGGACCGCAGACTGAAGGCAAAAGGGCCAACAAGTGCTAAGCATCTCTCTGGGAACTCCTTCAAGACTGTTGGAAGACCATTTCAGGTGACTACCTCTTGAAGCTCATCAAGAGAATGCCAAGAGTGTGCAAAGCAGTAATCAAAGCAAAAGGTGGCTACTTTGAAGAACCTAGAATATGACATATTTTCAGTTGTTTCACACTTTTTTGTTATGTATATAATTCCATATATAATTCCAAATGTGTTAATTCATAGTTTTGATGCCTTCAGTGTGAATCTACAATTTTCATAGTCATGAAAATAAAGAAAACTCTTTGAATGAGAAGGTGTGTCCAAACTTTTGGTCTGTACTGTACAGCTTACATAAGCTGATGCAATACCTACAAGACAAACACTCTGAGACACACTGGTTACCTCCATTTTATTCATTATAGTCATCTGTACCTGGCCACTTTGACCATTTTAGGATTATATTGCTTGAGTAGTTCCAGCAGGGTCTTCATTGTCTTCCCAGTATCAATGATGTCCTAATAAACAGAGTGAAGGTTACATAAAACACATTTAACATTTGTTGAATAATGCAAACTATTTCAAAAATAAAAGTAAAAATAAATGTATATATACCTCAACAATCAAGACATTCTTTGGTGTCAAAAAGAATATGTCAAGAGAAAAAGAGAAACAGTTTTAACACATTTGGATGTTTAAGAGACTGCAATGACAGTATTTGATCAGCCAATTATTACTACCATATTATTACAACCATTTATTTTTGTAATTATTGTTCATGTACTTTCATTCAAAAGTGAGAGCTCCATATGAATTTGTGATCTTTGTGAAAAAATATGTTATGTTCACCAAGGCTGCATTTATTTAATCAAAATATAGTAGTGACTATATATTGGAATATATTTTAAAATGTCATTTATTCCAGTAATACAAAGCATCGTGACTTCATTCTTCAGTGTCACATGATCCTTCAGAAATCATTCTAATATACTGATTTGGTGCTCAAGAAACATTACTTATTATTTAAGTTCAAAAGAACAGCACTTATTTGAAATACAATCTTTTGTAACATTATAAATGTCTTACAGTCACTTTTAATCAATTTCATGTATCTTCACAGAATAAAAATATTTATTATTATAAAAAAACATTATCTGAGCACAGAAATTAATTTTGAGACAAAGTGTTGACAGTAATGGACTTAATTCTGAATTAGCTTTTTTAACAAACCAAGGTACATTTTTTACCGATAATTAAAAGCATGTAACAGACAGTTACTGAATGACATGATCAGAAAGATTCCTTTTAAATAATGGAGATGGTTTTTGCTAACCTTTCCTGTGAGTGTGGACAGATCATCTCCGCCGATCACTTTGATGTCACCTGTAGATTGGTCATTCTGTAATATTTAAAGAAGGGGAATACACAGATTCAGACATTTACACGAGTCAGTCCAGACATTAAAGTGTTAAAGCACTTAACTCTGACACAAGTATGTATCACAAGTGTCAATTTTCATTTATGTTGTCAAAATAATTATAAACACACGTTGACAATACACAGAAGGGAGCAGACAGGCCTGACTGAATTTACATTCATTAAATAGGATGAATGAATAATAGGCGTACTTGGTAACTCTTGAGACGTATGAAGTCCACAGTCATGGGAATGGAGCGATCGCTGTTGCGATTAAGCGCTTTGATGTAATCTAAGAGGTCAGCAAAAAATTTGTAGCCCCCTTTGAGCACACACAGGGCCACAATATGATGCGCACCCATGTCCTTCATGATATCTCTGGCCAGACGTTCAGTTCTGTAGGAGTCAGGAGATACTAGTCAGCCAATACGCAGTGTCAGCAGTCTTCAGGTTGCATGTTATTTGTAATGTGAGTGTTCATTAGGCAAGACTAAGAAAAGAACTTGTTTGATGTGGCTCGTACCTGTCCATGATGAGTCCATGTGGAATATACACCCGCTCCAGGTCAGACGCATAATGTTTCGGTATACAGAAGAGGTCCAGGTCATAACCTTGCTCCTCATCATTGATCTAAAACGCACAAATGACATTACATCATAGCTGATAGGGCAAAGAACAGTGAGCCAACCGTTTGACAGATAACATTTTATCTAGTCGACAGAAGGACAAACCTGAAATAGGGCAGTAGAAGAAAGGTGATCTTTACTTCAACCTTATCTTCTATTGCCTAATCAGCTCTCATAAGCACTGGTTAGTTGTGACAGCATTTGTCTCTAACATCTGCAGTTATATTCTCGACAGAAACGTCCTTAACAAATTGACTTAAAAAAAGAAATGCATATATTATCTAACTGACAGTTTCTTAAGCATATACCCTAGAAACGATTTAAGTTCTTGGACCAAACGTAATATTAAGAATATTGTTACAGTGCTGAGTGAGAAAGATGTACAAATAAACAAGGACGGTCGGGATGAAAAGTGTAAATGTTGAGGTAAGCAAAGAGTCTTCTTGAGTGAAAAATAAGTGTGCTTAATTGTATTGAGTGTGCACATGTTGTGTACTTGTAGTTTACAAACCTGTATTTGCAGATTACAGAGAAGAAAAAAAACACTCAAAGGGATGCACCCTCATGTCATTCACAAAAGAAAGAAGATATTTTAAGAAATGTTGGCAGTTGGAAAAACAGTTGACGGTAGCCTTTTCCATGCTTTTTTTTTTTTTTTTCATACTATGGAAGTCAATGGCTACCAGCAACTATTTGCTTAACAACATTGTTCAGAATATTTTATTTTGTCTTGAACAGAAGAAAGAAACTCATACAGGTTTGGAACAACTTGATGGTGAGTAAATTATAACTAAAATGTACTTCTGGTACTTTTGTGTCCTTTAATGTTTTACATCTTTACTTGTGTTCATGTGTGTGTGTGTGTGTGTGTTTTTAGCATTTTAATTAAGACTTGCTGAATCCCCCTAGTTGAGAAGAACTGTTCTGAAATAGGAATGCAAATCTAGTATTTTCCATCCTATTAATGAAAAAGTATAACCTGTTCTGCTGGTGGATCTGAAAAGAACCTTGACTGGAAATCTTTCAAAACAACAAATGGTACATGTAAAATGTGTAAAAAAAATAAAACTTTTCTAACTGTTCCTCATAGTGGAAGCAAAATAGAAGCAGATGAATTCCAAGTAAGCAGCGATTGTTTGTTCATAGCTTGTTCATTGTTTGTTCTTCCCAAAAGTGTCATCACACTGCTCTCCAAGGACTTTCAGACAAATAATGAGCAGCTATCAGGAGAGGTTTGTCTGGGAGCTTGCTCCTTTCTGCTTACCACTGGTGCCAATATCTTAAGATTCAAACCCCATCAATAGACAGGGCTATGATAAGATATGGAATTTAAAGTGTAGTATGCAGTGTTTCTAATATTGCTGCAGGAACATGCATTAAGGTTGTTAGCTGTCAGATCTAGAGAGTCGTATTCCACATCAACAAAATTCCTGCTATAGACTCACATGCATGTCACATGTCTTTCCTCAGCTGTCTTTCCTCAGTATACTGAGCCAATGTTCTGCATTAAGAATGCATATCAATTGATGGTTATTATTTTAGCTTTTCAGGTAACAGAAGTCCCAGAGTATATATAACTTACTCTTTGGTGTGTCCCTGGATACTGTAGACTGAAGTCAACAGTGTGGTTTAACATGCCTATAAAAGGATTAAGAATCACCAAAAAAAAAAAAAAAAAGCATGAACATGGTCTGCATGACTTGTGCGCTATATTACATGCCTTCTGAAGTCATGCACTAGAGATTATATGAGGAACAGACCTAAACTTAAATCCGTCTCTATTGAAGATCCCAAAATCCACCCTAGCTTGCCTTGCTGTTTATTATAGTATGTGAGAAAAGCACATACACTATAAACAGTTTAGTGGAATTGTAAGTTTTCAATAAATCATTGCTCCGGTTACAAAACTGATCAGGGCTGTTTCCCAAAAGCATTAAACCTAATGGTACAGAGCACTAGTGCCAATAGTTTCTACAGTATAAGGCTTAAAGGGATAGTTAACCTAAAAATTTAAATTCTGTCATCATTTACTCATCAACCCTTACAAAAAATAACCATGGTTTTATTATAGTAAAACTGTAGTAAGTAACCCATGGTTTTTTGGCGTGTTGACTACCATTTGTATAACCACAGATTTACTACAAATACCATGGTTAAACTATGGTTAATTTAGCAAAACCATGGTTAATTTGTGGTTACCGTGGTTTAACTATAGTAACCATGGTTTTTTGGTTTTATTTGTAGTAAAACCATGGTTAATTTTCATAAGGGAAGTTGTTCCAAACCTGTATGAGTTTCTTATTGTATGAGTCTTTTTAAAGAATGTTGGTAACCCAACAGTTGTTGGTCTCCAATTGACTTCCACAGTATGTATGTGTGTGTGTTTCATTTTTAGTTGAACAATATCTTTACAACACTATAGGAAATGCAGTCCAGAATGATGTGTTCCTCAAGTTGATATTTTGTGGTTTATTACGAGTATTTTAAACTTTTATTTGATTATGCAGCCTTCTAAAGCTTGATGTCTTCACTCACTAGTTAGTGTCACATGGAAAATGCTGACCAGGACACGCTTAAAAACTGTATTTGGTGTTTTGCAGAAGAAAGGAAATGTATACTGAATTTGTAATTACGACACGGGGGTTAGAGGTCAGAACTGACCGACAGAATTAAAATGATTCTATGAACTGTCGCTTTAAGAGTGTAGTGTACCTATTGATTCATTAATAAATCCAATCACGTGTTACAAAGCGCGGGATGGGTCTGTCTAAAATTAAACCGTCAATATAATAGCTTAATTTAGGGCGGAAGACGATGGTTGACTCCCCTGAGTCTCTTTGAAAAAGCTTTAAATCATTGTCATTATGTCACTACGGAAACATCCCGCAAAGCACGTTACATTTATTATCACTTTATAACAAACTGAAACGAACTGCAATCTGATCATACAACCGATCACGTGCAGTTTTTCTTTCTCATTTTCCACTAACGTTAGCCATTCGTGCAGAGGTGAATGAGCTGCATCACGTGTGCGATGCGTGAAACGCGTGCTTTCCATCCAGGCCCCTAGACTTCACACAAATATTTACGAATCACTATAAATACATTTATGTATGCAAACAGGAAAATTCATGAGAATAAAAGAGCTATACAAATATAGTTTTATACTAAAACACACTTCCAGTTTATTATCGGTGTAGTGACTAATGAGTGTTCACGCGCCGGTGTAAATGACTGAAAGCGTGAGTGTGTACAGTAACTCCTACCACGACACAGGAGCTGGCAGACGCCATGTCCATTCCGACTGAGCTGCTGCAAACGCCCTCAATTATGATGAGAAATGCTAGGGGAAGTTGTAGTCCTTCCTGTTCTCAATTTCACCTTTAAAAGACTGAGCGAGAACTATTCTGTAACCTTCCTCACATCACAAGTGTGGTTGGTTGTTTTAGCATAAGAGGAGGACTAAAGTCTGTCGACCAATCAGCGTTGAGCACAAGGACCACGCTCGCCACAATATAATTTAAAGTGACAGACCCTTCAAATTACTACTGTTTTAATAGGAGTAAGGGCATAATAAATTAAGAAAATAATAAAATAAATATTAACATATACATCCAACAAGTCCTAGTTAAACAATACAAATAAGAAACATAAATAATAGTCAGCTAAACGAAAGTTACACACAGATATATAAAGAGCTGGGTAGTAATCTGGATTATGTAATCAGATTCCAAAAACTAAGTACTTGTACTTAGATTAAATTACATTTTAAAATACCCTTAACTAGACTAGTTAGTTTTTTTTTATTGATTACATATTCACACACTAGCAACACTTGATTTTTTCTAATTCTTATTTTTCTTTTATTTATAAGATTTAAAAAAAATATTTTAACTAAGTAACACATTTGTATGTTCACGGTTCTCTGATGCTGCTTTAATTGTCACACATGACATGCAGCTAAAAAAAAAAGTAAAAAATGTTTTATTCTGATTTATGCCATTTTAA
Source organism: Carassius carassius (assembly GCF_963082965.1). Lineage (NCBI taxonomy): Eukaryota > Metazoa > Chordata > Actinopteri > Cypriniformes > Cyprinidae > Carassius > Carassius carassius. The sequence continues at coordinate 6,363,393 of NC_081787.1, read as the reverse complement.
AATGATTGATTTTAATTTTTTATAATTCAACTAATTATTAGATAATTTTAATATGGTACAAGATTATCCTACTTAAAGTGATAAACGAGTTTGATCAAAAGTAATCTAAAAGTAGTCCGCTTATAGTAGCTAAAATGTGTAATGTAATGGTTTACGTTACAAACTAAAATTTTTGGCCATGTGATTTGGAATCAGTAACGAACTACAATTTGTAGCATAAAGTTTTTTTTTTTTTTTACCAGTTCTCTAAACTTAAATTCCATGAATATATTTAAACTTTAGCAGTTTATCTGAACACAATTAAAAGAAGAAAAGGATCTTTTTCACAAACAGTAGGTTGGGAACGCCAAATTGACAAACAGAAATTGACATTGTACATTTTTTAAATACTAATTGGAACAGTTGTTAAACAAAGCAGTGGTTTGAAATGTATTTGTGTTACCACATTACCATTTAGGTTGTAAAACATTGAGAATAGATTAAAGTCTGTAACACTTTTTTTTACAGCATCCTTGTCACACATTACATGTACTTACTATAGTATTAACAGTATGCATATTCCCATGTGATGTGACTAACAATAAACTAAATCCTATAGTAAGTACATTTTGTTAATTTATATTATTCAGTTAAGTTAAATTACAGTGTAACAAGGACACCTTTAATTAAAATGTAACCATAAGGGCTATCCATAGGTTCATTAATGGCAGGTTCTTCATTCAAATGACAAATTACCCAATAAAGTGCGTGTACCTGCATCTCATTTAGAAGGCTGTGTCCTCCGAGGTTGCATTTAAAGGCTGCATACATCATCGGGGTAGTCGCATTTAAGAAAAATAACTTAAATTGCAAAGTAAAAAACAAATTACAGTATTTTACCCCTCACAAGGAATAACAGTCAATTTGATTAAGTTTACTTTTCTTAAATAAGATATCCTTGATGACGCATGCAGCCTACAAATGCAACCTCCATGGGATGCAGCCTCTGAAATGAGACGCAGCTTGTAAGTTTCCTTCCTGAGCAGTAACAGTGGAAATGTAAAGGCTTGGGAAAAAGTATATATAAATATGCATGCATCAAGAAGTTGACTTTCACACACACACAAACAAAACCTGTCACAACTGCATCCTGATACAAAATTCGGACTCATAATAAAATCTAGAATATAATATTTTGTATTAAGCTTTTTCCCCTTAAACAATATCAAGTATGTTTGAAGGCATTTGCCTTTCAGAAGGACTCTTTTTTTGAATCACTGCCACCAAATGGACAACAATGCCTTTGTGGAACATGTGCATATACAGAAAAAAAAAAGACCACCATGAGAGACGGAGTAAAGAAAAGTGCATGCTAGCCAATACTCTTTAATCCTAACCTGTACTATAAAGAAAACCACAGATATCCAATTGTACTCATGAGTATAATACAGTAATAAAATATAATACATGTTGCAAGAGAGAGAGAGAAAAAAAAAAAAAGAGATGAAGAGTTTCATGAAGGCGGCTTATTAAACGTCATAGTTTGGAGGAGATGCACTATAAACAGTCGGTGGGCAGTCTTTTTTTAGAGTGGGTCCAGTCAAAGAGGAAACTGGAGGTGCAAGCACAAACAGATGACACTGTTCCAGCTGTCCAATCATATGGTTTGAGTATTAATATACCATACGTTTAAATAAAACCTATCTAGCTATGTTATGGTTTACACTGCAGTAACATATTGACAGCATTTGATAAATGAACTTACATTCTCATTCACAATGTCCATGAAATACCGTCAAAGAGAGGAAAACTGAAATTGTCAGATATTGTGAGCTGGCCCCTAGTCTCTAACTGAAGATTATACAAAAATATTTATTTTATCTGCATCATATCATGTCTTCCATCTTCGTGCAGCATCTGAAAAGACAGCATTTATTATAGTATCTTCCTCATGTCCACCGATCGAAATATCACATTTGCCTAGTCAAAAATAATTATCAAATTCTGTCATGACAGACTGAACAAATCACACTGTAACAGAAACTTCAAAAGGAATCACTGTATAATGTATAAATGACTAGTATTGACATGAATTGGCCTTACAAGGGCACGTACTGTTTACCGTATGCAGAATCTCACTTAGTTGCCATTGAGCTGCGGTGGAGGATCTGCTCTGCTGTCAATAGCAGCTTTCTCTTTACTGCGACTCTCTCTCTCCTCATCTTCCTCATCTCTTTCCTCATTTCCACTGTGATTCTTACAATAAAGCCTGGTGAGAACAACATAATGTTCATGTTACATTGTAAAACTACACCACAAGTGATAGCTGTCCTGATGGTTTCAATATGTATAGAATGTGAAAACATGAAAAAAGCTTGTTCTGGCAAAAATTATCTTGCCAGACTAATCATATAGGTATAAATAATGAAAACAAACATACTTGTAAATTCCTCTAGCCATGTTCTCTATGTATTTGGCCTTGTCTTGCAGGCCACAGTGATAATGGTAGGTCTTTACGCAGGCTTTTATCTCACATCCAATGGTGGCTCCAAGCTGCGCGCACAGCGTGCATTTCTGAAATGACCAAAAGTACATAAGAAGACCATATTAATTAATATACCAAAATCACTCTGAAACTTAGACAAAAAAAACCTATAGCAATATACTTTAAAAATTCTATATTAAATTAAACTAATATAGAATTATATTAATTATATTTATTTAAATAAAAATTTGAAAGCTTCACCATTCTTTTTCCTCTCTTGATTTCCTGGATAACTGTTTTAATGTCAAAATTCCCAAATTCGGCACGTGAGGTGGTGGTTAGCTGGACGGTACCCGAAGAAAAAAGCTGCGGCAAAACAGGAGATAACAGAAGTTTAAAAAGAACAGGCACAATTCAAAACGTTTTTAAACCTAGAATAAATATGAAAATAACACAGAAAAAGATATACTTTTACAATACTAGATATCTTGAAGATTTGAGATAATATTTATCTACAAATATTAAGGTTACATATAAATGTAATCAATGTGGTTTATCAAAACAGTAAAATCTACTCACCCTCAGGCCATCCTTATATAGATGAGTTTGTTTCTTCATCAGAATGGATTTGGAGAAATTTAACTACATCACTTGCTCACCAATGGATTCTCTGCAGTGAATGGGTGCCGTCATAATAACAACATGTTTACAGAACTGTTGACTTTTACTTTGTTTGGAACAGTTTTTGCTTGATCAGTGCATATTTCTCTCCTGAATTAGAGGAGAGATCTTTTGCCACTAGAGAAAGCAATATTATGGATAGAGGATTTTTTATTTTAACCGGAAGCAATGGTTTGAAGATAAACACACCTCAATGAAGGCTTTTCTTTAGTGTCTTTTTTTTTTTTTTTTATTATTACAAAAATGCAGTTTTATTAGGACCTTAATAATTGATGGACTGGAATCATGTGGATTTTTGTAATGCTTATATCGACGTTTTGAACTCATTTTGATGGCTCACATCCATCCGTGAGCAAGTGATGTTATGTTAAATTTCTCCAAATCCATTCCAATGAAGAAACAAACTCATCTGGGATTGCCTGAGGCTGAGTACATTTTTGGTTAAATAACTCCTGGAAAAAATAAAGCTCTTCATTTGTTGTTTAAATATGACCCACTGTTTTTCAGGACTGAAGAAGACTCACCATGCATTTGTAGTGGGCAGCAACCTTCTTGGCATTGTCCGAGTGGAGCACACCGCGCGTTTCATTCTCATCATCACCAGCATGACAGAAGCCACAGCGAAGGCCTGAATCACTGGGGCTACCTCTCAAAGGAGACCGGTCCCGCTGCGGCATGCACAAGCACATGATAATTAGCATGAATCAATTTTCGCTGAATTGATCCTCTGAAGCATGTGTCAAATCACTTTTAATGCCTCATTTGGATTTAATATGGGTTATATCTTAAAAAAGTAAATGAAGTTGCCTACATGCGAGGAGCTCTCTGTGTCATCATTGCCTTGCGATGAGGTGGATCGAGTGTCATCTGACTGCCCGCGTGACACACCTCTGATTCTGCTTTTCTCGAAACGCCCCCTGCCCCTGCTCCTTGGTGGAGATGAATCCGAGTCATTGGCCGCAACTCCCTGTTCATCTGGGAATAAGAGCAGAGCACTAATAAGTGCAGTGGTTCACAATCAGGTTAGTATCCAACATTAAATAAAGGAGAGAGCTAGTTACCATCACTGCCATCTTGAGAGGAATCTCTGTGTTTGCGACAGTAAACCCTAATTTGCAAAAGATTAAAGTCACTTAGTAATAAAACAGATGAGGTCTTGTGATAAACAGCATCCTCATTTAGCTTACAGGTAGATGCCTTGGGAGGGATTCTCCTTCGTTTGGGCCTTGTCCCATAGAGCGCAGTAGTAGTGGTACGTCCGCCTACACGTCTTTACATCACAACCGATGGTCGCACCAGGCCGGTGACAGGAAGTGCACATCTGAACAAGAAATCAACACATAAAAGCTAAAAAAAGCTGTATGTTCATTTTCTATTTTCAACATAAATGACGAATTGAATATTTACGAGTGCTGTTGGTCTGGATACTTACTAGTTTATTTCCTCTTTTTATCTCCTTCTTAACATCTTCAATAGAAAAGCCTCCAATGTTTTCACTCTCCGAGTGAGATGTGACCAAGGCTGATGAAAAAAGCTGAGTAAAACAATGAAGTGTCAGAAGTTACATATGCAAGATGTCAAATATATACTACTCTTTATATATAACAGAACAATACTTTATAACACGTCATCTTGTCATGCACTCTATACATATTCCCTAAGATTCTTTTTGTGAAACTAGGAAAATAAATAAATGGATGAATTACAGCCATGTTCAACCATTTTAACATATAAAGGAAGCCAAGCTGGTGAACAGCTGATGTACCATGCACTTGTGATGGGCTGCCACCCTGTGGTTCTCAGACACCAGTAATTGTCCACACTCCTTGTCCCGGTTGGTTCTACAGAAGGCACATTTTCGAAGACGAACTGAATCCCCTTTTCTCTGTCCAGACATGACCACTTTTCACACACTCCACCTCTCCTTTTGTTTCAAAGACAAAAAAAACGTTGCAATTGAACTGCAGTGTACAGGGAGGAAGAGGGAAGGAAAATAACTCTTAGTTTTGTGTGTGCACAGAGCAACCGATGGCTAAGATGCATGTTTGCATTTTTTTTTTTTGAGATTTCTGAAACTTCTACATCTGTCATTGAATCGCTCTATATGGTAGAAATATAGATTAGACAGATGGTTGTGATTAGTTTGCTCATGCAATTCAGCTACACTGTTTATATTGTTTGGATTAAAATTTTCCCCAAAAGCAAATACATCACCGGCATGACATATACTTCCAGATGTCTTTATTACAAAAGAGTCTAGAACGATAAAATTGTTTAATAAATAATACAAATAGAAATAGATTTTTAAATGAATACTCATTTAAATTATGCATCTTCATAAAACACTTATTGGAACAATAACGTGTTATAGAATCACACTCATCCAACTCTTTACAATTTAAAACTTACGCGATTCAACCAATTTGAGAATTTAAGCAGGAAGTACAAAATAAATAAATAAAATTAAACTGAGGTCCAGGGGCACCTTTATAGGGCTAGTGCAAATCATGGCCACAGACTTTGTGTATGTATGAATAAAGGTTAATGTTTACACATGTATTTATGCATATATATAACTCAAGGTAGGCAGTTTGTACTGTGAAAAGGCACGTTGTATGTACGTTCATTTCTCTGAATCACACGCATGTACATTTAAGAAATGATCTCAAATGTGTTGTCTCTATGCAACGTTTTATAACTGAGGCCAGAGGTGTCCCCGAAAAATGATTTTCTACAGTAAAGAAGAAAGTATGGACAAAGTATTTAGTTCATATTGATGTTAATACATCTAATCATGTAGTGTATAATACATCAAGAAAAATAATATCGTTACAACGAATGCCATCAATTCTTGGGTAATTCAAGTCCAAAAAATACCTACAGAATTAGTTTAACTGTTATGTCTCATTTATCAGGCATCCCACTGAGATGTCATTTTTTTGTTGGAAAAATTATATTTCATTCATCTACTGTGTTTATCATGTTTGTTCTTTTCATAACACATGAGTGAAATGCATGCAAAATAATCTGCCAAAACAGCGCAAAGCCTCAAGGATCATTACGAACCATTATGATTAACTAATTTCTGATAGCCTATTTGTGAATGTGTTGAACGGCTTCCGTCATCAGATGATGCATTTAAACAAGTAAGAGTAACTTCCCTTGCAAAAACGAATCATGGTTTTATCATACTAAAAGTGTAGTAACCATGTTTTTTTGGCATACTGATTGCCATGTGTATATACTACAAATACTGGTTAAACTTTTATTGTAGCAAAACTATATAGGCCTAGTTAATTTGTGATTACCATGGTTTATAGTAACCTTTTTTGTAGTAAGTAAAACCATGTTTCATTTTCATGAGGGTTTGTTATTTAATTAAAAGTCAATAATAACAATAATAAACAAACAAAGAAATCTTAGAGTAAAGGAACTTCCATTGCGCTTGCTCGCTCTCTGTATTTTGGGAGTTGGTCCCCTGTCAAGGGGCTAATCCTATTTGGTGCTCCAGAAGAGTTTGAAAATCCTTTATTAAACAACTTAAAACTAGATTATTTGAACGGAGACTTACTATGAGCAATCGGCACTGAATAAACTCCACAGTTTACGTAAATTTCAAGCATATCCCTGGTTGAAAAATACTTTGTGAAGCCTGACAAAACCCAGGCTTAAATACGTCACACAAACCTACATAATATAAGCTTGATGACCGCACACTTTTATTGTCATTAAAATGATGTAGGAAAAGTACACGAGTGGCGTATCTGAAACACAGCAATGCCAAGAGGAAGCTCTGAGTTCACAAAACACCTCCCGCGCGACATGGCTGGCCCATCATGTTTATCCAAAACAGAAACAAAAGCTTAATTTCGCTCGTACGATTATCAATCCATCATTCGTTTACTGTTCTCAGACGGATAGCGTGTTGTTTAGAGTCGCGGTGGCCTCACCCGCCTTCGCGCCACAGAGGAGCTCCGCTGCCATGATAGAAGAGGAGCAACACAAACAGCAACGCAACATCGCGCGACACTCTGTATCCAACAGAACAGCTGATACAACCTGCTCAGAGGTCTCAATGAACAACTCTGAAATGCACAAGGAAAAACAGCATCCCAATCACCGTTTTCATAAATAAGGGAGGAGGAGGATATACAGGCCCACAAACAAAGCGCTTGTTTCGCTCTTAGACAAAAACTCTTTAACTTTCCAGTGTATATGAACTACTGGAAGCCTACGTCAAATCTGGTGCGCCCCTTTAGATGAAATAAAGATGTGTATATCTATATAAGTGTACCCTATTAAGGCCCACATTATGTGGTGGCTACAACAATACTGATGAGCACTAATGTGCATAAAAAAATGTAATCTGAATTTCTGGGAATGATTGTAACCATTATTTGGTTTTTATAATATATTGTTCGCAGAGGGATTATTTCCCCCGCTTCACATGTGGAATCCCGCCATACGAAATGTATTTACATACCGCAGCAAAAAAGACCTAGCTAGTCCCGACTAATGTTTCACTCATCCCGTTCCTTTTCTAAGAAACCTGTGCGTTGTAATGTCTGTGTGACATATTGGAAGCTCTTACCGCTGCTGTGTTGAATGGGGGATAGCTTTAGAGCGGCTGTGAGCGCGCGTTCTCGCTCTTCCTCTCGCTAAGCATCGAGTGCTCGTGGGATCTGCCTCTCACCATTGCAAGGCGTCCAATTGACTAGTGATGGGTCATGCGCAAAAGAGTCGGCTCTGAGAGCCGATGCTTTGTAATGAATCAGAAGAGCCGGCTCGCATCGAGTGAGAGCCCGCTCCCAGTTTTTTTTTCCTTTGGCGGCTTACCTCAAGGCAGAACTTTGTTTTGATTGGTCAGCAATCGCATCGCGGCCAATCAGATGTGAGTATATGGGATCATAACATTATGTAAAATTAGAGAGGGGGATGAAGTGAAGCGGCACTCCACTGCAAGTTAACGAGTCGTAACAACGTTAATGGAGGGGAGACTGTGTATTGTGGCAACATCGGTTCCTTCAGAGAGAATCTTCTCAAAAACAGGGCAGATAATCACAGAAAGAAGAAATATGATCATATTTCTTCTTTCTGTGATTATCTGCCCTGTTTTTAGAAGATCATCAAACCTGAGTCCATCAAACCTGAGGCATCTGATTTTTTTGAATGCCAATCTTCACTGAGGACATTAATACTGTTTGCTTGAGTTTGGTTCTAGTTCTGGATTTATTTGCGGTTTTGTTGTTAATTTGTGCAATAAAATGTTTGATTAAAATATTAAACAAACGAATGGTTTTGTAACAAAATAAACGTACAAAATTAGGCAATTATAAGGACTCTCATAAAAACACTGCCCATGAAAGGGTTTTCAACACACAAACCATTAATTTTTGCAAAGTTATGGTAAAACAAAGCCCTACAAAAATCCTAAATAAAGAGCCATTCAGGAGTCGAAAGAGCCGGGCTCTTCTTTGGGAGCTGAGCCAAAAGAGCCGGCTCTCTGAAAAGAGCCGAACTTCCCATCACTACAAGTGACGTCGCTCACTGCTAGAAGCAGTTTGTCCGACATGGAAGCAAACGTTCACGCCCCTTACGTACTGCGCTCACCGTCAAGATAGCTTGAGGAATAGGCATAGACGAGAAAATATACAGAGGAGTTGCATAATGAATGCACTGAAAAATACAGATAGTGTATGAATGCACATTTTATAAAATGTAAATATTTATGTTTAATTATCTATCTAAATGGAGACATTACATATAAATAGTTTTTATATACAGATAGTTATGCACTTTTTAATCTAAACCCACCCCTACACCTCACAGAAAACTTTATACATTTTTACAACTTCAAAAAAACTTTGTTTACTTTATTGTTATACCAGTCTTACAAAAGAAGACGTCCCCGAATGGAGGTTTTTGGCGATTTTGTCAGGTTTCCCTCACTTTTGGGTACAAATTTGCCCCCAACATATGGTTAAATAGGTACGCACACACAATTATTTTCAATTTAAATAGATTATTGGTTTGCACCAAAGGTAACCTTTTGTAATTTTGTAAAGAGTAAGTTAACGAAGAAAAACACCTTTAATCAAATATCTACCTGCATATTTAACAAATGCAAATGTATGAATGTAAAAGTAGATAAAAACGAGGCCCCTGCACAGCACAGATTTGTCACAGATGTCTTTTTAGGAAAACATAAACATTAACGGGCCTTTAACACATTAAATATCCGTTAACACACACACACACACACACATAAAGAGAGAGAGCGAGGGGGGGGGGGTACCTGCAACATGAAATGTATACTTTTATACTCAACAAATCCTAGCCAATTCTTATTCATGTTCTTCTGCATAACCATATCGGAATATAGATTTTCTTTTAAAGATTAATAGTATTATTTTACATTATTTTACAAAACATGTATATTTTGTATAGTCTGTCTCTCTCTCTGTGTGGGTGTGTTCTGGAAGCTTCACCACGGCAAATTCTTAATTCTGATTGTAAATGATAACGATAAGGATTTCGTTTGGCTGTCACAATGCATTTATTGTTTATCAGCTGAAAAAAAAATCATTATGAAAGTGATTCCAACAAAATCGTTACCCTGTGTTGTTATCGTTATAGCTGTGGTGTACACTTCTCTATTCTAAATTATTCAAACTTCATAATTATCATTATGGTTATCCCCCTTGGTGTGAACAGGCCTGAAAACGTGTCGCTTTTTTTATGTTGTACACTCACATGAAATAGACATATCAATATTCTAGAAAAATATTTTACATGGAGCGGGTCACTCTTTCATGGATGCAGCCATGTTGTTTACATGACCAGATGTGTCATGCAACTGACTACTACTAATAATTTTTGCTTTATACAGCACTTTCAGAGTGTGCACAAGATGGGCATAAACATAAAAGTACATCTAAATGCAACAAGCAAACCCAACAATATAACAATAAACATAATACACTACAGACAGAAAATAACAACAAAGTGAAAGTCTTTGATTCATGATTCCAAACAGAATGGCACGAGTGGAAAAAACAAAACTGACTTGCCTAAATTACAAAGCGTGTGTTTTTGGCTAATATTAATTAATTAAAAATAGTAGTCAGTGGTCAGCCTGTTCTGTATTCAACAAAGGCCCCGGTGTTTATCTTACTTTAGGCATCGGAAGTCTTTGAGCACTGGCCTGGTGCATAATCCAGCTTTGCTTTCAGTGGTTCTGTTGCCTCAATTCTTTTTCATTTAATTCGATTTCCGTTCAGCGTGTGCGCCCCTATACTTGCCCTTTTTTGTTCTGATTGGTCAGCGTTTACGTCAATTACGTCAAAGGGGGCGTTTCAAAAACTCTCTTCAACTTCCCTGATGATGAAGTAAAGCAGCAGACGTTGGAGGGATTCAGAGAAATATTAATATTCCAGTTTTAGTAGGACATGGGAAAATAGCGATAAAAGATAGTGATAAAGCAGAGATGTTAGTGGAAGCATTTGTAAAGGTGCATAGTAATGATAATATTACAGATAATATGAAGAAGTATAGGGAACAGAAAGTGAAAGAGAATGAGCATATATATGAAAAGAAGATTCCGTCAGGAAGTAGGTTAGACTCAACATTTACTTTATATGAGTTAAAGAGAGCACTTGTAGGGGTTAAACATACTTCCCCAGGAAAGGATGAAATCTGTTATGAGATGATTAAGCAATTGTCAGATGGATCATTGAATATAATTTTAAGACTTTTTAATAAAATTTGGGATTCAGGGAAGATTCCTGTGAGTTGGAAACATGGAGTAATAGTGCCAATCGCTAAACCTGGAAAAGACCATTCCCAGCCAGTTAGTTATAGACCAATTGCATTGACATCCAATTTATGCAAACTTATGGAACGGATGGTTATGAATAGGTTGACGTATGAAATGGAGAGTAAAGGTATGCTGTCAGCATGTCAAAGCGGATTTAGAAAAGGGCGAAATACGATGGATTCAATTCTGAGTTTGGAGGCGGAAATTCGAAAAGCTCAAGTTAATAAAGAAATGTTGGTGGGAGTCTTTTTCGATGTTGAAAAGGCTTATGATATGTTGTGGAAAGAAGGGCTGTTAATGAAATTGGAAAGTTTGGGAATTGAGGGAAAAATGTATAACTGGATTTCAAGTTTTTTGTTTGGAAGAACGATTCAAGTTAGAGTAGGGTCTGCATATTCTAGGATTCTCTCAATTGAGAATGGAACTCCCCAGGGAAGTGTGAGCAGCCCTATTCTTTTCAACTTAATGATTAATGATATATTTAGAAATATTGAGACTGGAATAGGAAGATCATTGTATGCAGACGACGGGGCATTGTGGAAAAGGGGGCGTAATAGGCTGTTTGTAGAGAATAAAATGCAAAAAGCAGTGAAGGAGGTGGAGAAATGGTCAAATAGTTGGGGTTTTCGATTTTCTGTGGTAAAAACACAAGTAATTTGTTTTTCAAATAAGAAAAATAATCCTATGTTAAATATTAAAATGTATGGTAATCAGCTGGAACAAGTCAATGTAGTGAGATTTCTGGGTATGTGGATGGATTATAAATTAAACTTTGGAGTTCATATTCAGAAATTGATAGAAAAGTGTAAAAAAGGAATAAATGTCTTAAGATGCTTGTCAGGTGCGGACTGGGGAGCAAGTTGCCAGTCACTGAAAAGAATTTATTATGCAGTGATCAGGTCAAATATAGACTATGGAAGTATGGTATACAGTTCTGCGAATAAAACTTTACTTAAAAAAATACAAGTAATACAAAATCAGGCATTGCGAATATGTTGTGGAGCATTTAGATCTTCTCCGGTAGTATCATTACAAGTTGAATTAGGAGAATTATCATTGGAACAACGCAGACTTCAATTGAGGATGAGATACTGGTCTGGTGTATGTGGACATCTGGAAAGTCATCCAGTAAAAATACTTTTGAAGGAATGTTGGGAGTATGAATACAAAGAAATAGAAAGCTTTGGTTGGGTAGTAGGGAAGGAGGCAAATAGCTTGGGATTGAAAGAATATTTAATAGCCCCTTCTGTTCCTATACCAGCAATTCCCCCTTGGATGTATCCTATGCCATTAATTGACTTACAAATACATAAAGAAATAAATAATCAAATAAGCATACCAACTAAGTTAGTAGTTGAACAGTATGTAAATCGAGAATATTATTCAGTATTACAGGTATTTACAGATGGGTCAAAGGATCCAGAGTCTTGTAGAACAGCAGCAGCAGTATTCATTCCTACATTTAATATAAAAATTGCAAAAAGAGTATCGGATCATGTGTCAGTATTTACTACTGAATTACTAGCTATCATATTAGCAATACAGTGGATTGAAGAAGTGCAACCATCAAGAATTGTGATATGTACGGATTCAATGGCTGCTCTCACTAGTCTTATGAGTGGAAAATCGGAATCTCGACAAGATTTAATATTTGAAGTTTTGCAAGGTTTATTTAGAGCAAGGCAGTTAGGGGTATTGGTATTCTTCCTCTGGGTGCCAGCACATGTGGGTGTGGATGGTAATGAGGAGGTAGATAAGTTGGCAAAGAAAGCATTAAAGCATCCACAAATAGAAATTAAGGTATCATTAAGTAAATCAGAAATCAAGAGGTTAATAGCAATTGAAATTAGTAAAAAATGGCAAAAGATATGGAATAATGACTCTAAAGGAAGACATCTTTATCAAATTCAGGAACGGGTTGGAAATGAGAGGAAAAGATATGGAAATAGGAAAAAAGATGTCATTATTACAAGGTTAAGAATTGGTCACACTGCATTAAATTATAGTCTTTATAAAATAGGGAAGCATGATACAGGAAAATGTGACAATTGCGGGGAGTTAGAAACAGTGCAGCATATTCTTTTAGAATGTGCTGCATATGAAAGGGAGAGACAACAGTTAAGTCAAGAGTTAGGAAGGATGGGAGTTGATACAATTTCAATTAAAGTATTACTAGGAAATGGAATAAGACAATCAAGAATTCATGAATTATTATTTAAATATCTAAATAAAACAGGAATAGTAAATAGAATTTAATTTTTTTTTTTTTTTTTTTAAATTTTTTTTTTTTTTTTTTTTTTTTTTTTTTTTTTTTTTTTTTTTTTTTTTTTTTTTCTTTTTCTCTCTTCCAAAGCCAAGTACACTCCACACTCCAGATCAGTAGGTGGCGGAAATGCACCATTTATGTTGGTCTGCCAAACCGCCATTAAACACTAGTAGAAGAAGAAGAAGAAGAAGCAGCAGACGTTTGAAGCATCGAGCAACAAACCACTCCTAAATTAATCGCGGGTACTAAAACAAGGATTATCTCCTTTTGGGGAGATTAAATAGTATGGTTGACAAAGTTTGAACAGGATTAATAGCTCTATATTTTGCAGTTTACAAGTCGATTTAGCGTACTTTTCTCCTCATCGCTGTGGATTTTAAAGTCGACTTCTGGTGAATGCGGCGAGTGTCTCAGTCTTCCTTCCACCTCTAGGTAACACATCCACTTCGCCTGACATGTTGTCTGTCATTTTTTACCTTCTCTAGATGGCACTAGCTGGTTTTTTACGTTGATTTATAGTTTTTAAATAGTTTCGAGATCAATTGTTTTTATTTTCTGTTAAGGATGAAAGATCAGTTTGGAATACACACAACTTGATCAACTGTCAAAAATGTAATTTAAAAGTTGAAAGATTCGGCTGTAACTGCGTGTCAAACAGAAATTTACACGGATTTAGGTGGACCCGTAAAACTAAAATCCACTGTGATGGAACAAGTTACATAATAAGTTATCTAACGTTAAGTGGTTAGCGTTAGTTTCCTGGTTTGAGTTCTTCTTCTAGCTCGTTTGGCTATGATGATCAAGCCTGACAGAAGTCAGTTAGCCAACGTGCTAACTTACAAGGCTACACGTCCGGTCAGCTGAAATATTAAAAAAAGTGGATTTTATTTCTTCATGTGTAACTTACAGTTGCGTTTGTTCTTCTGGGTTCACGTTAAGACCGTATAGGCTGACAAACTACTCGGTTATAAAGTGACTGTGATGAATAATATAGAGTTTCTGAGAAGTGTTGATCGATAAGTCCTGGGTGGAGGTTAGCTTAGCTCATCGGGATATTAGCTTTTTTTTCAAGTTGAATTAATTGCCTAGTTGCTCATCGTTTAGTAACGTAACTTAACCTTAACATATGTCGTGCCATGCTTTCACATGTGGTGAACTGTCTCTGCTATTTCTATCTGTGTTGTGCAAGTTTAGAAGGCGTTTCATAACGCTTGGTTTACTTGTTCAATAATAAGAAACAAACAAACAGTCATAAGGAATGAAGTTTGTTAATATTGTTAGTATATTGCACTTTAACCCAAAATACATGATGTTTTCAGTATGTCATAAAGTACCCTTGACAGAAACAAACAATTGTTTTTTTTCTGTATTAGTATAGCCAGTTTTCATTGTTTTAGCAACTATGAAGTGTATAAAATTTGTTATGAATCATTTGGGCTGCTTTGAAAGGCCTGTTTTGTCCTTTTGTCAATTATAATGACTTACTGTTTCGAGTCTTTACGCGCTGTTATTTGGTTTACACTATTTGTTTTTTACTTTTCCATTTAAAGGTGAATCATTTCTGTTGTCCTTCGACGTCCAACACATTCCAGCTGAAACGATGCCGTTCCCTTTTGGGAAGTCTCAGAAGAGCCCTGCAGAGATTGTGAAGAGTCTGAAGGAGAATGTGGCAAACTTGGAGAAGCTGGAATCATCTGAAAGCAAGAAATGTGAAAAGGTTGGACCTTTTTTATGCCAACATCTCAATGCAAATGTTTTGGCAAACTGTGGACTGTGACAGAGTCAGAAAAACTCACTGTTTTTCCTGTAGGTTGCAGAGGAAGTATCAAAAAATCTTGCGTCGTTGAAAGAGGTGCTGTGTGGCACTGGAGACAAAGAGCCTCAGACTGAGGCAGTGGCTCAACTGGCTCAAGAGCTCTACAACACCAACCTCCTCATTTCCCTCATAGCAAACCTACAGAGGATTGATTTCGAGGTGCATATAATGCTTTTGAAATGTCTGAAATTCAGCAATGTAAGACATATTGCTCCGTGCACTAATCACACATTTGTTGTTTGCTTTATTTGATTTACAAAACGTTGTTCATCAAAGGGAAAGAAGGATGTGGTGCATCTGTTTAGCAACATAGTGCGTCGCCAGATTGGCGCTCGCACCCCGACTGTGGAGTACATCTCTTCCCACTCACAGATTCTCTTTATGCTGCTGAAAGGGTGAGTTTCCAGACCCCAGGGCACAGCCATAGATCAACACTTTCAGAAGCCATTGATTAGCCTGGCTTTCCAATTGATGTTATGTTTATTTCAGGACCATAATTTTCCCATTTCCTGTCCACAGACATATCTATATATACCTATATCTTTATCTATCCGGTGTATGTATATATGTGTGTATTCATATATATATATGTGTGTATTCATATATATATATGTGTATATTCATATATATATATGTGTATATTCATATATATATATATGTGTATATTCATATATATATATGTATATATATATAACACACACACACACACACACACACACACACACACACAAATGTTGTTCTTTCACTTTAGAGAAATAACCAGGCTTATTTATTTATCTTTTGAATGCAGCTATGAAACCCTAGAAGTGGCCCTTAACTGTGGCTTGATGTTGAGGGAATGTTTGCGTCATGAGCCTCTGGCCCGGATCGTTCTGTTCTCTGAGGAGTTCTATTGCTTCTTTCGTTATGTGGAGCTATCTACTTTTGACATTGCCTCTGATGCTTTCGCCTCTTTTAAGGTATGAAATTTACGCAAGTATCATCCAATTTGGAAGTTTTGACTTGCAAACTTTGTCTTAGGAACATGAAAATGGGCCAAAATACGCTAGTAATTTGATGGCAAAACATTTTATATTTCATCACCTGAGATGTTTTTTTTTTATGCATTGATGTCATAAGTGTTTTATTTTATTTATTTTAGAATTAAATGAGACAGTAAAAAATAACTTGTAGATGTGTATAATGAACTATTATGAAACTATGTTTTTGCCATATAACTTTTTTTAAAGTGTTTAATTTAATTGTCCATCCATTGAACATATGTGTTCAAAATTTTCAAGCCTCAAAAAAAGTACTTAAACGAGATAATAAAAGTAATCCATATGATTCAAAATTTTAATCTTAAGTTTTTTGAAGAGGACCAATCACTTTGTTTAGATTACTTTTTATTCATATATGTGACCCTGGACCACCAAACCAGTCTTAAGTGTTATTCAGAATCGAAATTGAGATTTATGCATCATCTGAAAGCTGAATAAATACGATTTCAATTGATGTATGGTTTATTAGGATCTGACAATATTTGGCCGAGATACAACTATTTGAATATCTGGAATCTGAGGGTGCAAAAAAATGTAAATACTGAGAAAATTGCCTTTGAAGTTTTCCAAATGAATTCTTAGCAAAGTATATTACTAATCAAAAATTAAGTTTTTATATATGTACAGTAGGAAAATTACAAAATATCTTAAAGGTGCAATTTGTAAGATATTCGCAGTAAAATATCCAAAAACCACTAGGCTAGTGTTATATATTTTCTCCAGCTGATTACTAACAATATCTCTGTTTTCAGCTACTTGTAAATCATGACAAAATTCCCATTCTAAACAGTGACGGGGCAGTGCAGTCGCCTGTCGATGACGTTATCCCTTTGTTACCACCTTTACTGACGTAGAAACCACATGACAACAGTGTCATGGACAAATGCGGAAGTAGTGTCTAGTGTCCAGCAAACCACTAGCTTGCTTCAAGCAGTTCATTATTTACTTCTTCTTGCACATTTTATGGTGGATTGTGTTACTTATTTATGGAACATAATTACTGTTTACCCTCTGCCGCTGGTTCTGTCGACAAGGACCGCTTCTGTAAACGTAGAAAGAGATGCCGATCTCGCTTGTGTTTTAATCGACACGTGAGTTGTTTTGATTCGTATCTTTACAGAAACCGTATGCTATAACGATCAACAAGATTAGTATTATGGGGCATACATGCCAAACGTGGGGCATCGCGTCTCTAGACCCGCGCAAGAACGCGTCTGATCGCGTCTTTGCATTGTCTTTGAACGTAATCTACTTGCGCAAATCGTTGAACTCGCATTTGAAAATTATGACATCAAACACATTTACAATACTTTACCTCATCCGTTAAATCCATGATTTATCTTTCCATCTGATTGATGGCCGTCAGCGGTTGGGTAGAAGACAACAAATCCCATCATTCCACTCTCCTCCTCAGCATCATCAAATCACACGATTGTTATTGTTTTGGTAGTGCGCCCTCTCATGGCAGGTCTTACAAACTGTACCTTTAATGGAACATGATCTTTACTTAATATCCTAATGATCTTTGGCATAAAAGAAAATCTATAATTTTGACCCATACAATGTTTTTTTGGCTATTGCTAAAATATACCCCAGCAACTTAAAACTGGTTTTGTGGTCCAGGGTCACATATAAACATTGATCAACATGCATAGATAGAACACATCAAATATGATACAAGGAAGTTCATAGATGTATGCTTGATGCACGAGAACAAATGAGGCAGAATGTGAATAACAGAAGGACAGAAATAAATTTTTTGGTTGACTATCATTTTAAATCAAAGAATCAAAAACCTTTCAAAAGAGAAAATTACAAAAGTGCATTTACCCTAAGACTTTGTTTTTAGGATCTGCTGACAAGACACAAGATCATGTGTGCCGATTTCTTGGAGTCTAATTACGACAGAGTGAGTTAACTCTTGTTTCCCAAAATTTCACATGCAAGTGCATTTACATGTAAGTTTCTCTGGCTGCTGTACTTCATGGACAAAGTATTATGATAAATCATTTCATAACTGTTTTTAGGTGTTCACAGAGTATGAAAGACTGCTGCATTCTGACAATTATGTCACCAAGCGCCAGTCTCTAAAGGTGAGCATTAACCAGTTTTCATGAGGTGAAAATTAAGCTGTAAGGATCTATACATAAAGGACAGATAGTTGAAGAAAAGAACATTTAAAGTCCTTTTCTCAGAAAGATGCTTCTTTGTTTCTTGAATAGCCACATACTTTAATCTTCAGATAGGAATGTTTTATGACAAATCTTGCTTTGTTTAATAAAACAGTTGGGTGGTTTGGCTTTACTCTTACCACATAGTTTGCTGCTGTTCTTAAGTGAGTTATAACTGACTTTCAAATGATATCCAGCTCTTAGGAGAACTATTACTGGACAGACACAACTTCACAGTCATGACCAAATACATCAGTCGAGCTGAGAACCTAAAGCTGATGATGAACATGTTGAGAGACAACAGCCGCAACATCCAATTTGAAGCCTTCCATGTCTTTAAGGTATGTGTTTTCTATGCACAGCATTTCACATAACTTAATATATTTGGATTTGGGACTTTGCTTGTCTGCCTTTCCCTCAGTCTACTCCAATTACTTTCCACACTCGGCAGCTGACTGGTCTTCAAACAAACCGGTCAGGGCCAGTTACTAGTGTGTGCTGTAGTTCAGACCGCATGAAGGTAGATTCAGTGACTCAAACAGTTTCTTGTGTCCTTCAGGTGTTTGTGGCTAACCCCAGTAAGACACAGCCTGTGCTGGACATCCTCCTCAAGAATCAGTCCAAACTGGTGGAATTTCTGAACCACTTTCAAATGGACCGTTCTGAAGACGAGCAGTTCTGCGATGAGAAGAACTATCTCATTAAGCAGATACGGGACCTCAAACGGCCTGCACCGGCAGAGGAGTCCTAATGGGAAAACGTGGAGAGTAGAACCGGGGAGCTCGGCTAGTGAAGTGGTTTGATTATGTGGGTGAGAATTGGATGGGAGGGGGAAAAAAAGTCTGAGTGAGGAAGGCTGGCATCACTCGGAATAAATCTCTTTACATCCAACTTCTGAAACAAGTAGAGAAATGCTGTCAGGATGTGCAAACACGTGTCTGTCCTTTTACTCGAGCAGGTTTTTGCTGCAGGAGGTGCAAGTGGAACCCAAGCACTCTATTGAAACCTATGTACATTTTTAGCACTGCCCTTAAAAAGGAAGTACAGTTAATTTACATTTAGACAGTAAATCTTAGATTGAAAAATGTATCCAAATTAATCAGAATGAGAAGTATATTGAAAGCCTGATCTGGCATTTTTAATATTTTTTAAAAGTAATAACGAGTATATTGGAACAGGTATGGCTCTGCATATTTGCACTTAATCTGGTAGCTTTGCTTCAGGTAGGCCTTTAGTGCCAGTTTATAAACCAAATATTAATAAACACGTTAACAAAAATTAAAATGATACGTCACAAATACAGGACATTCTCACATTTAAACTAGTTAAGGGACATTAAAGCATTTTTATGTCATGTGGTCAAGTGAAATGTTATGAAAAAGTAGCCCATAGAGTTTGGTGGACATGTTGGACGCTGCTCTCAATTTCCATTTTAACTGGGTGCCTTATTTAAGTAGCTTTGTTATTCTGGGTCTTCTATTACATTTATATTTATCTATAACATTGGATTTGTAGTATTATTCTGCTTTTGCTTGGGTTAACACCTTAGGAGAACGAAAAAAACATATATAATGATTAAAAACAATACTCATTTAAAGTTTTCTCAGTTTAGATGAACCATGCAATGAATTCATTGTTCATAGATGTATGTAATAGTGAAATATATGGTACACGATTACAGTGCAAGACATGATAACCTCCACATACACACTGTAACACTGAAGGGTTGTGAAATGCTAGAGCTGGGGCATGTCGTGACATTCCTTGAGCTGTGCTTTGATAGGCAGCTTGGACAAGCCAATTAAGCCTTTAAAAGATGGATGCAGTAGGAAAGATCATTTAACAGTTCTTTGTGTCCTGCACTGTCAAACTTGAATGAGCCAAAGCTGTGGTAATACATTATATCTTAAGATAGACCTAGAATTTGGTTCTCCAATGGATTGTTCCTTTCAGTACTCTTGGAGGTTTTAGATGAAATCCAGATCAGGATTCTACTGAAGGGTTCCGCCATTAGTCTTTATATCTTAAGTTGAATATATTTTATGTACTCTGTTTGCACAAGTTCCTTTCTCATATACCTCATAGGTTTTAAATTCCTAAGTGCTGTTCTCCCCTACTTTGCTTCAGTAGATATTATGGAAACACTTTACAGTAAGGTTAAATTCATTAACATTGGTAAATTCATTTGGTGTCATTAACTAGCACTTATTAATCTTGGTTAATGTTATATTTTACATTTAAGATTGCATAAATTAACAGTTTATGTATTATGAATGAATGTGAATTAATAATGAACAATAGCATTTTTATTAACAATTAATGTTGACTTGGATTAATAAAAAATTGTTTATGGTGCCTAATGCATTAACTTATGTTAACAAATCATACCTTAGTGTAAAGTGTTTCTGGTATTATTTTGGATGTGGAGCGGTAGTTTGAATTATTCAAGCTCAAATAACACCAAACGACATGCCAAAGTTGTGGTCTTGAAATGCTGAATAGGACCTAGAAGGGATATTATTTAATTTTTGCAGTTTGCTAATGGGCACATAGAATGTCCCGAGTGTGAGGAGAGCACTCGTCGTACTTGTGCAAATGAGCCACAGTTTCACTCTAAAAGGTTTTTAATGGATTCATCTGAATGTCAATGTGTGCTTGTGCTTTGACATCACTTCAGTCCACCCATTTTTTTTATATATATATATATATATATATATATATGATTTGTATTTAGGAGGTGAAGGGGGACAAAACCTTCTGAGCTGCCTTTTATTTGCTTTTATGATCTGAAATCACAAAGCCTTTGTTTTTATTCACCTTTTTTTTCCAAAAGAGCTACAACTATCCTTAAATATTTCTGCCGTTTCATTAAATGTCAATTGATACCATACCACATGAACTAGAATAGTGTATGGCCAAATGTGATTCCATTGACAGGGTTTTAAAGGAGGTTTTGGTCTTAAAGCTCTTTGAAGCTTTGAGCCTTCAGATTCTCCTTGCAGTGATAGTGATCTTTGACAGAGATTCAAAATAATGTTAGATCTTTGGTAAGTTATTAGGGTGGATTATAATACACCCTTTTATTATTTGCAGTTTGACTGATGTTTGCTATGCTTTCACTGTTTTCACTCATTTTCTCTTTCTGTTATATTTTCCACTGTGGGAGAGGATTATATGTGTACATAAAGTTTTATTTTAAAAAGAAGAGTAAGTGTGGATGCATATTGAAAATAAAATAAACTATGGCACTTCTTGTGTGCGGTAACATTAATTTTGTCTTTATTTAAACAGGATTTAAATGTCTGCATTTTTATTCACATTTATATCATTGTAACTAATTATTGGCTGCTAAAGTGTGCGAAAGAGCTAGAGGGCTGTGTGGCGGGTCTGCTCCACCTGCCTCTGAAGCACAACCTTATTTTCTATCCGAACCACTTGTTTCAGTCGGTCTCCTTCAGATTTCCATTGTGCTTGTGCTCCTTTTCCAGTTCCCATGTGAGGCTGGAGCATTCATGTACGATATGCTGCATGTCCTCTTTCGCTCGTCTCAGACTTGTCTTCCAACCTGTCTGCCTCTTCTTCCGTTTCCCTGACCTCTATAGTCAGCTTATGTAACTGAGCGTTCATTTTTTGGCTCTCTGACTTCAGATCATTCATCATGACCACCTGATGTGCAGCCCTTTTTTTTTGGAAAGGCTTAACTGTTCCTCCAGCTTCTCCACCAGGCCTTGGAGCCTCATCCTTTCCTCATGTTCTGCTTTAAGCTGCTCTTCTGTACAAATGAGCTGTTGCTTTAGTCGCCATCTGTCGATCTCTACTACTTCAAAACCAGCCCGCAGTTTGGTGATGTCCCTCTTATTCCAAATGCTCTGTCCCTCATCTCGCACTGGTCAGTAGGATTTTCAGAGCTTGCTCCTTCATCTACAGACTGCTCATGCCTAATAATTCTCTTGGCTAGGGCTCGGTTTGCTGAACCTCTTTCAAAGCTTTCAGGTAGATCTTCCTTCTGTGGCTCCTCTGGGGTTCATCTAGGCTGGTGGAGTGGGTTGACGATGGTTTTGTTGAACGGTTATATTGTTCGCTTGTGGTGGTCTGGTTTTCCAGCAGGTTTTGGAAAGTGGAACGAGGAGGAAATAGTGTCTCCACCCAATGATGGACATCTCTGCTGGACTCTTATTCAGTGTTTTGATCAGTGATTTCCATGGGCCTCATAACTAAACTGTTTGAGTTAAATTAAAATGTCAGAAACTGTACTGTAGAAGGGCACTTAATGTTCATACCCATTTTCCTTCACCATTTACAAGCAAACGCAGGATGCTCGGTCGTTTCAAACTGTTAAAGCGTTTTTTGAATCGAATCGTGCAAAACTGTTTGTATTTAAGGCGACGTATATATTTTATCAGCTGTTAATACTTATAACATCAGCGTCGTTGACTACCGTCTCTGTCCAGTGAGCACAACTTCCTGTTTTCATGTATGAGTCAGGAGAGCGCGACGAACACTTTGCGCCCTCTGCTGGTTGAATTTAAACGCTTGTTACATGCAAATACATCTGTCTTTGTGCATTGTTCATTTGCCTTAACATCAGTTCAAGCTTGCCTTGTAATTTGAAATTAATAAAATGAATTGTATATAAAATAAAGACAAACTAAAGAGGGCTTATATAGTGTAAAGCCAACAATATTCGATCAAAATGTAAATGGTCATTTGAAATCTGAAATGATGAAATGTAACATCTTTTTAAAGTGCATTGATAAGCTCAGAGTAACTTTTTTTAAGATATTTAAAAAGGTTTTGAATAATGTCTGGGATTTGTAGCTGTTTTATATTGAGCGGGAAACTGGAAGTGGGATTAATATTAAACATAAAATACATTTCAGACATTAATTTTAATTTACAGCACTAAAAGATGATCTTCATCCATAAATGTAAACAATTTGTTTTTAAAAATACATGCTACTTATAGTATAAAATTATATCAGAGGTGAATTACCTGTACCGTGATTGTCATTTAGTTTAAAGCATTCGTAACCAAAAGAATATCTATTGTTTAGTTAACCATTTCCAAGCCAATGTTTCTTTTTTTTAATCTGTCAGTCAACAACTATCTTAGCATATCTAAATGCATACACCCTATTCCTTTTTTCATGCTTATTTTCTTTGTGCCTTTGGGAGAGAAAAAGTAGGTTAAAGTTCAAAAGGATACTCAGAGATTTCCTCCTATTTAAAGAAGAGAGTGTTAACTTGCAGATCTTTATTCAAAACTGGGTTAGAAACATTTAGAACTTTTACTACTTTTCTAAATAGTATTTAGAAGGGGGAAAAAGATTGGTTGATAATTGGTTTGCATCTACTTTTTAATAAGCATACTCCAATACAAACACAAGATGAACTCGTGGATAAAATTATGCGGGAGTGCTGAGGGAAATGCTCTTTGAAGCCTAATACAATGGTGCACATATAAAGCCCACTGTGGAATAGTGGGGGTTGAGTGAACTGGGGTCAGAGGTCACCAAAGCCTTCTGTCTCTCACTGACCATAGGATTTATTCCCATAAAGCCAGTGACACACATTACATTCAAACTATTTTTAGGGAACTTTTTGATGACATTTAATGTCTTGAGACTTGCATTTCCATGATTCCCAGATTGTAGTACTCCAGTTATTTCTAGAGCTAAGAGAGATAACCAGAGAGATTTTGTGTGGACTTTCCTTCACCCCCCACCCCCAACAAGAAAAAAAGGGATGCTCTACAATTACATGCATGACATAACATTTTGTTGTCAGCTTGAGTGGCGACATGGGTTCAGTGTGAAACATCTGCGCTGTAAGGTATTGAGACCTTAATGATAAAACACCTTCACTTCATTCTACATTTCTGCAATGATCAGGTATGTGGACCATTTAATCTAATGCACAAATGTCTGTTTTAAATGGTGTATATGCACTATGCATTAGGACAAATTGTATTTGTTCATATTCAATTAATTCACTATTTGCATTGCAATTAAAACTATGGACCTGTTCAAATTTAGTCATCAGACCAAATCATGTGAAAGTAGTAAAATAGGAGAGCGGATGTGAGTCGTGGGGGGATTGAGTGAGTTGAGTTGGGGAGGAGGAGGCTCGGGAGGCCCATCATCACATGACGAGACCTTCGCGCCTCTTTCGTAAACCTTCTCCAACCTGATGATCCTAAACAACGAGTTAGTTTAACTTCTGCGGAGGCCTTAAACGCGTCGACTTTCTGGCGTCGCGACCAGCGTTCACGCGTAGGTCTGTGCGGTGGCGAGAAATTATTGTGGAAACTTAAATTGTGAGTGTTTGTTTGTCGGTGGGACATGCTTTGTGTGTGTGGAGAAGCTGGGGAGCTAACAGACAATGTAGGTGATGGATCAATTAATGGACTCTTGAGCGCTCAGATATTATATTTGAAGGTGTTTGGTTGTCTTAATTAACCGCCTGTAAGTGAAACTCGTTTTTAAAATAATAATACTAGCCACCTCTGACGACTGTATCAGGGAAATGTATCAAGGCGTGATTCTCAAAGTGAATTGTGATTATTTTTGAAAGGGGAATGAAACAATTACGCATGACTTTACACGATTTCCTGATTAATATTTAACAAGTGTTACTAACAGTTTGTGTACAGGCGAGTTATATCTACCTTGTTGAGTAAGTGAAATCTGGACCCTGTTTTAAATTCTCTATTTAGTTGAATAAGACTGTAAAACCTGAATTTGACGCTCTTTATACTGTGTCTTTTTAAGTGTATCATCTAAATGTGGTGTTATTGACGTACCCTTATGCAAACACATTCTTTAAGTATTGTTTTATTTCACGTGACTCCGCAATTCTTCTCCATAGCTAGGGTCAGCCTATCAAAACTCAAACTCAGGTGAGAAACTATATGGAATAAAGGCGCATTTTAACGCAAACACGTTCTGGAAAATGGCTATTGGCCCGTCCTTTAAAACCTCCTCAGATTCCCTCACACTTAACCCAGTTTTGTTGTTGTTTTCAGCTCTTACAGATACCAGGAGTGCGTTTCCTGTTGAAAACACCCATTCTTATGTAAACATGCTTTTTAGCTGCTTTGCTTAAATTGTAGCGTAATAAACACGTTATAGCATCGAAGGGGCGATTAAACGTAAACGAAGCCTGTCGTCGTCTTGAAAGGAGAGCTCGTGGGCCACACAAGCAGAAGATCGGGCACCGACCTCAAGGCCTGTGTTTGCGGATTCGACCGAATATTATTCTTCTGCGTTTTTCTGTCAGTCCTGGACGCCTGTGATTCGAAACAATGCGTATTGGGCTTATCTGCCTAAGAAACGCATGCAACTAAGAAATTCAATATTTAGACAACATGGTGTTAAGGAAACTACATTTTAAAAGTGCCTAAGATTTAAGTGGACTCCATTGGCAGTACAAGTTGTATTTAGGGTATTTACGTAGCCTATATAACAGCAGTGAAGAGCTTTCAACAAGTTCTTTCCTATCTTGAGTTGAAGATCCTCCATTTTGAGAGACCCAATGAGACACGAGCAAAGCGCGCCAATGGGAAGAATGTTCGCCTACTAAAGTTTCTAAAAAGAACTTCCTAAAAAATGCGAATGTAATTAACTTAGTACAAAGTTATGTGTAGTGATACTTTTTAACACTTTTAAAAATCCGTCTAGAATTTAAATGTCAGTTTCATAAACGAGTCAAACATAAACTTTGTAAACCTTTGTATTCTGTTGCTGTGTATTATAATGAATTGATTCTTTAGATAAGGCAGATGTTTTAATTAAGGAATGAAAGCATAATTATAAGATTGTTGATTATTGTTTCTCCCCCCCCCTCCCAGGATTGTTGAAGATTAAGCATTTCCCTGAAACCAAGGAAAAGAACGCCACCAGATACCTTCAATGAAAAATGTCACTTATTTAAATATGGCCTTCCTGCTAAGGTGCATCTTGTGTAGTTAGTGAAGTATAGTATCTACTGCGCTAGATGCTCCTTTTGGCAGGAGGAGCTGTATATTCAGCTCAAGGAAGCAAAAACTTAATTTGTTGTATAATTTTGTTTACATGCTATACTCTGCCGTTATTGTTATATTAATCAAACTGCACAATATTTATTTTATTATTGTTTTCTATGATCCATGTGAGTTTGTCCTGGCAGTTCCAAAGTGCTCACAGTGCAGGTAGTGCCAGTGAATCTACTGCAGTGTTTGCACTTCAAGAATTGCCGGTCCCCTTCTGCCTGTCTCTTTGGAGCTGTGCTAGGTGCTGCTGCTTATAGAAAAGCCCTGCTATGTGTGGTGAGTTTTGCAGGATTGCATCCAGCTTTATTGCAACATGCTGTGCAAATCCATGCAAAACTCGCTGCACCAGGGACAAACTTGTTCTACAATCAAGATGATTTCCAAATGTTACAAATGCATGCAGTTAGTTAGCAAAACCTTTTCTTTATTTTAAATGCTTTCTGAGCTGCAAGCATTGCCATAATTATAAGACTCAATCTTTCAAAATAGCAAGAACACACCAGATTTCTACAGTATATTAGTAAAGGACAACAATTTAATAATTTTATACTAGAAAAGTATATATAAAATGTAATTGTATATTTTTTTATGCTTTTTAATTCAAATATTTGTCTTGCTGTTTTCGGGTGGATGACCCTGCAATTTTAATAGTGGCAAAAATCTCCAATAAAAATTGCACGGTATCCATCTGTAATCCGCTAGATTCCAGTATCTGCCTTTTTTTTCTTTCTTCATTTAGAACATGTAACTGTGCTTCTTTAAATTGTTTGTAATTCTCAATAAAATATTGGATATTTGTTATTCTACCTCGCACCTGTTATAGAATGAAATTTATTAATGACTGTGCGTTGCAATAACCTTTAGCAGCACCAGATGGCAGCAGATAGCTTTAAATATGACAAATGAGTTTGAATTTTGAAAATGTAAATTTGTTAGACACGTAATGTAGACACTGCCAGGAATCCAATCCCCTGCAGTTTTGCCACATTTCACTTTTTAACAAATTAAATGAGCATAAAATGTAATTGAAGATCTGGTCGGGGGGCAAAGTCTTTGAATTTTTTGCGGTTGCCCAGACTGGATCTTGTTCTCATTGTGCGCATGATCGCAGCGCTGCACGGGATTCATAACGCACCTCCTGGCTTCATAATCATAACTTTAATATCATCGAAAGAGTTGACCGGTTTATTGAAATAATTCAAGAGTCATGTGTTAATCGCGCAGTCCCGCCTTGAACAGGGAAATGTGACCTTGATTTGTGAACATGAAGTTTGGGTCTGTTAATGAGCTGGAGATGAAGAGTTCAGGACTCTCCTCACACTCACTTCAGTGATGCTGCCGCTGAGTCCAGCACATCGCTTTCTGCTCACTTCCAGCAAGGCAGATCGTCCCTGCTCTGTTCATTTGCGCTTGTAATCAGATCTATCACCAGGAAGCCTCATTGCGCCATATATTTCTTTACTTGAGCGCATCTGGACTCATAATGTCTGAACTGAAGTTGAACGGGGCACTGATTCTGTGCGTCCTGATGCTGTCGTTCTCTCTGCCGCACAGTCAGGTGCTGGACTGTCGCGAAGTGCGCTCGTCTTTTCAGTTTTTGTACCCGGGGATGAAATGGACCCCAGAAACGCCAGTCTCAGGTAAACCGTGCAATTCTCAATTTTCTAAAAATGTTTCAGAACACTGTCCAAAAGTTTTACCTGTCTGTCTTCAATAAGACTTAGGCTACTAACCTGACATAGTGTGTGATAGCCTACTGTATTTGTGTGTGTTGTTATTTATTGTCTTGGATATTGAGTGGATTTATGTAGCCTATCGAAATACAGTGCGCTATATATATTATTTATATATTCCACGTTACAGCGTTTCGCATAGGTTAAAGTAGGCCTATCCTAGATGTATGAATCATTAATATTTACATTTAATATACGATTGAGCCATATTCCAGGTGTACAGCATTGCAATTCTATAAAAGTTCACGATGAATCGAATACAATTTATAAACATTCAATAGCTTATTAAAGTTAAACTAATACCTTTTCAACTTTTTTTGTAGGATTGTTCAGAATGTAGCTATTTTTAATTATTAATTAGTAATCAAATTGTGATTCTTCCAATGTCACTAGTATTAATTCATTAGGTTTCATTAGTAGTTTTTAGGTACAGTGTTTGCTGCTAGTCGTTGTCGTTATAGTAACTTTTACTGGTAACAAGTTGCACATTTTGCTATTGAATTTTATAAGGATCTATAGTCCAATGCCAACAATTCACTTTGCACAATATTTTCCAGCTTTAATAATAGCTACTTAATAGAAAGCTATCTGTGAGACTATAATATCTATGCCAGTTACTAGCAACAGTCTGTAATATGGATATTAGTGTCTATTCATTTCTTACAAATTGAGATGGAAACAATTGGAATAGGTGCCAGCAACAATGCATACTAGTTAAAAGTGACTAGTTCATTTCTAAACCACAAATCCCCATCAAATTCAATGGAAAAACATTTGTTACCAGTAATAACAGCTAGTATACTTATCAGTATTACAAAAGTGATTTAGAGTAGCAAATTAATAATTAGTTACTTACTAAACTGTAAGGATATTAATCACTATTGGCTACCTCTTAAAAAATACTAGTAACAAAAATGCATGCTAGTTATGTTAAAATGACTTGCCATACAATTTGTTTTTACGTTTCCTGTGGCTCATTTCATGGAGTGTTATTCTCACCCTCTGCATGATGTGAAGCTCTATCAGTAGGTTGAAGATGAAATAAGTGTCCTGACTGGATTGTCATCTTCAGCTCTGAGCGGTGGCTGCAGAAGTAGCCAGAGGAGAGCTGTAAATGTATTTCTCTTAGTCATAACTAGTGTGAATTACCTGTCATGCTGGAGAAGGTGAATTGTGTTAGTCTGTTTATTGAGGTTGCTACATTTCCCAGTGGAGAGCTGAAGAGATAGATGAGTTGAGATGAATGACAGGATGGATGGCTGGCTCTCTATTTGACATCTCCCCTTAGCTGCTTGAAGCTTTAATTCTGATTTCAACTTGAGGCTGGAAAGAATGGGGATAGAAAGACAGAGAGTGGAGTTTGTTTGGCCCTCGCAACAGAAATTCTGCTGAAAAGGATCTTGCTTTTCCCCAGTGACTGCATTTTGTTGTTAGGCTGCTTTATGTGCAGGTATCTTCATTCTTTCCCCTAGTGGAAGCAATTGCTTAAAAAAGAACTCTAGAAAAAGTTATATCACAATTCCAGTCACTCGCTTTTGCACTTAAGTTAATTAACATTAAATGTTTTGCATTTTAAAATAACAGCAAATGCCAAATGTACTCGTATATCCATTTAAAAAGGAATAAAATAAATGTTTGAATTATGATGAGTCTTTCTAATGCCATGTGATTCAACTTGCAGGTAAAGGAGTGTAAAAACCAAAAGATCCCTATGGTTCTGCTGGTTTGAGGAGATATAAAGTGACCTTCCCAGTTCCATTTAATCAGAAGTGCTGTTTGTTTTTGCAGAGTTCACATTTGCAATTTAAATGGATTGCAATTGGGTTAAGGACAAGGAACAGAGTGATATTCTCAGTCATTTGCCATCTCAGAGGAATTTTAACACATTTCAACCTTTATCAGAGTTTAAGAAAAGTAACAGAGTGATTGCATTGCATGCCTTATTGGACTGCAACAATCTGCATCCACTATCTGGCATACTTTAAATGAAATCTGCCACTTTCAGTTATTACGAAAATTTACCAGATTACCAGATGGCATGCATAAGAAATTAAACTTGTATATGTTGCAGTTTTCAGATTAATTTCTTTGAAAGCATTTTGGGATGCTCCTCATTGAGTCCTGATGGGTACAATCCTGCAATAAAAGCCTTTTTGAAGCCCTATTTTGAAACCTAAACATTTCTCTTCAGAGAAAGGACTAGCTGTGAGTTTTTTTCTTTCGGAAGTGTGCCGCAGGCGATGTAGAGTCCTGATAATCCCAGCGGCACTGGGCTCTGGACTTTATGCCTGGTGCAGTTATTAGTGGTGCGGCGAAGCTTTTGGCTTTATTCATTTTGATTCATTATATGAACCGATACCATGCCGCTCCAGCATATGTAGCCTGAAACCTTAATTGGGTGTCCTTGTATTGTGTCAGACCATGAAAGAATGTGAGGTTAATTGTTTGCCCCCCTCATTTGGTATTGATTTATGTGTTGGCTAAATGCATCTTAAGAGGCGTACTTGTTTATAAAATTGCCATAACAGTTGTGTGAAAGAAAGAACTGAACTTAATAACGTTTCCCTTTTAAAGACGTAATGTCCTCGATAGAGATGTGTTCATATGAGTCCAATCATTACATTTCACAACAGCGTAATTTAAAAATTCTAATGACAATTTGAGATGATTTTGTTAAGCCTCGTTCGTACACAAAGAGCACCGTGTAAAGTGAGCCATTCAATTTCCTTTAAATAGAGCATCTCTTCCAAACCCAGTGCACGTCGCTGGCCTTGATGTGGCAAATAAATGTAGACAACCTTAATGTTAATTGGAAATGGGAACGTCTTCGGGCAGTATAGTGTTGCTGTCACCTTCTAGTGATTTTATTTATTCCACCAAAGAGTCTGCTTGCAGATTTAATGCTTTGCTTGATTTGTATAGCATCTCATGTTCCGAGTTCCTGCAAGTCAGGTTTTTTTGGTTCCAAATGTTCACATATGACTTCACTTGTGTTGCAGAAACACACATTTCTTTCAGTCTCTTTCTTGTATTGTAGATGCAGCGCTCACCTTCAGAGACCCCTTTTTCTGAACCACACAACAGGCAGTTGCATCCGCTGGCCTCTGACCCCTAGTAAACCCATTGGTGGGCTTTAAACTCGTGGTGATATTTGGGTTGATTTGTGATGGATGCAACGGCTGTGTTTCAATTCAGCTGCCAAATGTGATCTCTACAGGCTTGTGTGAGTGGGATGGAGAGAGGAGGATCTTTAGCATGAGGAGGAGAGAGATGGATGATCTAACATTAGAGAGAAGAGAGGATGTGATGACTGATGTATCTACAAAGGAATACAAGGATGCCAAGTTGAGACATGCAGCCCGTAGGAAGATTGAACTGAATTCTAATCATACAGTATGTGATGCCAAGGGGCCACAAGACCAACAAAGCCAATGAGAGGTTCTCCCTTTCTACACTGGCTCGTCTTTTCCATTTATTTATTTGTTGATGTCTCTCTCACTCTTCCCGTCCTCCTTGCCCCAAGAGCTGAATGTCAAAGCACAATAGACAGCTGACAGTCTTTGTAGTCTCAAAGGCACCTTTACACTGTCACGTTGTCACATTTTGATGTGGCGTCCCCTGCAAATATTTTATTTGATAATGAGCCCTCAAATAAGGATGGCCGTTGTTAAACTCATAAGTTGAATTGAATAGTTTGGTGCTGTCGCTGTGGTTTTCACTGAAGAGAGTGGCTGAGTAATGAGGGGTTTGGAGGGTTGAGTACAAAGTGAAGCCAGGGTCCATCTCTCGGCAGTCTCTCTGATCAACGTGAGATTAGAGGAAGCCGTATTTCATGAAAGAGATCCAGCTAATGAAGTGCCACTGACCTACCTCAAGAGCTCGTGTTAGAGACTGTTAAGGGGCTTCTGTGCCACTTGTTTTAATGTCAGTATTGGGAGAATGCATTACAGAGACACTTGTTCACCCCATCAAAGGCTAGATCCTCTCAAAGCAGACAGTATTGTCATTCCAGTTTTCAAGAGCAAGTCGTTACAAGAAAATATAAACTACTTGCTAACCATGCTGTCTTATAACAACAAATGTAATTGTAAAATAGGGAAACGTCTGCCATTGGCCTGTCAAGCGGATAGTCTTGTGTTCAAATCAGGTCATCGGTTAAACCTGTGTCTGGAAGCACAAATGTTTTTATATCATCACAGTATTTGCATTTTAGTGGGAAATCAACCTACAAATAGATTACTTATAGTTGTCTTTGAGATATGAGGAAGTATTTTTTATCATAGAAAAAATTGTGCATATAGTCGTTAATCTGTGTTCAGTTATTTATAGCTGCATTTTTAAACAATTTATTGTTTAAAAACATTACTCAATATATAAGTATGCATATTCAATCAAATTGCTTATTATCATAATTTAATTATTATTCACACATTTCCTTAAAGGTACATATTACTTTAAAAGTGCATATTTTAGTCTATTAAGTGTATTTATTTATTTATTAATGTATTATGTCAATATTTCAAATTTCATTGCAATTATGTTTTATATATTATTTTTCAATATTGTTTTAGTATTTTGTATTATTGTAATTATTATAATATTATTTTATATAATTCATAATATACATAAATTAAAACATTATTTATTATTAAAAATAATAATGTATTTTTTAATGCACATATTTTACATGAGCAGTGATGACTTCATTTATTCAGATATTTAATGCTTGTATGGTTCTAACGGTTTTCATAGCAGTATCTGAAGTCCTTAAGAGACTTAACTTTAGTGTCAAGGGGCAGTAGACTGTGCCTCGGGTAGTGAAGTACCATCATATTTTGATAAATTCCTACACAGTTTCTGTAATTATAAGATAATGGCTTAGGTCATTGTCTTTGGTAGTCCATTTAAAGTTGAAGGTGAGGGATCATGTGCCCACAAGCCATAAAAGTTTCTACTAATGACTGTGGTCAGACTTTCTATTAAATCACATATCTCTTTTTCTGATTGAAACAGAGGAGCACAGCATGTTTGTACGAGCTGCAGGCTTTTATTGTCCTGTTATTTACTTTATCTCTCTCGAACTGAATCTCACCCTCGTGTGCTCCGTGCTGTGGAGGTCTGACGTACTTTCTTTTATTAAATACTTCCAATGGCACTGTAAGACGACAGACGGCTTTGCTTTAGTCCATTAACTCTCCTGCCTCCCTGGCAGAGGAACCCGATTTATAATCATATACTTCGTATACTTTCATCAGCCTGTTGACTTTCCACTTCTTTTAATTGTGCACACATATTGATGTCTCTGAAGTCAGTCTAGTAAGAAACGTCATAATTCCTGAGTAGTTGCTCTATAATTCATGCTTCTAATGACATCCCTTTAACATTTTCTATATTTTAACACAGCATGTTTTCCCCACAGCCCCCATTAAACATGCATGCTGATAGCTTTATAAATGGTTCTTAAGATCAAGCTTATGCATGCATCTGGCTGCGCTCTGTGTCTTCAGGCTTGTTAAGGAGAAGCGTGAAGCTGAAATGTGTACACAGCACTCACTGCACCTCCGTCAGAGACGTCTTTTTCATCTGGGCTCCGACAGGGACACTCGCACGACTGAGGCCTTTGGGCAAGGCTGAAGGAGGAAGGGTGAATTAAGAAGTTTCTAGAAATTTTAGTAAATAAGGAAGGAAGTGACTGTGTCATGACTCAGTGGACAATGAATATGGAAGAGGTCCACCAGGGGGGTGTGGAAAAGATTACTATTGTAGTCACTATTGTTTGTTATTGACCCCTTAATAAAGGTTATTATAAAATGGTACATATAAATATAAATTGAGTGAATCTAGCTGTTTTATACATGACTGTTAAGGTTGAAATCCGCTAGAAGAAGACAAACAAATGAGGTCTGTACTGTCACATTCTCAGTGCACAATCTTTCTTCTGTACAGACTGAGGCATTTACATTTTCTTTTCAAACAAATGTTTTCTGTTCTGTTTTCAGAAGGCAAACTATCTAATCAGTCGTATTTATGAGCAGTCTTTAGTTAGAGACTTTGATGTAATATTTGTTTATGCGTCTCTGCTGGGATCAATCTCCCTCTTGTAAAGTCCTTCACTTTTCCTTGACAGCTCACAACTTCTCTAATAAAGTACATTTATCATCTGCAAACAGCAGACATGCAGATAAAGTTCTGTTTTGCTGAAGATAATTACTATATCTTTCTGAGTTCTTTCTCCTTTCATACCTGTTCCCTTCTATCAGCGCTCCCTCCGCCCCTTACTCGCTAGGCTATTGACATCTTAATAAATGTGCCTTGAAATCTGAAATTAGCTGGATCGTATCTGTTGCCGGTCTTTTGAAAGTATTGATTTTGGATATTAAGGCTGTCGGTGTGCATGTGATATGTGACATCTGAACAATATGGCAGGTGTGCCCATAATTTGTCTTTCTACATCTGTATTGGTGCAGATGTGTGATCAGAAAGTGTAGGTTTTTCTTGCTGTTTTTGATGGCATGTGATGTTAATGGGTTTATTTACCCATTCCTAACAGGCGCTGTGTACTTAGTAGATCAGCATTTTTTCCTTTCTCCCAAGGCGATTTCTTTGACATTTTGTCTTCACATTTTCATATGGGATTTAAAATTTGGCAGCACTTAAATCTCCTGCATTTTAAACTCTTCCATGGTTTATTAAGTTATTTCAATCAAACTTGTAGAGTATGTTTTTAGGACTTCTTTTTGGATGTGTATTCTCATTTTTGAAGATGAACTGGAAACATGTGCCAATTTCAAATGTGATCGTTCATTTAGCAATCTTTCAGTACATACTAGGGATGGGAATCGAAAGGATTCCGGTTCTGAATCCTCTTAACAGTTCCATTAATGTTTTATGTTTATTTTATTTTTTTGAGAAATTTGAGAAAGGAATATTAGGAAAGCAGAAATACAATTCTGTTGCCAAGTGATTAATTGTGACCCTGGACCACAAAACCAGTCAGAGCATTTTACTGGTAAGTTCAATCCTATTGAAGAATTTAGTACATTTTAGAACCACTAATAAAGCTGAACGTCACAAAAAATTATTTGGTTCTGGAATTTGTTGTAAAAATAGAACTGTTTCTCTGTCCTGAAGTCTAATAAAAACCAAACCTGATTGAATCTAAACACAAGTAAGTTGTTCCTTACCACCATTTTCAGTTCTGTCTGTTGCTGCTGACTGGGGAACATGTTCTTGAGGTCTCCTCGATGAGAAAATTTGCCATCTGAGAGCATCTGTCTGTGAATGTTTATCTTGATTTATTTTTATCCCACCCCTTTTAGTCGAACGCTCCACAATAGTTATGAAGGTATTCTAAAGTACAGCAAAAAGCCTGTCTTAAACAGAGCATTGACACTCTCGTCTCTGCCCAGATTATGTTATGCCCTCCTTTTCTCCTTCCTCATCATCATCTTCTAATGTCTGTGTGAGCTGGAGCATTGGGACTCCTCTGAAGTTTGTTTATAGCACTATCAATCAATCTAGTGCCACCTCCACCCCCCCCCCCCCCCCCCCCAGGTAGCTGACATTCACACACACTCACACACTTCATTTGGCTCTGCTTTAACAGCGATGCATGAGATGACAGAGAGGCAAAGTGTCTGAGAACAAAGTTGCATGTAGGATGCTCTTTCAAAATAATAATGGAAATGAAAATTTTAAAGGGCTGAGGCTTCGCAGAGCACAAGTTTTCTCCTTGCATGTTTAATCGCAAGATAATTGGCCACATTTCCAAATGTGGATCCGCGGCCCCTGGGAAAACATTTGCAAAAATCCAATTGATTTTCACAGCCGCTGTTTCCTAGTCCTGGTTCACATGCAGAGAGGTCTGTTTGACCTGAATGCAATGGAATCCCACAATGCACTCGGCCCAAAACAATCCTTTACATGTGTTATTCACTAGTTATTCAGTGTCAGAAGTTCTGCAAGATGAGACGTGAGTATTGTGTGTTCATTTTTTTTTCTACTTCAGTGGGGAAAGCATTTTCAATTCACAAAGTAACATTTAAAATGTGAGGACATTTGATGTTTTATGCTTATTTATGAAAAGAGCTTATACATAATTTAATGAAAGTGAACCTCTGTAAGATTTAGGTCATGTCCATTTTTCAGATTCATTTTTTTTTTTTTAAATCTGCCTCCTAGCCATCAGATTTAACACACAGGGGACTTAATCAGGCATTGGTCATTTTTATTCTCTGTATCCTTGATGTTTGATTTAGCAGAGATCTGATAGCATCGCTCTGTTTCTCCCCCCACAGGGCATGAACATTTTTAGATTATTATTCATATGTGCGCTACGAACTGAAGCACCTTCTTCCAGAGAACGTATTTCTCAATAGGCTTTTTCTCTTTGGTAGATTACCTTCCAACCTCAGTTTCAGTATAACGGGTGTCAACAAATCACCCGTCACCTCTTCATTCACTTCATCCATCTAAAAAAAACGTTCCTGTCAATATGTTGACTGTTCAATAATATGATTGTCTTTTTTCCTGTTTATCGTATCTCTTTCATCCATTCCACATGGGGAGTTGCGCTACTTCAGACTTTAAATGGGCAAATTTAGCATAGTCTCTTGGGGTCCGTCTTTACTGAAATGTTCTCCCTGATTATCTTGTTTTCCTTTAATGAGTGTTTGTTTTCGGCTAATCAGTTTGGGAGAAATGCAATGCATAGAAATGAAATATAATGTTTCAATTAAGTAGCAGGTATTCATTTGGTTGTGTTTGAGGTATGAATAGGTGACATAAACAATGTGCTCTACAAAGCGAACAGTTTTCTCCAGCTCTCTCTGAAGCTTGACTCATCACACTTTCAGATGGAATTTATTAAGTGCCGTGGTCAGGGGCGATTCTAGGATTTTCATTTTAGGGGGGCTCAGCCCCCAATGAGGGTATGATGTAAAAAAAAAAAAAAAATAAAAAAAATAAAATTAGTTTATGCTCTAATGCTCATTATTAACTATTTTCATTCATTCATCCAGTAACATGCATATGGCACAGTTTAATAATCACTGAGGTACCAAATGTGAGGTATTTAGGGGGGTTGGGGGGCATGCTCCCCCGAGAAAATTTTGATTTCTCTGATCTACATATGTGCATTTTAAGATGTTTTGAAGGCCAAAAAAATTGGATGACAATAGCTTTAAAACCATGTGCAGGCAGCTGTTTTTTTTCTCACCTCATCAGCATCACACTCTTTTTCTCTTGGTTTTTATCTTGCTCTGTCTTTTCCCTCGTAAAGGTGAGCTTTGACTGATATAGGCTTTTTATTTTTGTCTGTCAGTGAAGAAAGTAAACATAGGGTCAACTGATAGGTTGATTTATGAATCATTTTCTCAGACAAAGCTACCAGGAAAGCTAGGTAACTAAGTCCATCAACAATGAAATATAAATTATTTTATTTTTTAAGCTTTTTAGCCTTTGTAATCAACAATACGGTTGGTTATTCACCAAGTCACCCCGTGAAAACCTATTTAATTTCAAATCATTTAACTAACCAGCTAAACGTGTATTAATGTAACTGTCTATTGGCAATATGATTAATCTGTTCTATATTTATTTCTATTTATTAAAAATAACAACATGAATTATCAATTTGCCACTTCTATAAATCAAGTACTTAAAAGAAAATCACAAATCCCTTTTACTCTTACTCTAATATATGTATGTACACTCCTCCTGATTCATTATTATTTAATACAAAACTATATTTATTATTACAAAACAAAAAAACTCCAAAATAATAATGATGTTCTCTCTCTGGGCCATCTAGTGCTTTCAGATAATGATGTGTGTCATTTCTGTGCATGGCAGCATAATGTAATGCCAAAATACAAAATAATATTTTTTAAAGTTTAAAAAGTAAATAAATAAAATAAATCATGATCGTTTTCTAAAGTACGTTTTCATGGGTGTTAATCGCTTCATTTTTGTAGGAATAAAAAACAACTATCACACTGTGTGATAGGGCTGAAGGTGAACGCAGCGAAACGTATTGGTATTGGAATGGGAAACCGAGCCGTCCCGTGTGCTCCCAATGCTCCAGTAACATTACATTATGTAAACTGCAATGCATTTATGACAAAGAACTGCACCGATGCAGATGTAATATCATAGCAATCTATCAATAAATGCACTCACGACACACCTTGTACTCTCTGATGTTCGCTCTGCTCGACGCCCCTGCAGATTGAAAAATGCGCTAACTCCAAGCAGACAAGGGGAGGAGCCGAAACTTGACGCAGCTTGCCGCCGTTTCAAATGAGTTTTTTTAAAGGGGACTGAAGCGATAAAAAATTTATTAATCAAATATTTTTTTAGGGGGGCTGGGCAGAAGTTTAGGGGGGCTGAAGCCCCCCTAAAAAGGGCCTAGTGACGCCCCTGGCCGTGGTCTGTTTACTTGGTCCGTGGTCTGTTTTTTTTTTTTTGTGTGTGTGTGAAGGCTGTAGCAAATCTTGTGTCTCTTTCCTTTTCTTCAGGCTCAGATCTGCAGATGTGCCAGCCGAAAGGCCTGACTTGCTGTTCTCGCAAAATGGAGGAGCGCTACTTGCTCATTGCCAAACAGAATATGGAGACAAGTCTCCAGGCCACCAGCGCCCAGCTGAAAGTTCTCATCATTCAGAATGCCGCCCTATTTCAAGGTGAGCCTCTGCAATAAAACAATTAATAATAAACGCTAGGACTGATTCATGAAAGTTTATGAAATTTCAGTTTAAGACATT
Source organism: Carassius carassius (assembly GCF_963082965.1). Classification (NCBI taxonomy): domain Eukaryota; kingdom Metazoa; phylum Chordata; class Actinopteri; order Cypriniformes; family Cyprinidae; genus Carassius; species Carassius carassius. The sequence continues at coordinate 6,324,617 of NC_081787.1, read as the reverse complement.
TTGAGTGAACTGTTGCAAGGAGTTATTAACAAATTCGTTCGGATGTTAGAACAACTAACAAAGGCGAATTTTCACATTATGAAATTTTATGGGCAAAAAAGGTTAATTGTGAATAGTGTATCAATGTTTGAAGCTCCAATAGGAGTCACTTTCAAACCAAGCAACTTTTTATTGGTTAACTCAGTGACTAATTAGTTGTGAAATCTGTTATTCTTGCTGTCATATTCTACTATATGAGATATTAGATAAAAAGCAAGGTTGTTAAGTCTATCATGTCTTAAAGTTATACAAGTTAAAGCAATGCTAAAAAAGTTAGGAAATAAAAGAATGTGGAGTAAGTTGTGATTTTTAGTTAACAGTGAATTGTTTGTTGATCAGTTCACTCCTTTTGGTTCCTCATTAAACAGGCATAATAGGCTTATATTTATTGCAAAGGCAATAAATAAAATGTCTGAGCATGATGCTAAGGAGCTCAGTCAGGACCTTTACGATTGTACAGAAATCAGATCTGCAGTTTTTATCTATGTAATGCAGCAAAATCTCGGTGAAACTCTTTCAAAGTGCTTCGTATTCAATGTTAGGGTGTAACTCACTGCACTTTCAACAATGTGACGGTAGATTAGCTGTTTTCTAAACACTGTGGCTTTTACAGTAATGTAACAAACAATTTTGCTCAATAAGTAGCAGTATTGCAAGAAAAAAATGCTATATTGCTATATGCGACAATATACAGCCATACAAACTCTAATATAAACTAGTTCACTTAGTTCAAATGGAATACAATTCACTGATTAATATGTAGCTTGAGGAAGTCTAAATCTTATTAGTGAATTGGTTCATCCAAACATTTCTGTTGCAAAAACAATTAATAAATCCTTCATTTTGTAGCAGTATATTTGATGGTTAAATTCTGTTAATTTTGCTTTTGACTCATTACCATTCAAAGGTTTGTTGTCAGTAGAACTTTTTTTTTAAAGAAATTACAATTTTTATTCAGTGAGGAGGCATTAAATTAATCAAAAGTTACATAAATTTATAATGATACACAAGATTTATTTTTCAAATAAAGGCTGTTCTTTTGAACTTTCTGTTCATCGGAGTGCTGAAAATTCAGCTTTTCCATCCCAGGAATAAATTACATTTGAAATAAGTTATTTTAAATTGTATAAATATTTCACAATATTGCTCTACTTTTGATCAAATAAGTTGAACCTTGGGAGCATAAGAAACTTCTAAAATATATATTTTTAATCACAGAAATTCCAAAATGACATTTCCCTTACATTCAACTTCCAAAAGTGGATTCATGTTTGCCATGTTACATTCATTTAGTTGACTAGTGCTATGTTCTGTATTAACAAAAAAAAATGGCATTAATAAAAACACTAACACTGACAAGCTACGCAATATCGCGTTCATAATCGAATGCCATTCATCTAAGAAACGCGATATAGTGTAGCTAGTCAGTGATCTACGGCTCTTTGTGTTAAATGCATCTGAATAATTTCCATCTGAAAGCACTTGATGGGGATTTACCGGTACTATTAATAATAGAACTGGCTTTACTGAGGAGATGCGAATGACAATCTCATGCAATTTATCGTATCACAGCCCTCACAAAGTACAAAGTAGATGAGGAAAACTAGGATTCAAGGTGTATTCAGAGCGCCTCCATTACTGTCTATAGTGAGTGGAATGGTTCGCTGTGATTGGTTGTTACTGTTTACAGTGCATGGAATGGGGTGCTGTGATTGGTTGAGTGGGTATATCGCATTTTGCAAGAAAGGGAGACTGGCGTTTGTAGCGGATTGGTAAAAAAGGGAGAAAACATGACCTAATACATCGAATATCGGGTTTTACGTAAAATTAAAAATGGACTTTTCAATACTAACCAGAAACAATACAATACAATATTTTGGCAAAAAAACTCAATAAAAAAATGGTGTTTATCTTTATATATATATATATATATATATATATATATATATATATATATATATATATATATATATATATATATATATATATATATATATATATATATACTAACTGATTCCAAACTTTTGAATGGTAGTGCAGATTAGTTACTTTTAGGCATTTTATTTGTTGTTTTAAGTGAAATGAACCTTCCAAGGTTTCTTTTATTTCAAAGTTGCTTCCTCAACACTGATTAAAAATGTACAGCCAATTACAAAAAACGCTGATTGGAAAATATATCTTCCTGATTGGTCAGTTTAATGAATGATGTCATTTAGCGTGAGTGGGTTTCACTAATTGTGATGCACTAACAGAGGATTTAGCTGGCCTCTGTCTGTTCAGGGAGGTGGTTCAATGCTAATTGCTTCTGCATTAGGCCTGAGAAAAATTCCAAAACAGCCTGCAGAATTTCAGAAATGTGCTTTTGTTTCGTCGTGTTTTTCTCCGGCAAACTCCCACAGGGAATTGCGAGCGGGCCTTGTTTGCAATCTTCTGTGCTGCTCTCCCCATTGCTTTTGATTCTTTTGTACTTTTCATGGCTGACACAGATCAAAGGGCTCTGCTCTCCACTCCAGCATCCTCCATCCCTTCCCTTCACTCGACACCCATCAGCCCCTGTTGCCCCTCCTCGCACTAGCCTGGCATTCTCACACACCGTGAGCAGCGTTAAAGAATCGGCTCTTTGGAGTTAACTTTGCCAAACAATCATAAAAGTTAATAGGCTTTCACAGGGACTTGATGTGGACAGCCCTCCAGTTTTTCGGGTCCCCTCTTCAGTCTCATATCGCATTTAGTCACAGTGTGTCTGTTTTGATTAATGTCAATGGCTTGTTTAAAAGCCTCTAAAATCTTAAACTTAATCAGCCTATGGGTGATAAAAGAGAGAAAATTTGGTATTTGAGGAAGTTTTTTGAGACTTCACTTTGTGATTCAGTTTGTCCTACAAATCAGGAGTGCAAAAACAATCTGAAAAACGTGGTCGACACAATATAAGGATGATAGCATATGGCGTATATAGCGTAAGCAAAACCTGTCGCTGGGGCAGAAACTTTTTTGAAAAGGTAATAATATTTAACATTTAGGTACTAATGTGCACTTTTAATGTACTAATATGTACCTTTAAGGTACTAATATGCACCCTTTAGGGGTAAATAAGGTATAAAAGTGGACCTTGTGAAAAGGTACTGCCACATTGACAGCTTTTGTACATTTTTTCTAAGAGCGTAGCACAATAGCATAGTGAAATTTGATAAGGTTGATTTATGTGAGAAGTTGTTAACTTAAGAACTTCAAGTGATATTTGTTATACAAAAAATGTTTAAAAACCATACACAATATTATGAAGATGAATGAAGGTCTTACTGGTTTGGAATGACATGAGGGTGACTAGTTAATGACAGAATTTTCATTTTTGGGTGAACTAACCCTAGGTTTTTTAAATATTTTATTCATTTAAAGTTCATTTAATTTCAAAATTTCAAGTAAATTTTGTTGTTGTTGTTTGTTTTAGCTTTAGTTAACTTTAATCACACTGTTTGTTGTGTTCAAACTGCTGGAAAAAGTGGATTGGAACAGAGTACAGTCATATCTGTTCTAGTCTGAAATTTTAATCTAGCCTATGTTTATAAAGAAAATAATTGAAAAATCAGCACAGAGAGATGATAGTTTTTTTTTATCTGACCACCTGAAACTCCATAGACAGACACCTTCCAGCATCAGATGATAAAGCAGACATTGATCTGTATATGAAGTTAAGAAAGGACATTGATCTGAACTGTTTATTAAAGTAATACTGTAAGGAATCATTTAGAGCTAAATATGGATGACAAACCCTGCTGGAAAACCAAGTTAGTGAGGTGTTTTGGTCTCCCGTCATTCAGATTGACTGACAACTTTAATTCCTGTTAGCTGGACGACACGAGATCTGCAGCGGTGAACAAAGCTGCTTTTAGCCGCTTTCGGAAAGCACACAGCATGTAAATGACACAGTCTCATTCTCAGATCCACCCTTGAAAGACATGCTTTAGGTATTGATGTGTGTGAACACAGAGAGTCAGAATGAGTTCCTGGTGAGTGTGTCTGCTGCATAACAAATTGTTCCACAAATAAGATAAAAGTCAACTTTATTTGTATCTCCTTTTCAAACCAATAACAGCTTATCATAAAACTGCAACTGCAAACAACATAGAAGCGCAAATGAGCTTGATGCTTTTAAACACAAATACACACACACACACACACACACACACACACACACACACACACACACACACACACACACAATAATTATTGTTGTGTTCTGTGTTTAATGCTCTAGGACAGGGCTAGTAAAAGAAGATATGGAATATAAAATTTTAAATCTTTGTTTACTGTTTGAAATATTGTCGTATAATGGAGACTGAACCTCAAAGACAGTTAGATCTTGGGACTTGGGACTTGGGACACAGGGGGTCTGTGGCAGTACAGCAAGGGGTCTGCAAGGTATTGTTTGATCTCAAACAAATATTTGTGAAAAAAAGAAAATGTGAATGAAATAAAAATACCATATTAATAGTTCAGTTGAATATTTCAGTGCCCTTCCCACATTATACAGTACAGTAGTCTGCACAGTTTATTGTATTAGTCTAATCCATTCAAGAGTTTGGTGTCAGTATGCATTAAAAAAAAATACTTTTATTCAGCAAGGATTGATTAAATTATTAAGGTGAGAGTAAAAACAATTATAATGTTACCTTATATTTCTATTTCAAATATATGCCGTTTTATTTTTTACTGTCTATTCATTTAAAGATTCCTGAAAAAAATGTATCACATTTTCAGAAAAATAAATAAATAAGCAGCATAGCTGTTTTCAACATCAATTATAATAATGAAAAATGTTTCTTAAGCAGCAAATCAGCATTTTCGAATGATTTCTGAAGGATCATGTAACACTGAAGACTGGAGTAATAATGCTGAAAATTCAGCTTTGTATCAAAGCAATAAATTACATTAAAAATATTAAAATAGAAAACAGTTATTTTAAATTCAAATAATATTATGGAATATTGCTGTTTTACATTATTTTTGGTCAAATAATTGCATAATTCTTGCAAAAAAAATCTCAAACGTTGATGCAAATGTTGATGTTCATTATTTGTTTTTGCAATGAAAGCATCATAACAGAGTGTGTAAATGCATTTTTATTCTTCCCTGTTATTTATTCCGCTCAGATTTTATCAGCAATATAACAGGAGACTATGTATACGCCATCTCTTCAAGTTTTTATGTGCCTTTGATTGTCAAGATAGCCTCTCACACACTTTCTGACAGCTCTACACAAAGCAGATGTTACTGGCTCTCTAGTTTTAACCCAATCAGATCTTCAGAGGAGAAAAAGTACTTTACAGTAGACTTCCCAGTAGACAATCTATTAAGACTACCTTTAGCTCAGACTCCATAGACCATTTGATCATTTCATGCCTAAAGTTCAGACTTATGGTTAAGCAAGTCATTTGCAGTCAAACATTTCATCACCCCTCATCATCCCTCAATTAGATGTCTGGAGGCTATAGACATTATGCCAGCCTGTGGTTTGTTTGGTCCCAAGCAATATTTAGAAACAGTTTCGCACAATTCAGCGCTTCTATACTTCCATGAGCCACTTTATCCAGTAAGACAGCAAATATTCAAAGGTTATTTCAGTCGACGCTGCATGTCCAATTCTCATCCCAACCTTGTCATTGATGCTCGATCTTAAGGGCTTTAGGCATCTGGTCTTAGTTTCAAAGTTTTTTTTTCCCATCCTGCATTTTCCCAGCATACTCCTCTCTAATGCTACCCGCTTCGCTCTCTCTTCGGAATCATTTAGTTCTTTGTCGAAGTTTCGCCATAACCCAATAACGGCCTGGCTGACAGAGGGCTGGACCGGCCCTGAAAGCCATCTGAAGTTGTTTATTCACCGCCTAGGGCGAATTTAATAACTTAATGATGGTTAGAAGCATGTGCCATCTCGCAAATAAGCCCTTTGTGCCTCATTTGCCTGATGAGTGAAAATATACTTGCTATCACTGCATCTTTCTCTCGCAATTCTAATTTGTTTTCTCTCACAGGCTCTGTTGATATTTATGGGCTGATGTCGTAGGGGTGCACAGACTTGTCGAGGTCTTTGATGCTCGATTGAATATGCAGAGTCTAGTGGAGACTGATCCAGTCTGGTGTAATCCTCAAAGTGATCTCTCTCCCCAGAAGAGACCAAAAGCTCGGAGGGTAACGAACAGCTTAGAGAGTGACACTGTCTCTGAAGAGTGACTCAGTGGAGACTCAGACTGCAGTCTGTGCCGAGAGACACACACTTCAATAGAGTTTGCTCAGGATGAGCCTTAACTACAGTGTAGTTAGTGAAGCTCTTTGGTGCCTTATGCCATCACTTTTCTATTGCTTTCTAAGTTAAGCACTGCCCTGTAACTGCCCAAGACCTCTGAGGTGTTAAAACAATGTGTTTCCCTTAAAGGGACAGTTCATTCAAAAATAAAAATTACCCCATGATTTACTCATCCTCAAGCCATCCTAGGTGTATATGACTTTCTTCTTTCTGACAAATAAAATCAGCTCTTCCAACCTTTATAATGGCAGTGAATAGTGGTCAAGCCCAAAAAAATGCATCCATCCATCATAAAAAGTACTCCACATGGCTCCACATAGTTTCCTTTCAAAAGAACAATGACAATCCAGTTTTCCTTGATATTCCTGTTAAATCAGATATGCATAATGGATCCAAACAAGTATAAAAACATTTCATGCCAAGATACTAGACTTGAAATGTGCATCTGAACATTAACCATGATGGCTGCGCCATTGAGGTCTAATTGTCGCTAATACATTAGCATGCATATACAAGAGTAAAGCTATGAGGAAGCAGTGCTCTCTTGATTATGACAGTAATTACGTTGCGAGGTGGCAGACGGTTCGCCTGGTGTTTATGAATGAGAGTGGTGCATTGAAGCAGGTGATTAGAGTCTGGCCCTGAATTAGCAGATGGTGAGGAGGAGAAAGACCTCCTGAGTGTCCATGGGAGCTCCAGAGAGACAGCGAGCTGAGGGGAAAATCAGCGCAGACGAAGAAGGGCATCGCAGGGCAACAGCTCATTATATATTCCTTCGTGCAGATTGTTTCTAATATCTGGCCACACATTTCTGGCCCAGAAATCTCAAACATTACCACCTTACACCCAAGTTCCTTTGTGCCCCAGTTCTGTCACAAGCACATGTAGCAAGTCTACTATTACAAATCATTCTGCAACATGTTTAAAGCCCCTATTTACACCTTCAGCTCCTCCCTGACCAACTTATTCCTGTCTGTCACCTGCTCCGCTGGCTTAACGTTGCGGTTGCATCCCCTGAGGTATGAGTATTTTCCCCTGCTTTGCTTTCAAGCATGCACTTTGTCCAGACAGAGTCTGGTTAGATGTTTGATTTGGACCGTGCTTTTGCCCAAATTCTGCGGCTGTCTCTTTGTTGATAGTGTGGCATCCAGTCTGCTCTGCATGGGGTGTATTTGCATTTTCATTGTGACCGTGGCTTGGAAAATCTTCATTAGCGGCCGCATTATAACCCCGGAAAGAAAAGCGAACCACTCTCCAAGAGTTCAATTTAGTGAGAAGTGTGGTATTTCTTTCCAGTGTCTTGCAGTGTTGGAGACAAAAGCGTATTTCTTTACTTTGATGAAGTCGTGTTTATTGTGACTTATTATCGCTAGAAAGGCCCGTCGAGTTGCTGTGGAGTGGTAAAAAAAGGAAATAGGACAAGTAGCAAATGACAAACAATGTGCCAAATGGACATGAATTATACATGTTGCTTTTTCTTTATCTCTTTCTTTGTTTTCCATTTGCGTTCTCACATAAACTTCACCTCCCACTCATAGATATACGCTATGGAGGACATTAGTGCCGGTTTCCTCCTCCGGCCGATTTCCTTTCACATCAATGTGGCAGTAGATTATATGGGATTTGTTTCTCTCACCTTGCATTCCATCGGAGATGCTGTTAAATGCTGAATCTCAGGGCAGTGTTTGTGTACACATGCTAATACAGGCCGGTCTAATGCATTTTCCCTGCACACCTCGGCAAATGATGAATGCATGTGTGTGTAAGGCATTTATATCTCGCTCACAATTCCTCAACTCAGCTTTATTCTGTTTTAATCATGCAAAACCGCAAAGTCATTTTCAGCACCGTAAGGTGTAAGATTGTGCTCTGTTTGTCTCAGTGATATGGAGAGCGAGGAATATTTAGTAATTATGCTTAATGATCTCTCACAAATGTACAATCTGCTGCCATAAATGTCACACTTCAGTAGACTTCATGATGGGTCGGTTATAGAGGCATTTATTTGAGAACGCGGTTTAGTTGATGGGAAGAAACAGCGGATTATATTAAGGAGTAATCCGTCACTATTTTCGGCCATGTGCTGTCCTGTGCAGTGGCTGTTTACACTATGCTAATGATCCAAATTCTTGCATGACTCCCATGCTGAGATATTTCATCATGGAAAACAAACAAACAAGAGCTGTATTTGGATCAAAGGAGCTTTCTGAAATAGTAGCATCCAAACCCTGTCAGTTGAGCACTACTTTAAACTCCCTGCCATCCTCCCCGAAAACAACACTCCTTTACAGACCTCACTCTTTCACCACAGGATCCTCTCGAGCGGGCTTAGACACATTAAAGCCACTTGGGTTTAGCGTTCACAATACACTGAAGATGTTGAACAAAAGGGAGGTCTCTGAGTAGCTGTTATTTTATTTTTTACTTGATTAAAGTGCAAAATATTAGGAAATTTTAGTTAAGTGAAGGATGGGGGAAAGTTCAAATTCAAAACATACTTGAGTCAAAGTGAAAAAGCTTCTATATTATACCTAAAAATATTGTTTACCCCAAAATTTAAATTGTCATAATTTACTCACCCACATGCCATTCCAACCCCATATCATTTTGGTTGATCTTCAAAGCATAAATTAAGATATTTTTTATGAAACCTGAGAGCTTTTAATGAAATTCCAGGTAATCAAATGTTGCAGGTTGCAAAAGACATGCAGGTGCTTCTGTATATGATTCTGTTTATGATCTTTTAAGTTTTGGTTTCCAGAACTTTCAGTGTAGGAATTAAAAAACCTCTCAGGTTTCATAAAAAATATCTTAATTTGTGTAAAGATTAACCAAACTTGTACAGTGGATCTAGAAAAAAATCATCCCCTTTAAAATAATCACATTTTGTTACATTGCAGTCTGAAATGAAGACACAGTTTTTGTTTTAACATCCAACTTAGAACATCCAAGTGAAAGCTATAAAACCAACAAGTCAGAAAAAAACTGAAAAAAAAAACCAAGGCATCCAAGAGGCCTACAGCAACTCTAAAGCAGATGGAGGAATTTATGACAAAGAGTGGTAATTGTGTGCATGGGACAACAATATCACAAATTCTCCACAAATGTGGCTTGTATGAGAAGGTTGTAAGAAAAAAGCCACTCGACAAGAAAGACCACATGCAGTCACGACTGAGCTTTGCCAAAACACACCTTGAAGGTTCTGAGGCAGATGAGATTAAAATGAAATTATTTGGCTCCAACACCAAACAATATGTCTCGCAGAAATCCAATAGCTCAAAAGTATCAAAAAGTAAAAATTTAACGCTTTTTTATCTCTGGAAATTGCTCAATGAAATCAGACCTGGCTTTTATGCACAAATTGTGTACAGCAACAATGTTTTGACAATGTAAGCCTCTAGAACACACAAGATGGCTGTGTAAGATGTGATGTTACAATGCACAGTACATGTATCCTAAAATTATGTAAGGTTCAAATTAACCAAAGCTAATTTTTATAGTTGTTCAATACTTTAATTTATCATATCATATATCATATATCATATCGTATATCATATCATATATAATATGAAGGTTGTTAAAGTTTGCAGACTGTTCACTAATCATATAGCATAATAACTTATGTTATTTGACTGACTAAATTAATTTGTTTAAAATATATTTATTTTATTTATTATTTCTTTATTTTATTTTTATTTCCAATTACTCAACTATTTTTTATCCTTAAAGAGCTGTTTCTTTTCAATTACTTTTTTTTTTTACATGTTTATTTATTTATAACTTTCTGCTCTTACAGTGCTGCAATATTTGTGTGATGTCCTTGTAAAATTGGTAAAAATTCTAGAAGGTGGTTGTGAGATTGAAAAAAGTATTTTGAATTGAATGTCAATGAAACTTTTAAAGTTTAAAGTTTCAAGTCTCAACCTTCATAAGAGACTTGACCAGTCAAAAGCAGATCTGCAATTATGGCGTACACAAAACCAGCCATTAAATACATAAATCATTGTTTTTTTCCACAACTGTCTCTCTTTAACCTCTTGTCCTTTTGCATGTAAGAGGTTGTGTTTGTCATCTTAAACCTGCCCTCATGAGGCTCTTGGTGCCCCACTAACTCCTGTGCATTCAAAGTCAAGGCCAATGTATTTTTCATTCAGTTCCCTGCATTATTGAGCAGCTTATGCAAAACGTAACGTGTGCAACTCCACCACGGCCATGTCAAAGACCTGAGAGCAGAGTTGAAAAGCTTGACTTACCTAACTCTAATTCACTTATTTTCCATGTCTTCTTTTGCTTGGCCCATGTGGGAGTAAGATCGGCAGGTCAGACATACTAAATATCATCTGCAGACAAAGTCAATGCTTCTAAATGCGTTTACATTACAATTTAGTGTACTATTGCTTCAAACCATCCATCAAGATCAAAAGCCACAGAAACAAGACTTCATGACTGCTTACCTTGGCAGGCAACCAGACTTTTAAACCTGAAGTGTGTGAGTTTTTTTTTCTGATGGTAAAATATTTTCTCCTGTCCAAATGTATTATGCAGAGACAACTATAAGAAAGACATTTGTTGGCTGAGTTCCTGAAAATCATGTGTAAACACTGTGGTGCTGTCAGGTCATTTCTGGTTTTTTTTTGGCATCCCTGACCAACAACATTGCCTCAACCAAAGAAGTCTGTTAGCATTTCCGATCATCTCAGTGCCGCTTGCTCAGCTGGTGTGAGACGCCAGAGTTATATGGTTTATAATCTGCCATCTTTGGCTCAAAAGAACCTGGCAGGAGCATTAAGAGGTTATGAACAATCACCTGAGCCGTGAATGCCATTTGACTACATCTCATGAGTTTAACTTAATTTGTATTATTTTATGTTTGTTAATTTTATTCATATTCATGTACTTTTATTTGGGCAATTAAAAACTTTTATTTTTGCCAAATTTGTTAAAATATGCTTATTCATTTTTCCATTAAATTCCACTTATAACTTTATTCAAAGTTTCTACAGTACCTCCAAAAACAGTAATCTGTTTACACATTTATTTTTTTTAAGTTAATAAAAAAAGATTATTGGAGTATTTAACAAAAACAACAACAACTATTTCAGTCTTTTTATTTCACAATTTCACATTTAAATCAGTATGTTACTTGCCATTTATTTGTAATTATTTGTGAAATTTACTAGCAATTTCTGAAAAAAAAAAATTTCAGTGACAATTTTTTTCTTTCTCTCCTGAGTCATTATGTAAACAGGCTTATTTTGCCACCTTCAGTTTTCACAGTTTTCCAAATATGGCACTGAAAAATCACGTCTACTGTTCCGCTTTTAATTAGTAAAATATTAGCAATCTTTTTTGCTTGAAGAAATACACAGGTAATTTTCAGTGGCTGTCAATGGAGAAAATGTTGTTGTATCTATCAGCAGAAGCACACGGGGCCATGCCTACCAGCCAAAACATAACCCATTGAAAATGTCATAATTTTTTCACTACCATTTCATAGTACTAGAGGCACAGAAATAAAACCCTTCAGCTTTTAAAACAATGGTTGTTCCTGTTCGTTCATGGCAGGGTTTGTGAACCCTTGTAGAGTAGGTGAATAATTCAAGATGGGAACGTGTTGTGAGGATATGTCAGCTCAGCAGGGGATTGTGAAGTGGGGACAGGATGCCCTGGAGATTGGGGCGGCTGGAACATGAGGGTAAGTGAGGGGTCTCTCTGCTTGGATGGGCTGATGTGAGGAGAAGTGTTTGGGTGGGGAAAGAGAACAGAGAGACTTAGAGAGATTCTCATCAATCCCCCGTCTCGGCAGCGCAGATCCCTGGGTGGAATTGTGAGGCTAAGTGGCATGACGAAGGAGGTTCTGCCACGCTCAATCACTCTCCCATCCAACCCCTCTGTCTGACTGACAGCACTGGCCACCCATGCCAATAGATGCATCGCTGGAGGAGTGGAGGAGGAGGCATTTAATGATTTTTACATTCATTTATGAGCGTGAATGTTATTGCAGGGAAAAGCTGCATTGGTTGAAAAGCAATCCTCGTTATCTGCTGAAAGGGCTCGGTTGCTACCCATAGTTTGCTGCTGATAGTTTGCATGCAAAGAGTGTGAGATGTCTCTGTAGACTGGATCAGTGTGTGTGTGCAGTATGGCGGGATGGCAGACTGAGGGAAAGCACCAGGCCGGCACAGTTAACTTGGACCTTGTTAGTATTGATTTTGCCCAGATTAAGCACCCATTCATTTATAATTCATTCTTCTCTCAAAACAATCAAGACAGGGAGGGTTATGACTGATAGATAGACAGGCAGGAGTGAGACAGGGCATTTTTTCTAATCAAAAAGAAAAGGTGCATCAGGAAATACATTCAGTGGGGTCTAAAAGTCTGAAGCCTTATTGGAAATCTGGGATATAGATTCTAATTTAAACATGCAAGTAAATATAATGTTTTAGGGTTAAAAATAGCATTAAGCATTATGAAAAAGTGAACAAGAAAAATTTAAAGGAATAGTTGCTCCCAATAGCCATCCCATGAGTTTGTTTATTCATCAGAACAGATTTGGTGTAATTAAATGCGCTTTTTTGACGCTTTGATTGTGTGTACAGTGTGCAATATAACATGTGTTCATGTTTTGCGTGTAAAAAAACACAGTATTTTTCACACAATTCACCTATCTGTATACCGCTGTTTTCACTGTCATAAACTGTAAACATTGATTGTTCTTTGAATATTTCTCACCTGATTTAGACAACATGACCAGTGTGAATCTACAATTTTCATAGTCATGAAAATAAAGAAAACTCTTTGAATGAGAAGGTGTATCCAAACCTTTAGTCTGTACCGTAGTTTTACATGTGGATTATAATTTTCGGGAACCGAGTTAAACATAAATTGTAATCATTAATCTCCAAGTACAGCGTCCCTGGGAAGCCCAAACAAAGATGATTGGATGAAAATAACAGTGTTTCAACGACATGGCGACAAACACAAACGCAACTCTTCCTCTTCTCCGTCGGAGCGCAACAATACCACGCCCCCTTTTTTGTGTATTCATGTGGGCGGAGGTTAGTCAAAAAACGGTTTTAGTGACATCATTACTGCAGGAACTAGAGGGATGTAGTCCAAACGGATCGTTTTTTGTAGGTGAATTCTGGTAAATAAAATATCTCGCTTGGCATTGAACTTTGAGCTTTTAATTTTACAGATATTATTTATACTCTAACAACAACATTACACACTAACTAACGTTTAAAACATGGGATAACGAAGAAGGTGACCTTTAAGTGAAAAGGTCATGTTGTCTGAATCAGGTGAGAAATATTCAAAGAACAATCAATGTTTACAGTTACCCGGAAGTGACAGTTTAAATTTAAAAAGTCTTGATGGTTTTGTTTCTAACAAACACACCACTTTACACTTCACGTGATGTTAATTGATGGATTGGAGTCACGTTGTGGATTATTGTGGTGTTTTTATCAGCCGTTTGGACTCTCATGTTGACGGCACCCATTCACTGCAGAGGATCCATTGGTGAGCAAGTGATGCAATGCAATGTAAATTTCTCCAAATCTGTTCTGATGAAAAAACAAACTCATCTACATCTTGGATTGCCTGAGAATGACTACATTTTCAGCATATTTTAATTTTTGAGTAAACTACTCTTTAAGGTTATCTGCTGTTTTTAGGTCAAGTTCGTGACAGTCAAGCTAGTGAAGTTTTTGTACAGACAGTCAGATGTTCTTCATTAAGTTCTGGAGAATACGATTATCTTGTTTATGGTCATGAGTTCATGCAGCTTGAGTGCTGTTGTCATTAAAGAAAGAGACAGAAAAACAAAATACTACCACCTTCTGAATTTTTTTTTCAATTTATTTAGACCCCACTTTATGTAGCACAGTTTTTCATCAATAGGTCTGCATCAGTTCAGAAACAGATTCACAGCACATAAAGGTTAAGCAGACTTCTCCTTTCGGTTATTCCTACTATGGTCTGTCACGGATAATTTTGATGACAAGCAATAATGAGGAAGTAAGCTTCTAAACTTTGAAAGCATTTATCAGTCTCTGAAACAAAAGGCTGTCGGTATACATGCTATGGCAATTTAAGATGAATGAAGGGCTCTTGGTTGAAGCGTGTGGGCAGATGTCAGAGAGGGATAATTGCTGTCAGGGTCAAGGGTGAGCTGCTGTGGATTGGATACTCTGCTCTGGCCTGCCGAGGAAATTGTCTTGTATTAATAATTGTGTAAGTCCAGCCATATCAACTGTTTACTCATGCTGAACACACGTTAGAGTCCTCTAAATATGGACACAGACACACACACACACACACACACACACACACACACACACACACCGTTTTCACTGTTCAGTTGATGTGTTTGCTCTGTAGGTCAGCTTAAACCATGTTCTGTATACCACTGTCCCATTTTGAACAATTAATTTATTTTTCATCCATTCCCTTTTTTAACAGTGAGAAGGAAAAAAGCGATAGTTAAATTACTATTTTTTTAGTGCTTGCCCGTTTTAGCATATGTTGTTTGTAGTTAGACTGATATAACTACAATAAGCAACACTTTTTAGGCAAGTACCAGTCGTGTCATAAAATATTTTTAATATTTGTATTTTTGTATTTAACATGATACCAATTGAATAAAAACATTGTAATGTACTAATTACAATGCTTTCATTTCCAAGGGTACTCAAACAGTAAAACAGCAAGTGTTATGAATCAGCTCAAGGGGAAAATATGAATAATAAATCATAACTAGTTATGAGTAACTATAAATATTTAGATCCGGTGTGAGTTTTTACTTGACCTCATCAACATATAATATCATGAAAATACGAATTCATAGATCCCAAACATCATATAGATGAGGTTACATTAACTAGTGATCCATCATGCATGTATAAAACATATACAATACTCAAACTCAAGAACAGTAACAGTATACACAATGCCCTAAAGTATATGTGAATTAATTCAAATACATTTTTTTCTATGAATTAATAAGAGAAGAGTCCCTTTTTATGTGCATTATGTGTCTGTTTCTGAGAGACTTGAGTTAAGAGTTGCTCAGCCACATTCCTGGGGCGTCGTAAACCTAGTGTTATCAGATAGTGGGCCTTTGGTTGCTAGGGAACCAGAGGCCTGTTCTGTCCATTTTGCGGTGATAGCTTCCTTTTGGGGGAAGGGTCCATAGACCCTTTGGTAAGATGAGGAGGCGTTAGATATTATTTGTTAAATGTAACAAATAGTTGTGTGTCTGATTGTTCAAAATGCTACAAAAGTAAAGAACATATTCAGTACATTGTCAAAGAACAGTATCTATATTATTAGTTCAGTCCAGCATGAGTTTAAGCACTCTAAAAAATAAAAAATAAAAAAAAACTTCCATTGCATTCAATGAAGCTGTATACACGGGAATGAATCTCTTACTGGCAGCGTATGTACGTGTTGTTTATGATGAGAAAATTGCAGAATTCAGTGAGCGTGCATTGAACAAAACTCCGGCATTTCATCAATGACTTATCTGATTGATGGTTGCATTCATAAACTCAAAGAATCATGAGTATGATTAACTGTAAAAACGCATAAAAAGAAGCAACATGAGCACATCTACATTTAGTGCTGCAGTCAACACTTTTCATTTTCACTTTATTTGTGACGTTTAAAAAATTTAGTTTAACTGTGCGGAGCCATTTTTTTTTACAGAATTGGTGGCATCCCCCCATCTTTCTTAACATTTTTTAAAAATGTATCATAAAGGCATTTTATATGACTAATGCACTATATTCTTTGTATTCTGAAGCCATATAATAGCTTTGTGTAAGAAACAGATTCACTCAAAATCATATACAAGACTAACTGCTAGAGGTTTGTCCAATCACAAGACGCTGAAGCACAAATTCGATTTGATAGGTTCCACAGAGGGTGAGATTTTCAGTGCATAACAGCTATGGTCAATTCTTCAGAAGACTTGAAATACAGTGCACAAGTCACATAGGCTGCTTTTGGTGTCTTTTTTTATTGTATGGAATGACATGAGGGTTCACTATTCCTTTAACATCTCTGGATGTGTTTGAATGTGTTGGGTTGGTTCCCCTGCGGCCCTTGGGTCTTTCACGTCCATGTTATGCTACATGGTGAGAAGTCAGAGGAAGGTCAGGGGTTCATGCAGTTTTAATTTTTGAACCTACTTCATGATGGATTCTTTCCCTCCTGCTCCCTCTCTTTCTCTGTGTATGTCTCGCACATGTTTAATTCTTTTTCACACTCTTCCTATTCCTTTTATACTTTTGCTGTTCTATTTTTTTACACAGTTTCTCTCTCTCTGGTATTTTCCAGCTGTCTTTGAATTTGAAGATGGAGTCCACAGATAATGGACGCTTACTCTTTTAACCTGCAGGGTGCATAATTCAGAGCCACATGGGACGCAGAGAAACCCTCAAGCATTCAGCACTGACATGACCTAGTCCTCTTCCTCAGATGCACCTCTCTCCCTCACAACCACTTTCTTTGGCTTTCTCTTGCCTTCTTTTTTCTTTCTCTCTCTTATTTCTATTTTCTTGCCTGGCTCTCATTCTCACTCTCTCTGTCTCATGTTGAGAGGGGATCTGTTATGAGGCTGTTGCCATGTAGCCCCTAATTTATTTCCACCCTGTCTCCTGTCCCTCCCCCCCCTCACCTGCTCTCTGATTGGCTGAGCACTTCAGCCTCCTGTAGGTGTGAGGGAAAAGCTGCGTGCCCCACAGCGTTTTTGCTGTTTGAGTCAGCCGAGCTGCTCAGTCCATCCTGCTCATGTGGTCTGTCCCCACCAGCCCCTCTCCATCTGTCACTGTACACACCTCTCACACCTCTCTCTCTCTCTCTCACACACACACACACACACACACACACACACACACACACACACACACACACACACACACACACACACACACACACACACACCTGTGCCCTCAGAGGGCACTATAGGCTATGTTTGTGTCTAGTTTTAAACATACAGAGCAGGGGTTCCTAGAATTTGTTTTCAGCTGAAAAAGTTTACTAGTTAATTAAAAGTTTTAGATTAATGATGTTCTAACCTTAAAATTAATAATTGATCAGTTACTCTAATGCCTCATTTTGTAGAGAAGAAAAAAGTGTAATGTTTGTACACATTTTATAATTGAATTTAATATTTTAATATTTAGTTGACTAATTAATTTAATGAATTGTAATGAATACACTTTTTATATAAGGTATAATATAACTTTATAATACCATTTATCTTACGTTTTAAATTAAAGACTTTTAGTCAGTAATGAACTGCATTAAGTTGATCAAAAGTGACATTGTTACAAAAGAGTTTCAAATAAATGTTGTTCTGCTAAAATTTCTATTTATTGAAGAATCCTGAAAAAATGTCTCTAACATTGATATTAAAAAGAAATGTTTCAAATCAGTATATTAGAATAATTTTTGAAAGATCATGT
This sequence comes from Carassius carassius, assembly GCF_963082965.1. Taxonomy (NCBI): domain Eukaryota; kingdom Metazoa; phylum Chordata; class Actinopteri; order Cypriniformes; family Cyprinidae; genus Carassius; species Carassius carassius. Next base: position 6,306,803 of record NC_081787.1, on the reverse strand, counting down.
GACACTGAAGACCAGAGTAATGATGCTGAAAATTCAGCTTTGCAACAGAGGAATAAATTACATTTTAAAATCTATTAAGATAGAAAACATTTGTTTTCAATTGAAGTAATATTACACAATATTACAGTTTTGCTGTAAATTTAAACAAAAAAATGCAGCCTTGTTGAGCATAAGAGACATTTTTATCACATCACATCACGTATAATGCAAATGATATAATGTTATACACCCTGATTTCTGAAAATTGCATTAAGTTGGTTGTAAACAATTAATTTCCTGCCAGCTTTTGATATTTTTTGTGCAATATACATAAACCATGTAAACAGTCTCAGTGTGTCATCTGAGGCTCAGACTAATAGTAAGTTGTAACTTGACCACTACTGAAATATTCCCAGTCATTTCTCAGCCATGTCTGTTTCTTCTCTCTCCGTCATCATTTCATCTCTTCTTTCTCTATCCACTCTATTTATCTGTGTCTTTGCCTAATTGGCTGTTGTTTGTAAAGCAAAACAGCAGGTGGGAGATTGTGTGTGTCTGTCCATGTCCTTTGCTGGCATCTTCTGAGTGTTTTAATGACCTGATTACTCGGCTCTGTGTATGTGAGTGGAGATGAATGCTGGGAGATGTTCAACCCATGGTCAAGTAAATAGTTGGCTGGTGTTTGTCATCCTCATTAAGGACAGAGGCCCTACCACAGACAATAAAATCAAAGCTCATTATGAAGTATCCATACCGCTGTCTGCCTATCCTGAGCTATTTTAAAGGGGTAGTTCACACTCCCAAAAAAAGTATCATAAATGTTTAATAAAAGTCCATACCACAAGTGCACTATATTCCAGGTCTTCTAATACAATATACAGTTGTACACTGTATATACATATATTCTATGTATCTATATATATATATATATATTTTAAAGTGTACAACTCGTCCACTATGTTCTAGATAGGTTTGTCATATTGTATAAAATAAAAAATACCAATTAACTAAATATAATTATCAATAATAATAATTTGGTTACTTTTTCTTCGAGTTCACTTCAGATATTCTACTAATTGTAAGTAACTTTGCAACTACATGTTAACTAAATCTCATTAGAGAATTTGTAGACTGTTAGGTTAGGGTTAGTAGAATAAGTTGCCATACTTGCAAAGTTACTTATAGTCAGTAGAACGTCTGTTGAGCGACCATCAAAATAAAGTCTTAGCATACAGTATATTAAGCAGTCAGTTTACTAATACTATAATAACTGCTAGTTGACATGTAGTTGCAAAGTTGTTTATAAGTATGGTAAAATGCCTGCCATTTATTATCAAAATAAAGTGTTACCAATAATTCTGCTTAAAAACAGTAGTTTTGGTTGCAAGAATTTTATTGTAAAAATATGCTAGAAACATTTTAGGTTTTACTGACTGAACTTAAATGTAAAGTAAAACTCATATTTCATTCCCTGATATAATATTATAATACATATATATATATATATATATAAATTATGAAATATCACTTTCTTCTTAGTTTTTTGTGTAAATGAATTTTTTTTTGGAAATGTATCAAAAAATGCAGATTTATTAATTTGTCACCATAATCTATTAAGGGAACTTGCACTTATTTATTTATTTATTTACCATACCATAGCTTTTTTATGATTTTATTTGATAGTTTATGGACTACTTTCAAAATACCTTCATGGTGCTTTTTGCCATTTGTGGAGCTTGACTATCCTGATCACCATTTGTTTTTATTTTGTCGAGCAAAAGTAGCATCAACATTCTGAAGAACGTTTCTTTTTGAGTTCCATGGAGTAAAGAAAGTCATATGGGTTTGGAAAGACATAAGGGAATGAGGAGTAAATGGTCACACAATGACAATATTTGTGATGGCTCACCAGCACTCATCTCATGGAGAATGACTACTCTCAAATCTCTTAACTTCTCTAGTCTCTCTGTATGGAGCTCTGGGACTGTCTGTAACCTTTCAAAACTTAAATGTGTCAGACAGGGTTTGATGGAGTGTTAAGAGTGTGTGTATGATTGTTGTTATAGCACACTGAGCGGCGCTCCTCACTCAGCATATACTGTTCATGAGAAATGCCTCATAGCCAACTCAGGGGTAGACCATGTCTCGCATTGCATTAACTGGACCTGAAGAACATTTTCTCCTGTTGAAAGTGTGAGGAATATTCTATTAAGAACTGGCCTGATGTTGTTTTCAGCTAAATTTGAGCTGAATCTCTTGGGTTTTAATCACAGTTTCAGTTGTGTGTAATATTTCCTCATCATTGAGATGTTTTCTTTGGACATAGAGATCAATGTTCAGTCTGTTCAAGGGTTTCTGTTTTCCTCTGCTCTGTTCCTAAAACTTCAGGCTTGGTTCTGACTGAACTCAGTGCCGGCACACACTAGTGTCTCCTTGTGCTTTGGATCCCTACTGTCTTTGAGAGACGGTTTTCTTTTTGTCTTCCTTCCTTCCTCTGTCTCTTGTTTCCCAGCTGCTGCACCTCTTTCATTTCTATGTATTCTCTCTCTCTCTTTCAATCAATCTCCAAGAGCTTCGTATCTCTTTGTTACATGACTACATTCCTGTTCTCAACTGAGTGCTTCGTTTCACATCCTCAACCTTAAATCAATATTGATTGAATCAATATTGCCTCTTTTTCAATTACATTCTAAATGCAGTAATATGAATTTCTATATCCAGCTGAGTTTCATTTACATAATCTTAATTGCTTGAAGGGATTATATCATGAGAAATCATTTTATTGTACACTGTAGTTTTAAAAAATAATTTACTGAAAATTAGCTGGAAAAAAAAGTTTTTATTGTCTTTGAAATCACTTAATTAAGCAGTAACTGACACTAAAGCTGTGTCTGAAATCACATGTTTTCAGAGTACATAGTGCATTCAGTGAAGAAATGACATTGGAGTGCATTATTAATGCTTAGTGTTATTATGCTCACTGGTTGCATTTATTAGATCAAAAATACATAAAAAAGTGTAATATTCTGAAATATTATTACATTTTAAACTAACTGTTTTCTGTTTAAAGTGGAGGTCTAATGCTATTTTATGTATTCTGACTTAAAGAGTTGTTAAACATGACCTGTGCAAATACACTCCTTCAGGGTTCCTATAAATTTTTGTTCGAGTATGGCCCTGCATAATGTCTTAAAGGACAGAATTCCTTGTATGGGCAATTTTCCTGGAGAGTGCGTGCACACATCAACCTAGGGTTGTAGTTCTCCAGTCCGGTCTTGGACTCGAGTCCGGACTCGAGACATTTTTCTATCGTCTCGGACTTGTCTCGAACTCGTTGCATTTGCACTCGGACTTGTCTCTGACTTGGCCATTGGACTCGCCAAGTGTTCTAGTTGGTCTCGACCGAGTCCAGCAAAAAAATAAAATAAAAAATTTCTTCTTCAAAACAAAACCACATTTGCATGATGTCGCGACTGAAATCGTGTGGAAAACGCTAGGCGCGCCGCTCTCCTTTTTTCCAAAGCACTCTGTAATCTGCGCTTGCGCTCCAGTGGCGTCTGCTGTTGATAGGCAACCATAACCCGCTCTCCATGAAGATGCAGAAGTTTCAGCAAAGAATAAATGGATTTCCAGCACTAAAAAATACATCGCAGTAGCTCTGCTAATAGATTCATTTAAAAAATGGCTATCCTTGTACAGCTATGATCATCTGTTTCTCCATCTTGGTTTAGCTTTCAGTATTGTTCCGGGAAAGGATGTGCATGATCAGCGGTGCACTTACTGCGACCTAAAAAGTTTAGAAGTTTCTAATTTAATTTTCTACCTGTTAGATTGTGTTTTATTTACGTCTACACATAGATAGCATTAAACGTACCCTTTACAATATACTAATTAATGTTGTACAGTATAGGGGTTGCAAGGCTACTGATTTCTAGGCTACTAGTCGATTTTATTTAATAAAAAATGCTTGAGTTACTCGACTACTCGTGGTTCATGCTATTGTAAATGAAAACACATTAAATGTATATATATTTTTTTATCAATAAACGCTTATTAATGTATAGCCTTATGCAACAATTACATATGTAAATTTCAAAAAACTTTACGATTATGACATTACATATTAAAATTTTCATGTAAGAGCCAGTATTTGTATCTGTAACAATCCCAACATATGTCGTATCTGCATTCGGATACAACGTCATACAGTTACTTGATAAGACCGTTATGACTTTTTATCTTTTTTTTCGTAGTTATCACTGAACAAGTATGTTGTGTTAAACTAAAATAATTATTAATTTCTAAAATAATATTTATAATGCAAGCAGAGAGATGTCATGACAAACGTTTAGTGATCATCTGAACACGACTGAATCCATTCAATGCGCACATTTTCATTACGCAGAAATCTTTAAACGAGTCTTAATGTTTAGTGAACTTCACCAAACAAATGAGTGTGTGCCGCGCAAACCAGCAAAAGGTAAAGATGAAAACACGTAGGCCAAGTAGACTATGTATCCGTATCTAAGCTGATTATTAGCCTACTCTTGAGAGTGAACTGGTTTGGTTTTTGAGAGACTGAGACGTGCAACGCTGGTGTTTGATTGGTGAGCATGCTGTGCCGACTCTCCTTTATTAAACCATCCTAGCCCTGCGTCTCGTCCCTATCTCTATCGTAGCCTAAGCTTTAAATCATTGCCTTTTAAATATATAAAAATACTATAACGTGTATGATGTATTATTATAGGTAAAATTACTTTTGCAACACAGTGTTTGATTTGTGCTCTTTTTGCTCATAAAGTTTACATTCATTCACTTCACACTCATGACTTTAGAGATCCCCATATAATATTGCGCTGATCCCCTGGCTCACCTGTTACCTAGCAAACACCAGACTGTGTCAGCTTCAGCCGAGTATTCAGGCAGAATTATTCCTTGTCCGTTATTCGTTTTTTAAGCCATTATCCTTGCCATTCCGAATAAGGTATTCGGCTTCAGGCACAACCCTAATTATTACATTACATATTTTATTTTTTACATGCAACATAGATAAGGTCATATAGTAACAGCTCCACGCAATATTGTAATCCTAAAATTCACGTCGTATTTGCAAAAACTTTGTATGCATAATAGTTAATGCATGCTGGAGTAGTTGATTGTTTCTGACAGCGCCGAGTAGTCTATGCAAGCCCTAGTACAGTATGACAAAAATGTCGCTGTATTTATGTACGCATGCCCAGTAGAGCCAAACGTATCCCTTCTAGCCTTGCCGCGAGCATTTGTCATATCCCGAGCTTTGCATGTGTGTGCGCACTGTGGCATGGCAACAGTCATTTTAATTTTTGACCACAGACATAATGTCAGCAAAAGCAGCATTATTAAGTAAATAAAATGAAAATAAAGTACATAAAAATAATTTGACCTTACTGCTCCAAACTCTGTTGTAGAGGGCCAGTGTCCTTTATAGTTTAGCTCCCAGGGTCGGATTGGGGGTAAAACCAGTACTCATTACCAGGGCCCAAAAAAAAGAGAGGGCCCTTGAAAAGTATGAATCTGAAATATGTTTTATTTTACCTGGATATTTTCATGGGTGGGGGTATGGGGGCCCATCAGGACAGCCTATGCATAGGGCCCGGGATCTTGTGTAACGCCCTTGTTAGCTTCAACCCTAATTATACAAATTGAACCAGCTAATCAAGCTCTTACTAGACACACTAGAATCTTCCAGATAGGTGTGTTAAGGTGAGTTGGAGCTAAACTTTTCAGGACATTGGCCATCCAGGATCTAGTTAGGAGATCCCTGTCCCATACTTTGCACATGCTTTTTGATCATTACAAATAATAATGTAAAATTATTTTCTTAGAATAGGAGATATGCTGTCTCTCACATCACATACATTATCAGTAGTTAAGTATGTGGTCTTGAAGAGGACCCTTTTTTCTCTCATTTGGTCTCGGTCTTATCTTGGATTCGAAACTTTTGGACTTGGACTTGACTTGGACTCGAACCTCTTTGGACTCGGTCTTGACTCGGTCTCGACTAGTCCTGGACTTGGACTTGACTTGGACTCGACAAAGCTGGACTTGACTACAGCTCTACGTACATCAACCAGAATGAGAGTAAGAGAGCAAGAGCAGCCCATCAACATGCTTCATTCATTTTATGGAAGTCGTCAGCAGCGCTGCACAGGACTTGCTTGAGAAGGATTTGTCATTTTGTTTTTAGACCATGAAATCGATAATGTCACCAAAGATGTGTGTTTTTTGTTTTGTGAGGCAAAGATAACCTTGTTCAGCTTCCTAAAGAACCCAGCAACAAGGTGGATGCAATTCATGTGCTTGTGTGTTTTGTTTCCTTTTTTGGTCGGTCACAGCTTGCAGATGACCACTACACAAAAGCTGCATATGCTTGTGACTCTTTAGCTCTGTCCAAGGCACGTCTACAGAAGCTCGACTGTTCATGGAGAGATCTGTGTTTTATAAATCTGATAAAACTAAAGACTCTTCAGGAATATAAGAGATGCAATAGGTACTCAAGATTAACATGAGATTGGCAGAAAGCACTTAATAGCTTAATATTTTTGTGGAAACGATGTAACATTGTACTTTGAAAGACTTACAAAATCTTAAACATGTGTGTTGTGACTGTGAATGTTATTTTGAAATGAAGCAGAATCAAGAAAGTATTTGTGCATTTGGATGTCTTTGAATTTGTGTGTCCCAGTGGAGTGCCAAGATGCCAAGGTCCTGCTGTGACCAAGGACATCGGGCTCAGTGACAGTCACACACAGCTATTGCAGAAGGGCAGAAGTATCCACGAGGGTGTATCCTTGGATTTAGAGGAGGTCTCAACTCTCAGCGCCGCTGTAAGCTGTGATATAGAGCCAGACCGCTGCTGCTGGTTAGACAGATGCAAGTACAGTGAGCATCTCAAATGAGTCTCGCTTTGGCAGAGCAAACAAACAGGTGCTGCTGGGCCCATTTCCTGTGTGTGGGTATGGTTGTGTGTTTGTTTTTATGGGTGGATGAACCTGACAGTAACTTTTGCCTTCATGTGTGCGATGGTGTGTGAATGTATGTGTGTTTTCTGTCTGTCTGCTTGAGCAGAGGCCGTTCCAGCCTGTCTAATTAACCTACCTCAGACGGATCTGCACTCCAACAGGTGGCAAGATCAGGGAGGCCTGACTGACTGGATCAAAGCCAGCCAACGTAATTACAAAAGCCTCTCTGCCATCCTCTGAGTCTTACATAACACTATATTCCTCACATCTGTTCCTCACATGCCACAAACTACATTACAGAGCTTTGCCTTAGCAAAGGGCCGGCCATAATAACACCCACCAAGTGCCTCTGAAACATAATTGGTACTAAAATGGATGTGTGTTGAAGGCAGTATTGATCTGTTGATCTGCTGTTTTTCTCCAGTGTGTGAAACTGAAACAGCGAACATGGGAATGTGTTAGGTTCCATGCTGAGTTTGATATTTCATTGGCCTCATTAGAGCTCAGTTGGACAGGTGGGGAAATGCAGCGGACCTCTCGGATCTCTTTTGGGAGATATTGCTAAGACTGGCTGTGTACTGTACTGTATGTCATTAGAGAGCGATTAAATCTTTGATGCATATCATTTACAGTTTTGACTGTTGTGCTTTTCTTTAAAATATTACTTTTGCTAATACTTTTCATTTTGATTTAACATGTGGCGGTGAGTTTGATATAAGAGTTTTTCTTCGTTTGTTTTTTTTGCCATTTTGGCAATAAGAATGGCTTTGTCCACTCCTTTTGAATTTTTCTTTTATTAGTATGTGACAGCATGCATAGGATGCATTGTTGAAAGTGTTCATGTTTGACTGTTTTGCAGACATGTACAACACGGTGTTGGCTGAAATTGGGCATCTGTAACAATAGTGCAGTTTAATGTGTTCTGTTAGCTGTTCTATCTTACAGAGAGGGTCTTGATTTCTCTTTTCAACCAGAGACAAATGTCCTGCTCTGGAGGGTGTCATCAGAATTTCAGATATCACAGACCTGAAGTTTACAGTAGATTGCAGTGGACTATTTGGCTCTGTGAAAAAACAATGTGACACACGGAGACTGAAAATGATAAAATATTACAGTGGTAGAATTTCTATTTCAAGTTCCTAACTTTATTTGCTATCATTGCTGCAAAATCGCTGAGTAATTTCAAAGATGGAGCATTTAAAAAAAAATACTTTTCAAAAATTTGGGGTTGGTAAAATTATTTAAAGTTTTTGAAAGTCTTTTACTCAATGAAGGCTACATTTATTTTTGTGAAGTTGTTTTTTTAATTAAATAATTAGTTTAATACAAATAAATTACAATATGCAATATGATGTAAGGCTACATGTATTTGTTTGCCTGTTTCCTATTTTAATATTTTTTAATATAAGCTGTTTTCTATTATTATATAGTATTATATTATATTATATAGTATTGTATTACATTATAATACAAAGCTGAATTGTCAGCAGTCATTACTACAGTCTTCTGTCACATGATATTTCAGATATTGTTCTAATATGCTCATTTACTGTTCAGTGTTGAACAGTTGTACTTTTTTGTTGTTGTAATATTTTTGTATGTGTAATGTTGGAGTTGCAACTCATTGTCACCAGAAAACAATCATTTATTTTATATTCTTATTTTAAGATAGATACACTAGTGTTTTACCAGGGCTAGTTTTTAACCCAACCAGTTATTTGTAAGACATTTGTCATATTTGTGAACAACAATGCATCCACCTTGCCACAGACACTTTGTCACTTGCAAACTGTATTGGGTCAGCACTACACCTCTTCAAGAAAGAGCCTCCAGGCACAGGCATATATTTTCACAGTATTGGCCCCCTGTGTCCAGCAGCGCTATCTCCCCTTGCCAAATGCAGTGCCACAGAGATCCCCCCTGAGGCTGCATTCGGTGAGGGAAGCCTGTTAGCTTAGCCTAGTGATGACCTGCATCTTGGTCAGCCTCGCTCTGTCTTTGGGATTCCCCTATAGGAGGTTAACAGCCTTTTGTGACAGGCTGCAATTCTTGAGTGTGTTAGAGCCTGTTAGTGTCAGTGGCAGACGTGCAGTCAGGGTTGTAGGCATAGATAGCACTGCACTTTGAAGCCATGCATGAGATCGCATCTGTACACAGAGCTGGAATGGTCTCCCGCTGGGTGCTGAACTTTTGCTTACTTGCCTCACTCACAGCAGGAATTGTGTGTCGCTCAGGGCTCAGATGTAGGGCTTTTAGGTGGCATGCATTCATAGCGAGCTCCTGTCACTCACAAGGTTTTTAGCTGTGTCACCCTCACCTGTGTCCTTGGGGTCATCAGTTTCACTTCAGTGATGTCTGCCATGTCGGTGGTGTTATGAAGACAGCAAGAGACAGCACTGATTGTCAGCATGCAATGATGTTTACTCTGTGTTTTCCCCTCTCTCCTTTACACACACATAAATGCATGCACATATCTGTGTGGGAGGGAGGAGGGTGTTTGCGTGCTGGTGGTGTACTTGTCAAACGATTCAGCACCATGGACAGCTCCAGTGATCCTACCACCCATAAACATAGATTAAGGGGGTGTATGTGACCCCCCAGTCATGCATATTTATTATCAATATTGAAAAACATTGCAATAATATTTTTATGTTAATTTCAGGCAGGTTGTAAAGGTTTTATGTTGTATAATATACAATGTACATACAATGATGGCACTAATCTTGATAAGATGTAGAAGACTTGGTGTTTCATAAAGCAAACATTCATGCAAAGCCATGGCTTATTGATTTGAGAAAATAATATAAATATGGGAAAAATACTAAAATTGGTGTCTGAACACAAAGGGTTTTATGACAAACGCGACAGCGACTACAAAAGCCTCGATAAGAGGGAGTTGTTATGGAAAGGAACTGCAGATCAAATAGGATTCGATGTGTACCCTGGTATTTCTGTTTTTCATTAAGAACCATCCAATGTCAGGGAGTGAATTTGTACGTCGGCTCAAAGCCAGCAAAAATTTATTGGGTATGAACACAAAAGACGCATCGAAAAACATCGGTGATAAGCATGCATGATAATCGTCCCGGTGTGTACGAGGCTTTAGAGTAGGGCTGTGCAGAAAATCGAATGCGATTTTCATGCACATCTCACCAGTAAAGATGCTCCTGTAATTTGAAGTATATCTCCAGCACGTGTGTTCGGATCAGGGTTGCCAGGTTTTTACAACAAATCCTGCCCAGTTGCTTCTCAAAACTAGTCCAAAACTAGCCCAATCGCGCTTCGAGGTGGTTCCCCCGATAAAAATTGCTTCCCGCGGTTAAAATATACGTTTTTTAGCAGGGTTGCCTTGGTAAAAATTCGCATTTTAGGGGCTAAATATCACGTTATTTGTATTGGGGTCGCTTCGACTTGCGGACATGAAAAACAACCTCAGACTTGGCAACACTGGTTGGCATTTACTACACCGAGCCATAATTCACTAACAATCTACACAAAATCGATGTTAAAATCGCAGGGGATTCTTTGTCGATTTTGAAAACAATTTTGTGTTAGTTGTCGGTAGACTACGGCTCTGTGTAGTAACTGCCGCTCCACCTGTACCAGTGTTGCCAAGTCTGCGATTGTTTCTCATGTCCGCGGTTTGAAGCAACCCCACTACCAATAACGTGATATTTAGCCCCTAAAATGCGAATTTTACCAAGGCAACACTTCCAAAAAAATTCTATTTTAACCCCGGGAAGAAATTTTTATCGGGGAACCTCCCGGATACGCGATTGGGCTAATTTTGGACTATTTTTGAGAAGCAACTGGGAAGGATTTGTTGTGAAATCCTGGCAACCCTGATCTGAACGCACGTGCTTGAGATATACTTCTAATTACAGGAGCGTCTTTACTGATGAGATGTGCATGAAAATCGCATTCGATTTTTTGCACAGCCCTACTTTAGGGTTAATAATAAGCTGACATGTACTTGCAAAGTTGCTTATAGTAAAATGTCTATAGTAGAATAGACAGGAGAATGTCTTTTGGGGGGACGTCACAAGAAAGTGTTAGCAGATGTTTAGCATCTTCTTATTATCTACTAATAATCTAATAACTGGTAGTTGACGTGGTTGCAAATTGACTTGTACTTAGTGGAATATCGAAAGTGAAACCTCCAAGTAATATATAAATTTTCGGAAATCAGGGGTGTCTAGTTCTGCTCCTGGAGGGCCACTGTCCTGCAGAGTTCAGCTCTAAGAACAACTGAACACACTTGAACAACATAGTCAAGGTCTTCAGATCAACATAGGTATGATGGGCCAAGTTGGAGCCAAACTCTGCAGGACTTTGGCTCCACAGGACCAGGACTGGACACCCCTGTCCTAAATGTATGCAATTTGGCATGACTAAATATTGTAGCAACTTGTCACATTAATATAAAGCATGAGATCACAGCCACTCTGAGCTTGTGTCAGAATTCAAACCTTTTAGAAGGTCTGTTTTACAAGGTTGGCTCAAACTTATCTTTTTATATTGCACTGCTTTTTACTTGCTGTGGTTTGAAGTCTAGGTTGTTTATTTTGTGCTGAGTTGAATTCAACTACACCTCTGGCTGCTCCCAACACATTCTCCTGTTTCTCCTGACTCTTCATTTAATGTATTTAATGTATTAATCTTTGAACACGCTTTCTTACCCTTCTCTTAACTTCTTTAAATTATTAAAGTTCATGCGTTCCTCTCGCTCTCCTTCGTTTCCTTTTCTCAATGTCTTTACACTGATTTCTTACATTACTCCCCACACTTCCCTGACCCCCACTGCTTCTGCATCACCAATGCAATCATATATACTTCCCTCCCTTTTCTCATTTCATCTCTCCATTCCACCTCCTGAGCTTTTCATGTCAGAGATGTATTCATCCTGACACAAACTGTTGCCTGGCATTATAAATATTTTATCAGCCATCTCTTTTTTTTAATAGGGGAAATACAAAGAGGAAGGGATGGGGAAGATTTATCCTTGTGTTTTCTTGGCTCTTAAGCTTTTTTTCCCTTCCAGACTCTTCCTGTAGGGGGTGCTAAAGCCCTCATGCTCATCCTAATCAGCTGTTGCCACATGTAAAAGATGTACGCTCCAATAATGACTTTATAAGTCACTTGTTTTATTGGTTTGACTGACAGGTTCCAAGCGAAATTACTGTAATTAGAAACCACAGACAGGCTACAGTCATTACATTCATAGCAGTGTGCTTTCTCTAATGTTATAAAAACTGGTATATTATCATTGAAGCCTCTTGTAATGATACACCAGACAGGTTGATGTCCTAACAATGGTGAATGATAATGATAATGTTGCTCTCTGTGAGAACAGAATCAATAGATGGAGCATATAGTCAATGTAAGAGCTCTACAATAACCCACTGGACCTGTGGGTGGACAGACACTTACTGTATATTTAGCTATAACTGATGAGTGTATTTCCTGTTTGATAATACTCAGTTGGCCTCATGGGTCATATGTGCGTGCAGTCTCGGACACTCTTTGGCAGAGCCGTTGGGTCTTGACTGTGGTTCATGCACAAATTGTTCAGACTGAGATACTGGGTGTGAGTTCTGGGGCTACGTTCTTTTCAGATGAAAACAGCAAAACCAGAGGATGAGACTTTATTAACCTGACCATAAAGCTGTTATTAGTTTAGTTTAGTTTAGTTTGGGTTTGTTTTGGTTGACAGTTGAACCATTTTGGGGTATTCTATTATGTGCATAATAATAATAATAATAATAATAATAAAAACATTTTGGCTGCTTGTTAAAATGTTGTGTTTTATTTGTTTTGTAACAATAACACGAGCATTCACATGCAGTCACGACTGAGCTTTGCCAAAACACACCTTGAAGGCTCTGAGGCAGATGAGACTAAAATTGAATTATTTGGTCTCAACACCAAACGATATGTCTGGCAGAAATCTAATAGAGCTCAACATCCAAATAACAGCATTCCTCCAGTAAAGCATGGAGGTGGTAATATCCAGTTTCTCTGCAGCAGTGACTGTAGCTCTTGTCAGGATACAAGGAAAAATGAATGGGGCAAAATACCATTAAATTCTTGAGGAAAAACTGCTGCCCTCTGCCAGAAAGTTGCCAATGGGAGGAAAGTTTACCTAACAACATGACAATGTTACTTGTAACTTTTAAATAATATCAGACATTTGAACTAAGAAAATCATTGCATTTTTAATTTGATAATATTAAATACAGTACACATTTTAAAAGTTTTGCTTTAGTATTCCGTCTCTCTACAGAATTTAATAATTTAATTCAGCAAAGATACATTCATCTGTAAAGGCTTGATAAAATTCTTTTTTAAATAGATGCTTTTCTTTGAACTTTCTGTTCATCAAATAATAAAAAAAAGTATCATGGTTTTTACAACCGTTTTCAACATTGAAAGAGCTTATCATCCTTATCATAGCTTATCATAGAGCTTTTCATCCTTAGAACCCATCCCTGTGTCTTGATCTTATGGCAGAGAGCGCACTCTTATCTTGTGCGTTTCATGTGTTTTCTTGAGACATCAAAGTATAATGGTGCATACTGGTTATTTGGATATGTCAAATTTCCTCTCACTTCCTTATACTAGCAACATCACCACTATATTGTTTTGTCTCTTAGAAGGACACAGCAGCTTTCTTTTTCTCTCCAGTGTTCTTATTATGCATTGCTTTTTATTTGCTTTTACATAATGAAAAGTTCAACTCAGACTCACAAAAGAATAAATTTGATAAGAGTGAGAAAGGGAGGTGAGGAAAAAATTTACAATATTAAAAGAGTAAGACTTTGCCTTTGAATCGCAAATCCAATTATCCAGCAGCCGAGGCCTGAGGTGGCCTATCCGGTGCGGTGTACTTGTCCTTGCTTAAGGTTTCATTTCATTTTTTCATCAAGGCCACAGTGTCTGCAGATTTTATCTGAATATTTGAAGCGAGATGCCTTCACTGCTTTTGTTCAAAAGACTCCCAGTCCTTGCTGTTGATTCAGTCTTGAGTCTATCAGTATAAATGACACCCTAATAAATCAGACTCATTTATACTCCAATATAAGAGCGTTAGCTGTAATAATTGGAAGGGATAATTAAAAGCGGCCTTTATCTGGATAAGTGCCTGCAATCGTAATGTCATTTTATATATATATAGTGTTATTGCATCAATACTTTAGATCCTTCTATCAATATTTTATTTATTTAAAACCTTTTTGAAAAGTATGCACGGACCTAAACAGTGTAAAATATGTATATTTCCCCTCACAAGTCTATTTCATGCCTACCTGCCTTCAGTACTTCAGCTCTCTCTGTGGATCTTGTTTGATGATATGCCCAAGAGAAGACTTGCAAAGAAGGAAGAACATCTCTCATCTTATCTGCCCTTTTCTTTCTGATGCACTCCTCCTCTCTTTTCTTCCTCTACCCTGTTGCTATTCCCGTCCCCTCTATTTGGGTCACTGCACTCATCCATGAGGGTGGGAGACAGATTGGAATTTCCCTTCACTCCTGCCTTCCGTTTTCCCCCGTTCCTTTGTGTCTCTTCCTGTGTCTCCAGAGGAGACGCTATAGATTCATCTCTGTTGAACATCATAGCCTGGATTACAATGCATGTTCATTTTAGGGCCGCAGATGTACTAGCGATGTACTGGTACCCTAAAAGTTAATGATCTTAGCTGCTATTTGGTTGCTGGTTCAGTCTCATGTAAGATGACCCAGAAACTCAATAGTTCCTGTTAGATCACAATCCCGCTCTATCAGCATTGTGCCCTTGAGCAAGGCATTTAACCACAGGTGCTCCAGTGAGACCGTCTATGGAATTAGTCTAAAGTAAATCTCATTGGATGAAAGCCATCTGCTAAATGACAAGTAAAAACTCCAAATAGTATTTTCAGTGTTTTGGTTGTGATATTTAAATGTAATTTCATGTCTGGATATGAAAAATTGCACATGCAAAGTAAAGTAATAAAAAAGCCATTATTTGTATAATCACTACGTTCAGCTTCTCTAGAGAGCAACAACTAGCAACAACTAACAACAACAAAAAGCAATGATGCAAAATATTTTTAGATTGTGATTCTGAATTAGTACCTAAGTTACAATTATATCATACTATTTATTTATTTACAGTACAGACCAAAAGTTTGGACACACCTTCTCAATCAAAGAGTTTTCTTTATCTTCATAACTATGAAAATTGTAAAGTCACACTGAAGGCATCAAGGGCTATTTGACCAAGAAGGAGAGTGATGGGGTGCTGCGCCAGATGACCTGGCCTCCACAGTCACCGGACCTGAACCCAATCGAGATGGTTTAGGGGTGAGCTGGACCGCAGACTGAAGGCAAAAGGGCCAACAAGTGCTAAGCATCTCTCGGGGAACTCCTTCAAGACTGTTGGAAGACCATTTCAGGTGACTACCTCTTGAAGCTCATCAAGAGAATGCCAAGAGTGTGCAAAGCAGTAATCAAAGCAAAAGGTGGCTACTTTGAAGAACCTACAATATGACATATTTTCAGTTGTTTCACACTTTTTTGTTATGTATATAATTCCATATATAATTCCACATGTGTTAATTCATAGTTTTGATGCCTTCAGTGTGAATCTACAATTTTCATAGTCATGAAAATAAAGAAAACTCTTTGAATGAGAAGTTGTGTCCAAACTTTTGGTCTGTACTGTATTTAGCTACAGTTTTTATTGAAAAAGTACCAATCATATATTTATATATTATGATATTGCATCAGTCTTTTAAATCTTTAAATCAATATTTATTTAAAAAGAACCATGGATTGTGATATTACATTAACACAATGCCAATATCAATAAATATTTATTTATTGGTATGGTATTACCATAATATATTTATAATGTGATTTTGCATCAAATACAATATCAATATAAATAAATATCTATTAAATAGCTAAATCAATCAATATCAATACTGATAGATCCTTATCAATATTTATTTAAAAAGTGCCATATTACCATCATATAATTATATGATTTATCTTTGTCAGTATTTTTTTTATTTAGTAAGTACCATGATATTATCATTGTATATCTCTTTATATTGTGATATTGCATCAATACTTTTGATCCTTCCATAAAGATTATTTTATACATTCAAACGTTCATTCTTAAAGAGACAGTTCACCTAAAAATTAAACTTTTGCGATCATTTGTCCTCATGTCACTCCAGAATCTGTATGATTTACTTTCTTCTGTGAAATATTTTGTAAAACAAACAACAACAACATAGAAATATATATATATATATATATATATATAAAAAACAGTTTTGGACCCCACTAAAAAAAAACAATAATATACTAGACAAACAGTTAGTTTCAAAATGTCTTTTGGACACTGAATAATTTGCCAGACCACAGAGCTTTATTAAAAATTGTATTACTTCTTGATTAGCATAGTGAATACAGTGAATTAAAAACTAACCAGCGAGAAGAGTTCGATGTTACCCATGCAACTTTTGGTTACCTGACTATCATATATCATAGCATACCATGATATTACAGTCCCATGACCTTCTTTTTCACCCTTTTGAAAGTTATATCTGACACCGTCACTGTAGTGCATGTTTAGGCTGGTTAATGGCATTTTGTTGTTGTTGTGAAGAATGACATCTTCTAGCATTACCACCCAGTCAGCGGCAGGTAAACAGGTTCATTCAGCTGGTCTAAAGGACACGGCAGCGGTCAGAATGATGACATCATTTACCTCCTCTGTACAGTATCATATGGCGTCGTATTGTAGGTGAGCAGAGTGAACGGTGTGCGTTTAAAAGCAAACCCAGGCATATTAGCCTCCCCCCAAAGTCTGGGCTGAAAATCAGCAATGGACTGAGGGTTTGTGAGGCAGGAGTCTCTGGGGGAACAGTTTCGGAGTGTGTGTGTGTGTGTGTTGGGAGGTCAAGGACGGTCTCATATGCCCTGCCTCTGGCTGCTCTGGTGTGTACCCTGGTGGTGTTTATTTAAAGAGCTCATCAGCCTCGGTGCACACACACAAACTCTATCCCAAAGTGTCCTGCCTCCCAGTCTGCCGGATTAATTAATCTCTTTTCCCCTCCTGATCCAGGAGAGCTGTTGAAAAGGGCCTTACCTCTTGCTGGTGGGCATCAGATGCCAGTGCTGAACTATTCATCACTACGACTTCTGAGAGAGGGAGAGAGGGAGATGAATGGATAAACAAGAAAAAAAAGAAACATGAGAAGGGAGGAAGAGGGTGGAGGGGTGAAGGAGGCTCTCTCTCCCAGCTGGCTGGGGCTATGATTAAAAGTAGGGATTTTTCTATTGTGTAGCTGACAGAAGTCCTCATAATAATGTATGTATTGCTGAGGTCAGCACTCGGGGACGAAGGGAAGGACGTAATGAGGGACGTTGGGGCATTCTGTCAAGAAGAATTCCAGGGGATTTAAGTCCTACAGGGGACAAACCAACCTAGACATGTAGAAGCAAGCTAAAATGGCATGGTTCCTCCAACAAATGCGACCACTCTAGCACCACTAAGCAGATATTTCATTTATGAATTACTGTGATACGTACAGCCAGAGTAATAAAATGTTGACAGATTCATGTTCATCTGTTTTGGATACTAAATGTGCTTTTGGCAACACTATTTGTCTTTTAAAGTGTTGTAAGACTTGCAGGAAGCAAAGCAAATATAATTTTGCAGAAATGATGCCACATGCAGGTTTTTCCAATTAGCATGAGTTGGGAAAAATAATCTTATGCCCAATTCACACCACGGATGATAACTATACATTTTAACGAGTGGCACATTAAAGTCCACTCCACAACTAGAACGGTGACAGCATAGAGAAACAATATCACTGCAATCACTTTCAGAACTATTTTTTGTAGCTATTGGGGAAGTCGTGTTCTAGTGGTTAGAGTATATAAATATATAATGTTGTATTTATTGCTCTTGGTGCGAACGGGCTTTAAAAGCCGATAAAGTCTGACTGGCCATCAATGTTTTTTTCGTTCATCAGCTGGAAAAAAATAGTTTTGGGAAAGATTTCAACAATATCGTTCCTCTGTGTTGAGGACTTCCCTGTTCTCATAGAATTGGAGCAATTATTAAAACTTTATAATTATCTTTATAAGCATCATCTTTGTTATGAACAGGCCTTTAGTAGTTAGATTTGTAACCTCCGTCAGTATGTGCTTTGCACAACCACATTTTTTTTTTCTTCAAAGGCAATGTTTTCTCTTAAGAAGGATTGGTGTGTGAACAAAGGTGTGGGAAATAAGGTAGAAATGGGAGATAAGGGGCCTGAAACGTAAGAGAAAAAGATGATGCAAATGAACAGATATAAGAAGAAAGGAATAAAAAGCAGGGAGAGGGAGAGGGAGGAGCACTGCATTCATGTCAGCCTTTGATCAGAGCGGCACCTGATGCGACGGAGGCTCCGGGGTACTTCTGCGCAAAGCACATCAAGGACAGAACTAACTAACTAGAGACGAAAACAAACTAACTAACAGAGAGGTCCGTCATCGAGCAAACACCGCAGTGGTGGGTGGCACGTCTCTCTTATCTCTGTCCTCTGCACAAACGCACTTGCAGTGACAGCGAAAGCAGAAGATGGTCTCTGAAAAGCTTTGAGTTCAGTTTAAAGAGGAAATGTTTACATTTAGAGCTTTTCCTAGAATTTTCCCCAGGCCCAGCTGCTGCTATCACTGATGAAAGACCTGCATGTGTTAACTAGACTAAACAGCTTTGTCAAGAAGTCTATGCTGGTGGATTCACTGGTCCATCAGCTAGGAGAGAACACGGATTTATGAACAAATCATTATGAGAGTCAAAACTTTTCAATGAATCAGATGAACTGGTTCATAAAACTGAAAGGTTTGTTTAGTGATTGGAGTGATTGTAAATGTTTTCATTGTACGCTAGTGTAATATTTTAATAAAACATAATAATCTAAAATAATTTCAGTAAAATTAAATGTAAATAATTTATCAAATAAATGCTATTAATAAATATAAAAGTATCTAGTAAATTATTTTATAACCTTTTCAGCCAAAAGAAGTAAATTCATATTAATATTATATTAATGTTTCTTTATTGTAAATGCTAAATATATTTACATTTTAATGGGCTAAATTATGAGAATAAAATGAGAAATGTATGAAGTTACTTATTTTTGTGTTTCAAAATACTTTAAAAATCACTTTAACGTGCCGATTCGGTGGTTAAGGAACACAACTTATTATCAGTGTTGAAAACAGTTCATATTATTTGTGGAAATTGTGGAAGTTTTTTTCAGGATGAACGGAAAGTTCAAAAGAGCAGCATTTCTTTGATATAGAAATCATTTGTAAAATTATAAAAGTCTGTCTTTTAAATTCTAAAAAATTAAAAAAGTCTTTACTTTTGATCAATTTAATGCATCCTCACGGAATAGAAATGTCCGGGACCACATAATGAAGGAATTAGCCACTTCCTGTCATTATCAGTTATGCCAGCACCAAACCAACTCTAACCTGTCTATTCCTTTCTTAACTGGCATTGCAATTCACTGCCATTTTTCCTGAACAGGGATATCCATTCCCACAGAGCAGGTATCCTTTGACATTTTTTTAGAGTTACAGAAATGAGATTCTCCCCTCAGCGTCAGACAGGATGAAAGGGAAAGAAGTGTAACTCTTCTGCGTGTGATCTGTAAATAGCCGAGACTCACAGGGAGAACATGTCATTTATTTACCACATTTCTGCCGTGAGGTGAAAATTGTGCTTTGCATCCACAGGCCCATCAGCATAAACCTTGAAAATGTACCATGTTGTTTTCTAAAGGGATTGTGGAGGAATGGCATATTGCGAACATCTGACTGAATCTTTAGGATTAGACATGCTGATTACGAGAAGGCAAATACAGAAGAGTATGCTGATGATGTGATGATTGAGGCCAAGAAGGTCTAATATTGTTCCCCAATCTACCCTAAAATACCTCACTGCTAGCAATCTCGCTCTTTAACAGTGAGTTATAACTCCTTATATCAGATCTTGATAGTCACAGCCCGCAGCCTTTTCCAGCACCGCTATCTAGCCAAAAAAGATGTGGTTTGATCCCAGCTCTGCCACTGAGCTCCTGTAAAGTTAATTGAAGTAGAAAAAAGTGGGCCTCTTGATCTACTGCCACACCTGCAGACGAGTCTGTGTGCTTCACATTTAGGTCTGTCAAAGACGCGTTTACTGATACAGATCTCACCTGTCTGGACATCATTACACAGTGCTGCTCTACCGAGTGGAACTAACGTCTGGCCCGGATGACGGTTGGACTCCCGCTGCGCTGGATGAGTGAGCTGTGAATCAGAGCAGATATAGCAACACTGATCCATAGATCTCAGCACAGCTGCCTTCTCCTGTGTCCTGAAACAAAATGAGGCAAAAGCTGCTCCGTATATCTAACCTTTACCGTAAGGCTGTTTTAGAGTTTGCTGAAGCGACCATATTTCAGTTGAACTATCTGCAGTTTAAAGATTAATGGATGCCTCAGAAAGAAATCTGATTAGATCGTGGAAAGCGGTGGGAATTGATTGCCACATGTGTTTGCGGTGTCTTTTGAAACCGTGTCAAAGTAGAGCAGCGGGGGGTGTGAGCTACACACACAGCAGACGGCTTTTCCAGTTGCTAATACTGACTCTTTTCACACGTTAAAATTACAGATGACCCCAAAGTGTCTCTTCATGTCTCTGTGCACCACTCACTCTCTTCTCTTTCCACCCATTCCTCTCACCGTCTATCATCACTCCCTTGCTTTCATTCACATCTAGAACAAGAACTTCAAACCACATCTCTATCCCCTCGCTACTACGCTTTAAAATTCAACCCTCGCATGTCTATCCGCTTTTAAACCTCACTTCAAAAAGGAAATAATTTTTCCCCTTCATTATCAGTGAAGTATCTCTTATTAGGATTTGTTTGATTTGCATTCAGCGGCCAATATTTTTGTGCATTTCTGCATCAGGTTAAGTAGTAATCGGGAAGGGAGGAAAATGGACTGAAGGAGTGATGTTTTGGAGGAAAGAGTTTGGGAGAGGTGTGGAGTGACAGCACTCTGTTTTTTGGGGCCACAAGTCATGCGTGGATAGACAAGCCAATGCGTCAAGAGAGGAATCTTGATTAGGAGTGGATGCCTGTACCCGCATGTCTGTTATTGCTTCCTCTTTCAGTCATTCATGCATTCATTTATCCTCCTTTGTGTTTTTACTTTACTAAAACACGTGGAGTGCTCTGTGCTCCATACTCTTGATAACAGAGGGACGAGCGTATGAGAGACAGGTGCTGTGTACGGTGTGTGTGTGTTTCATTCAGAGCTCACAAATAGTTTTGTGTGGGAGTATAGACCATTAACTGTGACCCTCATGTTTTGTTAAATTGAGAGATATATGTGTTTGTAACTCCAAGGTCTTGAGGAGCTTTAGTTGCAACGTCTCATCACAGTGGTGTCTCCGGTGGATTTTTACAAGGACATGTTTCATGTGTCTGGTTTGCTGCCATCACTTGACTCCAGCAGCCTTTGATAGGAGCTTCAAAGCTCAGGCTGTGAGAGTCTCTCTCCACATGAACTGGCACGTTCTCTGAGCGCTACATTCACCTGCTCTCCTCTCCTCCTCCAGAGCACATACCACCCATTTCTCCACCCATCTACGTATGTCCCATCACCTCTCGCTTTCACATTAACTTGTCATGTTGGGTCATATTTCACCTCAATATTAGTAAAAAGTTTATTTTTTTCAGACCGAAATTGCAGTATTTTTGATTGCAGTATTTTTGCACTATCTATCTATCTATCTATCTATCTATCTATCTATCTATCTATCTATCTATCTATCTATCTATCTATCTATCTATCTATCTATCTATCTATCTATCTATCTATCTATCTATCTATCTATCTATCTATCTATCTATAAAAAGTAATTATATTAATAAGTAATGAAATAATAATAAATATTGTGAATAATTTTAATTATGCCTCCTCATTTTGAATGGACATGATGCTTTTGATGGCTTTTTATGACCTTTGAGATTTCTTGCATGGTGATGTAACTGTGAAATAATATTTTATTGCTATTAATTGTGACCTGGAGTGAAACATGCACTTGTATGTATAAAGACGGTGCTGTCTTTTCTTCACCGGCTCACAGTGAGATCCAGAAGTCAATGCAGTCAACGCAGAGACTTAAATTAAGTGGTGCCAGGTTGTTGTATAAAGTAGAAATTTGTACCTTTGGGATTAGCCATCTACAGTTAAGGAGTTTAGTAGCTGCAGTCCAGCACAGAGGTTGTGTATTTTTTCTCTGGAGTCTGGACTCAACTTGCCCCCTGTAAAGTCACAGAACAGGAAATCAGTGTGATCCAAACAAAAACAAAAAGTCACCGTGGTCACTATGTCCGTGTTCCTGGCGCCAGATGCTACATCCACTGACCTCTCAGATTTAGAATTTAATATTATTTAAATGAAGTCGATATCACATGCATGTGCACATGCTACATTATATGGCCCACTTTGATTCTCTCATAATAAGATCCTGGAGCAAATGAGGAGAGCAGTTCCTGTTCTTTGGTTAGTCATCTGTGTCTTCCCAGAAGTCCATTTGCCAATGAGTAAGAGAGGTCTCTCAGGCAATAGAGATGGGTGAGGAGCGGAGAGAGAGGCGGAGGAGAGTGAGTGTGTTGGTAACCCAATGCCGTCCAGTCCGTGGCCGGAGCGATACTATCAGGACCTTACCAGAAATCCTTCTCCTCCCTTACGAGAAATATTATCCTCCTCTTACCACTCCACCATTGCACTTTTACAGCTTCCTGCACGTTACTTCATCACCCCCTGGCATCTAGACCCTGACCACTCATTTGAAACCTCTTCACAGGTGTGGCGCTCGAGTTACGTGGGCACTCTGAGTTATCGCACACTCCTTCATCCTTCGTACGGCAAACAAACTCAGCTATAATCAATGGGGCCGTTCTGAATGCACATAACTTATGGGTGATGTATGAAGCGCGCCTCGCGTCTGGCAGATAGAGACTTTATTAGCGTTGATGGTTCCAGGCTCTGTGGCGGTCCAGCGGGGGAGGGGCCAGCTGGCACTGCTTTCCCCGGCGGCTAGAGGTGACACTCCATCAGGGAAATTCATTGGGCTCGTTGCATGGCTAATTTATTGAGGATCTGTGCCTGGAGGGGATAATGAGTGTATGGGCCTCTGATGGATGTCCGAGCGGCGCTTCTGAGCAGCTTGAATTACCGCAGCGGCCCTGCATATGTCAGAACACGCAACTGGTTTAGAGCGAGCACTCGCTCGATTGATGTATTGATTAAAGTCTAATCTAAATTAATTCTCTTCTATAAATGTTCACCTTTCAAACTGACTGCGTTGAAAGCTGTAGGACCTGCAGAAAGTGGAGTAGTAGCAGTGCATTTCTGCTTCTTGTCTGAAAATAAAAAACACAAAGTAAAGAGGGAGTGCAGGAATAAATCAGGTTCCATACAAGTTCAAATCTATCTGTCTATCTGTTGATGCGTTGTATTATTATTAGCAGTGTTGGTTAAGTTACTTTCAAAAAGTAATTAATTGCTATTACTAATTACATCATCAATATTGTATTTAAATGACTAATTACTCTGTCTGAAAAGTAACTTATTTACTTGATAAGTATCTTAAATCGCTATAAACATGAATAGAAATTTAAACTCTTTATTCATTCAGTTTGAGTCAAACATTGAATAGTTTAGCCTTTTAGCTTTAAAACAACTGTAATACTTATAAATAAATTGAATCTTCTTTAACAAATAGAAGTACTCTGAATAACAACATATCTGAATAACAAAAAAGCTTGAGAAAATTTAAACAATACATTTCAGTTTGGCAAGATGTTTAGGAAAAGCCCAACTAGTAAAACCCATACAGGTTTATTTAAAAATAAACAACAACAAAAAAACACATTAACTAATATATGTAAGAATAAATTACATAAATGATCTCTGCTGAATAAAGTCATGTCAGATCACGCTGTTCTTCTTAAGTAAATTCTTCATAGCAGGACTTCTTTCAAAAACGATGAAAAATAGATGAATCTTGTTTTGTTTTGTTTTTTTGTATCTAGATGAGGGTGTTTGCGCTCAGGTGACTGTACAGTATATAATGAGCTCAGATATGGGAAAGACTGTACCTCGCTTTACTTAGTAACATGTTACACCCAACACTGATTATTAGTAGTATCAATATTGATATAAAGAAAAAAATCTAAATTAACGATCAGAGAGGACCACTGTATACCACTTACATTTGCAGTTGCATTCAAAAATCTGAGACTACTTTGACATTTTTATATCTCATTTTAACCTGAAAATGAACATGCAAGTTTAAGGGATTTTGAATAATGAAATTAATAATAAAATCATTTAAAATTTGACACCAATGAACTAGGTTGCTAATCAAATAACATTTGTGACACAGACCTTTGTGAACTGTATAATGTATATTTAGGTAATTCTTATGAAATGAAAAGGTGAAATTGCATTCCTCTAAAATGCACAAAAGGAAGTGAGAAAAATTGTGTCCTTGCTGAAAGAATGGAAGGCCATTATTGTAAAGGGTCATGAGGTGTGGGTCATGTGGTCAGTGTCTTAATGGCAATGTCTCTTGGGCAATGAAAACACCTTGTGTTTGATCTTGGAGAAGAACAATACTGCCTATTTGGCAGTGACAGTGAGGTGCTATTACCTTCACATACCCTTCAACCCACACAGACCGAACTACCATAACAAACATAATCGAAAACATTTATTGAAGGTAAACAAGCTTAACATACAAAGTCATTACAGTTACAGAGTTTGTAGCACTTTTGTTTGATTTGTGTATTATCAATTTACTTATAGTAAATAGTGTTTAAGATACTCACCAGCTTACAAATCATATACAGTGACTTAAATGTAATATCATACATATTTATGAGTTTCTTAATTACTTTGCACTCATAAGTTTGGCCTCCTACAATGTCATTACTCACCCTGCGCTCGTTGGTGCATACTCCTTACACTGTGACTGAATGGTTTTGGCTTGCGTTCATCTATCTGTTGGATGATAAATATAGCACCATCAGAGTTCCTTGGTTCCACATCCACTGGCATTGATGATAAATCACCTGAGTGGCTGGGAATCAGATACCTGTGAAACATCCTAGAGCAGAGTAACTCTTATCTAAACTCTTAACCATGATTGAAGATGTACTTAGTTTGTGAGCTGAAAGGATATATCATTTTCCTCTTTAGAACAGAGAACAGACTTGATGTATATGTAAAATGTAAACGCAGCTTCATGATTTGTCAATGTCATGTGTGTTTGGTGATATCACTCTACCTTAGAAAGCGAGACACGTGCAACTGGATTTTCTGGGTGGTTGTGGTGTCGACCAAACGTTGGTTCTGCAGATATTGATAACAAATGTGGGGAAATGGTCTAATAATGAATTAATTGGCAGTTTTTTAATTAATTAATGTTGATGAAAATGGGATAAATAATCAGTCATATTGATGGCACCGAGGGGTGCCCAAATTAAATTCTGCTTAGGGCCCCATAAAGGTTTTTGCCGGCCCTGTCTCCTTGAGTTATAACCTTGATAAGAAACTCCTTGTCAGTGGTGGTTTTCTGTCAGGCTCCTACTGGACCAATCTACAAAACACAACCACCATATTCACCATTGCTCTGTGTTTTTTAAGACATTTACTCTCACCCCATTAGTGGACACCTGATACCAGACTTGACCGTGTACCCGAAGCCCAGATCAGACGCAGGAAACAAGAGCAGACTGAATTCAACAGTGATCTGTATGACCCCTCTGCTCAAATACAGCATTGCATTAAGAGAGCGAGCTTCTCTCTCCCACTGGTAAAGCCCACTATGGCTTTGTAAGCGATACAGCTGCTTTTGTCTGCCTTACACTAGGCTTTCAGAGAGATTGATGAAGAAGAGAGGAAAGAGGCAGAGCTATCTTTTGTTCTTGGTGACTTGGGAGGAGAGACCTCAATATAAATAACACAAAGCTGCAGGAGATAGTCTTCGTGTGTGCATGATTAAAAGTAAAATTGTGTTACTGTATGCATTTGATGGCTTGCGTTATGGTGTTTGTGGGCGGCAGTCATAAAGATCATTTAGAAATGGAGTTTTAATCTTGTGGTCTTGGTTTTGAGATCTGTTAAGACCAATAAATTGAGGCCTTGATTTTGGTCTGGCTCTCTGAACAAGACTGTAGTACATTTACAACATACTAAAGATGATAAAGACATTGTGGAACAATTTCACTTAATTTACTTGAATAAATAATTGCATTAGAAGAATATGGTTTCTACGATTAACTAATTATGAAAAGTGTTGATTTCAACATTCCATTTCGAACTACTCCTTTTCTCAAAATTGTTTTTTTTTTGTGTGTTTGTTTTATTTGGAAGCAGTATTAACAGCAATAAATTAATTTAGTTTTAGATGTGTAACCTATATACATCATATTGCATGCAGTTGCCTTACAAAAAAAAAACATTTGACTGTAAATTATATTTATTGAAAATGAACTATAACAGTTTTTTATTATTATGATGATTTTTGCCACAATCATGCAAGTCTATAGTACTAAGTAAAAGGAACATCCTGCTTCTTAATAAAAGACTAGTCTTGAAACTAGGTTTTGGTTTGGATCTTGGTTTTGAGAGATCTGGTTTTAGATTGGGTCTGGATCAGGATCTCTTATATATATATAAACTGGTTTTAAGCTCATGTCATTGTGATTTCTCTTTACATTTCATCTTGTTTGTGTCAATGTTTGTTCATAAATATAAATGCTGTTGTCTGCCATGTGATGAGTGTATAGGCATGAGTTATTTATGCTGGTGCTTTTGCAAACAGCATGAGTTGGTGTGCTGTGATGAATGTGTTTGCATATGAATTGACGTGCGTGTGATATTATGTATGTGTGTCTGTTGTTATTCTTTAACGTGTGCGAGTGTCTCCCTGAGCATCCTGCTTGGCATTCAGTGCATCTGAGAGCTCGTTGATCACAGAGAGAAGTCTGTGTGCATCTGTTCGGTGGGTAAACTCACAGCTCAAACTCACAGTGAGCTGCAGACATACCGGCTTCTGTCCCCAGCGCAAGCAATACACAGCCGAGACGCTGCATTACTGCTAACATCAGCACAGAGCACTAGACACTGTCTCCCTAAACACCACATTACTCACGTTGGTATGGTAAATCTCAGCAAAACACACCCCAGCATCATTCACTGACTGTGTATGTGTATGCTGGAAGATTTCTAAGCTGCTTTGCTGTTGTTTGTCTCAGAATGGCAAACTGTTCCTGCATTATGTATACTGTGCACAGTATGTAAATATGTACCTGTAGGCTGTTGAATACAGAGCGCACAGCGTGAGATGCTGTATCCCACAATTCAATGTGCTCCACTTGACCTTCTATTTCCTGTGTGACGAATGAACCTGAGGCAATATTAACTGAGATATTTAACCTCCGTCTTGACTCATCATTTTGTCATACTGCCAAAAGGTTTCATTCTTTACACAAAATGAGATTAAATGTAAAATAAACATTTGTTACTGAGACCAATATTACTGGATTCCACTCACTGTTGAGGTCATATGACAGCTACGTATCATATTAATGTTTGAAATGTTTATTATTAGGTATTATATACTGTTTCACCAACTAATTTATATTATTTGGAACATTTAGGTCAGTGAGACTTTCATTTAACAAAAAAATTATGCTTTTATTCAGCAAGAATGCACTACATTTATTAAAAGTAACAGTAAAGGCATTTAAAATGTTATTTCTATTTCAAATCAATTCTGTTCTTTTGAACTTTCTGTTCATCAGTGTATCCTGAAAAAAAAAGATGACCGTTTCCACATAAATATTATGCCATTTTCAACAATTATAATAATAAGAATAAGACATGTGACACCGAAGACTGTACTAATGCTAAAAATTAAGTTTTGCTTTTTCAGGTATAAATAATTAAAATATATTCAAATAGAATTTTTTTATTTTAAATTGTAATAATGTTTTATTTTCATCAAATAAATGCAGCTTGGATGAGCATAAAATATTGCTCTTTAAAGCACAAAAATGTTACCAACCCCAAACTTTTGAACTGTAGTACAGCTTTAATAATATTAATAATGCACCAATAAACATTTTAAATAGTACTATTCTACATTTTAAAATGCAATATAAGGTAATGACTCCAGTTACATTAAAAAAAGTAAATATGATTATTTTTCATTTTATGTAAGACCTAGATTATTATTTATTATTATTTATTTTTTTTGACCAATTCTCATACTAAACTCACTATTAACTACTAATTTTGCCACAATAAACTCTTGATTGGCTGCTTATTAATAGTAAGTAAGGCAGTTGTTTGGTCATGCAGAATAAGGCATTAATGTGTGCTTTATAAGTACTAATAAACTGCTTGTTTGTAATATGCTTGTAATATGCTTGCTAATAAGCAATTAGTAGTGAGAATTGGTCACTAAATTGGTCACTAAACTAAAAGGTTACCTTCTTTCATGTCTTTGGAAAAATGGTCCAATTAAATACTGAAAAAAAGGTCATGGTTATTACACGCAAACAGAACGTTTCCATGCTGTGCACCGCATGCATGCATACTGTACACTACAGATATCATGCGATATAGGAGTATGTAGTATGTTATTCCATGCATAGCCAGTGAGAGTGAATTTCCAGTTGTCCAAAATCACTTTGAGTAGGGTCGGGAATCGTTAGAAATTTTCCAGTTCCGGTTTCAATAAAATCATTAAACAACTATTAAAAAAATAGTTGTAAGGAAAAATGCACAATACTCAAATTACTCAATACTGTTTATTACTTACTGTCAACTTAATTTAAAGGTTGGCAATGTCAAAACTTAACATATATTACAGTATACGTAAGGTCTTCATTAGTAGGGTTGGGTATACTGTAGTTACCGGTTCCATTTAAATGAACTATTTTACCTTCATTGAATGTAGTTGCTGGAATGTAGTAAGTAATGTTGAGTAATGCTAGTCCATCAGTCAGCAGGACAGAGAGCCGGACTCCCTGGGAGAGATGGATGAAGCTCTTCACGTATGTGGCTGTGTACAGTCTTATATCACGGCTCTGCAGACTCACCACCTCTCTCAGTCACCTTCACCTGTCTGGATGACGAACCCAAGGCCCTTTATTCACTCATATTTCTTTACTCTGTCATTCTTCCTCTTTCATTTTTCCTCTGCACATGCTCTCAAATCCCCTCAGACTCTCGTCTCTGGTCTCCGCGGTACTCTGGGTGGGTTCGGTAACAATCCCTCTTTAGCTTTGTGCTGATAAGGCTTCACTGAGAGCTTTCAGATGCCACTGATTATGTCTCTTCTCTTTCTGCCCTGTGTTCTGGAGATCTCAGCATCTCTAACAGCATCCAGCACGGATGAATGAATGCCTTTTAAAGCTACAGTATAAGGCTTGTGAAAAGCACCCTTGTTGTTTTAAAAGGACATTGAGGTTTTCATCTAGAGAGGAAGCTTAAATTCTATCTTCCTTTTTTTCTCACTGTTCATTGTCTTTCAGGGATTAGGATTGTGTGTACGTTTGTGAGGAAGATATTCTGTGAATGGTTGCGTATCCAAGTTTTTTTTTCTTTTCTTTCTTTTTTAGTGACCTTTCTGGATCAGTAACATTTTAAGAGTGTCAGTGAATAGGTTTAATGCCTTAGATCAGGGGTGTCTAAATGTGCTCCTGGAGGGTGTCCTTCTTACAAAGTTCAACTCCAACACACCTGCTGGGATGTTTCTAGTAATCATGAAAACCTTGATTAGCTGCCTCTGAGTTGAGTTGCAATATTCGTTTATAATATTCACACTAAGAGCTTAGTAACTAACTTAGTCTGAACTTAATTAAGTTGCACCTTTAGATTTGTAGGCAGAACCTCTTGCTTACTAAGGCTGCATTTATTTGATTGGAAATACATTAATATTGTAAAATATTATTGCAATTTAAAATAACTGTTTTCTATTTTGATTGTAATTTATTTCTGTGATGCCAAAGCTGAATTTTCAGCATCATTACTTCAGTTTTCAGTGTCACATGATCCTTCAGAAATAATTCTAATATGCTAATTTGAATGGGAGTGTATTTTAATTCACGTAACTTTCAACTTCTCATTGAAATATGATAAATAAATAATAATACAATTATTATATTTTACTAAAAAGTTATATTATAGTCTGAATAGTATATGTAGATGTTTAAATTCTATATATTCTGAAGCTGGAGCTATAAATCAGTGGCAATAGATAAACACTTAAAACAAACTGGAAAATTAGACATTTATTTGTTTTAATTGACATTTTTGTGACACTGGAAAATGTGTAGTTTAGACCAATTGCATGCATGAGAGCCTCTTAAAACTAATTTATTCATAAAATGTTCTCGCTCTTAAAATCATTGTAAATGTCTGTCATACCAAACACAATCTCATTGATGTAATCCAATTGTCTGCTATTTCAGTCCAACCCTTATTTCTGGTCTGTGGGTTTTGTACTATTTTGTTTACTTAGGACTATGTTTCAGCTGAATGCATATGCAAAAGTTTAATGGTGCAAAAAAAATTACAAAAGTTGTCACTAGGGCAGTACCCTTTCAAAAGGTATACCTCTGTAGCTTATTAACACATAAAGGGTGCATATTAGTACCTTATAGGTATACATTAGTACTGAAAGTGTACATATTAGAACCTAAATGATTCATATTAGTATCTTTTGAAAGGCTATGGCCCCAGTGACAACTTCTGTACCATTTTTAGGAGAATTAGACTCTCCTTCATACTCTGTCATCACTCTTCCATTCATCTCTTTCTTTTTCTTATATTCCAGAGGCTTTTGACATGGTGCTGCGTCTGGGTCGTAATTCCACTCTGATGCTCTTACGGGAGGAGTTTCCCAGTTTGGGGGCCGGGGCCAGTGGAGCCGTCACACAGTTATTCCTGGAGATGTCTCTCTACATCCTGGGCTCTGATGCTAACGTAAACGACATGGTCTCAAACTTCTTTTCCCGAATTTTTCCTTTCACCTACCGCCGTCTCCTTGGCAATGGGGCAGTGACAGGCATCTCGGAAGAATGCCTCCGTGGGGCCTGGAGGGGAAGCTCTGCATTTGGATCGTATCCCAAGATGATGATGACCCGGCTGTCTCGCTCGCTCCTGGCCACTCGGGTCTTCCTGCAAGCACTGAACCTGGGCATCGAAGTGATCAACACCACCCAGCACCTGCGTGCGGGCAGGGACTGCGGGCGCTCGCTGCTGAAGCTCTGGTACTGCCCACACTGTCAAGGCCTGCTGGAGGCCCGGCCGTGTCGCCCGCTGTGTGTTAGCACCATGGGGGTGTGTATGGGTGGAGCTGCGGAGGTGCAGCCTCACTGGAGGTCATACGTGGAGGAACTGGGATCACTCGCAGCTGCCATGAAGGGGGAGCAGGACATCGAGGCCGTGGTGCTCAGACTGCACGTCATTATCAGACAGGCTCTAAAACAAGCTGTAGCGGCCAAAAGCAAAGTCAGCGCACAGGTCAGTGACACTCGGTCTCAGAAACAGGGTGAGAATTTGAGCGCAGTAGGCGATTCCAGCCATTTTGCTAACACCTTCTTTCCAAAACCTCAACCTCTGAAGACATGTCAGCAAACCCAGTGTCAGCAGACCAGAACGAGTGAAATGATCCACAGGGAGAGAATGTTTCTGATTGGCTAGTTTTGTGATTGGCTGTTAACAGAGCCTAGGGCTATAAAAATCAAAATAGCTATCAAGATTTTTCAGGACACTTCTTTCAGTACATATACAGTATATATATATATATATATATATATATATATATATATATATATATATATATATATATATATATATATATATGTGTGTGTGTGTGTGTGTGTGTGTGTATCTATATATAGTTATCTGTCTGTCCAACATGACACAATTCTGATTAACAATTCAGATTCTTTAATGATATTTAGTACTTTTTAAGGAATAATTGTATTTGAAATTAAATAATTTTTGCAAATATGAAAAAGAAATTAATGGAAATGGACATTTTATTAAATATATAAATGTAAAACAATTATCGTAAAAAGGTGTTTACAGTCTTTTTAATTACTTTTTTTAGTCTTTTAAATGTTATAATTCACTATAAAAATTTTGTAACATTTTATTTATTAATATTTATAAAATAGCACTGACAAATGATGATATATATATATCTTTATCTATAATCAACTCATTAATTGATATATAAATTATAAATTAATAATTTATCAAATTGTCAATAATTATTCACTGTCAAAAGTTTAGAGTTTTTTCAAGCAAATCCAAAACTGGTGATGGAAAAACTGTATTTTCACTGTATTTGTGTGAGATAATGCAAAGTTTATTGGTGGAACGCAATAATTAAAGCAACATTTCTGTGAGGAAGGCAATATTTTTTGCAAAAAAAAGAGGTAATAGAAAAGCTTGAAAATAGAATTTATTTCTGCCATTTCATTTTTTTTTTTTTCCATCACCATGTGTTCTTAGCGGCTTTGTAAAAACATTTCAGTAGTTGCAATAAGTTTAGTTGCAATATTCTCCACTCGTTTTCCTTCAATAACCATTTCAGATGTTTTAAATTTGCATAAGATCACTCTAAAACATTTTTACCCAAACATTTATTCAGGAACTGACAAACCTTTCTCACTGAAGGCCTTTTTGTGGGGGCAGGAGGAGTTTAAACAGCAGTAAGGCACTCCAGTTGCTAGAGTAAGTTAGCGAGATCAGGAGGGCAAGTGCTCATGAAATATTTAACATGAGCAATGGTGGAGCTTGTTCAGCTTTTGCATAACGGGTCGACAAACTGAACTTTCCACTGTAACACTGAGTTTCCCATCGGTGCAAGACACTTCACACACGCTAACCGCACCACATCACACTCGCATTATTCATCAAAGCTCCATCTCCACTTCTCCCCTCCTCCGCAGTGTGTGAATTACTCCACCTTAGGTTTATGCTGGGAAGGCGTAGGTGTGTTTGTGTGTGTGTATGACTGCGGTTGTGTTTGGTTCACGCAGTATTTGCGGAGATCAGAGAGGTTTTTGATAAGTGGAATATGAACATGTTATTTATTCCTAAAGGAGTAATCGAGCTGCTAGATGGGGCTCCTGTGAAGTTTTAACAACAGGGTCCTGGAGGAACTATTACATCTTATACTTTCGGGCATGTAACCTCACATTAAAGAACATGTAAAAATAACCTAACTACACACTGCCATAAGCGGTTAATATGTGCTGTGACATTAAATGTTAGTATTTTCTCATCTAAGTGTCCACATCTCTCCTGCACATGTCTCTGTTACTAAATATATGTGCTCTAGAAACATTCAGTAAACCCATGCTCTGGATATCTGGGAGAGATGCGGTATTAAAGTCTGTGTTTACTCAGTACAAGTGTTTGTATATTTACCCAGACCACCATATATATGGTAATGTGCTCTTCAGTGTAAAGCACCATTGACACTGATGCTTGTGAAACTGGCTCTGTACTTTATAACAGGACCGTGTGTGTGATGGAGAGAGTGTGTGCCTGAAGTGTGAGGTTAGCACTAGCTGGGTTTCAATTCATGAATTAAATTCATCACATTAACATTATTCATCCAAAAAAAGGTGGTTAGATTATTATTTAGCAAGAAGACATGCACAAATATGTAGTCTTAAACATTACATTCAGGAATAAAAAACAAGATTTTATAGCAAAAATATAACTAAATTAAAACAAAGGAACAAATTAGTACACAGTGGTCTCAAATTAGCTAAAATAAAGGAGTGAATTAATCATATCTGGACCAAACTAAACTAAAACAATGAATCTAATTAATAAAATGTGGCCACAAATGACAGTAAGTCAAAGGAACAACTTCTTAATCCATGGCCACAATGTCTTTTTTTTTTTTTGGTCATGCATAAACTATCACACATTTTCCAAATAAATTCCTAGATATGAATCAAAAAGTCATGTGACTTTGCCTTAAGTGTTGTGAATGTTTTTTTTTTGTTTTTTTTTTAACATAAACTTGCAATCAAGATGGAAACGGGCTGCTATTGAGGAAGATATACTTTGAAATATAGATATTATATACTCCAGTTTAAAATACTTAACAGTGAACATTTCATTATTATTTATTATTTAAAAACTAAACTGAAGCTATTAAAGTAGGCAGTCTTTTTAATTGCTATCAGATGATGTTTATTTTTACAGTCAGATCAGTATTAATTTGGCATAAAAAGAATGCATTTGGGTGACTGTATTGAACATGAATTGGTAAACTGGTAAATATTGTAGTAAATATAGAAACAGATGAATTTATTTAGCTCAAAAATACAGTGACAAACAGCATAATTTAACTACTTTTAAGTATTTTGCTACAAATCATGTAAATGTTCATTTAGAATCATTTAGTGAATTATTTTAAACAGATTTATTTATGTAATACACCAGACTTCCCAACACTACTGAGAATAATTTTTTTTTTTTTTTAATTAATCTGATTCATGAGTTTGTATGAAACAGGACAGGCAGTATGTTAATTACTGTATCATATGTATCCAGGGCATGTCTAAACAAATATTAAATGAAACATTTAAATTTTTTTGAACTGTGTAAATATTCAATTTTGCTTTTATAAGTTAAAGTAACTATTATTGGGTTACACTTTACAATAAGGTTAAATTTGTTAGCACTAGTTAATGTATTAATGAACAATAAGCAATGTATTTTACAAAATATTTTAACCTTTAACATTTTTAATGTTCATGTTAGTTAACAGTACATTACCTTATTTTATGAAACTGTATTAGTTAATGTTGAGATTAACATTAATAAAGATAAAAAATACTGTAGTTATTTGTTAGTTCATGTTAACTAATTCAGTTAAGTTAACAAATGAAACTGTATTGTAATGTGTTAGTAGTTATTTTATTTATGCTTAAAGTATTTGTTTGGAAATGTTATTCAGTCTACAATCATAATTTTTTTTTAATAAATATTAAATATAATTATAAAAAAAATTATTAGTTTGAATACACCGGTACCTTAAGACTACAGTATTTATTTATAATCAATCAATCAATCAATCAATCAATCAATCAATCAGTCACTCAGTCAATGAATAACTTTCTTTTCCAAATAAGAACAACTGATAAGGAGCTAACCGATAAGTTATTTCACAGTGTAGGATAAATAATGTTTAATCTGTGTAGTTTGATTGACTTCAAAATGTCCAACCAATTTTTTTTTTCAACGGTGTCTATTCTGGTGGCTGTTAACCATTTTTCATCCTGTTGGCTTCAGCACCTACAGAAGTTTCCAGAATGATTCTTGTTCTTACCTGAATCTAATTCTGCTGTAAAACAAGAATATTACATCTCATTGTGAAGAGCCCTGTGGCCAGATTCTATCTAGCAGTGTGACATCTCTCATCAAACCTCTCATTGAATGTGCTCTTTCTCTCTCTCATTTCTCCTTTTAAAGTGTGCCCCCTCTTTCTTAGCTCTGGAAAAGAATGCATGATTTATGAAGCACTATTTTTACCAGTTTCTGAGGGAGCAATGGCAACAAAAGAGAGAGAGAGAGAGGAAGAAAGAACAAGATTGAAAAGTGTACTTTAAGGCAGCATGAAAGTGATGGAGTGAGCAGAAATATGTTTTTTTTGCTTCTTTCTGGAAGCTGATGTTTGCTCCTCCTCCCCTGACCTCACAGCTGTAAAGACAGACTCCTGCTGTAGTTACATCTCACCTGACACTGAGGACGTGTGCTGTTTCAAACTGACTCTTCTCTCAGACTGCACACCTGGAGGAATATCTGTGTACATCTCTAGTCTTAAGTGAGCGACTGTGACAGTAGGTCTGACGTCATCTAGACATCTAAACTTATCAAAAACATACACTACTGTTCAAAAGCTTGAGGCTGGAAGGCTTTCTCAGACAAATCTCATGCTTATTAACCCTGTATTTATTTGATTATAAATACAGTACAAACTCTTTTCTGTTTTAATATTTCTTAAAAATGTAATCTACTATATTCCTCTAATTTCAAAGCTGAATTTTCAGCATCATTACTCCAGTCTTTATTGTCACATGATCCTTCAGAAATCATTTTATTATGCTGATTTGGTGCTTGATAAACATTTGTTATCATTAATGTTAAAAACTCTTACTGACCCCATACCTTTAAACGGTGAATAAGATAAATGTAAAATTGTCTACATTGGTAAAAATGATGGCAGTAGCTTGTCCAGGTATAAAAGCACATTCTGAGAATGAATTTATTAGGAAAAGTCAATCTAGAAGGATCTTTGGTTTTGCTTGATTTTTATTAACAGTAAAATTATATTATAAGACAAATAGTTTGTGGCATTAAAGGGATAGTTCACCCAAAAATGTTATTCCAAACCGGTAAGAACTTCTTTCTTCTGACACACACACACACACACACATACAGACCAAAAAAAAAAAAAACATTTGAAGAACTGTTAGTAACCATTGTGGTTTCCATTGACATCCATAGTATTTTTTCCATAGACTGGAAGTCAGTGGGAACAAACAACTTTCTTCCATATATCTTCTTTTATGTTCAGCAGAAGAAATAAACCCATATAGATTTGAAACAACTTGAGGGTGAGTCAAACTCATGACCACTGGCACGTAATGCATATTATCTAAGAAACTTTTAATTGTAAAAGCCAGGGCCGGGAAATCGCGTATTATTTCTTGATTTCAATCTGGCATGGCTCTTCCTACACCCTCTAAATGCAGCTTACACACTACTGTGCATCAAATGCTCTGTCAAAACGATTTCTGTTTTAAAGACACTCAAAGTGAATCTTTTATCCCCAGCTAAATCTCTGCTGGCTTTTGGATCTTACTTCTGACATCTGATGAGATGAGCTGTATTCAAAACCATTGTAAAATACTGTAGCCCAATCACACACACACACACACACACACCTGTTGCTACACAGTTGAATATGGCAGCCTTTTAATCAGCAAATAAGTGCTAGTAACTTTTACACCATTACCATTTTCTTCATAAAATGTAAAAATCTGGCTATGATTATTATTAGTATTAAACATTGGTGATAAATTACTGTTATTTTAACATATGTTTTTTTTCGGCACCCCTCTTAACCTTTTTGACTGAAAGCCCTCCATTGTCAAACACAATATTACAACTAAATGTTCTTCAGTAAAAACTATTTTGTGCCCGGCCTCCTGGCTGAAAACCTCTAACACCAATGTAAAGTCACTGCATCATTTGGTCTTGAATGACTTATTGCTTTAGTATTCCAGAAGAAATCCCAGCATTGTCTTCTACTTTGGCCTCATTTATCATTTAACCTTCACATTTGTTTTGTATTTTCAGCTGTGCTGATAAGCCATTGTTTCAGCTGAGGATATATGTCTGTATTAAACATTGCACACTGATGTCAAGAAGTGTATGTGAGAGTGTTTTTGTTTTTTATTAATTTTTTTATTATTATGTGTGTGTGTGTGTGTGTGTGTGTGTCTGGTCCTAATGCTCCTCTCAGGGGTGTGTGAGGTACCGATAAAAGGCACTGGATATTTAACGAGCCTCAATGTGAGAAGCCGCTTATCTCAGTGTTACTAGCCAGCACATCCTCTGTCGCCTGCCTGATATTAATACTCCTCTAATGAGAAAAACAATCACACAGTCTCACATACACAAACCCGCTCTATACTCCTGTGCCACAGCTCCCTAAAGGCCCTGGATACACACACACACACACACACACACAAACTAACGCAGAGACAAACACACACCCAATCACATTAATCAAGGCCATAGGGACACAGACACACAACACAGAGTAAATTACAGCAAGTAAGAGTCATGCTTCAGACCAGCCACTGACGATTTCCCATGAGCACACAGTACAGAGAGCATTAGGGAAGAATGTGTGGGTGT
The DNA here is from genome assembly GCF_963082965.1 of Carassius carassius. NCBI lineage: Eukaryota > Metazoa > Chordata > Actinopteri > Cypriniformes > Cyprinidae > Carassius > Carassius carassius. The sequence goes on along the minus strand of NC_081787.1, from coordinate 6,268,735 downwards.
CTAGGTTTAGATTGGTAGTGTACATGCAGGTTTGCAATTGATAGTTTGTGTAGAATCCATTGGGAGGAGTGTTTTAGCATGAGAGGAGAACAGCGTTTGATGTGTCCAGGTTTAAGCAGTACCACTACTAAAAAGGAGCGATGCTGTTAAACTAAATTTGCTTTGCTAAATAAATGGTACTGTTGCCGTTTTTTAAACTGTAACGTTTTTCAGCAGCAAAGATCAAGTATTGGTGAAACTTTTACGAGATACAGACAAAATAAAAACAAATTCCCCATAAAATTTCAGCAAACAAGACTTGCACAGTATTCAGTTTTTGATTTTAAATGACTTTATTGGCATAATTGTTTAAATATGTAATTTACATAATTACTCCAGCAGGTGGCAGCAAGTGACTTATCAAGAGTGAGTTAATTAATCATTAATTTAACCTATTTGTTAAAAACACTGATTCATTCTGCAATGAAAGAAGTGACTGTATTTAAAAGTGAGTCATTAATCATCCATTTAATAATTTGGTAAATACGTTGATTCATACAGGATCTGCTACGGCTTCATAGTGTAACTATTTTGGTTTGCAGAAAAAAAAGTAACTCATCAAATTATGTTCATGTTTATTAAATTAACTTCATTCATTTTATAAAGATGTTTTAAAATAAAATAAACAAATGACATTAAAAAATAGAGTAGCTTTCAAAGTAGTTTAGCCATTTTGTATAAAGTGGTTTGTATCTTATACCTTTTTGCTTGAGTTTGAGTGAGATATCATATGACCTGAGGAACCACAGAAAAACTACAGAAAAGCAATGGTAGAAAGTGTTGCAGTGCTGGACAGTGTTGAGTCAGGATTGCATTTGTGTCAAGGTGCCCTGCTCCGATCATCCACCATACTGCTTTTGTCTTTGTCTTGGTCTGTGTTTTGCTTTCTCTTACTTTCACACACACACACACACACACACACACACACACACACACACACACACACACAGAGGTGGAAAGTAACGAATTACATTTACTCGCGTTACTGTAATTGAGTAGCTTTTTTGTGTACTAATACTTTTTAAAGTAATTTTTAAAATATGTAATTTTACTTTTACTTAAGTATATTTTGTTTAAAGTATTGTACTTCGCTACATTTTAAAACACATTAATTACTGAGTAAAAAAAATAAAATAAATAAATAAATCGCTCCCTGGAAACTACGTCAGTAAATAATGGGCAGGAGGGCAAACTGGCGCTAAAATCACAAGAAAGATGCAGACGGTCAAAACAGGCGTTAGTGGTGCAGACACCGCTGAAAACGAAACCCCGTTATATTCTGAAGTTGAACTCGAAGGGAATGAAGTGAACCCCTGGCCATATGTATGCTCTATTATGCAGTGTAAGCTGTACTTGCCTAAGAAGACCAAACTAGCAGCTTATAAAATCTCGACAAGACATCAACCCTTCGCTAGCCTAGAAATCTAGACGCACCCTAGCGGCAGCAAAATGTATTTCGCAGCCTAGAGTACATCTTGATGTAAGTCTGGCTGGCCAGGCTAACCCTTCGCAAGAATGTAGAGGTAAGCTAAGTAATTGCATCGTTGCATTGGTGGTTAAAATAAAGCTTTGACATTTTAGCAAGAGGTTTTGTACAAATTAGCCAAAAAGACATTTCAAAATCTAAGTTTTGTCCCCCTCACTATTTCCCAATGTCAAATTTTGTTTTGCATTGCCTGCCTATCTCTGCCGATTTCAGAGTCTCCAAATTAATCCATTCTGAAACTTTTAAATGCATATTTAATTTTTAAAAAACAAAATTATAGGCTTAAGTGCAGGTTCCGAAAGTTGGTCGTTTTGTCGCTATGGTTACACACACACACACACACACACACGGGCGCGTGCGCTGTGCGCTCAAACTCTTGTCAGTTGTGCAGTTACCCAAAACCTCCTGAATGAAGTTAAAAACCATCATGTCACTGGATGAAATAAAATCGACTAGCAAAGATACAGGAGGCCGCCTTATAAAAGAGTGTGTGGAGGATATTGTCATCATTTCGCCGTAAGGTTTTGATGGCGTCCTTTATTTACAAGGAGGGCAACACTCCAGTCCAAAAAGTGGCGCTAATGCACATAAAACGGTTTATTTTATGTATGCTTCGGCAGCCGGTGTTTATTTCTTGTATGTAAATGTAACCAACTGTAACATAGTAGGAAAGAAAAACGTGGAAGTAAAATTACTGAAGTAAATACTGATCAGTGTGATAACATATTTTTGGTGGTTTTGTGTACATTTTGGCGGTTTTTGAACAGTTTTTGGGCTGGAATACATCAGCTGGATCTGCCAAACAGATTTGGACGGCTGATTTTAACGTTACAACGTTAAACAGCAATATTATTCACAGACGCACTTTGTATTTGAGGTAGGAGTAGGCTAATTCAGCCGATGAAATGGCAGATTGCTGGTTTTCAGTTTGATCATTAGTTTTATTGTATTTTTAAAAACTGTCAAATTTAGCCCTTCTAAGAAGCAATTTTTTTAATTTTATGTTGTGTAAAACAGGCAAATGATAGCTAATTAGCTAATGTGAATTCAATGTGCCATTGATACGTGTCCATAAACCATGTAGAAGTAACATTAGTAACATTTTCACACAGAGATGAGTATCCTACAATACTTTAAGAGGAAGAGGACAGAGGAGAACGAACTTGTAAGTTGTATGGATAGCTACATGCAGTATATTCTAAAATTCACATAGTAAAAGTACTTTAGATCAGTAAAATTAGGCCAACGGCATGTCATCAGAGTTTGCATTGAAACCAGTTCTGTGTGTTACTTTCCTAGACAGGAGATGAAGAGACCACAGAACAGGGAGAGTTAGGTCCAAGTGAGAAACAGGTAATGGGAATATGACAGAATGCTAATTTTTGTAGAATAAAAGAATACACGGGAACTGTGTTTTAACTAATTTAACTAGTTGTTGTTATGATTACCTATTTTCCGGACTATAAGTTAACACACACACACACACACACACACACACACACACACATATATATAAACATTATATATATATATATATATATATATACTTTATATTTATTTTCATCAATATTTAATAAATTAGAAAACAAATGTTCATTAGAAATGAGCATTTAATATATATATATATATATATATATATATATATATATATATATATATATATTACCGGTGAATTTCCCCCGAACCCCCCCTGGCATTTACTGTCCCCCCCAGGTTCAAAATCGCTCCTACGCCCCTGGCTATATATATCATCTGCGATAATATAATGTTTTTTGTTTTAATGATGTGCGCGCGCATTTATAGTGCGTTCTTTCACTGTGTGATTCAGTGTCCTAAAATGCATTTAGAATGATCACAAAATTTAAGATATAGGGGCAGAAAATTTAAATATTTATATAATTTCATATATTAAATCAAAATCACACAAAGAATGCCGTCTTTTCCTCCAAAAATCATCATGAATATATACATACATATATATAACAGTTCAGTAAACAAGTTAATTAAGAGACTTGCGTTTTAGACACCATATTGCCGTTTTTAGCTCTATTTCTACAACAGAAAATAATTCCAAACACAGCCACCAAAGCACAGTTTTGCGTCTCTGAGCAACGTGACAGTGTTTCGTTCCTGAATGAATCAACCGTTTAAATGATTCGGTTCAGTCGCAATGACTCCCTTATTAACAGTGACTTGCTGACACATACTGGCCATTTTAATTTCACATTTAAAGTATCTTTTGATTTTTTTTTTAAATAATTAATTTCTTATCATTTCAAATGAGTATTCAACATTTTATGTCTTGTATATCAAAACATTATTCATGCATTTGTAACTGCAGGTTAAATGCATTCTTGTCCTGCACTAAACAGTGTAATACATCTAAATGCCACTTCCAATGAATCTTCTGCATTTCCTCTGCATTAAAAGATGAGTTTGTTGATACTGATTTGCCTGGTAACAGCCCAAATGTTTTATTATTCTAAATAACTGATTCCTTTAATTAAAAACAACTAGTTTGAGATTAATAGACCTATCCCAGGGGTGTCAAACTCAGTTCCTGGAGGGCCGTAGCCCTGCAGAGTTTAGTTCTAACCCTACTCCAGCACACATATCATGTAGTTTTCAAATAAACCTAAATGATTAGATTAGCTGGATCAGGTGTGTTTAATTAGGGTTAAATCTAAACTGTGCAGGACTGTGGCCCTCCAGGAACTGAGTTTGACACCCTTGGTCTGTCCCATTTTTGACTCCCTCCCACTGTTAAAATGTAACTAAGTAATTTTTACTCTGAGTAAATTTTAAATGAGCTACTTTTTACTTTTACTTGAGTTGATTTTTAGACTGGTACTTTTACTTGTACTTAAGTAAAATTTCATTAATGTAATGGTACTTTTACTTGAGTAGAATATTTTTGTACTCTTTCCACCTCTGCACACACACACACACACACACACACACACACACACACACACACACATTGATGCACATCAACAGTATCTGTTTACTCTCCCGTGGGCTGTTTGCTAGAAAGAGCTTCTATTGATCTACTCTGATAATCATATGGTTTAGCTCAACAGCAGTTTGTTAGTGTATTTGTTGGTGTGTGTGCAAAATTTATGAATGACTGTAAGTGAATCTGATCACCCCACCCACTGATGTTTCAGAACATGTTAAAAAGTTTATCTTTTAGTTATGTTTAGCCACAGCAACCGATCTTGCAGCCCAAATGTAGATGTCCTTGTACTATTGATCTCCTGTCCTGAATCCCATCAGAATTCCAGAGCCTGTTTACCCAGACACACTCATATTCATTCATGAACAAGCAGGCACAATATGCCACAAGCATTACATGGCAAAATGAGGGCCTGGACCAGCCCCCATGGGAAATTAAACCAGCGGCAAACCATTAAACCACAAGCTACACATTAAGAGGCATTTGCATTTTTATTGAACCTGAAAGAATGGCAAGACTCCATTATCTCACACAGCCAGTGTGGGAGCAGGGTATTACTATTATTATGTTGTCCCATATAAAAACAATAAAGTTTAGCGCTCATGAGAAAGGGAATAAGAGGGCTTCTTTACTTTCACTATGTCTGCAAAGGGTTATGATTATTGAAAAGGCAAAGCCAGCATATCTGACAGACCCAACAATGCCTCGTTTAATGTAAATCATATTGTCATCAAACCAAAACAAGCAGGAGGCAAATGCAGCACCATCAGCCAGACAATTAGCTGAATGGGGAGGAAGTTTTGCAGGGACAGTTTGTCTCAATAATTGCTTTCTCAGCTTGACGTCTTCCAGGACTGTATCCAAAAGTGATCACATTTAGCCCTCTAATCTTCTCCTGTTCACAGGTGAGCGGGATATGTGCAAATGCACCCCCGCGGGTGTCTCGTGCTGCACCGATGTCGGCAGAACACGCGGCTGCCTCGCCGGTGGCCCACAGTCGTCCAATTGTGAACTTTGACCCCGATGAGACCCTCTTTGGACGACGCAGGTAATGTAATGCTTCAGTTTTCAAAAAAGTTTGTATATGAAGACAGTAACATGAAAACTATGTTTTTCATACAGTAACAGTTCAAGAGTTACTTAAAGTCAACATGAAATAAAAATTCATCAAATCTATTTTCTAATTGCATCTTATTGTGAACATTCATCTGTGCTTTTTTGTTTTATATATATATATATATGTGTGTGATTTCAGTTGCTCATTCATATATATATATATATATATATATATATATATATATATATATATATATATATATATATATATATATATATATATATATATATATATATATATATATATATATATATGAATGAGCAACAGAAATCACCAGTAGGTGGTGGCAAGTCTCAATAAGTGAATCATGGACTTGATTAAAACAGGAACGTGTGTATTTTCAGCTGCTGATTGTCATTTTTAAGAGCTGAGGGTAAAGAGTAGTCAGGTCATCCTCATGTTTCATTACGACTGAATAACAAGGTCAGCCATTAGTATCAGTGAGGCAGTTGAGCTCCAAAAGCACCACAAGTATCATAAAAGTGTCCATTTATTTCCAAGTCAACTTTGTTTAAGAAACAGACTGATTTAAGTCATTGTTTGTCAAATATGGTTTTGCACAAGGTCTGAAATCTGAAATCAACGAAATACCACTCACTGTTGCTGGTAGATGCAGTTGTTCTGCTTTGTTTGGAACTATTTTTGTTGCCTAAATAGTTTTACAAAAACAGTTAAAAATCTTGTGATCTTGTGTAATCAGAACTTTAGTCAAAGACCAAAAGGGCAGGAGTTTGAGCACCACTTTGGGGTCAGTCGGTGCATGTCCCTGTTTGCATGTCCAAATAATCAGATTCCAGACCATGTGCAACACCATATTTGACATGCTGAACACAAACAATGACTTAAAGTTCAGTTACAGTTCAGTTACACACAAGGTTGACTTGAAATAAATGGACACTTTTATGATACTTGTGGTGCTTTTGGAGCTCAACTGCCTCACTGATACTAATGGCTGACCTTGTTATTCAGTTGTAATGAAACATGAGGATGACCTGACTACTCTTTACCCTCAGCTCTTAAAAAATGGCAATTAGCAGCTGAAAATACACATGTTCCTGTTTTATTTCAATCTCTAGAGAGTCTTCAAGTGCTCTAAACACTCAAAGTGGACTGAAAAGCATTGCTGCTATAGAATTGACAGTAAGTCAATTCAGTGTAAATCTAGTAAGTTTATAATAAATTGGAGAAATCGGAATTGCACTCAACCATAATGCCGTTCTCATGCATCTTTTCATACAGCTTACATCTTCTGATGCTGTTTGTGTGGAGTGCATTGAGATGCTGTAATAGACTTTCCACTTTAGCTCTCTCTCTCTCTCTCTCTCTTTCTCTCTCTCTCTTCCTTCATGTTTTTCTCTATATAGATCCCCACTGACCTTTTTAGGTGTCTTACAACCAAATCAAACAGTCCATTTTGTGCTTCTGAGTGTTTGAGAGATGCCGTGTACAGGGGCAACATGCACCTTTTTCTATTTCTGTACTTTTCTTATACTTCTTTCAATATCAAAAATAAGAAATTATATATATATTTAAAACAACTACTTGATTTTAAGATTTTTGAGTTCAAATTATGATTTGGTTTATGTATAATTCATAATATTTATTAATACTGTATGTATGTGTGTGGTATATACACATTTCTAAATCTAAAAATACATTTAGATTTAGTCAATTACGTACACTACCATTCAAATGTTTGAAATCAGAGTGTTTGAAAAAAGTATCTTATCCTCACTTAGGCTGCATTAAAATATAACATAAAAAAATATTGTGAAATATTACATTTTATTTACATCATTGTAATATTCAGATTTGATGCTGAATGTTAAAAACAGTTTTGCTGCTATAATATTTTTGTAGAAACATACATTTATTTCTTCATTTATTTGAAATAAAACTATTTTGTAACATAAATGTATTTACTGTCACTTTTTAAAATCAATTTAAGGCATCATTGCTGAATAATAGTACGAATTAAAATAACCTTTTACTTTAATAATATAGAAAAGCAGCTTTTCAATACATTAATTTAATAAGAATATTACACTATATTATATTAGATGTTAATATTAGATTACAAGTATATGAAAAAAACCTGGCACATGTCTGACTAGATGTGCGACTGAGTCATTCTGGGTGGAGTTATGTAAATGAGTTGAGAAACTCCGTGTGTGTTTGTGCTGTTAGTTGTGATGTGTGTGTGTGTTCAGGCGGATGGTGACAGAGAGATGCTCATTAACACAGGCTTTGTCTCCTGCCGTGTGAGTGACATTGAGCTTCCTTCTGTCCGCTCTGTCCTGTGCAGTTCCACTCTCCCTTGCTCTGATGAACAGATGAGAGCAGCCGAGCCAAACACAGGGCTGTTTCTTCTCCAGTATAATGTCAATTAACAGTCAAAGCATCTCAAATCAACGACACGTAATGGATTAGATCACGTTTCACACTGCGTTTGACCCCAAGCCCATTTACATTTTTCTGATTCTTCACTCTACTTTCTCCATGCTCCTCAATTTTCCCATAAATCCCTGTATCTTTGTGCCAAGAATTCTTTGTAATCTTACCTCTTTGTGCATACCATCTAATTTAATTTATTCTTTCTTTGAGTCCACCTGGCTTTTTCTTTCTCTCTCTTTCTTCTTTCTGCGCTCTCTTACTTTCTCAATTTCCTTTCTGACTGCTGCAGGGAGTTTATCTCGGCTCTGAGGGGCTTCAGTCAGTTCTACAGTGGCCTCGGAGAAGCTCTGTGCAGCAAAGAGCCGACGGCTCTCAACAGCTCCTTCTGCTGGAACGGACAGGAGATGACAGACAAGTGAGTTATTCAATCTGATGACCATGTAACTACATACTAATACTGTGTTCTTCCATTTGAGGTTCTCTATATTCACAATGTAGTGTATTTTAGTGTATAACATGGCCATAAATGTTCATTAAAACGTTAAGTAAATTCATTAAGTGGCATTATTCTTCTTGCAGATATAGTCTCTGACATGTAAACTAAGACTAATATTCGTTCTCTATTGGTGCTGTGCAGTAGAGCAAGTGTTACGCATCATTGTGGTTACTATGAACCCTTGCCAGGGTAGACAGCATGTTTCATTTGATATGAATAAAAATTAGTGCTCAAGGGAGCAAGTATAGCTTGATAAATAAGTTGTACTGTCTTAAGGTTCTAGGTCACGTTTAATTTTCACAGCCCATGTTTTCCCAGAGCACTTTGTCCACTGGAAACATTTTTCATTGTTTCATCAGCCGATTGGCATTAATACAACATATTGAATGATCTGTACAACTATTCCTTTGCTGCCTTGTTTTCATTTGTGTCAGATTAAATATAGTGTCTCATCTCACTAAGGATTATTTTGTGTATTTTAGGATGGCTGGAATGCTATATTGACCAATCCGCTTCCAGAACTCTTTGAAATGTTGTATAATATACATCAATGGTTCTCAATTCCAGTCCTCGCACCCCACTGCTCTGCACATTTTGTATGTCTCTCTTATCGCTTCTGACGTTTGTTCTATTAGAACATAAGTGCCCTGTGAAGTGGACATCACAGAATATTCCGCCATGATTCCAGTTCGAAAAGTAATATATATGTTCCATTCAAAGTGCACTAAAGTGTGCGATATGTGAATTTAAATTGTATTTACATATTTACAGAGGTATTTGATATCACACTTGTCCGTGTGTGAAGATGTGGTGCAGCGCAAATCCACTAATGAATGTTCCAAAGTGAAGTCAACTTTAACAGATTTCCCCTGCTCAGGGAGTAAGGGAGCAGTGAACACTGTGTAGGGACCATGTCAGTCGGAACACAGTTCATGCACGGAGCTGATTATCTGAATCAGGTGTGTTAACAAAGAGAGACATACAAAATGTGCAGAGCAGTGGGTCGCGAGGACTGGAATTGAGAACCACTGATATACAGTATTTCAGAATGGAAGAGGCTTTAATCACTCTACGACCCATGCGCTTTCTCTATTAGTGTTTTTATTCTGACAGCTTTTGCTAAGTGGGTAAAAGTAGCATATATTACAATAGAATAAGCCTCGTAAATGCTTTCCAATAATGCTACAATCTCAAAGAGACATATTGCCCCAGAGTTTGTCACAAAACTTGAAGTCTAAAAAGCTTTCTGAATAAAATGGAGACAGAGTAAGTGGCTGGTAGCTGAGCGGATGATTTTGTGTGTGTGTATCTAATGAGTTGGGCTGACTCCAGTTCCATCAGACAGGCAACAGGGTGTGAAATGTGATGTGGTCGTTGTGGGGTAACTGATGTCGAGTGGTGTGGTGACTTCCCTGTGCCTGGCTAATTGCTCTTTTTCGTGCCTGGCTCTCCATGTGCCCTATGGAACCCAATTTCAAAATTGTCATATTTCAGTGTTCGCTGTCCCACATGCTTCTGTCCCATAACTCTCTCACAGTCCAAATCAAGTTAAGGTTGGCAAATGGCAATAAATCAGTGCATCCCTGACCCAAACAGAAAAGCTTTAAGAGCTGCAATATCTCATCCTAATGACTTGTAAATATCAGCTCAGAACTGAAGTGATCATTAAAGTCAGCATGAAATCAAAATGGATTCTATGTACTGTCTTAATGCTTGTTCCTGGTCTTATTGGGAACGATTCATCAATGCACATTATTTCAAAGAAATCCTAATCTGTAATCAAAATGTAAGAAGTTTCTCTGAAACTACTTTCCTTTTTTGTTATTTGTCTATTGTATGATGTTAACCAATAGCCAAACAGCTATTTACCTGTTTTTTTTTTTCATTTAGTCTGGCTCCATTCTAGTTTAAAACAGTTACTATTCACAATCAAATTGATTCCTGCTTCTCTTTAAATATCTTTTTTTTAAACTGTGAAATGCATCATATTAAAGAACCAAAATGAGTTGACTATTCCGTTGATTTTGCAGAATTATGTCTGCTTTTAGGGAGTTAGAAATTTTAGATGTTCACACAGCTTTCATAGTTTGAAAATAGATTTTTTTGGAATTGCACATATAACTTAGCCCTATTAAAGAAATAGTTCACCCGAAAATGGAAATTTGCTGAAAATGTACTCAAATGTGTCAAGTGTCAATAAGTGAATCAAAGAATCATTCATTCAATGATTCATTCAAACCAGATGATTCATTCATGAATGAATCATGCGATCCCTGTTTTAAAAAAGCGGTCAGTGAATCATTGACTATTCATTCAAAAACACTGAATCAATCGAATACAAAACACCTATGAGACGCAGTCATTCTGCTTTGTTTGGAACTTCTAAATAATTATTGCAAAAACCATTTAAAATCTTGCATTAGAACTTGAATGCACTTGCTTAATTGAGAATTGATGCCATGGGCTAAATTTTAATAAAAACTAAAATTGAATATTAATAATAAACAAAAAGTCTTCAGGCCATCAGGTAATCCAAGTTACAGTAAATGAGTTTGTTTCTTTGTCAGAACAGTTTTGGAGAAATTTTATATTATGTTACTTGCTCACCAATGAATCCTCTGCAGTGAATGGGTGCCATCAGAATGAGAGTCCAAACAGCTGATAAAACACAATAGTTCACTTTATCCACACGACTCCAGTCCATCACTAAATGTCTTGTTAAATAAAAATAAAAAACAGGCAGTGCTTTATGCATGAAGGTACTTAATAAGGAAAAGGTAATCAGACACACTTCCAAGACACCATAGCATCACAATAACTAATGAACTAAATCAGGTGAGATTTAGCAATAAAAAAACGTAACTATTTATGGATCTCATATGCGTGTTTTGCAAGTGTTTTTCATTTGTCAGGCACAGCTGAGTATGGTGAGCATCTGAGTGATGGTAACAAGAGTTTTTAAGTCCTATCACCTAATAGTCATTCTTGTCTTGTCTGTTAAGTGTATCCATTTTGTAATTGTTGAAAAGGTGTGTGTCTGTGAGTGTACAGTATGTGTCAACATTACAGAATTATGCACTATTAGCTGCAGCTGTTTGCTCTTCAGTAGGTGCAGTTGAGGAGTAAATGGGGGTGAAATGGCCTGGACACAACAGTGGTGGACAGTTGGCCCTAGGGGACAGACAGCTGTGTCAGAGGGCTCTCAGGCCCTAAGGAGTTAATTAGGACCCAAGAGAGAAATAGATAGTAGAAGAGAGAAATAGAATAACAATACCATGCAATAAATGTCAGTCGGATATCAATGTCATTCCTTGGCTTCTAGTGGAATATCTTAATTAATTCTGGAATGCGTTCAGACTCATTTTATGCAACGTATTGAAGACGAAGTGATCCTTCACATTCTGTGTTGGGAAGGAAGCATCTTGAATGTCATTGGTAATGTGGCCCTGATAGATGAAATAGTCAAATGTCAAAACATAAAGAAAATGCATTAAATGCCACAGTCAAATAAACTTACTGAGCAGCTACAACTACATTCCTGTTCATTCTTTCTTGAAAAAGTAATATAAACAGCCGGAACTGTGCCGAAATGTTACTTCAGGTCAGATTTAAAACAATTACTGCAAAAAAATGATTTGACTGTAAAGTTAATTCGTAGCATCTCTGGTGTTTGCTAGAAATGAGGTTTTCTCCTCTGTGCTGGAGGCAGTGCAGCGGAGCCCTCAATGTCAAGGATCAAGTCACCAAACCTCTGGCACAGATTTCTGCCTTCTACACTAGAGAATCAATTTTAGCATCCTGAATATCTGCCTTTCTGTTTTCATCTTATATACTCCCACAGGCCCTTCAGTTTGACTCAAGTAGCCCCTCATCGACTACAAACCAGAATCATGCTCATATTATACTAAATATAATTTGGCATTATAAGTAATAATACTAAAATGTCATGAATACAATAATTCACTGTTAAACAAAAAAAACTATCAATTCTGTGGGTGGAAATCCGACTCACCATATAAGTACTTTGAGAAATTTTAAGTTTGAGGGGAAGTTGTGGCACACGGGCTTGTTTAATATTTAAAGGCTTTGAGAAGTCTTTAACTTTAGGTCAGGATTGGGGGATATTCAGTATGTTTTGTAAACCTTCCTCAGAGTCCCAGAATACTTCTCCTCTCGCTTAATAAGCTCCCTCTCTTTCAGCTGCTCTTCAGTCAGTGCGTGATGCTGAAGATACTCGTGATTGATTCTCGAGGTCTCCAGCGGGTTTGGGCAGTGGGGCATGTTGGATCTCTGAGGGGTTCGCAGTAGGACCGTGAGTCTGAGCAGGTTCAGCATGAGTAGCTGGTCCAGACTGTACATCCACGGGGTGTGTAGTCACTTCCAGTAGTAACAGTTGGGTTGCCCGTGCTCCCGCTGTACCATAATGCCTGTAGTGGGTTGTTTTGGGGTTTTTTAGGAATCATGATGTTGAAGTCATACAGTGGCGGATAAAATGAAGTCAATTTTTACATCACAATATACAGAAAAAGCCAACAGCAATCTGTGTCTGCTTACATTTTTTAATAATTTTTACATATGTAATAAGACAGTTAGCTCAATTTTAATGCAATTTTATCACTCAGATGACACCGGACATCTCAAGCTAATCTCATCCTCCATTAGACGCTGCCCATGTCTTCTGATCTCCTCCTTCTAATGGAGCTCATGTCTGTATTATTAATGTGATAATTAAAAGTGGGAGGTGAGCTGCCATCGAGAGTAATAAGGAGAATAAATAAGTATGGAAATGTAATTTGGCTTAATGAATAAGCACTGTATGTGAAGGCGCCATGAAAGATGATTGGATAGAATTGTTCAGGATTATGTCATTGCTAAGAATGGAGCATGAGGTCATATCTTTGGCTCATTCATCCGAAACTCACAGTACTGCAAAAATCAATGTTTTTCTAAATTTTTTCAAAAAGTTTTAAAACTCCTTTAAACAACATATACAATAGAAATAGCAAACTAATAGAAAACCTTTTTTGTTATGTAGTTTTCAAAAGAGTTAATTAAGTTTTAAAAATGAGTTTCGTTTTTTTATTTACACACTAAATGTACAAATAAACAAAATATATATACATACATAATGTACACTTATATTTTATATAAATATGTAATATTTTTTTTACTGAAAAACAAGATAAAAATACAAATGAATTAAATGAATTTTTTGCAATGCTTGTTCTTGATGAGCACAGGCTTAACTGAATAAGTTGAAGCTGGTGTTGTGACAGTATTGGATCTGTCACTCACTGTCTCTTTGTCGCCTCAGTGCTCGCAAAAATGTGCCTGTGTGCATCAACACTAATTAGCTTTTAATAGGGAGTAATTAACTGGAACATGAGTCCAAGGGGCCCGGCCGGATCAGAGAGCACTTGGGTGCAGACACACACACACACACACACACACACACACACACACACACACACACACACACACACATTTTTAGCAGTTGATGATGCCCAACATATGCTCCAGTTGCTCAGAAACATTCAGATGCCAGCACATGTCTGACCCAGTTGTGCTGTTTTACTGTTGGGTTCTGTTAGTTTATTTGTATCTGATAAGAGCTACAACAGAATTTGGAATTTTTTGATAAAAAAAAAAAAGATTGCAGATTAGACTTACTATTAGATATCACTCATTTATGCTCCCTCTTTTTTAAGCCTTGAGTAATTTAGAACAATGGAAATCAAAAGCGACGGTCTTTTCATAAAGCCCTTGGTATCTACAAATAAAAATACAAATACAATTTTTTTGTGCCTTTTCAACTCTTTGAATGTCCTTGTGCAGCATGGTTGAATGTGCTGAATTGTAAAGATGAATTTTAGATGAAAGGTTTAAAAAAAATTATTTGCCCAAATAAAATTCCTATGGTCGCGTGTTTGCCTCTAGGTGGCAGTAAAAGACCGTTTTAGTGCTCCTGTGTTTGTGGCCGTTCACAGCAGCTTCGTCAGATACCTTTAAAAAACAGCAACTGCTGAATAGTGAACAATATGTAATGATCAGTTGTTAAGGTGAAATCATTGATTTTAATAAAATATCTTTCTCAAATACAGGAGTCACTATCAGGTTTTAAGTAAAAAGTCCAGTTACACAGCTGTAGGTATTTTATATTGTAGTGTGACAGTTCAACGTGCATTCAACTATTTTTTTTCTAGACATTAACATTGTAAATGTTAATAGCTTTTTGAAGCCAAGACCATATGTGCTTACCGTATATAGAAATTCCTTTTAAAAAAATAAAATCACCCAAAATATATTCACTGTAGTAAAAGTGTGACTGACAACGATCCCCAATCTCCATATGTGCATTAAAACCTGTAATTTTGTTTAAATATGAGTAATGGAAATGTATGTTTATATTCTGCAGGTTTACTGGTCCAGGGATAAAGAAGGTCAATCCACATGGCTCAGAATCCAGACAAAAGCCTCCTGAACCCGTCATCAGCCAGATCATCGACAAACTCAAGCACATCAATCAGGTGAGTTACTGTTTATCAGAAAACATGCACACACTTATTTCATGTGAAGTTCACAGTTCACATCTGTGAATAATAATACACTGCCATGCCGTCAGTCAGCGCACAGACATACAGCCGTGTATAAACTCATCACCTCTGTTTTAACTCAGTCACAACAGTCTGCCTGTCATCATCACACACAGATGTACATATCTGCACTCTGTTTTATTGCAGTGCAGTCTTGTAGATTATCAGGATGTGTGATAAGGGCTGCCGGTATCTGTACTCTAATTCAGACAAAGCAGAGGCTTTCATTCACTTTCTTCCTGCCTGCCTTTAAAAAACAACAGCTGCGTGTCGTATCATCTTGACTGTGTGTGTGTGAGTCAGGGTGTGTCTGCTTATATTTCATGTACAGTTCATTCCCTGTTGTGACCGAGATCTCACAGTGATATTTGACCCTATGGGGTTTTCTGTGTATACTCTAGTAATCCTGAGAGAACAGCATCTGGCTCATCCACATGAAGTTCACTGGCCGATCTAAAGGATGCCTCTTTCTGTGCTTCCTCTGTACCTGGAGGATGTGTGTTTTAGGCTGGGTTTAAATGTATATTGCAATGCAACCTTATTGGGAATATCTATAAACTCAATCCAAGTGTGTGTGTGTTATTGGCATCTTTTGTCTTGAATTTTCACCTTTACTTTATCTCTTTTTTTCATTTACATTTATTTATTCAGCAGACTCTTTTATCAGAAACAACTTAAAATGAGGAAAACAACATACAGAGAGAAGTGCTAACAAAACTCTGAAGTAGTCAAGGCAAAAACAGAGACAGATTTAGTAAAAATGCGTGCGAGAACGAGAGAGGTAACTCAAAACCCAACTTAAGATAAAAATCTCTTAAATAACTTATTTAATTAATGAGCCCATTGTAATTGATTCCTTTTATTCTTTTTACTCTAATCTCAAATTTCCTAATTTCAAATTTACTTTAGACATTTTATTTTATTATTTTTATATTGTATTGTATTGTTTTGCCTCTGCAAATTTAATTTGTTTTTATTGTTTAACTTTTTTATTGTTTGACTGTTGTTTTGTTTGCTTTATTTTGTTTATTACTACTTGTTAAAACTATTTTACTATTTTTTGTCCTATTTTGTTTTGTTTGCTTCTGTTTGTTTTTACTATAGACTGTTTGTTGTTGTTGTTGTTCTGCTTTTTGTCTATTAATACTGCTTGTTAACTCAATATGCACTATTGTATTTTAATCTTGTTATTTTAATTATTTTATTTAATCCTGTTCTTTTAATCTTTAATTTTACTTTAATTAAGTGAGCAATTAGAGAGTGTATGGGGTCCTGTGTATATCTTGCCTTAAAGCAGAATGATATTTATGTGTGTTGCTTTGCATGTATTTGTGTGTGTGTGTGTGTGTGTGTGTGTTATAGAAACCCACTGCGGCCTCATGTTCAATGGTCCCATCTGAGCAGATTAGCGCAGAGCTCTTGTTTAAACAGACCACAAAGACATCAGAGCAGCTCAAACGAGTTGTGGGTCTCTTCTGCCCTCAGGCTGTGGAGAAGAGCTCTTCTCTTCTCTTCTCTTCTCTTCTCTTCTCTTCTCTTCTCTTCTCTTCTCTTCTCTTCTCTTCTCTTCTCTTCTCTTCTCTTCTCTTCTCTTCTCTTCTCTTAACTCTATTCAAAGAAGCATCTTCAAAAACCAATGGTTTTTGGTTCATGCATTGATAATCCCTTGTGTGGATGCTGCTGCTATTTATATTCAAATCTTTCCCTACAAAACATTAATTTAACACGAAGAAATCGATTTTTTTGTCAAAACCGAGTGACATACTATTTACTAACCATCGATGAAACGTCTGTCTCTTGACCTCCTTTGATTATGTCAGTGCTTTCTTTACTTCACCAGCAGAAACTCAAACAGTTTTTTAATCAAATGTTCAGTTTAACATAAGCCTGTGATAATAGTTTACATCTGGTGTTATCTGGCACCATACTAATGTGTGTTCTCATTTGTTTCCAATAGCCGGGGGTTTGAGTTATTTCCCAGAACGGACAGACAGAACACTCATATCAGACTTTTCCTAGCATTTCAGAAAGCCAGCATCTCATCTTCTAGCATGGGAAGATTGTTACTTTTAGTATGTCCTGCACTTTCTAAGTGTTCTCCAGCAGTTGTAGTTCTATAAAACATGTTGGGTGTGGACCCATTTGATTTTATAGAGCAATAAGATTTTTGGACGCTCTTAACAGTGTTTGAAATATGTCTGTTCCCGGGGCATATAGCGTGACAAGCCTGTGTCCCAAAGTGTGTTAGTGTAGCGGCGCTAGAGATGGCTTGTTGGCTCAGATTTGGGCCTCTTCTGAAAGAGAGACACCAGGGAATGCACTTAACACCAAAAGACAAAACTTTACCCTCCCTCAGCTCTGCAGACCCCGATTTCTCACGCCTAATTCGGCTGATGTAATGGCTGCGCAGTGCCAAGTTTAGAGTAAGTTCGTCTCTATAAATGAAAAAAATGACTTGGTGCTCAAGCTGTTCCAACAGGGCAAGTGCTCAAAGAGTCTGTGTGTTCTTATCTGCATGCCTAAACATGACTCAGTCAGATACGGATCTCTCAGGCCTAAATCTATGTGAGTTAGTGCATTGGCCAGAGCTGCAGCTTAATATGATGATTTGCAATGAACACCTTTGATATACCAATTTCCACAGACTGAAAAAAATATTAAATGTGAAAAAAAAACTGGCTTTGAGAAGAATATATAAAATGTATTTAATAGTAAATACATATTTAACATTAAAGTTGACAGTATATATTTTTTGTGCTACACCAAATACCATTTTTACTAACTTTTTTATAACAATAAAGTTAATAGCTGTTTCCTCACAGAAGTCAGTGTGCTGAACTACACTGACATCCATTAAAAAAATATGGTCAGTACATGCAATATTTGTCTCACATTAGTGTTAATGTCAGTTAATGAAAAAAATGTGAGTGGCACAAAGGTTGGAAGACAACTTTTATAATCATAACCCACCAGACTGGCAAGTAAATTGATAAGTGCTTCCTGCTTCAGATCATTTTCATCCTTATTTTGCAGGTTGGCAATTATTAATTTCAAACCCTACATATATAGTGCCAGTGCACACATAATATGCTAGTGTTTATCAGCCATCTTTTTCTGCCTGGCGAATATGGCAGAGATGTTCAGAGATGAAGCTCATAGCACACACCCAGTCTGTCTTCATGTACATTTGTGTTTGTTCCCATGACTGTCAAACATTCACTCATGCTTATCTGTAAAGTCTTTGTGTTTATACAAGAATAGTGCAGCTTTTCTGGACAGTTTACTTCTTTGAGGGGAATTGTTAAACAAATTAACCAAGGTTAATAAATGTGTAAAATCTCCGTCTTTAGTCCGTGGCTAAAAAATTCCCTGAATTGAACTTTTAAGGACTAACGCAGTGAAACAAAGTTTCCAGAGACAGACATAAGCAATTTGTCTGTCCAGAACGAAAGCGAAAAAGCAGAAAAATCAGAATATATTAGAGGTTTAAGGTTTATACGGTTATTTTAAACCAGTGAGACTCGCTAGCATGAAATAGGAACCAAGCAGCTGACAAAAACACATTGTTTTAAGGCCAAACTTATCGATGTAAAAGCATATCATATTTCTCAATAAATTAAGCTATAAATGATCTGATATCTAGACCTAATCCCACTTTAATAATTTACTTTTTGGTGACAAAATACAGACGTTTTAATGCAGTATTACAGGAGTTTTACTGGTGCCTACAAAGTTTAATTTACGCCTATTGCTAAATTAGATTTTCATATTTAGCAAAATATGTCTTTCCGCTAGTGCCGTCATCAGGACCATCTGGACTTTCCAGGGTATTGAGTTACTGATCAAAAAAGCCTGTTCCCAGCAGAGCTCAGGGGATACTGGTGAAACACTGCAATTATCTGATTGGTCTTTGATTATCAAAGTTCCCTCCAGCATTGAGATGTGTCTACCATGTGTAGGGCAGAGAGGTGAGCATATATTACATGTCACTTCTCATGTTGTCCTAGATTTGTGGAATGTTCTGTGAAAAATGAGATGCTCTGTTTTTCTTTTTTCACGTACTATGGGAAAAAACTCTAGGCTAGACCTTTCACGCACACTCGCTTTTTCTCTCATTTCCTTACTGGAACTTTTCTCTGCATTTCTTTTCCCCGGTTTATGCCCTCACTTTCTTCTTCTCTCTCTCTCTTTGAACTCCACCCTACATTTCTTATGCTTTTTCTCCAATATTAATCCCACTTTCTTTCCCGCTCTCCTTCCTGACTGTGTCGAGTTGTATGTGACACACTCCAGTCCCACAGCCTTCCTTCACTCTAATTAGATCCAGCGGCAGAGATGGAGAGCGAGGGAGGGCCGCAGGTAAGGCAGGAGAGCAGACAGCAAAACAAACCAGAGCTCCACATTCCAGCATGCAGCCTCACGTCCTGCTACCGCTGAATAATATTTCACAGTATTACTCGTTTTACTGTGTTTTAATCAAATAAATGCAACCCTGGTGGTCAGCATTACAGACTCCTTTCAAAAACATCACAAATATTACAGACCCCAAACTGAGCTGGCCTCCATCCAATATGCAGATTCATCTGAATTTATTTTTATTGTGCTATTTGTATAATATGAAATTTACTGGTTTAATCTGAATCCTTATACATCTGTGATGGTACTGTATGTGAAGTACATGTGATTTAACTATGGGTGGTAGTTTGAAAGTTCTTAAACAAACCCTACCATAGTCGCTTGAGTCTAAGTACACACAAACACATATTTAGGCATATTGTCTACACACACACACAGACTTCAAATGGCAGCTTAATGTGTGTTTCAGTGGATGCTGGTCCGTTTGATGGTGCGCGACTATGAGGGTTTCTCAAATAAACTGTGACACCTGACATTAAAGCAGTCTAAGACCTCCATAAATCCAGAGTAGAGTGGGGGTTGTGCTTGGCCCCCGATCCCAGCGCGGCTCCTGATGACCTCAGCATATCTCTGTTCTCAACTGCTTGGTTTGCTGTTGCCCTCACTCCCAAATCTCCCATATAGATATCTTTCCTTTTAGAAAATATGTCCTTCTAATACAGTCTTCTTATTCTGACAACCATGTGTCTAATGTGGTCTCTTTCCTCCAGCACTCATGCTCTTTTACTTTTAAACACTTCACCACTTTTCACATTTCATTGCTTCGTTCCCCTTTTTAGCTTTATTCTCTTTCAGATTTTCATTCATTAGTAAGAAAAGCCATACATGAGAACTCTTTTGATTGTTACTCTAAACAATGAGAATAACAGGAAACCAAATGGAGATCCACTTTTAAGAAAAAGACTTCAGTATCTGACATGTTTCTAGAAGAATGTTTAGAAAAGATCTCAACAATGACATATTCTGTGTTCAGATTTGTCAGTATCTATAACTCAACAATCAATCTCAAAAATATTTAATACAAAATGTTCTTCAAACTAAGAAGAATGGTTCTTTTTAAGAACTGTTGACTATGACATCTCTTATCCCTGATAGTAGGTCTTGTAGTAGAATATTAAATCTGTTGCAATATGTTGATCACAGGGAGACATCAGTATAACTCAAACCATCAGATTCATTCACACAGAAAATCAGTGCATAAACACAAAAACCAAGCATCATGCAGTTTTATGTCTTAACCAAAGATGGCAACAGAGAGGCCAAAGTTCTTTAGTTTAGCTTTAGAGAGTCATTTTAACTTGACAGTCAGATCCGTTTGATTCATTTTAGAGATGTGTTTTAAAAGATTTTGCTGCTTTTAAAGCTGTTAACTGTAATTACCCACTTTTTTTAGTAGCATGTAGTGTAGTTAAAGTTAAACTACATTTTCAAAAGAGTAACTGGAAAAGCCAGTTTCAGGTTAGTTTTTGATGTCTCATTGATGTCTATTTTTATTTCCAATAAGGAATTTTAAAAGAAACATCTGAGACAAAATTGAGAGTTAAATGAAACCCCATGAAGTCTCCTGAGCTATGAAACGGGCAACCTCTGGGCACTTTCTTACATCTTTCTTCTGCCATTCCCTCTATTGTAGGTTCTCTCAATCCCTCCTTCCCCCTCCCTTTTTCCTCTATCTGTTCCCCTCTCCCCTGCTGTCTAGGAGGTCAGACGGAGCACATGAGAGGTCTTTTCCTTCCAATTAGTTAGCTGCTAATGAGGCTGAAGCCCCCAGATCCACCTCCCAGCAGTCCTCTCAGCAAACCCCCTCATCCCGCAAGCCAAAAGTTTGGTGACCCCCTACTGCCACCAATCGACCCCACACGCTTCAGCCACCACACTGGCTACAATTACCACACAGCCAGACAACAACAACCCTAAAACCAGAGCTTATCTCTGCTGAAGGAAACGGGTTACACCTTACATGGTCACCGACGAACCTGTTTACTAACAGGACATATTTGTTCTCCTAAACTGCTGGAAAGACTTCCTGTGACATGGAAATGTTACAGAGGACACTTCCTGAGCCACTGACCGACCAGAAATAAAGGACTTACTATAACAGGGATGCAAAATAAACAAAAGTGCATGTATTGACTGAAGTGTTCACAAACACCTATATCACCTCATCTACATCTGTGCAGAAAGACAGATAGTCTCCTGCCATTGGTTGAGCTAGAAGTTGACATGTTGGACTGCTCAAACAAAACTATTCAGGAAATTAAACTAATGGTAACATATTTATTATCATTCCTGGTGTTTCCCCCAAGATTATTATAGTTTTGTATTTTCAAATTTCTTAATACTGTTTTAAAATTTTAAATTTCAGTTTAATTTTAGATTCATTAATGGTTTTGTTTATATATTTTAATTTAATTTTAAGCAGTTTTAGTTCCACAACTTCGAACGCGGCTCAGCCAATCAGAATCAAGGACTGAAACTGTCCGCTTTATAAAAAAAGGTTAGGATATAATTACAGAATTGCTATTTTTCCGTGAACTGTTCTTCTAACAGAGGCAGCCAAGTTATTTTGGCAGAAACTACAAACTTGTTACATAACTCAACCTTTTATGTGTGAATGTGCACGTGTGTGTGTGTGTGTGTGTTCATTGTAGTTGCTCCTGTTGATGTGGAATATGGGGAAGGTTAGGGGAAGGTTTTAAATCATAAAAAATAATGTCTGTTTTTGTGTTCAGAAGAAGAAAGAAATGCAAAAAAGCTTGGAACGACATGAATATTTTCATTTTTTGGGTGAACTATTCCTGAAGTTTTGTCCCACTGTATTTCATTTCAGTATGTGTAATATGTATATATATATATATATATATATGTAATGTTATATATCATTGCTCTTTTTTTAATTGTTTTTGATTGCTTCCACTGTCCTCATTTGTAAGTCGCTTTGGATAAAATCGTCTGCTAAATGACTAAACATAAATATAAATATAGTTGAGGAATTACCAGAACACTTCCAGAGTAATTTGTATTTAAAATAAGCAAAACCGTTTATTATAAGATGGTACATTTCAGTACATTTAAATGAAGAAACAATGGTTTACTAGTTATTATATACACTTTTACATAAGTAAATAAATATCTTTATTCAGATAGGATGGAAAATATTTCAAAATAAATTAAAATAACTGTTCTTTTGAACTTTCTATTTAAAAAATCCTGAAAAATTTTGATCCCTTCTCAGATGTTTCTATATTTTATGCCGCAAAAATGTTTTCAACATGGTTAATAATAGAAAATGAGCAGGAAATCAAAAAGTCTAAAGTATTGATGATGTATTGATGATGAAAATTCAGCTTTGCCTCACAGATAATAAATAAAATTTGTAAATATATTAAATGTTATTTTAAATTGTAATAATATTTCACAATATTACAGTTTTACTGTATTTTTGATCAAATAAATTAAGCTTTGGTGAGCATTAGTGACTTCTTTCACAAACATAAATATAAAGCTAATAAGACCCCAAACATTTAAACGGTTGTGTATATTGAATGTTTTGAGTAAGCAGTTGAAATTAAGCAAAGCATACTTAATTTGGTTGGACAGTAACTCTGGTCTATGCTCTGTCGCCCCACCAGGAGCCATACCTCGCATCTGGGGGTTAGTGTTCCTGACAAACATGATTATGGTTGCCTTATGAGCATTGTAGTCTGAATACAATGAAATGCAACTGTGTTTGAGGGAGAGAGGCTTACAGGTGGAAGGGTTACGGTCGTGTTGATTCTCAGGCGGTAGTGAAACTCAAGCCTCCCCTGGGCTCTCTGTGAGATTTACCTCTATGTGTCGTTTCTCATGACTCGTCCATATCTCCCAGTGTGAGCCGAAAGAGGAACCTCGCTCCATCAGCGGCCTTGCTGGAAAACACAACGGGAGCCTCTCGGCGGGTCAGATGTCTCACTTCCTGTTTCCTATCCGTGAAGGGTCATCATAGGGTCTCTTCTGTCTCTCTTTCCTTTTGTTACGGGGGCCTCACTGCTCAAATCAATGTCTCTACAATGTAGCAGTTAGATTATGTGAGAAAGACAAAAGAGGAAGGAGGCAGCACTTACACGTGTGGCGTACTGCTCAGTGTCAGTGCTTAAGATAAGCCTTCGGTGAGACCTGGGACGTAACTGTAAAAAACACACACACATTAGACTGCATGTATGGTTCTTTTCAAACTGCTTGTATAGATCATATTATACTCTTACATCTGTCTGCATAACTGTGAAAAATAGGTGAGGTTATAGATCAGGCTTGTCAGACTCATTTTAAAACAAAAGGGAGCTTGTGGAATTACACAATAGACAAGAGGATTTTAGATAACATGGGGCCTATACTGTACATATACATTTTTTTTTCGGCAATAAGGAGGTGTTATACTAATTGACTTTTAATGAGAAATTACTGTCTATTATGTTATTAATATTATTCAAGCAACATAAAAAAATCATACATGGACAGATAGTTTGGTCTATTTTGCAAATATGTGTAGCACATGTTGACTACTTTTTAGATTTTTGTGCATTGTATTGGAAAAGAGCAAGCATCACATTCTTCAAAATATCTTCTATTGTGTATCACAGAATAAAGAAAGTCATACAGATTTGGAGTGACGTGAGGATGACAGAAGTTGTATTTGTGGGTGAACTATACCTTTTAATTTATAATTTTTAATCTATAACTTTTTGATTGTAGGGCCCCCATTATCAACAATATTTGAAGGCCCCATGGTTTTTCCAGTTGTTTCTGATTTACTGGATAAGGATTTATATATATATATATAAAGCGCATGTTGCAAGTGCACTTAGGGTGTGTCTGAATCCACTTTTGCGACTGGGAAAACGGTCGGTGCATCGGGTGCATGGTCCAAAAGGGTTGTGCGTATTCTCTTAATGAGTCATGGTTATGTTTTGGTTGTGACGTTTAATAAACCATTCAGAGTCTCATCTCCCATTGCCTTTAAAGGTCATATTGCTCATTTGACATTAGACCAAGTATCATTTGGTCAAAGGCACAATGTATTTCAATTGCCACATAATAGCAACACACCAACAATGTGCCTGAACACATCTTGTTTTCAGACCAGCATGCCCATGGGCGCACAAGTGGGCCCAAATGGATTTGCTATTTAAACATATCGCAGGATGTGATTCATTTTTTTACATACTGTAAAATGTATTATTCAGCTAACTTACACAAAAGATTACGACGGAATAGAGACTTTAATGTCAGTTTAATTCTCACACAAACCTATTTTGCAAATATGTGTAGCACATGAATCATGTTGACTACTTTTTGCATTTTTGTGCATTGTATTGGAAAAGAGCAAGCATCACATTCTTCAAAATATCTTCTTTTCTGTATCTCAGAATAAAGAAAGTCATACAGATTTGGAGTGATGTGAGGATGATAGAAGTTTTATTTGTGGGTGAACTATACCTTTCAAATTGTGGCTCTTAAACTTTAAGATTGTAGGACCCCCATTATCAACAATATTTGAAGGCCCCATGGTTTTCCAGTTGTTTCTTAATTACTGGATAGGGAGATATATATATATATATATATATATATATGGTCTAAAGCGCATATTGTAAGTGCACTTAGGGTGTGTCTGAATCCACTTTTGCGACTGGAAAAACAGTTGGTGCATCGGGTGCAAAAGCGTAGTGCGTATTCTCTTAATGAGTCATGGTTATGTTTTGGTTGTGACGTTTAATAAACCAGTCAGAGTCTCATCTCCCATTCTCTTTAAAGGTCATATTGCGCCTTTGACTTTAGACCAAGTTTCATTTGGTCAAAGGCACAATGTATTTCAGTTGCCACATAATAGCAACACACCAACAATATGACTGAACACATCTTGTTTTCAGACCAGCATGCCCATGGGCACACAAGTGGGCGCAAATGGATTTGCTATTTAAACATATCGCAGGATGTGATAAATGATAACTGCGCCAGGCTGTCACTCCTGGCGTCACATTGCGTGGGGTGTATTATAGGGCCCAATATGTTCATGAGAGAATGCTGAGCTGGGAATCAGATGCACTGCATTCAGACCACATGACTTTGGGAATGATGGCGATAACATGCCAAGCCCTGGAGCAGAAGACAAGCAAGGCCTGTCCTCAGATGCTTATTAGATTTAGCCAGCAGCCCTAGTATCAGAAACTCTTTTAGCTCTCACTGCTCTGTCAAACAATCACCTGCATTTACTGCACACGTGCCAACTTTAACACTGCTAGATAAAAGACCTGTGAATTATTTTCTCTTTTTAACCCTTTTTTATTATTGGGAAAAGTGCAGTTCTGTAAAGGATAAATCATATGTATATTTCATCACAGCTATTTCATACATATTTTTATACAAACAAAAACATCACTGAAGCCCACCTTTCTGAATAATTTTGCCTCCTTTTTTCTTCTAATGGAACAGATAACTTTTTTCAAAGACTTATCTTCAATTTGTTTAGTTTTCTTTGAAAAATGGGTTGGTTACAGCACTGGGGAAGCTACTACAGAGACTTTTTTAGATTGCAAAGGAACTGATTCAGACAAATGTGGTAAAACAGTCATAAATCATCTTTGGAGAAGCCCACACCCAGGCCGCTAGAGGAGGCCTGCTCTTTGTGCTCCTGTCCCAACAGGTATTAGTTCTAGGAAATGAATATGTCTCTTTCATCTGTCTCATACAGTTGTCTTGCGTGACTGCCTCTTCTTCAGACAGGTGAGAGGGGACGGTGGGAGAGAGAGAAAAGGAATAAAAGTCCACAACCCCCCCCCATCCCCTCAAAATCAGTAAATGTTGAGTAATGCATAAATGTGTGCGCTTGCAGGTTTGTATTAAAGTTTCCATGACTCACACAGTGAAAATGTACCATTTCTATCCCTTCTTTCCTCAAGTATGAACCACAACAACTAAAGTGGTTGTAAGGTCCTCACCAATGTTCTTGTAACATTGTAATTGTCTTTACTGTCACTTTTGATCAGTTTAATGCATCCTTGCTGAATAGAAGTCATTTCTCTCTCTCAAATTGTTTTTTGATTTTACCGCAAACTTCTGAACTTTAGTGTATGCGAGTATAGCTGTTTCATAAATAGTACAGCAGCATGCAGAACACCACATGAACAGACCACAAGCTACGGCACAAGTCCAGACATGTTTGTTTTTCGTCTTGAAAAGGCACAATACATGGTATGACGCTAATCAGAGGTAGGATGGAAAAAAAGTCTTCACTACATTTCATCCGGTTTCCTTGAATTCTCTCCCGCAAACACATAAACGTGTAGGCTGCTGTAAAGGGAAGCCGTGTCCCTGTACTGACCCTGTTTGGGTTAGACTTCAGAGCCGTGACACGCTGGATATGTTGCTGCAGCGTGAGGGCCAAACCACAGGCTTTATCTCCGTCCCCTCTGGGGTCTTTATACCCAGGCCATACACAACCCTCAGCTGCTCACTGCCGCCCCACAGCGTGTGTTGTGGTTACCAGAAAGAGAAATGGAGGGAAAAAAGTCTTGTCCTCTCATGTTTTCTCCACAGTAGGTGGATTTGTTTTTTTCTTGCGTTTCCCAGCTTATATTTCACAATTCTGAGTTACGTCTCACAATTCTGTTTTTTTGTTTCTGCCAAAAACTTAATTGCTACCATTTATCTTATAATTCTGACATTTTTTGTCTTGCGATTGTGTGTTTTGAGTTTTTTGCAATTCCCGAGTTTATATCTCGCAATGAGATATAAACTCAGAATTGAAAGAAAAAAAACTTTATTGTGAGATTCTTTTTAATTTTGTGGTGGAAACAGGCTTTTATAAAATAGAGGATATCTATAGGGACATTTGAGGTGCTTTTTATTGCAATAATAACTATTACTGTTGTTCAAACTTCAGTTTAAAGATTGAAGTAAACTCTTAACTTTAAGTTTAAACTTCATTGTATAACATACCCTTCATGTTTATGCTACAAATACATATGTGACCCTGGACCACAAAACCAGTCTGAAGTCGCTGGGGAATATTTTTAGCAATAGCCAAAAATACACGGTATGGGTCAAAATGATCGATTTTTCTTTTATGCCAAAAATCATTAGGATATTAAGAAAAGATCATGTTCCATGAAGATATTTTTTAAAATTTCCTACCATAAATATATTGAAAACTTAATTTTTGATTAGTAACATACAATGCTAAAAAAACTTTCAATTTTCTCAATATTTAGATTTTTAGAATCGCCCTCAGATTCCAGATTTTCAAATAGTTGTATCTCGCCAACATATTGTCTGACCCTAATAAACCATACATCAATGGAAAGCTTATTTATTCAGATGATGTACAAATCTTTGAAAAATTGACACTTATGACTGGTTTTGTGGTCCAGGGTCACATATATGAATATGTAAAATCATGGATTTTTAAGGGGTTGCATGGGAAGGTAGAAAAAAATATATACATTAACCCCAAAGCAACACTCACCCACAAGAACATATCATCACAGCAGCAGGGTTTCTAGATGAGATCTGCACTGGGCTAATCATTGTTTAGTCATGGTCTTATCATTTCCAGACCCGCCTGTGAGTTTTCTCCTCTTATACACTCCATTGCTTGTCTGCTTGATTAAACTGTAAACTGCCATGTGGAATTATTATATTGATCTGAGCACTGACCCTGAGCAGAGTTCAGGCCTGGCGTGGGGCTCAGCGACAGGTCTGTGGTCCCCCTGAGCACTTTGCCATGTGTTGACCTTTTGTGAGTTTGTGAGCTGAGTTTTCCTTTGCATTCTGTGCACTAAGTGAAAGAAGGGATCGCATGGCTGAACAGACACTAATTGCATTTTTTGCATTGAGCTCTGTGGCATTCCACGAGCTCTGTGTTCCCAAAGCCTCTGGACTGCAGAGAGAAAGAAGAGGAGGGGAGTCCTCAAGTATGAGGCTTGTTCTTGATTTATCAAGCATTTTTTGTTTTATTTGGGACCTCTGTGCTTCATTGTGGCTCTCCAGTATGCACCAGGCCAGCTGCCACATTGCATTGTGTCGACACACCGACAGTACTGATCTAAGAAAATAAAAGTGATATTTGGTTTAATATATTAAGTATTTATTTTAATTACAGAAAAATATATCACTGTTTATCATGAGTTGGCCATTGGGAATTGTTACTACAGTTATTGCATTCATGACACGGGGGATGGGTGAAAACTGCTTTTGGTATTGCACTATTTTACATTTTTTCCCCCTTAACCTTAATAACAATGTTGGTTTGACTGGGCCTAGTGTTCGGAGTAATGATGCTGAAAATTCAGCCCCCCATCTTCCAGACCACAGCTCCACCTGTGATTATTACAAATTCTAATTTACATTTACATTTACCAAGGAAGCAAACCCAATGTTTAGAGAATACTGCTTAAGTTGCTGAATAGACAGTGTTTATGCGCCTGTCACTGTACCACAGATGTCTTTTTTCAAACAATGGTTAATTCACTCTATTATTTTATATTGCTTCATAAACGCCTATATTGCAAAACACTGAGTTGTTAAAAAGGTTTATAGCGCATTTTCATAGTGTTTCTGTTGAATTCAGCACACAACGTAAGACAAAAATAGACTCCAAAATACTAGTGGCACATGCTCTTGTTATACACAGCATTGTGTACAGTATGAAAGCTGTAAACCTGCTAACATGGTAAACAAAATAAATCTGAGTTTTACAGCATGAACGTTTGTGACACAGTGGCACCAGCTAGAAATGTACTTTTAATCAGTCAAACCAAAGCATCCTATGCTACCTCAGCTGGCCACTGCATGTGTGTGTGTGTGTGTGTGTGTGTGTGTGTTGTGTGGGGTGGCAAGTGGCTGTGCTCCATCCATTCGGCCTACTCTCCATACACCCAGTGCCAAACGGGCAGCCAAACAGTTGTCCTTCAGCTTTTCTCTTTTCTTTTCTCCCTCTACCTTTTTTAGAGTTTGTTTTAAAATACCATCGACCACATTTCTCTCTCTGTCTCTCTCTTTTTCTCTTTACGACTGTTTGGTTTAAGAGTTGAAATGGATTTTGGGGACGGCCCGTCTCACATCGTTACTGGGCAACGTTCTTCAGGAAGGAATTCAGAGACCTCAATAAATGTGCTTAGGGCTTAGACTCATGCAGCTCTCTTAAAACATGCTGTTGAAACTAGAGAGCTGAGTGCATTAAAGGCCCATTCCTCGCACTGGGAAAACAGGCACGTTTGTTGTTATTTCAGTTTCATGAACAGCAGAAGCTAATTTTCACACTGTTATCAGGCGTCTTTTGTCTGTTGCATGCTTTTTGGTGTCATTGCCGGTGGGCAAACTGTGTAAATGAATCCGTTTCTGCTATAACCGGCTCTGAGGACTTGTTCAAACAGAAGTGGTCTGTGCCTCCCGTGTTTCAGGCCTGAATAGAGCCTGTGTGGAGATCTGGTGGAACATGTTGTATGACTTTCCTTGCTGAGAATGCACTCACATTTAAGTCACAGATGGAGGGGTTTGTATGTTTAGTAAGGCCTGTTTATCTTCTGAGGGTAAAATATAATAATTATCCTTTTTTTGAGAGAGAGAGAGAGAGAGAGAGAGAGAGAGAGAGAGAGAGAGCTGTGTGCTTGTCAGAAGCTGTTGCCCAATGATTTGTTTCAGAGTGAGTGAAGCCATCCATAGCCAGACCCATCTGATCACAATTTTCTCCTGTAGACAAAAACAACAACAGCAATGAAAATTTGTTTTTTTTTTTAAATACATCAACAAGCACATGCTTGTGTCCGCACATCGGAAGGAAATCAATAAAAGAGGGAGACAGAGTAGAAAGATTAAAGGAAAAGCAGAAAGCGGAGGGGGACGAAGGAATTTTCTGCAATTATAGTTTGGCAAAACACAACAGCGGTCGATGTAAGAATCAACTCATTTCTAGTTTATCCTTTTATGCCTGAGTCTATTTCAGTGCAGTACTGTTTAAAGAGAGAAACATGAAAAAGTTTTTTGGAAATGAATGGCTTGATAAGATAAACTTTATATATTTAACCTTATCATGCCTAAAATCAATCCTCAATGTGATGTTTTATACATATACTGTACCAGACATACTGCTTATGAAGCAATTAATGAAATGTAATTTTTGTCAGGAAGAAGCTGATCTGTTGAACAGAAAATTAAATCAAAATAACTGGTGGATGCATACTTATCAACATAAGGATTTTAGGTTAAAAATAAGACTGAAAGTGTCTTTATCTGGCCAGAATTGTATTTATTTTATTTATTTTTTCACTTTTTAAAATAGTCTTGCAGAGTGACAAATTAATTTTTTACAGTATACATTTAACGTGTAGCTTTTTAAAATTAATATGCAATCATGTCAACTCACATGTTGCATAATAATTCAAAAATAGTTCACAAAATGCAAATTTGAAATCAAATTCTGTTGCTATTTGCTCTGCTATTAAGATATGATGGTTTTTATCTTCTTCAGTCATCTCTCAGATACTCAAGAGTCTCTCCAGTAAATCTAACCAGTTTCCAGCAACCGTGTGTTGAACATTTTTCTCTGTATGCTGAAATCACTCTGAAAAAACTGATGTGACTAATGTGACTTTTAGCACTAACAAAGTAATTTCACCATGACTTTGTTTGACAGTTTTCATCTACAGTCTGAAAACAAATCCATAAGCCTAATCTCATACTAATATATGATACATGTTCTACAGCAGGGATTCCAAACTTTTGACCAGAAATTGTCGGGTCTCGGGGCTAATCACCTGTCTTTTTGGTGTGGGTGTGTGTGTGTTGGGATGGTTTGACAGCTCACCACGTCTGCCTGTTTGTTTTCCCCGCCTCCCTTGTTTCCCCGTTGTTAACCTTAATTGCTCGCCACCTGTTCTCTATGTCCTTCTAATTTTTTCCCCTTTATTATTCCCTGTGTTTCTCTGTCTATTGTCAGACTGTTGTTATTCATACCAATAGCTCCGATCATCTAGCAGCTCTTTGTACTCACCTTGTCGTGTCTTGTCCTCAGGCTCCAGTGTGTTTAGTTGATTTCTCTGCCCTTGTTCTTACAAGCCTTGAGCTCCTAGTAGCTTCCAGCTGTTCATCCCTCCGGTCCGGAGGTTATACGTACTTCTGTGAAACGTGACTCATCTGCTACTCATCCTGTCACTGCGAGTGAAACGTGACTCATCTGCTACTTATCCTGTCACTGCGAGTGAAACCTGTGAAACGTGACTCATCTGCTACTCATCCTGTCACTGCGAGTGTACCTGTGAACCGTGACTCTTCTCCTGTTTCGAATAAAGCCTTGAGTTTACCCGCATCTGAATCCAGCCTGCTTTCTCCTGACAGAACAGTCTGACCAGATTATGGATTCAGCGGGATCTGATCCGCTTCGCTCGGCTCTCGTTCAACAGGGAGTGTTGTTAGGGCAGCATGCCACCCAGCTCAACACCACCGTGCAGGATGTGGACGTTCTCAGTGCCCGAGTCTCCGAACTCCTCACACGGGTGGACGATCTTCAGCGAGAGGCAACGAGCCGGGGGCCCGTTCCTCACACCAGTATGTCACACGAGTCCGAACCCCATGCCAACAATCCGCCGGTCTACGATGGCGATCCTAACGCCTGTCAAGCGTTTCTCTCCCAATGCTCGCTGGTGTTTTCTCTGCAGCCCCGGCGTTACGCAAATGAAGAGACCAAGGTGGCTTATGTCCTTACACTCCTCTCGGGCCGTGCCCGCGAATGGGGAATCGCCGTATGGAGATCGCGGGCTCCCTGTTGTGCCACTTTCGCGGATTTCAGTCTAGAGATGGCCAAATTGTTTGATCGCTCTGCTCAGGGTGACGAGGCGGCGGCCCAGTTATCACGACTGTCTCAGGGGAGGAGCTCCGTCACTGACTATGCTATCCAGTTCCAGACTTTAGCTGCGGCATGCGGCTGGAATGAGAGCGCGCTGCGCGCTCGTTTTCTTGAGGGGTTGGATTTCGCCATTTCGGATGAACTCACGGCCATAGAGCTCCCGCGGGAATTGGATAGGCTCATTAGTCTCGCGCTCCGCATTGAGGGTCGTCTTAGCCGGCGCCGCCAACGACGGCAAACACCCGCCCCGTGGCGCCACCTAGAGTCCTCCTCTGCCAGTTCAGCCGGCCGACAGCCCTCGGAGGAGGAGCCCATGCAGTTGGGTCGTCTACGGCTTACACCACGGCAGAAGCAGGAGCGTCTGTCGTCGGGGGCGTGTCTATACTGCGGCAAGGGAGGCCACTTCGCCCTTCAGTGTCCGTTAAAAGCCAGGGCCCACCAGTGAGGAGGAGAGTCCTGGTGGGCACGGTTCTCAGCTCAAGCTCTCCTGCAGCACGCACTCAGCTGCCGTTCCAACTCTCCTTCCAGAGTCGTTTACACACTGGTCTCGCCCTTGTGGACTCAGGGGCTGAGGGGAACTTCCTTGACGCTGCCTCTGCTCAACGTTGGAGAATCCCACTTGTTCCTTTAGTTAGTCCCGTTTCAGCATGGTCATTAGCTGGCCGTCCCCTTACCACCATCACCCACGTCACTCCTAAGATAGACCTCCATATTGCTGGCAGTCATCATGAGTGGATTGAACTGTTTATTATTGATTCCCCTAAGGCTCCTTTAATTCTGGGACACCCATGGTTGCACAAGCACAATCCCCACATTGATTGGGTTAGTAATTCTGTTTTAGCCTGGAGTCAGCCTTGTCACGTGTCATGTTTGGGTGCTGCTTTTTGTCCTGTCTCTGTGTCTTGTGTTCCTCAGGAGGATCCCTCTGACCTGACTGGTGTTCCGGCGGAGTACCATGATCTTCGGGCGGTCTTCAGTAGGGCCCGGGCCACCTCGCTACCTCCGCATCGCCC
This sequence comes from Carassius carassius, assembly GCF_963082965.1. Lineage (NCBI taxonomy): Eukaryota > Metazoa > Chordata > Actinopteri > Cypriniformes > Cyprinidae > Carassius > Carassius carassius. The sequence continues at coordinate 6,235,348 of NC_081787.1, read as the reverse complement.
TTACGACTGTGCCATTGATCTCCTCCCGGGCTCTTCTCCGCCTAAGGGTCGTTTATATTCCCTTTCAGGTCCTGAGAGAGAGGCCATGGACAAGTACATACGTGAGTCACTTCAGGCTGGGCTCATCCGCCATTCCTCCTCTCCCGCTGGTGCAGGGTTTTTCTTTGTTCAGAAGAAGGACGGCTCCCTGCGGCCTTGTATTGATTACAGAGGTTTGAATGACATTACTATCAAGAACAGGTACCCCCTACCTTTAATGTCTTCTGCTTTTGAATTATTACAGGGAGCTCGGGTCTTCACCAAGTTAGACCTGCGCAACGCCTACCACTTGGTGCGCATTCGGGAGGGGGATGAGTGGAAGACGGCATTTAACACCCCTTCGGGACACTACGAGTACTTGGTTCTTCCGTTTGGTCTGACCAATGCTCCAGCCGTTTTCCAGGGACTCGTCAACAGCGTGTTGGGTGACATGATTAATCAATTTGTCTTTGTGTATTTGGATGATATTTTGATTTTTTCTTCTTCTCTCCAATTACACACCCAGCATGTCAGACGGGTTCTCCAGCGGTTACTAGAGAACCAGTTGTTTGTCAAGGCGGAGAAGTGCGAATTCCACGCTGAGTCTGTTACGTTCCTTGGCCATATTATTTCTACGGAGGGGATCAAGCCTGATCCCGCTAAGATTGAAGCTGTTGCCCAGTGGCCGGTCCCTGACTCCCGGAAGGCTCTGCAGCGTTTCCTGGGTTTTGCCAACTTCTACCGGCGTTACATCCGGAATTTTGGTCAGATCGCTGCACCGCTGACAGCCTTAACCTCCACTAAGGTGTCCTTCAGGTGGAACCGGGAGGCGCAGGTAGCCTTTGACATTTTAAAGTCCCGTTTTGTCTCTGCACCTGTTCTGATGGTTCCAGATCCGGAGGCCCAGTTTATTGTCGAGGTTGATGCTTCGGACGTTGGGGTTGGCGCAGTTCTATCTCAGCGTTCCCTCCATGATGGGAAGGTTCATCCTTGTGCATTCTTCTCTCATCGTCTCAGCCCTGCAGAACGTAACTATGACATCGGCAACAGAGAGCTGCTGGCGGTACGATTGGCCTTGGGTGAGTGGCGTCATTGGTTGGAGGGGTCAGCGCAGCCCTTCTTGGTCTGGACGGATCACAAGAACCTTGAATACGTCCGTTCGGCCAAGAGGCTGAGCTCGCGTCAGGCCCGCTGGGCGCTCTTCTTTGCCAGATTCAACTTCACCCTCTCGTACCGGCCGGGATCAAAGAACACCAAGCCTGATGCCCTCTCTCGCCTGTTCGGTGCTCCGGGAGGGGAGTTTGCGGCCGATGCCATCCTTCCTGAGGGGGTGGTGGTCGGGGCCCTTTCGTGGGGTATCGAGCAGCGAGTTGAGGAGGCCGGTCGAGGGGTGCAGGTGCCGGGAGAGTGTCCGGCGGGCAGGTTGCCGGTGCCGGCTGCGCTGCGCTCTGAGGTCCTTGAGTGGGGTCACTCATCCAGGTTAGTCTGCCATCCAGGTATTCGGAGAACGTTGTCTGCCATCCGACAGCGTTTTTGGTGGCCTACTATGGCCGCGGATGTTAGACAGTTTGTGTTGGCCTGCCCCACATGTGCCCAAAGTAAGCCTGTCAATCGCCCTCCTGATGGTCTACTGCATCCTCTCCCTATCCCTTCCCGTCCTTGGTCACACATTGCCCTTGATTTCGTCTCTGGGCTTCCTCCTTCGAAGGGAAACACTGTAGTTCTCACGGTGGTGGATCGCTTTTCCAAAGCGGTTCATTTTATTCCCCTGCCCAAGTTACCCTCCGCCCGGGAGACCGCCCAACTGGTGGTGGATCACGTCTTCCGTCTCCACGGGTTACCGGTGGATGTTGTTTCAGATAGGGGTCCCCAGTTCGTCTCCCGGTTCTGGAGGGAATTTTGTACACAGATTGGGGCCTCTGCTAGTCTGTCATCTGGTTTTCATCCTCAGACCAATGGGCAGTGTGAGCGGGCCAACCAGGATCTAGGAAGAATGCTCCGCTGTCTAGCATCCAACAATCCGAGTTCCTGGTGTCAGCAGCTCTCCTGGGCAGAATACGCCCATAACACCCTTCCTGCGGCCGCGTCAGGTATGTCCCCTTTTGAGTGTGCTGTTGGTTATAATCCACCTCTGTTCCCATCACAGGAACCCGACGCAGCGGTTCCATCCGCCCTGGCTGATCGTCGCCGGTCCTCTCCTCCTACCTATGTGTGTGGTCAACGGGTTTGGCTCTCTACCAAGGATCTGCCTCTCCGGGCGCCTTCTCGTAAGCTGGCACCCAGATTCATTGGGCCTTTCCGCATCACCAAGGTGGTTAGTCCGGTGGCGATCAGGCTCAAGCTCCCTCCTACTCTTGGTCGGGTTCACCCGGTGTTTCATGTTTCCAGGGTCAAGCCTGTGTTCTCTTCCCCCCTTAATCCTGCTTGCAGTCGCCCCACCCCCCCACCCCCTCGTCTTGTGGATGGATCTCCTACCTATACGGTTAAGAGATTACTCGATGAGCGGCGTCGCGGCAGGGGGTTTCAGTATCTTGTGGACTGGGAGGGGTATGGTCCAGAGGAGAGGTGTTGGGTGCCGTCCCGGGACATTCTGGACCGCTCGTTGATTGAGGACTTCCGGCGGCATCGAGGTAGGCCCCTTCCTAGAGCGCCAGGTGACGCTCCTGGGAGGGGGGGTACTGTCGAGTCTCGGGGCTAATCACCTGTCTTTTTGGTGTGGGTGTGTGTGTGTTGGGATGGTTTGACAGCTCACCACGTCTGCCTGTTTGTTTTCCCCGCCTCCCTTGTTTCCCCGTTGTTAACCTTAATTGCTCGCCACCTGTTCTCTATGTCCTTCTAATTTTTTCCCCTTTATTATTCCCTGTGTTTCTCTGTCTATTGTCAGACTGTTGTTATTCATACCAATAGCTCCGATCATCTAGCAGCTCTTTGTACTCACCTTGTCGTGTCTTGTCCTCAGGCTCCAGTGTGTTTAGTTGATTTCTCTGCCCTTGTTCTTACAAGCCTTGAGCTCCTAGTAGCTTCCAGCTGTTCATCCCTCCGGGTCCGGCGGTTATACGTACTTCTGTGAAACGTGACTCATCTGCTACTCATCCTGTCACTGCGAGTGAAACGTGACTCATCTGCTACTTATCCTGTCACTGCGAGTGAAACCTGTGAAACGTGACTCATCTGCTACTCATCCTGTCACTGCGAGTGTACCTGTGAACCGTGACTCTTCTCCTGTTTCGAATAAAGCCTTGAGTTTACCCGCATCTGAATCCAGCCTGCTTTCTCCTGACAGAAATACTTGAAGTGTCCCTTGAGATTATAAATTAATATTTCAATAATTTAACATATATCCACACCCACTTTGGGAAACCCTGTCTTAGAGTAGTAGCAGCAAATAGCAATTATAGCATTTCTGTTCACCATAAGTGTAATGTTTTATTACATTTTTCCACCACACTCGATGCTAATGGTCTTTTCTCTGTAGCTATTGGGGATGGTGACGTTGCCTGAAAAGCGATGGAGGGCTCGACCAGGAGGGGGCGCTGCGAGGAGAGACCCAGCCGTACAGGGCCAGACTGACGAGGATGAGGAGGGTCTTGAAAGCGGGGACTGTGATGATGAAGATGAGTGTACTGGTGTTTCTGGACTCGGGCCGCCCCCGAGACACAAACGTCTGCGCATCTTTGCAGGTCAGTGATAGCACCCACTTGAACTCATTCTTAGTGTAAGTAAGTTTTATTTGGTAAATTATATTGCCCAATCTATGTTAAAGTTCCCCTGACTTCACAGGTTACAGGTAGCTATCTATTATCAGTGACCCTCGTGACCCTATCATTGTCCGAAGGAACAATTAAGATACATGGGAGATGTTTCCTTTGATGCAAAACAAAGCACAAAAGAACCAACAAACCATGTTAGGTGCAAAGAAATGAAACAGAGGCAAAGAATAACAGTATAAGGGCAGGAACAAGGAGTTTGATACTGACTGACAAAGCCGGACCAGCTGAGCAAACACAACAGAGGGAGTTGTCGTCCTGATCATGTTGTTGTGGCAGAGATTTGGGCTCTCAGGATAGCACTGGAAGGGGCAAAGGGTTATACTGAGAATCCCACTTATAAAGCACATGTGGAAGGACAGGATAACGCACATATCAGCACTCAAATTCACACCGAGGAAGTGAAGCGGTGATAAAACGCCCAGCATCAAGCGCTGAGCTCTGAATGCTCTCTGACCTGTAAGCCGGCAGTATTTGTGTGCGCATCCTCCCTTCCTCTTGCAGAAGATTTACTGCTTTAATTATTAAGAATGAAAAGAATGCATATTGGGCATGGAATGAACATTTGGCGATATATCTTTCCTGTCTTGGAATTTTATATCACGCTCCTCTCTCTAGTCGTCTCTCATTCTCTGGTTGTTTGCATGTGTGTGTTAGGGAGGTGGGAGAATGAATCACAGGATTGCTCTGATAGTGTCGTGGACAGCAGGGCAAAACAATGCTAAATGTTAATAATAAAGAGCAACGATATAATCAATCATTCAGGTTAGGACACTTAGAAGGCAGAAGAAAACACTTCTAAAATCTTTTATTGTTTAAGTCAAATGCTGCGCAAACTTGATAGGGTTTTGGTACAAGTTAATATGCCACTTGGTAATATAACTAATACAGTATTGTTAGCCCTGTGTTCATTAGCTACATTTTTGCCAACTTTTTACAGGCAAAAAGATCAGTTGTCAATTGTCAGTAGTTTAGCAATGCACTGCTGACACAAAAGTCACTTTCAATCAAAGCAGCTTTCTGTTGGTCATCTCGGCAACACTGAGACCAACTTGAACCATACAATGGTAAATTTGACTGCACATTTAGAGTTGGTTCACGCAGAACATGTTTTTGCTGCTCTGCTCTGTTTTTTTTTTGTTGCTTTTTTATGCTTTTTCAGCATAAAGGCCTGAGCACGGCATTTTTAAAGACACTTTAAGTAAAATTAATTCAGTTTCAAAACATTTTGTGCATAATGTTAAATAAAGATTATTAGTCAAATAATTTGTTTATGTCTATTAATGTAGTTACCTAATGTTAACAAATGGAACCTTATTGTAAAGTGCTACCATATTACATTTTGTCACTCAGTTTCATGTTTGATTTCTGTTCAATATTTGACCAATATTCTTGCTCAAGTTTTGTTTTAGCGTAGACCTTTAGGCCTCTGCAGAAACAGGTACACCAATAACAGCAGATAGGCAGAAAGCCTCTGATAACCCAGTAAAACACGCTTCGGCCCTGCTGTCTTTTCATCCCATTTTGGTCGTTCGGGGAGGGGTCAGGAAGCCAGAATGCTGAAAGGTCATCCAAAGGCAGATTTCCTAATGGAAGTCCTGTCTGTGCCTGCTATACTGAGATGGACGATGTAGATCTGGTTTCTTAAAGCTCTGCGAAAGAGAGACAGCTTTTGCGCTGCACAGGGGCCTGGGAAGTGTGACGGACAGAACAACAACTAGGTGCAGACAGGCTGAACCTTGGGCCCAGACCCCTCCTTAAATCAAAGCTGTCAGCTGGACAGTAATTTCGTGGATGTTCTGAATGATCTGGATTGATTGATAAATCATCATTCACTCTCGGCACAGATTCCTTACCCCCCAGGACTGTCCCCAACCCCCATACGGACCCCCGCATTCCAGCCCAGCAGAGCTATTCCAGGACACGGGCCGTGTGTGTGTCCTGTGCACACACCCCGAGATACACACAGCAGGCGCTGAGGTCGTGTCATCTGCCTCACCACACTTACTTTAATGTCAGCCGCCCGCTTTGGACAAGATTACGTGAGCGGCGGTGCAGTCCAGCGCTAATCAAACATGCTGTTATCACATATTCAATAATGCGTCATGAGAAAGGGTTAGTATGAGATACTTCAGTTGTTTAAACTGAAATAGTGATGTCAGTATTTAACTGTTTGTAAAATAATTGTATACATCACAATAAGTGTATAACAATAAGTGTCCTCCGTGGTCAGTGCCTGGTAGTTTGGCGGATCATGTGATCGCAATCTGGTTTCATGGTAGTGTACATGATTTTAAACATATATTTTTTAAGAAGTTCTGTTTATTTCTTTGTGTGCAATAGACTGATTTTAATCAGTTCCAAGTGTGATATATATTTTATGCAACAGTTCTATAAACAAGACATTAATAATGAGTAACTGGCCAGTTATTAAGTTTATTTTTTCACTGCCAACATAAATACTTGCAAAAGCGGGATCGAGTGTTTTCAGAGATCAACTCAGAGACTGAAACGCCACGAACACAAACAATCAGAGTGATACAAAGTGAAGCAGCTCAATACTTCACAATATGGTTCAGTTTGTTAACATTAGTTCATGCAGCTGGTATTATAAACCTACAATAAACAGAGATTTTTTATAGCATTTTATTTATCTTGGTTGGTGTTCCTTTCTACACACATGGTAGAACATTTTAACCCTTTAAAGTTGTGTATAATTACATTAATGTACTATATTTTTACATGAATGTATTATAAACAAATATAAAATAATCTGCAATAAGCAATAAGCAACAATAAGCAACATATCAATAGTATATTTATAAATTTGCATTAATCTAGTTGAATAATAAATTATGAAAAAAAATTATAATAAATAATAAAGCAATTCTTTAAAATTGATGTATTAAAAACAATAATATTCTAATTATATATATATAATATATTGAATGATTGAATATACTGTATGATACTATTATTATATAGAACAATTTATATATTATAATTTTATATATATTATAAAACATTGATCATAATTAATGAAAAAAGAAAAGAAAAGAAAAGAAAAGTAATATCAGCAGTCTACAGTTGGTTATTGGCCAATCAGATGAGAGGAATGGATTTAATATTTTATTTATAAAGTTGTTTTAAATGAGTGGAATTGAAAAAATAAATTAAAATTCATTAAAAAATTATCAAAATTAAAGTAATAATTAAACATTATTCAATTTGATTCATATTGTATAATATAATACTAAATATTATTATCATTTAAAAAAAATGTTATGCAAATTGTTCATAATTAGTTCATAATAACAAATATACTAATGTTTACTAATGTTTAATGTTGAACTTTATTGTAAAGTGAAAAAAAACATGAAAATTTAAATCAGCACCCTCGAAAAGGTGCTTGGAAAATCAAATCAGAGAAATGGTTTTCATATTTGATGCATAAAATTGTATTCGATGAGTGGAATTAAAAACTGGCGTGTGTAGTGGTAAGTGTTTGAGAGAGATACCAGACACAGATCTCCTCTCTAAGTCTCATCACTCTAGTTAGGACAGCACGCCTGCACTAAGCCAAACCATAAACCTAGTTATCATCACTGCCCTTCATTCTTTATGAGCTTCCACCCCTTTCAATCACACTTTCTCATCTTTTTCTCCTTCGAGACCCTGAATGATCACCCCATTTTGTGTCTCCAAACAAAGTATCTTATTCAGCCTATCTGTTGCAAGTGCTTAGCTGCTTTCCTGACATTTCCCACCCTCTCTGCGCTCCTTGGTTCGCTTTTTACTTTATCGAGGAGGAGCCCGGGAGGAGCTGATGAATTTAGCTATCACCGAAACACAAAACCCCTGGAGTCTGGGATTTTTGAGAGGACCGGTCGCAGTGTGCTGGGCTCCACAACCTTGACCACTCTGCTGCACAGCATGGGCCCTGTCAAAAGAGCTCTTGTTATTTTCCAGGGGTCAGCAGACATTTGGTCACTGTAAGTGCTGAGGAGCATTTTTTCTTTGAAGCTCTTTGGCCCTTTATCAGCAGGCGAGGGTTAACAAAATACAATGTGGAAATATGCCTGTAATGTGAAACATGTAGCTCGCTGTGAGAGCCTGGGCAGGGCTCGAGTCTCAGGCCTGCAACAGATTTGCTTAAGATATATAGAGAGTTAGAGAAATGGAGAGGAGAGCAAATTTTGTGGTAGATGGTGTGAATTTGTGAGACGACAATACAGGCGAATTCGAACACAAGTCCACTTTTCTTGCAGCATAAAAAAAAAAGTTTCATCCTTCCTCTGATGTTGAGGTTGGAATGCTAACAGGCTCCATATGTCACCTCTGACCTCTAGCACCTGATAGGTGAGGAGCAAAGCACACGTTTTCCATTAAAGCACAGGGATTCTGCAGCCGCTGTGTGCCACAGCCGTAAAGAATATGAGGCCGGCCTGCCTAGAGTAGGTAGCATGCACAGTCAATCTGTGTGTTTATGTGAGGAGGTATACGCATGAGAGTGGGTTAAATTAGCTCTGCTTTGAGGACAAAATCTATCCCTAGAAACTAGTTAAATATGACAGTATCTCCCTTATGTGGAAACACTTTAAAAATGATTAAGAAAAAAACGAAATCAGTGTTTTTGGGAACACTTTACAGTGAGGTTCAATTAGTTAATGGGAGTTAGGTAGTCTATACTAATAATGAACAACTTTTTTTGTCCACCAAAGCATTTTCAGCCAGCTGAAAACGCCAGCTCTCAGCTGAAAATGCCTAGCTGTGATGTTAGTTAACCCCTTGACTGTCACTTACGTTTTTGAAGATAGACTTGAATGTGCATGATACAAACCTAAATTTTTATAATTCATGACTGAAAACATTTTGTAACATGATTTTGATGTGCCATTTACATGGTAATGCAATGTCTGATTTTAAAATGGGTTTTTAAGGATGAATTTTCCAACGATATATAGTTTGTCAAGATTAGATTAGATTTGATTGTAATATAATATAGTCAACGTAGGCGTCCCGTATTCGGGACGGGGTGACAGTTAACAGGTTAATGTTAATTTCAACATTTACTAATACATTATTGAAATCAATATTTTGCTTGTTATTATTTAATGAAATTTAATCCATTAATGTTAACTCATGGGACTTTATTGTAAAATGTTACTGTTATTTTTCATTATTTCATGTATTTCAGCTGTTTTTTAACTAATGTTAAGTGAGCCATCTTTAACGTGTAACCAAATTAACATTAATCTGATGGAATTTACATGATTAAATTACTTTTTTAAAGTAGTAAAGTATCATTATTTATTTATTTGTTTGTTTGATTTTTAGGGTAGAGTTTGAGTTTGAGTTAGTCTGCAATATTTCTGTTTAGGTTTATATAAGAACAACAGAAGTCTCATTTAGATAAACTGTGAGCGTGTGAATGTGCGTGTGTTCCTGTTGTGTGGGAGTTTGTATGCAGGTATGAGAATGCATGTCATGTTTGTGTATGTAAGGGCAAATTTAGTGGTTTTTGGAATGCAGATGTTTGCCCACAGTGGCGCAGGTGCTCGGAGCTATAGACAACACAGATGTCTGCTCAGTGTAATGTGGAAATCAACTTGAAGCACACCTGGAAATGAACAGGGCAAAATGTTCGGGAAATGAGCAAGAGTAAAGTCATTGCTCAGTTATATTTTAGCTTTAAATCGAAGCAATAACACAGAGAATGGTTCTTAAATTTACTTGTTGGTACATCGTAATGAAATATGATAACTTTTTATTTTTGTCATTAATTTCCTAAGATAATTAGTCTTTGTTCAGCCCTGTAGAGAATTATGCTTATGCACAGAATGGACCGAAAAAAACATGTACTGTACCAATTAAAAAGTATAAGATGTGTTTTAAAAGTCTCTTCTGCTCACTAAGGCTGCATTTATCTGATCAAATAAAGTAAAAAACGCAATTCTGTGAAATATTATTACAATTTAATATATAATGTAATTGTATTAAATATTTTAAAATGTAATTTATTCCTGTGAAGGCAAAGCTGATTTTTTTGTATCATTACTCTTCAGAGTCTTCAGGGTCACACGATCCCTCATAAATCATTCTAATATGATGATTTACTGCTCAAACATTATATAATCAATATTGAATAGAACGTTCAAAAGAACAGCATTTCACATATGAAATATCTTTCAATTATTACAAATGTTTATAAATAAATGTCAGCGTTCTTTTGCCATCCCAAACTCTTCAGTGATAGACAAACATGGTGGTTTTTTATGGATAATATATGTTTTCTAGCATTTGTTTTGCATTAAGTATAGATTTCGAAACGATTATTCATTTATAAATCTATTGATTATTATTTTTGTTTACTCCAAAATTTTAAATCTGTCATCATTTCTCGCCCTGATGACATTGCCCACACAAATGGGCTTTTCCTTCAGTAGAACACAGTAAGAGAAATTATGAAGAATGTTCCAGGAGAACGAATGGGCGCTGAAGCGATTAAACTTCAAAATGAATTCAAGGATGTGAAGTTTTCTCTCCTAACAACAGAAAATTGTCAAATCTCAGCACTTATGACCTGCAGAGCTAGATCCAATGCCGTTTGCAAAACTAGATGAGATGAGAAAAGTGAGATCATTAAATGGAAAAAGAGTGCAGATGGTGTTTTTTTCCTCCTTGAGAAAGGAGCAATGGCAGCATCGCATCTGCAAATAATCCTGATCACAGAGAGGGGAAGTTTGTCTTGAGAAACAGCCCAGTGGATCTGGCTCCTTCTACAAGGGGTCCTTATTTCTTCCTCTGTATATAAACAACAATCCCTCCCCACACACACACATACTCAACCGTATGCACTTAACAGATAGCCACATACACAGAGAAATAATGATACCTAACCAACGTTTGTGTAAACAGTGCCTGGCTTGATATGCACAAGAGCTGGATGGATTACATCTACAGTCATTCCCATTGTGGAAGGGTTAACATGGTGGCTGGGAGTTTATGGCGTCTCACCAAACACTGTTGTATGCGGTACACTGGCTTCAAAGACTGACAAAGGTAATGTTGTCACATTAAAGCAGGAAGCTCAGCAGTTGTGTTTTTATAACAAAAAAATTATAAACCAATTAGATTCAAATTTCACAAAGAGTACACCTTTTTCCTCTGTCCAATACATTTTTGTGCCTGAGAGTTTCCAATAGAAAGTGTTTGTTTGTGTAAGCGTTTTATTTACATTAGCTAGAGTTTTTGACGTCCAGACTTGATTCCAGACATCTTCCTGCGTCATGTCTGTCAGCCACCACATCGTCTGGAAACACAAACTGTCTCACCTGCTGTGGGTCATCCGTAAACCAGGAGGCACAGAAAGATCCATGAGGATACATTTGAGGTTAATAGGGATTTACTTAGTGACAGTTATTTATGGAAAATTGTTACAAAATATCACCACAGTAATCATAGTTTCTACCAAAATATCATAATCACTGGCAAAAATGGCAATAATTTACTCCATATGTGTTTATATATATATATATATATATATATATATATATATATATATATATTAACAACATATAAAACATTTTGTATTTCTGTTACTTTTCTGGCCTGAAAAGTAAGATACGGAGAACCCAAGTGTAGTTTTATTCAGAATGATAATGGTCTATAAACAAACTATGAACTTAATCTAAGAGATGAAACCAAACATGGACTATGAGCTCTGAGCTTGGCAATAAACAGTGACCTGACACGTGGATACAGAAAAGCAAAACATACTTCAGTACATGACATGGCAAACATGAGGGCTTAAGACTCCAGGGAACGCATGACAAAAACCAGCCATGACAGAAGAAGATAACAAGACAATGATGGTGAACCAGTGAGAAGACAGAACAGATGACAAGATAATAAGACAATGAACCAGTGAGAACATGACCCAGGAAACAAACAGGATAGAGATCATATGAAACGAAACCATGAATAAGACCGATGATGAGGAATTTCAAAATAAAAGACATTACTAAACTTATCATTCCCAATGCTTCATGGGCTGTTTATCAGATTTCCAAATTTTCCAAATTGTTTGTGAGTTTGTAACGTTATGATATTCATCTCAGAGATGGTTGGTTTGGTTACTGAATTTTTTTCAATCTCTATGGAAGAAATGAATGGGCAAAATACTTCCGGAACCAAGACTAACAAAAGTGGACAGTGACTATTGCACTTGCACATCAATTTCTAAACTTTGCGGTATGAGCATGAATGATAACTTAATTCATGTGATTTGTTGAGGAGATGTGTGCTAGCAAACATCAAGCAATGCCCTAGCAACCACATCCTGGCAACCATGCACAACACAGTAGCATTGTGACACTACACACAAACACGACTTGCATTTTCTTGGTATTACCCATCACTGTGAACAAAATTAAATAACAGACCGACTCACGGTTGGAGTAATCTCCCATATCCCATTTTTGTAAAGACCTGCCATCCACATTCCCCATTTGTGAGGGTGTAGTTTCTACTGGTCCATCTTTTACTCTCAGTCAGCATGTTTGCATCCTCTCTGGCACTAACGGTAGCTGAAGCATTAACAAGACTTTCTGAGTGAGATCATGAATGCCATCAGCTCATCAGCTCATTGAAATGGCCTTTGCAGCATAAGGCCTTCACCATCCCACAGGAAATCATATTCCCACTGTGGTAAGATCTGTTTCGGAATCTCGTTTACCCCTCTTTGTTTTGTGTGTGTCCATTTCTTTCTGTGTCTAATTTGAACTTTAGAGCTAAAAATACATTAGAGTAGATGTAATTATGTGCATATTTAGTGAGATGAGCACTGTAGCTGACACCAGTGGCCTCTCTCACACTGGGTTGTGCTAATTAATATGTGTTGACTTGAATTTGCCCCACAATGGCACCCATTGAAGAGTAGATGGGGAATGCTGACATGGGGTTAGGACGACTCACAAAGAAAAAGAATCAGTTATCTTCAAACGCACATTCTTATACTGTGTTAGTCTGTTCTTGCTAAAGAGTTTTTCCTACTTTACATCCCAAATATCCCCCTTTTGACTTATATTTTGACTTATAACATTGCCTTATATTGATAAAATACTTTTCAATGCAAACTAAGATTTTATGCTTACCAAGGCATTAATTTGATCAAAAATACAGTAAAAAACGTAATATTGTTAAACATCTTTAAATAACTGTTTTCTATTTTAATTAATTTTAAAATGTAATTTATTAACATTTTTTTCAGGATTCTGTTCAAAGTAACAGCATTTATCTGAAATAGAAAACATTTGTAAAATTATAAATTAAAATGATATATAAAATTATATACTGTCTCTTTTAATCAATTTAATGCATCTGAAAAAAAAATCGTGCTGAATAAAAGTTTTTTTTTTTTTTTTGAATGGTAGTGTAAAAGAAGTTATCGAGAAAATCTACATATACCAATTGTGATTATGTATTGTCTTACATGTAAGTCACAAATCCCTTTTTTAATGATATCCCAAGCATATCTCAAGCAAAAGAATCACTGTAAACAACATAACAGCCTTGCTGTTGCTCAGTGTGCAGTACTGGTGTCTCTGTTGTATCTGTATCTGTATCTTGTATGTGCATTAGCAGTGTCTCAGAGTTCTGTAACTGTGTCTTGGCTAGTTTTTCTTGCCTGCTGGCTGCCTGCTGGAGTGGGCCTGTGGTCAGGTGATGGGTGTGGAGACATACGTCCACATTCCTTCCTCTGTCCTCACCAGAACCAGCAGCAGCATCAGCACGAGACACTGTGCTGTATATGGGAGCATAGAGTGTGTTTACATAGGGTCTTACGTGTGTTGCGATCTTGTGTTGTATATATAGAGGTGTGGAAGCTGAAATACCATATTTTATATATGATATGGTATATAAAATGTAACTTATTCCTGTGATCTAAAGCTGAATTTTTAGCATCCTTACTCCTGTCTTCAGTGTCACATGATCCTATTTGATTTTGATTCCACATGATTCCTGCTCAAGAAACATTTCTTATTATTATCAATGCTGAAAAGAGTTGAGCTGTTTAATATATATATATATATATATATATATATATATATATATATTTTTTTTTTTTTTTTTTTTTTTTTTTTTTTTTTCTGTAAACTGGAATTTTTTTTAGGATTCTTTGATGAATAGGAAGTTCAAAAGAACAAAATTTATTTGATATATATATATATATATAAAAATATAAATATTTTGTAACATTGATTGAATCTTTTGTTACTTTTGATCAATTTAATGTACAAAATAGTTTTTTTTTGTGCTAGCAAACTCCTAACAGTTAACAAAATTAACAATTAACAACATTAGCAGTCTCTTTCTTCTAGAAAAATGGATCCAAAACATTAATGACTCTTTTTGCACATATTAAATGTTGTCCAATGAAATGCTCTTTAGAATGAGATGCCCCTCTTCCTAATACTACCTGCAACTGATTAGCAAATATCAAATCACTCTCATAATGCAGAGGAAATAAAGAAAGTCAAATACCCCAAATCATGTGACTTATTGAAGAAAGATATGAAATTACTCACCAAGTACCCTAGAAACAAACCAAAACACCTTGGCAACTGCTTAACAAGTCCATAGCAACTTTCAGCAGCTAGCAAACAATTACTCAAAAACATCCTGCCAACCAGCTACAACATATTAGCATCATTACTCTGGTGGACACAGTCACATTTTCTTCATTAAATGTAATAAATTTAGATTTCAAGACTTAGAGCTCATTTGTTACTAAAGTGTACACATATAAGCTCAGCCATTATAGAATCATGGTTCTGATGAATTAAAAAAGGTGAAATACTCACAAAAAGAAAACAAGCCTCTCATCAGTCTGGCCTATGTTAACAGTGTATACAGCCTCCATGCAGGACATTCATCAAAATCTAAAAGCTCTTTAGAGAGATTCAAAAAGATTTGAAATGCAGTTCATCAGACAGCACAGGATCTCTGCCAACTTCCAGACAGACCTCCACCTGGACATACAGTTGCCCTGTTTATTCTGGAGCTCCCGTCCGCCTTACAGGTGTTCTTCAGGACTAGATAAGTAGACGGAATGTCAGTCTTCAAACACAGGTGCTCCTTATGAAAGTGGCTAGTGCTGCTGTACATTGCTGCTACATTTGTGGAGCCAGGCTTATGAAAACAGACAGAACGACAAAAATGTGAACGAGCATTCCTTTAGCATACATCTCCTTTAGATATCAGATATGGTGCAGCCATCTGATTATTAATCTTTCCAGATTTTTTTTTAATTTTTTTAAAAAAAATTTTTTACAGTTTGAGTATCATATTTAAAGCTTTTTTATTATAAATGACAAAATATCATTAGACTGTGCTACTGACTTGACTTTTATGGGCGATTGTGGAAATTTAGATGAGCTGCCTGGAACCAATAAAGCATGTTTTGTGCTGTGCAGGTGTCAAATGGGACATTTTCATTTCCAAATGTTTCATATTCAATTTCCCTTTCCCGACAGACATTAAGATACAAAACAAACAGAGTCTTATTGCCCAACCCAAAGTATTGCTCTAGGGTTACATTTGATGGGCATAAAAGTGATTTTATTGCAAAATATACAATAAGTCAATAAGCTGTTTCTTTAATAATGCTTTGATAAGGCAAGGACAAAAGTGACTGTATAAACTAAGACATATATATGTTACAAAAGATTTCTGTTTAAAAAAAAATGCTATTCTTTGGAACTTTCTTTTCATCAAAGAATCCTGACACACACAAATGTATTAAGCAGCCCAGCTTTTTTCAACATTGATAATAATAAGAAAAGTTTTTAAAGCACCAAACCAGCAAATTAGAATGATTTCTGAAGGATCATGTGACACTGAAGACTGGAGCAACGATGTGCTGAAAAAATTCACCTTTACATCACAGGAATAAATATTACCATTGAAACTGTTAGTAGAATTTTTGAATAATTTTACTGTAATTTTACAGTTTTATCAAACAAATGCAGCCTTAGTGAGCAAAAGACTTATTTCAAAAGCATTAAAAAAACAACCCCAAACTTTGACTGGTAGTATAAATGGCAAAGCCAATAAACATAAACTAAAATCCAAAACACTCTCATTTTAATGCCAAATGTTTTATTATTATTATTATTATTATTATTAATATAAGCCTAAACTGTTAAAATCTCTAACCTGAATATGAGCTATAATAATTGGAAGCACCCTAATAAGAATTCTCCACACACTACATGTAGCATAGATTTGTTTGTCATTTAGAAGTTTGGAAGAACAAAGATAGTCCTCTTGAGTTTAGATAAGCAAAATATATAGTTTGAGGCACTTAAACACCCTCATCACCTTTTTTAAACCCTAAGAGCTTATAAATCTTCTTTAACCAGGTCTTAAAACAAACTAGTCTTCTAAAGAAGTCGGGCTGCAGTAAACATTTAAAATGTGTCTGTGTCCCTGTTTGCCATGCCTGTGATGTACTGCACTGTGGGCATTGAGACGGTCCAAGCCCGCCATTACCAATCAATGGCTGACTATTGACCTCTGACCCTCGTTGTAACTGGAGCTCGTAACTCTGTGATAAACCCAGTCAGAGTTCCACTTGCATGGTGGAGACCCCTGGAGACTGATACTGCTCAAAACGTATAGCCTTTGCAAGCCTTTGTGCTATTGGTCCGATTATGTCATGCTCATTCATTGTTGGTTGGATTGTCTGTTTTCTATATTTAGCATGCCAGTCTCCACACATCATCACACTAATTACCAATTTATGGATATCAGATCCAAAACAAGAGTCAACCAAACCCTCAACCATTCTGTGGATGCCGTCATTCACATCATTATTCACAAGTGTCCACGGCTCATTATAACAGGATATTATTAGTCACATTGTGGAGTTGGATTATACATGGTTTGCACTCTGTATCATTTCCACACCCTCCAGTCTTTTTATTTTTATGAACATTTCAGGTTTTGCTTAGTGACTCACACCTCTCTGTACTTGCATGGCAAACAATAACGTAACACACACACACACACACACGTTCCTCATTTTCCTGCCTATACACATGAACACATCTCATCTGATTTAGGGTGCAGTGTATATAAAAGCTGTATTGAATTACACCTCAGCTTTAATTGGACTAGTGGTACAGTGTGCCGCTGTCACAATGAAAAATCGGCCTTTCAGGGCCCGTGGAATGTCTAACTGCTGGCTTGTCAGTGGACGGAGGGAAAGAAGTTGTTAATTGTTCTCTGGCATGCGCTCAAGCTCTGTCGTAATTGCACAGAAATCTCAAGGAGGTTTCAGTGCCGAGGCTTTATTTATTTACCTCCTTCCTCTGTTTTAAAGTCAACTGTGCTGAACTGGGCCCCTGGGCATCCAGAAGACCCCCTGAGAGAAGGCCTCCATCTCTTTTCCTGCCCTCGTCCTGGTTCTCACTGGCTGGCATGCTGAGTTCAGGGCATGGAATTAAGTCGCATGCCTTCCTGTTGATCCCAGGACTACGCAACCGCTGGCCCAAATGGTGGACTTCCTCCCTGTTGGGTTAAAATTCCCCCCTTAACAAAGAAGGAAATGTGAAGACGCTGGTGTATAGAGGGTGTTAAAAATAGCATCTGATCTTGGAGATTAAATAAATTTTTCCTGTCAATTTAATTGAAGATGCAGAGAATAGTAACATATGGACAGAACATGGTGTCTGTAATTAAAAAATCTCCCTCTGTTGAGTAAACTGATTTCTACAGACCCTCAACGTGCCTTCCACCACTGTTGAGGTAATAACAATGTGACTAACACAGATTGCATTTGTTATGTTCGGTTATTGTGTGTACATCTGGATAAAAATGGGATAAAAACACTTGTCTCATCCTGGAGTTCAGACAATTAAATTAGCTCAAAAGAATTCAGATTTCAATTTAGATTCTATTACAGAAAAAAATATTAAAATTGATATATGAAAAATGCAACATATTTAAAAATATTTGAAGGAAGTGTAGGGGCAATTTAGAATAAGATTTAGAACATGTTTTATGCATTTTTTGTTTTAGGTATGAAATTAGTTTTTTTGTAAATCACTTTTTAAAAGCTGATATATAAATAAATCTTTACTTCTTTCCAGTTGTCTAAATGAACAGTTTTTCAGCATGATTTGAGTGAAAAGCTGAACTGAATAATGAATGTGAGAGTGAGGATGTCTCTATTTGCTTCGACCCCTTTTTCTTTAATTACAGTAGCACTCAAGTTGGCATGAACTTCATGAGTTTGTGTAAAACCTGATGGTCTCCCTCATGATTTAAAAATTATCCAAAGAACATGTTTAGCACCTTGAGAAAATCCAAACATTTGTACAGTCATCCATTTCACAAATGTACTTATTTGATTAATGACCTTGATGTCTTTTTCTGTTCTTTTTATGTCTTTCTTACATTTAAAAGTTTGGTAACACAAAAAAGTTTTCCCTGAACCAACTCTTAATTTGCTGCTTATTAATAGTTAGGAAGGTAGTTGTTAAGTTTAGGTATGGGGTTGATTAAAGGATCTAAAATATGGTCTTGCAGAATAAAGCATTAATTTGTGCTTTATGAGTACTAATTAACAGCCAATATGCGAGTGATATGTATGCTAAGCAACTAATTAAAAGCGAGAATTTGTCCTTAAAATAAAGTGTTACCAAAAGTTTTCATAATTGTTAATTTTGTGGTTTCGTGTGTTTCGTGTTTTATCTGTTTATTAACTGTATGGTTTAGTTATGTCAGATTGGAAACAGGAATTTAAGGTATGTGCTACATAAGGCAGAGGATATACATGTGATAGCTTATCTGTGTCTTGAACGAATACGATTCTCATCAGCTTAGATGGACACTTCACAGGGGACACATAGCTGGCGTGCCTCTCCATACTTGACTTTATTACTGATATCCGCTTTCCTTTCCCATCATTTTCACCTCATAGTTCTGTCTCCCCCATGGCTGACATCCTAGGCAATACACCTCATCTGTAGATGCTGAGATAAATGAAAATATGTTTTAGTTTCTTTTAGTGAAGAAAAAAAAAAAGATTGTTAAATGGTGTTAAGGTGGAATGCTGCCATATTCCTCACTTACTCCAGTAAGACAACAGCATAACAAAAATAATGACTAGTTATTAGACAATGAAAGTAGGTTTTTTTCCAGACTGAGAAAGCACACATAAATCGCCAAGATGACTGGAAATGTTCAAGCTATAATCCTGGGTTAGAAACACCTTCAAAGAGCAGATACACATAAATTCCATATCATAAATTTCACAAAGATACCTACTGAACATTTTAATGACATAAAGCAGTTGAGTAAACTGTAATTTTCTTTGAGAAAACAAATTTTAAATAGCAGAAAAGTGAATTGTAAAGAATTTAATGATTGTTGCAGTAGTTGTAAGCTGAATGTGTTTGATTCACTAAAAAGAACCAACTCATTAGAGTCATTCAGTCTGGATTCAGGTTACACTAATTGTGCTGCATTTGTTTGATTCACTCTAAAGAAACTGACACATTACAGTCAGGAATCAGATTACACTGATTGGGCGGAATGTGTTTGATTCACTAAAAAAGAACCATGTCAGAATCATCTGTTCAGGAATCATGCTACATTTGGTTAAATAGATTCTGTTTGATTTATTCAAAAGAACCGACTCTTTAAAGTCATTTGTTCAGGATTTAGACTACACTAGTTGCACTGTATGTGTTTACTTGTATCATTAGACTCATTAGAATCATTCATTCAGAACTAGGACTACACATATTTGAATGTGGAATATTGGAAAATGTTTGATTCACTAAAACTACTCTGAGTGAGACAACACTAGTTGCACTGTGCATGTTTGCTTTACTAGAAAGAATCATTAGATTCATTAGAATCATTCATTCAGGACTTGGACTACAATGTTTTTAATGTGGGAAAATTGGACAGTATTTTATTCACTAAAACGACTCTGAGTGAGACTACACTAGTTGCACTATGCTTGTTTGCTTTACTAGAAAGAATCATTAGATTCATTAGAATCATTCATTCAGGACTTGTACTACAATGTTTTTAATGTGGGAAAATTGCACAGTATTTTATTCACTAAAACGACTCTGAGTGAGACTACACTAGTTGCACTATGCTTGTTTGCTTTACTAGAAAGAATCATTAGATTCATTAGAATCATTCATTCAGGACTTGGACTACAATGATTTGAATGTGGGAAAATTGGACAGTATTTGATTCACTAAAACGACCCTGAGTGAGACTACACTAGTTGCACTACGCTTGTTTGCTTTACTAGAAAGAATCATTAGACTCATTAGAATCATTTATTCAGGACTTGGACTACATTGATTGTTCGCAATGTGTTTGATTCACTTAAAAGAACAGACTCATTAGAGTCATTCTTTCAATATTCTATTCAATATTTTTCCTCTGAAGCCATATGATAGACTTATTTAACAGTTCTGCAGGTCTATCAATAAAAATGTTCTCTCCCTCTCTTTTTCTTTTCAGATTTGGCAGATAACTTGGCAATTGATGACTTAACACTTCATGAGTTGCTCCTGACTCCCAGATTGGCCTCAGACTCCCAAGGCGGAGCATCCGTACCTGGAGCGGCACAGGCGGCATATGTTCCTAGTGCAACCTTTATTTTTACCATCATCATAATTTTGGGTCTTCAGTGATCACGCCTGAAACTCTAATGATGCCCATGTGTACATATAGCTCCATGATTTTGGCCAAGGACAAGAACCTTTCCTCTTCTCAGTCTCAAGTCTTACTATATAAACCTGTTCTTTTCTATATTTTGTGTGGACCTGAGGATCAATTTCATCTAAATGCTCAGACTATGAACTCATTCTTCTACAGCATGAAGAGCATTACTTATACATAGAAGAATCATGTTCTTTTCCTCCAAACTCGTATGCCACACAACAGCCATGTGTTTTACATTGAACATCGCCTCCCCTCTGCTATACACATGCAGTTTTACACAAAGGCCAAAGCCTTCTGGAGGAAAAGGAGCTAAATCGCTTTTGAAAATACAAAGAGGCTCAGCTTTTGTGAGTGAATGGGCACACTTAAGAAGAAGGAAGCGTGACTGACAGAGTCTGAAAACACATACGATCGCTGTCTCATACATACACTGCAGTGAGCTTCTCCTCTGCTGCTCATTTCCTGTGCAGTAAATGACCCTTGGAGTGGAGGACATCAAGGCATCGGCATGTCGTTGTGAAACCCTCTCCTTACAGGGTGACACAGCTGTTCTTCATTTACAAAAAAAAGCTTTAAAACTGTTTTATTAGAATGCTGACTTTCTCTCTTCAGAAAATGTGGTATTTTATGATTTCGTCGCTCATTATCTCTCTTCCTTTTTCTTTCATTTCCTCTATTCTTGTATTATAATCGTGTGATTAAAGCATTCTCTTAAATGGACACTTCCTGTTTTTCCTCCTTTTCGCAAATCACTGTAGCGTTTGCCTTCAGTGAAAGATGGCTTGATGGATTTGTGCAGCTGTAAAGTTTTCTGTTTCTAGACATCTTCATATACAAAGGGCTAAAGCTGTCATTTCAGGAAAACTAGTGTTTACAATTGGACACTGTTTTCCTTTTATAACCTGATATTTAATTTGTTACTGTTCTTCTTCATCTGTTACATGTGTTTTAAACAAACTGAAAGAAACAGCTTCATTGTGCTAGACATCCCCAAACTGGAATGATACACAGTGTCCTGCAAGTTTTAAGAAGATTACTAATTTTAAATCATACTTTTTTTTCTGTTGTTGTATTATTTCAAAGCACTTAAATTCAAAGTAATTTTGAAGATGAAGAGTGTAATGTATTTATTTATTGTGTCTTTGTGCCTCCTTCCCAGAAAACCATCCAAATCCATTTGAAGATTGACTTCCTCAACGATTGTAAACACTGGGCCTTTTCAGAACTCTTTGTTTGAGTGGTTATGTCAACTTCTGATTCCACCAGAGACTTGAGTACGGATCAAAACTGTCTGTTAGTTCAAAGTGTTTTGGGAATCTGTTTGGGTTTTTGGCAATTCCATTCCACTTGCTCACCAACGGATCCTCTGAAGTGAATGGGTGCCTTCAGAATGAGAATAAGAGTTCAGACAACTGATAGAAGCATCACAATAATACACAAGTAATCCACACAACTCCAGTCCATCAGTTAACATCTTGTGAGTTTGTGAGAAACAAATCCATAATTAAAGCATTTTATTCTGGCTGAAACACAAATTCATAATCAGTTATATCTCTTACCCCAAAAATAAAGTCTATCCCCTGTTGTTGTCGATCATCAAAATCCCCTGACATATTTATTAAGAACTTTTAGACTGTTTTCCCTTATAAACAGTGCTTGATTTGTGTATATTTTTCTCCTGATTCAGGCAGGATGAGTGTTTTTTCTGGAAAGAGCAATATTATGGATAGAGGAGTTGTAGTCAGAAACATGGGTTTGTAATTAAATATGTTTTAATGATGAATTTGTTTCTTACAAACACGCAGCTTTTCTCTTCACAAGACATTAATTGATGGACTAGAGTTGTATGGATTACCTGTGGATTATTTATCAGCTGTTTGGACTCTCATTCTGATGGCACCCATTCAGTCGTCCGGTGAACAAGTGATACAATGCTAAGAAGAAGAAGCAAAGTCATCTACATCTTGGATACCCTGAGGATGAGTACATTTTTATTTTGGGATGTGAACTATTACTTCATAGTGTTAAACTTCTGTAATATTTTTATATTCCCGCCTGTGGACGCTTGGATCAACAGAGGGGGTGCACCGAAATCAAAAGTGAATTATGTGTGTTGATTTTTTTACCAAAAAGGAAACTCCCAGCTATTTTTCTCTAGCATTGATTTCAGAAAATGTTTTGCCTTTCTACTGCATAGACAGACAAATTTTATTAAAAGCCCATTTTGCCAGCTGTGAATTTTCCCTTTAAATACTTAATATCGGCTGATACAATTAAAAAATGCATAAAACATTACACTTAAAATACATTTAAAAAATCAAGTTGCTGAAATTTGATGCTGACACAGGTTTTCTGCAGGGTCGAGTACGTATCACCATGATACATCATTCAACCATGTGTTCCTGTTCTCCTGAAAGATGAGAAGCAAAACAAGTTTTGTTTTGTAGCACACTAAATAATGATTTCTTGCCTTACTCAGACTTTACAGCACTACTAGTCTTTAAGAATGGTATTTTCTTAGTGTTTTACACCAAACATATCATGCCACATATGTTAGTCCCATTTGACTAAGAAATCGTTTTAACACATTGCACACCTCAATCATTATTTTGCTTTTTGCCAGGCTGCAGTTATGCTTTTATATGATTCTTCAGGAGTAACGGGAGCTTTTGTGCCCCTCTCCCCAATAGACCAGTGATACGCAGAGCTCTTGATATGGTCGACTGGTGCACCTTCACTGATCACTGGCCTCTCTGTAGCTCACCTCAGCTCTCATTTATGCATTGAGTATTAAGGGACAGTTGTTTTGGGGCAATGTCTGGATGGTTCAGTTTAACCCCCACTTCCTGATAGCTGTGCCAACAGTTCCAACTGGGACATCCAGACACTTGGTTAATGTTTTGGGGTGGTTTTCTAATTCCTTTAGCACAATTTCTCTGTAATGCTCCTTTGTCTTCATTTTCACAGCTGTCCTTCACATTCACAGCCTAGATATTGATCACTTAAGTCTGGGGTTTTATCCAAAAAATGTGGTGGCTATTTTAATGAGTCACAGGTAAAGGCCAGTTGGGAGGCAATTGTGTCCTGGTTGCAGCGATAGTTTTACAACTTAGAGCTTAAGTTTATTTGAGCTTTCCTTTTATTTCACAGTATTTAAAATAAATAAATTTGAATTTAAGTGTTTACAAATAAAAATATCACAACTTTATTTATTTGAAAAAGATTTGGTTAAAGGTCTTTTGCAATGCAATGCATATTTAAAGAAATATGCTTTATGTAAATTTGTAAGTAATATAAACCCTAGGCTGCAAGGAGGCATAATACATTCAGTCTGAAAAAAAAAAAAAAACATGCAAACTTTAAAAACAAACTATGGCTGAGTGATCGATATACAAAAATCTCAGTTTAATTGAAACAAATAGCTTATTGCCATACAGTATGCATTAAATGACGGATGTGCTTCTGCCAGTAATGGAATGTGTTGAGTGCCGTAATTAAACTTTGAATTGTGTAATACTGTTTATACTGGTACTGATTGCACAGTGGGTGTGCATTCAAGGGCCATTTGGCACATTCGACTACTTGAGCTTGGCTTGAGTTGTTCAATAACCAGAGTGACAGGGGAGGGGGATAAAATGGAGCCCTTCATTCACGCCAGGGTACAGTTACTCAGACCTTACATTAATGGAGAAACTGTCCTGTCTGTACCTGCTCTTCTGGGTAACCCAGTGTACAGAATGTTTGGTGGTCAATACTAAACGTTCAGAATACAAATGCTGTTTATTTGCGACAATAAAATACATGTGTTTTAATTTTAAAAGTTTCCATGTAAATGATAATCAAATAAAATGTTACAGTTGCAGTTGTGGTGTTGTTTTTACAGTGAAATTCTGTTTTTAATGTTACCCACTAGTGCATAAGGTGAGTATCTGTATGCAGTTCTCATTTCAACCAGTCGAGGGGTGTCTTTTCGACATCCAGTGTCTCAGTAGTATCAAAAAATGCATGTTGACCTAATTACAGAAAGTGAAGGCAACTGAAAAGCATATAATTAACTCCACTCATCTCCATTTTGTCTTTATGATCTCCTCTGACTAAAGCTGTCAGACACACCTGTGGTGCCTCACACCTACAGCTGCAAATTAAACTGTATTTAGTCTGTGTTTATTTTCTGTCACCCCTCCCCACCCACCCAAAACACACACACACACACACACACACACACACACAAACACAACAATCCCCCTGGTGTGTTTAACACACTTTATCTCGTCACTAACCTAACCTGACTTCGAGGCTGCTATGCTCTTATTTTCATACTCATGTTTTTCACAGAATCAGTTTCCTGTTGCATCCCTCTGGTCTTTTCTCACCTAAAGCAGTGAAGGGAGGCCGGTTATCAGGCGAGAAAGCAGCAGAGGGGCTGAGAAGGGCTGTTGGTTACACTCTGAATGTTAATGGACGAGTAAGAATGGGCAAACAGGCCCATTGAAATGCGCAGGTTGAATGTTTTCTTCGGGTAATACAGTGGCTATACATAGGATCCCCCATTTTTAGGACCTGGTCCTAACTGGCCTTTTTTTATTTAGAGTGGCAGAGTTAGTCTGACTTACTGTTTTCTACAGAAATTGTTACTAGTTTATTGCTGTTTTTGTGATTCTGTGGGTGAAAATCATCTCCATATTAATGGGTCACCAATGCACTCAAAAAATTGATTTTCATCCATTTTGATAATTAAAACAAGCTAAAACAACACATTTCTTGAATGATTTATCACAAACTCACTGTGCAGAATCAATTTAGGTTTGTAAAATGGAAATGTACTTAATATATGGGCATTCAGAATCCATAAATAGTTTTTGTTGGCCATAGTTAGATGTACAGAAAACCCAGACCAAAACAGATGCATCAAACATTAATTGAAGCATTATATTTATTTTAATCTAATTAAGAATTATTTATCTAATACACTACTAAATTAAAATAGTTTGCCAATTATTTGCCTATATTTGTATGTCAGAAAACCCAATAGACAATAGTTGGTCAAATCAAGAAATGGAAAGAAAAATAATAATAATAATTATGTAATGTAGTAATTTAAAAGTAAATCATTAAAAATATATAGTATTTACTGAAATAATCACATTTAGTGAACTTAATGAATTAAAATGTATATTATATCAGAAATATAATGTAGTTAAAATGTACTTTAAAAGTAAATCATATTTAGTGACTTCATCACATACTTTATTCATAATTTTAAATGTCAATTTAAACACAAATTTAATACACAATTTAAAATCTTTTTTAAGTGTGATTCACTATGGTTTATTTAGAATGTTAAACACTGATTGAAATGCATTTAAAAAATGTACTAACAAAGTTATATTTTATTGTATTTCAGATCAAGCTAAATGTTTAATATCAGGAGTTTTAAGTGTAATCAGTCAGGGATCGAGGAACTGGCAGGAATATGAAACAGATTTGTACAACCTTAACTGCACAACTTTTCATGCAGTAACTTCGAGCTATGGATCTGTCCGTTAATAAGTATTCTGGGAAAAAAGCGCTCTCACCTTTTGTTTTCTATTGAGTTTAACATCAGTTCACTCTCTCATATCCACAATCAACAGACCCCAGAAACCCTCCACAGATTCTCATTGGCCACTGGCTTTCCCAGCTTTGGTCCCACAGTATGAATGGGGTAGGCTGAGGAATGCGGGGACATAATAGTCGGAATGTCAGTTTGCTAAGAGCTCACCCTAGACCATACACACACACATACACACACACAGCCACAACAACACATAGAAACATACACATGCTCCATCACATACAGACATGTCAAAGTGTGCTCTCTGTGCTCATTCACTTCAAGATTAACAATGAACGGAAAACAATTAGCAATGTTAATGAGATTAAGGAAGAAAAAAAAAATGAAGGCCCCATTTCCACATTTAAAGCATTTGAGAGAAGACCAGGCATCATTACTTATACATAGCAATAATATAGAACAATCTGAAACTCTATGACTTTCTCAGCCATAATATAAAGAATAATAATTGCAAATATATGTTTATCTTAAAACAGATTATTTGCATGCATTATACTCAGATAGTAGGGGCCTATATTTGCCACAAAATATCTGTGGTTTAACATCCTTTCCGAAAGAGCTCAAGTCTCAGGACGTTCAAAACAACCACACTTATGCACAGTTCAAAATCACTCTAATTATGACTTGTGTCGTTGTTGGACAGACAGGCAGCTGACCCTAAGGACTGTCATAATTTAAGTGAGATGTTTTGGTTTTGTTGCTCGTCATGGGAGCCAGGCTGAGATTGCACCATGTGAGTGTGTGTGTGTGTGTGTGTGTGTGTGTCAAGAGTCAAGAGGCATTTATTTGTCATTTACATAGTTAACACTGGGGGAAACTGGGCATTGAAATGCTTGTAGTTGCTTGTGTGTGTGTGTGTGTGTGTGCCACACCACAGTCCTTACAGATCTGTGTCACATTTCATGACATGCAGACATATCTGAGGTTAAGTTCTCATCTATGTTTAAAGCCCTTCTTGTGAGCTATCTATCTATCTTAACCATCAATTAAAGTGGCAAAAACTGCTTTGAAATGTCAGTATTTACAGGCAGACTGCAAATGTTAATATTCTCAGTCAATGTAACCTCCTGCGCGCTCCATGCTCCACCCCGTGTGTTTCGCGTGGCCAGCTCTCTTTGTCCGGAACTATTGGCGTGCTCGCGCAGTCCTGAATCTGTAGTGAGATCTCGCCGCGCGCACAAGCGACTCCTCGATCTGCACTCTGCGTCCCGACTGCTCACCAGCGCGACAGGGGAAAAACTTTCTTAAAACTTTTATCGCAATTTTCTCTCTTCTCCTCCTAGAGAGCAAACTGCCTCGCGGATCTCTTAAACCGAAGAAACTGATTTAAGAAGTAGGCTACCTCA
Source organism: Carassius carassius (assembly GCF_963082965.1). Taxonomy (NCBI): domain Eukaryota; kingdom Metazoa; phylum Chordata; class Actinopteri; order Cypriniformes; family Cyprinidae; genus Carassius; species Carassius carassius. The sequence goes on along the minus strand of NC_081787.1, from coordinate 6,207,842 downwards.
CCTTTACAGCACTGAAAGTGTGCGCGTGCATAGAGCTGGACGCAGCGCAGATTTGCTTTTGTTTTTCGTAAAAAAATAAGTGGCTACGAAGAACGTAAAGTCTTGAGTAGGCTACTTTAATGCTTGTTATTGCTTTTGGTCGCTTTTTATTTGTTATACTTGTTTCGCTCGTTATTCTTCAGAGGCCCGGTTTTTATTGCTCAAGACAATCCAGTTCGCGAGATTCGAGCGACTAAAAGAAGTTGAACAGAAGCGCCGCATCCCAATGAGGAAATCAGAAGTACGAATCGAAGAGATTTCGTGACATAACTTTTTTGTTTTCTTTTACTTTGTGCTGTTGCGGCTCGATTGCTCAAGCAGTCCTTGATGAAGAAGATGTTGGTTGTATTCACTGTATGTCTGTCGCTGGTGGTTTTGGCGTCGGCTCAAGCTGACCAGAAGGCAAAGAGCTGCAATGAAGTCAGAACTGCCTACAGTTCAAAAGGTTTCAACGTCAACGATGTCCCCAACAAAGGAGTCCATGGTGAGTTACACTGGTTTTATTAACCCAAACTAGTTTGACACTTGGAAGTCAAAATGTTCTGAAAAAATCTGAACACTATGACTTTAAAAGCAGAAAGTTACGTAGGCTACCTATCTTAAACATAAAAGTGTAGTGTGAATGACATAATTCGGAAAGGTAGGTAGTGCATAAATTGTGTATTTTATCTCTGCCGTATGTATTATTATTATTATTTTTTTTTAACTGTGCTTTTCAGATATTTTTGTTCATTCATCATTTTGGCTTCAAAATGGTTGATTCCATTAATTTTTTAGGTCTTTAAGGTGACTAGCACATTACCAACAATTATTAACTAAAGGGATATTAAAATACTGTCTACACGTCCTTATTTTGTTCCATACTAGTTATTTTCTTCTGTGATGTTATGGAGAAGACAGTCGCCATTCGCTTGCATTGCATTAATAAGATGACTGCAATCCTAATGAATGATGGGACTACAATTCTATCTGACATCGTTTTTAAACTCACAGAAGTAAAAAGTTATAGAAGTTTGGGAAAAAAAATAGTTTGAGTTTTTTTTCCTTAGGATGGAACTGTCCCTTTAAGTCGCTTTCTCCAGAACGTTAGCGCACTTCAGATTGTAAGTAGGCAGTTACTTCATTTTATAAAACGGGATGCAGCTCGTGATTTAATTTAAGTTAAGTGTTCCGTCGTTCCTCCCCTCCGCACCCCCGGATGCTGTCGTTGTTTCAAAGTGCCATACTTTGTCGTTGTAAGCGAGAGTCAGTCATCGGACAGTGATTGACATCAGAAGCGCTAATGCTCATCATGTAAATGCAGTGATTTTATCTGGAGCGGGGATGAGGCGGAGGAGTTTTTAGCTCCACTTCAAGCCTGAACGAGGGGGAGAAACTAGCCTCAGGACACAGTTTGACTATAATCACGGTCTTATTTCCCCGTAAATAAAGGAGAAAGTTTTCCTGCCTCGGACGCCAGTTAGAATAGTTCATCAAGGAGACCTTCTTTTATGTTTCTATGTATTTAAGGCTTTGGATCTACACGAAATTGTGCAAATTCATAAACAAATGCAAAATGCAAAGATATTAAGGAAACTCACTAGATAACTAGCATCTGAAATTGGCATGACATGCTCTTTGCTTTATAAAGTGTTAAGCAATATCTCATGAGCATGAGGCCGCAGGTAATCACAGCCATGCTGATATTCAGTTCAACAGCACGACTACAGTATACTGCAGTATAGCATTTGCAAATACATCATGTACCAAAGCATTTACAATTTGATTATATTCCTGATGATGCCACACACCTCAGATGATGCCAACCTTCATACAACATACAAAGCAACCAAATTTTGCAATAAGTTTGATAGCAACATATAATCATTGCTAATAGTGTGCACCATGTGATTATATGACATTAACTAATGGCTTGATTTTTACCGTATGGACCTCAACTTGAGATAGTCACCACTGATAAGCTTTTACTAAATATAATGTAGAAACTTTAACTTTCTGTAAAGCTGATTTGCATAGAGAAAAGCGCTACACAAATAAACTTGAATTGAATTTTCAGGGGCCTGCAAACAGCATATAAGTATCACAAAATTATGTGCCTATTTTACATTTATTATGGAATCACAAATGTAACCAAAATATAACATGAGCATTTAATTAAATTCTCTAAAAAAAAATTGCAAATGCGGTATCCCTATAAATGTATCAAAAGTGGGTTTTCATAATGAAGCCATAGAATAATAATTTTTGGTTCCTTAAAAAACCTTTCAGCAAACAGTTCTTAAAATGCATTTTTTTTCTGAGTGTGAAAAACATTAATAATCCAAAGAACCTTTTTCCACCATAAAGAACCTTTTGTGCTGTGGAAATGTTCCATAGAATGTTCTACAGGTTCTACATGGAACCTTAGATGCCCATGAGCCTTTATTTTTAGAAGCGGAATATAGAAAAATAAGTAATGGAGAAAAAAAACATAAATCTTAAATATATATCGACTGTTTTATGCTGTGCATCGATACATCATATCATTTGTGATTTGTTTGATTTTAGTGTTTTGTAATCAATCCCTTTTAGACACGTTGTGCTCACATACTCTGATCTAGAACGCAGGGAACACATGGTGATATAAACTAAATATCTGTACTCTTGAAACTTTGTTTAATCAAATTTAAGGACCAGAATGAATTGTTGCATAATATATAGTGTATTCCTGTGATTCTTCTAAGTAATGGGAAACAATTGAGCCTGAGTCTTTCCTGTACTTTACACCAGCCCAACAGGTCCATTGTCTTCCCAGAGGTGTCATCGTGATGCAAACTTTGAGTGTTCCCCAACATGTCTGCATTTCTCATGTTTTATTGTCAAATTTTGTTGTGATGGCTTTAAAGAATGAATTATAAAGGCTCGTTTAGAGGTTTAGTTGCAATGAGCGTGTACCTCTCACAATGTTGCACAATATGTGTCGGGACCCTGCACAAGGCTAACCTTAGTTAGCAATAAAAGACAGAGATAATTGATACAGAGAAAGTGACAAAGTCTGATGTCACCGAGGGGTGGAGGTCCTTAGAAAGCAAAAAAGGAAGCATAAATAGACCTGCTTTGGCTTAACAATGTCTCCTATTGCCAGGGAGAAAATGGTCCACAGGAGAACCTAATAGAACTGGTAGTGGCCCCACGGTTCTGGCTTTCAGAGCTGGCCTTCTTCACCTTGTAGTCGAAACATGTCTTCTTTATTTTTCTGTAGTCCTGAAGCACAATTCCATCCTCATGGTTTGAGCCAGTCCTACACGTAGTACTTATCAGGCAAATAGTCAATATTACATCCCATGCATGATGATTTTTCAGTGTTTCCAGCGACTCATCAGCAAGAAAGGCTGTTTGAACCGGTGGTTTCATTCAAAGACCAGTTCATTTGAATGTTGTCTTGCTTTTGTTATTATCATAAATCTGACGTTTATGGCTTTTGCAGGAATGGCCGATTTCCTGCAGTATCTTTTGCAGTGGAAAGATCAATTTTCTAACTTGAGATCTTAGGGTTAAAGACTTTTTGTACATTATATGGAAGTGAACCTAAAATGAGGGATTCATTTGGTTGCTATCATCATGCATTTCCTATCACAGATTTCTTCCTGTAATGTTATGTCTATTTAAATGTAAGGAATTTTCAGAAAAAGCCTTTTCATAAAATTAATTATCCAAAAAAAACTGCTATCATTTACTCACCTTAATGTTGTTCCAAACCTTTAAATTAAATGTTGAAGGATGTTCTTTTACTTTCACTGTTTTGTCAAAAGTTTTTTTTTAAATATGATCTTTAAATAAAGAAATGCATGCAGGTATGGAATGATCCCTTTAAAGCTGTGCCTCTTACAGCCTCTAGCTATTTTTCCAACAAATGTGCTTAATGAATGATGATGAGTTACTTAAATACTTCACTACAACCCTTGACCCTTGAAGCGAAAATATTTTAAAATCTAATTGTGTCTTTAAGAGATTTAGAGACGCCAAGTAGAAGTGTATGGCACTTTCTTTAGTAAAAGTCATAGTATCATGTTTAAGACCCCTAGCAAATAAGTTTGCAGAGACCACTTACCAATTGATGCTGCCATTTCCACTAAGCTGCTCTCAGGTGGCGGTTGTAATGTGAAATTGGTGTTGGAATCTTTCTGTGTATATCTCTGCTGGATGAGCCTGGTTTTGGAGAGGTTTTGAGAGCAGGGATCTTTTGGTTGAGCAGAGGTGAGATCTTTCTTCATGCTCATAGTGCCTCTCTAGATCCTCTTAGTTTGAGAGGACTGTGGATTATTGCACCTTAGGAAGTGTCATAGGTCTTTTAACCATGAAGTACATAGATCCCTGCTGAGGTCTAAACTGCCCTTATCCTCCAAACCTCAGTTAAACCAAAAGCACCGCCTGGCCTTATAAAAAGCTTCACTGCTTGTGATGGTTTGATTGGCCTAGATGTCGTAAAACACGTGTGTCAAGTGACTCTTGCCCAGTGGCAGGTGGCCCATCTTCAAATGTTTCAGAGGAGGGGTGGTTAATACTGACCAGATTGGTATCTTGCCTTGTCAACAGCTCCTTATAGTGATCCAGCAGATTGCTTTTCCCTGCTCTGGAGAAATCTACTTTGCTTTATGTTGGCGGTTTGCTCTTATGTCATGCATCAGGTATGGACAATGGCAAAGATCAAACAATTTTCCTCCCCCTTTCTCCTGAAAGATTCATCCCACTCTTAATTACTTCAGTACATTGAGACTCCGAAAGGCGATGACATCACCTCGCTGGCCTCTTGATATTGTACAGATCAGATCTGAATTAGACATACTTGATCTTTGGCCTGTAGTTTGGATGCATCAGCATAATAGATTTATCTTTGCAGGCCAGTCTTTTATTACTGTTATTATTATTGCTTGCCTTGTATTTTCACTTTGAGAGGTAATTGAAAGATTGTGTCATTTCTTAGCAGGTCTACACTGAACTTTGCAGGAAGTAGTTCTGCCCTTTTCCCTGTCCCTTGTGTGTCTATAAACTACTTCAGCTACTACTTCTTTTTTCAGCTATTGATAGAATTGGTGAACTCTTAACTCTTGTTTTTTTTGTGTGTGTGTACTGTAACTAGATCCGTAATGGAGTTTTGGGAATGTAGTCAGTGCGTTACAGATAAGATTGTAAATTAGATGTAATTAAGCTGTTTTATTTGGGTAAAACATGTTTCCACTGACAGTCAGATGGGTTGAGAGTCACAAGGAGTTCATCATGCCAGTAAGAAGTTAATTTATGCTGTGTTAATAAGACCTTTGTATGCCACTGTGTCAGATCAGAGCATGCAAGCCCCCTCCCCACCACTCCGGCTAATCAGAGGCTAATCGCTCAAGTGCGATAATGAATGAACAAATCATGTTTGTTGTCACTATTTGCAGCTGTGTTTACCATTATCATGGCAGATGTCACTCATTAAATTATATGTTACTGGAATAATAAAGTGAAAATACTTCAGTATTTTGTGAATTTAGTTTTTATTACACATTAACACCCTTCTAATTCCGTTTTAAAGTAGATGACAGGTAACACGTCCATTAACTATTTCTAATGAGATATTACAATTTTAAACAACTATTCTATGCTAATGTATTGTAAAATGCAATTTATTGCTTTGATGGCAAAGCTGAATCTCTGCATCATTACTCCAGTCTTCAGTGTCACATGATTCTTCAGAAATCATTCCGATATGCAGATTTGCAGCTCAAGAAACATTTCTTATGATCAGTGCTGAAAACAGCTGTGCTGCTTTATATTTTTGTGGAAACTGTAATAATGTTTTCCAGGATTTCAAAAGAATATAATTTATTCAAAATAGAAATATTTACAATAAACAATATTATAAATGTCTTGACTGTCACTTTTGTTGAATTTAATGCATCCTTGTTGAGTATTGTCAAGTATAGTAAGTATTATTATTACTTTTATTATTATTTTAAATCTTACAGACTGAAAGGTATTTTTTCTCTATTAAATGGAAATTCCATTAGTAACCTTTTTTTCAACTACCTTGCTTAAATAGTCTGGTAGTGAAAAATTAATTAAATGTACTAATATCAATATGAGATCATTCAAATTGCTTGCCTAGTATAATAATTCTATGAAAATGATCAAATATTTGTAAAAGTCTTGATTGTCTGTATATGGTCAGATGGCTTTGCAGTTCACGTTTGCCCTGCTGTGGGACAGACTGAAGCGGAGCTGATCTGTGGCTTTGCTCTCAGTGACCTGACCCCTGTGGATAACTGCCTGTAATTGAGTTTGGCTATCAGGAGGAAGTAGTCTTGTGAATGAGAACAGAGCGTTGTTTGGTAATGAGCAGTCAGGAGGAGAACAGAGTAGTGCCATGCGACCGGGCCAACACACTCTCATGGTAATTTGTAACTATTTTAAGTTATGGAAAATTCAAATGAATTTGTACAATCTCATTAGTACATTTTTGTATGATCTGCTTTGCAGATTTAGGAGTGGAACATCATGCTTATGTTTTTTTTTTAAGTCATACTTTCCATATAAATCACATCATGCAAATTCATATGAAATTTCATAAAATACTTCCATAATTATTTCAGAGGTAGTTGCCGTACTGATTCTGGGTTACATCCATGTTCTGTTCAAGATTTTCCTGATCTGTGACTTTTCTCCACAGATTTTAAAATGTGAAAGTCTCTCTTTCTCTGCTTCCTCTCAATTCCCCTCAAAAATGACCCTGAGAGTGACAGCCTGTTGGGGGGTAAGTGCAGTGTGTGGAAACAATGTGATGCTCCTTTTAGTCTGCCCCCTCCTTAGCGCAGTCCACGGGGGGACCACCAAGACCTCCTCAGTGGGTCCTTAGAGACAGGAGCAGCAACAAAGTCTCCGCCGGAGGACCTTCAGCAGAGGATTGACTGACCGTTGAATGAAAGAGAAGGGAGTTTTGACTGACAGAAGAAGAGCGGCAGATAGTGGCAACTTAACATGTTACTAGGAGAAGCTGCCCCCGCATTTGATTGAGCCAAAGCGTGTGAACCGCTCACAGGCAATGTGAGGAACGCTTCGGAAAGTGTCCCGGGGCGGGATTTGTGGGCTCTGACTCACCCTGAGTCATCGGTGCACTCTGAATGGGCAGATGTGCACAGACATGAAGAAAAAAGCCCCACACTTCTTTTGACATTGTTAGTGTAGTTTGTGGTTTTCCCTGAATAAATCTGGCACAGTACAGAGTGATTTCGGATGGGTGCTGTGTAAAATCTGGCCCTGTGTTTGTGGCTTTCCACACTTGAAGGCAGATACAGGCTGCCACTGAAGTTCCTTGTTAACACTTCCCATTTGCATGCTGTTAAATCGACACTCCCTGGGCTCCCAAACTTGGCTGGTGGGTCTGTTCCTGTTCCTTTGCATCCTGCTGGATAGGGACGGCATTGTAGGCAGTGTTTGTATCGAAGCAGCTTTTCTACACTTTTTTTGGGGGGGGGGGGGGGGGGTGGCTCTCTCTCCTTTGGATTTCTACGTAGTCTTGTCCAAGAGTTATCCCTCCGTTCCTTTCATTTGTCCCACTCTTTTCACCTCCCTATCTGCTCTGTGTGTGGGAAGCTTTCCAGATGATTTTTATACCAAACCAGACTGGTACAGCGAAGGCTGGTGTTTGCTCAAACCTTTCCTCCCATGGCTTTGTTATCAGGCATTAGCATGGCCAATATGTGCTGGAGTTGTCGAGCAGATACTGACTAGAGGCTTAAGCTTTGGATACAGTTTTCCACTGGGACATTCCCTTAACCTCATTCCTCTGCAGAACTCCCCATGTGTGTTATTTGAGAGCTGGTGGGTTTTTCTTTAGCTGGTTTCAGTCACATTGGTGTTGTTCCCCCAGCTGTGAGCAGCGCTCCGAGAGCTTCTCCCAAAGGGTGTTCCTCAATCAAATTAATACTTTTATTCTGGAAGTGGACATTGATTTGATCAAAAGTGACCGTAAATACTTGTATTATATTATTATTCAAATAAATGCTGTTCTTTTGAACTTATTCATCAAATAATCATGAAAAAAATACACCATGGCTTCCTCAAAAATATTAACCATCAACTGTTTTCCACATTGATAATTCTTGAGCAGTAGATTAGAAAATCAGAATGATTTCTGAAGGACCATGTGACACTGAAAAATGGAGTAATGATGATGATAAATTCAGCTTTGCCACCAAGAATAAATTACATAAAATATCTTCAAATGAAAAAGTTATCTTACATTGTAAATATTTTTCACAATATAGTCCCCCCCCCCCCCCCCCAAATAAATACAGCCGTGGTGAACAAATAAGACTTCTTTCAAAAACATTAAAAAAAAATTCCTGACCATAAACTTTTAAATGGTTGTAGAAGACATTAAACAAAGCAATATGAATGCCCAGACAAATACATAGTGTTGGTAACACTTTAGAATAAAGTTCCATTCATTAATGTTAGTTAATGCATTGTCATAAACCAATAATGAACCATTTTACAAGCATTTGTTATTTTATGAGCAGTTCATGTTCATTCATAATACATTTACTAATATTCATTTACACAATGTCAGGAATGTATTAGTGCATGTAAAAATATTAATAAATACAGTGAAAGTATTGCATAATCAACTAACAGTGAAAATGCATTAACAAAAGGGACCTCAGTTTTAAAGCATTACGGAAACGTGATGTGATTGTATCGTAACTGCCTTAATGTAAATCACTAATGATAATTTGACTATATTATGTCTGTGGTTTTTCTCCCGCCTCTCACAATCATTTGTGGGCTTTGGGCAGAAGCCCACCACTCTGGGAATGTTCCAGATTTCCTGTAATCCCTGCTAATTACTCGCACGGCCAACATCAAGCCTCCCCCTGATGAGCCTCAGACCAGGACGTTTCAGCCCGCTTGTATGCAGCCAGTTCGATTACCTAATTTCATACACATGTAAAAAAGCCTTTGGAGAGAATGGCGAATTGAGGTGGTGGTGTGTTTGGGCAGACGGGTGAAGGTGGTTAAAGAGATCCCTCGCAGACCTCCATCCCACCTCTGGCTCAAGTGATTTTTTTATTTTCCCCTAGTCTAGTTTGACTGTTCAGTTTGCCACAAGTCACTCAGACAGACCCTGGATAAATGTTTTTGAGGTGGGGCAAAGTCATAGTGATGATTTCACTGAAACAATGGAAGAGCGGCCTGAAAACCTTAAAATGGCCACATTTGATCTCCTTTCATTCTTTGAGAGCAGAAGATCCCCTTGTTGGTTGATTTATTGACATTCCTGTCCATATATAATATTCTTGATGGTCGAGATGTCAATCAAAAGCATAGTAAGTTTATCCTGGTGAAGGTTTACTCCTGCTACAGTCACTTATTGCCACCGCTATTCCCACCAACTTCACGGCTATCCAGTTTCCTAAGCCCAACAGGTATATCAGAATCATTGTTGCAGTGTTGTAGCTTTGAGGACTTGAAATATGATCTTTGGCCTGACCTCATCCTGGCCGTGGGCCCTCTTTTTCTCTGTCTTTCACCATCCCCTCTTCTTTCTTGTGCATTACTTCAATGCTTGTCCGTCAGTTTTGACATCTGGTGGTTTTCAGCCGCTCTTAGATGTCGGTTATAAACACTGACAGAGAATGCTTCGGGCTTCTGCTGCTTTGCTTTACCAAGGGGGATAAGGTGTAGGGCTCCTGCATTAAAACCTTTCATATGCTGAAGGTTAAGGTGATGTTTTGTTTTTAAAAAGTGGATTTTGAGAGTTAGGAAGAATATAAGTGTAAAAATTAAGGGGATCTAGACTTGGAGAGCCACACAATGAGCGGGTTTGTGGTTTCAGTCATATGCGGCTTATGGTGGGCTTGCAAATTTCCAAACAAGACATGCTTTGACCTAGATATAGCCCCCTTTTTGAACCTCAGATTGTTTGTGTGGATCTTCTACGGCAGTTTGAAGTTAAAAATCTCTGTTTGGTCTGTTCTGTACTGTAGGAGACTATAACACAGACAGAGAGATATACAGAGTTGAGTTGTGTGGGAAATGCCCTTTTGGTGACTCTTTAAACACATTATGATGTACACATGTGCTCAACTAAAACTTAATGTGGTTGGATTGTTGAAAGTAGGTTTCTGTTGAAAGGACTGTTGAAACCTTTTTAATAGGTTTTTGTGTTGAATATTTAGAGCAATCATAATCGATTGCTCGTAAGCAGTTAATAGCCAGTTACCACTCTATTAAAGCAAAAATATTTCTATCATTTGCTAAAATGATCAATTAAGCTTTATTCACTTTTTCACACTTTTTGTTGCAAAGGGTAGCCAAGAGGTGGAACATTTCTGGAAACTTTTCAAAATACCTTGGAATATTCCAAAAAGTCTTGGAAATTTTCCAGAATTTATAACATTGTCATGAAGAATTACAAGGAAAGATGTGCTTGAGAAGAGCAACAAGTATTGTTTTATTACATTTTGATGAGGTGCATTGTGGCATTTTTCTTTTCCCAATGAAGGTATGAGACAAAAGTCTTTTAAAGATTTATTTTCTTGCAAGAAAAGGGCTACTTTCATAAAGCCATTCAGTGTTTGCTGTAGATTGCAACAGAGAAAATACCTTAATTCAGTATTTATACCCTACTCAAATCAGGATACTTCCATCTCAGCCAATCATAATGCATACTCAAGATGCCCATTTAAGGTGTCCAACTATGTCCCCTAGATATGTTTCTAAGTATTTTATGCAAATCATTTAAGAAGCTATGTCTAAAATTTCTCACACGCATGCACGCAAACACACACACACACACACACACACACACACACACACACACACACACACACACACACACACACACACACACACACACACACAAATAAATGTCCTGTTATCTCAGCTTATCGAAAACTCAAGCATACTGAAGCAAACTGAAACACTCAGAGAAAGTCTAAAGACCACTCTTTAGTACAGTGAAGCAAATAATACCAGTAATAATAATTATTCGGATAAAAATTGAATTTCCTCTACATGCATCATCCAAGGTTTACTACTTTGCATAACTGTCACGTTACAGCAGAGCTTTGGTTTGGGATTATTGATGTTTAAGGGTAAAAGTGAGTTTCCTGCAATCCCCCAAAGCGTTTGTTACCATTTGACCGATTATTTTAGGTAATGCATGTATTGTCACTGCTCAGCCAGGTCTGCAGTTTCTCACATTGGACCTTCCCACCCCCTGCCAACCTCTCCACTGTCTTTCATCTGTGTATGTCTTCATGCAAACATGTGCACAGATGTTCATTTTTGGAGAGGGATTGGGGATTCCTTCATTGTAGCATCCGAGTGAGCTGTGTCATCAGCTTTCATGTGTTTGTTTTTCCCCTTTTTCAACCCCCTCTTCCTTCTCATCTCATCATAGCCTGTACCTTTTGCCCTCTTTTTCCTCATGGGTAAACAAACGGTGCATTCCAGGCTGTCAGTGTCTCTGCTTTCATACAGATTCATTGTAATTTCTTTTATCGTATCTCTGGCTGAAGGTATTGGTTGGAGTTATGTAATTGCTTACAACTGAACATTGCTCAATTTCATGGAACCGGGTGTGTCCATTTCTTAACCACGTCCCTTGCTCAGTGGATGAATCAATTATATTAATTGTTATAATGTAACCTGTTTTTCAACAAAAATGCACCAAATTAAATCACAAGTCATTAGTGTCAATAAATGTGTCAACAAGTCAATAAATGTGATTTTGTAAAGTTTGTATTTGATAAATTTGAGCCAGTTAGTTGTAGTCAAATGGTCATGGGACTTCATATTTCTAGTTTATCTATTTTTTTCTCTTTTAAATACTCATATTAGATATTAGATATTAGACTGCCCTCTAATAGTCAGTTAACCATTAGTCGACAAAAAGGGGCTAAGTCGATCAAGATTTTATTAGTTGCTTAGTCTCAGAAAATAAAATTGAAGTCACTGCGACAGACAGATCACTAACATCTGGTCTATCTGGACTATCTGGTCTATGGGGTAAGTACACTAAATTAGTCAGGACATGCAAACGTTTGTCAAATGTGGCTTATCAAATGTCTACTTTAAAACTAAAACAAAAAACTATATTTTCAGATGTTATCTAAGCCTTATGAAACATGCACGTCCACTGTGGAGATGATGAGTCAGTGTCGTTGACTTCCTCACTGCAGAATTACTATAATTATAAGACAGTCCTCTTGCAGTTTTTTTCCCTGGCACATTCATGATCATTACTTCTGTGGTGCGCATTGGCAAGTTTTATGCATGCGCTTAAACACTGATTGGCTATAGGCAATTAAAAGCTCATTATTATGAATTATTTGGTTTATTAGTATATACATGTGACTAATTGTTTTAAATGAGCAACTGCTAGTCCATCAGAAACATCTTTAGTCGAGTGCAGCCCTAAATCAAAACCTATTAACTTTTTTACACTTATCTTTGGGTCAAAACTCGATTTTCTCATCACCATGTTGTGCTTGTCTAGTTTCGCCCATGAGATCTGACTCTGCTCAGCCATGAACTGACTTCCATGAAGTTTGTATTAGAATCTTCACACTCCAGCATTCATGAAAGCACAATATAAGTAATGAACAACGGAGATTCGCCGATTCCTCTGTTAAACTCCAAACATGCAGTGTCCTGACTTTTAATGAGTCGGTGAAAGAGCCGTTGCAAGTTAAATGATTCACAATGAGGTGACCTGGGAAGTGGTGTAGGCAGGGAGCTTTTGTGAGCAGAGACAAAGCTGGAGACGGCACACTGGGGCGGGAGAGGGAGACAGACCCGGAGTGAGAGGCCGGAGTGATGTTGTGGAATCTCCCCAGGGACTTCTGGGTAAATGTTCATGGATGGCAGCCTTTTGGAATGCTTACCAGTGGGGAGTTTTAATTGGCCAGAGGCCCTGCTCTGGTTTAGCAATCAGAGATTGACTGGTACAAAAGGATGAGAGCTTGTGGGTGATCACTCAAGTGTGTACATCAATCTAACATATGTGTGTCTCACTGCACCGATTCAGAGTTTTTGAGGATTTACGTGGTATTAAGGCTCCCTGCCTGCCCGGCATCATACCTTACATCTGGTTTGTGTTTTGTGTAGTCTTGATGTTGCTGTGGCTAAGTGCACCACAGAAGACCAGGAGATGGTTTAACTGCTGTGCTCTTTCCCTGGTTAATGATCAAACAACCGTCTAGACTCATAAGCCTGTTATTAAGAGTCAAACGTTACGGCTCAGTAGTATACGATCGGGACCTTGACTTTAGATGAAAACAACCATATTGCTTTGTTTTTTGCGCATTTACTTCCTCTTCATTAACCCACGTTCCATCTGAAAAGAAAGTGTTGGTGGTTTGGTGTTTTGACAGCTGTGTGGGAGAGCTTTTAATCCCTGATTAATTTAAGGAAGCTTCATTTCTCACACATGCTTTTCTTAGCCTTGTGGCAGACTGCCATGTGTCTTCAACTCTAATTCTCCTCAGCTGAAACTCCTAATCTCTGAACCATTTCAAAGTAAATTTTGAGTGCTTGTTTTATACGATTAGAATGAAAAAGCTCAGCAAGAAGTGGATTTAAACATTTCTGTGGGCCCAAATCATTTTTTGAATTAGATTTATGTGAATTCAGAGTGCAACCAGATGTATGTAGCACTGACTGTAACTCTTGTTCTAAGATGTTTCTACTGAAACAAAGGTAGTTGGCATTAGATACTTTTTTGGTATGTTAGCACGTCCTTCAGTGCAACATGAAGTAGTCCATCTTAAACTGTTTGTTAAATGTAATTCTAATGCTGTTTTTATGAGCTTACATTAACTGAGAGACTGTGAGGAATATTAATATTTTTAAAGTTGCGATGTAGCCGAAATAGAAGACCTTTTGTTCTGTCTATCATTTGTTGATTAGATGAAGGCAGATTGGCTAGGCTAAATCCAAGTTTAAAGTCCACTGCGATAAAGGGCAGGGTTAAAGCACACTAAACAATTGGAGAAGTCAAGCATACATTTTAAACATTTTTAAGCTAAATTTAAACTTATGCCTGGATCAGTTGTTCACAATAAGCTTTTAGGAAACAGATAATGGCAACTTTAAAAATGTATTGTCACACTGCAAGACCATTTCAAATGTAGGTAGAGTCATAAAAAAGTAAATAATAATTTCTTAAAATATGCATTTTCCATGAACCCTAAAGAAATTCATGGACGTGTTTTGCATCAACTGACCCATAAACTACTGTTGAACATTTGTCACGTTTTTGGCTGCACTATTACCTTTGTTAAACCATTATTAACCATTAACTATTTGAAGGTGAAGGAAAAGTCTCCCTAGTCTAAACTTGTTGTCCTGTTGTGAATTTAAATGTAATATTTTAGCCAAACCGTGATTTGACAGTGTTTTTTTATGTCTATTCACTCTGTGTTGCTTCCTTTATTTCGGCCTTACCGGACACAAGGGCCATAGTTTGCTGAATGAGCCATGTGTCCCCGCTTGGCTGGACTGTACCGTATTATAACAGGGTTTCCTGTCCTGCACAAGTGTCAGATGGGCCTCTTGGTGTGGGATATCCTGCTCGTTAACTCAGTTCCTCATTATTATGACACTTGCCCCATAGGGCTGCAGAGAGATGTTTCTATCAAAAGATATCGCTCGTAACTCCAGATTAAAGACCAAAAGGGTTCAGCACCACTTGTTCCAAACGAAGTCTGGTTCGTGGCCTCTGCGGACGGATCAACCAGATGGAGCAACCTACTATAGAAAATGGCCAGCTTTGGATCAGTAGTGTAGCCTGTGAATGTAGCCTCAGAAGACCAGGGGTTAGTTGGTGCTCTCCGTGGAGCAAGAGGAGGATATATCAGGAATGGGAAGGGGGGCTGGATTAGAAAAACATCACTTTAATTGTAGGTCAACAGACCTGTGAAGTGATTTTTTTGCTAATGTTTTCATAGTGTTAGACTTGAGGAATGTATCCTTGAGCACAGACCCCGTAAACAGCATCAACAGAACACGCACGAGTGCATATTTGGGGAAAATAGAACTTTCTTTGCTATTTTGAATCAGAGATTGATCTATGTAGACAAATTCTAAGGTTCATCAAGTTCTTTTTTGGGGAGTAAGTGGAACAAGTGGGTCATTATAAATACATCATGGTTATGATGTCAGAAATATTTGGCTGCATTTAAACTGGCACAAAAAATCTGATTTGTTTGCTCACATCTAATACAGATCGGATTTTGTTGTGTAAAAGAAAAAATCAGCATGAGATACAATTTTTTTTTTTTTTGCATCCGAATACTGGTGTGCTGTAAGCACTTTGAAATTGAGATTTATACATCATCTGAAAGCTGAATAAATAAGTTTATAATTTGTTAGGATCTGACATTTTTTGGCCAAGATATAATGGTTTGAAAATCTGGAATCTGAAGGTGAAAAAAAAAAATCAAAATTTTGAGAAAATTGCCTTTTAAGCTGTAAAGATAAATTTCTTATCAATGCATATTACTAATCAGACATTAGGTTTTAATATATTTACAGAAGGATATTTACAAAATATCTTTGTGGAACATGATCTTTACTTAATATCCTAATGATTTTTGGCATAAAAGAAAAATCAGTCATTTTGACCCATAGAATGTATTTTTGACTATTGGTACAAATATACCCCAGCGACTTAAGACTGGTTTTGTGGTCCAGGGTCACAAACGGTCCTGCCCCAAATGCATGGCATCAGCTGAGCCTGATCTTAAAACTCCAACAAACATAGCAATGTTTTTGATAATGATAATGATAGTGTTTGAGGGGAACCTTCTCCAGAAAATCAGCCTATAAATTGTTTGCTTTTAGTTGAAGCATTATAGTTTCTTTTGAGTATTTTATTTTAACATCCAACAATAATCATATATTTCAGCTTTAATTGTAGGTACAACAGCAAAACTGCCTTATCATCTTTAAGGGTTAGTGAAAGAAAAAGTAGTCATTAAAAACTGAAAAATTATTGTTTATGGTGCCCTGAAACAAGAAACCTTGACTAGCCTGATAAGTACACTAAAATAGAAAAATAAAGGCCGTTTTTTTGTTTCAGTGCTGCACTGCAAGTGCCAATAGTGATCATACGCACCGGCCAGCTCTGCTGTCATTTCCATTTAGCCGTCCCACATTTATTCCGAGTCTCTGAAAGGCATCATTGTGCTGGCAATAGTGTTGTAAACTTGTCATGGCAGTGTTTGAGAGATGCTGGATTGGATTGGGAGAGAAAGAGAAAGTAATTCCCCTCTTTATAACCACCATATGAGTAGTTGCTCTGTAATAATGGGTTCCTGTTACAGTTTTCCCATTTGAATACGCACCCATTGCGGTTGGAACTGCACAATGAAAACCCGAGGAGTTGTATCTTTTACCTTCTCTACAACTCCATAAATAGAGAGCGCCAGCTGTTTCCTCATGAACAAGATGCCAGTTGTGGCCTCTCATACTCGTTGAGTGAACCAAAGTATTTAAACTTGAGGCTCGAATTTAAAGCTCGATTTTAATAAAGAATCAGTGCTAACGGTGAACAAGTCTAGGTGATATAGCTCAAATAAAAAATGGTCTAGTTCGGTCTCTATAGATATTTCTTCTGTTTGTTTATTTTTTCATCAAAGTAAATGTCAAATGTTTAATTTTAGGTTAAACACTGGAAAACATGGCTTGGTTTTTATTTATAATTTCTAAGAATAAATGTACACTTTTTTTATTTAACCATTTGTCCACAGCTATCAGTTGTAACTTTTTTCACTAAAATGTTTTAATTTAAAAAGTGCCTCTTAGGCACTTCTGAATGCAAACAAATAGTTGAGTTTCATTGAAATGGGCGGTTTAAATTACCCAGCTCATTCTGGCTTTTGAAATTTACACCAAAAGGCTTTATTTGTAGATTGTGGCACAAGGAAAGATTGTCAATTTTTTTTTACAATATTTAGTTACATCAGACTTGTGCAATGAAATGCACTTTTGGAAACTTAATGGTGAAATAAAAGATAATCATTTTGCTTTCATTTTACATTGCCAGCAAATATATTGTAAAAACTCAATATCACCCAGCGCTATTGATTAACGAAAGTGAAATATAAAACGGTGTTGTCTGGCTCTTGTTGGTTTTGTAAAGCACTGTAACTCTTAAGTAATTGAATGTTTTGTGTGCTTCATAAATGCTTTAGAGCTGTTGCGTGATGTCATACTTGTTGATATCAAGGCCCTTGTCCTTTCAGGCTGGTAGACAGAATTCAGGATAGGACGATTGTCAGGAGACATTGTGAAAGCTGTCCTTCCTCCACCCTGTATTCATGACTCTGTAAATGAAGGATGGACTGTCCAAAGATAGCCTCAGGCCACACAAAGAGAGGAGTGCTGAGATCTGTCTTCATGCAGATGGTGTGAATACAGGAGAGTGCATCAGCAAGGACATGTCTGAACATGAAAGGCACATTCTGGAGGAGACAACCATATAATAGAAAGGCTATGATTTTGAAATCAAATATCTAGCTCTGCCTTTTATCCCATTAAAACCGCTCTCATCTCGAAGCTAATAGCTATGCACGAGCGTCCTCTGCCAAAAGGAGGGAGTGTACTCGTTAAATGCTCATTCCACAAAGGTTTCAAGCAATACTCATTTGGAGCATTTCCCCTCAAGGTTTGATGTTTTATCCCCATCTGCAAGTTGTTGTTATCTCTTATGAAAACTAGCCAAAACAACACATCTGATTTAGTTGGGTCGGGCTGCCTCGAACCCCAGGCCACACCAGAGAAAAAGCTTCTTGTCAAATATAGGGCTGGGTAAAAAAATAGATTTTTCGATTAATCGTTTTTTAAAATGTGGTCGATTCAAAATCGATTCTCAAAGGCCATGAATCGATTTTTTTCCATATTTATTTCCACAGACATTGAACGTAAGATTGGCGTTAATCTAATTACAAATTTTCTCCACTAGATGTCACCCTCTTATGTGCCTTGTGCGATGTTACCAACGAACCCGTCATTCATTCATTCAGTGCTTAAAGCAGTGGTTCTCAACCCGTACCCCCTCACGAATTCAAATGCGGCCCAACATATGCTGAACACACACACACACACACACACACACACACACACAAAACTTTTGCAATTCACTTGAAGTTCAAGCAAATAGAAACACCATATACTACGCAGCAATCATCGTTAATTGAAGAAATGTGGCAAAACATCTCTGGAGAGAACCTCATATTATTAAATTCGAAAGTGCTTTCCATATTTGGATCAACATAGGCTACATTTGTGAACGCACATTTTCTGCAATGTCGTGCAAAGTCATGCTCCCGTGCGCGTCTTACGCCATCGGAGAGTGTGTGCCGAGGCTCTGAGCAGACGACCGCGTGGACAGGTGCGCGTGGTCAGTAGTCTTCAAAAGCACAATTGCACATGTTCAGGCAGTGTGAAGAAGCCCATTGCCAAACGAACCTGTGCAATCTGTCAATAAAGAATATAAAGACAGTGATGTGCAATGATTCTGGGCAATTATTTGTTCACATGTTTGTTGCAGAGTGGACCATCAGCGTACGCTTTCGGAAGTATAAATGGAAGAAGTCTGCGTCTGCGCTGACCGTGTCTGCGTCCGGATTGCTCATACAGAAAGTATAACACAGGCTTTACAATCGCAACTTCATTGTGCTTTTACTACATCGAGCCAAATTTCACAAAATTGTATAGCTCCCGACAGAGTCAGGTGTAGTTGAATTATTTATTTCAATGAATCTAATCGATTAGATATGATAATATTTAGGCTATAATATTATAAATCAGGTTGGTTTGTATTGATGACGTAATGTGCGTGCGGCCCGCGAGACTTGTACTTGGACCATAATGCAGCCCGTTGGAAAAAAAGGTTGAGAACCACTGGCTTAAAGGGTTTCAGGTGCTTTGTCGACGTTGATGCCACCTTCAGATAAAAAGTCAGAGGTATGGAAGCATTTTAGATTTCGTAAGCAAGACGACGACGATAGTGTTGTGGACTGTTCACTGTTCTTTTTTATACATATAGTATTTGTATTAAATCTATATTCATTGACTTGAATCGAGTATAGAAAATAGATCTTAAGATCTTTGCCCGAACCCGAACCCGATCGGACTTCATTTCGATTCAGGCTTCATTTATATAATTTTACACGGGCTCGGGCTTGTACGGTAAATGAGCGGTCATGTAATGTGTTTCGATTAGCGTGAGAAAGATGCGAAAATGTATGCTAAGTAGTTGAAACAGAGGCTTGCCTCTGACGATTACGTTTTGGTAGCACCAGCAACTAAAGCAAAGTCTGAGGTTTGGAAAAGTTTTGACCTTGTTTGTAATGGGAATCCTCGAACAATGAGCCAGAGGGTTATATTGCTGGACGCACCATCAGTGAGCGCAGGAACGCGCTGAAGACATCTACAGTGGATTCAATCATTTTCCTCCACAAAAACACTTAGGCCTTACCTAATCTTGGTGAGAAAATGTTTTTCAAATAATAACTAAATATTAATTGAGTCTTAAATGCATAATGTAGACAGGGTAGGCTATATAAGCTAATGTTGGCATTATTATTTTATTATGTCAGCTGCTATGGCGAAGCAAAGCCGGCAGAGCCTTTATCTTAATTAATTTTGTTATTGCCAAATACCCATCTTAATTTAGATTTTTTCTTAATTAAATTTTTTTAAGAAAGACTTGTTTTTATTGGTGCGTTGGCCTGTTTATATGCTAAATAAGCCTATGCTATTTATAGAGTGCTGAGATATTACATTGTTACAGAGGACTTATTTTATTTTTTTGTTCAAACTTCCAAGTGGCCTATTACGTTAGTCATGTATAAATTGTTAAAACATGTATAAATGACTCATTCCTGACAATAGGCAAAAGAGCTGTGCGTGCATACATTTGAATAATGTTGGCTTGTAAATGGGTTCGGGCTTTTAAAAAGCTGTCAATCAAAATGTACTTGTCGGGCTCGGGTCCTGTCGGGCTTAACTTTTAAGGCCCGATTGCAGCCCTAATAAGAAAATTGAATCGAAAATCGAATCGAGAATCAAAATCGAATCGATTTGAGAGCTTGTGAATCGAAATCAAATCGATCTGGAACATCTGAATCGATACCCAGCCCTAGTCAAATAGCAGTTCCCCTTCTTCTGAGGTTACTAAAGCTTGTGTAAAGATGGCTCTGGTGTTGGGATGTCAGCCATGTTGTTTTGTAGTCAACTCTCATGGGAGTGTGTGAATCATGTTGTCACTTTCATTATAAATGTCTCCTGTCACTTTTTTGCGCCTTAAAACTAAATTTTAAACAAGCAAAATGTATTTTCTTCAGTTTTCTACAGTAAAGTTAGCTTAAACCTCTTAACATTCAGGTTTTGACATTTTCAAGATTACAAAATCATCCACTGACTGACATTTTTCATCTTAACAATTCAAAATAATATGGGCAATTGAAACTACTAAATTTCATTTTTGGTATTTGAAATAATATATAAATATTAGATGAAAAATTTTATTTTCAGTTAGTTGTCAAGGCAAGATTTCTCTAACTAGAACAATGATGATTCGTCATAACCACCTGAAATGTGTTATTGACACTCATGCAGGAATGTGGAAATTGACGCATGTGTTTTATAAGGCAGAAAACAGTGAAGCCCATTACTTTCTTTTGGCAACAGCATGATGATGTGGTGGCCAGAGCAATTTATAGTGACGGCCGGCCTGAAATAATCCCCCGGAGAATTTATGACTTCTGACTCCGAGGGTCCGGCCTGTGATTGAGTGTGTGTGTGGGTGGTGGGTCTGCTGGTCAGTCCCTTGCAGGGTCACAGTGCATGGCCTGTCTCAGAGGAGTGGCTGTTAACCTTTGACCTCTGTGGTTAATCCTGCTGGCTAGCGGCGTTGGGTTATGTGGGGTGATGTCTGTCTGGGGCCAGGGGCACATCGTGGTTGGGGCAGAAGGAGAGAGGGGAACGGTGGGGGGGCATCAGGACTAATCTGGGTTTTGTCCACAGGGCAGTTTCCATCCCCTCATCCGTCAGCAAAACAGAATATTCTTGGGCCTCCAGAACAGCAATAGGAAGTGACTTATTGGAGACAGTAATAACAAATCTCTTTTTCAGATTTATAGTCAGGTGCTTTAGTCCTAAGGATCACATGGAAATGGATCTTATTGCTGTCAAAAAGTTTGGCCTTGTGTTAAAGCAACATGAAATCACAAACCTCCCTTTTGCATTTGTCTGCCAATATTAGCCTGTGCATGCAGCCATATTGAACTCTTAAAAGATGGGTGTATTGATTATAAATGTATTGAGTAAAACATGCAATATGGTGACTGTTGGTTTTAGCAGGCTGATGTGTCAACTTTGGCATCAGCAAATGACACACTTAATAAGTTTTGGATTACATATTAACTCAAGGCTGTATTTTTATGCAAAGCTTAAAATTTGTTACTATAATTACGTTTTCCCTGCGTTGATTGTTTTGATTAGTTAATGGTCTGTATTGAAATGGTTAAAGGTTCAAAATTGTTTTCCCTGTTCAGTAATTTGCAAAACCTTTACATTTGGTTCCATTTTCTGTGTTTTTAATAGAATTTTTGCTTTGCTTTTTTAGGTTAGGTTCTCTCTCTCTCTCCAAATGCCCTTATACAAAGAGCTGTCTGTTGGGCTGAGATATGATGTACAGGTCTTGTATGTACCTGATGCCAAGTGTGTGAAAATAAGTGAGTGATTTGGACGAGGTCCCAGTTGAGTTGAGGGTTACAGCTGGTCTGGGGCCCACGGCAGGGTAAAGGTGTTGCTCTTTTTTAGCTTTACAAACTAATTCCTTAAGACTCCTTATGTATAAAGCCGTAACTTCTGTTCATATATTTTTTGGGGAAATCTGCTTCAATGCAGGATTGATAAGGGCATTCGACACCCCACTGATATCTATTAAAAAGCAGACCGTTGCCATGCACAAGATGCCCCATCCCTCACATTAACACACGCTGCCTCTCCTTCCTGCTCCGCCTGTGTAAAAAAAGCCCTGGCTGTGGTCAGTGACAATTCCTCTTGGATATTTTGTGAGATGGTGATTATTTGTAAGCTCTCAACAGCTCCTCACTTTTCACCCACGCCAATGTTTTCAGCAGATGCTCCGATACGAGTCATGTCACAGATATCGTAGTGCACATGACAGAATGCACTGCGCCTGTTTATAGACAGAGTAGGGTCAACCCAGGGGTGAAGTAACCATTATATGTAGTCGCTTTTCAAAATTTAGATAATATTCTTCCACTTTGCTGGCCAAAATCTAATATAAAAATTGTTTGGCTGCTGTGCAAAATAAATTAAAATACATGTATACTGTTTGCGTCAGTGCTTTCATTCATTAGATTGATCAATCAATTGAATGGTTCTAATCTGTTTTTCAATAAATCACTTATGACCATTGGGTGAGCATTGTCGTCTAATTATTATTCATGCGCAATGCTGATAAGAATCTTTTCAGATTGTTCTTGTGCCCCGATAATCCCTCACAGGAACACTGACCTTCAAAATCATCTAAATTTCAGTTAATAAATATAAAATGCATGGAGTGAAATGTATAGCCACACTGAGAAATGGCCTCGGTTTGCAGTATGCTGTCCAAGGTGGCCAGTGTCGCTGAACAGCAGCATGGGTAGCCAAACCGCTGGTCAGAGTCCCATCCACTGAAAGGACCCTTGTGTTCTCTTGAATTCCAACAACTGCATAAAAAAACAGAGAAAAACAAAACATTATTGCAGCTGCGACTGCACAGTGCGCCCTTCTCACACTCCCCATGTTAATGTGACGCCTTGTTTAATCCAGCCGCTCGCTGTCCATCTGTGCCATTCACTTGACGACTGCAGTGCAGACTTGTTTTCTGAATGGGCGAATCACGAAGAAAGCCCAGGTTTCCTTAGAAGTACTGAAACATGCGTCCACAGGGTCTTGAATATTCAGTTTTTGCTTTTTGTCTAGGATGACTGTGGCTTGTCAGCTCACTTTATACTGTAAGCACTTTGTGTTCAGTTCTGTTCTTTGTATTGGAAATGAGTTTGACGTTAGGTTTTCAGCTTTCAGTTTTCAAAACGTCTAGACATAATTCAATAAAGAATTAGTAAATAAAAGGACTTGCTCTGTAACATTTAAGATTCAAGAGCTTTATTGGCATTGTAAAACAGCTGTATGTTGTCAGTGTTATATTACATTAAGTGAGGTCCAAATGTCTGAGACCACTACTAGAAATGCCTTTCATTTACAAATTACATGGCTTAGCAGTGAAACGTTGGTTTATCTATACTATAATACAATTATTAAATACAATAAATAAATTGTAAAGTATATTGTTGTAATTAAATTGTATAAAGGCAGTAAGAAAAAAAAAGTTTTGTTAGACTGTTTACATTTGGTAACCTTCTCTCTGTTTGCCTTTTCCAGGAAATCATCTGAAGGTGTGTCCTCAAGGTTTCTCCTGCTGTACTCTGGAGATGGAGGAAAAACTGAGTCAGCAGAGCCACATGGACCTGAAAGCCCCCGTTCATCAGCTCAGCTCCAACCTGCGGAAAACCTTCACCCAGAGACACCGTCACTTTGACCGTCAGTACAGCTCTTACACACAATCACGCATGCAAATCTACCAAATCCAACTGTTTTGCTTGTCATTTGCATTCAAATGAGTTGCGATATTGTCTGTTAATCAGTTGTTGATCCGCTCACCCTGCCTTTCCATACACTGCTACAGCTAGTTTGACAGACACCCCCGACTGCCAGACACAGTCTATACATCCATTTCTCCACCTGTCCCTCAACATCCCACTGTCATCTGCCATACACCCGTGTGCGTGCGCACTCTCATGCTTGCAGACAGACCACACACACACATGCAGAGGCCTGGCTTCCTCTCTGCAGTGCATGTGGCAGTGAACATAGGCTGGGAGAGAGGGATCAGGTTTCCCCAGTGCAGGGCAGAGGGGTGCATGGGAACATGCATCGACACTGCTGACTCGTTCAGGAGGGGAAAACCCCACAGATGCCATCTCACACACACACACACACAAAGACACACTCGCCTGGTTTATGATGCATGTTTTATTTGCTCCCTTCTCTTCATGCCATAAAAGTGTGTCAAATGAGGAAAAGTGAGACAGATTAGAGGCCTGGTCACATGTATCTGGATAGACCCAGTTCAAGTTCATCAAGGGAACATTTTAAGGAAAAACATCCCCCTGGGTAGCTGAAAGAGTTAGAATCCAGCCAGGAATGTATTGGGCTGTTGCCTCTGAGATGAAATGGTGAGATGGTGTTTGGATTGATGGTCAATGACTAGACAGACAAGGAAGGATAAATGAAGTGCTGTTGGCACATCTTCCTCCACTCACACACGATTTGTCACCCATTTGCTCTGAGCCACAGCTATTTCTAAATGAGACCCATGTTGACTCTCATGTGGCCATCCAATTTTACCAAAGCCTTGTGTCTCTGGCAGAGCAGCAGGGCGGTTTTAAATGGACTCAACACACTCTGTTTTCTGGCAAGTTCTGTGAGAGTTGGGGTGTGTTATGATGTAAATTTTTTATTACTATTGATGTTGTTTAATTAATAATAAATTAGGGATGCAACGATACCATTTTTTCAGAACAGATCCGAAAATCTGAGTGTATACATATATACACACACACACACACACACACACACACACACACACACCCACCCACCCACAACCTATAAAATGAAAAGACATTTCTTTTAAATGCCTTGAACAGTAATGAAGGCAGCAACATATGACTGCAGTAACCAAATTTGCACGCTGTTTGAATGCTGAATGGAGGATGGCAGACAGGGAGAAGAGTTTGTAAACTTGACTTAAATATTCATCTCTACTTCACATTAAACTATGGAACGGCTTCAGAACACTTGAAATATAGTGCACAAAATCATTATGGTGCTTTATAATCTTTTTGTGCTTTTCATGGGGCTTAAAAATAACAGAAAAGTATACGCACTACATCGCATTTGGATCGTTTTCGTCTGACCGATACCGATCTGGCAGAAAATGACAATATCGGAACCGATACGGAGTATCAGATCGATACATCACTATTAATAATAATTGTTGTTGTTCTATCAAAAGTAATTAATAATATTGATATAATCAACATTTTTAACAAGAAAAAATAGCATTTTTACTTATATTTACTAAATTGTATTAATGGAGTGTTTTTTAGAACAACTGTTTTGTCAATAATTATTATTATTAGCAACTTCATTAACAATTAAAAGTTAAGTAAAAAAATATTTGTAAAGATTTTTAATGTTAATGATATTAAAATAATATTTTTTTCTATCAGTAATTATCATTACATTAACAATAAAAATAAAAAATTACTGCATTTTTACTTAAAAACAAATCTTTTAATTTTACTATTTTTATTTTTTATTTATTATTTATATTATTATTATTATTATTATTTTATTCTTTTTTTTTTTTTTTACTGTTAGGTAAAAAATGTTAGCCTAATTGCCTTGTAAGTTGCTTTGGATAAAAGCATCTGCTAAATGCATTACTTTTTTATACTTGCCATTAGTATCATATTGGTTTCACTGTGGTTTTACGCATTTTTCTTTTTCTTGTCAGTGTTTAATAATAATAATAATGATAGACAGGTCTTTTAGGCACATTAGATTGGTTTATTATGCATTTATGTTTAAGTAGAATCTTGGTAGTGAAGTATCATCTTTTTACATCCTGTTGCGGAGGATGGGAACAGAATCCGAGGTGATGGCTTCCAGGGAACAATGATGGAAGTGAGAGGTGACCTGGTCGGCTCTCAAGATTGCTTGTTTGTGTGAATGTAAAAAGAAAGTGAGACTTCAGGGAGTAAATGGTAACAGGGATGGTGTGTATTGCAGCCAGATGTGAGCAGGAATGTGACGTGTCGGAATGCAGCAGTGGCCAGATCCGCCCGCCGCCTCTGCTCTTTTTTTTCTGCTGCTTTTTGTCCCCTATTCTCCCCATTTTCTCTCTGCCATAAGTCTGTTATGCCTTTCATTTCTCCTCCATCTCCAGGTTCTCAGGTCTTTTGAACTCTTACTGTGGGAATACACGCTGAATCGCCAGTCTGCGTAATATGTGCACTAGACCCTGGCATGTGACTTAATGAGCTAAACAGCCTTAAAATACCAGTAGCTTTTATGCTTGCAAACAAAGACACCCTCAATGCGTTCTTTCATTAAAACCTAAGTATTTTCTCCGCTTGAGAAATGTCTGTGTAAATGAGATCCCTTTGAGTCTCTTTAAGAGTGTAAAAGAGATTTTTGCTACAGCAGAAACAGTTTTTCCTCGTTTGCGCACAAACAGACGTTTCCTCTGCGCTAGACAGGCCTACAGGATGCAGAGATGAATGTATTTATAGTAGTTGGAGATTGTAATGAAGATTTAATGAATTACATGCAACTTGTTCAGCAGGAAATGTGGTAGAACATGTTCGCTATCAGCACAGCAGCTAGATGTCATTAAGATTAAATTAATTTAAGCACACACTCTTAAGTGAGTTTGGGTGCGTTTGCACTGGAAGCAGCCTCTGCTTTGAAAGCCTTGATGTTGGAGTCACGGGCAATTAAATCCCCTACCATAAATAGTTTTCCTCTAGAGTCTGGTGTGTTTGTTACTTCCCGTGTGTCCGGTCTGGGTCTGGGTGACCTTGTCTGGAGGAGCTGTGATTGCGCTGTAAGAATTAGGATTTACCCCCTAGCAAATTCTTATCCTTGATGCCTCTGCAGGGGGGTTGAAATGCCACAAGGACAGAAAGAAGCTGAGCAACTAATTGGCCCAAATGGGGAACAATTACTGCCTGGGATAAAGTAAAATCAAAAAGAGTTATCAAAAGGGGATGAGTAGAGGAATAAGCTAGTGTGGAGGGCGGGACAGCGAATAATGGATTTTCCCTCCTCCTAGATGTCTGAGGAACATGTTTGAGCACTCTGGGATTTGGGACCTTTGTTGAGTCCAAACACCATTTTCCATTCCTCCTCATAGATATTGTAATTCTCTCGGCGAGCATCCTCCCAGATAACTTTTCACACACATCTCTAAACCAGTTGTTTTAATAGAAAAATCAGAAGGGGAGGTGCGCAGCCTGCGCCTGTGTATCATAAAGTCTTTTAATGACGAAGTAGGATGCCTGAATAACGCCCCTCCAACTGTAACACTGGGTCCCAGAATCTCAGAAAATGTGTTGGGAAGTATGTAGAGAGGAAGTGGTGTGGGGGATGGTGGATGTTAAGTGACAAACTTTGCTTTATGCACAAAGAGTCCGAGACAATGTGTCCACAATAAAGAAAAGGAAAAATCTTTATTTTTATGAAGTCAAATAAAAATTCAGTAATTTAAAGTTTCAAGTCAGAAGGGTCTGTTTTTTATTTTTATTTTATTTATTTTTTATGTTTCTGCAAGTTGATTACACCACATGACTTTAGTTTGGCTAACAAAAGTTTTTTGAATAGTAATATTTTAACAAATGTGCTTTACTGCTTTTGTCTGGTAATCATTGCATACACAAATTGCATTTAAATGTATTTAAGTCAATTGGTAGATTTGGACCAAAAAAAAAAAACCACCATCATGCCATTGACCCATAAGCAGTTTAGCAAACCTTTGGGTTTTTTGCATTTCAGTGGGGTATAATTGTCTCTAGTCATGCCTTGATGCATAAGCACAAAAATCTTCCAAAAACTACAAAAATTCATTTTACTTGACTATGATTTAGCATGCATGTCCTTGAAGTGGTTTTCTGACAAGTGGCTCATGTAAATTCATGTTTTCTTTGGTAATAGCACACAGACTTGCAAACCTGGAAAATATTCTCCTCCTCATCCTCACCTCTCTCTCATCCATTTCCCTCTCCTCGTTCTTTCCTCCTCCCTGGCTTTAAACTTGTGATAGCTCTGGCATTCCTCAGGAACTGGAGGAAGGTGGGTGCATTGGCCCTTACGGTTTAATCTCTGTCAATGGAGCGTGGAGCTGGGTGCCTTCTATCTCTCTCCCTGTGTGGGGCCAGGGGACGAGGGCCACTCGTGGGAGGGGAACTAAATGCAAGGGCTGCTGTGTTTCCGGTATCCGTGGTTACACAGCATGATGGGGCATTTATAAAAGCCCTCAAATACACTGGCATTCCCCTGTCCTTCTCTCACACAAGCACACACACACACCTCTTGTCATTCACCTGACTGGGTGTTAGCTTGAGGTGGCATTGATAGCAGCCTTGTTTTTTAAACCTGAGGTGTCTTGTTTGTGTCGATGAAGCCTGTGGGTAGTGAAAGACAGTTTACAAGGACACCAGATGACGCTTTCAGATGCATGAACACTTAACACTTCAAAGTCTCACTCATTATGCGCAGGGCATCTGTGCTGCAGGCTGGTGGGCTTCTAGCAAGAGGAGAAAGAGGATACAAAGGCGAAAAACAAATGGTGCACTTTGCAGGGTGAGCATGTGTGAGAGCGGGAAGAGAGGGGACGCATTTCTTTGGAATTCTCATTTTGTTCAGATTAAGAAAGTAGGGTTTGCCGGCCCAGGAGAGAGAGAGAGAGAGAGAGGGTTTCATGGGAGAGAGGGGCTGGATTATTTGGGGAGGCTGGGAGGGAAGGGGGCCTGACATTCCTCAGGAAGAAATAGGTCATTGTTCCCCGTCTCCAATGAAGAGAGCCTTCTGAAGCCATTGATGAACTGAAAGCAGGAGAGAGTCAGCGAGTGCGAGGGGTTTCAGGGGGGTACAGGTTCGTTTTCGGGGAGGGCAGTCAGCATTATTCAGTAATCCTATTGAAAAGCCTTCTGAAGGATGGAGCAAGAGTGGTGCAGAGGGAAAGAAAAGTGAATGGAATGTGACAACAGGAAAATGCCATTGATAGCGGTCAGCCTCAACCGGCTCGATGGGCGAGACATTACCTATTGGAACCACGAGCTGCCCTTCATCCTTTCTGCGCTCTCAGCTCTTTCTCTTTAGACACAAAAGTTATTTTTCTGGAATATAGTGAGTGAAAACCTTGCGTTGGGTCAAATGGAATATGCATTATTCTGTTTAGATAATAACCATGTGCTTTTCTGGCCTCCTTGGCAGTCCTGGTAGGTTTTCCAGTCAGTGAGAGCAAGTTAGGCCCAGGGATCTGCGGAGCACTAAATCACTGTCTCCTGAGTGTCATTGTAATGACAAAGACATGGACATGCTGCCAGCTGGCGTTCCACAGTTAATAAGAATTCATTTTATATGTGTCGAAGTTGACAGTCTGTGCTTTTCTTTCTGCATGCAAACTCTGTTCCATGTTACGCATGTGATCAAATTCAAATCTGTTATGTTTGTGTTCATGGTCAGTGTGTGCACATTCTTTTAAAGATAAGATGTAGAGATCTCTTATTTGTTTCTTATTTCTTACACGAGAATTCTTTAAAGGTGAGGGCTCACCAAAATGACCAATTTGCAAATGTTTCTTGTAACTAATGAGTGTTAAACAAGTAGTTCTCTCAAAAATGAAAGATACCATCATTTACTCCCTGCTATGTTGTTCCAAATTGAATTTTTAATGAATCTTCATAGAGATCTTTTCTGACACTGGTCGCATCAGCCTGGATGACTTTGCCTGTATTCCAGGTCTTTTGAAGAGATTAACTTGTAATAAATTAACAGGTTTGACTTCATCAATTGTTATAGGTTTATCATACGGCTTCAGAAACCTAAGAATATAGTACAACAACTAGCCTTTTATTTAATTTTTACCTAGAAGTCCACTAAAAAATTATATATATATATATATATGTACTTTTTTATATATGTACTTTTTTTATATATGTACTTTTTTTATATATGTACTTTTTATCTTGAAAGTCCGTTGCTCACTGCGTTTCAATACACATAGCTAGACTGTAATAAAACTACCGAATACAATACAAACCATGGGTCACAGGAGGGGTGGGATGTTTATCAGTAGGCTATAGGGCTGTCAAAATTGCTCAAAAATGACGTTCGAATATTCCCTCCAAAAAAAAACACGAATATTCGAACATCTGGTGGTGCATGATGTCAATGACGCGCATTACGTCAATAACAGGACAAAATAATACAAAGAGACATAACTACTTATATAGATAGTCTATTTAAGTTTAAACATATTTGACAACGTATTACCTACACAAAAACAAGGAAATCAACTAATGGCCAAGACTGCAGACCTCACGCTCTCTCACCCTCTCTGCGCATAACGGTTTAAATGAACAAACACATTTTTCAGTGCTGATCAAGAGTTTTGTGCAAGCAATTTAAGGTCGCGAATTCTGTCCTAAATAAAGCAGGCTTCATTCAGTGATTGAAACAAATATTATTAATATTAATTGAAGTTTGACATTGAATGCTCCGAGTGAGCTGTGCTGTGGTAAACATGTAACTTTTCCTTGACATGAAACGATAAATAATCAAGCCTCGCTTCCATTGCTTGACAGAACTCCCCGAAGCCTGCCCCATCCATGATAGGCCTACTGATCGGTCTCATATCCTTACAAATGAACGAAATTAATTTATCCGTTATATCCGTGTTGCAGACAAAGTGCTTGCGGCGGGCGATGCAAAGTAACATTAAGTGTCAAGACGTGACTGTTTAGCTGGAGTTCCACACATTATGCCATGCTCATTTGGGTGCACATTTTTGAGATGTGACCTCATGGTTGAACGGTATGCTAACTGTATCTTGAATAGCTTGCATACAACTTTATCTCGCGGGTCAAAATTTTACCTCACTTTCTCTGCTGCGGTCGAGTTGGGCTCTGCACTTGCTGGCATCTTCCATGAAGACGCGTCAACTTTCAGCAGTGATGCTGTGCCAGACAGTGCGACTCCTGTGAGGCTGTGACCTGTCCCTGAACCCTCAGGCGTGCTAGCGGCCCACTCGCAAAGCAGACAGCCACGCCTCTACTACAGCAGGCCTTTTTTCCACATTTTTTTTTTATTCGAATATTAATTTTCACCTTCGAAATTCGTTTTTTAAAAACTCCCTCAGTGGCTGTTCGTTTCTGCGAACACTTTTTATCATGTCCAGAGTCGAATTCCATCTGGTTGGAATGTCTTGTATAAGCGACTCCTTCTTTTGTCTAAGTTCAATTTGTTTTTGTTCTAATTCTGCAGCACTCGCTGGACTGTGCTTAAAATGGCCCACAACCTTTCTGCATTTGGCCAGGACGTTGTCAAACGCGCTGTTGTGCAGAGATACTATGACAGAACGCTGGAGACTGTGCGCGACGCAGGGGACGTGTTCAAAAGGCAGATTTCTTGCACTATCTGTGCTAAGTGTGCTGACTTTATTTGAAATGTCCCACTGCTGTGCAACATGAATAAAATGTTCAGCGCACGTTTCAGCAAAATGACTCTATCATCTGAAAATGTGAATGACCTTGTGTGTCTTAGCAACTGGCTAGGTGCAGATGAGTAAGTAAATGTAAAGTTAGAAGAATGGATAAATGCAGTTAATTTTGTCCACTCAACCTGCATCACTGAAAGATATTTTTTTTTTTGGACTGAGATTCTCAGTCTCTTAAAGGAGATTGATGTTGTTGCTCGGAAGGGGCCAGTTAAAATGTTATGATCGAGGTTCTGGACATAATTTTTTTTTTTTTTTTTTTTTTTTTTCACAAAATAAACAAAACTTTGTTTTATTTAATAAAACATTAATGTTTTAATGTTTTATTTATACGTTAATGTTATATTTAATTTGATTACATTAATGTTTAAGTTAAGATTCACAAGAAATGTTAACTGCTACTAACCTTTAACTGCTGTAAAAAAGCACTTTATTTGTTTAAAGTTTTGACACCAAATTTTATTGCACTTTTGTTCATACAGCAGAACTTTGAAAGAATAAAATTACACAATACACTACTTTTGATTTCATTATTGAATTTTGCGCATGCATATATATATATGCACTTATGCATTTAGCAGAAACTTAAAATTTATTTATTTTTTATTATTTCTATTTATTTATTTATTTGTAATAAATATTCGAAGTTCACTACAAGTGCATACTCCACAAAAGGAATGCACCTGAAAACCTTCATCACCATTGACATATTTAAAACTAAACAACTCCATCGTTATTGTCCTTTGTTCTCAGAGTTCTTCAGAGAGCTGTTGAGCAATGCAGAGAAATCTTTCAAAGACATGTTCGTGCAGACCTACGGCTTGATGTATGTGAAGAACGCTGAGCTCTTTGAGAAATTCTTCAGTGAGCTACGGAGCTTCTACAGTCATGGGAGCAATGCCGTCAACCTGGACGACATGCTAACGGATTTCTGGACGGATCTTTTGGAGCGCATGTTCCGTCTGGTCAATGTGCAGTATGAGTTCAGCGACTCATACATGGAGTGCGTCAGCAGGCACATGGAGCAGCTCAAACCCTTTGG
Source organism: Carassius carassius (assembly GCF_963082965.1). Taxonomy (NCBI): domain Eukaryota; kingdom Metazoa; phylum Chordata; class Actinopteri; order Cypriniformes; family Cyprinidae; genus Carassius; species Carassius carassius. The sequence goes on along the minus strand of NC_081787.1, from coordinate 6,175,308 downwards.
TGATGTTCCACACAAGCTGCGCCTGCAGGTGACCCGGTCCTTCATTGCAGCTCGTGCGTTCACCCACGGCCTGGCGCTCATGCCTGATGTAGTGGGCAAAGTCTCCACGGTGAGCAGATTTGTATTCATTTATTTTTACGTTTCTTTGAGTAGGGAGGGGTAAAAATGTCCATTTTTAAAATAATCATTGAATGTGATGCTATAACACAAAATAATGACAAAATACATGTCCTTAAGAGCTGCATTCAATAAAATATAAATGAGAATGTTACCAATGTAGTCTGATCAATAAACAAGTGTCTTATGAGCAGTTCTTGTAGTGAATTAAAAAAGCACGACCAGTGTAGTTTTTCATGAAGATGTGAGTCGGTTCTTTTAGGGAATTAAAAATACATCGTGATCAGCGTAGCTTGATTTGTGAAATGAATGACTCTTAAGAACAGTGCTATTTTTGTATTATTTATATATTAATATAGTTTTATTTCATATTTTGAGTTAGCATTGATTTGAGATTTTTAGTTTTCATTTAACTTTTCTTTTTTACTCATATTTTTTAAATAGTATGTGCTTAAACCTAAAGTAAGATTAGAAATGTTGCCTTGGCATTATTATAATAAAATCCAATAATTTAATTTCAGCTTTATTTCAATTAACAAAAACAACAACAAAAACTTTATTTTAAAAGCTTTAGTATTAGTTAACTTTGCTATGAACAATTTTATTTTATAGAATACTTCAAAAAGGTCAGTTTGAATCAGACTGAAATGCTGCTTTGTTTGTTACAACATTAGCAAAGAGAGAATGTTTTTATGTAAGAAATTATAACTGACACCCATCCTAATGAATCAGAATAAAATCAAACTAAACCAGAAACAGGAAATCTTCATCACTACCAGCCCTAGAGCTGACTTTTGTTAGCATGGCAACTTATGCTTATGAAGCAGATAGTCAGAGATAGAGAGTAAAGGTTTTCTGTAGGGTTTATCAGTATGTGAAGGTGGACACCTTGATGGACCAATCAGGGCTTATCTTCCAGCATTAAAAGATCAGAGGCCAAGGCTTCTCGGTGTGTGTAGTGAGTTCATAGAAGCAGTTGAACCTGCAATTACAAATTGAGCTAACAGAACTTTACCAGTGACCTTATAAAGGTGGCAGGGTCACTGATGCTCTTTATTCAGAGTTTTATCAGCAACATCAGGCATATGAATTAGGTTATAGACTCATTTGCTCAGTCTTCTTGTTCATCCTCTCTTCCAGGTTGGATCCTCTCCGAGTTGTGTGCGTGCGGCTATGAAGATGTTATACTGCCCGTACTGTACCGGCCAGGTGGCGCTGAAGCCCTGCAAGAACTACTGTCTCAACGTCATGCGAGGCTGCCTGGCCAATCAGGCCGATCTGGACACTGAGTGGAATAACTTCCTTGGTAAGAGAGTGTTAAATGGCTCAAGTAATTGATTTATCACTGAACCATTCCTAAATGTAATGGAGCCAGCTCTCCACACTAAGCAGAGGAGTATCATAAGTAAAGATTAGAAATGAACAGGTCACATTAAAGTGGTTTCCATTTGCTCTGAGGCCAAAACAATTTATGTGAAGCCTCAGCTTGAAAGCAGAATTGAAGTTGACTTGGAATAGGGGTGAACACTGGGGTGCGGCTCTGTTTTTATCCTTTGCATGTGTTTCATGAAGTGTTTTGGGCCTCTTGTGACTCTGAAAGGCCGTGTGGTTTTAGGTCCCGTCACACTTTCTCATGCACACTTTCTCATGCACCCTGCCTGTAAGCTTTGGGGTGAACCTTAATTGTGAGGTGCCTTCTTCATGGCCTCTAACTGTTTAACAAGTTGTTTGCACAACAGGCTTCAGTTCCTCATGAGCTTAGCCTGGACAAATGACTGTATGCTGCCCTCTAGTGAAGGAAATTACAGCATCTTTTTTAGGCACTGTTAATTGAAATAATTTATGAAATTGATTGCTTTGAGGGTGTTTCCATCATTAATGCATGAATTTTGTGAATTTTAGATGCCATGTTAGGACTCGCTGAGAGGCTGGAGGGACCCTTTAACTTTGAATCAGTCATGGATCCCATAGACGTGAAGATCTCAGATGCCATCATGAACATGCAGGAGAACAGCATGGAGGTCTCAATGAAGGTATGCTTTTAATTCAAACATGACATTTTCACATGTAAATTTAGAAATGCGTGTTTTATTTTTCTCAATTGTGCTACTCTATTTTATTGTTTGTGGTGCATGTGTATTTAAAGTTTTTTTGTCTGTTTCAGGTGTTTCAGGGATGTGGGCAGCCCAAGTTCAGCACGGAACTCCGAACTCGGCGCTCTCCTAAAGACTCAGGCTTCCCCGGGCGTTTCCGACCCTACAGCCCTGATGGAAGACCCACCACTGCTGCTGGCACCACCCTGTACCGACTGGTAAGAATAATGGGCACCCTTACCACTAACATCCCTTCCAGAAACTTTCTTTAAAAACATGTTGATTTATTATACCAGATTAGAAAGGAATGGTTGTAAAACAAACTGTTTGTTTCCTAGTTAACAGATGTCAAGAAGAAACTGAACCATGCCAAGAAGTTCTGGTCCACACTGCCGGACACTGTGTGTGTTGGAGAACGGATTGCCATCGGGGATGAATGCTGGAATGGTACAGCCAAAAGCAGGTGATTGATTTTTTTTGAGCAGATCTAAGTTTTTCACAATCACTTTAAAATCAAGTTAATACTCGCTCATCATATGAGAGGTGTATTCAAGTCATTGCATTATTTTATTATAAAATTACAATGCATAATGTCAAACTTCAGAGCGCTAAATCTGTACTGATAACATAATAAGAGAAAGAAGCCTCAAATTCAAGAATTTTATTTTTGAAAGGGAAACCATAATAATGAATCATAATCAGGATTAATGTTTCTTAGAAAAGCAGCACAAATAAGCAGTGTAGCAACATTTGGAAAACTTTTGTTCACTAAATCAAAGTCGTATGGAGCTAAAAAACTTAAAAATAAGAATAAAAAGGAAATTATGTAATAGAGACCCTCATGACTGTCAGTAAATATCTTAAAATATCATTATTTACAATTATTCTAAATTAAATTACATTATTTAAAAATAAATTCTGGTTGTGCATCTTTTTCTTCCACACTTTTTCCTTCCACTCAACTTCCTGTTAACATGCTTGGATACAGCACTCTGTAAACAGCCAGCTTCTTTGGCAATGAATGTTTGTGTGTGAAGGGTGTCAATGATTGTCTTCTGGACAACTGTCAGATCAGCAGTCTTCCCCATGATTGTGTAGCCTATGCCGCGTTTCCACCGAAATTACCCGGAACATTTGTACCAGGAACTTTTTTTCCCAGGAACTTTTTTCCCCCCAGACCTGTTGCTTTCTGCGTTTCCACCGCGGTGTAAAGTACCGGGAAGATTAGGCAAATAGACTGGTGACGTAGGACTGCGCGCGTTTCTCAATACAAAGTGCGCTGATTCTGGACGTGCATTCTCGGTAGTGTGGACTTTGTGCATTCCACTCGGGAGTGTGATGTCCGCGACGACGCAAATCCAGTAAATCTGCAAACAGCAGCATATACTTGATAGCTTCAGTCAGCTGACCATGGCTACTATTTTCCTCTCTGTATATTTACAATAAAACGAAATAGGATATCAAATACCACTGCCTCCTTTCGTTTTCATTTAAGCATAATAACAGCTGCAGAAATGTACTTAGTTCAGGGATATGTTACAATGAAACTACAGACCAAAGATCAAAAATACAGACCAAAGATAACCTGTTAGATTTACCCCAAACGAATTATATTTTATTTTTAACCACTAAAGAGACATCAGAGCCAGTGGCACATATCAGAAGGTCTAGCCGAGGTGAGGCTGCTTCTCGGCGGATACATGAGGACTGATCTCCCGCTGATCGCGTGGAGTTCACCGTCTCTGAGATCGGCGAAACACATTTTTAAATAGGCGCTGTCTTTATAAATAAACCACAGATTTGAGTTTTAAACAACTACATTCTCGCCTGAAATACTTTTAAAGTTGCATTTCATGACACAATTAAACAGTAATATTTTGAACATGATCCGAATAAATGGTGGTTGAACTCAATCAATGCTGCGTGAACTCAACTCGCTTTGGCTTCTGCAATTTTCCTCTCAGTATATTTACAATAAAACGAAATGGGATATCAAATACCACTGCCTCCTTTCGTTTTCATTTAAACATAATAACAGCTGCATAAATGTACTTAGTTCAGGGATATACAGCCATTACAATGAAACGAAATATTATATAGATGTGCCTTTTTTATTTTCATTTTAACATATAGATAAATTGAATACAGACCTAAGAAAACCTGTTAGATTTACCTCGCAGCTGAATTATATTTTATGTTTAACCACTAAAGAGACATCAGAGCCAGCGGCACACATCAGAAGGTCTAGCCGAGGTGAGGCTGCTTCTCGGCGGATAGATGATCGCTGAGCTCCCGCTGATCACGTGGAGCTCACCGTCTCCGAGATCGGCGAAACACATTTTTAAATAGACGCTGTCTATACAAATAAACCACAGATTTGAGTTTTAAACAACTACATTCTCGCCTGAAATACTTTTAAAATTACATTTCATGACACAATAACAGTAATATTTTGAAAATGTTGATCCGAATAAATGGTGGTTGAACTCAACCAATGCTGCGTGAACTCAACCAATCAGGATGTTTAGTGGCCAAGTCCCGCCCCCGAAAGTTCCGGAACTTTGAAAAAGTACCACCTCGCCAGCAGGGACTTTCTGAGGGGCATTTTTTTACCCGGAACTTTATTTAGTTCCTGGTTCCTGCGGTGGAAACACACCGAGTACCAGGCCAAAGTCCCTAGTTCCTGGGTAAAGTTCCTGCGGTGGAAACGGAGCACTAGTGAACCAAACTGAGAGACAATTTTGAAGGCTCAGGAAACCTTTGCAGGTGTTTTGAGTTGATTAGCTGATTGACATGTCGCCATATTCTGATTTTTTGATATAGTGAATTGGTGGGTTTTTGTTAAATGTGAGCCAAAACCATCACAATTAAAACAACCAAAGACTTAAACTACTTCAGTCTGTGTGCATTGAATTTATTTAATACTTCAGTTTCACAATTTGTTGAATTAACTGAAATAAATTCTAATTCCTCATTCAAGCTCCAAATCAACTTTTCCTTCCTTTCTTCACGTGCAGGTACGAATCTGTCGTCATAGGCAATGGCTTAGCCAATCAGGTGTCTAATCCAGATGTGGAAGTTGACATCACTAAACCAGACATGGTGATTCGGCGGCAGATACCAGTGCTGAAGGAAATGACCAGTCGGCTTAAGGCTGCTTACACTGGCACAGACATCTCATTTGTCTATGGTACAGTGGTCAATTACAGTTGTGGTTTAGTTCAAGTGAAATTCAGTATGAAGCATCAAGATGATGTCATACGAGCCTGTTTTCAACATTATCTCTTTCTTTCCTGGCTCTTCAGAGGATGCCGGCAGTGGAGAGGAAAGCGGAAGTGGCTGTGACTCGCCCCCTTGTGACAGTGACATCTACTTCTCCACCCCAGCACCCATTGAACCTCGAATTATCAATGTTCAACCTAACAGAAAGCCCTCTAGTGGTACACGATTGGCACCTTTCACCCTGTCCTTGGCTGCGACAGCGCTCCTGCTCGCCCTGCTCATCCCACACATGAGATAAGACCGGCCAAGAGAGGAACAGGAAGTGTGTTTGTACGAATTTGAACAAGAGAGTAGAAAACTGCCATAGGACATTAAAGACACTGCTTTCAGGATCTCCATCTGCCTGCCATCTGGAAAAGACACTCAAGTTATTAATATTCAAATAGCTTCCCTTCAGTGTATTTTTTGTGTTTATAAGAACAGACTACATTTATGTACAGCTATGTGTTTCCACGCCACATTTCACATCAGCTGGGTTTTATTCCTCGGTGTCTGTAGTGTCCAGAATCATTGACGACTCATGATTTTTTCGGTTATGGTTTAATTAAGTGTTAATTTGAAAGTAAGTCTGATTGAGTGTGTGTTTGGGTGGATGGGTATACTATTGTTGTATATATCATCCGAGCGCTTTTTATAAAACGTTAACAATCAACCCATATAACACACACGATTTAAGCAAATCTGTATGAAGATTTTTTTAAATACATTTTGAGCAGGTGTGTTGGTGTGCATGGAGGCTTTGGTTTGGCTGCAGATCACATATATGTTTCTGAATGTAACAGGATGATAAAAACTTCACGATGCCTTAAATACTTCATAAATGGGCCCTTCGTCTGGGTTGCGACTGACAAAAATGTATACAATGCTGCCTTATGAGAAAACTAGAGGATTCCAGACACAAATCTTTGTTTTTTCCTGTATGTTTCCAACTTTCACAATCCCTGTAACATCATCCCAAATATTTTCAGCAGCATAATATATAGTATTCAGTAATTAACTTAATAGTGTTCGATGATGGAGTTTTGGTTAGGTAAGGACTGTCTGAAAGTTGATTTTTTTTTTCCCTCAAAGATGATCATGTGTTCTGCATGATGTGGACTGTGTGGCCTGAGTAAAGTTGTTTTTACTGGACACTTCCAGAAGAACCAGCTGGATACGAGTGTATGCTGAAGATGGCTTAAGGCTGAGGTTTCTGGAGGAATTTTACACAGGGTTTTATGGGGAGGTGTTTATTTTGCTTGCTTAAGTGTATTGTAAGTGTATTGTAAGGTATAAAGCTGTATGATTGGTACTGCAGCAAATCTGTGCACTACACCGTGACAGACCGTGCTGATTGGGGGTTGGGTGGGGTTTTTTAGTTTTGTTTCTTTAATTTCAGTTTGTAACATAAAATGTCCAGCCCTTTCCCCTTACCCGATTGATATCCATAGAAATCGGTACACATTTAAAACCATTCCTCATATAGAGCAATATAACTGTGTGTGGTACAACACCAGTTATAAAAGTGGCTATGCATGCGAGTTCCCTTTCATATGGCTGACAAGTGTTTGTTGGTTGGTTTAAAAGAAAATCTCTCTCGGCCTCAAGGGCTTTCCACCCACCTCTCAGAAAAACTAGCTCCCCTCGCTCTTGTACAGTAAGTTATTTAACCACATGTCTCTTTGAAAGGCATTCGCAAGCATCGCTTTCCTAGGCATCTTAAATTCAGTATTCAAAATATTTGTGTCTGTTGATGAATGCATTTTAATGAATTCACAGTTTAACTGATGGTTTTATTTTGTCTTCAGCTTTCATGTTGCATGATATTTCGATTTTGTAAGCCGAGGAACCGTAAGCATTTGTTTTGTCGTGATGGTTTTATGTAAGGTAGTGTGAAAATTGTACAAGCTGATGCAAGGACAGGGCTGGCCATCGGTCCTTGAGCGTTCCTGATGTCACATGCACTTTTAATTGGCGTTCAGATACCTCACAGCAAGAGAGTTTTAAATGATGCTTTAAATTGTATCTGCAACATGCATACTTTTTACGTTTTTATTCATTTGAGGTTCATTCAGTATCGATGGATGAATGGCCAATCCTCAGAGATGAAAAGAATCGTCATGAGCCTGAAATGAGTAGATATCTACAGCAGCATCTCAGATTGCTTATGTATTGTCTGATGTGCTGCCATGAATATAGTTTGGACCCAAAGCTTCCCACTGTCACATGTTAAGATGGCTCTGATGTAATGACCAGGAAAGGAAGTGTCTTGTGCTTAGTATGTTAAGCTACTCTGAGTCAGTGTGAAGATGACATGGACTCTTGAACGAACCTCTGCAGTGTCATCTTTAGATTGATCGCTGACCTTCAGGGGGACAAATCGCAGGCCTGCAGGGCTGTACATCAGTGGAGTTCTCTCTGATGAGGAGTGAGAGAGATGTAAAAAATGTAAATAATGTGCAGTTATTTTAGTGGTCTGAGAGATGTTCATCAGATTTTACCCATTCAGAGTATGTGCTTAATATGGGTGAAAAAAAGAGATAGATGCTAAAAATGTAAGAGAAAAGTTATATTAATTTTTTTTGGTCTTGTTGAAATAAAGACTGCAGATATTTAAATGTGTTGTGTCATTTCTGCTCTGCCGTGCTTCACCAGGATAAGTTATACCAAAATGCTTTGAAAATTTATTTGAGAGACCAATTAGTAAAACACATAAAAAAAAGAGGATGATTTAAAACAATCATGAACACTGATTAATCCTTTCTTTTTCTGTTTTTGCATAAAAATGCATAATGTTGAATGTGAGACGTAGGTTTAGGGGTAGGTTTGGAGTAAGGGAATAGAAAATACAGTTTTTACAGTATAAAACATGGAAACCTTTGTGCATGTGTTTGTTAACAAATATTGTTTTATCAGGATAAATTGTTTTAGCCAATTAAATGTCTAGACAGTTCAATTCAATTTCACTTTATTGTTGGAATTTCTTTCAAAAATTGTCTCGCATCCCATGGTGTTTACTGTTTAATTTACATCAGTACACATTACACAATTTGGTACACACACACACACAAATAGAAAAATGCTTGAAACATATGTACGGTATGTTAGTGCACATCCATTTGCAGTGCAAATACTGAAGCCCCTTCCATTCCTCAGAATCCCCAATTAGACCCCCAATTCTGATTAATTAATTTTACTGACTGATGAACAAAAGATCTCCATAATATGTTCATTCTAGCATATGGTACTCTCAGTCTTCTATGCGGTGGCAATAGTTGATATTCCTCATACATAATTTTACCTGTCAGGGACAACATTTTTTACTCATGAAAACTTGGCTAAAGCATTTGACCCACAATCTTAGAACAGTTAGATATCAATCTCGCCAGTCGAGCTTTGAGTTGAACGGAGAGACAGCTATACCATGCACATATTCCATATTGTACAACACTCTGTATTACAGATTGAAAAAACATGAGCAAAATCTGTTTGCTCCAGAATACCTTAGTCTCATGAGGAAATAAATATACTCTTGTACTTTACAACAAACATACTCTATATGTGCACTCCATGATAAAGCAGCGTCCACATAGACACCCAAGTATTTATATGCAGACACTACTTCAATCAGTGTATAATGTATAGACAATCATGTTTGATGCATGTTCTCTGAAAGTCCAAAGATATTTTACTTTGTCTTCTTTTCAGTCTTTTCATAATTCCCCAGCCCCAGATTTCTTTGAAAGAGGTATTAAATGTGAAGTCTTCCACATATCAGGGATAATGTGAGTATTTAAGGATCTCTGAAAAATAGGCTTCCATACAGGTGCAAGCTCACCTGCAAACATTTTCAGAATGAATGCACTAACATTATCTGGTCCTGTAGCCTTCCTATGATTTAATTGTTTAAAAGTACTTCTCCCCTGGTCAATTGTAAGATCAAATCTATCTGACCACGCTATTCTGACCGAATTAATAATACTCTGATATGAAATATTGCCTTTATCAAACCTGGAGAAAAATGTATTCATTTGATTTGCAAACTCATTATCTACTAATGACTTCTGTGTAGTTGATAATCCAGTCATTCCCTTCATGGTATCCCATACCTGTAGCCTGGGTACCTGGCTGTTTAGCACAATTACTTTTAAAAGCCTTTTCCAGTTTTTACCCATATGCCATCTTCGCCTCTCACATTTTCCCCTTTAACTCATTTTCTATACACTTTATTTGTTTTGTATCCTTCTTCTTAAAGGCAATCTTTCTCAAATGTATCACATGCTTAACACCTTTAGATATATTTATCTTATTATATGGATATATTTGTATCTCCTTGGTATATTTCTGATTGCACACAAAAATCTAGTTTGTTATGACTGTGGATATTTCATTTAAGGATCTATGATAAAACACAGCTCACATAGTACAATCAAAACATGCAATTCGTTCAATGTTGTCAGAAGACCAAATTCTGATTATTTTTCCCCCTCAGGTTTACTGCTTTTCAGCTTGGATTTATGATGTACCACATTATGACCAGAATGTGTAATTGGTGGTCTTATCCTCGACACATATGCACTATCCACATCTGCAAAACATTTATTCAGTAGATTACTCTTTTTGTTTGCCCCTTCACATGTTGCTTAAAACACGTTATTCTTATATCTATTTGAAAACAGAATTGAAAATAGAATTTGTAAATTAGTTCCCAGTGGGGACTTTTATTATGAAGAGTGAATGGGGGCGGGGTGGACTACTGGGAAAGAAAAACGAGGAACTGGGAAGAGCGACTACGAGGTAAACAACTGAAGTTATCTGAAGATCTCAAAGCAACGCGGTGCTAGTACGAGCAGGAAAGCATCGTGGAGACATGTACACTTAAACTATGTTCGACACGAGCAGACCAACATCCAGAAAAAGCTCTGGGCGTGTTTATGTTTTGCTGTGCTGAGGCTCGAGTCACAGGTCCTGGTCAACACTCCTCCCGGCCGACGCGACGCGGTGGAGGAACCGCACAACTGAGGAATGCTTTCACTTTTCCAGCGAGAAGATGGATGAAAAATCCTACTACAGTCGGCTCGTCATCATACTCCTGATGGTCTTGTGTTTCGGCGTTATTGTATTACAGTACATCTGCCCTACGTCCGACTGCCAGTTGCTTCACCTGGTATCATTGTCCTCGAGACTGGGAAGCCGCGCGCCCGGGAATCGCATGAACGGAGCCGGTGCGGGAGATCCGTACAGCTCAGAGGACGGTGCTTTGGTTCGATTCGTGCCTCGTTTTAATTTCACATCCAAAGACCTTAATCGCGCGGTAGACTTCAACATCAAGGGGGACGATGTTATAGTGTTCCTCCACATTCAGAAAACCGGGGGGACCACGTTCGGCCGTCACCTCGTCCGCAACATCCAGCTGGAGAGGCCGTGCGAGTGCCATGCGGGCCAGAAGAAGTGTACCTGCTACCGGCCGGGCAAACGGGACACCTGGCTGTTCTCCCGGTTCTCCACCGGCTGGAGCTGTGGGCTGCACGCAGACTGGACGGAGCTCACCAACTGCGTGCCCTCCTTCATGGGCAGTCGAGAGTCTCAGGAAATGCGCAGGACTCCCAGGTGAGGGTTACTTGTTTTTTTTTTTTTTTTTTTTTTTTAATAAATCAATATATCAAGCTAATTAAGTGTCTATAATGAACTGAGACGCGTCTTGATAAACAAACTTATTTCTTTTGTTATGGTGCGCTTCGCCTCTCCTTCCCCTCATATCGTTCTCGTTCAGTTCAGTGCTGAAGCCTCTTAGCAAGTCAATTATGGGGCGACAAAAGACTCCAACCGGTCAGGCTTAACCCCAGAGAGTCTGCTTTCATTCACCGCATTCCTGCAACAGGGGACCCATCATCATCATCATAATCATTCACCTTTTCAGACACCCGAGGGCAGACGAGCCTGCTGGCACCAGAACATCTGCTATTTTCTCAGGCTTGTCCTATAAATAAACACCCTGTAGCATTAATGTTTGGATTCGGAGACAGGATTTGATGAATAAGCGTTGAGTCTGTTTTTACACTAATGTTCAAATGTTCTTTCTATTCATCAAAGAATCCTGACAAAATCAGTTTTCACAGAACTGTTTTCAACACTGCCGATAATAAATGTTTTGTCGAGCAGCAAATCAGCGTATTAGAATGATATCTGAAGGATCTGAAGACTTAAGTAATGAGACTGAAAATTCTGCTTTGCTTTCACATAAATAATTAAAAGAAAATTAATTTTTTTAAATGTAGTAATATTTCATAATATTAATGTTTTTACTGTAATGTGTTTTACTGTGTTTAGTTCAAATAAATGGCAGCCTGGTAAGCATGAAGATACTTCTTCCAAAAACATGAAGAAACTCAGCCTTCATTGAAGCATTAACCATTAATCACCTTTAGTTTACCCTAAGCCCTGCTTGATGATTTCTTTTTAATGGTGAGGCTTGGAATGAGTTGGGGATTCTGATTTGGCACGTTCCCCATGTTAGTTCATTCTGTAAGCTGTATGCATCTATATTTGTTTTTGTGTAATCATAGGGAAAGTGATTTATTGGGAAAGTAAAAAGACAGCATTGTAGAATGACCTTATGATTAAATATTCAAATGGCAAATAAAACATCAAGAACTAAAACCAACTGTTTTAAATTCTATTCTAAGTGAATTTTGGCATCACCACTTAATAAAGTATGCATATTAATTTTGAGATCTGCTTAATAGTGTTTTAAAATGCTAAGTGTTTGTTAACATTAGGGTGAGCGTATAATCTAAATGTATAAATAAAGGAAATTAGCCTGCACAGTTATGCAGACCATTATATACAGATATAAACCACATGTTCTGCTTTTCAGATGGACACAATTAGATCAAATTCAAATCTCATGGGCTCATTGTTGGCTTGTAAGTAAAGGAAAAGTTGAGGCTCTCCAGAGGCTTTCTGTCTGCTGTTGTTGAATGCATTTGTCCAGACAGTCTTAATTGATATTCATATGGAAAGTGTTCTGGATGTGAGCTGAAAGATGATTCTTCTCATTCGCTAATTATGCTGCAATGCCCATAATTAGAGTCAACCAGCAATAATTCATTCCGTTTTCGATCAAGATCGCTCCCCTGACACGCTCCAACAGAAACTACGCCATGAATAATTCTGTCAGTGTGAACTTGCACAAAATATGACAACTTTACCCAACTTAATGATTCATATGTGATATTAAGTTTCATTTTGTTTCAAGTCAGTTGGGACTGCTTTAGTTTGAACTCTTCTCTTTCCTGTCTCATGTAGTAGAAACTACTATTACATCACGATCTTGAGGGATCCGGTGTGGCGGTACCTGAGCGAATGGAGGCATGTTCAGCGTGGGGCCACCTGGAAGGCCTCTAAACACATGTGTGACAGCCGTTTACCCTCTGTGTCTGAGCTGCCTAGCTGTTACACTGGTGACGACTGGTCAGGTTGTTCGTTGGAGGAATTCATGGTGTGTCCTTACAACCTGGCCAACAACAGACAGACCCGTATGCTGGCCGACCTCAGCCTGGTGGGCTGCTATAACCTCTCCGTCATGAGTGAGAGCCATCGGTGGGCCATGCTATTGGAAAGTGCCAAGCGCAACTTGCGTAACATGGCCTTTTTTGGTCTGACTGAATATCAGCGTAAGACGCAGTACCTTTTTGAGCACACTTTTCGCCTGTCCTTCATCACACCATTCACGCAGCTCAACGGCACGCGTGCTGCGAGCGTAGAGGTGGAACCGGAGACCCAACGCAGGATTCGAGAGCTTAACCAGTGGGACGTGGAGCTGTACGAATACGCACGGGACCTTTTCCTCCAGCGCTTCCAGTACGCCAGGCAGCAGGAGCGCAGGGAGGCCCGGCAGCGACGCCTGCAGGAGAGGCGCAAATTACGTGCCAAGGTGAAGTCTTGGTGGGGGGTGACTGGAAAAGCTGTTTTTAAACCCACCAAGGAGCCCCCAATGACAGAACAATCTCCCGCTTTCTTGGAAGAAAAACAAGCAGATGCTGGACAAACACTGGAGAGCGAGACAGAAGGACAGGTCAACTGGTTAGAGGACGATGACAGTGAAACTATATTGGATTATTTAGAAAACGTAGAGCAGTGGCGGTAGCCACCAGCTATTTGGGAAGAGGTTTGAACTTAATTTTGGACTAGAAAATGTTCATTCCTTTTGATTACTTCGGGGTACCTATAATCCTTTAAGCCCAAATCTCTGCTAAATATTAGCATATACGGGTTGTTAATAAGTGTGCTGCTCTATCTGTGACAAATGCATTTTGTTGAATGCACATCAAAATTCTCATAAAAATCGATTCTTAGCACCAGTTCTCTGTTAGAAATCATATCTGAATTACCATCTTGCAGCCTGATGTGTCTTGTGAACTGAAAAGATGATCAAACCCACTGTCCCGTCACCACTCTGCCCTTGAGAGAGGGCATTTTGACTCCAGGTTGCATGTACTGAAAATCACTATGGATGAAAAGCATCTGCTTATCGTGAAAGCCAAAGATTGGAATGTTTCAGAAATGCCATTTTCAGACCTTGCTGTTCTGAGGAAGAACCTGGTTGCAGCATGTTTTTGTTTACATTCCTGCAATGTAAGATTTCAAATATTGCCTACATTTTTTTTTCCAAGTGTCCTCAACCATTACAATCCCATGCACATCACAAGTCAGCCTTATGTTGAAGTCCAACATTATTTTTTGATTTAAGATGTTTTGTTATGGGTTAGCTCATATTTTGTTACTTGAAAATAAAAAGCCATTGTGAGTCACTTCAACTGCTGAATTAATACCTCACCATAGGTTATATTGAGGAGCGCCGATTGCGCTAAAGGAAAATGAATTACATTTGTGAGTATTGATGGATTTTTTTTTTTTTTTTTTTTACAATAATCCAAGTTGGTTGTGGCTAGTTAAACAATCTCGGAGAGGGTGAGTCTTCATTTTTGCTTTATTTTCTCTCTACAGCAGATGGAGCCAAAGTAATACCCGTTGCTCATGAATGAAACCTTACATCCGTGATTTGTAGAACACAATGCTCATTTTATTGGGTTTGTATAATTTAGTTTGGCCAGTCAATCCATTTAATCCCACTGGTAACATTTGTGACATGTATTTTTTGGGCTTGCAGGTTCTTAAAGTTGTCAGTTGTCAAATTCGAGACCATTGTGAAAACGTAGTGATCCATTGTTGCATTAAATGAAACTATTAAACCTAAAAATAGTTTATCATTCTCTTTCCCTAAACATTTTTTTTTTCTGGATTTATAGAGCAAGGAAAACTAGTTAGAACTGTGAACAAGTATAAAATATGTATTTTCACTGACCTTTTAAAAACATTTTTAGAAAAGGTTGTAGTTATATATATATATATATATATATATATATTATATAAAATATAATTTTTGAATTTTTGTTTTTTATGCAATGTGTTAACATTTAGTATTCATAATAATTAGACAATTGTATGACACGTCCGGTCACGTGATGTCATCATGGCTGCGTCCACGAGAGGGCGACCCGCTCCATGTACAGTAAAACAGTCTTTTCTAGAAGAATTATGTCATGTTTGAATAATATTTAGATTTATCTCATTGTGTAAAGTTTTTTTAATTAAAACAATTCGGAGTGCCCATTTAAAACGCCCGTTACTCATAAGCAAAATATAATTTACAGAGTGAGGATGGACCTTCTTGTCTAAATATTTACATAGGTCCAGTACTTTAACGATATTTATTGAATGCATTTAAATCCACCCTTCCTAAACCCTTCACGTACTACTCATCATAGGTGACCTCATCCATAAAGTGCAGTTTGCACTGAGTTCGAGTGGGAATCCCCCTAAAATGGAAGCAATACATGGGAATGCACGTAGTGCAGTGCACACTTTCGCTCTACTCCTCCCTTCTACCCTCCCTCGTCTCGTCTTCTGCCTAGCAGCAGCTAGCAAGTTCGCTTCTCGCTTCCCCACCGCTCGCTTCGTCGTTCAACTCAAAACACCCCGCAGCCGCTGGTCATTGTCTTTTAAAGCAGGAAACTGCGCAAACGAAAGCTCTTGGTTCAACGCGGGAACTTTTGCAACCAAAGCGCGCGCCTCACATCAGCCAGTGATCGTGACGTAGTTATTGATAAATCTTCATTTCGCTTTGCGCTGCGATTGATGTCACTCGAGCTCTAATCGTGCGCTCTCTGCACAGGTGAGTCATACGCTTTTGTAAAGACCAATATTTCATATTCTTTAACCCATCTAGCCGCACATGATAGTGCATTAGTGATTGGTGTAATGCATTGCTCGCTGTCACGACTGACGCTCGCTCGTTTATGGGTCTCCATCGCTAACCTTGCTTTTGCGCACATGGCCTCTTCTCACCGTGACGCATAAGTCTAGAATTTGTATTTCTGCTTATGCTTAGTAGCCAAGTCTCTCATTTGAACTTAAAGCACAAGCTGTCATTTATAAAATAACGCCAGTAACGCAGCTGGGTGTCACGCATTGCTGACAGCTGTTGAGCTTCCCATCAGTGCTGTGTTGTGCCCTGAGCAGCGCCTAGTTTGTAAACAGGTTGGATGGAGATCAAACTCTCCCACGTCAATAGTCAGGTGCAGTGGGCTGTATATCTTTTCTGATGCTGTATTTTTGTGTCTGGCATGTAAAACTAGCAAAGCTGTCATGCTGACATTTCAAATTGCATGGCCAGGGCTGGGTGCAGTCCCAACCATAAGATGTTCAGCCACCATGGGAGCTGAATTTGTCCTTGGCTTCCTGTATCATGTAAAGTTGGTCCTGGAAAAGTGTGTGAGGGTGGTTTTGTATCTTGGTGTGTTGAAGTTAAATGTCCTTTGTCCCGCTAAACCTTAACATCATCGGACATTTGCCAGCACTGACAACTGTCCAGAGCTTTTGTCATCCATCCAGTTGTTGCATAAATTGATAGTCATGTGTGCATTCCTTATGCCAAAAAAGGGAGTCTTATGAGCTTTATTTTGCACTCCCAAGCCTGTATATGCTACCTGTTTAGTAACAGGGTTCCCACAGTCATATATATGAAGACGTTATTAAAAGTCACAGACATTTGTGCACTTTATAATATGGTTCTACATGACACTAGCTATAATGCAATAGAAATTTTTTCAGTGTTTTTATTTTTTTACACACATTAGGCCTAACATTTCGGGTTGCATTAATAATTAGCATTAGTTCATGTATTATGAACAAATATAAATGAAAATGTAACAATAATGTAGTTTTTAAACTGAACCTAAATGATTAAATGCACTAAAATGTAAATTTTTAGTTAATTATGCATTAATAGTTATAATAAATGAACACATGTTTACAAATTGAACATTATTGTAAGTGTTGCCATTATTTTTTGTTATACTTTTAAAATATTTCATTAGCTGGACATATTTCTGTTCATTTCGTTGTTCTGCCGTATTCAAATTTCAAGATGTTTTCTCAGGATGAGATATTTGTTTACTAAAAAGCCTAATTGATGTATTCCATCTGACATTGAAAATCTGCACTGGCTTTTATTTCTGAAAATCCAGACTGGAATTCATTGTCAAAAGTAATGCGAAACCGGAGAATGTTTTATTTACCTGTTCACAAATTAGAAGGGGTTCTGGACCTGCCAGTGTTTTCATTGAACTTCATATTCATTTTTTTAATTCATTTTTATCTTATTTGGTTGCATGCCATCGATTTTGTGCAAAGAATATAAAAGTTTACTTGCACAATAATGCAGTTGCTTTCAGGTCAGTTGCACAACGTAGACCCTAGAGTCATGGTGCGAGAGCACCTGCAGTCGGGTGAGTGACGGTTGACATTCTGTTTGATTTCACACCTTATGATGTGCACTGTCAAAGGTCAGGTCGCAGGAGTCCTGCTGCTTTAGAGGCCTGGTGTCTGTCAGACTTCAATGGCATCACTGCCCTTTTGTTATGTCTGCGATTTAAAGGTCCTCACATAGCTGACAGGTCATATATCTGTATGGCAATACCTTGGCAATACTCCGCACGTACCCTGCTTCTCCCTGAGGGGTCTGTTTATCCTCTCACTTCCTGATTTAAACTAGAACTAGATCTACATACAGTGAGACAGAACGCTGTGTGACGACAAGCTCCATTAGTTCCCGGTGGTCACGACTGGTCAGGCAAACGTGAGAAGTTGAAGCTATACACTTGTCGGAGGTGTGGGGTCAAATCAGGTGAGCTGCTAAAGACGGCAGTATCCCTTCACCACACAAGGAGCAGATAGGGAATAAGATATTAGCAAGCCCCTTACAGTCCGATGTGCACACGCTCGCACCTCATATCCGCATATTGCCACATGTGATGAAACTGCACCACAGGTTCAGGCACGTTTGCCACCGCCGTTGTGGACTTTGTTCTCGCTTTCATTCACCCTATAAAATTAATGATAAGAACAGACAGTGAGGTTACTGTATACACAAAGCACATGTCCTCATTTCCCCTCTCCCGCTTTGCTGGACCAAATATGGTACGTTATGCCATATGCTTTGAAATGGCAATAAAACGTGGTGCTAGGCTGATAAAAGCAAAATGATCAAACACTGAGCGACTACGGAATATTGATTGCGCTGTCATATTTTGATGGCTTGCTGTAAATATTACTTCTCTACCGAATCTATAAGAACTAGACTATTGGGTTCTATAAATATGGCCACTGCCCTCTTTTTTCATAAGTAGGTTATGACACGCTCAGATTGAGTTACTCACACATGAGCTTTTAACCACTATTCTGTAAAGTGCAATGCACCATTTGTCCGTGTAAATATCATTTGGGGCACATTTGCACAAAGACAAATGAGGATTCGCCAAGCATGTGCTTCATTTAAAACCTTGCTTTTGAATGTTTCTGGATGTTTAGAATTACATAAAAAATTATTTTGTCATATTTGATGTCCTGTCTTGTTTCTACAAAATGCTATGATATGAAATTCAACTTGATTTTTTTTTAAGTCGGTTTCATTTAAGTTAAGAAATTACTTGCACAACCAAATTAATTCAAAGCAGCTACTGAACTTAAGTTTTTAAGTTGAAATAGAGGGAAATATGTGTTTACATGAGCTAATGCACTACCTAACATGAATTTTAGCAACTTTACATTATTAATCCAAGTATATGTTATTACATACACTAATCTTTACAGTCACATTTTAGTTTAGGGACCAATTCTCATTATTAACTTACTATTAACTATGACTTTTGCCTTTATAGACTCCTAATTTGCTGCTTATTAACAGTCAGTAAGGTAGTTGCTAAGTTGTATGGCATAGGACTGAGGGATCTAATGATTATGCAGAATAAGGCAGACAGCCAGTATGCTTGTAATATACATGCTAATAAGCAACTGAGAATTGGTCCCTATACTAAAGTGTTACCATATTTAATTTTAAGTTGCATTAATTGACATTAGTTAAAGGTTTATGAACAAATATGACTGAACAATGAACAATAGTATAGTTATGAATTAACATGAGAAATAAATGGATATCGATAGTTCATAATACCTGATACAAGCAAATGTTAAACATTTGAACGTAATTGTGAAGTGTTACTTACAATTTTTTGTTATACTCTAAAATATTTAACTGTTTACATAGAGTTTTCTGTTCACTGGTGGTGCATTCAAATTTCTCAACGATGCATTTTTACGCTAAACTGTTTAAGAGTTTAATTTGATATTACATTGAAAATTTGCACCAGCTAAAAGGATGGTCTTTGATAGTGCACTTGCTCCTCACAGTTGTCTTGTTTCAACAGTTCGATGTTGCATCACACAGAGCTGGGCAGAGGGGAAGAGGCTCAGCCTGTTGTAATGTGTCATGTAGCTCTAAGCCTATGATTTTAGAGTTTGTTTGTGCTCTCCAGAGCACCGTACGTGTCTCTGTCCTTGCTGTGAGTTGGTGAGCGAGCTCAGGCAGCTGTGTGTTTTTATGAATGGAGGCAGTGGGGCTGTAATAGGCTGAAAGGATTATATATACTTAACCTAATTATTTTCCCCTGTGGCTGGGGGCTTTTCTCCTCTGCCAGTCCTGTCTCACAAGCTCTTGAGTCTCCATCTTAGGCCCTGCATGTCTCCACCTTAAGCTGTCTGAACCGTCCATTTTTGGGGGGTTTTCTTCAGTGAATGCTGCAGGTTTGACTCTGGGGAACAGAGAACTATGTGTCCATGTATTTTTGCATTGTTTCCTTTCATTAAGGGAAGTGCACACAGGGGTCAATATCTGTTACATTTGGGTCGTACTTCTGCATGAGATTCTCTGCAATTATCAGCCTTGTACTTTAAATGTCATGCAAACAGGTTGTTCCCTGTAATGAACAGGACAGTGTGTCTGTTCATAAGATTCAAACTTTTAAAGAAGTATGCAGCCATCTTATACTGACTCTTATTCTGAAACTCTTCTTAAAGGAAGGAACAAAAAATTAGTAATTTTTCTTTTTTTTTTTTTTTGAAAGATGTCAATCTCCAAAGTGACAAATGAACAATAAAACTGTCATTTTTATATTAATTTATATGTCTCAAGTATTATATCTTTGTTTGATAGCAATTTTGTTTTTCAATTTTGGATTCTGGTGGATAATGAAATATTGAGGGCAGGCCATCGAATCTTGAGAAGTAAATCAGTCTGATTAATGAACAAATCATTTTTGGCTGGACTATTCAAGTAAAAGATTCAAACATTTTAAGAAGCATGCTTCTATTCATTAAAACGCTTCTTAAAGGAACAGTCCACCCAAACATGAGAATGCTGCAATCAGATAGTCATACTTATGTCATTACATATCTGTACACAAATAGTGAATTTCTGAAGTGAGGATGTCAAGCTCCAATTATCATATACTGAGTAAGACAGACAAGACGATGGTGGATGATTTAGTTTCTAAACGAAAGTAAAAAGCGCATGTTTGGCAATATTTTTGCCTGTTGAATTTTGCTGTGTATCTAAGGTGATTTGGATGTTTTTTTAAACTTTGTGTAATTTATTTATTTTATTTGACATCAAGGTGTATGCCATGCCTCCAAGCTTTCTTACTCGTTTTGATAATAAATGTTCTACGGTTCTACATATGGTTATATATTATACAAATGGACTTATTTTCAGTTTTTTTATAACTATTTAAACTTTTTACAAGTTATTTGTTATTGTATATTAGGCATAGCCTTCCCTATAGCATGGTGTGTTTTTTATTCGTTTTGTTAATTAAATTTCTATGTTTTATATATATATAGGCTAAAGTGAGTTTGATGTTGTATTTTGTTGTTGCATTTAAGCAATTGATGCTGAATTGCTGCTAATTCGAAAGTGAAAGTAAAATGCGCATGGCGCTTTTGAGCAATTTAAAAGTGAAGAAAAAGCGGGTAAATTCAAACGAAATAAAAATTAACAATTGCTTCAAGTCGAATTGCCACTATTTGAAAGTGAAAGCAAAATGCACATGCCGCTTTTACAAGCTATTTGAAGGAATGCGAAGAAAAGAGGAAACGTCCCCACAGTGATTCCAGTATTTTCTGTGTTGTCACACGTCGATTCACCTGTGGGAAAATTTCCTCACCGTCACAACCCTACTATGAACCAGATCACTGAGTTTTGAGAGTGGCTTTGTGAACTAGTCCAGCTTTGCTAACCAAATCAACCAAATTAGTTGAAAAGATCTGACTCACGAGAAAAATTTGTTTATGAATGAGACATTGCTACTTCTCTCATGAACACACCAAGGGCACATAGCATGGATGTGAAGATTTCCGATTAGTAATGATCAAAATTTTAGTCTGTTCCTCATGCAAAGGCATCGCATGACTTCAAAAGACTTACAGAATATAGTGCACTGCACAAGTTGTATGGACCTGTTTTATGATACTTCATGGTGCTTTTTGTTGTTTAGAAGCGTGACAGCTTAATTCTCTTTGGTGAGAGAATAATGCCATAATTTTAAGTGGGAACTGTCGTTTCAAGAAAAGTAAATGATAAACAAACAGCTATTTGAAATCAAACTAAAATGGCAAACCTTGTTAAAATCTCAAATTCTCCAAAGCATGACTCTGTTTCTGAGAATAAGTGTGGATTCAGTTTCATTTCTCCTCCTATTTTAGATCTATCTACCTACGGTTTCACCGGCACACATGAGACATTTAAAGAAACAGTTCACCCGAAAATAAAAAGTCTGTCACTATTTACTCAACCTCATGTAGTTGCAAACCTGTATGACTTTTTATCTTCTGCAGAACACAAAAGAATATATTTTTAAAGAATATTGGCAACCAAGCAGTTTTGGTGACCATTGACTTCTCAATAGCTTTTGTCAAAATACCTTCTTTTATGTTCCTCAGAAGAAAGTCGTACAGCAATCCGTGGTTTGGAACGACATGAGGGTGACTAAATGATTACTGTCTCTAAGAAGTAATGCAAAGGTTAACTGTGAGCTACTGAACTCTCTCCTAGCTGTGAGAAATGCTGCAGTACAAGCTGCAGCAAGCAGAATGCATGTGGGGAGCATGTGCTGTGCTGGTGGAGCTGCAGTGTGTGCTGGTCATGCTGGGCTCGCCTGCATGCGTCAGCTCTGTGGTATGAAGGTTATGTTGTGGCGCTCCAGTGCTGCTGAGCGCTGCAGTGCGTTGGAACAGCAGACTTCTCTCTTTCCTGCCCTGACCTCTGCCAACTGACCCTCACACTCCCACTGGCGTCTATGCGAACGAGCCAGATTCAATAATGCATTGGTTCTGCATATCATTCCAGTGTAATTACTTTACTCGCTTTTCTGGGCTTATTTGGAAACTCAGTGCCACATTCTGTTAGAGCGGCAGTCCGTATTGAAAATGCTTGTCGTTTGAATGCAGGGACTTTATGACTTTCATCACGTTCCCAGCATTTCAAGATCAGCTTATGTTATGATTATGAGCATGGAAGTGCTGCATTGTTCATTTTCCCCATTTCCATGTGAGTCATGTCTCAAAGACTGTGAGCTTCCATGAAAATAAAACATATGAAAGGCCACTTGGCCTTTGGTTTATTTACATGAGCAAAATGTTGAACTCCGCTGGGACCTGAAAAAAGACACGTCTGCAGAATATTGCTTCATCAAGCCTTGAGTTTTGTGTTGGCTGTAAATTATATTGGTCAGCAGGTTTTTACTGTATTGTAGTCTGTTTTTTTACTTCAATTCAATTAATATTCCTCCTATTACACATAAATGCTTGATTCTGTCAATTCAGTACACGAGTTAGAGTAGAAGACTTCTTGAAATGATTAAAACAGACCTCAAATGAACACTAAACAGTGTTTACTGTAGTAATCACTGTAATTGTTACACCTAGGTCAGCTGTTTTTATATTGATTTGATTTCTATAATCAATAATTCCAAGATCTAAGCAAGCGGGTCTCGAATAGACAACAAACTCTGGAGACTGGTTTTCTGGTTTTTAGGGATAGTTCACCCAAAAACAAGGGTGAGTAAAAGATTTGACCTGTATGACTGTCTTTGTTCTGTGGAACACAACAGAAGATAATTTGTCAAATGTCTGGTTTACAGGAAGAATGTTATTTCTCACAGACAGACAGTAGGTGTGATTTTTGTTGACTTCTCAAACTGAAATGGCCTCGAACAGTACACTACAGCGTCTACAAACCACAGCCAAGTGCTGTTAAAAGATATTTGTTTCTCATTCCAGTTATTGACTTTCTCCTTGATTCTTGTGCATGCACATGCGGCGCCTTGAAGGACACTGCTACAAGTGCGATGTGTATATGACTCAGTGACCTTGTAGAAACAATACACACTCGCCACCGCCACACTTCTGATAATTACAGTCTCTATTGTAGATCTGCGCCAGAAACACATATGTATGCCATGCTGTATAGCCACCTTCCTGCTGTAGAACATCAAAGTAAACTGACTAAACACAACCAGCACTTACACAAGCCTGTATAACAATTGTACTACATATAACTGGCATTACCAGTATCCAGCACAAGCTTATTTGTTTTCTTGTCCATGCATTAGCGATATTCATTCTATCTGAAGTTCTATCTATCAGGTTTTTATTTTTATTTGTTTATTTATTTTTAGTTTTTTGGGGATTTTTCATATTTTTCTTTCATTTTTTTTCAGCTTTTTCCAGGTTTAGTGCAAGTTTTGCTGTATATAATCTAGCCTATATATTTTTCCATTAGTGTGTTTGTAGCCCTTTTCAAAATCCATTAACAAGTTAGTTTTTCCACTATGCACATGAAAAAAAAACTGCATTGCTGTTTTTTAATGTCACAATGTATTGCATGCTCAGCCTGAGCAAGCTGAGGAAATTCAGATTCTGAATCATTTTTGCATTGTTCAGATGGTTTATGAAACATAAATAAATTGATTACAGTTTCTGGTATCATTGTATTTCTGGGTGCATGATACATCCATCAGTATCTTATCAATCATCGTTTTTTTTCTCTATGATTTTACTTTTTTTAACTGTAAATGTGCATTTCTCCTATTTTTTACATTTAAATGACCTTTACTATAATCTAATGATATTTTTCATAAATTTTTATCCTATTTTCTTTTTAAATGCATTCTACCAATCTCATTGTGAACAGTTCATCCATGCATGTTTCATAAAAAAAAAGTACCATGTAATTTTAGTCAAGATGTCATAGATTGATCTTCCAGTGAACTGACAGTCTTTCTCTGGTGATGTATGCTGGACTTCCCCAATCAATTAGGTTGCACCTTTCTTACAAATGACAGCAAACTTGCGTTCAGATCAGCCTCCATCCAAACAAAAACCAATGGAAAGTCCATAACCTACACATTTTTCAAGTTTCACATTAACACACTTCTCACTCTTGTTAATGTACTTCACATTGCAGAAGAAAAAAATCCCTGCTTTAGTTTCATTGTGATCGTAAATATCCAAAACTGACCTATACATTCAATATAGACAGATAAAGATAAAGTAAATTCAATTGTTTAAATATAAGCCAATAATCCAAATGGTCCCAATATAATATGCACCGTTAGGCTACGTTCACACTGCAGGGCTTAATGCTCAATTCTGATTTTTTGAAAAAAATTTATTTTTTTGCAAGGCCGTTCACATTTCCAATTAAATGCGACATTTTGTGAACGTGAAATGACCCAGAAGTGACCCGCATGCGCAGAAGAGTACTCAACGGTCAACGACGTCACTCGTTTTTTGCTGAAGTAGCTAATGTTAAACATGGATGTCAACAACAGTGTAGTCAACAGCGGAGCTCTTTTTGCAATATTAAAGTTATTTTCCCAAGGAAGCAAGCACAATTACAATCTTCTCGTTTTAAGAAGAAAGTTAAAAAGAAGGAGGAGAGCAAGGTTTTTGGCCATGGCGTTTTGTGGAGCAGTGTTAGCAACGTCGGTACAGAGAAACGTGTGGGTGTGACCTCGCTTCCCTTCCATTGACTGGTCTCAGCAGCATCGTCCGCCATGGTTGTTGTTTATCTTCTCATTCCCGCCTACTTCAACGCAGAATTATGACGTTTGTAGCGTATCAATGACATACGGGTCGGATACATGTGGCCTGGCCGTTCAGACGGAGGTTGTATTTCAAAAGATCGGATACGTATCGGATTCAGGACCACATACCCAAGTGGCCTGGGTCACATTTGAAAAGATCGGATCTGTGTAGTTCAGACTGTCATGAAAAGATCTGAATTGGGTCGTTTCAGCCTGCAGTGTGAACGTAGCCTTATTCTGTTTTTTTAAAAACAGCTTGTAATAACTGTAGGCTAGATGTACAGCAACTAGTCAGGTTGTGTTTCCTCTGTCTACTTTCCCTTAATAATTTACTTAATCACATTGGAAAATCAGTTTGAGACATCTATTTATAACCAGTCCCATTGTTTCGGGCTGTGTGTGATCGTTAGCTCTACAAGCTGCGAAGATAAAAATCCTCCAATTTGGGAAATAGCGATGAATATCATTGCGAAGGGAAATTAGCAATCATCAGGCGGGCGATGCTTTTACTACACATTAGGGTAATAGCAGCATCTGCGGAGGGACTCAGACGCAGCAGCTGACGTCACAGCCACATGTTCTCTTCACGGATCACCTCTCCGTTCACCTGCCTACATATAAATGAGATAATTGGCCTTTCGCTTTTTGCGTGCAGGAAGCAGGTGTGGCTGAGTACCATGCTGCTCCGCTCTGAGACAGAGATGAGCTAACTTCATTGCTGACGAACGGCTCAATGCAGGTTCACGTTCCCCGGGGGGGTGGTCTTCATCGATCTCACTGTAGGGCTGATATTGGGGGAGGGTGCTCGTCAGCCTGCTGTAAAACCAACTTTCTGCTTTTCACGGTGTTATGTTGCTCTGCATTTAGTGCCTTTGTTCTTGTATTTGGAGGTGGGTGTCATTAATTCAATTTCCATCTTCTCTTGCTCAGTTTCACTCCCGATCTCCCTCACCGCATTGCTCTCCTTCAGGACCTTCTGTCTGCGTGCTCCGATCACGCGCTCACCAATCAACCCCACCCCCCCCCCCCCCCTTCCACCTGCCGCCTCCTCCGTCTGTGTCTATCGCTGTGAGACACGGGACAGATATAATCTGCCTTAACCTCTCCTCTAATCCCCTCACTGTCTGCTCATTCACCTCTGCTTTATTTGTTTTCATTTTCCTTTTATTCATTTATCCATCCCTCCCTCGCGCATCGGTTCCAGTGTGCTTGGTCATCACGCCATTGATTATTCTTCACTGTACTCTCTCTCTCTCTCTCTCTTTCTCTCTCTCTCAAGGGACGGCATATCAAATGCCAGACCCACCCTAAACACCAACTCACTTTTCCTTGTGGAACAACCCCCCCCCCGTCTCCACCCCGCACACCTTCCCGTGTAGAATGGGTGCAATAACCATAGATTCACTTCTCCTTTCTCTTCCCTTCATCATCCCACCTGTGATCGCCTGTACCCTGATAATGCTCCAGGAAAGCTAGAGAGCCACTCTCCTTCGAATCAGCCAAGGAGCAGTGCAATGACAAAGAGGGTGGGGAGACTAACGATCAATACATCAGGCTCCTCCTGATTGGCTGATCCACATTGCCCGGTTGCATCTCAGCTATGGGGATTTGCCCTTCCTGCCGGCTGCTCTACTTCCTTTTTCAATCGCAAAAGCCGCGTTTAGATCCTGAACTCTGAGAATGCGATCGGCGCGTGGTTTAATGCCTCGCTGTTTTGTCGCTTCCATCTGCCCCAGAGTCGTAAAGTGACGTTGCTGTCTCCCATGTGTGCTCTCTCTCTCTCTCTCTTTCTCTCTCTCTCTCTCTCTCTTTCCTTTTCCCTGCCTCCTCCCTCTTTTCCCTCCCTCCCTGTATCTCTTAATCAAGACACAGCCTTCCCTTTCCTTTGCATTGCTGCCTGCCTCCCGTCTGCACTCCTCCTCCACCTCTCGTGCACTCCCTCACTCGCGCTTTCTGCCATGCGCTTCCAGCCTCTCTCTCTGTTTGTCGCTCGCTCACCTCTGTATTCCCCAGTTACAGGTTTGCAACATAAACAGCTGTAGCTTCAGGCATGTTCTTTGTTGTTTTGTACTTTTATTGCTTGTATTTTGCTAAATTATTTCTTTTGCAAAGTGTTTTGGCTGTTCTGAACGGAACAAGCTGTGTTAACTGAGTTTGTTGCTTTTGTTTTTTGTGTATTTTCGCAAAGACAGGTCTCCTGTTGCAAAGGACTCTCTTAGAAGTGCGTGAGGACACGTCAGTGCGATGAAAGGGACGCAGGGAGAGCAGGAGGGATGAGAAAGCGATTCAAGTGAAAGAAGACTAACATCACCATAAAGTGCCTCATCTGGATGCTGCGGAAGCCCTTCTCTGCATCCACACTCCCATCCTGACTGGTCTGCGCTTCGGAGTGCTCTCTTCTCCACTGACTTGAGCGTGTGCGTGTGCGAGTGCGCTTGGCCTTGGCTCGGGCTATATTTCACCGTGACAGTCAATCAACCCATTTGCCTGTTCCTCAATTCCAGCTCCGCCTGCTCGCCATTTCACCTTTTAATACAAGGACGCCTGTCGATTAGTTTCCCTATTGGGTTCTCAAAGTGTCTCTCTCTTCATTTCTGCAGTCTCTCCATCCCTTGCGACTCAGATATGCGAGTATCTTTAGGGACTGCTGTGCCTATGGCAACAGGGCAAGGAGTTTCGGAAGCCTAAATTTAGAGAAAGTCCATTTTACATCAATGCAAGAGGTCTATTTTAAACCCAGAGCTCTGGAGGGTGAGTCTAGACAGTGGGGCGACCACTGCAGACAAATACAAAGTGCCGCTCTACTCTACTTTTAATGCCTTGTTTTCCTGAACGGCAGCCGAAGATGCACCGCAGCATGTCACATTGACCTACTCCACCTCATCACACTCGATTCATCGTCCTCCCTTCCTGACTTTAAACAGATCTCATATTCTCGTCATACTTCCTCACTGGCTGATCAACAGATTATGCCCCCTTCCTGTTAATAAGAGAGTTTGGTTTTCATTTCTAGACTGGTAGTCTGAGGATCTCCTTGCCACTGTGCTAATTTTTTGCAGCCCTTGTGCTTCATCACGCCTGGCTGCCACACCCCAGCCCTCCACTCACCCGCCGCTTGCCGAGGGTCTGCCATGGCCGTCAATGTGACCATGGGTCGCGACACCAAGTGGCTGACGCTGGAGGTGTGCAGAGAGTTCCAGCGAGGAACCTGCTCGCGTTCGGACGCTGAATGCAAGTTCGCTCACCCCTCTCGCACCTGCCACGTGGAGAACGGCCGCGTCATCGCCTGTTTCGACTCTCTCAAGGTAACCTCGATGCATGTGCACACAGACACAAGCGTTTGTTTTACTATTGAACTGATATATTAACCATGAGAGCATTATTTTATGTTTTGGTGCAGATTTCATCATTCACACACACTTTTTGTCAGATATCTCTAACACCTCCAGGCTCTTTCGCTGAGTAGTGATCTCTCTCCTGTCCTGAAATCAGCCTTTGAGTGTATTTTTCTGTCAGATTCAGACTAAAACACTCCAATTTCTGGTCATGGATTGGTCAATTCTTATAAAAAGTACCACCATGGGACAGTTAACAAATATTCAGTATGAGGTTAGGATTAGCAAATGTCAAAGTTTACAAATATGTCATTGAAAAAAGCATATTGATGGACTACCAATGAATTCTGAGAGTGTTTTACTTCCCAGAGTATTTATTAGAGTACTATGGTATATCCCAAAAACACGCTAATGTCATAGGGTTATCTACTTAACCATATATGGTCATTTTTGGTACATCTTATGTTTAAATAATGCTTTTCTTTGGAAGCATGATGAAGCCATTTTAGAGGGAACGGGAACAGTTCATTCAAAAAAATAATAATAATAATCTGTCATCATTAAATCTCCCTTATGTCACCCAACTTTTATGAATTTCTTCTGTGGAACTCAAAAGGAGGAATTTTGAAGAATTTACTGGAGTTTACCTTTTTGTCATGCTATTATACAGAATGGGAACTGGAGATTTGATGCTTCAAAAAGTTGGTCAGTAAGTAAGAATGTAACAATTAACCACGAGCCGGTTGAAAATGTATTCAAATATGTGATGATTCAATTAGGGGTAGAAGTTTATATCAATGTATGTCTGAGGGGAACTTACTGTCTTTAATCATTCTGTTTTTGCTTCAAATTTAAAAATTATGCAATCTGATTTAGATTATAAACTGCTCATGTTGCATGTACGCAGCATCTTTGTTTGGATCATGATTAAAATACAGTGGTTGCCTGCCTCTAATTTTAAATGGAAAGAGCACAGACAAAGCCTTATTTTGTTTATATGAAGAGATTTCTTTTATTTGTGTTACTTATTTGATTTGGTTCTTGTTTTAAAATTTCAGTTTCATAAAAGAAACGTGCAGCATTTTGTCAAAGCAATAATAAAAGGAAACATTTAATCAGAATCAGAATGAGCTTTATTGCCAGATATGTTTACACATACAAGGAATTGTTTTTGTGATAGAAGCTCCGAAGTACAACAGAATGACAGTGACAGAACAAGAAAACACATAATAAAAGAATAAAATACAAAAAATACAAATAAGTAGGTAAGGAATGACAATATACAAATTGACAATTGTATGGGAGGTATATTACAGAAAGCAGTTATGTATGTACAGGTATATAATGTGCAAAATTTAAGTGTACACTAAGTATGTGTGTTAGATAAATAAGTATGTGTATTTAAATATAAATAGTGTAGTGTAGTGTGTTCCACAGTCGTTATCAATTGTTCATTAGATAGATTGCTTGAGGGAAGAAACTGTTCCTGTGTCTGGTCGTTCTGGTGCTCAGTGCTCTGTAGCGTAGACCAGATCACAACAGTTCAAAGAGGAAATGTGTTCGATGTGAGGGGCCCAGAGTGATTTTACTGGCCCTTTTGCTCACTCTGGATAAGTACAGTTCTTGAATAGAAGGAAGGGTTGTACCGATGATTCTCTCAGCAGATCGGACTACCCTGTGTAGTCTTCTGAGGTCAGATTTTGATGCTGAGCTTAACCAGACAGTTACTGAAGTGATTTAATTTATAGTTTGACTTGAGTGAATCTTTAAATCCCTATGTTCAAATAGAAAAAAGGTTATTTTAAATTGCAATAATATTTCACTACATTACTGTTTTAACTGCATTTCTGATCAAATAAGTGCAACTTTGGTGAGCAGTGAATATGAATTCAATGTCAGTCTGATTCATGAATGAATCATTCATGGCTTTATGAATCAGATTAATTTCAATGTTAGTCTCAGTCTCAGACATCATTCCCACAGTCTGTCGGCTGAATGTCTGATGCATATTGCAGACAATATTGGAAACACTTCAGGAGTTTTGACGTCATCATCGGATTGGTTGAATTATACAGAATTTCCGGGAGACGCGCATGTGACGTTCTTTAACATTCCCCCTGGAAACAAAGATGCCGTAATGCCAAACTCCCTCATCGAAGAAGAGGTCGTGTTTACAACTATGACAATAAGCGCTTAT
The DNA here is from genome assembly GCF_963082965.1 of Carassius carassius. Classification (NCBI taxonomy): domain Eukaryota; kingdom Metazoa; phylum Chordata; class Actinopteri; order Cypriniformes; family Cyprinidae; genus Carassius; species Carassius carassius. Next base: position 6,144,761 of record NC_081787.1, on the reverse strand, counting down.
CAGGATCAACTAAATGCTGGATTTTCAAAAGTATGTGAAATATGTAAAGTTTGCGAGATAGACTTTTTAAAATATGTACAAGAGTTTTACACACCACTCTGTTATTGTGGGAATATATGATGCTGCACAAAAAGCAAAACATGATTGGTTGCTTTACCTGTCTGTAAAATGGCCTCTTGAGCGGCCCTTGGTAGGGCAGGGCGGTTTGACTGTATATATCATTACCACAAAATAAAGTGTCTATCTTTAGAGATTTTGCTATATCATGTATTCTACGGTATGCAAATATATCTGCGTAACACAGTACTGCTTAAACGTTATTCACCTTTTGAGCGATAAGGAAACATTAATGAATGAGATAATATAGAGTGGGACGCGCTTGGTAGAGTTATTAATTGCAGTAAGCAGTGGAAAAGAACTCAATGCGGTCCGATGCAGCCGAAGCGTGCGCACTGAAAGCCCCTCTCTCGACAGCATGCGATCGCGAAAACAAATCTCAAATACGCACACAGTAATGTCATAATGCCCGTCATGTGGAGTATTTAAGAAAACACTGTCGGTTAAATGTTAAATAAATGTAAAACATTTGGGTGAAAAGCGGATGTGTTTCACTATATTGGATCCGTGCAGCCGGTCTTAAAGGGACAGCAGCCTTATTTACCTGCTGCTGTCTGTCATAATTAATGGAAATCATGTTTGATTGATAGAGCGAATACTGCAGTGTTTTTGTGCTTGTAATTTGCTTTTTTTTTCTTAATTTTAATATATATATATATGTGTATATATATATATATATATATATATATATATATATATATATATATATATTATAAATAAATAAATATATATATGTTTATTGATGTACATATCGTTATTGTGAAATAAAATTGTTCATATCATGAAACAAGATTTTGGTCATACTACCACCCCTAGTCCTTGGCCATTCAAAGCAGCCAAGGTCCCCAGTCCTTCTGCTGTCAGTCTGAATGTCAACGGTGGATGTAAAAACTTAAAAATAATTTTGTTTTTTCCACATACTCATTGTACGACATCTTGAAATAAGGCACACAAGCCATATTAATTATTTTTATGATGCATCAGTGATGTTTTTGAATACTTTTGGAACTTTCAGTCCTCAGTCCCTATTCATTGGAACTGAATGAAAAGAAACCAACAGAACATCAGATAACTTCTCTTTTGTGAATATTCTCGGTTTTAAATGAGATGGCCATTCTGAATTATATTTTGAACATTAAGAAAATTGGATGAATTTTCATAAATAGGATCTTTTGTCAGTTCCTCAATTTATTAACTCACGCTTGTTATACCTTTTATTTTCTGATTTGTCCATGTTAATCTGAGGAAGCAGAAGCACTCTGGACTGGACGGCTCAATCAGGACTCACATTAACCGTGGCGCTCAGCATTGCGCTATGAACACAACAAATGTGTTTGTGTGTTTATATCTCTGCGTATGTGTTTATGTGCAGCGAAAGAGCCAGACAAGGCCCTCTCTGTCTGAGTGCAGCAGCTGTCTCCTCCTTTGAGCTAGAATGTATTATTTGGCCATTTTTTGGCTGTGTGCAGCGTGTGAGGGGGAGCTCTGGAGGAGGAGGAGTGAAAGAGAAAGAAAGCTACATGAGGCCTAGCAACAGCACCGACCGATTGGATACAGTAATCTCTCTGAACCGTGTTACAGTTGTTAGCACTAGGCGCCAGTGACCTGTGTAGATTATGTACTCATCCAATTGTTTGATTGTTTTTATCAGAACCGTAAACGCAGCCAGCCATCACTATCTAAAAACTCAGGGTTAGATTGCTGTTATGACTGAGAGAGGGAGGGAGATAAAATAAAGCTATAGAAAATAAATGAGAGAAATCCTTTGTGATGTTTTTGTGTGTGTGTGTCTCTGAGGAGATTTAATGGTTCCTGCTGAAGTGCTGAGGAGAGGTGTGCTTAAAGTCGGCATGAAACAGAAATTGTGATCATCTTTTCTCCACTTTTAGGACATATCTGAGTGAAAAGCATTCCTGAACAAGAAAAAATGTAGCGTGGGACTTGATTTTGTCTGTCTGAAATTGAGCGGATTGTTGTCGCTTTCCTTTCATGAATAAATAATGATAAGTAGCACTTTATTTGGTTGCACTTTATTTTACAGTACGTGTACTTACATGTACTTATAGTGTACTTACAGTGTATTTATCTAAGAAAGTTCTGGTAATACAAGGTAACTACATGGGGTAGGGTTAGGTTTAGGGGTAGGTTCAGGGTTAGTACATAGTTATTACATAGTTATTGTAATTACTATAATAAGTACATAGTATGTACATGAGGAACAGGACTGTAAAATAAAGTGCTACCCTTTATTTTATAGTCCTGTTCCACATGTACATGCTATGTACTTATTATAGTAATTGCAATAACTTGGTAATAGCTAAGTATTAACCCCGAACCTACCCCTAAACCTAAACTTGGAATGGTTTCCTCAAAACCTTCATTTCTTTGCCATCAAGGACAGAAATAAGTAAACATCTTGGATAACATGGGGGTGAAGTCGATTAAATTGTAAGAAATTTTTATTTTTTATTTTGCAAGTGTACTAATGCTTTAAGTGGCATTTGCAGAAAAACCTTAGTGCTAAAAACTTGCTTATGTTCTCCTTCAGTCATGATCATTGGTTGTTTTATGTTAAAAAAGTATCTTCAACATGCATCTCCAGACCCAGTCTCACCCCACCCCCCGTCCTCTGTGTCCTTCCACAGCTCCATATCTCTGCTAATTTATCGATATGCCCTAATGGCAACTACTGTGTCCTTCCTTCAACCAGTCCCTGTTTTTGCTTTTTTGCTGTTCATTGACCATTAATCTGGTTCGGTTTGCTTGAAAACATATCATAGATGCATAAATTAGGCAGTCAGCTAGTCTATGTCAATGTGATTCAGATATTGACGTAACACTGGTGCTGGCACAGGCTTCTGTCTGAAAAACTAAATCAGCAGGTTCTGTAATTTGCTACATCTAATTCACATGAACATGAGTTGACAAGCTATTTTTAGGAAATAGGACAACTAAATGGACACTGAAGAGACACTGTTCCAGGAAGTACATTTAATGGGGACATATCATGGAAAACAGAATACTCTTTGCAGAATTTATGTATTCATTTGATCAGAAATACAGTAAAAACAGTAATATTGTGAGCTAGTATTGTCGTTTAGAATTACTGTGTTTTATTGTAGTATAATTTAAAATGTAATTTATTCCTGTGATAGCAAAGCTATGATCCTTCAAAAATCATTCTAATTTGCTGATTTGCTGCTCAGGAAACATCTGTTATTATTTTTGGGGAATCGGTGATACAATTTTTTCAGATTCTTTGATGAATAGACTTTTTTTTGTCGAAACATAAAAAATAAACAGATAACATTGTCAAATGTAACTTACACACTATTAGCTTCTTGTTTGTTGAACTGTTGTGTAAAATCAATATCACATTAATGATTGCGATCACATGCTGCTATTGAGGAAAACTGCACTCATGCTTGTGTGATATTACTAAACTATATTTTATCTTTTAAATATAAACAAAAACGCATAGAGGGATATTTTTGCTTTCTTATCTTAAATTACTGGGGCATTGAGACTGCATTCGAATAGAGATTATCACACAGTAAATGCTGTTTTGACATGTTTTTGTTTGTGTTTTGCAAAGTGAGCGACATGCTCAATAATGTCAGCTTGCACATCGTTAAAACAACATTTACAATATTGTCGGAGATGATAAACATTGCACACCCCTAATATTTCATTTATTTGAAAATGGAACATTTATAATTGTCTATACTGTCATTTCTGATCAATTGAATGCAATTTGGGCACTAGAAATATTGGCTAAGATTTGTACCGTATTTTTTGGACTATAAGTTGCACCTGAGTATAAGTCGCATCAGTCCAAAAATACGTCATGATGATGAAAAAAACATATATAAGTCGCATTTATTTAGAACCAAGAACCAAAAGAAAACATTACCGTCTACAGCGGCGAGAGGGCGCTCTATGTCTTCAGTGGTAGACTACAGGAGCACTGAGCAGCATAGAGCGCCCACTCGCGGCTTGAGACGGTAATGTTTTCTCTTGGTTCATTTCTCTCGGTTCATGTCAAATTAATTTTGATAAATAAGTCGCACCTGACTATAAGTCGCAGGACCAGCCAAACTATGAAAAAAAGTGTGACTTATAGTCCGGAAAATATGGTAGATGACTTCAAGAAGGACAAATAGAATTATCGGGAATATCAGGTCTGTTTAAGAATTAGCTTTTTGTACAGGAAAATTCACCATGAAAAAATTCCGCACTTAGATTTTAATTAAAGAATACTGTGGTTTAATCAGATACGCAGTCTGCTTTCTTCATTTGTGCATTCTCTCATTTTCTTCCTCCCTCTCCCTTTCTTCTTCTGTGGCCAATCATTAGCGAGGAGACCGTATGAGGCAAAACTTACTCTCTGTTGCCGGGTGTGTAACCATGACTACGCAAAGGAGATTCCTGACCTAGTCCATCCTACATGACATGACTTACAGCTTTTCATCTCCCGCGTTTCTCAGCTCGTGGGGACTCTGTCAGAGCCCTCAGCATGTTTCCCGCATCTTTCTGTATCATTGTGTACTATTGAAATGAGCGGCGTGTTCTCACTGTCTTCCCGAATATTAAAGCTTGGCTGTGTGGCTGTTTCTCATGTGTGCTTTGGCAGGATCACCTGTCTGCTCCTTTGAGACGGTTTGCTCATTACCCACACACTCCCACAACACATGCCGCTGATGCAATTGCACTCAATGTCAGTGTGTGAAAGCGTCGTACAAGTGTCAGAGCATACAATTAACAAATGTTGCTCATAACTGTGACATCTCTGTATGCGAGTGTCTTGCCTGTGATTGCTTTATTAAGAAGACTTGTAGCGATGTGTTGTTATGTATTGCATCAGCCGCGGACGCCACACCCAGCGACCGTCCCGTTAATCACTACCCCAGTCTGTTCATAGACTGGCTGATGCATATTGCCCACAAAAATAGTTTTTTGATTTGAAAAGGTCCAATCTCATTAAAAGAAAAGTTTATGAGTTATGTATCTGCAGTCAAGTTAATAATCAATCACTAACATTAATACAGCCAAATGCATGTGGAAAAAATGTATAATTGCAATATTTTTTTATTTTAATACATTATGTAACTTAAACACATTTACATGTTTCTATTGATAGTTTAGTAACGTTACATAAATATGGTAATTACACTCCCAAAGTAAGATTTAAGAATAAAAGTATACTTTTATACAGCAAGGATTCATTATATTGATCAAAAGTGACAGCAAAGATTTCAAAAGTTAAAGTGAAGATATTTTTTGTTATGAAAGATTTCTATTTCAAATAAACACCGTTCTGTTTCCATAAAAATATTAAGCAGCACAACTGTTTTTAACACTGGTGCTCAAGTAACATTTTAATATTAGCAAGTCAGCTTATTAGTATGACTTCTGATGGGTCATGTGACACTGAGGACGGGAGTAATCATAGGAATCATAGAAATAAATAACATTTTAAAATATATTAAAGTAGAAAACAGTTCTCTAAATTTTGATAATATTTCACAATATATTACTGATTTTACTGTATTTTTAAGTAAACACAGCCTTGGTGAGCATAAGAGATATTCAAAAACCTAATAAATTATTGACCCCAAACTTGTGAACTGTGGTGTATAATTACAAATTTAATACATTTAAACTGTTTAATATTAATTTTGTTTGATTAAATGATTATTTAATGCATTTTATAACAATGTTTGTGTATATACAATACTGAAATGTTTAGACATTACATTAGACTTTGAATTGAAGTTAAATGATACCAAGCCGTGTGAATCCAGTGCATAACCTTGGTCACATTGAGACTTCAGGTGAGATTTTCAGATGCATACTCTTCCTGTGAGCACTAGCATGATTCTCAGATTGGATGATGCTGTGAGACTAACATATGAACATTGCTTGTTGTCATGTTGTACTTTAACACATTATCAGTTTTTGAAGTGAATGAAATCTTTATTATAGAGAAACACTCCAACTCTGATTATATTGAGCCTGCTTTATTGGACAGTTCTTGGCCAGAACAGGCTGCAGTGTGGACCACACTTTATGCCATTTAGTCAAAGGTCTGGCTACGTGTGACTAGGTGTCATATGGAGCTGCATGTGTGGGAGTTGCACTGAATGATGCAGTAGTTAGATGGTGAACCATCACCAAGTCCTCGACAGCACACATTGATCACGCTGTCCCTGCACGCTGACACTCCAGACACCCACTTTCATCTTCATTAATTGCAACACATCACCCTGGCCAGCAAAGAGACACCCCCACACTAGCTCACTTAAAATTTTGTTAGGGCTTCATCACTGTTAAAAGCTGCCCCGAGGTTGTTGAAGACACATGAAAGTGTTTAAATTGCTGTAGCTGGTGGACACTTACACATCTCATTCATATGGAGTGACACTTGGGCATTCCATCTGAACTGTTAGCATTGCACAGATACCATTGGGATTTATTGTTTCAGCAAATTCCATAGAATGCGTTGGGATTCCATTCAGATTCCATCCCATTGGAACCATGCATTCCTTGATAAGCAGTTCAGTTCAGTTTGTGAAGCTGTGATGACATGAGACAAAAAGTATTTTACACCCCAAAAATAGAAAATAAAAATAATAGTAATTGAAGTTTTAACAGCAAAAAGTAATTGTTGCCTTATGATCTGGCATGTGGTTTTTGCAAGAGCAATGTTAAGCATTTATATATTTCAACTCTTCCTGCCACAAAGATCTGAATGTATTAAAGGAAGACATGCAGTGCCGTTTTTGTTAGCATTGAAAAGTAGCATAAGGATTACAAATCTTCTTTAAGAATAAACTGTAGAAGTTAGACCTGAATCTAAATCCTGCTTCTGTTTTATCATGTATTTTGTGTTTTACAGAAGAAAGAAAATCATAAAGAAAAACAATAGTGAAGTAATGACAGAAATTGTTTTAGCATGAACTGTCCCTTTTCTTTTTTTATTTTATTTTTTTTTATATTTGTTTATTATTTTTCAAAAAATATACTTCTCCAACTCTCAAACAACTTTCTTTTTCAGCTGATTTCACCAGTGACTTTTACTTTTCTTAACCCCTCCCCTTAAACTATTTATTTATTTAAAAAACAATCTAGATGATTTAAGTTTAACAGCTAGTCAATTACTCAACCATTCTGACCAATGCCTACATATTACAGGCTAGATTTAACATGCAATTCTCAGTTTTGTACCGTACATAACGGGTTCCTGCTTCATCCCTCTGTCATCCCAAGAGCTCCTTGACCTGTAAAAGGTATAAAATTGCCTAAAGGAACAAAATAAATGTGTATTAAGGGAAGCAGAGACAGTTTATCAACAGACCATCAGCAGAAGTATTTAACTCTTGAACTGATGGAATGACATCTTTCCCTTCTGGGTTATTACAGTACCTTACGCATTGCAGAACAAATGGTGTCGCTCCATGGGTTCATTGAGTTTGTCTCGCAGCTAATCGACCCCGCTCATGAACGTTTGGTGTGTGTATTTAACCGCGTCTGCTGCTTACTGTTCAACATGTTGCTCGGACAGCTGGGTGATAAACAAAGCTATATGTCCGACCCATATGTAGTATTAGCATGTACAACAGCCACAAGGGCTCTATAATCTGTCAGCCGCACAGACGAGCAGATTGTGGATGCAAAAAGACAGACAGAGAGAGAAGGCTGTCACCGTCAATTCAGTTCGAGGTATTGAAATTGTTTTATACATTTCCTCTATTCGTTTGAAGTTTAGATCTTTTGACGGGGTTTTGAAAGTTGGAATCATTACGCTTGAATGTCAAGGGATTCTTGTTTAATTTATCCTCTCAATCATGGCGCCCTTATCTTCCTGTCACGCAGTCTTGGATCTTTTAGTAGCTGAGATTCAGTGCAATTCATCTTTCTGTCCCTGTCTCTCTGTGTCTCCCTCTTCAACCCCTCTAAGGGTCGCTGTACACGTGATAACTGTAAGTACCTGCATCCTCCGCCTCATCTCAAGACCCAGCTGGAGATAAACGGCAGGAACAACCTGATCCAGCAGAAGACCGCAGCAGCCATGCTGGCCCAGCAGATGCAGTTCATGCTGCCTGGAGCTCAGCTGCAGCCAATAGTGAGATCTGAATTTAATAACCAATAACGTCACGACCGTTTCTCTTGGCTTGAAAGCATTGCTTTATTATCCCTTGTTGTATTTGTGTCTCTCATCCAGACATCGTTCCCAGTAACGCCTTCCTTGGCCAACAGTCCGAGCATGGCTTTCAGCCCATACCTGAGCCACATGAGCCCGGGCATCAGTTTCATGCCCGAACTTCTGCCCAGCGCCCCCGTGCTGGTCCCGGGGAGCCCCACTGGCATCGCCATGGGCAATGGAAATTCAACGCAGAAACATGTTCGCACAGACAAGCTTGAGGTGTTAAACACTGTTAACAACTTGCTTTTTCTCTTGGAATATCTCTAAAACGGTTGCTATACATTTATTCGGCGTGTAACTCATTCTAAATCATCTCTCCTACAGACTTAAAAAGCATTTCAAAAAGTGTGCTGTCACTTTTCTAAAGGTTAGAAGATACATGACAGATGACATTAGTATGTGTTCTAAAATCAGCTCATAATATCAAACGTGTTTGATGTCCTCCGACTGGATGGAAACATCGTCTGAAGCTAAAAGAAATCTGTGAAATCTGTCATCCGACTGCACGAAATCTGCAGTGTGGCTCTGACTTTTGCCATCTATCGCTGACTCTTCCAGACTGTCAATCAGGGCAAAAAACTGTGTGAAAGTCATGAAGTGTATTCCAGCTTTTATTCATTAGACTTTAGACCATATTTAGCCAATGTTTGGCTATAAAACAAGCGTAAATGGTGAACCAATCCTGTAACACAATAGCCGTAAATGAGTAATCATATACTAAATTATACTTAAATACATACCTAAATTAAATATTAGTTTAAAAAATATAATATATCCCTAATAGAAATAGAATTAGACGAAGTCCATACATCTTTTTACAAATGTATAAGTGTAGTTTATAATGCTATTGTGTCATGAGAAGAACTGTCACAAAGCGTGCTTTTTAATCTGACTAATGGGTGATGTTAAATCTCTGTTGTCCTGGTCCCAGGTCTGTCGAGAATTCCAGCGTGGGAACTGCACACGCGGGGAGAACGACTGCCGCTATGCCCACCCTATGGAAGCCGCCATGGTGGATGGCAGTGAGAACTCCGTCATTGTTTGCATGGATTACATCAAGGGCCGATGCACCCGTGACAAATGCAAGTACTTTCACCCTCCGGCTCACTTACAGGCCCGGATAAAGGCGGCGCAGCACCAAGCCAGCCAGAATGCTGCTGCAATGGTGAGTTACAGAGATGATCCCATTATAATGACATCACAAGCACTAACTCCCATAATTATGACAATCACACATCCCAGTATAGAAGATAATACTCTGTGGAAATATGCCTTGTGTAAAGACAATATGGCAACACCATGGACTAGTTGTCATATTGATAATTAAGCTACATAATTTGCGATTTTTATTTTTATTGTATTAATCTATATAAAACAAAATTCTATTATTTACAAATATCATATATAAAAGTCATTGCTAAAAATTGAATTTGTTACACATCTAAATAATGTCTGACCATTTATTGAAAGCAGCTTGTTGTGGCATAAACTTGTGAACTAAAGCCACTTTGTTTTAATATAAGGATTGAATGTTAAAATGAATCAAGAGTGAGCGAATAATTTATTCTTATTAATAACATTCATGATTACCATTCGTTATTCAATGATATTGCATCACACCATTCAAAGGTTTGGGGTCAGTAAGGGTTTTTTGTGTTTTTGAGAGTCTCTGCCGCTCACCAAGAACAGTAATATTATGGAAATGTTTTTACAATTGACAATAATGTGAGCAAAATTTGAAAAGTTGCTTGTTTCTGTGATTATAATGAATTTTCAGCTTCATTACTCTAGTCTTCAGGGGTCACATGATCCCAGTCTAATATTCTCATTCACTCAAGAAACATTTTTTATCATCAGTGCTGAAAACATTGTTTACAGTAAACAGTAAATATCATACAGTAAACTTTCTGACCCCCAAATTTTGAACGGTAGTGTATGCATCATTAGATTTATTTGTATTGTATTAGTTTGATTTTAATTAATTTCATTTTAACTTCTCACTGTTGCATCAGCTTATGCAACTAATGATCATAAACACTAAATTAAATTACATGTGATGTTCAAATTTGTTTTCAAACTCATACAGTAAGTCTCAATGTATTAAGGAGTAAGTTGCGTCACTGCACCACTTTGCTGGAAAATGAGGTATAGGTAAATAATAAATTTTAGCATCTGGTTTTATCCAAGGCTGCTTGCACTACACATATTTTCAGAAACAGTACCACTAGTAATCTAGAGTGAAGTGACCAGAAGCCTTCGTTTTTGCCAGTATGCCATTTTCAGTAAGCTCTACTAGTGTCAAATGAAGGTGTGTGTATTTATAACTCACTTTCCACGCACCTTCAATGTGAGGTTCATGAGTGTATTAAATAATTCAGATCCCCGGCAGGAGGGTGTGTGTGTGTCTGCAGGCGAGCTCTTTGTCTCCTGTGTGATGCATGAAAACCTGGGCTCAGTGATCGGTTGCAAACGATGTCTGCAGTGCAGGTGCAGGAGAGAAAAACGATAAGAAAGGAAAAAACAAGCAATTCAATTCGTCAACAGAAACCTCTACTGCAGACAATTTCTCTTTAATAATGTGTCATTTTTATCCTGATCTCCCAAGTCTTATCATGTAGCATTTCTACGAAGGTTTATTTACAGTGCACAGATGTGGGGACGTTTTCTAGAAATCCTCCTCTTCTGCCTGCAGTCACCTGGTCTGCCTCAGGCTTTATCATATGCTGGCTATATCTGACTCCTTCTCAGTTCATGCTGTCATTCTTTTTGAACACTGCTTGTTTGTCTTAAACATCCTCACAGCTCTCTTTGTTGTCCTACAAGCTTATTACCCAGCTTTCTCTCTAACCTCAGCTGCATCTGTTCCTTCACGGCTCATTCTCTTGTCTCATGTTTATGTCTACTGTCGTTGATTGGTTTGCCATCGTCATGTGGTCACTGCTCGCTTACCCAGCCCTCAGAGCATCCAACTTTCAATCTGGTACATTCATCTTATACCCACTTTTGTGTCTTTTTTCATATAATTCGCTGATTTATTCGTTTCTAATAGCTTAGTTTTTTTCTGGGTGAAAGTGTAAATGCTGCAGGAAACCAGCAACAATTTCTGTGCAAACTAATCCCCTTGACAGAAGAGAAATGACACTTTAATAAATTTAGTAGTCTGGGTTCTAGAAGTATTTTCTTCACAGGATCTTCAGAAACTTTGAATCAAACCAACTAGCTCAGAAAGGAATCACTGTCATTTGATTACATTTTTAATATCTGAAAAAAGACAGACGCAAGAATGTATTTAAAATCTTCAGTAAAGTTTAGATGCGTTTCATATTGGATATCATCCAATAATAGTTCTTTACGTATTAGTTAATTTTGGATTTTTCACTGTTAAATGTAATCTTTAGCAAATTTCTAAATAAATATCAATTTTCATTCTTTACATTATAATGTGATGCAAATTTGAATTGTTGTATTTAAAATGATTGATTTTAATCATTTATTTTTAATTTATATAGAAATGTATTAATATCATCGGTTTAGAGGTTAAATATGTCATTACATGAAAATCAGCTCTTAAGTATTGTCCAGAAATTGAATATCCTGTCTTGTTTTTAATAAGGGATTAATTAATCCTCTTCCCATTATTTACTGGGAAAGAATGTTTTCTTTTAAGGAGATTAAAGGAGAATTTTGTTTTTAAATCTGTCATCATTTACTCATGTCATTCCAAACCTTTTTCTCCTCTGTGGAATAGAATGGTTGGTGACCATTGACAAAAAACACTCAAGACATTTCTCAAAAAATGCCCCACAGAAGAAAGAAATCCATTTAGGTTTGGAATGACATGAGGGTGAGTGATTGATTTACTTTTTAGTGCATTTTCTAATTAAAAAAAACATTTTCCGCTCTTACACTACAACATCTGTTAATAACTAACAAGGTAAGGTTAGGTAGGCTACGTAACAATAATATAGATAAATATACAAAAAATCATCTCACTACGGAATTGTGGGTAGTGCCATACCTCATCTGTAATTAATTTGGCAGTTAAGCAGCAGTTTAAATCAATGGCTTATGTAATCTACAGAAACATACATCAACGTCTTAGTTACCTTAGTGCTCATAGGTGGTCTTTCTTGAAAGGCTTATGCATTATTGTTTAATATCAGACCTGGATGGAGATTTTTACTTCACGAACCGAGTGTTGAGCTCCATGCAGTATAGCGGATTATTATTGGGTTTTTTGGATTGAGTTCACTCGTGTAAATCATGAGGTCGGACTGCTCCCCAATCATCTCTCAGTTAGTGAATCACAGATATCCTCTTTCCTGCTGACCTTGCTCTTATCTTGTTGCATATCAGTCTTCAGACAGAATTACACAGTGGAAAACCGGCATACATCCTCTTCTTTATGCCTTCATCTAGACTGAGCATTCGGTGTTTAATTATCAGAGGCAGATAAGGACGCCTCACCTCAATTTCTCTTTCTGATATCGCTCTTCCTCATGCAAGGCTGCATGTGTCTGACGCCCCTTTTAGAAAAATGGAGAAGAAGACCTAAATATTTTCCAGAGAAGAAGCAGAGAATGCTTTGCGTCCATATTTATTTTTTTAGCACACCAGGGTGACTATAAACAAGAATTTGTACAGCCATGACTTCCTGTTTCACAGAAGTATAAATATGAGGAACACAAAGGCCAAATTCCCTTAATCATCCATCACAAATCAGTAAATCCAAAGAAAAAACTGGCTGTTAGAAACTAGCTAAAGCATTGAACATTTCCATTGCCATTATCGCAAGAAGTTTGTTTCAACAGGAAGTGTTACATATCCTCCTGGAAGAGGATGTGTGTCTATATCATCCTAATGCATGGTGAGCAGGAACGTTTGAGTGGCCAAAGACTCTCAAAGGATCACAGCTGGAGAATTGCAGACATTAGTTCTGTCTTTAGGTCAGAAAGTCTCAAAAATGTTTAAACTGCGCCTACATCACCACATATTGTTGCAAGAAAAAATCCTCTGCTGTCATCAAAAACGAACTCCAGCATATTCCATTGTCAAACATGACTGGAACTTCAAATAGGACCCGTTCTATGGTCATATATGGTCAGAAAATAAATACCCAATGTCCACAGTTAAATATACTGCTGGATCTTTAATGTTGTGCACCTGTTTTTCTACCTGAGGTCCTGAGCATCTTGTTCAGATATTGGAATCATGGATTCTATCAGATACCAATAGATTAAAAAAAAAACCTGACTGTCTCTGCTAGAAATCTTATTATGGGTTGTGGTTAGATCATCTAAACATGACAGTGATCCAAAACTGAGCACAACTGGGTCACTGAGCTTAAAATAATCGTGCTGCCATGGCCACCAGTCATCTGATCTGAACCCTATAGACATTTAGTGGTGTGAACTGAAGAGGAGGGTTTACTAACATGAACCTTGAAGGAGATGGAGAGCTTTTGCATTGAAGAATGGTCTCTGATCTCTTGCCAGGTGTTCTCCAAATTCCTCAGGGATTATAGGAGAAGTTTTATCTTGCTCTTATTTCACCAAATGGATGTTGCAAAAAAATATTAAATCAAATGGGGCCAATAATTGTGGCGAAAATGTATTTGAGAAAAACTTTTATTTTATAATCAAATTTCCCTCCAATTTAAATTATTTTGCATCAATTAAAGGTTAGATTTTTATGAATATCTTGATATTCATGCTGATATTGATTTATTTTCTCAACCTTCTTTATATAGTTATATATTGGCAGCAGTGTTGGGCAAAGTTACTTTTTTTAAAAGTAATGCATTACAGTATTGAGTTACTCTTTATGGTAATGCATTACATTAGTTTTGCGTTACTTTTTTCACCTGGGCTGGGCTTGTTTACTTGTTTTTTAATAAAAACTGTCTCTGAATACACATACAGACAAATCATGGGTCACAGGAGGGGATGCTTCCGATCAAATTATTTAGGATAAGCATCAGAATTCACAAACCACTGTCCACTGTTATTTATAACAGAAAACAATGCAACAAGCTTGTAATCATGACTTCATTAACAGGAAGTTTCCGATAGCACGTGAAGACAGCAGAGAAGTGCTTGCTCAGCACAGTGGAGTGCATTGTTTTGTTAACTTTGTGGTTTATTATTTAGAGTTGTATGGGACACATTAACAGACGTCCCTTTCACAATATATTGCTTTATAGATCTATCGCTTTTGTCACTAAGAAATATTCACACAATCATGCATCACATATAAGAAGATCTGCGCTCCGGCACAGTTAGCACTCACTCTCTCTGATCAAGTCTTGTCCTGCACCGCACTCTGCTGCGATGGGTCCCACAATCCCACAATGCGTAATTTAATTACATTACTGTTATGAGTTAAGATTTACAATAAATATTTTAACTGGAATAAAAGGAATACTGCTGTAAAAAAGATATTATTTGTTTCAAGTGTTTGCAAACCAAATGTTATTGCACTTTTGTTCATATAGCAGTACTTTTAAATGAAAAAAGCGCGCAATACACTACTTTTGAATGCATTATTAGTTTTGTGCATAACTGCGATTAATTGCGATTGTGATTAATCACAGACAATCATGCGATTAATCGCGATTTAATTTATGTAGAAAATTCGCGATTTTGCTCAGAACTAATATATATATATATATATATATATATATATATATATATATATATATATATATATATATATATATATATATATATATATATATATATATATATATACGCAAAGTACAACATTTCCTGTAGCTAAGTATCTTGCATGTCTTTTATGTCTTCCTCTGCCCACCATCTTTCTTTTTCTTTTTTTTCCTCTTTCTTCTTTGTCATCCTGATCACTTTAGGCTCTGCCACCAGGAGCCATGCAACAGCTACCAAAGAGACCGACCCTGGAGAAGACTAACGGCGCGGCTGCCGTCTTCAACCCCAGCATGTTCCAGTACCAGCAGGCTTTGGCCAGCATGCAGCTGCAGCAGCCAGCGTTTATTCCCACAGGTGAGCTCACACAGACGGATGATATCCCCCTCAGCTGCGTTCTAATATCACCATATTCCCGTAATAGTTTAGCTTGCATACATACAGCACTTTAAAGACAAAGTGCCTGGCTAGATGAGGACTTGAGCAATTTTCTGCTTGCCATCTCTCTCCCTCTAGGCCCACTTGCTCTCTTTATTTCATAGTAG
Source organism: Carassius carassius (assembly GCF_963082965.1). Classification (NCBI taxonomy): domain Eukaryota; kingdom Metazoa; phylum Chordata; class Actinopteri; order Cypriniformes; family Cyprinidae; genus Carassius; species Carassius carassius. The sequence continues at coordinate 6,129,231 of NC_081787.1, read as the reverse complement.
TCCACCCTATGCACATGTCATGCTAATTAGTCCCATGATGCATACAGTTTTGCGTCTCCTCATGCACCTGCACCTAAGCATTAGCTACTCTTTTTCTGATGCTGCACTGCACTATGCTCACTATTCTCACATAATCAGTAAAAAAGCTAGATTGTATTTTGCCTAAATGACTGTAGCAGCGACCCTTTGGAATTATAAAGAGGATAGTTACAGTACGTTTGCCACCCAGCAGAGAGTTTTAATGACCAGTGAAATCAAAGAAGGAGCTCTGTGGCTTTTAATTCCAAGTCTATAGAGTGCTGCAGTGATTGACATATTTATGTAGGCAGACCTGTAAGTTAGCATCACCCTGGTTCCCTTGACACAAGCTCAGTAGGATTTTTCAATTGGTTTGGGAATATTGCAGAAAAGAAGCTCTGTGACCAACAGTGATATATGATCCTTGTATATGTACATGATAATCATCAGAAATATGAAGTGTAAATACAATCAACAGAACTGAAAAGCTAAACATATGCTATAAATGAACTGCATCAGGATGATGGAACTGTGCTAAAATGCTAGTAGTTTCTAGTAGCTAGACCAGGTAGCTAGTAGCTAGTAGCTTATGTAGTTTCTGGGTTTTGGCCTAAAAAATATGTCATCCCTGCAGCACTCGATTACTTTTAAGAATAGCTACATGCTAGTGCTTCCTGTAAAATGACAAAACTAACGTTTTCTTCTGTGAAAATGAACCAAACAAAAAAATTGATGACTAATTTTGTACTACACAGATTTTTTTCCAATAAAATGCTCGCTAGATTTAAAACATTCCTCTAATTCCACCTGCCATTGACTAACATTATAGTGTATTAAATAATGGTTCACAGCCGTGACATAAACTGTTATATTGGCAGTATAAGAAATACCCCACCTGAACATTTTGTTTCAGTAGCAAATACATCAAAACAGGAAAGAAAACTCCCATTTCATGAGTCTTTATAGGCAACATGAAATCGAAATAGGCCCTTTGAACTTTGTAATGTTTTTACTTGATTATGCAGTTATTTTAAACCAAGAAAATATAGTTTTTCTGTTTGTAAAATTGCTTTTTACTGTTGGCATAACAATAGCTGTATCATAACCTAACTTATACATTTTTGCACCTTACTTATTCAATCAAATCCTGATGGATGAAATGAATCCCAATACTATATTTTATCCTGCTGAATTTTCTGTTTAACTACAATATAAGGCACATTTCAAAATGTAAATGTGTTTTGAATGCTGTTGCAAAAATCAAGCCGAACTTGTTAGCATTAGGCTAATCAGATGACAAGACAAGAAAGTGTATCAGCACAACAACAAATTGGCATCCAGGTTAACATCCCCTTCCTGATGAGGACCTTTCCACCAGCAGGTTTCATTTCCTCTTGGTTTCTCCCAGCTCTGTGTCCTTGTCTTCATCTCACCACCATGTTGCCCATAATGACGGTCATCACTCTCTTTCACTGTGTGTCACTAACTCTAAAGTTGTTTTGTCTTGTTCTCATTCTGCTTTCACTCCCCCTTCTCCACATCTCTTCCACTCCTCCATCCTCCTCGGCCTCTCTTCTCCTGGGCTCTTTGTGCATGGTGTTGCAGGCTCCGTATTCTGCATGGCTCCATCTGGAGGCATTGGTAGGTCACTTCCCAGTCTTTCTGGATCAGCCGTCACCTTACAGCAGCATCTCAGATATGTGACAGACAGGAAGGTGATCCAAAATATTAACTCCCAGCAGGCCCAGCCGTGTATCATGGGGTGTTTCTTTAGCTGTGGACACTTTTGTTTTGTTTAGATTTTTAATTTGGTGTTTTGTTGTTGTTGTTTTTTACCATCCTTCAATTTTTTTTTCAAGGTTAGTTTTGTTTTGATTTTTGTTTTTACTTGAGGTTTGGTTAGGTGTAGTTTGTTTTTTCTTTGGTTTTTCATGTTTTGCTTTTTCTTTGGTTTGGTTTATTGTTTGGTTTTGTTTGATTTGGTTTAGATTGCATTTTTTTTGGTGCAATTTGGTGTTTTGTTTAGTTTTTTGTTAAAACTTACCATCCTTTCATTTTTATTCATGTTTTGATTTTTGTTTTTAGTTTTGGTTTGGTTTGGTTTTGTTTGTTTTTTTGTTTTGTTTTTTGTTTATTGTTTGGTGTTTTGTTTGTTTTGTTTGATTTGGTTTAGGTTGGTTTTTCTTTGGTGTTTTGTTTTGTTTTTTGTTAAAACGTTTACTTTTTTCATGTTTTGTTTTGATTTTTGTTTTGGTTTGGTTAGGTTTAGTATGTTTTTGTTTGGTTTTGTGTTTTGTTAAAACGTACCATCCCTAAATTTTTGCTATTTTTCACATGTCTATTATGTATAGATTACATTGTTTTACTCTTGTCCCAGCCAGGCATTCATTTCATCATAAAATGAAAAAAATATATAAATTATTACATTTCAAGTATGATTAATCTAAACAAAGAAATAATATTATAAACCTTTATAAATAAATTACCATGAACCATTTCCATTTCAATTCTAAATAATTTTGGAAATAACTATGAATCATTAACACATTATGACTGCATTGTTTACAGCTACTAATTAAATAAATACAAGTAAAAAATAATAAATAAAAAAAAGATAATGAAATCAAGGTAAATGACAAGGACAGCTTAAGATGTGCACCTTACACAGTCATTTTCCTCATTAGGTCTGAAACTAGAGGCCCAAACCTGTCCTGTCCGTCACTGCGTTTACACCCAACCTGTCTGCTTTCACCGCTTCTTATCATTTGCTCATTATTTCGGCTTGTCGTATGCATTTGTGCATGCATGTGTGCGAGTGATTTTGTGTGCAGCTGACGGCACAGTGTGGGCACAAACAAGCAAGGCCAACAGCCTTCAGAGAGACTCATTAAGACTGGTTCCTTTTCTTTGTGCCCTTTCCTTCTCATCCTCTCCTTTCCCTCACCCCCTAAAATCTATTATAGGCTTTTTCAAACCCCCAGGCCCTATGACAGATGGCCGCTGGGAGAGGCGGGACTGGACCAGCTGCAGGGTCCCCCAAAGCCGTTACCTGTTAGGGCCTGGACATACTGGTGAGGGTAGAGTCTAGGTCCCCTCCCCTCACAAACACACACACACACACACACACCATTTACCTGTTTAGAAAGGTAGAAATCAACCCTCAGGTTTCTGCTCACTTTCAGTTTTAATATTCCCAATCTAAGTTTAGCAGAAATGCAGTTGCATACACATTTCCATGCCCATAGACGAACAGTGATCTTTTTTTTTTTTTCTAGAATAGTTAAATTAACAGTCATTTAGCTGGGTAACAATCAGATCAAACACTAGATCTGTGCTGAACCAGTGAGTGAGTCATTGTGTGCCTGTGCGCATGTCTGTATTTTTAATTTTTATGATATTGTTTGACATCTGTGATGCACTTGCTGTGTACATATCATGCTGTGCTAATTTGTAGTTTTCCCTGTAATATGACCTTTATCTCTTTATCTTTAGCTTACAGGTGTTCTAGAATGATATGTCATTCATTATCAGGTTAACTCAAAACCAAAGAAGTAAAGTGTCATATTATTTTAAGGCAATATTTGAATGGGAATGAACTGCATCGTTACATTCCCCTTCTTTTCCCCAATCTGTATATTTATCCATTCTCCGGCCCCCATCAAAATATGACAGTCAGACGTTCCTGTCTGTTCCAAATGTGTGTGATTTTGATGACGGCCATGTTTTTATTTTATCCATTTGAGGTTGCCTTATAGTTTTATCTAAATGTAATGGCGATCAGATAAAACTCTCTAAGGTAAAACGTAATGAAACCAAATGTTTTTAAGTTTAAGTTCTGTTTGCATGTTTGTTCTTAAGTGAATACATCATCTTTGCAGTACATGAAGACGTTGTTGCCATGATATTATGTCATGGTACTCATAACATTCCTCCTCCCCTCCACCTTTCCCCTTCCCCTGTTTTTTGTCTGACTCGCCTGAAAAAAGTTCCCATGATGCACGGTGCCACCACTTCCACTGTTTCGTCGGCTACGACCCCAGTCACCAATGTTCCTTTTGCTGAATCAGCCACCTCCAACCAGGTTTGCCCCTTCATTTTGGCCTCTCCTTTTTACAGCTGTAATGCATCCGACCCTGGTCCATAGACAACAATTATTTTTTATTTATTTTTTTTTTATAAAAAACTTTAACAAAACACTTGAAAATTTAAATGCAATGTCTGAAGGTGCGATCTGAGTACAGAGAATGTTAATGAAATTGTTCTCTGATTCCAAATAGCAGAACATGACAAGCTTGAGTCATTGAGTTCTCTATGGACCAGTGAGGAGTCTCTTTACCTCTTTAGCACAATGTCCCAGTTTCGCCATGTGTCTGTGTGTGTGTGTTCACATCTCTGTCGCTCTGTTTCAGTGTCTTCACTGTATTAGAGAGAAAACAGCTACATTTAAAGCAATAGTTCGCCCAAAAATGACATTTCTGTCATTAATTACTCACCCTCTTGTCGTTCCATACCTGTATGCTGTTATTTTTTTCATGGAACACAACATTAGACATTAATAATGAATCATTAGCCAACTCTTTCCATAACACAACAGGTTATAGTGACCACATTAAAGGGAAAAAATTTACCCACTTTATATTAAGTGGCCTTAACTACTATATACTTACATTTTAATTAATAATTTAGTACAATGTACTTATTGTGTACATACATGTTTTTACATTGTACTTATATTTAAAAAATAACTACATGTAATTACATCTGTATTTAATTTATGTAATTACATTTATAATTACACTGTTGACCCATACTTTACACCTTAACCCACCCTTAAACTTACCCATACCTCCAACCCTCTCCCTAACCTTGCCCCTATCCCACCTCAATAGCAGCAAAAGTGTTTTACAATACAATATGAACACAATAAGTACATTGTACTTATTTTTTTATGTAAGTACATAGTAGTTAAGGCCACCTAATATAAAGTGGGACCAAAAAAATAAATAAAAAGGCACTTACAATTTTATTCCAATTCATCTGAAGTTAAATGATAGTTTATATAGTTTATAATCAGTTCTTTTCAATTAACTGTTTGATTAGATTCCCAAACGACTTAATTATTATTTTGAATGTATTTAATTTTGGAATGGTTATTAATGAACTAGTTGAATTATTGATTAATGAATTGGTGCAATTAGTTCAGTTCAATTGGATTTAATAGATTATTATTTTGGTGTTAGTGTTTTTTTTGTTTTTTTTTGAAGATTAACAAATGTAGTCACTATGACCCTGTTGCTGTATAAAATAAACGGTATAATGATACTTCAAAACACTGCTTTTTGCACTCCACAGAAGAATGAAAATTTGAAACAACATGAGGGTGAGTAAATGATGACAGATGTATTTTTATTTATTTTTTACAAATTATTCCCTTAAGTGCTAAAGCTCAAAAGGTAATTGTCTTTTCTCCCCCTTTCACCGTGTTTTAAGAATTTTGAACTGGAGCAGGTTGTTTCTGTGGCTCACATTAGAGTGAGATGGTATATGTGTCCTCTTTGGTTTTTTCTGTGAATGTTTTTAGATTACAGTCCTCTGAATTTTTGTTTGTCCTTTCTTCTTCATTGTTTGAATTCAGAATACATAATGTGAGGAAACAGAGTTCACCATTTAGTCTGTTCTGTTAATGAGTTAATCATACGGTTAAACATAGGCAAGCAACAAGCTTGACCAGGCCAAACTTTTTGCAGAAAGGACATCTTTTGCTTGCTTCTTCATTTCTTGAAGAGCTACATTGTGGATTGTTTACAGGGTTCCTACACAGTGTGTAATTGATTTTAGTCATTTCCACATCTGGATATTTATTAAAAAAAAGAAAAGAAAATGGACTATTGAAAAAGTTTGTGTTTCCAGACTATTGCTCAATTCTGTTTTTCATGGAAGTGTTAAAGTGTGTCAAACACAATGCAATATTTTTAGCTCAGCAGAATTATGAATATCTATATTCACCGTTGCCCATGTCCTTGGCGTATTTGTGAGCATCAAAGGTTTCTGTTTACGATGTGATTTTGAAGCGTTGAGCATTATAGAGAAACCACTAAATACTGTTCAAAATGCTTAAGTATTTATTTCAGTTTGCATGCTTCTAAGTACACACTGCAAATAGTTCCAGTAGTTTTTGCTATGGTACAAAGAACCAGGAAATCTTACTGATATTGGTACCGACTTGGTGACATTAGTTTTTGTGATATCATCAAATTGGGAATTCAATATTGAGAATTGAACTTTTAATCGTTTCACTCTAAATAATTTATTTTACACTATGAATTATGGTCCAAAAAATCCACGGAGAAGTCTGGAATTTGAAACTGTGGAGGAACCCTGTGTTTAGCATTGTGTAAGCTGCGAAATGTTCAGTGTGGTTTTCATCTCTAGTTTAGCATCTAATGGTAATTCTGGAGTACAGGTATAGACTAATAATGTTGCACAGACCTGAGATGTCAGCTCTCATTTCCTGCTTCGCTTGCATTTTGCTGAAATACATCTTGCAAAATTACGATGGAATTGCAGGTCTGTGCCCACAGTCTCAAGATAACTAATGCAATATTGCACGTTATTTATTCATTCTCTTGTAATTCTTTTTCTCATTTTCGAAATGAAATGCTGGTTTGATGTTCCAGTAGATAAGATAAGAATTGACTATATTCTCTTTGCATATTGCTTGTTTGACCGTAAGAGGTTCACCTCCTTATCTCTGGCTTGTTTGTACCTGTCTTCCAGTAGACGCCGCCGAGGTACTGAGCGCCGACCCCATCGACCTCCAGTGCGTTCCCATGGAGGCCATTTCTGTCCCGTTCCTAAACTCCTGGTGGCTGCACCAATGACGCCGAATCCAGTAAGCCTCTCCCACAATCCCACAACCTAATCAGACCCATCTCTCATGCAACATGTGCCCCAACAACAGAAAAATGAATGCAACAAAACGTGTGCCTAATCAGTACGTCCTTAATGGGCAATACATTCATCCTCATATCCGAGATTCCCACTTCATTTGACGTCAACAGAGGTTTGTTGATATTGAAACAGGCAATACTTAAGCTTGGACCTACAACTGTTTAAGGAAGCATGCCATCTCGATGCAAGGAGACGTAAGGAGCGTGCGGATGCTGAATCAGGAGACGGAGTGCTCTCGTAACTCACAGCCATATGAATACATGCAAACCAATTAGCTGAGAAGAATGAATTCTCTGGAGATGAACATTAGATTTCAGAACCGACTTATCTAATGTACGGTAAGAGGTGGAGTCATTGCAGATCATCAGCAGACAGAATGTGTAAACCCAGAGTGTGTGAGAGCGGCTCCTAATGCTTATGATATTTTACATAGTTGTGGTGGTGGTGGTAATTTCTTTCACATTTAATTATGATTAATGAACGTGGCACGTTTTATTTCATGTTTACATTTCAAAATGTCAAAAAAAAGGTTATTTGAAAATGATTGATGCTTTTGTAAGATAATCTGATACTGATACACAATACTGATTTAGGTTTTTTGTGAAGAGGTTTTCAAAATGTCGTTGTTCGTGCCTTTGAGTTACAAGTTTGTGGACATCTTTTTCCCCCCAGTTCTTCTGTACTCAACTGAATCACATTTTATCATCGACTCAGAAAGTATACCTGTGTAGCCTTTCAGAATCAATGTGTCGTTCCTCCGTCTTCTTAGGGATGTGTGTTGTGAGGTTTTCTTGAAAGAGTATTATTTATTTAATGACTGTCCAACAGGCTAAAACTGGTCTACTGAGATAAGTGTTACTATTCATGCCTGAAGTATCTCACCTCGCATTTCAAGCTCCACATCAAGATGGTCAAACAGAAGATTGGTTCACATACTCATACCTCCATTTTAAAAATAGATCTGCCTTAAGCAGACTAAATATGAGCACTTCATGTTGCACAGTGTGATGCACACTGAAACGTAAGGTCTGATTGCAGGCCTTCTGGATGTAAAAGGAAATTTTACCTGGACTTTATTTTTGTTCCAGCTGGTCTTCATTCATTAATGTTTCTTGCATATATATTACTCAGCTATAGCTTGATGTCCTGGATATTCAAATTCAGTAAAAATAGTCATGTTTATTTGCCTTTTAGTTTATTAGCATATAACATTTCTTTGATTACTGGGGGAATTTCATGAAAACAGTCACACACAAAAAAACTACATATAAAAATACATATATTTATATTTATATTACATCCCAAAAGCAGAAGAAAAAATGTGCTAAAACAAATTTTTATGACAATTAAGCACTCCTATTGTCATTGCCAAAATGCAAAAAAAAAAAAAACTTTTATGACTAATACACAATAAGTAACTACATTTAAATGTGTCATGGTTGTATTTTTTGTAAACAATTATATTACAAAAAAAAATTGTTATATAGTAAAAAAATCACTATGTGCTCATGAAAATAATAATAATAAAAAAAACATACAATTGCTCCAGTGCAAAAACATGCAGTGCATTACAGAAATGTGGTTTAATTTTCATTAACATTAAAAAAGAGGCTTCATATTCTTTATGCAAAATACAATTTTCATTATTTTGATTTTGGTGTTAAATGTGATATTTTCTTAAGATTCACCCTATTACCATGTCTATCTCTTATAAACAAACCCTTTCTGATGGCTGATCTGTGTCTGCCAAAATCCAAGCTCTGCCCCACCTGCTGTGTGACAGTCTGTTCGTCTCCACTTTTTGTTCAGCCATGTTTGGTGCATCCCCGGTTTTTAGTGTACGTCAGTTGCCAAAATGATTTTTTAAACTGCATGCTTAGCGGTTTACACACTCATTAATAACAGATTAGCACACGTACATTAAATCCTGAACATGAAAATCACAAGGAGATATGCAAAATCCATTCTTGAAGTCACAAACTGGTACCTGATTTGAATATCCAGTGTCTCTCCTATTAGTTTGCTGTATTCAGCAGCATATGCGACCCCCTGCGCAGACATGTCAAGTGCACTGCCTTTGTGCCAATGACTCTCAGACAGGTCACCCTGTGCCAATCACTGGAGATCTCAGACTGCATAATCAGGCCTTGACATGCCAAGGTCATGAGCCAGATGGATTTAAATTGCAATATTGCAAATGTGCCCACCCAAGCAACAAATCTAAATCTATGTGCCCATTCAAGCAAGCTATTATCTTGTGCTTTGTTTTGAAACATCTCCGTTATTGCTACCGTTCATTAAGCGAGTGCTACAGTTGGGAAAATCACAGTAGGGTGGTTTTCAGCAGCTGTGTTTATTAGTGCATCAGTGGATGCCAGGTGCACCCACTAATAAAGTTCCAGTCTCTGCCAACCAAGAGCTCGATTAGATTATTGCCGTAATACATTATTGATAGTTTATCCATGGAGAAACATGAAAACTGCGTCAGACAGATGACACACAGAGGTCTGCAATCCATTAGGGTCCTGCTGGAGTTTCTTTACCCATTTTGACTTTGAGATCGAGGCTGATTGAATTCTAACTATTTAAGTTGTTCTTGTGTTTGTCGTGTTCATGTGCAGAGTGTGAACAGGTTTAAATCACTGACTGTGTCCTTACTTTCAAAAGTCGGCAGACTCTAAAATGCAAGGGCGTAGATGACGCGAGTGACATCTGAATATTATCTGTTTGGACTGTGAGCTGGAAGCTGCGGCTCTCTTATAGACATGTTACAATTTTAAAAAAATATATATATATTTTCAGACTGGAAACTTAGAAGGCCCTCGTCAGCCAAAGCTTCATTTACAAGACATTTATCCGCCCATCACGGGCCTTTACATGAATATATGAATGTGACATTTAAGACAGAGAGAATGTCACGAGAGGTTTTGGATGACTGTCTCACCATTTCTCTCGAACGAAACTACAACCTTTCTCAACATATCAAGGAAGTGAAAGCCTCCCAATGCCATCCACTGTTGATGTACAAACAAACAAAAACAACAACAAAAAAAGCGTTTTTCATCACTTGTCTCAAAGACCCTTCTCTAAACCGTTGTCTCCTTTGGGACAGCCATGTTGTTTCAACAGCATAACCCCAAGAGAGCCATAAAGCTGATTTTATGTGATAGCCTGACCTAAAAACATTGCAACTTTTTTTTGCTGATCAGCAAACACTATCTAGGCCAAATGCAAGTGAAGCGATAAACAATGGTGGTCTAAACCAAGCAAGATGGTACTTTACTGTGCTATAACTGAAATAGTATCTGTATTGTAAACATCTCTGTATAATGGTCATGTGTTTTAAGGTTGTTTAAAGAAATACTGGGGCAAATATGTGCGGATTGCTTTAGGAACGATCTCTACTGTTCATTGATGTGTTGGATTGTGTTTTGTAATTAAGTTCCATTGCCCAGCCAAGGTTTAGAAGCTCCTCTCTCTCTCTCTCTCTCTCTCTCTCTCTCTCTCTCATATAAAGAATTATGCCTTCTCCAACTGCAATCCAGCTGGAATTAACGAAATACTTGATAAAGAAAAAACAATGTGCCTCATCGGGGGCTTTAGCATTTTAAGAACTCACTTTTTAAAAAGTGTGCATACCTGCATAAAGTAGTTAGCTAGAATAATCTATGTGTATGTATTACAAATGCATCATCATCGTCATTCTAGTTTTTATCGAAACACATTATTGTATTCGTAACGGTAGCTGTTTTAACTTTATACTCACCACTTCAGTCATGTTACGGTGTGTTGTTTTGACACAGCTGTCAATAGTAGTTTGAGTTTGATCATTAGCGCTACTTGGTTAATTATCTTACATCGTAAACTCTGTTATCGCATGAAATGAGAATAATCTGAATAATCTACATCATAGTTTGTGCAGTTAGTGGTTTAAGATTTAAAAAAATACTTAATCTGTATATCTATATATCAATATACACATTTGTATGTATTACAATGATAGATTCATTGTTACCTATGATAGTAAGTTCTTGTTGCTATGGCAACAAAACTACAACATGGCTACCTTTGTATATCTTAATTGTGAATTTTTTCACACTTTAAGTGAAATAATGTACAACGTTAACTTATTCAGAAAGGGAATGTGTTCTTAAGTTGTCTTGGAAAAAGAGACAATTGACTATTTTGTAAAATTATATATATATATATATATATATAAACGTATATATATATATATATATATATATATATATATATATATATATATATATATATATATAAACGTATATACAGATTTGTGAGATACTTTAAGTCCAAAGGCCCTTCGGAGACATCATACGTTATTTCTGTTTTAATGATTATTATTTTTCTATTGGGGTTGCTGATCACTTTTAGATAAAAAACAGATCTTTATGTAAACAGCATCTGAGCTTTTGAACTAATCTGATGGATCCATTTGGGAGGAAGATACTTTTTAGTCTTTTATTTGGTCCGAGAAGGTTTGGCGATGCATTCGCAATGGTGCATTCCAAAAAAAAAAAAACAGGCGGTTTTTATAAATAACGCAGCCCGGTGATGTCAGTAACAGGATGGTATCAGCCATAAGTGAGCCCCTGATTTATGTCTCTGTCCCCCTCTGGCCCACCCAGACTGCACCCCAGCTGTGCTGGGACCTGGTGACTCGCGTCACCCCATCGGTGTACGAATGTGTGTTATTCACCTTGTTTGCACTTATGTACATAACTGATTCAAAATATTCAGAATTTATTTTGAATATACATAGATGAATAAATATATATATATATGTGTGTGTAGAAGAGCAGATTCAAATCAAATGTCTGTATTGTTCGGAATACAGGTAAACAGTTATCCTTTTTAAGGGTCGTCAAACAGATAGACACTGTTTCGCTGGGGTGTTGAGGAATTGTTGTTTGTTCTGTTTGCCAATGCCCACGTTCTCATTGTTAAGCATGTTATTGCATTTTGCAGAGAACATGATGTCAAAAAAGGCTTTGTAGTTTTGCATAGCTTACAAAAGCGCTGCGACCTGAGCTCTGCGCCCGCTTGTGTCTGATCCTGTGGTGTGGTTGTGTCCAGAAACCAAAGAACGGTCAGCTTGTTTCTCTTTTACCTCTCCGTCGTGTGAGCTTCAGGCTCACAGTTTTGTTTTCTGTGTAGTCCCATGGGATGAAAAAGGGGGTTTAATAACACTCTGCCCCCTACAGGAAGACCAGGATGGTAGCATAAAGAACACCTCAGGATCAGACTGCAGCTGGAAAGCTTTGCTGCGGGTTATACAAAATAACATATTTCAGTTTTCATTTTGGTTTGGTTTTTGACGGACTTTTTCCATTCTTGTGCACTCACCAAGACCAACAAGTAACCTGAAAATCTAACAGGATATCCTCAATCAAAATTGCTCCAAAAATCCGACGTGAAATCGCCAGATAGAACACTCTGTTGAAGAAAACTTGTACATTCTGTGCTCTACAGTTGCTTTGGAAGCCAATGATTTTGTTGCCATGGCACTTGCCCTAGTAGTGAGGGAGAGACTGAGTCTTTTGTAGGTTCTTGCATATAGACGCACCTTTGGACCAATCGATTATGGTCCTCAGCCTTTTGACTGTAAAGCTGAGGTCGCACTTAGGACTTAGCATAGACTAAGGGGTCCCAGCTTGCATCCAGAAGCTGAATGCGAACACGCGGGATGCTCCTTTTACCACTGTGCTTGACAGAGAAAATCGACTAACACTCTTCTGCTGTCCATTATCCTGTGCCTAAACATTCGGTGTGATGTGAAGGGACTAGTCTGTAAAGAAAGCCATTGAGGTTAGACTTCCACCTAACTGTGCCCTACATTCAGTCATGTCCTCATCATTTCTATGACTGGAACCCTAACGTCAATGGTTCGTGTTTTAACGTGTAGAAGTCACTGAGACTGGAGCATCACATTAATGTTGTACAAAGCTGTATAGTTTCGAATGAAATCACTCATTGATGCAGAGGTTATGTCCCTTTAAAGGCATCGACTGACATTCGGTGGCTAACGCGGATGCCTGTGTAAATGCTATTGTGTGTGTGGAACCGTTCAAAGAATGTCTACATTGTTTAAAAGCCATATGTAATAGATTCCTCTCTCTCCCACTGTAGGACAAGATAAATCTGAATGCTTTTACTCTTTATATGAAATGCTTCTCTTTCTATTTAGCTTATTGTGCTTGTATGTGCTTCAAGAACTGTGCTTCTTGTCAATCCCTTTGCGATATATAAATGTATGGAATATATACATACGTAAGACTTATGTTCTTTTTGTTTGACATTTTAATAAAGCACTCAAAGGCAGTTTTGGACTGTTTGGTGTGTGTTTTTCTTGGTAGTATTCACAGACTGCTCTAGAGATGTCAACAAAACAAATAATCTGATTTAAGAATTAGAGTGTCTTAAGTAAATATTCTTAACTGTTCAAAACCATTTGAATCACTGGACATGCTAAGATAATGTCTTTAGTTGTAACTTTTTCCTGATGCCCAAGGTGAGTCTACTAACAGAGACAGCTCTTTGACCACTTCACAATTACATGTTTTAAATGGCCAATTATATATATGTATGTATGTATACAAACAGACAGAAATCATTTTGGAGAAGATCAACAGCAGTTCAGACTATGAAAAGACAATGCTGAAAAGCTGAGTGGATGTGGTGTAAGGCGAAACTTGAAATTCTCTATAGCATCTTAAAAGACAGCCTTCATGCTTTTAATGTGAAAATAGCCACAGCTAGACAGAATTACTCCTCAAACCTTAAACAGTAACTTAAACAACACTCATTCTCTTTTTGCCACTTTTGAGAGACTGACAACCCCCCCTCCCCCCCAAGTCAGATTCCCAGACAGCAAATGCAATGAGTTTGCTTCCTCCTTTTCCTAGAAGATCATCAATATCAGGAAGGCGATTGGCACATCCTCAAGCAATGCAGGTCAGACAGATTTGGCCACAATATCAAAAAGATACTATGTCTACTTTTAAAGCAATTGATAGCAAAATTTTGGAAGAAATAGTGCAGCACCTAAAATCGTCAACCTGCCATCTTGACACACTTCCCACATCTTTTTTTCAAAAAGTGCTTAACTGTTTAGAAGCAGATCTCTTAGAAGTGGTGAACGCCTCACTTCTTTCTGGGACATTTTCAAACTCCCTGAAAACTGCAGTTGTAAAGCCCCTCCTGAAAAAGAGCAATCTTGATAACACTATTTTGAGCAATTATAGACCAATATCTAATCTTCCTTTTATAGGCAAAATTATAGAAAAGGTAGTTTTTAATCAGCTGAACAAATACTTAAACTCAAATGGATACCTGGACAATTTTCAATCTGGTTTTCGACCGCATCACAGCACAGAGACAGCACTCATTAAGATAATAAATGATATTCGCTTAAATTCTGACTCTGGCAAAATATCAGTGCTGGTATTACTAGATCTCAGTGCTGCGTTTGACACTGTCGATCATAACATACTACTAGAGAGGCTGGAAAACTGGGTCGGGCTTTCTGGGATGGAACTCAAGTGGTTCAGGTCATACTTAGAAGGGAGAGGCTATTATGTGAGTCTAGGAGAGCATAAGTCTAAGTGGACATCCATGACATGCGGAGTCCCACAAGGCTCAATTCTTGAACCACTCTTGTTTAGCCTGTATATGCTCCCACTAAGTCAAATAATGAGAAAGAACCAAATTGCCTATCACAGCTATACTGATGATACCCAGATTTACATAGCCTTATCTCCAAATTACTACAACATGTATTGATGAAATTAATAGTTGGATGTGCCAGAACTTTCTTCAGTTTAACAAGGAAAAAACTTATTGCATTTGGACACAAAGATGAAGTTTTCAAGGTGAATGCATACCTTGACTCTAGGGGTTAAACAACTAAAAATCAAGTCAGGAATCTTGGTGTGATTCTGGAGACAGACCTTATTTTCAGTAGTCATATCAAAGCAGTAAATAAATCAGCATACTATCTTCTAAAAAACATTGCAAGAATTAGATGTTTTGTTTCCAGCCAAGAGAAAATCTGAGCATATCACACCAGTCCTCAGGTCCTTACACTGGCTCACAGTTACATTTAGGATTGATTTTAAAGTACTTGTTTATAAGTCACTAAATGACCTAGGACCAAAATATATTGCAGATATGCTCACTGCATATAAACCTAACAGAGCACTAAGATCACTAGGATTGAGTCAGTTAGAAATACCAAGGGTTCACACAAAACAAGGGGAGTCCGCCTTTAGTTACTATGCCGCAGTTGGAATCAGCTTCCATAAAAGATCAGATGTGCTAAAACATTAGTTACATTTAAATCTAGACTCAAAACTCATCTGTTTAGCTGTGCATTTATTAAATGAGCACTGTGCAATTTCCCAACTGATTGCACTGTATTTTATATAAAATCATTTTCTATTTTTAACTGTTTTAAATTCATTTTAAATAAGTCAATTTTTAAATAATTTCCAAAGTTTTAAAATTGCTTGTTTTTATTTTTATTATTTTTATTCATGATTATTTTACTTTCTTTTATGTAAAGCACTTTGAATTACCATTGTGTACTAAATGTGCTATATAAATAAACTTGCTCTTTTCATATAAAAACACTGAAACAGCATTTACAGACAGATAAAGTACAGCGGAGTATTTTATAATCTGAGGCCTATATATATATATATATATATATATATATTAGACCTCAGATTCTAAAATACTTAGTTGTACTTTATCTGTCTGTAAATATTGTTTCAGTGTTTAAATATATAAAATAATTTGGAGGGTTTTATATGAAAAAGGGTGATTAAAGAACAAGAATAACATAAAAAAGCAGTATTATTATAAGTTATTTCAATTATTTTATGTCATATGCAGTAATTAGATTCCAGTAGTTGGCAAAGATTGGAGAAGTTTTTGCCACTAATTTCCCTTCAGATGACGGTGGGTAAATTTAAAATTTTTGTAATGGTGATGGAATTTCCGGCGGATGTTTATTGGTCAGGTTTGAGGCTTGTGAGAAAAAGGAGCTCCTCTGCGGGGCCGCCATCATTTCCGCGAATCGGTTCTTTCGAACAGTTCGTTTCAATTTCTTTCATGCGTGTCATTGGAGTTTGTTACAGCCATTATTAAGGATATTAATCAAAGTCATTTAAAAGATAACATTAATCAGTACTAACATTACTATTTAATATCTGTTGGAAAATATTAGTTAGTAAAACCAATTAATTGTTAATAAAACTGCCATACTATCAAGTCCTAAACTTATGTCCTTGCGATTTTTTTCTTTTTACGTTTCTGCTAATTGGCTATTAACTTAACGCCAATAAAATCCTTGCCTCCAAATGCTCTTTCAAATTAAACATGTTCGAAATAGACGGATTCCGTTTAAACTGACCCGAGAACCCTTGGACCCATTTCAGTCCGATTCACTTAATCCGTGAATCAATTCAACCGATTCAATGACAGATCCGAGATTCATTCGAACAGTTAGTTAACGCTAGAGTGAAAGAGGAGCTTCGCTACGGGGCCGCTGCTGCTGCTGTCTGGGGCCGATATGCAGAGGCGGGCCGGGGAAAACAGACACAAGAAAGGAAAGCAATGCTGGATTCAGAGATGGCGTGTATGAGTTAAGGATCTCAGAGCAAGAAACCTGATCCCGGTGATTATATTCGTCGCTCAGAAGCGGTATTAAAACAGGAAAAAGGCCGTTTGTATAGTGCAGCCTCGCTCTCTTTGAGAAGCACTAGCCAGCTAAAGCTAGTCATGTAGCGCTCCATTCACACGGACGCCAAACATGGACACGACTGCACACTATACTTGTGTTTTACATCGCCTCTGTGGCTAACAAACTCTAGGATGAACGGATCCCAATGGCGATAGAGTGCAAATGGAGGGGCGTTGTGGATTTAGCTAGACATTCACGCAGAGAAAACACTCGTCCTCTGTTGAATCTGTGGGCTTTGGTTCCCTCGAACCCGATAAAAGTGTTTCTCCGTTGTTGTTTTTGTCATAAAGCTCTTCAATAAGGAGTGCTGTGGTATTTTTATGTTTTTTTATGGCCGTTGCCGAGCAGATAAAGTTAGCTGTAGCTTAATCCTGTACCAGAGCAAATGAAGGAGTATAAGGTGGTTGTGTTGGGCAGCGGCGGCGTGGGCAAATCCGCACTCACGGTCCAGTTTGTGACCGGGACATTCATAGAGAAATATGACCCGACCATTGAGGACTTTTATAGGAAGGAGATCGAAGTGGATTCGTCCCCCTCGGTGCTGGAGATCCTAGACACCGCTGGGACCGAGCAGTTCGCGTCCATGCGAGATCTGTACATCAAAAACGGCCAAGGCTTTATTTTAGTTTACAGCCTTGTCAATCAGCAGTCATTTCAGGTGAGTATTGCATCCCACGTCTGGCTATACAAGTACAAACAATAGACTTTTGAAGTTTGAATTAGGACATCCTTACCACTATTATCATATTACCACAAGCGAGGTCAGAAAATCACTCCAGCAAGGGAACTCCTGTGATTTAGTAGCACACCAAACTTTAGCCTTCTCAGCCAAACTGAAAATGACAGAAAATCTTAAATTGTCTCTTTTAAAAGTTGCTTATGACATATATGCAACAGGTTAAAACGTACATTCAAATACACTTTTCCCAACCATTGTGATCTCACACACCCACTTTTTATCATTTTATGTGTGATATTTCAACTTCTCTTTATTGTCCCACCCTTTTTTCCCGCAATGTCCATTATCAGCCATAAGCAATGCATGTACGTAGGTTGTTCACATGAGGTACTATATAATATGTTGTATTGCTTATGGTCACAAGAAAAGTGTTTTAATCAAAAAAGGAAAAAAATCAGAAAAAGAAAAACATATTGAGAACAACAGCACTGGAAGGGATCCTAATACAAAACATTTAAACAACAATATGATTATTTGTTAACAAGCCTTCTATTCATCTGTTCATGTTTCATTTTTAAAAATGGTTTAATCAGTCCCATTATTTAGTCAGCTTAAACCCGCTCCTTGCCTTCACTTGTGAGCCTCAGATTCCAATCAACAAGTGATGCACAGAACCAAGGCCCTGCCCAATGTTTTAATTTGTTAATCCATTTCACTTGGATGCACGTCAAAATATGGATCCGTCATCTCTTCCATTTCATTTTCAACTTTAGGAGTGTTCATTTCTCCACAAACTGACTTATTTGGAGTCTTAAACTGTTTTATCTTAAACAAACATTCTTATCTCTGACTGGGCTCCGCAGGACATCAGACCAATGCGGGACCAGATCGTTCGTGTGAAGCGCTTCGAGAAGGTGCCTCTGATCTTGGTGGGGAATAAGGTGGACCTGGAGTCAGAGAGGGAGGTGGCGGGTTCTGACGGACGTGCCCTCGCACAAGAGTGGGGCTGCCCCTTCATAGAGACCTCAGCCAAGAGCAAGAGCATGGTTGATGAGCTGTTCGCTGAGATTGTGAGGCAGATGAACTACACCACTTTGCCCGAGAAGCAAGAGCAGTGCTGCAATGCCTGCATTGTGCAGTGAGAATCCTGGCCTTACTTGCAGTCCAGGTATGAGAGTGCAAGTCCGTGTGTGTAAAAAAAAAAAAAAAAAAAACAGATTCAGGTTTTCTAGTACAGCATTCTTATTGAGTGCTTGATGCTTGACTTTTCAAGATACAAACATTGAAATATCTTTACATAAAAGTGTGTGTGTGAGATAGATATTTTATAAATTGATGACGGCAGCTCTCAGGCTGACTCATTTCTGTTATCATTGGATTGCACCAAGAATGTGGTGTGAAGAATAAAACCGCTTAATCCCAATACCAGTGAGATGAAGCATGAAGAGACTGCGCTCTCTGGACTAGCAGTCAGACGCATGAGAACAGGGCCAATCCTTGTGAATAAATAGGAAAACTGAACATCCTGAATGGAAAGTGATCTCGCAAAACAGGAAATGGTGTTCTGGAGAACTTTAGAATGACCTAGATGTGCCATTTCAGTGGTGTCTTTATGCAAACAATTTTTATAGCCTTATAAAGATTTTGGTTGATTGAAGATGATCTTTAGTTAAACGTCATATATTTGGAAGTTAAATTCCAAAGACAATGGGTAGTATCATAATGCTATAGATATGTTCTCCACCTTATTTTTCAATATGAAAGAAAGCTATTTTCTGTGAATGTGTAAGACTTTGCTGCTATAGTTAGCTGCTATAGATAAATATAGAAAAATAAAGTGCCGTAAAAGGTATGGTTTGTGGGCTACAAAACGGTGTGTTGTTCGAAACCTGATTTCTTTATTCTGTTGAACACAAAATATATTTTGAAGATTGTTGTTAACCAAAGAATTTCTGGTCGCCATTGGTTTCAAAAGTCAATGGCTACCAGCAACTATTTGGTTACCAAAATAAATAAAAAAAACTAACAGAATAACAACATGTTTTTTACAGATAACATAACCAGAGGCGGATGACACCCAGAAGCACTTAAAAATGTAAAATGTTTTTTTTTTCTTGTGACCACAGCACACTTTTCTCATTTCTGTTTCTTAGACACATGATCCAGATGGATGCTCTCTTGAACAAGTCTCTGATCACATGACCCTCTGAGCCACTCCTGTGCCACTGAGCCCCTTGAACTCTGACACTTCGGACATCTGACCGAGGCTTGGCTTTGCTGTCCGGAAATAAATCATCGCAGGGTCTTCAAAACTCAAATCCGCTGGGTCTGGATGGTAGAGCACATATACAATATCTTCAAGTTATGTTTTGGTTACCTGGAAACAAGTGAAGTCTGCAAATGAGAGCACAGAAAACTTTTGGGAATGGGGATATCTGTGACAGGGCTATTAATAGCTATTTTTCTTATATAGGGAATTGGGATAAGGGTTATGACGAGCAGGTCAGCTCAGGGCTATAATACCCCTGGAGATGCCCTGTTGAAAATGTTCCCTGTTTTTCTTTTAACATATTAAGTTTGATATCTAATTATTAAGCTGTAACAGCGATTATGCAGGTTTGAGACCTCAATATCTAACGTTTCCCCCCCTTTTGATTTTTTTTTAAACTACTGGTATGTATTGCTTTCTCTCCTAATACTCTATTTATTAAAGTCTTTAATTACCAATATAGATAAATATTGCATTTTTATATTCTGTTGGCTGTTTTGGCTTTTTGTGACTACAGTATGCATTGTTTCTGAAGTACAGCATTGATGATGCCTTAAATGATTACAGTCTGAAACCCCTGTTGAGTCCGTGCTTCTTTTCTTGAATTTTATTTTCATGTTTCTTGCATATTATTTGTGCCCAACAAGTTACAATTGGACACAGTTCCACCACTGCTTAAATATAAACTTAAAATATGAATAATCCATTTAGCACAGTGTTTCGGATATTACTTTTGGCTTTTATCACTGTAAGCACATAAAATGTACAAATGTCATTAAGTTGGTTATCAATGACATTTGAGACATTTACACCAAAATAACTAAACAAAGAACTCGAAATCAATGCTTGCAATTCCTCACAATAGGCTTTTGATAATGACCTTTAAGTTGCCTGGAAATCAGCCATCTATCAGTTCCCAACAATCTGTCTTATTGTGGTGGAAATCCAATGTCTGAAATGTGAGGATCTTGTGATGAGCTTGAAAAAAGTCTGTTTGCTTGCTGAGTTGAGATGAAGTGGGTGTTTGCCAACTAAAACATTAAATTCCATTTAAAAAAGCTAAAAATGCTTTTTGATAAAGGCTTGTGATCATACATATGGCATCTGCAGTCTCTGAATGTCCATGGGTCACCAAACCAGATTTCACTATCCAGTCTACTACTGATTTAGAGAATATATTTATATAAGTGTGTGTGTGTGTGTGTATACATTTGAGACTGCAATTACCTGCTATAAAAGCTTTTAATCTTTTTTTCTACTTAAGTTATTCATACATTTTAATAATTTTATTAATAATTATAATATATTCATTTAAATTATTTTAAATCATCCTACTACCCACTTGCAATTTTTTTGAGGGTCCCTGGCTGAGAACCACTTAATTGTCTAAAGGGTGCTGAATAGAAAATGTTTTAATAGTTTTTACTGAGTTACTGGAGTTATGCAGCACCGTGTGAGCTTTTATATGCCTGTGTTTATGGACATATTTCTATGAAAATTTATATTTAAAGTGAACGTTTAAAACTCACCCCATGTTCACCTACAGTGATTGTGATATTTTGATAATAGAACATGATTGTAATATTTTTTTAAAGTGCAATGTTTATTGTAATATATAAAGATATGTGAAGGGGAGCTGAAAATGTAGTACATAACAGATAGTTTTTTTTTTTATGTTTTTTTGTTTTTTACAAACTGCAAAGAAATAATTTGTTTAAAACCAAAATAAGAAGAAGAGGAAAGAAAGAAAAATAAATATAATTTTAGAGACAAATCCCACCTTATTCTTTAGTAAGCGTTTAGTCTTTAGTAAGCGTTTAGGACTTTTATTTTGAACGATGTCCTGTTAAGAGACCCTTTTTAAGAGTCTATTTTTTCATGTTTATGTCTGTTATCTGTTACATTTAATAAAGCCCGACTTACTGATACAATGAAAACTGTATTCGTAACTGTCGGAACGACAAGTTTTGATGATCTGATTGGCTCTGTGACTTCAGATGAATCCGTGAAGGTAAGAAAGTCATTCAAGCATAGTGAGAAGAAGTGCAAAGTAAACGTCAGCTGATTGTCACAAATACTTGCCAGTGATCGTGAGCTAGTCTTATAAGCAATAATATCTCCTGGCACACTTTAATGACTGTGGCCATGTTTCTGAATGAAGGCATTAATCGACCGTGGCTATACAGACATGGTGCTTCAGGTTGGCAGAGGTTCAGTTCCTGATCCAGACAGCTGTCCAGGACTGACACTTCAAGTGTTTCATTACAAAGACTCAATCGCCGAGGACATGAGACTCTCAGATCTGGTGTGTTGAAGCTCCCTTTGCCCCAAACACTAAATACAGTACAGTTAATTAATTAGATTAATTTTGATGCAGACAAATTAAGGAAACTTTACAATAATCATCTGATAACACATCAATTGTTAATATATTTGACGAATATAAATGTCAAACGATGTTTATACTTTAAAATGTGTGATATCTGCAATAGTTGTGTCTGTAAAAAAAGTATTATATAATGAAGGGGTTTTCAAGCTGGTGGCTGCAAGGTAATGCTAAGGGTCACAGGAAATGGTTAGAATAAAAATATTAAATAAATACAAATATGACACATTGATATAAATAAAGGCATATATTTTAAAATATGTTTTTCAAATAATACATCAAATAGTGCAGTACCACTAATCTGCTTAAATCTAATCTAGTTTGTCTGGGAAAAACTAAAACCCGATATGATATAATATAGTAATAACACAATATTTGTTAAAGTTGAACTCTGATTAGAAATTAGTTTTAGATCATAATACCTGCTGTG
Source organism: Carassius carassius (assembly GCF_963082965.1). NCBI lineage: Eukaryota > Metazoa > Chordata > Actinopteri > Cypriniformes > Cyprinidae > Carassius > Carassius carassius. Next base: position 6,106,732 of record NC_081787.1, on the reverse strand, counting down.
TCCTCATTAGGAGCAGGAAGCTGTTTGGAAGCACTCGGAGCAAATAAAGCTCTCCTCGTTGTGGTCAACGATAAATTAATGGGCAATCACCAGCTGGAGCTCGCAAAGCAGCTAAAGGCAGATTCTCCTCTTATCTACTGCACATGCAGGTTTGTTTCAAGGGCATTCACTTTCTCAACTGTCTCTATTGTTATTATTAAATGGATGTGCTGACTGCACATGTCATGCATTTTTAACTCTTCATCGCAGTACTCTGTCTCAGACTTTGAGGGATATGGATCTGTCTGCTCTGACAACCTATGTGCCTGGTCAACCGCAGAACTTCGCCAACAAGGCTGTTGGACTTGTTTGAGAGCTCTCTCTTGAACCGGGACGATTACCGAGGACAATTTGGGCCAAGGCTTACTGGGAAATCCCGCACTCGACCCCTCTGGAGATGATTGTTTGAAAACAACAGTTTTTTGCCTAATTCATTTTGTCTAATTAAACTAATAATTGTCCTGGAGGATTGTATAATGATGGTACAGACACAAGTGGTGCTTCTTATGACTTTTTTTCCTATAAAGTGACAATGAAACTGTAAGGTTGCTGATCATATGTATTCTTAAAGAAGCGGAAGTTGTTAAGGAAACTTGCTGTAGTGAACATCCTGTGTAGTATTAGACCACATTCATTTGTTACTCAGACGCTCAGAGAGCATGACTTACATTCACACATCAAGACTCTATTTTGGGCTTTTGTTCTTAATTCTGACCTTTCAACGATGCTGCTCAGCAGGTGATCCGAGTAAGTATATAATTACACACAACACCATCCTGAATTGAGTTTTTGTGGTCAATGATGTTATAAACTAAAGGTAAGCAAATTATCATAAGATTATCATGAATTATCATAAAATCGGGATTATTATTCTTACCGAAAATATAGTTTGTTTAAGAGTTTTCTGATTGTATGTTTGCATTTAGATTTGGTTTTCTAAGAGCAAAAGGTTTGAGAGAAACATTTGGAAGGTTTTAGTGGGGATTTCCACGGTTTTTCTCTCATGTGTCATTTGTGTCTATGGTGGTTATGATGATGCTGAGGTTTGAGATTATGATACTGATAAAGTTTATGTGTATGTGGGTTGCAGGAAACAAGTTCAAAATAAAAGTAAAATAAAAATTATGGGAAAAAAAAAATATTAATGAGCTGTTACGTTAAGGAATTTGAATCATGTTTGCCCATGTAGGTGTACAGTGTAAAATCATCAACCTTGAGTATGTGGAGTGCTTCTGGCACTCAAACACACCAACAATGAACTATACCTTCAGCAGTGCGTAAGTCACAGCCCATTTCACTCACATTCTCTAATGCATTTGTCCCAACTGTGTGTGTATATATATATATATAAATATATATACACACACATACATACATACATACATATATGTAATGAAAATTGTTTTGTGGTAGTTGATAAATTAGAGATAATATAAGGCAATATTTTTTTTTTTCAGATTTAAAAACAATCAATCTGTCAAAGACTGTCAAGAATACATAATAGAGTACAATTACACTGTAGGCTGCAGAATTCCTCTTAAAGACCCTAATAAGAAGTTTGGAACATTTTATACGAAAGTATCCACAGACGGAAACCACACTGTTTCAAAAACCTTTGAATCGCTCAAGAGAAAAGGTAAGAAAACAAAAAGATTTACAACGTTTCAACGGTCTGTCAAAAAATGCTTGTGAATCTACCCTACCATTCAAAAAACCCCAAATATTTTTGAGCAGTAGTGTAGTTTATTAATTTACAGAATTCCCCCACCCTTCCCAATCATTATATTTTTCATAATGAGCAACAAACCGTAAGCTATGGCCATTCTCCCAGGGAACAGATTTCAACTGTGCTACAGTAGTTCTAGATGTCCTCTGTCACTCTTTTTGCTGAATACAATAATTTCAACTTAATTCGTTTTTTGACCAATGTAACATGTAGTATCAGACATTATTATATCCAAACCAGTGGCTCATTTGTTTGTGTTATATATTGGTTTAGTGCAGCTAAACCCACCCTGTAACCTCTCAGTGATGTGGAATGAGCAGGACAGCACACTTTTACTGCAGTGGAACAGTAGTTACCCCGGCAAAACTAAATGTGTTGTCTATATGGTGCGCAACCAGAAAGACACAAGCCAGGTGAGACAAGATATATAATATTACCATTTTACATTCAAACTGAACAACTGTCTCATCTTCCTCTGTCTTTTTCTCCCAGTCCTCAAACGTGACAGGTATGTCATACACTCTGTCTCAGGTCTCACAGAACAAGCACTATGTTTTCCAAGTGCGGAGCACAGTTGCTGAAGTCTGTGGTGGTTCAGATTTCTGGAGTGACTGGAGTCATCCGGTGGAGTGGGGCGGTACAGGTAAGATACTTTAAACACACAGTGAGGGACATGGATAGATTTGCTCTAATTTGTCTTCTTACAGTTTTTCCCCCACCATGTTTCTGTGTTACGTAGGGAACAGCAGCAGACAAGACTGGTCGTATGTTATTGTTCCAGTCTTTTTGCTGTTTCTTCTGTGTTTCTTGTTGTGTTATTGTGAGAGGTGAGAAATGTTTTAGACTTTTCACTCGTACTGTCCAGAACATTATATTTTAGTTATTAATTTATTAAGACGGGGGTGACCGACATTGGTACTGGAAGTACTGGTACTGGAGTCCTGCAGAGTTTTGCACCAACCTTGATCATTATTTTTTTAACCTCACCTGACTGTAGCGTTGTAGTAAACCTTAAATCTTGATTAGCTTGTATAGGTGTGTCTGCAGGACTGTCAGTGAATCTGAGTCATTTGAATTTGAATTTACTTCACAACTGTTAAAAAAAGTGTGTTCTATATATTATGAATGTGATGAGTGGGGTGGGGCCGAGAGCCGTGGGAACGGAGCGAGGCCAGTGGAATGATTGGAAATCAGCGACACCTGCGACACTCACCAGTCTCGAGTCCCACGGAGGAGATTGGAAGGATATAAAACGGGAGCGTTGACAGTGAAGGACGAGAGAGGAACAGGCCTGGATTTTAGTTGTGTTTTGATTTTGTTTGTGACGACTGCCTCGCTGTTTTGTCTTTATTTTGATTATTAAAGTCATTTTATTGTCAAAAATAAATAAATAGTTCCGGTTCCCTGACACGCTGATTTCCAATCACTCCACCGGCCTCACTCCGTTCCCACGGCTCTCGGCCCCATCCCACTCGTCACATAGAATATGACTGAAATTCAGACGTAATATTTCCACCATATTGTTACTGTCACATGACCTGCTTCCTTTGCATTCATAATTCCTCTCCTGTGGCCTCATGGGATAATAAAGTGTCCATCAAATGTACACCTCAGAATCCAGGTGGAAGAAGGTCATCGGCTTCTGTTTTTCCAATGTGATGAATTCAGAATTTCTTCTTGCCTTACATACTTGTTTTCACATACTATATAGTAGGGAAGTATGTGATTTCGAACGCAACTTGGAGCTCTTCAGGACCGATGTTGGTCACCCCTGTAATAAGACTTCATATTAAATTTATGTTATCAAGATACATTTGCTTGAGATACAAAATTGAATTATAAAGTCCTGTTTTCTGAGAAACTGAACAAAAATGTATTATGTAATTTTGCTTCCTAAGTAAATTTATCTTACAGAATGTACAGTAAAAAGTATTTGCAAATTCTAGTGGTTGACAGCTTAATTATTCAAGCCTTAATCAATTGTTTTCGTAAAATGAATTTAAAAGTAATGTCATAAGTAAAAAAAATAATAATTACAATTAAAACATATTTATTGGATACATAGAGAACATATTGATGTATTGGGTTCCCTTTAGTTTATGCCTTAAATTTTACTTTACTTGGTCTTAAAATGATCTTTTTTTAAAAGGCTTATATTTACCCTCAGAAATCCTGTGTAATAATAATTCAATAATTTATTTATTTATTTACCTACAGGAAAAACATCTTTCTTCCGGTTGTGCCTGACCCTAGCAAAAACCTACAGGATTTGTTTCATAAACATGATGGAAATGTTGAGGTATCCATTCTTTTAACACTCCTACTCCTACTTCTCAGATTTGGATACGCTGTAACCCTCTCGTTTTATTCTCAGAGCTGGGTTCACATCTCCAGAGAGCTGAAGGAAGCTTTTGAGCCTGACTACACAGAGCAGTCCTGTGATGTGTGTGAGGTTACACCCTCTTGTGACACCGGTCCTGCTTCTCAAACTGACAACTGTGATGAACCAAGCACTGAAAAAGAGCATGCAGATGAACCAAGCAATGAAGGAGAGCATGCAGATGAACCAAGCAAAGAAAAACAGCATGCAGATGAACCAAGCAATGAAAGAGAGCATGCAGATGAACCAAGCAAAGAAAAACAGCATGCAGATGAACCAAGCAATGAAGGAGAGCATGCAGATGAACCAAGCAAAGAAAAAGAACATGCAGATGAACCAAGCAAAGAAAAACAGCATGCAGAGGAACCAAGCAATGAAAGAGAGCATGCAGATGAACTAAGCAAAGAAAAAGAGCATGCAGATGAACCAAGCAATGAAAGAGAGCATGCAGAGGAACCAAGCAAAGAAAAAGAGCATGCTGATGAACCAAGCAATGAAGGAGAGCATGCAGATGGACCAAGCAAAGAAAAAGAGCATGCAGATGAACCAAGCAAAGAAAAAGAGCATGCAGATGAACCAAGCAAAGAAAAAGAGCATGCAGATGAACCAAGCAATGAAGGAGAGCGTTCAGATGAACCAAGCAATGAAGGAGAGTGTTCTGATGAGCCAAGCAATGAAGAAGAGCCTGCAGGACAGCAGAGCTTATAAGCCAAAGTGCCACTAACAATTCACCTGCACTGTCATCTAATTCTTACTGAACATTTTAATGTTTTCTTTTGCACGTTTATTTTACCTCATTCATTTTTCATTGTATGCAGAGTTTATGTATAAGAAGGATGAAAAATATAATTGTTGAAATGTCTCAATCAATATTACTGTGTACCCAAAGGTTTAGGGTTGTTATGATGACCAAGGCTGCTTTTATTTGAACAGAATACAGTAGAAAATGGTAATATTGTAAAATACAATTACATTTTATTTCTGAATAAATTATAAAATGTAATGCCAAAGCTGAATTTTTATGCATCATTGTTTGGCTTAGTACAGGTGCATCTAAAAAAAAATGTATATCATGGAAAAGGTCTTTAATTTTTGTAATTTAATAATAAAACAAATCTTATATTCAAGATTCATTGCACTCAAACAGAAATATTTCAAGAGTTTTTTTTTTTATTCTGATCATTATGACTTACAGCTTAGGAAAATTTAAAATACAGTATCTCAAAAAAATTGAATATTCCATTTAGAGCTTTATTAGTTTAATTTTGAGTATAAATACTGGGTATGTCTTTCACAATTATAGGAAAGACTACTGACTTGGCAATGGTCCAGAAGACAATCATCAACACCATCACCCAAGGAGGGTAAGCCACAAAAGGCAATTGCTGAAAGGGCTGGCCGTTCACAGAGTGCTGTATCAAAATATATTCATAGAAAGTTGACTGGAAGGAAATAGTATGGTAGGAAAAGGTGCACAAGCAACAGGGATGACCACAGCCTTGGAAAAATTGACATCATTGGTCACCATGCTCAGATGTCTTCAGGAAATGGGCTATAACTGTCACATTCCTAGAACCAAGCCACTCCTGAACCAGAAAATACCTCAGAAGCATTTCACCTGGGGTAAGGAGAGAACTAATTGGACTGTTGCTCATTGGTCCACATTCCCCTTTTCAGATGAAAGTAAATTTATCTTTTCATTCGAAAAACAAGGTCTGGATTCTGGAGGAAGATTGGAGAGGCACAGAATCGAAAGTCCAGAGTGAAGTTTCTAAAGTCAGTGATTTGGGGTGTCGTAACGTATGCTGGTGTTGGTCCATTGTGCTTTATCAAGTCCAGAGTCAATGCAGCCATCTACAAGGAGATCTGCTGACAAGCTTTATGGAGATGCTGATTTCATTTTGCAGCAGGAATTTAGCACCTGCCTACAGTGCCAAAACCACTTCCAAGTGGTTTGCTGACCATGATAAAACTGCGCTTGGTTGACCAGCCAACATGCCTGACCTGAACCTCACAGAGAATCTGTGGTGTATTGTGAAGTGGAAGATAAGTAACATCTGAAAAACAATACAGAGGAGCTTAAGGCTGCTATTAAAGCAATCTGGGCTTCAATAATGCCTCAGCAGTGCCAAAGGCTGATCGCCTTCATGCCTCACCACACTGAAGCAGTATTTCATGCAAAAGGAGCCTAATTAAGTGCATAATTAAACCTGCTTTGGAGATCTTGAACAGTTTTGTTTTGTAAATCATCATCATGTTTGTAAATTTGAGATACTGATTTTTTAATTTTCCTAAGCTGTAAATCGTAACCATCAGAATTACAAAAAAAAAAACTGTATTTTTGTGGAAACCATTATACTTTTTTTTTCAGGATTTCTTTTTTTTTTTTTAATTTTTATAAATAGAAAGTTCATTTATAAGAGCAACATTCATAGGAAATAGAAATCTTTAGCCATTATAAATGTCTTAACTTCAATTTTTTTTTTTTCAATTCAAGTTTATTTGTATAGCACTTTTTACAATACAAATCGTAACAAAGCAACTTTACAGAAAATTATGTTTCTACAATATTTAGTAGTAGCTAGTAGTTTGTGCACGTTTGACAGGATTTTAGAGAAAAATAAAAAATAATAATAATAATACAAGACGTAGTCAGCTAGACGATGAACTATCAATATTATTAATTAATAGTTATTATATGATGCAGTCACACATGTAGCAATAATTGTTAGATCTGTTTGTTGATTCAGGGTTAGCATCATCTGGGGTCCTCTGAGGGTCAGCATCATCTCTTCTCAGGTGTTCTGGATCCAGACTGGAGCTTGTGTAAATCCTAGTTACCACGGGATGTAAATCCCGTGGCAAAACATAGAAACAAAATAGAGACATCATTAGCATAGCTGCTGATCCAACAAAGTTAAATTAGTTTAACCCAAGCTAATGAATAAGAATGCACATTTGATCAGATGCAACTACACTCACAATTTAAGAGATACATTATTCGTATGCTTGGCGAAAGAGATGTGTTTTTAATCTAGATTTAAACAGAGAGAGTGTGACTGAACCCCGAACATTATCAGGAAGGCTAGTCCAGAGTTTGGGAGCCAAATGTGAGAAAGCTCTACCTCCTTTAGTGGACTTTGCTATCCTAGGAACTACCAAAAGTCCAGCGTTTTGTGACCTTAGGGTGCGTGATGGGTTGTAGCGTGGTAGAAGGCTAGTTAGGTACGCAGGAGCTAAACCATTTAGGGCCTTGTAGGTAAGTAATGATAATTTGTAACTGATACGGAACTTAATAGGTAGCCAGTGCAGAGATTGTAAAATTGGGGTAATATGATCATATTTTCTTGACATCGCAAGACTCTAGCTGCTGCATTTTGGACTACCTGTAGCTTGTTTATTGACGAAGCAGGACAACCACCTAGAAGTGCATTACAATAGTCTAGTCTAGAGGTCATAAATGCATGAACTAGCTTTTCTGCATCAGAAACAGATAACATGTTTCGTAGATTGGCAATGTTTCTAAGATGGAAGAAGGCAGTTTTTGTAACATTGGAAATATTATTTTCAAAAGACAAATTGCTGTCTAATATAACAATTGCTGTCTAATCTACAAGATTCTGTGTTGTGTTTTTTGGTCCAATAATTAATATGTCTGTCTTATCCGAATTTAATTGGAGAAAATTATTTGTCATCCAATCTTTTACATTTTTAACACACTCTGTTAGCTTAGATAATTGGGAAGTTTCATCTGGTCTCGTTGAGATATATAGCTGAGTATCATCAGCATAACAGTGGAAGCTAATTCCGTATTTTCTAATAATATTACCAAGGGGCAACATGTATATTGAAAATAGAAGGGGACCTAGGACGGATCCTTGTGGCACTCCATATTTTACTGATGATAAATGAGATGACACCCCATTTAAGTAAACAAAATGGTAGCAATCGGACAGGTAGGATCTAAACAATCTTAGAGCCTGCCCTTGAATACCTGTATAGTTTTGTAATCGATGAGTATGTCATGATCTATGGTGTCGAACGCAGCACTAAGATCAAGTAAGACTAGAAATGAGATGCAGCCTTGATCTGACGCAAGGAGCAGGTCATTTGTAATTTTAACAAGTGCAGTTTCTGTGCTATGGTGGGGCCTAAAACCTGACTGGAATTCTTCATACAGATCATTTTTATGCAGGAAGGTGCTCAATTGAGCAGACACAACTTTTTCAAAAATTTTAGACATAAATGGAAGATTTGAAATAGGCCTATAATTTGCCAGTACACTAGGATCTAGTTTTGGTTTCTTAATTAAAGGCTTGATAACCGCCAGCTTGAATAGTTTTGGGACGTGACCTAAAGATAACGACGAGTTAATGATATTGAGAAGCGGTTCTTCGGCTACAGGTAACAACTCTTTCAGTAATTTAGTGGGTACAGGATCTAATAAACATGTTGTTGGTTTAGATACAATGATAAGTTTATTTAGCTCTTCCTGTCCTATATTTGTAAAGCACTGCAGTTTATCTTTGGGTGCGATGGATGAAACTGAAGTGTTAGACGCTGTAGAATCTACATTCGCTATTGTATTTCTAATGTTATCTATTTTATCAGTGAAGAAATTCATAAAGTCATTACTATTTAACGTTGGTGGAATATTTGAATCAGGTGGCGTCTGGTAATTTGTTAATTTAGCCACTGTGCTAAATAAAAACCTTGGATTGTTTTGGTTATTTTCAATGAGTTTGTGTATATGCTCTGCCCTAGCAGTTTTTAGAGCCTGTCTATAGCTGGACATACTGTTTTTCCATGCAATTCTAAAAACTTCCAAGTTAGTTTTTCTCCATCTGCGTTCAAGACTACGAGTTACTTTCTTGAGAGAGTGAGTATTACTGTTATACCATGGCACAGTACGTTTTTCTCTAACCTTTTTCAATTTGATGGGGGCAACAGCTTCTAATGTATTAGAGAAAATAGTGCCCATGTTGTCAGTAATTTCGTCTCATTCATGTGTATTTTTGGGTACAAATAGCAGTTGAGATAGATCAGGCAGGTTATTTGCGAATCTTTCTTTGGTGGCTGGAACAATAATTCTGCCTAGACGGTAACGCTGAGACATATAGTTAATATCAGTTATACGCAGCATGCACGATACAAGGAAATGGTCTGTAACATCATCGCTTTGAGGTACAATATCTATAGCAGTAAGATCGATTCCATGCGATATAATTAAATCTAGTGTATGATTAAAACGATGAGTGGGCCCGGTGTCATTTTGCTTGACTCCAAAAGAGTTTATTAGGTCAGTAAACGCAAGTCCTAATGTATCATTTGTATTATCAACGTAAATATTAAAATCTCCCATGATTAGCGCCTTATCAACTGTAACCAGAAGGTCTGAGAGGACATCTGCAAATTCTTTTAGGAATTCTGTATACGGCCCTGGTGGTCTATAAACAGTAGCCAGAGCAAGAGATACATTAGATTTCTTTTGCATGTCTGACAGTGTAACATTTAGCAGAAGTATTTCAAAAGAGTTAAACCTGTATCCTGTTTTCTGGGTAACATTGAGAATATCACTATATATTGTTGCAACACCTCCGCCACGACCAGTCGACGGGGCTCATGCTTATAACAGTAGTTTGGTGGAGTAGACTCATTTAGACCAAAAAAATCATTTGGTTTTAGCCAGGTTTCAGTCAAGCAGAGTACATCAAAACTATTATCTGTGATAATTTCATTTACAATAACTGCTTTTGGTGTGAGTGATCTAATATTTATGAGCCCAAACTTAAAAAATTGTTTTTGTTCATTTACTTTACATTTTTCTGGTTTAATTACGATAAGATTTTTTCTAGATCCTACATTATATTTTGACCTCACTATTCGGGGAACAGACACAGTCTTAACTGTAAGTAGTTTTGATCAATTAAATGTGTCCTTGCTGAATAAACATAAAATTTGAACCAAGCTAACTTCGTAAATCCACTATGAATAATAATGACACTGAGTTTGATACAAATACATTAAAAATACACTTCAAAATAAAATATATAGTCAAACTTAACGATCACACTGCAAAGCCTCTTTCTATTAAAAATGTTGACTTATCAGTCGACTGGGAGAGGGTGTGGTCTAATCTAATCTTAACTTCCAAAAACTTGGCTCATCGTTTTATCCATTTCAAAGCTATCCATACAGCATACATAACTCCTTACAAGAGGTTTACAATGAAAACTGCAACTGAACTTTAACTGTCATATCTGTAACACTGTATCATCAGGTACTTTTCTCCACATGTTTTGGGAATGTCCAATTGTTGTCAACCTATGGACTCATGTAAATTCTGTTTTGTTGTTTTTACTTCAAATTGATTACACGTCTAATCCAGGTTTATATATTCTCAATCTAATTCCGGTATAAGTTACTTAAAGAAAAGAATGCTGTTTGCTGGTTTTACAGCTGCAAGACAATAATACAAAACTGGTTTACTCCGCACATGTGTGCAAAAACATTTTGGATTCATAGCCTTCTTAAGATAGTAACCTGTGAATGTACAACAGAATGATTGAATAAGGCATAACCTTGTACCATCAATGCATGGCAATGTTTTTCTTCTAAAACTGTATATGTATAAAGGAATGTATAAAGGAATAAACGGAGCAATTCCAAGAGGGTCCTCGCATCATCGGTGCTCGGGCCCTAATGACCATAAAGGTTTTTTTTTGCTTGTTTTTTTTTTTCAGATTGGAAAATTATTGACATCTGCTGCTTTCCCTTTACTGTTTTGTTTGTTTGAATTTATTTTGTCTTGTTGAATAAAAAATAATAAAAATGTTTATCACACAAAAAAAATGCCCTACTTTAAATGTGTTTTTCCTCATCTCGCTCTGATTCCATGTCATTGTGACATCACAGTCTTTATGTTTATGTTACTCTTTGTCTGCTGTGCCACTAGTTTCTTAGCCCGCGGCTACAGCAGACAGCATCTTAAAAACTGAACAGCAGTCAGCGAGGAGTCAAGTTCTCTTCTGCCACAATGTTTATTTACATTAAACATGGAAGTAAGGATCTCAGTCATGTCTTTGATGAGAAAATGTATTAAATTGCTTAAATATCTGTGCAAAATGTGCATTCTATGTTTAGATCTATATATGGCTTAGTAACTGACAATGTATAATTTTTTTCTCTATTTGATCTGTTTATGTAAACGACAAAACGCTGATATTAATGTGATGTTTGTGTGTTTAGATAATAACCAGTTCCTGGTTAACACCAACTGTCCAATTGTTGTGCTCATGAAGTACATAAAAACCAGGTTGGGACTTGCTGAGTCAGGTATGTACAGGGTATTTTTCATACATCAGGATATCAGAAGCCAGAATCAGTCTAACTATATTTATAGTTATTTTACAGTTCAAGATTTTAATTTAACAGAAACTTAAATATGACGTGATTGTCAGCAGAATAAACTTTTAAGGATACTTACAGTCATTCCAGAGTTGTTCAAGTGCTTCAAATTCTAAGTGGACATTCAACATCAAAGAAGTGGTCTGGTTCACAGAACACCTTTTTCAGTTCCACTGTGCTACTTTTATACTATTTTTCTGTGTAAACACTTGCTAGACCTCATGAGCTATTTGTCCTTTTTGCAACATCTCATGCAAGACAAAACAGCGCTCAAGTTAAAATAAGTTTAACTTATTACAAGACTTTTGAGTTTTTTCCCCCCACTTCCATGCAAAAACATGTTCTATGTGAATGGCCACTAAGGATATTTTAAAATATTCTAGCTCAAGCGGGTTGTGCTTGACTTACTCTAGAGATCTCAGGTCAGAGGAGGTTAGCTGAGCCCAGCGTGGCCCTCAAACCCGGCGTGACCTCAGTGCAGGAGATCGTGGATCTCGGGCGTTAATATTTCACACTCTCTCTAGCACATACTCCTTGTAGTCAGTGTCTGATTACATCTGTGGCATGTAGTAAGGAACATTACCTGGAATCAGCCTATCACTAATGGAGAACTCATTACCACTGTCATTAACACAGTCCTTCTCCTAATGCGTCTGCTCTTCTGTGCGTGCAAAAATATTCATCCATTGAGGTTACTCAACCAAATCTGTGTGTGTGTGTGTGTATGTTTCAGAGCTTATAGACCTGTGTGATGAACGAGGAGTTCTCAAATTCCTCTTTCAGCTCCAGAATCCACAGGAATCTGCTCGTGGACTGCTAAAGGCAAAAGAGTCATTCACTGTTTGCATTATTAAGCGTAGGTTTGAGTTTATCCCTTGATGTTTATTGAGAAGCTGAAGCTTACTGTTTCTGTATAGTCTGATAGTAAAACGTTAATGCAAAGGTTTTTCATGTACAGGTACATCTGATGGGGCTTACACCTCTGTCACATCTCTACTGTCCAGTGTTGACTCAGCTCTAATAGGTGCCATTGCACATACGCTGCAAAAATACTCGTTTTTTTTAATCAGTTTTATATTTAAACATAATTTACTTTTTAGAAGAAATAATACAATTAATTAATTAATTTTAATTTATTAATACATTTCTTTTTTCAAATAATCTAAATTGTTTAATATAATATTATATAGCAACTTTGTATATATAATTATTATTAGTATTGTGTGTCTCTCTCTCTCTCTCTCTCTCTCTCTCTCTCTCTCTCTCTCTCTCTATATATATATATATATATATATAGACATACAAGGTGATCCTGTTTGTTATCCTGTTATTAATTGATTGATGTATATCATTCTCAGTTACTGATTAAGCTAAATTGTTTGTATCATTTGCATTGTATTATGTCTTGCTTTTACACTACTGCTTGTTTAATATGTGTGCATGTGTGTAATGTTTATGTCTTCCAGAGTCCCTGCAGACTCAGATTAACAATCTTGAGAAAACCCGTCTGAAGCAGCTTCATATTGTGGAGGCTCGTGTGGCTACATCAGAGGAAATCAATGCTCAGGCTTTGGCTACTAAATCTGTGAGTGTCCTAGAGCCACATCTGAACCTCAGTTCTCTCTTATTTGTTCACCTTCTCTCACCTTGTGTATTATTCAGCCTAAAATTCCGCTACACTGCACTACATATGAGTGACACTGTTTCATTCATTATGGGGGACTCTTTGGTGCTTGTGATATGGGGATATAATTATATGTGAACAATAATCTTGTGTATTGTTTTCTTGTGGCTCTGCAGACTAAAAAGCGCAAGAAAGTTACACATGCCAATGCCCCTGATGAAGAAGTCCAGCACCACACAGAGGACAGGAAGAGCAGGAACTGAACAAACGCCCTCACATCCCAGCATTCAGCATTCATGTGTCCCAGTTTAATTCATTCAAATTACAGACATGTTCATCAACAAATGCAGTTGCCTTTTTATTATTATTATTATTCTTTATCTTTTTACGCAGTGATTCAGGAAAGTTACTTCATTGATTTTATAACATTACATAAAACTCAGTGACTATATCTTCCAGAAGAATGATGGAAGAGACAGAGTAATTTTCTTAATAAAACAATGTTTCAATGAAAATATATGTCCTTCTATCTATCTGTCTGTCTGTCTGTCCTTATTTCTGATTTGATAAAAATGTGGGAATTTTCCACTGGTCCCTTGAAATTAAGCAACAGATGAGGTCATCATCTTGCCTGTGATTGGTTAGTATGAATACCTGTTTGTTACCAAGCTTTTCCCAGCTGGGTGCAAATTGAGAGAGAATCTAAGGAATATTTATAGCTTGGTGTGTTTGTGTAGTTACTGAACACACATTTATGCTTGGATCTATGTTTGGTAAGCAATCAAGCTGTCTAAATGCTGACAGAGTGGGTGTAAACTGTATTTTTGCAATAAGTTTTATGTCAGAGGCACGATGATATCTTGATATATAATTCAAGATCACTATCTTGTTTGACTCACTCATCCATGCAGCTGCAGACTTTCAGCAAAACGTACGTAGACCTTGCAGGAGCAGGGACTTTATGATGTGTTACTCAGCACATAGATTTTTTCTTCTCAGTGTTTCACCAGAGCTGGATGTGGGTGGAATGCAGCCATTAGACAGGAACGAGTGGGTGCAATGTTAGTTAACCGTTTACCGCCTATGGCCATTATAATCTTTCATGACATCCTATGTTGTACAGCAGCACACATACCTCCTATTTGTATTTTTTCCTTTAAAACCTTGATTGTGAAATTTGACAAAGTCAAATGTTAGTTATTCTGGAAGTTATAGTCATTCTGTGTGATGAGATTGAATATGTATAATACATACCAAAGGTTGCAGCTGCCAGCTTGTCTGCGATCAATGTATAATGCCTTACTTCCTCCTTTTTGAACTACAGAATATCTATTGTTTTATACGGCTTCTTTTGTATATTTAATGTCTAAATTCTCATCAGTCAACATTCTCAGATGTTATATGTATACGGTAGGGCTTTTTAATGAGATGCTAGTTGATGGTGCTGGTATAAAATAGAAGTGTCATGATTATATTTTCAAGTTGTATCCACATTCTTACTGTATTTTAAATAAGCTCTATTGAATATCACCAAAGTTATATATTTACTGTCATGCGAGACAAGAAACTGTAATACTTTTATAAATGTTAAAAACAGCAATAATGTATAAATGTTTAATGTATAATGTATAAAACTATTCAAAATGAAGTTGTATAAATTGCCCCCTTGTGGTTATACTTTTAAGAAACTGCAGTAATAGTGAAAATAAAAGCATATTTATTAATGTATAGTGTTCTAGAATTGCATATGTTTATAATATTATTATTAGCTCTTTCGTTAGAAAACCTTTTTTGTTTTGTTTATCGGATGTATAGTTTTAACATATTTGTTATCTTCAATGTTTCATATTCTTAGTTTCAATATCTTCTTCATGGATCATATTTCAACCCACAGTAAAAACTTAATCTATGCATTAGGAAAATTAAGCCTATTTTTAGGATTTCTTGCATTTGTTTTTTATGATAATTAACCTCATTATCCCCCCCCCCCCCATTCCCCAATTCTCAGTAATCTGCTGCAATACAATATATACATCTAACTCCTCACTGCAATCATTAAAAAGCTGTATATTTAATCATATGCACAAATGTACTCTAATTAATTGTAATGTACATTTATAAAATAAGTGTTTTATACATTGCTGCTTTTATGCATTAGTTTGTGCCATTGTGGGTTTCTGTATGTTTTATCTTATGTGTATTTTCTATAGTCTGTTATTTACTGTTAACACAACACGAGTCCCTTCTCCTTGTGGGACAGAGGCTCTTATTTTTTAAGCATTCACTGCACTCTGGGTCACCCTCAATACTTATGATGCAGTAACTGGCACTTTTGAGGGTTTGAGAAGAGTGATGCAGCTGAATCGACTGCTTGTTCTGCCTCAAAAGAGCAAAAGACACTTGTATTTGTTTTCAGTGCACCCTCCATTTAGGAAAATATATGGCGATTTACAAAACAAAGTGTGTTCTGTGCCATTTGCTTTAACACACACAGAGCTAAGAAGTAAAACATTTGATATTACATAAATCTTTTAATGCTCTTCAGATGTGGCGCTACATTTTTTTTTAAAGAAATTTAATAAATTAAGTTTTAGCTTTAAAAAGACATTAATATGCAAACACTCTCAATTACAAAAGCAGAAACCTAGTATCACATACTGTAATGTTTGTTACACTTTGCTCAGATTATCAAACAGTGTTAAGAATCAAATACAATATTTGTTGTTGTTCAAACCGTCCACCTTCCTAAAATTTTATATTGCAAGATTTTCTGATGCTCATTTTACAAACAATAAAAAGAAGAATGGAAGGACATTTTCAGTGTCTGGGGTCAGATCTGATGCACTTTCACTGTAGGATCCTCAGGTGTCACATGCGTCTACATCCAAAGCAAATCCACTCAATTTAACAGCACAGAATTGACTGTATTACAAATAATAAGACCTTTTCCAAAACTAGATCCCTATTAATTTTTTAGTTTGAGATGACACGATGAGACCAGGCTTTTAAGATCATTCTGACTTGAGGGGAACAGAACTGGAAGACATTACTGACTCAGCTTCTCTTTAACAGCCTCCATTATTATGCTATAGTGTTTGCTGAAAATAATCTCTAAATTAAATTTGGGTATATTAAAAGGTCACTTTCCTCTTTATCCTATTTTTTTATTGATGCTCACAATTCATATTATGCTACAGAACTCAATACCTATTTTTCTTGTAAATTTTTACAATGGAAATACCTTTATTTTCTGTAGGGACAGAGGAATAAATGTAGTTTAAGTATCTATATGTTCCCTGACCTATAGACTGTCCTTTCAGAGCACCTTGTGAACTTTTAGAACAGCATTCGTGTATAGATTAAATAAAATCTGATAGATAGCCTAAGTCCAAATCTGGTTTTATTCAATAGTTCACATATTCAGTATTATAGCGAATAAAATTGTTCATGTTGTATATCAGGGCTGGGCAACTTCAGTCCTGGAGGGTTACTGTCCTGTAGAGTTGAACTCCAGCTCATCAAGCACACCTGAACAAGCTAATTAATCTGTGTAATTAATGTCTTCAGGATCACTAGAAAGTTACAGGCAGGTGAATTTGGTTCACACTAAACTCTGCAGGACAGTGGCCCTCCAGGACTGAAGTTGTCCATCCCTGCGGTAAATGAATAGTCTGAGGAGGAATATAAAATACATGTTGTTTATGTTTGAAAGATGTGGAGATTTATCCTCTTTGAATGACAAAATCTGAGTTAAAAGCAGTGTTTTTAAATATTTATGGAAGGTATGGCTGTTTTCAGGGAGGGAACAACAAGGAACATTGTCATGGATTCTGTGTCACGGAGCACACTAAAGTCCTGTATGATAGCCTACTCAGTTGGGGAGAGGGTTTCACCTAGTAACCTAGGGCTTCATAATTTTAGGCAATGGGCCTACTGTATGGGCCAATTCTGTAGCTCCCAGAATTGTCTGTTTGTGCATTATTTTGCAATTTTCCAAATACTCAAGCATATTTTACTTGATAGCTGTGAGAGTCTCAACTGGAGCAAAATGGGAGACCAAAAATTATATATATATATATATTATACTCTGCATCCCAATTTGCATAATATCAACCCTAAATAGTAACCTATTCAAGATTAATAATCTTGAATACTAGTATGCATATTGGGACACAGGGATAGTGGATTTCTCCCAGTCAATAAACATAAAACTATAGGTTATCTTCACAGACAGTCCGCTATTTTTTGTTATTATTATTATTATTGAAGGAAAAAATAAGCACTGAATGAAGGGGTAACAGGGGATCCAAAAGTACTATCATAATATTTTAGACATATTAATGACTTTTAAAAAGGCATAAAACAACCAACTTCAACAATAAACAACATAAACAATAGGGATGAATTTAAAATTTCTTGCTTTTTTTTTGCCAGCAATGTAAATAAATTAATAGTGAGATCAAGACTGTTATTTTTGTTTTTATAATACACAATAACATCCTTTAACGTATAACCTTTACTAAATAAAAAAAAAATAGATTTGCCAGTTCCATCCAGAAGTTTGTGACAGTTTTACATTCAAAGAACAAATGAGTCAACAGCTCTCTCACACTTATACAAAAGGAACATAAACCATCAACATCAGATAATCTATAATAATTATCTGATAATAATCTAATATAATTCATCTATAATTTAACAGGACAAATGGTGTGCAAAATGTAAAAATGAGCTTCTTTTGTTTTATCCAATATTAAAGAGTATAAGTCAAAAATAAAAAATAAAAATAAAAATCCTCTAGGTGCTATTTTATTTAGTTTCACAGACAGTGCGGTATCGCAAACAGTTGTCAGGTAGCATTGCGTCATTATAGTGGGCGGGCTTAACGGGCTTTAACAGAAGTACTCTTTCACCACATGCCCACGCTCATTGGCTCTGGTGTCGGACTAGCACAGCCGTCACAAAAATTGATTGGCCTTCGCTCAACTCTGAGACCCACCTCCCTAACGCTCTGATTGGACGGCATCACTGTGGAAGCGTCAGTCAATAGTTTTCTCGCTTAGTGACACTGCGGCTGTTTGTCCGGACATGTAGAGCTCACAGCGGCTTGGCCTTTGTTAGCGAGTCGGTGAGAAGAACCAAGGAAGCCAGAGCAGCCGCATTCATGCACATACAAGGAGGAAAATGATCATCTGCACGAAAAAAATGGATTATCGCTTTGGAACCCAGTGCCAGTTCATTCAAAATCAGGTAACATACATATAACGTTATATATATAGTTATATGACTGAAGTGAAGATAATAACTGTAACTTAACGTTAAACCATAGCTGTATCTAGACTCTTGCTGGGAAGTTTTAAAGTTGACAGTTCATCTAACGTTAACTTACTTAACGTTAGCTAAAGCAGCGACTCTTTAATATCGTTCATTCATTCATGTTTAAAACGCTTCTCAAACGTGTAACTTACGTGTATAATTTTTTTGAATACATATTCAAGAGTCCCTCAATGAAAGAAAGTCTCGCCGTAAATAATAACCGTTATTTTCAAACACGAATGTCATGATTCACAACGCCGATTCATTGAGTTAATTATTTAATGTTCCTGAAATCAACTTCATTTTTGACAAGATAAAACTGTTTTCACCTTATAAAGCTGCTAGTTACTGTTAATTTTACTTATACTTAACGTTTGAGCTGCAATAGTGATCCTATTATCATATTTTGTTTTGTATTTTATGGAATGAAAAGCTTTCTATCGCAAATCTATTGCATTTATGACAAAGAGTAATATATGTTTATTTGGCGTGTATATGCTTAGTTCATACTTCTATTGTGTTCATATGGCCTTTTGTTTTATATTGCAACTGTTATGTTGACTAGTCATAAAGGTGTGCATTTGAAAACCCTGTTGTTGAATATGTAATGTATTAAAAGCAAAGCTTCACGAGGATTTAAGACTGCAGTCTGGGACAATCTCGAAAGCCTTTGGTGTAGATTAAGCCTTGGTTTTGGTTTTACCAGAGATCTCAACCTACATGACCTCAAGCTTTTCTACTGATGCTGCTCCTGGCATGTTTAAGTTTTGTAGGACTGAGCCTTTTGTTGAGTTGTTTTTAAGATGAATCCCTTTTTTTATACACGAAGAAAAACTGATCTAACGTTAGTGTTATCGGGTCGTATCGACGAAGGAACATTCATTTTTTGAATATTCAACTCGTTATTTTCTTTCAATTTTTTTTTCTTCATTGTGTATTTATTACTCCTCTTTAAGTATAATCTGCTTGCGTATAAGCTTTTATGAAAATGAAAATCTGTAATTTGTCTGTAGCGCTGTCGTGGTGTAATTTTTCGCAGAACACAAAGCCCTTTGTCGTTACAACCGTAAGCCGTGATACGACAATCTGCAGGGAAGATGCATTTATTAAAAAATTTTCATGCTTTACTCTTGTTGTGTGTGTTTTCTCTTTTTCCCGTTTGTATGATGTGATGCTGATGTACTGCCAATCAAAGTTGTTTTTCTTCCCTTTCGCCTGCAGTACCTCCCGCAGCCTGCGGGGGCCGCTGCTGTGACGGCGCTGCTCCGCATAGAGGAGAACAATAGAGGAATGTGTCATTTAAACATTTCTCAGAAATATGCTTTCATTTGCCAGCCCATAAAAAATCCCCTAGGCTTTTTCTTGGAATGTTAACATTATAAACTCGTTTTCTTTTTCCCCTCAACTAACCACTGGTCCATTTGTAAGTGAGAAGTATTATAATGGCATTGTATGTGTTCCAAAGCTCCCTGATGTCTTTCACTTAGAGAGCATTTTTTTAATGCCCTGACTCCTGACTATGCTGCTTTTGTAACCTCGTCAGAACAGTATGGTAAAATTAGTTTAAAATATGTAATGCATTGGCAATCTATTATGTAGCTTACACACACACACACACACACACACACACACACATATGTTTGAGGCATAACTGACCATGATTGACTTCTGGAATTGAAGACCACAAAGCACAAAGATAACAAAATATCTGACATAACTGATTTCACTAGCAAACCTTTGCCTTTCCAAATGCAAATGTGATTCATCAATAATCTGCCTTCACTTCAATGTCCGTCATATGCAAGCTGCTGAATGTTTATGTAAATTTCAGTCTTCCTGGGCATCTGACTGCATCCATATGTGGATTGCCGTGTTCATCTGTTTCTGTGTGTGTGTGTGTGTGTGTTTGCTGCCGGCCTTGTTTCAGTCCAACCCCCAGTGAGGTGCAGCTGGCTGTTTTGTTCTTCCTAGCTTCCAGGTTGGCAAGCCAAAATAGAGTTTCCTTTGTAGAGAGGGAGTGTGATGGGGTTTGTGCAACAGCAGTTGGGAATTTGGGAACATTTGCGCAAGTCAAGGACTGAGCCCTTCAGGCCTTCTGAGAATGCAGATTGAATATCGCATCTCGCTCTTATTCTGGACTCAGGCCCTGAACTGAAGCCCCCTGTCATTTAGAGCCTCATGTTTAGAGTGTCCTCAAATGACAAAAGACGAGCGGTAGGCTTATGTTTGTCTGTTTTATTTAAGTGGTGATATGTCCCACAATTAAAGGGATGGTTCATCCACACAAAAAAAATTCTGGCTTCAGTTTCAAGCCTGTATGACCTACTTTCTACTGCAAAACACAGAAGACAATATTTTAAAGAATGTTGCAGGTAAACAAACAGTTATGGTGGTCAATAACTTTCATTGTATAGACAAAAAAATAAAAATTAAACAGGGTGAGGAAATTATGATAAAATGAAATTTTTGGGTGAGCTATCCCTTCAACGCCTCTATTCCACTTTTAGGTTTTATATTTGTGTGTGTGTTTGTGTTTGACCAGCTTGAATAAACACATGAACTCATTCAAATCTCAACGCAAGAGTACATGCAAATGTATTCAAATCTAAACACGGTTTTGTTTGTTCATGGAGAGATCTTGCGCTTTATTGTATCTTTAATATCTCACACAGATGTGGCTTTCTGTAGCACTTAAACTTGTTTTAATCAAACAAATAACTGAATTATTATGTAAAGGCCATGTATGCTTTCATTGTTCATGGAAACAGGAATTATGATTGCCGAAAGTGGCACCTTTACCCAATAAACAAAATTTCAGCTGAATTTGAGGGACTCGCCAAGAGGAAATGATACTGACTTCCTGTTTCGTTTTGACTGTTGGTAAAGACACGTCGTTGCATGTTACTGGTGCTGATGAGGCCTCCTGTATTGACAAAAAAAAATTCCTCGTTTCAAATCAACCCCACACTGTTGACCATGAGCTGTGTGCTGTTGTTATTTATTAACTTTATAAACCCTAATTGACAAGTTAAACCAACATCATCTGTTAATTGCATCTTGGTATCTTATATATACATAAACCTTGGTTAACAGCATCTGCTGCAGGGTTTCATTGAGGCACATCTGTGTGGGTGTGTGAGCGTCTCATATGACTTGCATTAGTCTCTAATTTCCCTCTGAAGTTTCATTAGTAGTTAATTGCAAGTTGTTCTGTCTCATTCCAGGGACACAGATTCCCTCTTGCGATTTTCCGCAGCTGCTCATACAGGCTTTGAAATTAACACTCTGTATTGAACCACAATAGCATGATGAATATATCTGTATTTCCAGTTGCCTGTTTTTCTGGGTCACCACTGAGGAGTTTTGGGCTCTGAGACATGTGATCTGTTTACCAGGGAAAGTGCACCAGTGTTCCATTGGAGACTAGTGTTTGAACTGTTGCTTGAGGCTGACCTCAACATCTTAGTCTATTTGAAATGATTTGTCCCAAAGTGTGCTGTGCTTTATTGCCAATTTGGTTCTAGGCTGACCGTATTTTCACTTCTGTATTCAGCGCAAAATGCTTAGGGTATCTAAACAATAGGTGTTTCCCAATTCACGTGCTCATGCACTATTCTATGCCATTTTAAAGTAAATAGAGCGAGTGCACTAAACAAAAATACTTTTAAACAATTTTCACTCCGAAATTGCTAGTAGCTAAATTTGACGATTAAAGAAATGACAAGTAAAGCACTTGAAGTTTAACATGACATTTTAAAGTAGAAATACCGAAACAGTATTTTCTTGTAAAATGTATAATAATAATTATTGTTTTATCTGAAAAAAGAAAATTCGCAGTAGTATGTTAATGGGGAAGGAAGATGAAATGTTGGTGAAGCGACACACAGAACATGCAGAGCTTTTAGTGACACTGACCTGATCATCTAGATATTGGCTAAATATTAATTTGCTCAAGTTTATTATCAATATTGTGGATTATTTCCCAGTACAGTGGGAAACAATCCTAGAATGTGATATTAAATCAGTTATAGTGTTTGTCTGTGAGAGGGTGGCTTTCGTTTCTTCCTTCGAGTAAACCGCTGCTCCGGGGTCTGGCTTGAGTTAGTCATGACGATGACGGGGGTCGGTTACACTTTCTGGGGTGGGGGGAGAGAAGAGGTTGAGCTCTGATTGAACGCAAACATGAAAGTGGTCACGTATTGACTGAAATCTTGTTACATAGTTACAGGGGACAACTGAGTGCTGTGGCCAAAACAGCTCTGGGCCATCATAACTCTTCCTGACAGTACTGAGGATTCACACTGACAGCACGGCACATACTGCACCAAAAATCACTATACATTTTGTGTCTCCAGATACCACTTAAAGTCACATTAAAGAATTGATATTATTTAGCCAGCTGAAAGTCTGTTCACTTTCTTCATTCGTTATTGTTGGGGAAAATATGTGGCTAACAAATTACACCCAGGCCTATGGATTGCCTGACAGAAAGGAAAGGGTTATAAATAGTTCCTGGAGGACAGCTGAGATAGCACATGCATAGAAAAGAAAGAAAAACCTTTCCTGCACAAGGGACACCAGAAATTAACAGATCACAGCGTTTTGTTTTTGATTTTTTATGCAGAACGTCATAAAAATCTCTCCAGACAGGTTCCTCAAGTAAATATTCATGAAAAGGAATGATTTTAAAAACTAGACTAAGCCCTCGGTCAATATTTACTTCTTAACCCAATTTAACATGCATTTCCAATGAAATGTAGTTCTGCATTGCGGTGCAGACAGTGGTTTGTAACTGTTCTGGAAAATGTGTCATCCTAACCTATATTTACTGAGGTATTTGAATACCTGAAACTTAACATTTAATATTTACAATTTTTTTTTTAATGACACTGCATCTGGTTAATGACTAATTTTAAAAGAGGCAACTTAATGAAAAGGAACAAAGACTGTCTTCTATCAAGGAAAAAGATCTGTGTCAATGTGGAGCTGAAAGCTGCGATATGTTTCTGCCCGAGATACAGGTGTCTTGTCATTCAACAGACTTGAGGCTTGCGAAACATGTGCAAGCAAAACATGCCATACAAAGCATCACAGACTAACGTTACAGTAACCTAGAAAGTCTGGCATTTAGATACTCCAGATCAAGTGCCTATCACAGTCTATTTTTGCATAACTTCCATAGGTTTGTTGTGTCCCGAATGACACACTACACTACACACTCTGCTTTCATTCTCTGCTGACTAGTATATGAAGATTTATAAGGTTATTTTTTCATCCAACACTATAATAGCCCATCCCATGTGCTACATAAAGAAAAGTTGCAGCAGTGCATGAAATGTTCAACATTCCATACTTCATTTTTTTAGGATAAGTACATCCAGGGGCGGACTGGCCATCGGGAGCACCGGTACATTTCCCGGTGGCCTGACGGTCATTCTGGCCTTCCGGTTGCGGCTGTGCAGTCGATCAGACTGACGTGCAATAGGCTGTTAATGTATGCAACTGCGAATTAATTGACGGTTTTATGAATCTACGAATCAGGCGATCACGGAGTGAAAATGACACCACCACATGACTAAACATCAGGGAAGCACTGCTTAATTGGCTATATCTAGAGGCAGGCTTTATCCATAGACAGTAAAAGAAATGGACACAGCGACCCCATTGGAACTCAATTGAGACAAGTGAAGCCCATTTTTAGCGATTTTTAGCACTTCCGTTTCTGACGCGCAGACTCAAACTAAGCTTGATGATGTCAGCAACCTGTCTGACAGACGTAAATCTTCTAGTAGCTGTGCGTGCAAACTGCCATCGTTAATCTTGCAGAGACGGCGAGCTTGAGCGGGGAGTTCTTTGGTGTGAGTGAGCAGGAGTAAGTATTCTGAAATATTTTGTCCCGTTGCTTTTATGGACTCTATATCTATGGGCTTCTCTCTTGACGTCTCCCCGATTGCCTGCGAGCTTCTCCTCCTGTCTGTACGGTAATTTCTCTACTGTGCGACAGAAAGTCGAGTGGTTATGACACAACCGGTTTTTTACAAAAACTGTTTCTACGGGGCCATAATGTAACATAGAAGGTAATGGAGCCCTTTATACATTGTCGTGTATCTTTAGAAATAAATAATGGACAAATGGAGTCTTTAAACGCCTCAGATGTAAAGTTATTCACTGTCAAAGTGACGCCAAAATGAATGAGAGTCAATGGGATGCTAACGCAAGTGAAGTTCTGCTACAAGATGGCGGCACGCGGCCGACTTCAACTTCCGGTCGACTTCCTTCCCGCCTGGCTTTATCTTCGAAAATCGCGCAAAAAAATGGAGCCGTAAACGCAAAGGAGGAGCAGAGAGGGAACGTACAAAAAGGAGAAAAGCCCTGGCCACAGATCCCAGCCATGTTCGCCAGTAAGGGAGCAGGTCGTTCAGAATTACATTTATATTTAGTAGGGATGGGACGGTTCACTGAAAAAAACGAACCGTTCAGTTTACCACACACGTTTCTGCACGCGCTGAGACCGCTGTTCAACTTAAAAATGACAAACCATCTGTAATATGGTTTACTATAAATAGCACGTAAAACAAACAGGGTTCAGCTAATATATGTTTCTGCTGATGGAAGCGCATTCTGGATTCCCAGACATTACAACAGCAATGAGAAAAAAAAAAAAAAAACCTGGACAAATTCAATACTAATACGAACACTGTATCAGTGCATTCTCTTAAAGTGACAGTCTTTATATTAATCGAACAGCAACAACAAAGAAATCACTCACTGCTCTTGATTAAAAAACTTTTTTAACTTTAATAAAGAATAATCTTTCATTTATACTCCAAAATGCAATGCTGTTTTACATTTGATTATTTTATTTAATTTCTGTACCTAAAAACTAATGCAAGACCTACCTAAAAAAAACCCTGAAAGTTAGTTTATTTTAT
Organism: Carassius carassius; assembly: GCF_963082965.1. Taxonomy (NCBI): domain Eukaryota; kingdom Metazoa; phylum Chordata; class Actinopteri; order Cypriniformes; family Cyprinidae; genus Carassius; species Carassius carassius. The sequence continues at coordinate 6,081,308 of NC_081787.1, read as the reverse complement.
TTGTATCTTTACTCTGTTGTATTTATTTGTGCTGTTGCTTGTAGTTAGAATATTCTTAATAATATGATAATATATATATATATATATATATATATATATATATATATATGAAAGTATAGTTTTTCCATAAACATAGCACATACAACGGTACCGAAACCGTGACTCTAAAACCGTGAAACAAACCGAACTGTGAAAAAGTTGAACTGTTCCACCCTAATATTTACATAATCATTTTGCAGATGGACGCTTTCATTCAAATTGAATTACAATAGATAAAATCTATTTAAAAAACAGTATTTTTTTAGTGCCAAAAAAATTGACCAGAAATTGATTTTCCATTTCTAGCCTACAATATGTAGCCTAGTGTACAATGGTTATTTATTTTGAAGGTGACGAAGGAAGCAACAGTAGCAGTAGTGCTGCTAGTGCTCCTGCTGATGAACAAGAGAGGGTGGACAGTTCAGCTTTTGAGTCAGAGCAGGAACCTTAAGGTAAAGTTTAAGCTATAAGCAAAACTAAACATGCTGGCTATACTCTTAGAAAAATATGTGCTTTTATGATTTATAAGGTCATCAGTAGTAGGACTGTGATCATTGGGACATACAATTGATGGCTGCATAATTAATATAGATTATTGAAAGTGCTTATTTCATATTGCAGAGAAACTCAATGTGCAGAGTGAGAAAGGGGGATTTAGGGAAAGATGATAGAGACAGTGAATGCCTTGATACTTCTTGATGCTTCATTTGATTATTTTACCTGTCCACAGTCTAAGGATTTTGATTTATTTTTTAAGTATAACCCAATTCAAACAACTGAAAGAGCCCAAGAGTTTAGCAGTCTGGTGGACACATGAATTGGGTGGAGGTGACTGCAGCAACAGAGGTGGCCTGGGGTGAAGTCAAATTCCCGGCCTGATTTACTGTCCCAGTCCGCCACTGAGTACATCATCAAGGTATTTGAAGTGCACTTTTTCCTTTTTGGAATTTCCAGTGTTAATGGTATGTGATAAATATCAATATCAAATCAGGGCTCTAGACTGCAACAATTGTTTTGAGAACGTGCGTGTTCAAATTTGACGTGGTCGCCTTTGTGCGTGTGCATGGTCTAGGCTGCTCCAAAGCGTCTGCTCTGCTCCATACAGCGCGCGCTGCAGAGTCACAGCAAAGTGCAGCAGGAGTCCGATTTCACTGATCACATGAAGAGACGGAGAGAGGCGCTTTCATTGCGAGCACTTTGGGTGTATAGCCTGGATTATATTAAACAGGAAGTGTTTGTCCGACCTCAACAAGTTTTCAAGGGGATGCAGAAGTTTTGCGAGCGAACCATTTAAACACCTTAAAGTTCCGTTGAACTTCGATAATGTGACATATTTCTGTGTGTAATCCCCATGTTATCCCCAGCCACTTAGCCATTGTTACATCATCAGAAAAGTTAAGTAGTTTCAAAGTCGAGACTGTAACAGTTTGGTGCACAATAATAAAAAAAGGGGAAAAAATGATTAAAAATGTTCTCTTCCTCTAGTTCAGTGCAACCCTTTTTCACCGGTCTGCTTCTGTTTGCTTCAGTCTCCAGTCTCCTGCTTCTTCCTCTGCTCTCTCTCTCTCTCTGTGAGGCACTCAAACAGGAGGGGAATGGGCAGGATTTCCATAATCCCACAGTCAGACACAAAGCAGGCCAAAGGCGCAAGCACAAGGCCTTCACAGTCAGCATTTAAAAACATGAAGACATGTATCAGCAGATCTCCTTAACACCAGTCAAACAAGGATATCAAGGACATTGTATTTGCGATTTTTCACTTTGATTTCCTTTCCACAAATTGTCTAAAACAGGCTCCCTTTGCTACATATGGACAATTAAAGCACAATTCACAAGTCGTGCCTGTTATTTATACATGGGTATGGTGTCAGTAGACGTTTTTATAATCTGGATGTATTTTTCCACCTCTTGGGGTGGAAAATTGGGAGATTGAGCTGTCTTGTTGTCTGTACACTAAAGAATATCTATTACTGTCCATACCCACAGGACCCGCTGTGTTTGTTTGCTACTATGATGAATGCTGCAATACTAGTAAATGTTATTTTAAGGTGGTTTCTGGTTACATTGACTATGAAATCCGTTTTTATTTTTCTGGACTTTGTTTTAATGGCAAAATTAGTTTATAAATAAAAAAATAAAAAAAACTTTTTTTTAGGGCTCTATTTTGTCTTATTTTCCTTTTCATGATAAACAAATGAAGGCATAAAACATTAAAACAAATTTTCTTGTAAGCCAGTAAAAATTAAACTTTTTTTTGTGCTGCACAACAGATGAACTGTTAAAACATGGAAGAAAAATTGTGATTTATTCCTTAAAATTGTTCTAATTGTTTTTCATTAGTAGTAGTAGTATTATAAGATGTACATTATACTGTACAAAAGTAATATATTTCTGACACAATTTCTTCAAGTTTAACAAGGCTTTTATTTTGACAGGTTGTCATCAAGAGTTCTGTTTATGTGTAAATGATATGATGACAGTTTTTCTAAAATGAAACGGTCAAAAGCTCATGAAGTGCTGTTCATATGTTCATATCCTCATTTAGTGAGATGACAGAGCATCACGCTCGCTTCAGTGTGTGTTGTAAATGAAACCATTCATTCACACAGACACACTGAACATGCAGGATTCTTGTTTAAAAGGCTTTTTGCAGCTCAGTATTCACCGGCAATAGCTCATATCGCAATCTGATTTAAGTGAGCCTACCTACTTTAGATTTATTCATCCACAATTTCGCAAATTCTGTGCAATTCCATTTTTATGACTAGATTCTGTATGTATCTTAGGGCTCTACAAAAAAAAAAAAACACACACTGAATGGGTGTTTTTCGTTCACTAAATGCTCTTTTTATCTCCCTTTTGTTTGTCAGATTCTCATAGCTGTTTTGTTCTTTTTGGCAGGTGATGGTGAACTCCGAAAAAGACCGTGCTTCTCTCTTGTGTATGAAGGCTCTGGCCAACAGGGGGCGTCTGGACACCGTGTCTCAGCAGATGGCCTCTCACCCACAGTATCTGGAAAGTTTCCTTCGCACACAGCACTACATCCTCTATATGGATGGCCCATTGCCCCAGCCCTACCGCCACTACATTGCCATCATGGTAAGAACAGAACGAACATGCTCTACAGTCAATCTCAGGCTCAAATAATATCTCAGTGTATTTGATGAAAATGTATTTGTGTTTCAGGCTGCAGCGCGGCATCACTGTAGGTACCTGGTGTCTCTGCACTCGGCTCAGTTTCTGCGTGTTGGTGGAGACCCGTTATGGCTTCAGGGGTTGGAGGCCGCACCCCTGCGTCTACAGCACCTTGATCACATCAACAAGGTCCTGGCCCATCAGCCTTGGCTCACGGCACGCTCTCACATACAGGCCCTGCTCAAGACAGGAGAGCAGTGCTGGTCTCTGGCAGAGCTGGTTCAAGCTGTGGTTCTGCTGGCCCACTGTCACTCCCTCTGCAGTTTCATTTTCGGTTCTGGTTCTGACTCGGACACCACTCCCACTCCCAGAGTGCATCACGGCACTCCTCCTGGCTACTGTCTCTGTGACGCTGCCAATGGCAACACCGCTTTTTCGCCACCCCCTGCTGGACCCACAGAGAAGGCACCACGACGAAGGGTACAGATGATCATTCACAACAGTTTCAGTTGCTTAAAAGAGCTTTTGATTCTAAATAAAGGTTGTGTGGACAACTAATCTCATACATTGTACAGCAAAGAGTTGTCACAGTATGAAAATGTCAGTAGTCATTACTCATACCAGGAAGATTTCAAATCAATTTGTTATTTAACATTAATTTTAAATGTGATATTACTGTCTTAACTTTTTAAATAAAATAGCATTTAAAATAAAATAGTAGTTTTTAAGAATTTCTCAATTACAAAAACATTGCTTAAAATTTTAAGTAAAAGAAACAATCAGTAATAACAGAGAAAAAAATCAAATCAATTCAAGTATTATTTTTAAGTGCCCTTGGTGAGCATAAGAGGCGTCTTTCATAAAAAATATGGTAGTGTAAAATAAACTACTTTAGTTATATCACAAAAACTACAAATAAACAAATTCTACAAAAATTAATACATAAAAAAATACATCTTCCTGCTCTTCTGTAATTTTCATAATGTACTGATAGATATATATAATGTACCATATCAGCTTGGTACTTAATTAACAATATGTGTGAAGTCAGTTTTATAATACAGGCATGACCTGCATGGTTTGTTCTTAATATCTGGCTCTTTTTTAGTCCTTAGACTCCAGCTGTGAAGTTGCTTGCCTTCTAGAACAAATAAAAAAATCACAAGAGGAGATCAAGGAAAGAAAAGGAGACCGACTCCATTCACAGACACTCCTACATGCAGGTAAGATGTTGTTCATCAGTTTAAAGTCAGTGTGTCATGTAACCATGTTTCCCAATGCTGCTGTAAACAGGATGTGTAATTTTGGATTGGGTTGAGTGTTTAGAGAGTTTATTTTTACACAAGGGCTTTTTCTTGTGTATATATCACTCCCTCATGGACCCTCTTTCGTAACTTGCCTCTCTCTTTCTCAAATGCAACTCCATATCAGATGTGGAGCAGGAGGACGAGGCAGTGTTCTCTGCGGACCCCTCCCGCTTCGTCACAGACCCAGAATTCGGCTACCAGGAATTTGCCAGACGGGAGGAGGACCATTTCCAAGTATTCCGGGTGCAGGTGGGGACAGAGACTTTGCATTGGGTGTCACCTAGCAAAAGTAGCATAAAAGGGTATTAAGGGTCAGAATTACAGCTCATGGCCTTCCTTTCTCAAGACTGTCAGCACTTAACGTTATTCTCAAAACCTGGCTACATATTCTACATTTGATTGGAATGGGAGTTGTATGCCACTCCTATAGTGAAATAGATATATGTGTGTGTGTGTGTGTGTGTGTTTAATTATTTTAAATATATATATTTTAAAATAGTTTGTTTTATAACAAGTTATATTTTGAATTTTGGGGTCATAAATAAATAAATACCTTTATTCAGGAAGAATGCATTATATTGATCAAAACTAAGAGTACATTTATAGTGTAACTAAAATATTTTAAATAAATGCTGTTCTTTTCAATTAATAAAAAACTTAAAGACTTGATGATAATATTCATAATAATAAATGTTGACCCTAATGACCCCAAATTTTTGAATGGTAGTTTATATATGGAAAGAACTGTAAGTTTGTAGGTTTTTTTTTTTTTTTTTTTTTGTTATTTTCTCCCAAAAAAAATATTTGGAGAAACCTGTTTAAAAAGGTAATTTACACCAATGATGCAGAAATGATGCACTTGACCTTTAACAGACTTGAATATACTGCAGTACATTGATGTTATGAATGCTTGATTTATTTGTCTGTCTGTGCAGGACTATTCATGGGAGGATCACGGCTTCTCATTGGTGAACAGGCTCTACTCTGATATAGGGCACTTGTTAGATGAGCGATTTCGCAGTGTGGCCTCCCTCCCTTTCCCTCACAGCCCCGATCTCAAACGAGCCATCTGGAACTACATTCATTGTATCTACGGCATCAGGTACCTTGGCCTTGGCAAAATTTTCGCAATTTTGCATTTCGGTGCCAGTTTGCATTCTGAATACAAAAGAAACACGAAATTAAATATAATGACAAGCTTTCAACTCCATAATCACTCCTTGTGACTCATCAACTACTTTTGAGAATGCTTAAAAAAGGCACAAAAACAAAGCACTTACATTGACACGTTTGCCCTCAGATATGATGACTACGATTATGGGGAAGTCAACCGACTACTTGAGCGTGGACTGAAACTTTATATTAAAGCTGTGGCCTGCTATCCCGACTCCAGAAAGACCCCTCTATGCCCACTGTCCTGGGCTCCTGTCAAAGCTTCAGACAAGGTGATTTTCTATCAAAACTTGTGCTGTGTACACTTCAGTAACATCTACTTAAAGCCTAATGTATCATATTTGATGCACAAAATCTTTCAATTATCTTCGACTGATATTGGTTTTCGATATTGTTTTTTTTATCATGGAAAGCAGGGGGGCAGATAGTCGATATAAAGCCGATATGTGTGTGTGTGTGTGTGTATATATATATATATATATTCATATTTAAGAAATTTGAAATCATTTGACATGGATTAAAAAATAAATGTGTAAAAAAAAATAATTATACTTTAGATGACAAAGTATTTTTCACAAATAATTAAATATTTAATAAAAAATATAATTAAAAAGGATGTAACCACTGTAATCAACGGGTCACTCAGGCAAATGCATAAAGCGCAGGATAATTTGAAATCATGTTTAAAGTTTAAAGCATTTAATTCACATGGACCGACCGTCACACAGAGAACATGCGATCATGCTGGATAAAAATGCACACTTCACAAGATCTCACAGCTGGATTCGACTAAGTTTGCAAGATTTATGTCATTCAAAGATTTGTTTAAATGAAATAAATGCGTATTTGCTTAATGCAGATGGCAAACGAGAAAGTATTATAATGTTTGCCTTTCTATTACTAATAATATAAAAGCAATCATTATAATACTTTTTGTATACATTAAATCCTTTGTTTAACAATTCTATTGGATTATTAGTCAGACTTCTGTATTAGACAGAACTGTTAACAACGACAGTAAACAAGAGAGAGAGTGTTATCACTGTGTGCGCTCAGGCGCTGCATTTCTCAGTGCCGTCAAAATAAAAGTCCCTCCTCGAACACATTGGCAAAGCAGAAAAACGTATTGGCCAAAGGCCGATATTTGAAAAATGCCAAAATATCGGCCTTTTCGATATATCGGTTGAACACTAATCATGATCAACTTTACTGAAAAAATTTCACACAATTTACTTCATGCATCCGTCTGACTGATGCATTGTCTTTTGGTATAATTCTAAAAACATCCCTCTTCAGGTTGTCTTTTTGCTGTAAAATCTTATTGTTAGTAAAACTTCAAAAGTTTTTACAGATGTTATTTTTTTTTTTTTTTTTTTTACTATTCATTTTTTCGTCTCTGTCATCAATGTATTGCACTGCATTATGTGTTTTGCCCCCACAATAAAAACTACAGAGCTTTGATCATAATTTTAGCTATGAATTATTATTGGGAGATCTGAGGTGTTTTTTCCTTGTAGAGTGGGAGCTCCATATTATCCTATCTTACTAATGAGCTATAGAAAGCCTGATGTATAAAATATGATACTCAACAACACATGCTTTTAATCTTTTTTTGTTTTTATTAAACCTTTCCATTTAATTTTTGTTATTTTGATCTTGCCATGAAAGTGCTACTAACATGGTGTTAAAAAGTAATAAAATGTATCATTTACTTAAAATGGCTTAAAGTGTTTTAAAACAAATCTTATTGTCGTTTTTGTCTTTTAGGTTCATGTAAATTTGTTAGTGATGGAGGCACGTCTGCAGGCCGAGCTCCTGTACGCGCTCAGAGCCATCACTCAATACATGATCGCATAAGAGCCTTCAGCGCCACAGCGGGACATGGTACAACGAAAGACAAGGCAAAGAAATACAAGCAGAGCTCTATCTCTCCATCTCTGTATTTATTGCCTTTGAGTTTACCGGTGTGACGTAAGGTACTGCTGTGAAACATTTCTTTGCCAAAGGTGAAACTTTAGAAGAAAAAAGGTGCAAAGCGGTCTCTCTCACTGTCCTTTGCATGTTTCTCCTACTTCATTTTGTTTCTTTTGTGTGCGTACTCTTCTTTTTCTACCTTTGATGGTTAATGTGCAATTATTTTTATTCTGTTGTTGTTGTTGTTATTAATGTTTTCCCATTTGTTTTTTGCTGTTACTATTCAATTGACTGACAAAGTGAGAGAGAAATTGTCCAACTGGTCATAGCCAATATGAGTAACTGTTTACAGAAAATGAGTGAGTGGACAAAGGCGCTTTGCTTAACATGGCTTCCAGATATTTCGTTTGAATGTAGAATTGTGAGACCAGAGCAAAATTCAACAAAGAGTAAGAGAAGGTTCAACGGCTGCAACTTTTTTCTTTTTAAATGAGCACTTTTAAGATGGTGTCTATTTATAGAATATCTCCATTTTTCAAGTTTTCAGCTGTGGCTTCTTTCAGCACCAAGGAGGTCATCTAAGTACTGTTTTCACTCGTTTAGATTGATTAGCATTGATGTTGTCTTCCAAAATCTTCCACTCGCTCTTCTCTCTGCATGGGTGTTGTAAGTGATTAAAATGGCTACATTTATAGGATCCATAATTATCATCCGATTCATCTCAGCAGGCATCTAAACCGCTTTACAATGTGAAGATCTAAATTTGACTGGTTCAAAGCAGTGAAATGGAATTGCTTTTTTTAAACTACTTTTCTTTGTGGTCGTGTTTACTTAGGGTGGACAATCGGTTTTACCCGCTCTACACAAACTGGCCAAATTAACACAGTATGTATTTAACTCTATTACATCATATGCTAATTTGGAAAACTGTTCAAATACGGTTAAAAAGTAGGTCTTTAATTTTGATAGGCTGCAGGTAATTTCCCCATTGAAGTGATTCTGAAAGGACCAGCATTTAGCATTTAGGTTAGTGTTGTGCTGGAGTCTCCAGTGAAAACATTTGGATCAGCAACAATTAGGACTTGTTTTAAAATATTTTACCATGTAAAAAGAAAAAGTCACCTTGTAATGTGAAAAGGAGCTCAGAATAAGCTTAAAATGTGATTTTAATGTTGACACGCTGGTGTAGATCAAATGAAGGACTTCTGACAGAGTTATAAGATGCATAAAGGTTCGCGGTCAGCCTTTTTTTTTTGCACTGAACCTTTTGCACAAAACCCTACAAGTGTGGTTGCAGCTGGCAGCTGTTATTGTTACAAAAACGCTTGGAGAAATGATGGCCCCTTCAGTGTCCAGTTTTGTTGACAAGGCCAAATACCTGTACTGTGTTAAACTCTGATCGGTCTGGTTACCTAATTACAGTTGGCAGAATAACTTGGGCAACACCTGTGATTGGTTTTGTGTGTTTATTTTTGAACATTGCATTACTTCTGTTCCTGTTTAAGCATCTTGTCAATTTGAGGGAGGGTGATGTTGTTGGTGTCAATTTTGCTCATGTGTGAACTGTTTAGATTAAGAAACCAAGGTATGTAAATCAGCAGAAATGTGTACAGGAGTCGCAGTCTGTACTGGGCGCGTGGTGCCTTTTGACTACTGATGAATCATTGCTCATCAGTATGGCTAAACTGGACTAAAGTCTCCGAGCTAAGCCTCGTGCTATTGCATTAATTCAAGCTGAGAATGGAAGATGTTCATCATCCGGTTATGCACATCGGGAGGCATTCGTCAGGAGCAGAATAGAACTGTAGCACGGCTATTCTACCTTAATAGTCTTAAATGCTTGTTCTTGAATGGTTGTCTGCCACATACCTGAAACGCGGACACTTCCAGACTGGACACTTCCATCTCAGACTGTGCCTCAGCGCTGGAGACTGAACGAGCATGGCTATTGCCAAAATGTTTATTTACCACGTAAATGTAGGAACTTTAAAAATTTAAACTAAACAAAAGAAAAAAAGAAAAAACTTGAAAAATAAGCAAAAAAAGTTTTGAAATGTGAAAGTGTATTTTTTCTATAAAGACATGCAATACCATCAATGTGTCTTGTTTTCTTTATTTAGTCACTTAGTCTGAAAAAGAAATATTTGTATAGTTTGGATTTAGTAAATTAACTTTATGGATGCAAATAATTCACTCATTTCTTAACTCGATTGGTTTATATTGTCAGAGTGCCAGAGCACTTGGCATGCCAATCATTTGGGAATCCATTTTTAATAATGGCGTCTGAAACTACTAGTGCAATCCTGCCATCTAGTGCCACATCTCTATTCACATTTCTTTGAGGAAAATCACACCAGAAACTCAAATTCATCAATAATACTAGCGTTCTGGAGTATGTTAAACATTTAGAGTTTACTGGAGAGTTCTTCAAATATGCCCCCTGGAGGTCTGTTGTTTTTGATATAACCTCACCTGAACAAGCCTTCAGGATTCGGCCTACTAGAAAATGATGTATAGTTAAAAGTACAGTATTCATTGTTGGTGCCAACCTGGAAAATTAATATCACAGGTGTTGTTGATAATTTATCCTGAATCTGGAACATTTCATTTAGATTTAATTTCACATTTAGTATGTATGGCTACTCGAAGTAGGCTATATTAACATTTATACACTAAATGGTTAATACAAAAATTGTGTGAACCTTGTTTACTACTACTTTATTTACTTAATAAGTTGCTTTCAATTTAATGAAAGCCCTGCACCTTTGCTTATGCCAAATGAATGGACCAATGAAACAAAATGAACTTAAAACAGTATGCGTTAAACAGATTAGGTTTATTTTTATTATGCTGAACTGCTTTCAATGAACCCTGACTAACAAAATATGGGGGACAAAATAAATGGATCCAAAAAAAAAAGAAAGCAATCAAGTACATATACAGTATATTGGCTATGCACTACTTGTCAGTTTTACATCCCACCATAACCCAAAACAAAAGAGAGAAGAAAAAAACCCAACCCAGACCATAAACTAATGTCCTGTGTTATCAACTGGGATACTTAGCAAACGCTCTTGGAAAATTAAAAGAACTAAAAGAATGACTACTATAGGAAAAGAAGGCTAATATCAAACAAGGAAAGTGAGAGTGATTTGGAAAGGTGTAGAATTCCTGCATTTCCTGCAGCAGCCCTGTTATGTCAGTCTGATGGAACGAATACAATATTCAATATCTGTACTATGAGAAATTAAACAAAGCCAGGGTGTTAACCACGAAAAATCACTTTCAAATCAACACTCAAAGGACATAAGAAAATATCAAAGGTGGCTGTCAGCCCTGAAACTTTCTGAAAGTTGTACCACGCAGGTATACCAATCACTCTTAGACATCAAGGATCTGCGTTACATGTACAAAGATAAAAGCATGAGAAAAGATGCCCCAAAAGACAAGCACATTGATGTAAACAGATGATTGAAAATCATCAATCGCTGTATCAAACATTACACCATTACAAGGAGCAGTGTTACATTTTATGGTGAGACCGCTCAGCCTTTCCCTTACAAAAACTGTGTTTGGGAATTAAAACAAGGGTTATTTTCTCATACTATGTTCTACATTAAGAAATTGTACTCAATATACGTACTCAAAGTTCTGAATACTGCTTTTAAACTGTGTAAAAAACATCTGAACGAATAATTGAATAAAAGTCAACCCTTCTATTACAGAAAAGGTACAAGTTGAAAAGAAGAGGATTTTAAAACTATTGTTTTCTCTGGAGCGTCATGCTATAGTGTTCATTGGCAGTTTACAAAGTTTTGTAGGAACGCTACAAATGCATACATTAGATAAATCTCTCATAATAAACTGCAACAACATTAGATATATTTCTGCAATGTTAAAATATCTGATGTTGGCTTGCATAAATGATTTTCAAAATTTAGAAAAGGCTGTGAGCATTGAAGTCATAACATGATTATCTCATTACTTCCTTCTAGAAGTTGTTTTAATTACTATTATCATTACCCTGAGAGTGAAACATTGCATTAATCATTTTCAGTTGGACCAGTCTTGCGCTTTGAGATGAAATAATTGCCGAGACTATTAGAAAAGCATTTAGAATTTTTTCTATTTAGCGCAAACAATTATAGCAAATTTAAACTTTAGAAGAACTGTATTCTCTTACATGTACTCATGCAACCAATCAAATTAGGATTTAGTTTACACTGATTTTTCAAAAAGGTTTTGTAAAGCTTATCCACACTGCAATGCATACCCCCAAGATGCAGTTCTTAGTGTTCCTTTGGTTACTGTTTAAAATCTATATGCATTTCATCTTTTACAAAAATAAAGATTACATAGAAAATGACCATTAAAAATAATCTGAAATAGCTTCTGCTCAGATTTTTAAAAAAGCTCATTAACAGCATGTTTTCTTATTAGTCTGTTAATAACTCCCCAATCTAAATTAGAATTATAATCGATATATCCAACTGTTTTTGTTCTTTAATAACAATTTCTTTATAAAATATGAGTAGTGCTGTTTATGAAAAACTGAACAATGAGAAAATAGTTCGTTTCATTTGTGCAAGTGTGGACACAGTCAAACAAGCCAGAGAAACCATAACATCTCATTATTGTAGCCATGTATCTTCAAGATTCGCTTCAAACTCACGTATATCTCAGAAAACAAACTTTCTTCTGTGCTTAAATGAAATTCAGCGTAACCTTGAATTCTATTGTCAGTGTGTTGGAATCAAGTTTATCGGGAGCATTAAACATATTTCAATGCACACAAATGTACACACACACACCAAAAAAATCTTCAGATATTGCATTCTGCAAAAGGGCTCCAAGTTTCCAACAATAACACTATACCATTTAACTTGTTGGCAGGATTAAAAATGCATTAAAATGCCCTGTGGAAAATCACATTTCTTCATACTGTTATCACTAACAAACACTTAAGAGAAGACAGTTAAAACATCATTCAGTTATCAGCCTCTTCAGCACATCATAAGAAAACGCCTTCGTGAGGGAAGAGATCATAAAAGCCAAACTAATTGCACATTGAACACCACAGTGTCACCAAACCACCTTGAAACGTTGATGCTTCGTTCCGATGAGAGAGGGGGCAAACCTTAAACAGTTCAGCTGTGGTCAGTGAAACCTTCGGCGCTCAGTGTTGTTCTCAACTTTACATTCCTGTGTTGCCATGTTGTTTTCATGCTCAGAAGGGGGCTGAGAGCAACAGTGATTTCAGGTCAGCTGTGGAAGTCACTCGGCTGCTCGGACTTCTCCACTGCTGTTCAGCAAACAAAACTTCACATCAAGAAAAGCTGCAGAATTTGATCCTCCTGGCCGAATGAGTTCCATTACAAGGGGGAAGAAGCTCAAGGAGGAGTACCATCTCCATCTTACACTATGCATCATATGCATTAATGTAATAAACAAGATTAGCTGTTTCTTAGGTGTGCTTTAGTCCAAGATTGGCCAAAAAAATTGCAACTTTCAAAAAAAAAACTAAAATGTTGCACATATAAGACAAAAGAAGAGAAAAAAAATGTTTCAAGACCATGTTTTCTGTGTCCAACAGCACACTCTTCAGTTGACATTGGCACTTGACATGTATGAGGTTTGATTTTGTCATTTAATTGAAAATTCTGACTTGAGACTTCTTGGCCAAGCACATGTCGTCTTTAGCCAAAGCAGTTTATGTATTTGAGGTACAATGGCAAATGCAGAGGTGAAAATCTGAGAATATGTTCAGGCAATATGCCACATCTGTTTTCAAAAGTTGTATTAATAATGGGGGACAATCCTGTAAAAAAAAAAAATAATAATAAAATTAAATAAAGAAAAAAGAGTAACACATCGGGACACAAAGGAACAGCTTTAATTTAATTAAGAATAATGCAAACCCATAGTTGAAACAAAAGAAAGTTCATAAAAAAAATAAAATCATAATTTACTCATCCTCATGTTTCAAACCTGTATGACATACTTTCTTCTGCAGAACAAAAGCACATTTAAAGAATGTCTCAACCATTTTTGCCCTTAAAATGTAAGTCAACATTGGATCCCACTGATGTTCATTGATGACAGACCATCGTCATCTTTTGATTTCTCATGAAGAACATAAGATGGGTTTGGAACATTATGAGGGTGAGTAAATTTCTTTTTTTATTTTGGGTGAACTATGCCTTTTTAAAACAAACCCAAATTCATATACCTGTTCTCATGTTTTATTAATAATGGAGTTAACTGGGCACCCAGTTGTGGGAGGAGCTCTGTGTGGTTGCTGGCCCAGTATAGCCCTGTCCACCCTGTATGATGGGGTCAAAGTTGAAGTCATCCAGGTCTCCATCCATAAAATCATTGTTGATAATGTATTCCACATCACAGTCCAGGTTTTCAGTGAACATATCGATATCCAAGTCTGTAGGCAGACGGTCCTGGGAGGGCATGACGAAGGGTGGTGTTGCAAACTGGCCTAGACCTTGCAGGCCTCCATTCCCTCCAGGTGACAGGACAGTTCCGTGCTGCAGAAGCCCAGCGCCTGGCACCTGATGCTGGGACTTTACAGTTGTGAGCTGAGGCGGTTCCTGGCTCATGGGAAGGTGCATCACTCCAAAGCCCATCTGTGAGTGCTGGAGTTGGGGTTGAGGCCGGAGGCTCATCTGCCCCACCGTACTTGTGTCAATGCCTTTTCTCAGCAACATCTGACCTGCCTTAGCTTGGCTGCTGGACATAGATTCCCCGAGCCCCAAAAGCCCACCACCTCCTTGGCTTGGCATGAGAGGATCCATCTGAGTCATCATAACATCGCTAGGTGGGGGCGAATCGGAGGTCAGGAGCGCTTCGAGGCTGGAGGGCACGTGAGTGCTGAAACCACTGTGACCAGGACCAGTCAGGGGGCTGAAAAGTGAGTTTCCGAAGCTTGATGGGCTTGTGCTGGATCTGGCACTGGGTTGAACCGAGCTCTGCGGGCCCGGTGGAGTGGATCCCTGCGTAGCCTGCGATTGCTGCAGCTGCCGAAATGAAGGAAAGCTGGACCCTCGAGGCAGCAGGGTGGACGCCGAGGGCAAAGGCTGAGGTGGGGCAGGAGGAGCTGTGCTTGGGCTCGCACCACCTTGCGAACCAGTCATTAAAGTTAGCCCATCAATCAAATCCAGTTCTTCCATTAGTGTTGGGGGAAGATTTCCTGTGGAATAGCCACCAAGAAGGCCGTCCTCAGGTAAGTCATCGTCTTCCTCCTGCCCCGTGGCAATGGGAGAAAGCCTCCCGCTCAGCGTGCTGGCATTGGAGCTTGTACGTGGCCTAAAACTCGTCCACATGTCCGGGTCGTCCAGGCTGCCGCGAGAGGAAGGGCTGTTGCTGTTCACTCCCCACTTTCCGAATTGACCTGGAGGCCCGGGACTGTCTGCACTGTCAGCACCAGAAGCACCCTCACCCTGCAGGGCACCTCCAGAACCTCCGATCCCTGCCGCTCCTGCCTGCTTTTTAGTTTGCTTTGCTCGCAAACGACTTTTAAGCAATTTGCTGCCGTTGTCCATTGAGGCGGCACGGCGGCGAGGGGCTTTGCCAGTCTTGCCCCCCTCAGGGTTGAGCATCCACCAAGAGCTCTTTCCAGTCGACTCATTGTGCACTCGCAGGAACTTGTTGTGGAGTGATAAATTGTGACGAATGGAGTTCTAAATGAAAAAAAAAAAAATCAAGAGAGATAAATGTTAAAAATCTAAAATAGAGATAAATGTTACTGCATAAGAAGGTTTAAAGGATTTAAAATATTACTGTCAGGGTTTGAAATTAACACCTGCCAATCAAAAATTACAAGCAATACTGTGAAGTCACTATCCAGTTTTTCTTTTTTTTTTCCATCGAACTTTGTGTGTCAACATTAACAATTTAACTCTCTAGCCATTGTAATTTAGTAAATGCTGCATATCCAAGACCTTCATGTGTCGCTATTCATGGACTGAATTTATATTTTAGGGCATGAATTATTATTATTATTATTGGGCTCACTTTTTCTCCTGCAAGAATGTCAGAGGAGGAGAGGCCTCACTGTGTAAAAAATATTTCAATACGATTAACAATATAAGCCCAAGTTCTGATTTTAATAATGCGTTTTATTTCTGATCATTTTGTTTTGGCTATTAGAAGTTCTGAATGGCCAGTAACTTAACTTTAATAGGCCAATTCTATATATATTTTTGTTTGGGTAGTTCTGAATTGTCAGTAATTTAACATTTTTAAATTACTAATTGGATACTTGACTAATTGGCAACTGAGTGAAGAAGTTCATTTCAAACCCTGATTATTATTATTAATTCTAATTCTTAGTATTTACTTTTTTATATACATACCTTCCACCCAGCAGAACTATTACTATCTCCTTTGTCCTTAAAATACGGCACCGTTTTGACCATCCAATCGTAGATCTGCGCCAAAGTAAGTCGTTTTTCTGGCGAGTTTTCAATCGCCTGGCTGATCAGATCCGCGTAGGACTGATTACCCCAGGCATTACGCCTGGAAGAGCCTTTTCGAGGCGTGGCCCCGCCCACTCCGGCGATAATCCCGCCCTCCGAGACCGCGACTTTCTCAGGCTCGGATATGATTGGCTGAAGCTCGTGTTTATCTTCCTCGGTGGGTGGAGTTCCTGCAGCAGACTCTGAGCCGTCGCCCCCCCCAGCTTTGACAGCTGAGATATCTGGTCTAGGCAGCGGCCATGTACATGACCTCGGTCTGCTCTGCGGCTCAAAATCTGGGTCAATCGGGGGTACGTTATCTTCCTCCATTGTGCGATACAATCCAGATAATTTCAGATGAAGGCTGGATTTCAGTGAAATAGTTTTGATGCGAAAATACGATTTAAAAAAAAAAACAACAGAGAGGGTGATTAAGATTACGACTATTTATAAAAAAAATAATAGTTTAAAAATCGTGTTTAGGAACGATTTGTTTTTGTTTTTTATTGCATAATATTAAAAACGCTAAAGTATAAATTATCCGGACAAAAAGCGTAACGGAGCAGATTCGTAATAATCTGAACACACCAATATAGCGTCAGTTAATCCTCAGATTGGAGATTAAATGGGGTTAAATAATCTCCTTAATAGTAACTAACATAAACCTTCTGATTTAAACAGAGCAAACGAGGATAGAAGGGGTCTCTTTGTTTAATGGAGAAGGAACAAAGGAAATTCACATCAAAACAGCTGGATTGTCAAGAGTTACTGAGTTAAACCACTGGAAAAGAGGACGCGCTGGAGTGAAGCGATGATTGTGAACTTTTCGTATATAATTAAACACCCTTTAACAGAAAATAATAATAATAACATTGTCGTTGAGGCAGTTATGTAGGTGAAATTGAAAAACCAATCATAAGATGCGCTGTAATTGCTAAAATAACCACCTCCCACTGGTTCCCATTATAGCAGCAAATGGTTGATTGGCTTTCGCAATTAGATTTTAGACCAAGAAAAATACAAGTAAACCAATTTACAAACTCTACAACAAGCGATAAACCAATTTAATATGAGAGCGTCAAATCGTACGCTATTTTTTCCTGTAAACTTGAGTGTATTTCTATACTTTGTAAGAATACTGTCCTTGTAAACGAATTCAAGTGAATGGGAATTACTCGTTACAGCTGCCTGTCAAAGTCAACATTTTTTTATTAATCGGCAAATTAAAAACATCTAGATTGTTAAATCGCCAAAAGAAGCCGTACATGAAACTTAATCAAAAACGATCAAAATATTACATTTTAAAAAAAGACCAAGATAATGTCTTACAGGAGTGCTCGATCATAACGGGTAGTTTCACGGGGTTTTACCATACAACAAAAATCCGTGTTATTGCCGTTCAAGTTTGCCCGGTCCCCCGCGCGGTGTGCTGGCGCGTGTCACCGTCTGCCATGTTTCTCGAGACGCGGCTACTCACAGTGCTCCCGCGGGCACGTGTCGGTCCCGTTGACGCCTTCCCGAATCCCACTACGGTCGATGTGTTCCTCGAAAAGACAACTCGAATTCAATCGCCGGCCACTCTGCCTCTGGGACACAACTCGCAAGCGTAGTTTTACAACTGAGAGATCCACCTAGTTAGCCAACTCCAGTTTTTACGAGTTAATATCCCTCCGGTAAAAGTCGAAGAAACCCGCTTCTCTTCAATAACTTGGTCGTCTCTTGAAATTAATGCGAAATCGCTTCCCTTCAGTTGTTAATGGAGATAGACAAACAGCTATTCTTCGTAGATCTTTCTTGTTTTTGTTTTGACTCGAGGCGAAGACTCCCTTCTGACGTCTGTTTACCACTGCTAGACAACGCGGCGTGCGCATGCGCCGAGATGATTGATGGGAATTGCAGTTAGTCATGTGATCATAGACAGCATGTGATGGCTCGTGCACCGTAAACACGACCGGAGGGAACCGGGGATCCCGAAAAAAGACTGAGCACATCAAATGTTATGTAATAGTTTCTAAAGGTGTGTGTGTGTGTGTGTGTGTGAGAGAGAGAGAGAGAGAGAGAGTCCTAGTTTTTTGTCATTTCAAGATCTCTAGTTTGTTATGAAGAGGGCGAAGATCCTTATTTCCTGAAGGATCTCCAGTGGAATGCTGTGTGCGAGATCCCTGACCTCATGCGGTCCACATGCTTTCTCGATAAAATTGTAATTTTTTTTCTTTCTTTTTTTTTATTCAGAAGATCAAGTGGATGAAAGCTATTTTATGTTATGTTAGAATGAAGTCTTACCATCATCTGAAATGGCTGCGTGGTTTGATTTCGTAGGTAGTTTTCAAATTAAATTAAATAATGTACAGTTATTGTGTAACCTTATCTTCATTTATTCTTTTAAAAAATAAAATCTCAATCGTAAATTCATTGTTCTTTCTAGTTCAGCTCATGTTGTAAATGCATAGTCAGTGTCTCGAAATGGATCAGCCACCAGAACTACAATTCCCACAGGACCTTCCCAGGCTTTACCCCTTTTCCAGAGCATGATGCAACCATAGACAGCAACTACTAGTAAAAGTCAATACTAGTAAAGTGATTAAGTAATTGTTGTCTGATTAAGTAGTTGTATTTATTTAGATATCATTTTAATTTACTACGTTTGTTTATTTTGACTAGATGCGCATTATAATAATATTTAAAGACGTAGTTTTACCCGTGATAAATTCCCGAAAATAATATATATATATAATATATTAATATTATATAGTGTGTGCGCTTTCATAATTCATGCATAACAATCAGTACACAAAATAATAACTGAAGAATGACAGAAACGTGAAATAGTTAAAAAATAGCGAATCATAAATTTGTGGTGGAAGTAGAGAGCGGGCGTCACTAAGTCGACGTTGACATTTCTTCTCTAACATGCCTTATGATGTCACATAAACATTTAACAGTCAAAGTGGAGAAAATTACTACAAAGTTTTATTCATTTCCAAATAGTAATTTCTTATTTTCAATGTATGAATGTTTCCAAAATAAATAAAATACAATTCCTATTGCTTGATATGACCTCTAATTTGTGATGTCCGACATTTTATATATATATATATATATATATATATATATATATATATATATATATATATATATATATTTGTTTTTTTTTTTTTTTTCTTTTTTTTTTTTTTTTTCTTTTTTACTGTTTATGTTGAGTGTATGCGGATTTGTCACGTTTTCTTGACATTAATGGAAAAAAATTCTCATTAAGTCAATACAAAAGATATTTAAAAAGATATTAATTTAATAAAGATATTGTAACAAGAAAAGAGTAAAGATGTTCTGTTATGTTGAAACAGCCTGGAACCAACCATTCATAATAAATTGACGTTGCCTCTATCGCGATTTCACCGTTATTTTTGACAGCGATTATCAATAAAGTAAGACTCTTATTTTCAAACAAAAGCGATATTTGGAGAATATACAGTGATACTGGTTAAAAGAAGAAAAAAAAACAATAAACAACAGGTTAAAATTGACTGCCAGCACTGGGGGGCGCTGTCATTTTTCTGACCCCTCACAGATCGTTGCTCTGATTGGTCAAGGGACTGAGCGTCACGTTCAATGACTAGAATGTCCCTGTTTTCAAATCTACTCGGAAAAAAATCAAACAATACTGTTTAGATATCTGGTAAGAAGATGCTTCCTAGAGATTATGATATTTTTATTTATCTAGAATTAGAATTTCTATGAAAATTTGTTAATTCCTTTTCGGTAATCGCTTAATGCTTATTTACCGTGGGTTTTTGTGTTACCATAGCAAAACATTAATTGCAGTTGTCAGTTACAAAGTGAGGTTATTTTAGTATTTTGTGTTATGTAATGTCATATAACCAGAACTTTTGTTAGACATGTTTATATAACACTTCTGGATTCTTCTATGCTAAATGTTGTGGTTCAGTTTTTAAATTTAGAACCGCATTCAAGGAATTCAACCGGATGCTTCCTTTTGTAACGCGTGTCATCCTTTGTGAGATGTGTGATTGTCAGTAAGTAGGTTTCAGGAAACCACCTAATAATTATAATTCAAGGACATTTTATTCCTTTCAGAGATCCTCCCTGCTATTGAAATGGAGAGCTTTCTAAGGCGGAAGCTTGCCCAGGCCGGTGGCAGCGTATTGGGTGGATCATCACTTCAACAACCTGTGTCCTCTTACCATTCTATCAAATTGCCAGATCTGTGTTCTAGTTTCTATTCAATTGCAGATGAACCTTTTCCCCAAGTGTCTGGATTTCTGGATGACACCGTCGGCCCATCGTTTCTTTCAAATGAAGCAGGAAACTTGTTGAATTCCCCTGCTTGCACGTCATTAGAAAATCAAACAAAAAATCAGGATGAAGGCGTTTTGGCACAGAGAACAGAGGCTAGCAATGACTCCGGTCTTAATTGCTCTTTTGGAGCGCACTGTCAGTTGGCAAATGTAAGCACATCTACTAGATCACCACAGAATGAGAAAGACATTACCAGTGCAACAGCGGGCAAATCAAATGGGGACTGCAATGATGCCACAGTATCCACTTCATCTTTAGAGAAATCTGAATTCATGAGTGTTGAGTTGAAGAACAGCACTTTTGATGTGACCGAAGACTCCAAAGAACGGTCTGACGCTGTTATTAATGCAACTGTTGATCTGCACAATATAAGAGAGAAGAACAGCACTTTTGAGTCTCAAGAGCCAAAGGAGGGGTCCAACCCTAGTCTTAATTCAACAGTTGATATTAACGTTCCTAATATAAAGACTGAGTCAGGAAACACCACTGTTGACCTGGTACAGTCACATGACCCTAAGGAGGGACCTGAAACTGGGGTTAATGCAACGGTGGACATTCCTAATCTAGACAGCGCACACTCTAGAACCAATTCATCTGTTGATAACAATGAACCATTAAACACTACTAAGCTTGAAGAAACTATAGATATTCAGTCGCGAGAAAAACTAGATTGTAGTTTTAACTCTACTGAGGTTGATAAAATAAAAGACACAGTGGAAACTGATGTAAAAGTCAATGTAACTGTTGATATTGTGGAGCAAACAGCCAGTGCTCCTCTTCAGCCCTCTGGTGAGGTTGAACTATCAAGCTCAGCTATTATAAAACCAGCGGAGATGACTAAACATAATGCAAACGCTGATCTTACTCCCCCAGAAGTTCCAGTTTTGAAAGACATTACTGTTGAAATGAAGCCCTCAAGCACAGAATTAGCTGACCATGTTAATGATGCATTAAATAACTCTGTAGGTATCACTAAACAAGCCTCTAAGAGCAGAGAAACAGAAGTTGGGATAAGCACCTCAGCTTTTGTTTGCTCTGTAGATGCTCCTGATGATGCTCCTGAGCTTAAAGCAGAGGAGCCTCACAAAAAAACACCAAGACCTGGGTTGTCAGATGCTGAGTCCATTCCCTCTTCTGATATGGGAAATATCAGCAGAAACAGTATTTTTTGTTTGGATGATACACTGGATATGAAGACGAGCTTCCTGGTCACATCCACACCTATTGTTTTTAGCAAAGAATCCAGATTTGAGATACTGAGACACGTGAAGCCCACACCTATGAGAAAGAGGCTGTCTGTGATCAACAGCATCGAGGCCCAGTTGAATGATGAGCTTGTTTGTGCAAGTAATCATGATGGAGCTGATGCTGTGCAGGTGACTGAGAGCTCTAGTCAAAGTCAGAAAGTCTCGGCGACCTGCACTTCATCAGAACAAGCAAATGAGAAGGAACCTCCAACAAAGCCTCCTATCAAAAGACGGCTTCCCCAGCTCTCCTCTAAGCTGAGTTATCCCAAATCCAGTCTTCTTCCAAGGCAGCAGTTGTCAGTGAACTCCTTGGTAGCAATCAAACCGAAGACAATCCAAGGGCCGCCGGCCCCGCATCAGCCTGACAAATCATCCAACACCCTTCTTGGGAACAGGAAGACTGTACAGATGAGCAAGGGGAAGAACATCGCACCTGTCAAGAACGCAGCATCAGCTAGCACTGTTAAGGTAGGACACTCAATGCTTTATGTTGCTATAAATCAGTCAGCTGGTTACAAACATTGGTTTTGTGTATGGTTAAAATTTATAATTTTTGTTATTATTTATTTAAAACAGACCTATATGGTTTCTTCTGCCACTGGATATAACATCACTGCTGGTGAGTGGCTTATATACTTTTTTTTTAAACACATTTATGTACATAATTCTAATATAGTTTAAAAGTTTGAGGTCAAATTTTTTTTTTGTCCAAATTGAAAACACTTTTATTCATTAAAAATGCCTTAATGCATCAAAAGTTTTAGTTTATTAAAATAATTTCTGATATTAAGTTTCCACCCAAAAAAACTGTTTTAAACATTAATTCTTGAGCACCAAATCAGCATATTATAATGATTTCTGAAGGATGATGTGACACTGAAGTAATGGCTGCTTAAAATTGCTTTCCCAAAAAGATTAAATGTTAAAGAATATTAAATATGAAAAGACTAATATTAACCACTTCAGCTGTTATTTTGATTTTTTGAGAATTAGGCATATGCAATATTGGACCCACCGGTGGGTCCCCAGAGTTGATGTGGTTAAGGTTTTTACTGTTTTTTTGTTTTTGTTTGCTTGTTTAGCCTTGAGCATAAAAGACGTAACAAACCAAAAGTGTTGAACCGTAATGTACATCACTTTTTGTTGTTGTTGTTGTTGTTTTTTTATTAATAATGATGTACATACACACACATACAGTACAGACCAAAAGTTTGGACACACCTTCTCATTCAAAGAGTTTTCTTTATTTTCATGACTATGAAAATTGTAGATTCACACTGAAGGCATCAAAACTATGAATTAACACATTTGGAATTATATACATAACAAAAAAGTGTGAGAAAACTGAAAATATGTCATATTCTAGGTTCTTCAAAGTAGCCACCTTTTGCTTTGATTACTGCTTTGCACACTCTTGGCATTCTCTTGATGAGCTTCAAGAGGTAGTCACCTGAAATGGTCTTCCAACAGTCTTGAAGGAGTTCCCAGAGAGATGCTTAGCACTTGTTGGCCCTTTTGCCTTCTGTCTGCGGTCCAGCGCACCCCTAAACCATCTCGATTGGGTTCAGGTCAGGACTGTGGAGGCCAGGTCATCTGGCGCAGCACCCCATCACTCTCCTTCTTGGTCAAATAGCCCTTGATGCCTTCAGTGTGACTCTACAATTTTCATAGTCATGAAAATAAAGAAAACCCTTTGAATGAGAAGGTGTGTCCAAACTTTTTGTCTGTACTGTACATATATAAAATTATGTATTCTGTAAGCTTTAATTTGGTTGCAGGTGCGAAAACTTCAAGCTGTGCTATACCGCAAATGAAGCCATCAGGACTACAGCCTCCAACCCGTAAAAGACTGGCTCTCAAGACACCTCAGACTACACGATCCTCTGTAGAAACCATTCACACTCAGCCTAGTAGTAAACCGTCAGGATTACCAGGTACTTTTCAAAGGGATGTGCATCTTCAAATTTGTTTAATATCACATTTGCTGATTTCATATTTAATGCAACATTTATACCTAGTAAATAAATACAAAATGATTATGTAAATGAAGGGCTCTGATCTTACATAATGTTTTGTCATTAATTCCTTTAATTTTATCTATGAAAGGTATGAGGACGAGGAATTCACTGCTTCCCAGTGTGGGCCAAAAGCATTTGAACAATGATGGTTTGCCTTCGGCAAAGAGAAAAAGAATTGGTGCGATCATTTGTCCTTTTTTAGTTTACCGTTATCAATTACAGCATTGTTGGGTGTATTAGTGAGTATTACCAAAGTCCTTTTAAGACAAGTCATGTCACTTGGTGGCCATCTTTGAAACACCTCTCGGGGATGTAAGTGCAACTCATGTCTCTTTGAATGGGTGAACATCAAATTCTCCAAAACTGTTCACAAAGGTTACGATTAAATTTCATATTTGAAATCACCAAAGAAATCTGACAACAACTATGTCATAAATGTTATGTTTGCTCAAATAGCATTATTAAAAAAGACATTTTTCAGGCCAGATCAGCCAGTCCACATGCACAGCCTTAAGCACACGTTTGAGCGCGCTGACTTTTTCTATAGCAACAAGGACTTCTAACGGCAGCTGCAGTGACGCACTGACTTTACCGATTAGTGATTGGCTCTTTCATTCAGAAGGCAAGGTTTCCTGCGATTGTGCTGCCATATTGAGCTTTGCATTTTTCCCATTCAAAACTATATGAGTGACACATCTTGGGTATTCCAAAGTCTTTGGTATTACTTGATAACAGAAATACTTCTAATACTTTCAAATGGTCTGCAACACCTTAAAACCAAACTAAAAGCCAAACAGAAGTAAAAATACAATACTTTCCTCTGGTGTATTCCCGTATGTGGTGGTGGGTTGCAAGATAATACAGCATTAACTATTAATAGGAGTTATTGTGTTTTGATGAAGGCTAATGGTTACTTTAACATTTCTTATTTGCCCGATAGCTTCCTGATTGACTAGCTGTAATCCAGACTTATTGATGTCTTTGTCAAGTGTCCAGTAATAGCCTTCTAAAAAGGACTGGTGCATTTGGGAGCTTGTTGCCAAAGCCTTTTTAATTAATGCTTCTACGGGAGATGTGTGTGCATGTCTCCTCATCGAGTCTTTTCATTCATTTTGAAATGGAGATTTTATAGGGCTGTTCAAACTCAATTATAGGCTGGTGCATTGTCATCCATGCCACCATAAGAATGCACCATATTTATTATAGATGGAAAAATACAACAACAACAAAAGTATAAAGCATAAATAATCCTCTTATTAAATATACACTACCAGTTGGGTTGCATTAAAATGGTTGTATTCAACTGATCAAACATGATTACAGTTAAGAAATTATAAAATGTTGCAAAATTACAAATTAATATTGGTTTCAAGTAATTTCTGTTGTTCTCACCATTAGGATCACAATGGACACTTTTCATGGATCTTATGATGAAACTGTTCAACTGTGCTAATATAAGATGAAAGTTTTCTCTTGTACTACAGGATTTAGTTGGCAATGTTTTTAGTAGATTGGAGTAAATGGTTTTTGTCATGACTGGTAAAGATAAACCGTACATAATATAAACAATGTTTTTTTTTTTTTTTAATTCCATATTGTTCAACAAAAATCTTAAATCTAGACTAGACTAAACCTTTTGTAGCAAATGCATTTGAAATATTATGGATTTTTTATTTTGATGTATGTCTTGTGTTTGTATCTATAGCACCCGCTCTGTCTACAGTAGAGAGTGATGCTGTGCATCCAGCTGAAGGATCACATGAAACAGGTGAATTTAGAAGACTGTCACCATCTTGGAGACCATGCAATACATTTTCTAATTCCATGTCTAATATTTTGAAAACTGTCAATCTTTTAAACCCCCACCCAGTTTGTGTAAATTGCTTGCAACACCAAGAAAAACTTGAGAGGGTCATTCAAGAACTGATGGGTTTGCGTTCAGGTATCCAAGTTTTCATGTTTTGTATTTTTCTCTAATAATTTCCCCCTTTTTGTTCATTGCATTATTAAATATTATTTTGGTTTTGTTATATTTTGCGCACTTTTATCTTTTACAGAGTGTAAAAACTGGGGACCATTGCACGAAAAACTTGAGGTGTGCATAGAGGGACTGAAGAGAATTTAAGTTGGTATTGAATGTCTACACATTTTATTTCTGAAATGTTTTTTTATTATTATTATTTATTTAATTTTGATTGTTCATATGTCATGTTAAATCTTCATATGTTTGAGTTGATTGCACAGTTAAATATGAATATAATTGCATTATGCTGTATTAACTCTGCCTGATTCTCTTTTCTCTCTCCCACAATTAGAGAAACGAAGAAAAGTGACATGTAAAGTTCAGATTTTTAGAACAGTTGTAAAATGTATATGCAGTTCAATGCAGTTTTATGTTTTTTTTTTAAGTGACAGTTTGTTAATAAAATGTAACTCAATCTAATTTATTTTGATACTAATGTTTGTACATTATCTGCTTAAGTGTCTCACGGTTCCCTAATAAATTACAATATAATTTACAGTATTCTTTATGGTTTGAGAAGATTCTTGTTTTACATTTTCCACTCTAAAACACTGATCATTGTGTCGTCTTCTGCTTTTACTACAAAATGCAGCCAGATCAAGATTTTAAAATTTCGCTCTTTCAAAACGATTCCTGTCGTCAATGGAAACACGTTTTACTACCACTGATCTATATTGTAGATCTGTGTCTACTACGATTGTGGTTTGCTCTTGACGTCAGAAGTAACCCGACCCCGGAGGAAAAAACAACGTGTGCTTGAAAGGATTTCCAGATGAGTGTTATACGCAGGTCCTGTTCTGCTACTCGTTTTTCTAGACTGCTCGCCTCACGCAGCGCATCTTCTGTCTGTCTGTCTGTCTGTGTCTGAACCTGCTGGATTTTCAGTACATCGTCTCAACAGAGGGTAACTATCTTTTAAAGATTAATCTTTTGATACTCCATTTCTTAATCTAAAAAAACGGGAGTATTATTATTTAACTAAACCATCTAAATTAAGTTTTTCTCTCGTAAGCGGTAATTCCATGTTTATCATTATGACGTTCATCCTCGTGTTAGAAATGGCGCGCGTGCTTATGCATCTATAGATGTTACATGTGCGTTACTTAATTATTTTTTATTTATATAGTTAGCATATGCATATCAATAATTTAGATAAACTCGGATAGTTTTAAATGTAATGATCACACTGGCAATATGCATTATAATTACTACCATAATACTGAAATATGCATATGTTTATAGTTCTATTTTTTATTTTGACAAAATCATTATGCTTCTATAATGTTGGCAGGTTTTCCGCTGCAGATTCATTTGAACATGGTTTAAATAAAAACACAGTTTATAATGATTTTTAATAAATCAAACCAAACTGCACACATAAGTACATGGGAATGGAGCTCAAAGCTTGTGGGTCTGTACACAGTCTAGGGGACTGTATCATATCTCTCAAAACAGTGATGTTAGCAACAGGCTACTGAAACAATGCGGAGCTCTAAATTAGTTTAAGTCAAATTAAAATTCCATTGCTGTAAATGTAGGTGTGTCATAACAGGTGCTGCTGGACCATTCTAGTTGAATAGCAAACTAGACTTATCAAGCCTAAAGTGTTATATGTATTATATAACAGGAATACTTAAGCAGAGCTTTCATTTATGAAGACTCTTGGTCACTTTGGTTCAAGAATCTGGGCTGCAAGTTCTTTGAGGAATCATCTTCAAATATATTAATCTGATTCTCAAAGACTCAGACTCAGTATAGTGAAGCAGGTGCCAGCAAGGATGACAGACACTTGACCTGTGAATTCACACTGTCCAAACCTTTTTAAGTTACCTAGCTTATTGCTTGAAATGATTTCTTTTACCAGATCTAGTCCACGACTGCTGCTCTTTCCTTTAATAGGAAGTGTTATATAACATAACATGCAAGTCTGATATACTGGAACATAATGAAAAATATATCCTCCAAACGTTTATTCAGTCATAATAGTGTCTGAGGCAACACTTTAACTGGTTTTACTGATAATCATCAGAGTATTTTACAATAACAGTCCACAGCATAACATATGTAACCACCATTTTCATGGTCTAGAGTTTGCTTTGTTCTAAAGTTTGCTGTTTCTAAAGAATTTCTTTTTTTTTTTTCATGCCACGAGAAGGAAGTAAATGTCTTCCGTGAAGTGGCATTATGGAGCTATGCAGAAAGAGAGGTCCTGTACCGAGCAGTATACCACAATATTTTATTTTTGGAAACTCATCCTTGTTTCATTTTTATGAAGGAGGATATGTTTTGAACTAGAAAATACTGTTCTCAGGTGCAGGTTTACTTCTGGTGTGATCTAGTTAGTGCCATAGACAGGATCTGATCAAACATGTATGACCAGTCAAGCTGCTGGACAGAAACTACACAAGAAACCCGTTCCTGCATTGTTCTATTTCTCAGTAAAAAAAAAAAAATACACCAGTTCAAGCTGCAACTATTAACAGCAATTAATATTAAAATTGTGTGAATGGTGTATTCAAATGTCTGACCTTTTTTAAATATTCAACAATCTGTATTCAGAGGGTGAGATGGGCTACCTCCATATACTTTCTTTTATGTTAAATGTCTGTTGTTGTTTTACCTCATACATAGTGCTTTTCCTGTTTCACCCTGTTTTTTTAATCTAATCAGTAAATTGTGAGGAATCCGTTTGGTCTTACCTAAAAATCGTTTCCATCCACACTAATGTCGGTGCTCTTTATCTAGGTTTTGGAGCTGTTGTTCTTTATGAATTATGACCGTGTAATGAAAGACCAAACCTCTTAGATATTAATCTGACTAATTTTCCTGATGGACTGAACTGCCCTGGGGTCAGATGAGTTGTTCGTAATGTGCTGAGTGATTGCTTTGTCAGTGTCTGCAGGTGTGGTGGATAACAGCCGCCCTTTTATATGCTCTTTACATGAAATGACTCGTATAAAGATCCATTCCCAAAATGAGCCTTAGGAGAATAGGAGTTCACTTAGTAGTGTTTATTTCAACTCAAGACAAACATTTAAAAATATCTTGTCCTTTTGAGCTTTAGGTTAACTTTCCTCAAAATGAACATCTATATCAGGCCACTCATTTTATAAACTAATTAACAAAAAAGGCAGCATTTTCTCACTTTTATATAATGTATACATATATATATATTTATCTTCTCCTTTAGTGCCTTCAGATTTATCCCAGTCTCCTCAACGTTATCCATCATGGCTGAGAATAAACTGGCCTCTTTTGGGAAAATGCTGCTGAGGCGACGCATGCTGGACACTTCTCAGGATGAAACCCGCTTCGCTCGCTGTCTCACCACTCTTGACCTCATAGCCCTCGGGGTAGGGGCGACACTGGGTGCCGGTGTCTACGTTCTGGCTGGGGAAGTGGCCCGAGAGAAGGCTGGACCTGCCATCGTGCTGTCTTTCTTAATTGCTGCCTTTTCCTCTGTTCTTGCTGGTTTGTGCTACGCTGAATTTGGTGCACGTGTTCCTAAGACGGGATCTGCTTACCTGTACAGCTACGTGACAGTGGGTGAAATATGGGCCTTCATCACGGGATGGAACCTCATTCTGTCATATGTGATTGGTGAGTGTGTAGAAATTATTATCTTTAGAAACTAGATTAATAATAATATGTGATTTCTTTAATTTGGACTGAAAATTTTCTCTTTTGAATCAAAATATACTTATTAATCATCACCTTCAAGTTAGTTCAGAATGCTCATCCAAGAGTTTGACCAATTATATGTGATTATGAAAGAGATGAAGTGGTTTTGAAACTGTATGAAGTGTCTACTTCACTAGACCGAAGGGCCCTTTGAGCAGCTGCTTAAGTTTTACAACCCGAATTCCGGAAAAGTTGGGACGTTTTGAAAAGATTCAGCTGGGAGAACATCTAGTGATTAATTAAGTTAATTGATATCAGGTCTGTAACATGATAAGCTATAAAAGTTTTGTCTTAGAGAAGCAGAGTCACTCAGAAGTAAAGCTGGGCAGAGGCTCTCCAATCTGTGAAAGACTGCGTAAAAAAATTGTGGAAAACTTTAAAAACAATGTTCCTCAACGTCAAATTGCAAAGGCTTTGCAAATCTCATCATCTACAGTGCATAACATCATCAAAAGATTCAGAGAAACTGGAGAAATCTCTGTGCGTAAGGGACAAGGTCGGAGACCTTTATTGGATGCCCGTGGTCTTCGGGCTCTCAGATGACACTGCATCACTCATCGGCATGATTGTGTCAATGACATTAATAAAAATGGGCCCAGGAATACTTTCAGAAACCACTGTCGGTAAACACAATCCGCCGTGCCATCAGCAGATGCCAACTAAAGCTCTATCATGCAAAAAGGAAGCCATATGTGAACATGGTCCAGAAGCGCCGTCGTGTCCTGTGGGCCAAGGCTCATTTAAAATGGACTATTTCAAAGTGGAATAGTGTTTTATGATCAGACGAGTCCAAATTTGACATTCTTGTTGGAAATCACGGACGCCGTGTCCTCCGGGCTAAAGAGGAGGGAGACCTTCCAGCATGTTATCAGCGTTCAGTTCAAAAGCCAGCATCTCTGATGGTATGGGGGTGCATAAGTGCATACGGTATGGGCAGCTTGCATGTTTTGGAAGGCTCTGTGAATGCTGAAAGGTATATAAAGGTTTTAGAGCAACATATGCTTCCCTCCAAACAACGTCTATTTCAGGGAAGGCCTTGTTTATTTCAGCAGGACAATGCAAAACCACATACTGCAGCTATAACAACAGCATGGCTTCGTCGTAGAAGAGTCCGGGTGCTAACCTGGCCTGCCTGCAGTCCAGATCTTTCACCTATAGAGAACATTTGGCGCATCATTAAACGAAAAATACGTCAAAGACGACCACGAACTCTTCAGCAGCTGGAAATCTATATAAGGCAAGAATGGGACCAAATTCCAACAGCAAAACTCCAGCAACTCATAGCCTCAATGCCCAGACGTCTTCAAACTGTTTTGAAAAGAAAAGGAGATGCTACACCATGGTAAACATGCCCCGTCCCAACTATTTTGAGACCTGTAGCAGAAATCAAAATTGAAATGAGCTCATTTTGTGCATAAAATTGTAAACTTTCTCAGTTTAAACATTTACTATGTTATCTATGTTCTATTGTGAATAAAATATTGGCTCATGTGATTTGAAAGTCTTTTAGTTTTCATTTTATTAAAATTTAAAACACGTCCCAACTTTTCCGGAATTCGGGTTGTACACAATAACTGGACGTTCTGAAGTCTTTTTCATCTACTTGTGTCATATGTCTTTTTCTCTATTTTCACAGGCACAGCTAGTGTGGCACGGGCTTGGAGCTCAACGTTTGACAATCTAGTGAACAAAACCATCTCTGATTTTTTCACTGATTCCATGTCATTTCCATACACCGGGAAAGTGTTAGCGAAATATCCAGACGTGTTTGCCCTCATCCTGGTCATGTTGCTCACTGGTGAGAACCTTTTTCTCTCTAAGAATCACTCAACTGTAATGTGATTTTGCCCAGTTTGCACAAAGTGTTTCCAAAGTTAAGATCTTGGATTATTCCAATAAGACGGTGGACCTTTGTTCCAGAATAATGATTCTTGACTCACTTCTTATCTGACTACTGGCTTTTGGTAGTGTGTTTCTGGCAGTGGTGCCAAAAGAGAAATGGTTATTTGGTTCAACCACACCATCTAGACTAAAGCAATTAAGTCATTTTAAATGGTGCACTTTATCAATGTATCCATTAGTCATAGTCACCATTGCTGTGCAAAAGACCATAATGGTGTGAATTTGCTACCTCTCACCTCCCACGCTACAGGATTATTGGCATTTGGAGTAAGTGAGTCTGCTCTTGTCAGCAAGATCTTCACCGCTATCAACCTGGTGGTTCTGACGTTTGTCATTATATCGGGCTTTGTGAAAGGCAACACTGCCAACTGGAGCCTCACTGTGGAGGACTACATTAACAGCACAAACAACTATAATGCAGAGTAAGTCACACTTCCTCAACATTTAGATGCAGGCATAGCAATAGAAATTAAGAAAATACAATCTAGAGTGTAAATGAAACGCAATCAGTTGGGTCAGTAGCATAATTGCTAATTACAGGTTTACAACTGAAATATAAGAAAGATAGATTTGATAAGATAAAAATTACAATTAATTAGTGAAAGTAAAAAATTAAGGGTATTAAACAATAATACATTTTTGAATGGAGTGCATATGATACTTAAATAGTAAACAAAAAGGAAATTTATATATATATATATATATATATATATATATATTTATATATATATATATACATGTATATGCATTGTAAATTTAAAGTTTGAAAACTCTTTCACATTTTAGGAGCATTGAAAAAACATTTGGCTCGGGTGGCTTTGCACCATTTGGCTTCAGTGGAATCCTTACAGGTGCTGCTACATGCTTCTATGCATTTGTGGGTTTCGACTGCATCGCAACCACAAGTAAGTTCCGAAAAACTAAGAAAACCAGAATGTCCTACTTTTAGAACCAAACTCACCTCAGCTCTGGTGATGTCATAGGTGAGGAGGCCAAAAACCCCAAGCGTTCCATCCCGATCAGCATAGTGGCCTCTCTGCTCATCTGCTTTTTTGCCTACTTCGGAGTATCAGCAGCGCTCACACTCATGATGCCCTATTACAAGCTGGATGTTCATAGTCCACTTCCAGAGGCCTTCAAATATGTGCACTGGGACCCTGCTCGCTATATTGTGGCGGTGGGGTCTCTGTGTGCCCTTTCCACCAGGTACAATTATTGACTTTGACTTAAAGTTATTTTATTTTTACATTTGATCTGCTCTCATGTCTGTTTTAATATTTGTTTTCTTTTTTGAAAATGAGAAATGCTAGTGCCTTGGAAACTAGTTGAACGTTTTATTTATTATTATATATTTGTTTCTGTTAACATTTATTTTATTAAAATTAAAAATGTTTTAGTTAACTATAATACGCTGCTTAAAGTCAACAAGTGATGACAATTTTTTTTAATGTTCTTCAGCTTGTTGGGCTCCATGTTCCCTATGCCTCGTGTGATTTATGCCATGGCTGAGGATGGTCTGCTCTTTCGCTCCCTCTCCCGCATGCACAAGAACACCAAGACACCTGTGCTGGCCACCATTGTGTCTGGCATCGTAGCAGGTAAGACTGTATTTTTATTCATGTAATGACTGTCAATAGATGATGTATCTGTTTTAATAATTGTGACTAACTTTAGAATCTCGTTAAATTCCTTCCTGTAGCTCTGATGGCCTTCTTTTTTGATCTCGCCGCATTAGTGGACTTGATGTCGATTGGGACCCTGCTGGCGTACACTCTAGTTGCCGTGTGCGTACTCATTCTCCGGTGAGTATATACACATACACAAAGATTCAAAAGTCGGGGGATTTTCTTTTAAAGAAATTAATCCTTTTTTGCAGCAAGGTCACAATAAATTGATCAACAATGACAGTAAAGACATTTAAAATGTTACAGAATACTTCTGTTTCAAATAAATGCAGTTCTTTTGAACTTTCTGTTTATCAAAACATTTTAAGCAGCTCACCTGTTTTTAACACTGATGGTGAAAGGAAATGTTTTATGAGCAGCAAATCCGCACATTAGATTGATTTCTGAAAAAAAAATAAACAGTTTTATTAATGTTTTACATCTACAGGTACCAGCCAGGCAGTATTGGCTCCAGTGGTGCGAAGCCAATGGAACTACAGAGGCTGGAGGCTAAAGGATGTATGGCAGATGTGGATAGCGGGGATGAGTACAGCCAGGAGCTGGAGACAACACCTCTTAAGGAGAGGTTTTCCATCAGGATGCTGGTGCAACCCATCAGTGATGTACCCACCAAGATTTCGGGCATCATTGTTTATTCTGCAACTGGCACCATATGTAAGCATTTTCATTAACCCAGCTTATAATCTACCATTTTTGCTGAAACATGTAGCTGTAATGTAGAGCTCAGAGAAATGTAAACTAAATTTCTCTCTTTTCTTTTCAGCTGTGCTGTTCACTCTGCTGTGTGTGATGCTGGCAATGTTTGGGGAACAGTTGGGGATGGGCAGCCCTCTTTATATCACTTTGGTTGTTCTCCTGTCTGTTCTGTCTTCTGTCTGCATCTTCATAATCTGGCGACAGCCCCAGAGTAAAGAGGTTCTTACTTTCAAGGTACACTACACTATTATCCTTGTGATTTGTTAAATTGAGAACGTCAGATCTTTAGGTGGTTATAATAATCTTCTTTCTACATTTTGTAGGTGCCTTTTCTTCCCATTCTGCCATTGGTCAGTATCTTTGTAAATATTTACCTCATGATGCAATTGGATGGACCTACATGGGTTCGTTTCGCAGTATGGATGGTCATTGGTGAGTTATAGCATGTAAAATGTTGTTATGTAAATGCTACCATTCAAAAGTCTGGGAGTTAGTTAGAAAGAAACTTATACTTTTAGAAGGATTCATTAAATTGTTAAAATCTGACAGTAAATACATATGTAATTTTCCAAAAGACTCTTATTTCAAATCAATTGTATTTTTGTTTTTTTAAACTTTGTTCTTTAAAGAATCCTGGAAAAAATTTATCATGGTTTCTGGTACAGTCTTTTAGTAAGGGAATTTACCGTTAACCATTTAACAGGTTTTTGCTGTAGCATTTTTACAGTCTTTTACCGTTAAATTCACTGTCATTTTTTACAGTGTGGGTGTTTTTTTTTTTTTTCTTCATAGTACAGTGCTTGAAAGTTGAACTTCATACCTTTTGTCTCTTTTAGGTTTTATTATTTATTTTGCGTATGGAATAAGGCACAGCTCTGAGGGTAAAAACTATTCCCCAGAAAAATTTGAGCCAATTCTTCAAGGAAAGAAACCAATCTACCTGACTGAAGATGAGAGTGAGGGGACTACACCTTAAGAAGAGCAGCTGGATTGGTATGACAGCCATATTACAAACGGTTTTGTAAAATGCTGCAATTTCACTTTTGCACCTTATACTTCCTTTAAAGTCTGCATTGAAAACTGACAAAAGTGGTTTCACTCAACCATCTTTATTCAGTAGGTAAACTGTGTATTTGTTGCTAATCGTTTGACTGTGTCAGTGTGTGATGGTACTGTAAGTTTTACATGTCTAGGCTTCATTGTGAAAATAATTCAGTCTAGTCCTAAGTGTACTTTGTATGCACATTTAGATTTCTGTTACCAGATCAGAGATGGGGCAGAACTGTTACGCTTGAAAAAATGTTTGTGAACAGTGTGTGGTCATTTAGGGACTTCTTTCTCTCTCAATGAATGGGAATTTGTTATACATAGGCTTTAAACAGGCAGCAAAAATCTCATTGGGTGTTGCCAACTAAATTTTTTCTGATGTAACATTTGTGTAACGTCCTTCATCATGTCCACATTTACTCATATAGCCCACTGTCACATTCACTATGTAGTAAATGTGACTGATTGCACGATGATGCTCAGTCAGAAAAGAAATTGAAATTCACATTTAAAGACAAATTTAGATTTGTGTGCTGTGTGAACAAACTCGATATGTTTTTACCGGATCAGAGAGAATTGAGAGAGTGTAAAATAACATGTGCATTATTGTTTTGAAATCAAAATGTCCTTGTAGTACTTTTATAAACTTGACGTGATTGGGAAAAATGATACATGAAAAATATTTTTAAAAACTACCTTGTATTTTGTCAGTAGTTTTGTATTTGTTGTATGTTGTTGTATATTTTTGTAAATTTATTAGAATGTGTATTTATTGTTGATGTTACTGTCAAATGTTTTACATATTTTTGGCTTCTTTAGTACCAACAATACATTTTGGCACAGTTTTCTCTATTGAACTGTACACATTTGGGATGTTAAATAGGAAAGCCTCATTGTCTTAAATGTGCTTAATAGCAAAAACAGCCTTTCCTTAATTGTCTTTTTCTGTAAAAGAGTCTTGTTTTTGACAAAATTGGTAATTTTTCATTTTGAGCATCAGCATCTAAATGCTCATATTTTTCATGCCTTTTTTATGCTTATGCCTATTTATGCTGTTTTCATAATGTTTTTTTGTAAAAACATTGTAATGTAAATGCTTTTTTCTTTAAGGAAAAGTAGGTCTGAAGGTGGAGATTATGGCGCTTTGTGACTTGGGTGGCTTTTTCCATATGCTGCTGGAATATGGTACATGTTATTGACATGAACAGAGTAATTTATGCCTCTTAACACTAAACAGAGTTATTATACAGTTTATTTTCCAAAAACCATTACATTTTGCTGCAAATATTGTGACTTTTAAGCCTATTTTACAATCAATGTTTACATAATGCTGCTGTGTTGTTGAGCTGGAACTGTTTATTCCAGTTTATTGAAAATCATATCTGTTACAAAGTTGATATTTGCTCTTTGAAGCTGAAGTGTGTAATTTCTATTCCACTGATGTCATCAAATGAAATTGCAAAAATAGTTATTGTTTTCTCAAAATGCTCCCAGATAGTCCCGGCCCAAACTCGGTGGGTGGGTTGGTTGAGCCGGTGTGGCTGTGTTGGGCTGGATTGTATTCTTAAACATGGATTTATAAGGATATAAATGGCTTCCTTTTACTTGTTTCTGCATATTAAGATGAGATAGAAGAACGTATTTAAAACAATAATTTAAAAAAAAATTACACACTTCAGCTTTCCTATGTAAATAGCCTACTTAATGTGCCTTTATTATGTGCGATGCTGTTGTCAAATAAATGTGGCAAGTATTGTCATTCAGTTGTGTATAGCTTTCTTTTAAAATTAAAGAAAAGAGGAAGATTTTTTAATTGAGGGTCTGTGAAAACAGAATTAAATGCTATAAGGATTTTCACATGGAAGGGATATTCCAATTTATCATACTAAATTTTTTATTTGATTGCATTAGATGTTTAACCTATTGATACGAGGAAGTTAATCATTTATGTTTTAATATATTAATTTATTGCCAAATTTAAGGGGGGAAAAACAAGCAAAAGAAAAACAGACTTATTTCTAATGTATAGAAAGGAAGACCCACATTCCTGAACACAGCACGTGAAATGACTGCCGTTCTGCAAGGTGCGATCAAAATGGAGATTTGCCACAAAACTACAAGTCCCAGAAAGTCTTGCGCGCCGTTTCCTGGATATATGGCCAGCTGACTTCCGGTGCCTTTTAAAATTCTCAGCCATTAATCTACTCGATCGTTGCGAGTGAGTTTAGCTACGTCTGATCAGATTGAACGATGGATATACCCATCAGTTAGTTTTTGAGAAAAGCCCAGGACCGTCTAACTACCGTTTTGGATCCGATAGCCGCCTGTGACTCGATCAAAAAGGTCGTTTTAGTTCCTCTTTTATTTTGCCGCAGTCAGAAATTAGCTCAAGGCCAGCGGTCGCGCGCAGTGTTTCTCTGTTTCTACAGGCGTTCACATCTCTTGTTTAATGGTATGCGAATCATCGTTTTGATTCTACTTTGATTTTGCATCGCTTTTATTTTTTCCTGCTCTACACAGTCGAGTTCATCCTGGTTTGGTGTCTGATTTGCAGGCAGAGCTGCATTTCTAAGGCAGATTCGGTCTCAAGCTGATATATAAAGCTGTTCCAGTAATGCAAACACCGGTTTGGCTTAAAGTCAAGTAGAGCAAAGGTATGTGAGGTTTTCTTCCCCCCCTTGCATTTCCCTAAATATGTCCTATGTACATTCAGTCCGTTTGTTTATAAGCCATAAAGAGTATATTGTTCATTAATTCTGCATATCATTGAGGTGGTTCATTAATCACTTATACTACAGTTTACAACCTAGCAGTTAACCAACTTTATAAAAATTCACCAGGTTGTTGTGAATCTGTTTATATGAATGTCTTGTCATCCCACCTACTGTATGTTTGTAATACTATACCATTTCTCTTAGTAAAGTCTTTCAGTAATTAATTTTCTAGTTTTAATGCATTGTTGACCATTGGACTGTGTGTGGTAAACTAATCTGTGTGGGCATGATGTGAATGATTGACTTGGTGTTAGGCTGTGCGAGGCAGAGAAAGGCCAGAGGGAGAAGACATATACTGAGTCTTTGTGCCAGGAGTTGTGCTCCCGTCTTACTGCTGGTCACGCGTCGATTCCTGATCCCAGCCATGACCTCTCCGAGAGACCCTGACACAGTGAGTATATCAGTCTACATCTCTCTTTAGGTGATGCATCATTGCACAAGTTGGCCTTTTCAGACATACAAAGTTTATATCATCATCAAGTATCATCACTTTTAGAGTGCATTCAAATCTTAAAGGTACAGTTCACAGATGAATGTGCATTGTCATCTACCTTTGCACTGTTGCTACACAAAACAGGTTTCATTTAATTATTTTGACTGTGGAATGCAAAAGGAGGTACTTGGTGCGATGTGCATGCTGCTCCTTTCCCTACTATGAAAGTGACCATGACTGTTAAGCTCTGAAAGAGACAAAAAGTGGTCTATATTATTCATGCACTATTTTCCAAACCCTCTGAAGCCTTTGGTAGCTTTATTTAATGAATAGACTGACATGTACATCATTATTCACGAACAACTTCCTGCCCTAGTTTTTGTTTACACAGTGCATGTTTTATGCAAACTGAGGGTGAACCGATAATGAATGTTTTCAATTTAAGGTGCACTTCCACTTTAATCTGCGTTAGTGGGGAGACATCATTGTTAACCAGATTTCATTAGTATAGTCTCAAATACGATTAAACGTTTCCTGTACGTTTGAACCAAAACTGAAACTAAAACTATGGTGAAAAAAAAAGGATTCTAAAAACTGAAAATTAAAGCTATAAATGTAAAAGCTAATTCAAAATATAAATGAATACTGTAAATTAAAATACTATGGCTGAGGTTATAAAACAAAGCTTTTATGTTGCACTCGCAAGTCTGCTATTGCCTTGAGATTTTTTTGTTGTTTGCTGAACCTGTTTGGTTCAGTATTGGTTTTAGTGGCGTTACATTAGGATGGGGCATGACTTTAGGCTCTTGATTAGGGGATGAAAGCAACAGGATTGAAGAGATTGCAGAAAATATATAAACCGTGAGATTATTGAGATGTTTACGCACTGGTTCTGAGGCATTAAGGCAGCTTTGGTGTTTTGTATTTCTCAAGGCTTTAAGAACTGGGGCAGCAGGGAGTGCTTATTGTTTATGCTCTCTTGTCTGTGTTACCCGTCACAGATTTTCTGATAACACCCTTAACGCCACTCGAAGAGGCTGGGAGAGGGCTTTCCATGCCTTTATCGGGGGCTTGGTGTTTGTAAACAGTGTGCTGGAATGACGTTGTGAATTATAGCATGACCTCTTTTGTTCTCACTGCAGGTCCCCATAGGTGAAAGCCGAATATTTCCAAGGGTGTCTGAATGGGGGTGGGGTGCCCTACATTGCAAGTGCCCTCAGCAAAGGAGCCTGATTTCACAATAGGTTAGGGCAGGGCATTGGGGGGCCCTTGGTGAGGATTTAGGTGGCACGTGGTGTGAGAGGATGAGCACAGATTTGTGTTGGAAAGAGGTCATCCTTTTCCTGTCATGTTATTTGATTGCTGCCACTATTTGGGTCATGACCTGGGCTGCTGATGAGCTGGATCCACATAATGTTTATATTACCCTTTAGCATGTTTGACACGATTTAAATAACTCTGTACTAATACAAGCAGTTTTGTTAAGTTGTAGTTGCATACTTTTAGAGGAACTGTGTGTCTCTTTTCACTTCCACTTTCTCAGAAACATGCTGAAAGTTTCTCTGGTCCTCTGATTGGTTGCATTGTCTCCATGAAGCTTGTTTTCCTTTGTTTTTGTGCTCTGTGTTGTATGTGGCTTTAAACACAGCGATGCCAGGACCAACCTTCTAACGCCCCCCTCCTCTTTCTCCATCTGATTCTAAACGAAAGCATTGAGGCCCGGCCAAGCTCCACACGCTGACTGTGGGTGATGTAATGTATAAATTGCAGTCATTGAAAACCGTGGAAGGAGAAAAGGAACATTTAAACCCTGGATTAAAAAAAAACTGAACAAGAGACTCTTTGGAATCTCTAAGTTACTCTTGAGTCCCTGGTCTGATTTTATTTTTGGGCTGACATAGTAGCACTCTGTCTTTTCTGTTCAGACACTGGGTCTTATGATGCTGATTAGTTTCAAAGAGGATGCTGCCAAATTTATTCAGCCACTTGCCTAATTTGCTTAAAACGAGTATGTGTCATTATTGCATATCTTAAACCTTTGTTTATTGATAATATAATGAATATTGTTGCAAACTGTTCAGTTTAGTCAAAATTGTGTGAATAATTATAGACTTGGAACAATCCATTAGAATGAGTTCAGAAAGGTATGGCTAGAAAGATAGATGGGCAGAAGACGTAAAGGATGTATGTCGGAAGTACAAATAAAATAATACTTGTTGTTGAGGCAGTAAATGTATGATATATCTCTTAAATGTATGAAAACTGTCATGAAGCGTGTGTTGGCTTGTGGCTGAAAACTCTGTGGTGTTATTAATACAGACTGTAGAGGCATTGTGTCTGTTGGTTTTTTATTAGGACTCATGCATGGAGCAAATTGATTGTGCTAATCCACTGTGCTGCTGCTCCCCTCCTCCTGCGAGGGGTTATGCATGGGCCATGTAAATGTAATAACTCAGTCTGGGACACCTGGGTTTATCATATTAGGATGAAGGGGGGGGGGGGGTATCACTACATGGAAAGGCAGTAGCACTTCCTCTGTCCTAAACCCACCAGACCATTTCACAGGAACCTTTAGAGTGTGTAGCAGCTAGTTTCACCCTTAATGCCCAACATAAATCTAATCAGGAAGGAATGGCTGTTTCTGCAAAGGACTCTCCAGGTCGTCTCATGTTATGTGGGGTGAGCACAAATTGAAGGGTCATTAAGGACTATTTGGTGGAAATGTCACTGTCTTTGGATTGTAGTGTACTTCAGATTAATGATTTCATTTGTTTCCTCTCCCTTTCAACCGACTTCAGGTGAGTCTACGGCTGATCCTTGTGAGTGGGAAGACGCAGGATTTCACTTTCTCTCCAAATGACTCCGCCACAGACATTGCCCGGCATGTTTTTGAGAACTGGCCAGCAGGTATGTTATGATTATACTTTGGTAGAAGTTGTATTTGTAGTTTAAGTATTGTATTTGCATTTAACACACTTTTTTTGAACATTCTGTTCATGAATCAATGGTTTCCTATTAAAAAGTCAAATCTGTTTCCTCAAGCATCACATCGGTGTTCAACATTGATTACAATAAGAAATGTATTTTTAACAGCAAATCAGCATATTAGAATAATTTCTGAAGGATCATGTGACTAGAGTAATGGCTGCTGATAATTCAGCTTTTGCGATTGCAGGAATAAATTACACTAGTATTAAATAGAAAATAATTATTTAAATTGTAAATTCTGATATTACTATTTGTACTGTTATTTTTGGATCAGAGAAATGTAGAGTTTTTTTTTTTTTTTTTAAGAACCAATCTTACTGACCCTACATTTTTGAATGGTAATGTATGTCCTAGACCTCTGGAGTAATTTACTTTCACTGTGTTTCCTTTGTGGTAACATGCCGTCAAACACTGGAGTCAAATTCTGACCAATTTTTGTTCATAGTAAATCCTCATGAAAGTCTGTTTGTGTAGTGAACGTGATGTCTTGTGTTGCAGGCTGGGAGGAGGAGAGCGTGAGCAGTCCCAGCATCCTGAGGCTGATCTTCCAGGGCCGCTTCCTGCATGGCAATGTCACACTAGGAGGTGAGCACTAGACCTTGTCTTCACGTCTGTCACGGTCAACACGCCTTCACAATCCTATTGTTTCTCTCTCTCTCTCTTTGTCTCTGTTACTTTTCCTTTGCACTAGACACTAAAACACATTTTTGTGAACACAAATGGACAGTGGAAGTGGAAAGCTGTTAAAATATGCTGTAGGTCAGAAGCTGTGTTTTTACTGCACAAAGTGACTAAGTTGTGTGCTAATATTCAGTGTTACTTCTCTGTTGAATAGCTCTGAAGTTGCCCCCTGGCCGAACGACTGTCATGCACTTGGTTGCCAGAGAGACGCTGCCAGAGCCGAACTCCCATGGTAAGTGCTGATATATTCCTCTGGCAAGCTCCTACTGCTCTAACCATGGCTGAATGTCCTTGGCTTGCCCATCCATATCCACTTCTTGTTTTAAAGACAAGGGCGCAGCAGTTATTGGAGGACTGCTGCCAGGTGGCAACTGGCTCCAATCATCCAAACACATTCTAATAATTAAGAGGCATGCAGTCATATTAGAGACTGAACAATGAGCTTTATTCAGTCACGCACTGTAATACAAGATGCCTGTAACTTATCCATGTCATTTCCTGTTTGACGAGTTGTGCTGACTTTTGAAGCAAGCTTGTGAATTCACGATGACTATTGTTAGATTTGAAATGAGGAAGCAGGTTGTGTGCTTTGATGTCTTCAGAATAAATTCTAGAAACATTTCCTGGCAAATGACTCTGCATTCACGCTGCCATTTTACCGTAGATGAAGTTAAAATGGCCCTTTTATCCCACAGTCAGTGTGGTTTTGAGTTTCCATGAAAACAGGAATGAGCAGATTTCCTTTATTAATCTAGCCTATACTACTACAGTTCATAAGTTTGGGGTTATTTAGATTTTGTTTTTGTTCCTCTTGTGCTCACCAAGTCTGCATTTATTAGCACAGTTATATTGGTAATATTTAGAAATGGGCCTATTAGTTTGTTTTTTTATGTTTTTTTTTTTTTTTTAAGTAATTTATTCCTGTAATGGCAAAGCTGAATTTTCAGCATCATTACTTCAGTCTTGAGTGCCACATGATACTTCAGAAATAGTTATAATATTCAGATTTTCTGCTCAAACTTATCATATTCATATTTTTGCAGAGATCGTGATTTTTCAGGATTCTTTGATTAAATGTAAAG
The DNA here is from genome assembly GCF_963082965.1 of Carassius carassius. Taxonomy (NCBI): domain Eukaryota; kingdom Metazoa; phylum Chordata; class Actinopteri; order Cypriniformes; family Cyprinidae; genus Carassius; species Carassius carassius. Next base: position 6,038,698 of record NC_081787.1, on the reverse strand, counting down.
TTGAAAAGACAGCATTTATTTGAAGTATTTTTGTAACATTATGAATGTTTAAACTGTCACATTTGATCAATTAATGCGTGTTTGCCGAAGTATTAATGTCTTTCAAAGCCCCCCAAAAAATCTTCCCAACCCAAACTTTTGAACTGTAGCATATGTATGTCCTTGGTCTTACTATGAATGATGAATCATCAGTGTGTGTTATTCCCAAAAAAAAAAAATGTGTTTGTCATTGTGATCTTTCAACTTTCTCCACTTGGGAATTGACTTGAACTAATTCCTTACAGCTGATGTCACCTCGGCTGTGCACTATTGGTTACTGTTAACCCATGTTTACCAATAAACAAATCACCATTGAAGCATTCCTTCAGGCTCCTTGTAGTAAGAAATGCAGCTTTCTGGAAAATGTATTCGGTAATGCAGTGATTTAGTTGACAGAAATATTACAACAATAATAACAAAGAAGCGTCATCACTGGAATGGAAATGTTTTTAAAGGGTAAACTTGAGCTTGATTAGTATAAAAAGCCCTCTTTTCAGGATCCAATCCATTCCTGATGGATAAACTACAGTTCTGTATTGCATGTCCAATATTCTCTTTTACTGATATGCCTCAAATATGAGGTTTCATGTTGACTCTAATGCCACTCATTAATTACAGAATATTTACACATAGCATAACATTTAAGGAAGAAAACTGGCTATTTTTTTTCTGTAAGTCATCATCGTGTACTGCTTTTCCCTCACGTTGTTCTAACTGAAGAATGTTTCAAAGAAGGACCTGTGATTTGTATATTTGTCTTTGATTTACTAGGTGTGACTCAATATTTGCTCTCTTCTCATAGGCCAGAGGAACAGGGAGAAGACTACAGAGAGCAGCTGCTGTCTACTGCTGTAAAACCCAGACAAACCTTCCCCACCTCCTCCTCGTCCTCCTGCTCCCCGATCCCGTCTCTGCTCACCAACCCGTGGTGCTTTCTGGATGATTACAGAAGAGCTCCGGGGAGACTGCCACTAGGTTTTCGTTCAGTGTTTGCGCTCTGTATAGTATCTGGAGGCTGTCGTGCCAAGTTTATCAAATCTCATACGTTTGCCTTCGTTCGGTTTTTCTCGCTTCGTTTTGGTTGCCAAAATTACTTGCTTGGTGGTCGTTAGTTTCCAGGCAAATATGAAATACCTAAATCATTGAAAGGACGTTATGTAAACCGTTGTGTGAACAGGTTTTTAGGGGGATGTTCTGTACTCGAGAGACCTTCTGCTCTCCCAACACCCAAGTGTCAAGAGTTTTCACTTGGATCACACGTCTGACTCAGACGAAGCTTAATATGCGCCATAATCTCAGACTTTTGATTGCACTTAACACGGATCCTTATCTGAAGTCACTATGTGTGTGTTGTAGTCTTAAACCTCCCACCTGCCTCGAACAGAAGGAGCTTACAGACAGAGAGCGAGAGAGAGATGTGATGACACAAGCTGTGGACCGAGGGAGTCTGCTGTAGCGCTGGCGGATTTGATGTGCCATGGCCACCTACGATTCTTGCCTTTTTTGTCTTAGGACCAATCGAGAGTAGATCTCAAAGTCGCCAGACTCTTCTTACTGACCAGTTGTCAACATCTGTGCATGACCCTAGTCTAGTGTTTCCTCGCTTTTACCAGCCACCTTTAAAAACCATTCCCCCCGTGTCTACTTGAATAGTGTTTATTTTCCTCGTCTCTGCTGAAGAAGCATGAGGGAAGGTTGGCGGTTTTGTGCTTGATGTGAAGTTACACATACTCTTCTTCTTGCCCAGTCAGGATGTATCATCTGTATCCTACTCCATTCTTGTCTAACGTGCATCCTGAGGGACAAGGCCCAGGTGCAAAGAATAAGGAGATCATTAGAAAGCCTCTGTCTGGAGCGAAGGGCTGGGCTGGTAAAAGCCCCCATTATAAGCGCTATATGGATTCATGGACCCCCCGCTGCACTGCAGCTTTAGAGGTAAAGATGTGTGCCAGGAATGGCCACCGCTAATGGCCTCCAACTGGGCTGAAAGAAAGAAAAAAATAAGTGTGTTATTTCCTAATGTTTGTATGCTGTCTGTTTTGTTTGCCTTATGATTGTGGGAAATTAATATTATTAATAATGGAGTCATTTTTATCTTGTCGGAGTACGGTTGAGTTTTTATTAGTACACATATGATTGCTGACTGATGTTAATTGTGGGAGTGGATGAGGCTTTTTTTTTGTTTTTTTTGTTTGAAAGCTAGTACAGTTGTGGAAAGTGTCCACAGAAACCGTCTCCAATCTTGTTTTGATTGGCCAATTACTGCAAGAGTGTTTATTATTGTCACTGCTATGAAAATGAGCTACAAATTATTAAATGTAAAAATAAAAATCCTTAAATCTTGTATTATAAATTAATAAAACATTTCAAATAATACTCTGGTGTTCCTGTGTGTTTTAAGATATTATTTTATTTTTTATCATGTAAAACCGTGCTACCATTTGCAGTCATGAAATAATACACCAAATAGAAATGTAGTAAGATATAAAATAAAGTGTGTTTAATATGTGTATATACACCTGCAGTACTAATGGTTAACTATTGTTAGTTTACATTGATTTCAGTGACTATCTTCTAGCATGGTACTGTATACGTTGTTATTATTATTATTATATACGCTTTGGGTCATTCGTTGCGTTAAAAGACGTCAGTTTTTACAACCTTTTTAGCTGAAAGATATGGTCTCGTCCTTTATAAATGAATCCGCAGCGCTGTGTGTGTTTGTGTGGTGCTGTGGTTCTGCCTCTAGATGGCGATGTGGTTCCGGTTCTCTGAGGGCTTCTGTGACGTCATCTTTTACCGCGTCCGTGCTTCCATTATAGTTCTCGTCACTCGGCCAGTTTCGGCACAATTGAATATAAGATAGTTCTTGTGTTGATGCAATGAGCTCTTTCTTACACCGAATAAGTAAAGAAGCCAGCATAAACAAAATAATTACTTACCTTTGCATTCATGCTCTGGAAAATCAATAGTCGTTTTGTTATGATGACCATGATTCATGAATTTCCACTGACCGCCTGACATCAGGCTCAGTAGCAGGACCCATAACATTTCTTACTTCTTTTAATGATCATAATGAGTCTTAATTTATTGTAGACCTTTTCTAGTTTGATCAAATTTTCCTTTTTTTGAAAATTCTTTTTTTATGACTTATTGTTCAGATGCATACAATGCCATATTTACTTATGTACAACTACTGTTCAATAGTTTGGATTCTGTAAGGTTATTTTTTTTTTTGAAAGAAGTCTCTTCTCACCAATGCTGCAAGTATTTGATCAAAACTACATTTAAAACTGTAATATTGTGACATTTTTACAAGTTTCCGTTTGAACATGTAATTTATTAAATGTTATTCATTCCTGTGATGCAAAGCTGAATTTTCAGCATCAATACTCCAATCTTAAGTGTCACATGATCCTTCAGAAATCATTTTGATATGCTGATTTGCTGCTCAAAAAACATTTTCTATTATAATTGTTGAAAAGCCTTGTTGTGCTTAAAAAAACAACAACAGCTTTCTGAACCAAACATTTGGACTGTAGTGTACAGTGGGTATAGAGAAGAATCACCCCTCTTAAAATAATAATAATAATAAAAAACTTTACTTTGCAGCCTGAAATGAAGATGGTCACATTTTATCCAGCTGTATTTATAACATCCAAGTGAAAGATATAACATCAACATGTCAGATAATTAGGATAATCACCTTCTCAATGGCACACAAATCCATTTGACTTTCAGTATATTGTTTATATATTTGTGTAGGCCTAATTGTGATTAGCTCCCCTTTAGTCAGCCTGAATCCTGTCAGTCTTCTAAACCTTAGCTATAATAATATACTTAACCTGTGAGTTCAGGTCTCTGTTGCTTGTTATGTGTGAAGGGATGGATCAGGTCCAGGGTTAACCTAAACAGTAAGCACCATTAATGGTTTAGCAGGAACTGGTGTGGGGGATTGGATAGAAACAGCAAGAGTGATGGAACAGCTGCCTCACAACTTAAAATCTCTCTCTTTATCCTTCTGTTTGGTTTCAGGGATTCCCTGAGGTCAAACACAAATATGTATGGTCTGTGGAAGTGGTGTGATCTATTTAACCCCCAGAGACATTTCTCCAAGAACCTCTATATATCTTTCACTCTAAAATGCATCTTTCATGTGACCTCCACTTTATATAAGTGGAAAATATACAATAAACACGCAGAATGATGAACGTGTCATGTTCCGCTCCAGTAGGGGACTGTTTTTGGTTTGCCTTCAGGTTCCAGAGTCCTAATTCTGCCTGTCCTGCTTCCAGACTGTCATTAAAGCTTATATTAAAACCAGCTGTGAACAAAGCGAACTGGCTACCATTAGCCTGGACCAGAAGGGTTTCATTCCTTGCATAAATACTGGGGCACAGGCCTCACATTAAATAGTGTGATACGATGTGTAGCCAAGAATGGTCTCCCATACTCGGAATTTGTGCTCTGCATTTAACCCATCCATGTGTGCACACACAGACACACACACTGTGAACACACACCCGGAGCAGTGGGAAGCCGTTTTTGTTGTGGCCCCAGGAAGCTGTTGGGGGTTCGGTGCCTTGCTCAAGGGTCTTATCTCAGTCGTGGTACTGAGTGAACTATCCAAATGAATCAAACTCATTTGCGAATCGCTAGTTCGCTAGTGTTTTTGTTTGTTTGTTTGTTTGTTTTACTTTAATTTCATTAGGGTCTAGTGCCACCCCTGGCTTTGACTCTGTAACCATCCATCCAGATCATTTCACCAACCCCATGGTATTCTTTTGCTTATCAGATTAGTGAGTAGTAGTGTGTCTGGGAGAGTATTGTGTGTCAATCCAATTTCCCTGCCACAAAGAGGACAGGAGCATGTGTGCCAGAGCGGTCATTCTGCACACATGCTTGCATCCTCTGCCAAGTCACTCCTCGAGGCCTGAGAGAATCTGTAGCCAACGGATACACGTCTTGAATGTGTGAAACACTAAAGGTCAAGCCCCTCACCGCTCAACCCAGCTCCTCCAGAAACAATTGTCTTAATTATAAGAATTGCACGGGCGCATACGTCTGTGGTTTCCACATAGGAAAATCTGTAAAATAAGACGTGTGAGTTGGAGCTGCCTGACTGAAGTGGGAGGGAATGGACAGGCTTCTTTATTTTCATGACAGGGCTGGAGGAGGCACCATATATGTTCAATAACATGCCACTGCAAAAAAAAAAAAAAGAAGAGAAAGGGAGGGCTGTTTAATAACAATGTGAGCTCTGTACCTTGTGGCGATGGACAGAGAGTGAATGAGGGAGGCCAGCTCAAGAGGATTTGCAGTCATGTGCCTCGGAGCATTCTGGGTGGAGAATTTCTCACTGTTTTAGTTCAGCAGTGTGATAAACATCAGCTGTTGTTGTTCGTTCTGTTAGCTGTCATGCGGCCATCTCAGTATTATCACTTATCCTCATGTGCTACAATTTCTATTTGATTTATTATTATGTTTTTTTGGGTTGAAATGTGGAATTTGGCACAAAATGTGAAGGCTAAATGTTTGAATGACCTTAACATCCATTCAGCGCTAATTACAAATCTTTGCTATAATTTGGAACAGACTTTTCCCTGTTATTGACAACATGGTGTTGAAATGTATATATTTTTTGTGTTAGACACAAAAAACCTTGTTTTTTTTAAAGCTGGAAGACAAAACAAACATAATTTTTTCTCCTTCTTTAAGAGGTGTGAAGAATATAATAAGATCTATATGTCTTAACAAGAGAAGATTAGCGTACAAGTGGTCTTGTTTTGCCGTCACGCAACTTATTTACAGATGATGTGTGAATGCTAAGCAAATTGTTTTTATTGAAGTTTTGGAACATTTTCTTCTAAACTGTCTTTATTTGTGAAATGAGTAGGCATTAGGAGCACTGGCTTCTGTTCAAACTCCTTTGGAGTTGATGGTGCTGCTGAAGATGTACGACCCCAGTATAAAACAAGATGAGAGCGAGCCAAACGCTCAGCAAATAGCCTTCAGGATCACTATGGAGATTTCCAGCTCCAGATTTCCAGGGGGTCGGTCACATATAAGAAGCTCAGACCACAGAGAATTTGTTTGGTTTGGAGCTTTTATACTGATTTCAGTTGAGTGCTTTTGCGATATTTTTTGCTTTTGACTTCTGTATAATTTGTTTACTTACTGCTAAATGTAGGATTCTAATTTGCAACACATTACACTATATGGAGTCAAAGACTATATTGAAAAAAGTTTGAATAACAAAACAATTGAATTATTTATATTTTAGACACAATATAGCCAGTTAATTTGTCAATTTTTGCTCAACCACAAAATCAGCCATGGTGTTTTGTTCTCAACCCTCTGGAGTCTAAGGGTATTTTTGGGGCCTGGAGAAGTTTTGTCATGCCTTGACATTTGTGCTTTTTTCAGTTTCTTATAAATATCTAAATGGGTAAAGACTAATCTCACTGTAATCAGCACAAACTGGGCTGTAATAATATGTGAAATGCATGTATGTACATGATTGTGTTTTTGAGAAAAAAAATATTATGCGTGGTTAGTGAAAAACTAAAAATGTTAAAACGCTTGAATAAGGCAAAAAAACACATAAAGAACAATGGTTCCCGGGATTTTTGAGAACTGGCGCTTGTAGCCTAGAATTTTTCTTTCTAAATGATGTGAAAATCATCTTGTTTACTCACTCACAGAAAACAATATATTGATTTAAATTTTCTAAGACACTTTTTGTTGGTAAAAGTCATATGCGAGTAGGCGTCAACTACCATGAATATCATTGTGATTTACACCTGAGAAGACAAAGGGCCGCATAATGAGCTGCATAATGAGCCATTCAGTCATCTGTGCCACTGTGAGTGAGGAGTTACAAGAGAGAATGTGAGAACAAAATAAATCTATATAATTTTATGTTTGTAGTTTATTAAGAATATATTTAATTATCCCACAACATAATTTAATATCCACTTGGGGGAGCAGTTAAACAGTTTATTAGAAACAATCAAAGCTGACTTTCAAACAAATTGTTTGGCATGCTTACTCCAGTCACACAATCCTTCAGAAATCCTTTTAACAATCTTATTTTCTACAAAAAAAAAACATTTATTATTATTATTATCATCATTATTATTAATGTTGAAAAGAGCTGAGAATATTTTTCTGGGTTTTTAGGGGGAATAAATGGAAAGAAAAGCATTGTTTTTACATTTGTTACAGTTATCTATTTGTTACATTTATATTATTTACATCAAGCTTTCGAAGGGTATAGTGTTGTATATTGTTATTGAAACTTCATAATGTTTCACTTGATTATACATTTAGTCAGGAATTATAGTTTGGAAAAAGTCTAACTAGTAAAACGTTTACACGTTATGTGAAAACTAGTACAAGTATATAAATAAATAAAAAGAGACTCATGTTTATGATCTCTGCTGAATAAAGTGCTTCATTCTTTTTTTCTGAGGAAATCCATTTCTCAAATCCTCAACCACATCACATCTTTTTGGGGTGAATTATGTCTTAACTCCTCTCATCGCGAAGCAAACAGTAAAATAAAAAAAAAACTTGAACAGTCTCGCTGCCTTTTCTTCTGTTATGGGCGTATTCAAGCCGTGCGCTTCAGTTTGAATCTGAATAGCGCGTTCAGCGCGGGGGCGTGGTCACATTAGATATAATGAAGGGAGACGTGAAAAACGGACATCACGTTGTTTTCATATGGATAACTTTATGACAGAATATTTGTTGTCGGCACTTGTTTAGTTTAAAAGTAGACATGTCAAGCTTTCTATAGATATCTCTCTCATGTATTTTCGTTGAGTATTCACGGAGTTACAGTTCATTTAAATGACGTGTTTGTAAAAGAAGAGCAGCGCAGACAAAGGCTGCAGACAGCGCACCTTGTTTGTTATCTTTATTTTATAAGTGCACAAAGTTTTGTTGTTATTATGTCTGTATCCAAAAAAAAAGTAGACCCTTTACAGATTCGATTGATGTATTGCTCTTATCTGTACGATTAAAACTGAAAGTGTAATTTAAGTTCTTTTCGGGGTTATCAGGAGAAAATGACTCAAAACGCGTATCCGCGTTAATCGACTTGATAGGGTTAAATCAGAGTTGAGTGAATAATTCAATGACTCACTCATGATATTTGCTGTTTTTGAAATTGCATGCTGTCACTGTCATGCAACCTACCAGTATAATGTTTTTTTGGTTTATTTCTTCACTGCCATTATTCTCTCTCTGGTCTCATGTCCTTCAGATATGCATTTCAGAATCTCACCAGAAATAGTAGGTCATACAAGTACTTTTCACCTGTTGTTTCATAAATACTGTGAAATCAGACATATACCTTTTTCATAGTAGTGAAGTATGCAATTTTTAGATACAACCAGTTTTGTTACAGACAAAAGGTCAGATTTTGTACACTACTGCACATATTTAGAACTTTATGTGTTCTTTGTGGCTCTATCTTCATTGTAAATGCAAATCTATGGACCCTTTGTATTTAACATCTCCACGCTGCAAACAAAAAACATCCCCCATCATCCATAACTCTTCATTAGGTTTTCACTAAACAAAACATGTGTCTAAACCAAGCATCAGCTCAGTTGCCATGTTTATCATAAGGTTTTTGTGTTGAGTGCTTGTTTGCATTCCTCTCTCATAATCTTTCTCAGGCATCTAAAGTGGATCCATCCATCCCGTGAAAGCAGCTTACCACACACAAACACATGCATATGACACTTGTTTCTAGTTGTGGTACATGAGGCTTAATTCCATCTGTGCGCAGAATGATTTATGGCAGCCTGTTTGGAGCTCCCCATTCTGACTTAAGTGATCTTGCCGAATTATTTCTCACATTGTACAACAATGGGATGATTTTTGCGAACCAAGTGGACTGCCAACCTTTACTGTAGGTCCCTGGAGTCTGTCATGCCATCATGTCACTATAAGTCCATGAGTGGTGTATGAAAGATTTAGTTTCTGTATGTTGTTTAAGACATTTTAATAAAGCTACTCAATGATTTCACTGATGATCTGCATTTCCAGTAAGTGTGAGATCTTTACCAGCAAAAGAAAGTGTGAACCATCCGTTTGATGAAGGAGGAGGTCACAAGACCACTAAAGGTCACCTAGTCTAATCTCCATTTATTTCTGCAGGAAAAACATTCCAACAGCAGTGTATTTCAAAGTTCATGTTTGAGATCCAAACATAGCTTGCAGGATTTATTTCTGAGCTCTTTCATTTTTTTGGTTTACTTCCAGTCTTTCTGCAAATTATAAATTATTATAATCGACGATGGCTAGAATCACTTTTTTTTTCATGCTGCCCTGCTGTTTTACCAAAGCACAATATCTCTCACAACACTGTGGTTTTAAGGTCAGTCATTAGGAAAAGAGCTGAAGGATTACAAAGTGCTGAGAGTTTTCTGGACTCGCTTGGGCGTTTTGCTGCTCCACGGATGTTTTGTACCTGCAGCTCCAGCCAATATGAGAAAAACAGAGTTTGGATCCTGAATAAGGGGGGGGGGGGGCATGGGGGACACAGCTCCTTTACCTTATATTACACTATATTTTCTAAAAGGACGAAGACAGAAATGTAGATTCATCAATTTGCTGCTTTTCATTGAACTAAAAATAATTAAGATGACATTTTTGTATTCAGTCTTTATGGTTCGAAAATAGACTAATCTGTGCTTCATATGGCCAACAGGCAATTTTTGAACAAAAGACACTATATGCAGCGAGCAGATGATATTAATTCATCCTCTCCCACCACTTTATGTCACAACAACATCAGTGCTTTCAGCTAGTCTCTGGTTCTTGTCATGCAGTTTCTGCTCATCAAAGCCATAACGGATTCCTATTGAGTTTGATTTATATCCTGATGATGTGTACAAAACAGCTTTGTAATGCTCAGTCTATGTACCTTTCCTGCACTGTATTACTTTAGGTTAATGTTTTTTAATTCATCTTGAAATTTCACTTTGTACTTAACTGAATATCTGCAACTTTCTCAGTATTAATTAGTGTGTAAAATTTGTATCTTAACAGCCCATTGCAGTTTGCAATTTATAAACATTAAATGTAAAATGCTTATATTATATAATGAATTTTCTAATTGAAAAGTAAATTAATCCAATATACCTCTATGTTCAGTCATGCAAGTGTGCATGCTAGCTAAAAAGCACAAGAGACAAAACTGTGTGTGTGTGTGTGTGTGTGTGTGTGTGTTTCTGATTGTGCAGAATGCAGTAGAAGCAGTCACTCATTTTCCTTCTCTCCTAGCTAAGAGATTTTGTAGAGTTGGTGTATCCCTGACTATATCTCGGCTTGAGAACTCTCCTATGTGTTTAATCATTCTGACAACATATTCCTGAACCACATCCCCTCTCCAATATTCTAAAAAGCATTCTGACTTTTCACTGTTTGTGTTTGTATCACTCTGCTTTTCTGTGTTTGCAGTCAGGTCTGCTCATCACTGGCTGAGCAAAACAACAGGATGAATTTAGCAATATTGTGTCTAAAATGTATGTTTGCGTACTGAACTTTCCTATAACAGCAACATTACACTCATTGGTCTGAATATCAACACTCTTGTGTGATACTGAGTGTTCACACAGGGGCCGCTTATTCTACATCTGGGGATTCTGTTGGTGCTGTGAAACTTGTCCAGACCAGCCTCCTGACGGATGTGGAAAATTGAGCTCACTTTATCATTTACTGGCAGAACATTCAAGACTCCTCCATTAAAGGAGCATGTCAGAAGTTCATGTTCATCAGTGTCCAAGAAGATGAGGAATGTGCATTGTTCAATCTAATGTTTTATGGAAGCTTTTTAGGGGAATTGTGAGCCTGAAGTGAATTTCCCTTTATCCCTTTGTGTACAAGGCACACACCTTCAAGGTGATGTGTTCAACCCCAGACAGGTGTTCAGTTGTTCTGCTGGGTGTTGGCTTCCATCAAAAACTGCAGAGCAAGCCCTTGTGTTACGGACACAGAGCAGAGACGCCCTGCAATAAATCAGCTCTGCTGCCGGGTCTCCCAAAGTCTGCTTCAGGCTCTGCAAAGTTTATTCTGCTGTACAAAATCTTGCTGCGCTGTCAAATTTTTGCCAAGCTTATTATATCGTCAGCTTTGACTATAGTAGATTCATATAAGCTTGTTTTGATTATTTCAAACAAGGATTAAATATTTTGCACAGCCACAGTCAAATGTAAAAAGTCACAGAAGTGACTCAATATTTCAGATTCTATACAAATTGAACTTTCAACACAACTTAATGTTTGTGGCACAATGTTGATTACCATAAAAAAAAATATTTTTGACTTATTTATTCTTAATGACTTCTTAAATGTTTTTTGTTATTGTAAGAAACTTAAAATAGAAGTAAATGGTGATATAAAAAATAGAATTTAAAGCCAACCTTACAGTTTTATAAAAATATTTATTTCTTTTATTAAAATTTGTGTTTTATCTGAGATTTAAAGCTTTTATTTATTTACTTACAGTTGTTTTAGGGTTTTTGAGATTTGCACTACAACATTGCATTGTAGCTGTTTGATAAACTTGAAACTTTGCCCAGAAAAGGCTGACGCTTTTTTTCACTCAAATAATATACACACAAGCATATTTAGCAAGTGGATGTTATTTTTTATTTATTTATTGCAATTAACAGCATTATTTCACAAATGCTGTCACTGAACCTGCAATTTGACTGTATTAAAAAAAAAAAAAAAAACCCTGCTATTCCTCAACAGTGGAGGAAGAAGTTGATTTCGACAGCTTTCAACATCCTCTTCACTCAACACCCTGGAAAACTATGCACATAAATCTGCGACACCTTCACTGCAGATTGGTTTAGGAAGTCTTCAGATGGGATTGTACCTGTGAGGTCAGTAGTTTATAATCTGTGCAGGTTGTGCCAGCCCCCCTGGGGCGATTGTTATGGGTCATTTAGGAAGAATTGTATAATAACAGCTGCTTCGCATTTGGTCCTCACTGACTGTTAACGGTTTGAGAACTGGCCTGCTCTGTGGCTCCGGATCTTCATCATAAATCCATATATAATATATAAACTCCTGAAGATGATTCATTTATCTTCATCATTTCTCATATAAGTGTAGAAGGATGAGCTGGATTTTGTTTTTTTAAAGATGTCGGTTCTCCTAGTCTCCAGCATGCAAACTGTGAGAATTCGATGTTGGGGATGTGCCGGGGAAGGGGGATGTATTAGCCTGTGCTTGGCAGAATATTAGGGAGACTAGGCTATCTCCTGGGATACTGTGTTTTGTGCTTAAATGGACAAAAGCTAGAGGTTGAACAAGAGGACACACAGCTGCAGCCCAGTCTTTGCATCATCTCATCTCAGTCTCTGAGTCCTCATGCTATTAATTATGAAGCAGCAGGACTGATCTTAGAGTCTGAGCGCTGTTTACAGCTGCGCCTGCTCTGGAGCTGGAGTTTGATACACAAGAGAATAACAGAAAGTCTGTGCGAGACATTTATTGCACATCTTTGCATCATTTAACCTTAACGTTGCACAACAGAAACTGGATTTCTTATGTGTGGCTCATTTGTCTCCTGTTAACAACATATGGGGTGGTTAAAAATCCAACACCTCATGCACCACATGCCCAGATCACTGTCAAAACACTAAATCATCTGTTTTCAGATCAGTTGCATGCTCCCGAGCTTTAAAAAGTTATTAGCATTAAAAATCTTGCTGTGAAGAACAGGTTTGAGAGCAAACAGTTAGTTCATTTTTTACTGAAAATCTTCTGTGTAGCTCTGACGTGAAATATGACAGCAAGCATCAAGTTTGACTTTGTCACCGAAGAACAAATAATTTAGAATTTTTTATTATATTTTTTATATAATTATTATATTTTTAAGAACTACATTAGATTCTGCAAATTATCCTTGTGCTTCATGAGAAAAAAAAGAAAACAGAAAACCATTCAGAGAGATGTGAAGGTGAGTAGATGACAGAATTTTTATGTTCAGATGAACTACGCTTAAGAGCAATTTGAACTTGGCATGACCCTAAAAAATGAATTTGTGAACTTGGCATGACCCCTAAAAATGTAATTTCTACATCTGTAGATGAGTTTGTTTCTGCATTGGAACAGATTTGGAGTAATTTTGCATTGCATTTTCCTTCCTGAAAAAGTCCATCCCCTCTTGGCGTCTCACATCAACATCCACTGATATATTTGTTTAGAATTGTTTTGGACTGTTTTGACTTGAAAACAGTACTCAATCAATCTGTGATTTCTCTCTTGAGCTTTGTCACTGGAGAAAGCTATTTTATGGGTAGGAGACTCGTTTGAAGTTAATAATTTCCTGATAGATTTGTTTCTTACAAACACACATTTTTTTGCTTCACAAGATGCTAATTGATTGACCATAGTGGTGTGGATAATTTGTGAATTATTTTATCAGCTGTTTGGAAACTCATTCTGATGGCACCCATTCACTGCAGAGGATCCATTGGTGAGCAAGTTATGTAATGCTAAATCTAGTAATGCAGAAACAAACTCATCTACATCTTGGATGACCTGAGGGTGAGTACATTTTCTGCAAACTTTCATTTTGGGGTAAACCATTCCTTTAAAATAGAACAGCCTTTATTATAGAACAACTGAAACAATATATTTTACAAATAACACCTACTTGGTTATATGAAATAATCTTATTAGAATAAACCAATCAAAGCACATTTTAATCCACATGACAAAACATTTTTGCAGTGTAGAAAAGAGCTTACTTACTTGAACTATGGGAAGGCCCTAGAGAGCTATATTCCCATAGTTGTATGCAAGTGTAACTGTCTTGTAATAGGCCCAATATCTTTATGTCCTGAATAGAGCACAGAGCTGGTGTCAAATGTGGCTGTTCTGAGCAGGTTAATGTGAAGATGGGATGTTGGTTTTGTTACGGGTACAAACTCAGTTATTCTGTTTTTATAAGCTTCTCTCAGATAGATTCCTGCTGTCATGGATGGGGATGATGTTTTCCCCTCATGTTTTCTTTGCCCAGACACTAAATGTTTGAGATCACACACGAATCTTCTGCAGCACCGACATGCATTAACAGTGCTGTTGTGATGAGCCTGGTCTTGCTGGTGTTAATGCCCCAGAGGAGAGATGCTCGCTGTACAGCGCTGGAATCCACATCAGACGGAAAGAAGTTTATAAAAAAAAAAAAACCTTGTCTGGGCAGGGCTCTTTGAAATACATTGAAATACCAAAAGTGAGATCAGTAAAGCAGATTAAAACGAAATCTGGAAGAGACTGTGTGTAATTCAAATAATATTTTGTTTCACCAGTAATGTGAGGTTGCTTTGACCCAGTCTTATGGCTGTTACTTATGAATAGATGGAGTAGAAAAGTTGTATGTTGATTTACAGCCCAGTCTCCTGCACCATTATCCCAGCACTCTCCATACAGTCTGTCCTTCTTCAAGTGAAGGAGATATTACTCCAGAAAAAATAAAAGCTGCCTGCCAAACCCTCAGTGAATTCCTGATGAAGGAAAGAATGCAGCAGGAAAAGAAGCCACATTTTCTTCCCTTCATCCGACTTAGTTTTTTCAACTCTCTTAAAGAAAAAAACATAAAATTGTCCTATATCCATTCTCCACGATTGTCTCTTTTTTTCCGGTTTCACAATTTTGGCAGGCATTGGTGCTCCAAATGCTTCAGGCTGGAAGAAACATTGTAGCAGAACTGAATAGTTTTGCATTCCTTTGAATGAAGTCTAATGAAATAAGTCTGTATGAATGATTAAACATTTAAAATTGTTATAATGACATTTGTTTAAGGATAGTGCTCTACTGCACTTATTAAAGCTTCAAGGAAAGTACAAGGGAGTTGTGTTTGTTTTGTTGTGAAGTGTCAAAGGGGAAATGTCTGATTACGCAGTATCAGAGACGAAACGCAGGCTGCAGTTTGTTTGGCTTGTGAAGTACATCTGATAATTAGTTTGAGCTGTGGTAAAGGAAGACTGCGGTCGTGCAGATGACTGCAGTGCACAGGGAGGCTCAAACGTGTCTTTGCATTGGATCAGAAATCATATTTGAAACCCAGGAGATGAAAGGTCTTTGTTCTGTTTGTCTCTTCGCTTATGCATGAGCTTATGCTGTGAATAGATATATATTAATTCTGACAGGTTAGAAAGTAAATCTGTGGTTTAGAAAGCAATATATTTTAGAAAACTTAAATTGTGGCCACACACTCTGTTTTGTATTTTAAGCAGGCTGCTCATGAGCATTGTTTTAAATTGTAGTTTTCCTTCATGTATTAGGATGTGCCTTTAGTCATTCTAGAGCAATCCAGTTCTAGACAGATCCACATGAGTCTGCTGCATCAGGAAGCTTTCTGTCTGCTCCTCAGTCACTCACAGTTGTCATGGTTGGTGTGTAAATTACTATTGTCTTTCTCATCAAATCCCAACACAACCCTGTTTGCTATTCAGCTTAGTTTTCTCCTTAAAGGGAAAGAGAATTCAGCATTAACTTAAAGGGAACCAGAAGGGATATTTCAACCAAAAATAAAACGCTTGTCATTATTTGTGTACCCTCATGTTGTTCTAACCTGTGGAGGCTTGTTTCTATCAAAAAAGTTAACTGTTACATTTTATCTCACAATTCTGAGGTTGATACAGTATGTTCATTTGTTTTTTTCCCCTTGCAATTCTGAGAAAATTGCAGTGTGAAACTCAAATGTATAATTGCGAGTCTATATCTTGAAGTCTGAATTTATAACATGATTTTCGATTATATAAAATCGTAATTGCGTGGCAGGATTGTGAGATAAAAAGTCAGAATTGTGAGATGCAATCTCACATCTAGCTTGCAACAGCAAAATATAAACTTGCAATTCTAAGAAAAAGATCTGAGATAAAAAGATAAAGTCACATTGTTTTTGAATGGTTTTTATTATGTGGCAGAAAGGCTTCCATAGCATACTGTAATAATGTGAAATACAAGTTTTAGAAAGTAATTCATAGTGACCAGCATGCAAATGATAATAATAATAATAATAATATTTTTTGTAAGCCCAACTGATTGCTTTTCAATGTGTTAGTTTCTGTTCAATGTTTCATGTGATCAGGAAAGCAGAAGAATCTGTATGCGAGAAGCTTACTAAAGACTTTTTATTTGGTTTAATGTTTAACACATGAAGATGATATTTCATGCAGGCATTTCATTTCATGTTGGAAAGAGTGTCATTTCATACATTTGTTTTAGTTCAGTTTTGTGTGACTGAATTAAGTCTTTTTTTCATATTGCTTTGGGCATCTGAGAGAACTGAAATTGGCTCAGAGAACAACAGAGTGAGTTTAATTTATATTCTTTCTCTCTCTGTTTCTCTTTCTCTCATAATCCTCCCTCCCTCACCTTCTCATAGTCTGAACCATAAATTAACCCAAAGTGGAGGACTATTATGTGCATTAATCTGCCATGATTACAGCAGAATTTTATATTTGCTCAGCTGCCTGGAAAGCCCTTTCTCCAATCAGCTCACTGTGCCAATATAAAACCTTTCAGTGTTTCACTGCAGTATTTATGGCATATATAAATGTACTTCCTCAGAATGGCTTGAAAAACAGTACGCAATCGTGCAAGGCTGACGTGGAGACCTTTAAAGTGGCCATTACCATGAGAGTCCTTTCACGATGTCAGCCGTCCAGATGAGTGCTGGAGTGTGTCTGTGGTAACATCTGCAAAGTTGTCACATCAGACTCTGTACAGCTGTTTCTGTCTGCCAGTCTTGACATTATGACTACTCACACACAGAAGACACTTTATAGTCAATTTCTATATAGTTTATAGTCAATGAAGATGAAAATCAAAAATGATCATTTACTTACCCATATATCATTTCAAACCTGCAAAACAAGAAATGAGAAATGAGTGGCCAAAACAATTTCAAAGTATGTTTTGACATGGAATATAGTGTGCACTTTTATTATACTTTAAAGGTGCATTTGTAATCAATTTTGAAGCTTATAAATGGCCGCCCACTTTTGTTTTTGTGGAAAAGAGCAGATTGTACAGTCTGCCTAACATATTTCTAAATACAGAATGAAATAACAGAGTAAATGAGGACAACCCCTTCGAGTGAGCTATTCCTTTAAGTGGTGGGTGAAATGTGTTTTTTGTTCCAAGGCTACTGTAATGCGAAAAAGAAACATTTCTGCTGCAGACAGAATTTTGCTTCAGCAACATGTCTCTTTTTCTTGGCTTCATATTTCACCATGTGGACAATCATTTTCCAGTATGGTAATAATGCCTTAATTTCCACCATGTCAGCACAGTGGATGCCACATGAGTATTGAGTATTGCTCTTTCTTTGTTTTTGTTCCTAAAGAGACTAATGACCAATAATTATTAGTTCCTGTTATTGGCTGAGCTTTTAAACATGATAGAAGCTTATCATCACAAAGTTGCTCAAGGATTAGGAAAAGTCTTTATTAATAATGTTTTATTTCAACAAAACCAAGCAACCCAGTGCTTGGAGTCAGTTACATGCTCCTTATAAATGTTTTTGCGATAAGAATATTTTGTTCTGCATTCCTCTGCTTCTTTTTTTGCACATTATGTGTTTTCGTGTCGATTTTCCGCTCACTCCTCTGAGCTGCCAAGCTGGGAATGAGCTCATACTGTGGGGAAGCAGAGCTGCATTTATACCCCTCTGGATCTCCCGGGGAGAGCGAGCCTGCGAGATGAGAAGGGGAAGCACAGAATGAGAGCGCAAGAGATAGAGTTTGTCAGAAGAGGTCGTGGCCTGGTGGTTAGAGAGTCGGACTCCCAATCGAAAGGTTGTGAGTTTGAGTCCCGGGCCGGCAGGAATTGTGGGTGGGGGGGAGTGCATGTACAGTTCTCTCACCTCCCTCAATACCATGACTTAGGTGCCCTTGAGCAAGGCACCGAACCCCCAACTGCTCCCCGGGCGCCGCAGCATAAATGGCTGCCCACTGCTCCGGGTGTGTGTTCACAGTGTGTGTGTGTGTTCACTGCTCTGTGTGTGTGCACTTCGGATGGGTTAAATGCAGAGCACAAATTCTGAGTATGGGTCACCATACTTGGCCGAATGTCACTTTACTTTCACTTTCACTTTTCACTTTCACTTAGAGAAGAAGAAAGAAGAATCTGTGTAGCACAGTAGTGGTCAGAGTCAAAGTGGACAGCTGTGTTGTGGGAGAGGAGAAGTCAGACGCTTTGAAGGGGAACAGAGAACAGTAGAAACACAAAGGACATTCAGTGACCTCATCTGGAGTTTGACACATAAAAAGTTTGATGATTAAAAAGACACGATGGAAGCTGGGTTGTTAAGGTTCATAGATCTGATCTAATATGGTTAATGAAGGTACTGCGTTTCCGAAACTGCTTAGGTGAAGTTCTTTCTCCTGCTACACTGTAAATAAAGATTATCAGAGTTTATACTACTGGGCTGTTGATTGCTTAAATCTGATTGTCAACATTTTCAGAGAAACACACTGCTAAAGTATTTCAAGCCAGGTCTTGAGCGCATAATAAATTTATCTTGCAAACAAGAGAGTTTTACGGACAAAAACCTGACGAATGTCTTGAAATAAAACTAAATTATTAGAAGACAATGCACACATCCTGGCCGCATCAACACCTCAGGCGTGCATTATTTTTTTAATAATTCAACAGCCTGTCATCAATTATTCCTTATGTTTTACTAGAAAATACTATTTAATTTTTTCTACTTTATTTCATGTTTCATTCAGTCTGTTACTTTATAATTATTTGTGAAATTCACTAGCAGTCTCTAAGCAATTTTCCAACACCAAATGTTTTTCAAATGTATTATGTCATTTCAAGGAAGAAATACGTTGCATGCATGTAAAAATATTTAATTAATTTTTTTTACATTAATTTTAACATAATATGCTGTTGAAGAAGTAGTCCATGCATACATTGTTTCATCTTTCCCCATATTGCAGTCTGATTGACAGTATGCTCTGGAAGTGAGTCAAGCACAATGACAAATGGTCGAACCAAAAGTCATTTAATGGATTAAAGAGAACAGAGGGAGTCTCTGAACTTATTAACAATACTTATTTGCTTGGATGGCTACTGAGCCTCAGTGTAAAAGGAATTAGGGGTTGGGAGAGAATGGGACTTCTCTGCTACACCTTATAATAGATTTGAAGCTGTGCAATAACCACACCTATGTTTGTAACACAGAGTTCATACATACATTCAGTGCATTTAATAGGAGTGCCACTGAATAGGTCTTGGTCTTTATTACTGTGCAGAGAAGAAAGCATGGCCCCTTAAAAGGGACTGTTATAGAATACTCTTCAAGCTGCTGTGGCTTCTCAGCTTACAGTTCAAGACAAAAAGTCTGCAATCGTCTCTCCCCTATCTGTTATTCACTCATAATTGAGATGGGAATCATAAAGAACTGAATTATTCTGGTTCCAACTGTGATTCCTTAAGAGTTCTAAAATTGTTTCAGCAATACATTTCCGTAAAAGGAAATTACAAAAATGTGAACTTTGTGTTAATAATTACATTAATTGGGTCTCATTGGCCATAAATACAATAATATCAGTGCTTGGTTCATAGAATCGGACATTATGATTCACATTGAGAATCTGCTCCAACTGATTCATGAGTGTTTGTGATTCACCACAGAAAAGAGTCTTTAGCTCTCAAATCAGACTTCGCTGATCACACTGTGTTTTTATTTAATAAAGAATGTTTTTCACTCTGGAATCTGAATTCCTTGTATATTTTTGGCTAAAAAGAACCATTCATAAGCATCATTAGCTCAGAAATCACCTTCAGTGGTGACACGCTGTTCTGATTTACTGAAAAGAATAAGAGTCATTCACTTGAAAATCAGACTTCTCTTATCGTGTTGCATTTAACACGCTGAATATTAATACAGGAGACACTTTTAGACTATTTTGATGCTGTTTAGCATCTGCTGGAACTGATCCATTAGGCAAAGCATTCTGTTACTTTTACAGATGTTTTTATTAGCTTTTTATGTAACAGGTTCTTGGTTCCTAACACTACTTATATCTAATGTATTTAGCTAGAATTTTTTTTTCAGCTTCACTTTAATTTTTGTAATAATTGTTTTAATAGAAATTTGAGGTATTTTAGCCCACATCAGCACCAACTCAAAAATGCCACAATATACTGCTATAAAATATGCACTTCAGTGGCTTTGTACTGAAGCATCATACCATATCAGCTGAGTATATGTCTGTTGAGGAAACCCAATGTCCTCTTCATTGACTTGTTTTGCATCCTTTAGTGGAAGAATTTCACGTTTTCCATTAACTATGAGCTTCAAAGACTCTCTAACTGCAAATTATCCAGTGTTGCTGTATAAAAGGCTTTTCTGTTTGTTCAAAAAAAAAAAATACTCCAAAGAAGAGAAGACAAAAATCAGTTGTTCTGAAAATAGACAGCCTGTAGTGATTACAGACAAGGCCACAGAGGCACAGGACTTGGAGGTGATAAAAGATCAGCATTAGAGGAATGAACAAAGGCCCCACCTCCCTCCATGAGGTATGAAGCCACGACAGGTCAAGAACAAGAGTCCCACTGTAAAGCGATCTGGGGATTGTCCAAGGTAGTAGATTCCTGTTGAGTGAATGAGATTTAGACTGCATTTCCAATGTCCTTATCACTTATCCCTTATCACTAACCATGAAAGAGCATAGCAAATATCAGTGGCTTGTCAGCTAGATCATCCACTTCCACATATATATGTATATGTATATATATATGTATATATATATATATATGGAAGTTGGCAGGAAACACACAATGTGAACAGCGTGTCAGTGCCAGCACACGTCAACTGAATCTCGCTCACCCACCGTGACACTCAATGTAGTACATGATAACATCACTGAAAAGTGTTTTGCTATGGTATTAGACATTTACAGACTTCCATGACCCCTACAAGACTTCAAAGATTCCTTATCGTGGTGAAAAACCACTGGTTGAGTGAAGAGCCCTGGGGTGTTGTGGAAAAAATCTTTCGTATTGGAAATGAAGCAGATCGAGTAATACACTAAGATTAACTGTAGTATGGAAGCCTTAACATAATAATAAATAAAAAAAGTGATTGCAACTTTATATCTCCCAATTGTGGCTTTATATCTCTGTGCCTTTATTACTTGAAATTTGACTTTGAATTTCGCAATTGTGACTGTATATCACACAATGTCACTATTTTTTTTTCTAATCTCAAAATTACCTTTTTATTTTATTAATTTTTTTACTCCAAGGCTGCAGGCTAGCATATTTTGGAACATGATTGTATGGCTTGTTTAGTTGAGTAAAAGCGATATGATTGATATGCTTTTTATACACTTGAGCAACAAATGCAATTTAATCTCTTTTTCCCTCTTTGCTACACATGCACACCCACACACATATTGCTGGAGACTTTTTAAATCTGTGTATTTTAGGCCCATTGTTTTGTGCAGTGCATCTTAGAAATGGAAATCTTTTGACATAGAGCTTTCTGAAGTGTTTTGTGCAGATTAGGGCAAGTGGTGTGAGTGCTTGAGGAAGATCAAGGTCAGAAGGTTATATTCAAGCTTGCACTATGCAAGTATGCTTGCACTGTGCACTATGGAAACCATCACGACTGCAATTCGCCCAAATTTTCTTGGAATGTGTTCTCCTATTATACCAAACCTCTAACAATTGGTAATTTTAACCCATTTAACCCATAACAGTTAAGATAAGTTACTTCTATAGATAGCTTTAAGGAGTCATAATAAGCAATACATGCTGCACAGTTACCTAAACACATGGCATGTGCTTGCACTTGCTTTGAGTGGCTTAGTCCATGAAGTCTAATTTAACTGAAGTGAGAAGGAATGTATGCTCAAGACTCTAGCCTATGTTATAACACCTGCAAGAAAATGTTAATGTGTGCCAAGGCATTCCCAGAATATAGTCTTTTAGCTCACAGGTTTGTGATTACATTTAAATAGTAACGATTAAGAGCAGAAGGAAGTACAGTAGTAAAGAAGTATCTCTCGGACGCACCATCTTTGCCTTTATCCCTGCGCCGGCGGCACTAGGACCACGCGGCGAGGCGCCTCAGTTATTGGGCATTGACGACCTCAGTTTCGCGCTTTCATCATTCAACGAGAGACAAGTATGCTATCTGATGTGATGAAATAAAGGGCCGTTGAAAAGAATCGGTGTTTGAAGAAAGCCTAGGCGGTTAAAAAGATTGTGAATATTTGGCGGACCTGTCACGCAATCCAGCGCAAACCTTTACAGTGGAGATGGAGACTGGGAAACCCGGTGAACTTTCAGGAGAAGAATCTGTAATTTGGATTTAAACAAGCTTTGGTGATTCTAAATACAGCTTAAAGTTAAGTATCCTCCATTAACGGATTTCTTTTAAACTGTTTTGTGGCATTTCCTCGTCACAGAGAGTGTGCGTAAAGCTGTGGCGCACGGGTCAAACACTGCTGCTCTTGGTTGTACGTATGATTAAACTCTCGTTTTAATTGCGATGCCTCCAAACATTACAAGTTACAAAAACATACAATTTCTTTAAAGCCGTTTTGCCAATATAAAATGCTTGGTTTGTGTAGATTTGGAATACTATCTCCTAGCTGTCTTTTGCGCTAGTACATTGCAGTTGTTGGTTTGTACAGCCACAATGGGAAAGTAAGGGTACTAGGTAAACAGAGGTTGTTTTCCTTGATTTTAACAACAACGCAAGGCGTGGATAGGGTTAGTTGAACATTCATTCATGATGTAAAGGACAACAAAAGAGACGAGATTGGGGGTTTCAGGACAAAGGGATGTTGTGAGAAACAGGTTGTTCACCAGGTGTCACACATGGCTGTCCATGATGAATGGAGCAGATGATAACGTCCCTTAATATTGGGACTACTCAAGTCTTATATTACGCATATGGCTATACACTTATGTGCGTCGTGCAACTTTATTTTTACAGGCTAGTGGGTCCATGTAGTGTAAGTCCATGTGATGTCCAAAATCACTGGTACTATTAAACAGATCGTAGCCAGCTAAATGTAAAATCTTTGAATGAACTCTTTCAATCTTTAGGCTTCTTCAGAATTTATGGGATATTTCCTTCTGACCAAAATGCACTGCATTTATCTATTGTTGCTCAAGAATGTTGTGACCAACACGAATGTCAAAAGCCAGTCTGCAAACTTGTGTTGACAGGTTTCACTTTGAATTTTAGCTTCAGCCTACGATTCCATGCATTCAGAAGATATTCGAACATGTTTGATATTTTGAGTGAATTTTAGAACACAATGCCTGCATTCAAAATCACATGTTGTCTAGTAGGTACAAAATTTGGTTTAACGTTTAGTTAACTTTCTTCACAACTATTTAAAACAGTACATTCTATATAGTATGAATATGGGTAGTATGAATGAAATTCGGACATACTACATCCATCATGTTACTGTCACGTGACCTACCAGCATTAGTTGCATCGCTTCCCTGTAATACACAACTGTTATTCTCTTTTAGCTTCATGGGGTGAAGTTTTCACTAAATGCATACTCCAGAGATTAAAAGTCGTCTTAAAGTCATGTTTTTCTAATACTACTCTTGGCAAACTGTTTGTCACTAATACTATTGCTGCAAACGATTTGTCATGTCTAGGAACAAGACATTGTTCTTGTGTTCAGAAAGACTTGAAGGGTGTGATGCTCAATTTTTCTCTGTAACAATTGGCAAAGATGGAAAATGTATTATGCCTAGTGTTTGAAAATTGTGTCATGCAGTGTATTCCAGCCTTTAGTGTGCAAAATTTGTGTAATTTGAATAACTTTTTCCACTATATAACAAACCTTTTGTTAAAGGTTCTTAATGGAACCATAAATGCCAATAAAGAACCTAACTCTCAGCGTTACATTTCCTTAGCCTTAAATATGCAAAATGGAGGACATCCTGAGTTTTATTTCATGGTTGCATGTATTTTTGTATTTGCTTTTAGGTTGAATACTTCTTAGCAATGGTGCCAAACCGGAGATTGGGTCTGGTCCATCCTTGCTGTATTGGCCTGCTTTTCCTACTCCTCCTGCCCAGCTCAGTTTCAGTGAGAGAACCTCATCATCAGTCCTACATCCACCTCCCCTCGCTGATACCTCACGCCACCCTGCCTCTGTCCCGCTCCCGCTTTAGTTCCAAAGCTCAGCTGGACTTCACTACCCACTGCAACGAGAGCTGCTACCGCAAAAGAGAAGACACTGATAAAGAGCACATAGCTTTCGAAACTCTTTATGCAGATGGTTCGCGAACTTTAACCACGGTGGACCTGGAAGAAAACAACACTGAACTTCCTTTCAGGCAGCCCAAAGCAACCACTACCTGGCGTAAGCGGCTAAAACGGCAGGTCTACGGTTCAGATGGGCGATTTAACATCCGCGGTGACCATTTCCTTCAGGACTACCCGTTCTCCACAGCCGTCCGCATCTCCACCGGCTGCACTGGAGTTCTGGTGTCCCAGCAGCACGTCCTGACCGCAGCTCACTGCGTGCATGATGGAAATGATTATGTCAAGGGAGCAAGAAAGCTCAGGGTGGGCTTTCTAATCCCTCCATCTGTTAACGGTACAAGGCCAGGTCAGGCTCCCGTGAAGAAACCCAAGGTGCGCTGGGTGAGAGTTAAACGCACGCGTGTTCCTAAAGGCTGGATTCAAGGTCCTCAAGAGGTCAGCATGGATTTTGACTATGCACTTCTAGAGTTGCTCTGGTCTCACCGGCGTCCCTTCATGCGGCTGGCTGTGGCACCCTCATCAGGCTATTTGGCTGGTAAACGCATCCACTTCTCTGGATTTGACAGTGACCGGCCTGGAGAACTGGTGTACCGCTTTTGTCCAGTGGAGGATGAGTCCAATGATTTGATCTATCAGCACTGTGATGCCCGCCCTGGAGCGAGTGGCTCTGGTGTTTACGGACGCGTGTGGGACGATACATTAAAGCGGTGGGAGCGCAAGGTCATTGGAATCTTCTCAGGCCACCAGTGGCTAGAAATCAACGGTGAGAATCGTGACTTCAACGTGGCTGTTCGCTTCACTCCGCTGAAATTTGCTCAGATCTGTTACTGGGTTCATGGAAATAAGGTGGACTGCAGTCAGGACTGAAAATATTACAATATGAAATCAGTGGACAAGATATGACGTGCCTGATTTTGGAAACTGCACTTTATAGTCCTTTTACGAGCGTGGCTACTGAATCTGAGAGGAAAGAAGGTCCATGGATGGTAGATCTATATCCAAAGGCTTTGATCACTGAACTGGAACTTTGTTTAACCACTACTTTTAGATTTTGCTCACTATACTGGCAATGTAACGCATAGATTTAGACTCGGTGAGTCCTACAACCCAATAGATTTATCTTGTTCAGTCTTTGCCAGTGTTAAGTAGGCATCTGATCTCAGTTCTACGATTCTCTCCACAGCCTTGCTTTGTTCAGATTACACATTATAAATGCTTCACACTGTTCTTTGCACATTTAGAAATTAGATTTGGGATGGAGACAGGCTTTCTTACATATCAACACTTGGGTTTTGGTTAATGCTAGATTAAAGGGATACTCCTTCCCAAAATGAAAATTTTGTAATTAATCATTTTACCCCCATGTCTTCCTAATGCGCAAAAGCTCTGTTTATCTTCAGAACACAATTAAAGATATTTTGAATGAAAACCGGGAGGCTTGAGACTGTCCCATAGACTTCCAAATAAGTTACACTGTCAAAGTCCAGAAAAGTATGAAAGACGTCCTCAGAATAGTATCTTCCATCATCGGTTGAACCGTAACATTATGAAGTGACTAGAATACTTTTTGTACACAAAGAAAACAAAAAAGTCTTTATTCAACAATTCCTTTCCTCTGTTTCTCTCCACTTCATCGGTTCAACCAATGATGGAAGAAACTATTCTGAGGACATCTTTCATACTATTCTGGACTTTGACAGTGTAACTTACTTGGAAGTCTATGGGATAGTCTCAAGCCTCCTGGTTTTCATTCAAAATATCTTAAATTGTGTTCTGAAGACGAACATAGCTTTTATGGCTTTGGAACGACATGGGGGTAAATGAATAATGACAAAAATTTCATTTTGGGGTGGAGTATCCCTTTTTGTATTTGGTAACTAAAAGTAGATGCAAAAGGGCTGAGCTTCCATCTTTTCCATACCTGCACATCCTTTTGGTCTGCTAAGTATATTATTTTTATGATTTATGATTACCGCAATAACATAAAATCGACTGTGAGTTGTAGTATGGGTGTTGAATTTGAAATTTAAAGTCTATTTAAAGAATGGGTTCAAAATCTTAAATTGATGCATTCATCTGGCACTATGAATATAGGTCACTCTTCTACAGTTGCATACTCATTTCCAAGACAGGAGAC
Source organism: Carassius carassius (assembly GCF_963082965.1). Classification (NCBI taxonomy): domain Eukaryota; kingdom Metazoa; phylum Chordata; class Actinopteri; order Cypriniformes; family Cyprinidae; genus Carassius; species Carassius carassius. Next base: position 6,012,219 of record NC_081787.1, on the reverse strand, counting down.
AACCTCATATTGGTAACATTACAGGGAAATTATTTCCCCTATTCTTCTATGTTGGAGTCATATAAAGACTGGACACAAATTAAGAGAAAGGTTGTGGGGTAATTGATTAGTATTCTATTTTTTAAAAGCTTCTATTTTTAATAAACTTAAATATGCCTTGTTTTGGTTGTCCTTTTTATTGCAATTTTAGAGGTTATTCCTCATTGAGGACTTTTTTTTTCTAAATAATCTAGTCGTAACACTACATAAGTTTGTGTTGTATGTAGCATATATATATATATATATATATATATATATATATATATATTGTACCCTCTGGTGGTAAGTAAACAAAAAAATACATTAACAGATCCTTCCAGTCATTACACGTACAGTAACACTTTTATTTGTCATTAAAGTGTGCGGGTTCAATGCTGCAGTAGCTACTGATAGCTTGGGGTTTGTTAATTCAATCCCAAAAACACTGGAACACGCTAGGAAAGGTTCAGAGATTGTAGTTAAGCAGCACAGGAAGGTGGAAGGTTCATTTTTTCAGCGGGGTTTTGAAATGAATCTCTACTGCCCTCCATTGGTTCATGTGGGTACATCTTTTATTGAGTCGTTCACAACATGGCTGAGTGCTTACGGTTCAGTCAGCGGTTATACTGACGTGATCACGTCATTCAGCAGCATTGCAGGAGATCAGTGCTTTAAAATAGGCCAAACTGTCTTGTTTTTAAAAGAACAAATGGTCTAGCGTACCACACACTTGATTTATTCATTGGACAATCAAAACTGTTCACAGATATCCCATTTGTTTTACTGAAATGTTTTGTTTGATACTAATGTATGAGAAAGTGTTTCAGTTATTTTATTTCAGGGCAGCTTCTGAATAGCAACAGGTTCATTTCCAGGTCGAATACGTCTACATTAACCCTCTACATACTATTCTAAAGCGAATACGAGGACAGTCTACCTTTTTTTTTTTGGTAATTCATCAGTAAATAGACATGCATCTGCCCATTTCGGTTTTATCTTGTATAGGCCACTGGTTCTTTTAAGTGCCAGAAGGAGCAAGATGCTGGACTCAAGTGTAGTTGATATCCAGCAGACTAACGCCATTATCTTTGAATCATAATTATATAACAGCTATTTTTATTATAAGCTTGTAATCTACTGAACTCCATTATCAAAGGGCAGTTTGATAATATTATATTTCCACAGTTGCATCCCAACTCAGCCACCCATCAAATCCATAGGGAGGATGACAAAGCAATCAGAGTCTTTGTTTGGATCCATGTGAAACTTTATGAATTTTGCAAACCATCACATATTTCAGTGCACAAACCATGCTGAACACTGATAAAACAGCAAGAAATGCAGAATATCCACACACAAATATAAGCAAATACCTATAAACCAATATAAAAGATCAGTGTGTATTCTAAGATTAAGAGCAAATTAGATTCACCTTGGAGCAAAACAAAAAATAAGACAGCCCTCACACAGAGGATTTGCCAAACGTGAAGAAACAAACCAGTTGTAACACAGCAGAGTTGTTTAGTGCTTTTTTTATTAGAGATAAGGAGACGATACAAAACATCCACTGACCAATATCCATCAAAGCTCTGTACACAGGCTAACCAAATATATCGCTCCATCTAAACTTAATACGTGTCCATCAATCCACTCAATCCAATTCAACAACAGACCGCTCACCCACTAGAGGTCCCAGATTTGACAGGTACAAGGAATGTGTACAATTTCTTGACACCAGTGCCATAGTTTTGAATAACATTTGGAAATATTTAAATCAGATGGAATCATTAAATCATTAAAATGAATTGTGAGCTCAAAATAAAACAAAAGAGGGAAGGGGGGGGGGAGAGTAAATTGTGTTCCCAGAATGGTCCGATAACGTTGTGTGATTTTGTACTACACCTAGTCTTCATCCTCTACACCCAACACACATACTTAGAAAAAAAGAAAAGAAAAAAAAACTAGACTTTTGGCCCAAAAAAACAAAACTTGAATCTTAAGAACTAGTAGTATGTTGTATAGCTGAATTGTAACGGCTGCTGTCTCAGTCTTTCCTTTCAACAATCTAATGGAACCCAGAAAGAACGAAAACCTGCCAGTACACATTTACAGTTATATTACTTTGTTTTTATAATCATCATCCTTGGTTTTTGTCTTTTAAGATCTTTTTTTTTCCTTATGTTTTTGTTCTTGATCATTGTATGTGTGAATTGGAATGACAGCCTACAGCTTTCTTCATGTGTGGAGTTTGGAAACTGTCGCTTTCGCCCAACCCTCCCCACCCGGATTAATCCACCCCGTGGCCCACAGTCGTGCTGGCCCTCCTGTCCCCCCCCCACCCCATGTCGGAATGAACAGCTAACCCCTGAAATGCGTCAGCCTCAATCGTTCAGAGGCTTGCCCTCGAGAGTGACCACTGACGCTCCCCCAAGCTTCTCGGCAAGGGTCTTTCGGTCCTTGATATCTTCTAAACCGTTCACTTGCCACTCATGCTTGATACCTGCGAAACAAGACAAATTTTACAATTTCAGATTTATAAATGCTACATTAATTTCAAGTTAACACATACATATATATGCAAGCATTACCTGTGAACTTCTTCTTGATGGCATCCTTGGAGCTGGCATAAATCATCTTGCTTTTGAGTGGGGCATTTTCCGGGGCCCTGTGCAATACAACAGGAGATCAGATCGTGTTTCATGCAAGCATTTGACAAGTCTATATCAGTGGCCTCAATACTGTTCCTGGAGATGTATCTTCCAGCAAAGTTAATCTTCAACCCCGTTCATACGCACCTGAACCAGCTAACATAACATAACCAGATATAGACAGCTGTATCAGAACAGGGTTGGAACTCAAGTCTGCAGAAAGGCACATCCCCAGGAACAGGAATTGGGAACTTAAATGAGACACACATGCAGACGCTCCTAAGACTTACCAGAAAATGAAAACCAGGTCCTCTTTCTTGGTCTCCTTGGTCTCATATGTGGCATCATAGAGAGCGTAGCGACAGTCATTAGGAGGAAGCTTCTTGACAAACTTAAGGTAGGGATCTCCTTCATCTCCCTGCAGGATCTCACTGCCCTCCTCCATGATGATATGCTTCTTGTCATCGCTCAGGCAGAAGAGAACAGCCTTCTTCCTCTTGCTTTTCTCTTCCTCGTTGACATTAGCCTTGCGGACCTTCATGTCATTGAAGATCGTCAACACATTATCATCCACTGTAACTCCGGAGGCCTGCAAACACACACAGGATATAAAGTCAGATGGAGTGCACATTTATACAGAGACAAGTGATTGAGATGAGCAAGGATGTGTGGGTGCAAAGTCAGAATAAGTGGATTGAATGATTTTTAAACAAATAACGCTGTCTGTTCTAGCTAAACCGGCTGCCCTTTTGACAAAACTGGACGGGGTTATATCTGTACCTTGCTCGGCTGAATCCAATCTTCTCTATGTGAGATAGTAGGAAGTAATAAACAAAAAACCCTAACATAGGAGAAACAGGACAGCACCTCAAAGGCAGTAAAATGGGAATCAATGAAAGAACTTAAACATCATTCTGGAAGAGAACAAAAAACCTTGCATGGATTTAGTTTTTTAATTTAAAAAATACAAATTGTAAGTAAAAAAAAAAGAGAAAGGACTGATTTTAACAAGGCACCATTCTTTCCCTGTCACGTGACACCTCAGATATGGTGTCTGATATGCTTGAACATTCGAACAGAGGGAAGGCTGGCCACTTCCTCATACGAGCTGATGTGATTAGTTCTCATCGTCTGATGAAGGAGCCTCATATGTATAAAATTACTCAATCAATAGTATAAGAGTCATGTCATACAAAGCTGGTGCACAGCTTTAGATGAACAAAACAATGATTCCTTTGTGTAAAAAAAAAAAAAAAAAAAAAAAAAAAATGGCCTCAGTCACACCAGTCCCATAAACCTTTCTCAGGTCCTCTGATTTCCATTAGAAACATGGATCAGTGACTCATGCTGCATTGCCATAATCAGACATTCAATATCTCAGTTTCTAAGATCCTAACGTGAGCAACCCCTTTAAAAAAAGGCTAAAAACCTGTAACTTCAGTTCTCTAGTGCCGATCCAGCTTCTGAATAGCATATGAGAACATGTTAAAACATGGACACACGGAGCCCAGCGGTGGTATATGCTGAAATGGCCCACTTACAGGTAACGCAAGTCTAAAGGGTGGAACCGGTTTTGCTTCAGGTGTGAATGAAAGGAACGGGTTAAAGTGCCTCATAAGGCAACACACTCACAAAACAGTGGCACTAAAAGGACCAAAAGAGGTTTCCCACACCTTTTGACCAATGAACTACCATGAGCTTTCCAGTCTTTATGATCAATGGGATCCTCGTTTTGGGCTAAAAATACTTTTTAAAAGGCAATGTATGCATGCATGTTTCTTTAAAAACCAATTCAGTTTAAAAAATCACAGGATTTAAAAGGTAAACGCAGATTCTAGATCTTCTGCAAGAACAAAAGGCATCCACACCCTCATTTGTCATCTAGTGTAAAAAGATCAAAGTGCGAAATAAAGTCCAAAGTTTAAGTACAAGGGCACTAATTCTGCTGGTAAATCATCCACGTTCACTGAGAAGTGAAACCCACAGTGAGCAATGAGTGAGCACTGTGATACAGGAAATGTGACGTCTGGTGTCCTCCAATGAATGGTTTGCGTGTTAAAGAGAAAAGCTATTGTATAAGTCGCTCGGTCACATGCCTCAAAAAGAGATACTGACGTTGCATATTGGCCTTTCTGGTCGCAACGGAACCGGCATTTCCTTCAACCTACACGCGGCGTGAACCCCCATTCCCCTCGACAATCATGTTACGCGACGCTTCATCGACGTTACGTCCAACCAGGAAGAGTGTAACGTTAGTCGTGCGCACGCTGCCTGCTGATACGCAAATGCACAAGTAACGGATTTATAACTCTGCTTCTTTCCACTCAGTTCAAATACTTTCGTAATATCGTGGCTGAAATAGAGTTGTAATCTACCTAACACACGTTCCCAGTTTTCTTATTTTGGTCAAAGAAATAAACCAACACCATCTGTGCATCAAGAATTAGGGTGGGGCCACGAATGCGGTGTTCGTGCGCGTGTTCCAAATATCCGCAAAATTACTGCGTTCGAAATACGTGGAGCGTTCTATAAACGCGCGAGGATTCGGCCTTAAAATTAATAATCGACGTTTTTACACACGCCCGCAATCCCTGTGGTGCAGCAAATGCGAGTGATGGTGTTTTCAGACGGATGGCCGTGATCAGACAAAGGACCTAGTCGTGCAAACGCTTCATCCGGCAAAAAACGCAGTTAAACACACACACGCGGTCATTGGTTTATTCACAGCCATTCCTAATTTTCTCGTGCGATGTGATCGTATATGGGGCGACGGGGCCTGTAGGTAGTGTGTGATGAAAAGCAGTGAGGCCTTTCCTGGGCCTGGACTCACGGAAATAAAGGAGACTGAGCGGGGAAATGGCGCCAGTTGTTTTTTTGGGTCTCATTTTGTCAATCGCATCGCATAGCTGAAGGCCACATACAATCAATCCAGCGAGAACCGCGAGATTAATCGTACGATGTACGATTAATTAAACGTAATAATGTCCGTACAGACGAGAACCAACGAAAACCGGTTTGCGGTTTCCTTAAAATCCACGGCACTTTACATACCCTGCAGCTATTCGGCGGAAGAGTTAATTGGCAGATTTGATTCACAGATTATTAAATCCAATAAACATCACAACCTAGTCATTAAACTCATCAAACACGTTAAAACTAGCTGTAAATTGTAATAATGTTATTTAAATGTAGACATACCATGGTTGTTTGTCTTTGCTAGTCGGCGTCTGGACAGGAATTGAATGAGCTGTGATGCAGTGCTTCGGTCTCGCACACTTGATACAACACTCGGGCGCGCCCTTTTGCGCGTGGCCGCGCAGCTGACGGGAACGAGCGTCCATGTCACGCGCTTATTGAGGTGTTGTGGGATCTGGAGTTCTGGGTTCTGTACGAACGGAGTTGGGCATAGTCAATTATTCACTGTTGTTGTTGGTAGCCCACGGGCACAAACGTATGATCGTATATATATATGATTATTCTTATTAATTAGTATTTTACATATTCATCATTTAGATCTGTTTGGGAAATTTTTGTAATGGAGTTTTCTGCCCCATAGACGGTAACGTGACATGATGGAAGGTGCAGTTATACTGCTAAATTTTGCACCGAAACACATATGACACCAAAAGCAATATTCGTTAGCGGCTCGCCAAGCCCGCTGCTGTCTGAGCCTAACCCTTTGTGTTTGTCTCTGCCCCTTTTTAAGGTTCGCTTAACTCGCTTCCAAATAAGGAAGCAAATGGTGACAGTCGTGAGCGCGCTTCAGCCAAAGCCGCACACGTCAGGCGGCTCGAGACTCCGATCGCCATATAAGGAAACAAGGACATTTCATTTCTATAGGAAACATTCCCACAGCACTCGCTAGAGGGAGCGGTGTACAGCAGAAAAAAACAACACGTTCCGCTCACCAAATAGGACAAAATATATTTTTCCATATATGCAGTAAAATAAACGTTATGTGAATTAAAAATTCTATTTGCTCGCTTTTGTTTATTTGTAGACTCTTGCAAATGAAGTGAGGTTCAAAACGAGGCCACGGTGCTCACTGAAATGTTTTCTGTTTAAATCAATGCTGACACCTAGTGTACAAACGTTCACTCTTCTCTTCAATTGCATACAAACAAGGCCCTACTGTGTAGGGCATGCTTATAGCTTTATTTTTTAGAGATATATAAAGTGTATGTATGTACTATTTCACCACCACATCATACATGAAATATGAGGAATGCCTTAAAAAAATACAATGGAAAGTCATAAGATGCAACAGTGCTCAAACCACTCAAATAACAGAATCAAATCAGGAATTTACTAATATAATATGCAAATATGAACCTGATTACAGAATAGTACACAATGACTGAGCTTTCCTCAAAACACTTGAATTATTGGTATTAGCTTTTCTATAAATACTCAAACTTTCAGTCCAACGTAACGAGTTTCAGGATGGTTTTCAACAACATGCCAGCAGTTAAGAAATGAACAGAACCAGTCCAGCACTTAAGAACATTGAGCTGGAAAAATATATGTTTGAAACCCCGATTACAAAACCCAATACAAGTGAAACAGCTTACTGATAGAAATTCCCATGTAAATCATACATGGATGTATACAAGATAGAAAGATGGAATGCATAGAAGGCCACATATTGGTACAAAGATCATAGAATAAAGCTCTTGCAAAGGTCACGTAATACAACACAGTTACACTTTTAATACTAAACATCTCAAGCCTTAATGAAGTAAGGGCAGTTCATGTGCAAAGGTATTCCTGGCTAAAGAGAACAAACAGATAACATGTCTACAGAGTGCAATAAAAGTGCAATCTAAGAGCTACACGACCCTGACCTGCTATGGAGGATGTGTCTTTGGCTGTACTAGAGTTAACAACTGTAAACTTATCAATGCAGCTCTATGGAGAGTTTAGCCCTTGTGTTAAATACATACCTGTCTCTGAAATACCAGCTGCTTGGCTTGTGATATTTGGTCTTATTTTCATATTTGTGTTTATAAAAAAAAAAATAGCTTTAAGATATTCTTACAAAATCAGTCAACCTGAATTAGAAGTGCTATGTATGAAGATGTGCATTATTTGGTAACGTATTATAGGTTGCGTCCGTGCAGTTTTCATCTTGTTCTGGCATTTTCGTTAAGACTGAGAAGCTATCGGGTCTTCTTCTGTTGTGCAGCCACCCGACTCTGGCTTCTTGTCTTGTTTAACACATCTGTGGCCTGAAAAAAAAAAAAAAAACTTTTTTTATCTTTATTTAAAACAATATATATTCATATATTTATTGAAATAATGTTTCTACCTGCTCTAGTATTACTCCAGCAGCCTGGTCTATGGCGGTGCCTACTTCTCTGTACTGGCCAGAGTACCGGATAAAGGCCCAGGTCAGCATAGCAATCATGGCCAGACCAACTACACAGTCACATGCAAAGGAAATAGTTTCTAGGCCAATGAAGAACAAAATTCCTGACAGCACATACAGGAAGCAGACCACGACAAACAACACTGCAGGTGTCCGGAAAGCACTAAAAAGATTCTTGGACTGAAAAGACAGCAAGAGTACAAAAAAAAAAAATTAAAAACCCGCGGAGTTTTTACATTTTTTCACACGTTCGTTTTATCGATTCTATCGATTCACATTACTGTTACCTCGTTGTGTTTGCTAAAGGACTCCCACATCTCTTTTAGCTCTGCTTCCAACTGTTCCTGGTAACGGTTACAGAAGTCCCGGCCGCCCATCTTCTTCGTGCTGGAGAAGAGATGAAGGGCCTCCTGCAGGATAAACCGGTGCTTCTCCTCCAGCGAGTCAGGAGCCACATAAGGAAGATCTCCACCACACACCTAGCAGTGAGGGGGAATGTGTGAAAAAGAAATAAAAAGCAAATAATATAAAAGTTTATATGGATTTTAGGTTTGGCAACCACATGCCAATGCAAATGTAAAAAGCTTGCACAGAATGTGTATTAGTGACAATGTTGTGTCTCTCTCTTTTTTTTTTTTATAACAAATTATTACTAATGCCTAAGTTTCATTCAGCAACTAGATTTTTTACCTGTACTTCTTATTGTACAAATGAGTGTGTAACACATTCCATGTAAGGTAACATACTGACCTTCTCCATATTTTTGTAGTAATGGTCTTTAGCTGATGCCACAGCCGCAAGGTTATTGGCCTCTGCTGTAGCCTGAATGAGTCAAAACATTAATTCAACAACATGACATCTAGTGACAGGTCACAAATTAATACCTCAGTATTAATCAGTAATATATCAGTAAATCTGCATTGTTACCTCTAGCATGGATTTGGGGTGTGGAAGGTCTTCTCCCTGATATATCTTAATATATGCCTGAAAGATTGGTGAAAAAAAGGTTTTTAAAATGCTGCTCAACAAAACAGAAATCAAGATGATCATAAGCCATGCGTGAGCTCACCTTGAAGTACTCCAGCAGGCCCCTGCAGGTCACCTTATTCCCATTGATCTCTTTTACAGCCAGCTCGTCAGTCTTCAACAGATTGGGAATGAGTTCACGCAACTGCTCCTTGAACTCTGGAGCCACATCTGAGAGAGGCACGAGTGATTGTTAGAGAGTTAGAACATGTTAACACAACAAATAACAAGAATGGCTGCAAAATGAAAATGAAACCCACAATGAGGGATGCAAAGAGTAAGCGGAGAATTGACAAATATACACTACTGTACTATGATTTGGGGTCATTTTTATTCAGCATGGATGCATTAAATTGATCAACAGTGACAAACTACATTTCAAATATTACAAAAGATTTCCATTTCAAATAAAGTCTGTTCTTTTGGATGTACAGTTGTGGCCAAAAGTTTTGAGAATTACATAAATATTGGAAATTGGAAAAGTTGCTGCTTGAGTTTTTATAATAGCAATTTGCATACAGTATACTCCAGAATGTTATGAAGAGTGATCAGATGAATTGCATAGTCCTTCTTTGCCATGAAAATTAACTTAATCCCAAAAAAACCTTTCCACTGCATTTCATTGCTGTCATTAAAGGACCTGCTGAGATCATTTCAGTAATCGTCTTGTTAACTCAGGTGAGAGTGTTGACGAGCACAAGGCTGGAGATCATTATGTCAGGCTGATTGGGTTAGAATGGCAGACTTGACATGTTAAAAGGAGGGTTATGCTTGAAATCATTGTTCTTCCATTGTTAACCATGGTGACCTGCAAAGAAACGCGTGCAGCCATCATTGCGTTGCATAAAAATGGCTTCACAGGCAAGAATATTGTGGCTACTGAGATTGCACCTAAATCAACAATTTATAGGATCATCAAGAACTTCAAGGAAAGAGGTTCAATTCTTGTAAAGAAGGCTTCAGGGCATCCAAGAAAGTCCAGCAAGCGCCAGGATCGTCTCCTAAAGAGGATTCAGCTGCGGGATCGGAGTGCCAACAGTGCAGAGCTTGCTCAGGAATGGCAGCAGGCAGGTGTGAGCGCATCTGCACGCACAGTGAGGCCAAGACTTTTGGAAGATGGCCTGGTGTCAAGAAGGGCAGCAAAGAAGCCACTTCTCTCCAAAAAAAACATCAGGGACAGATTGATCTTCTGCAGAAAGTATAGTGAATGGACTGCTGAGGACTGGGGCAAAGTCATATTCTTCGATGAAGCCCCTTTCTGATTGTTTGGGGCATCTGGAAAAAGGCTTGTCCGGGGAAGAAAAGGTGAGCGCTACCATCAGTCCTGTGTCATGCCAACAGTAAAGCATCCTGACATCATTCATGTGTGAGGTTGCTTCTCATCCAAGGGAGTGGGCTCACTCACAATTCTGCCCAAAAACACAGCCATGAATAAAGAATGGTACCAAAACACCCTCCAACAGCAACTTCTTCCAACAATCCAACAACAGTTTGGTGAAGAACAATGCATTTTCCAGCATGATGGAGCACCGTGCCATAAGGCAAAAGTGATAACTAAGTGGCTCGGGGACCAGAATGTTGAAATTTTGGGTCCATGGCCTGGATCTCCCCAGATCTTAATCCCATTGAGAACTTGTGGTCAATCCTCAAGAGGCGGGTGGACAAACAAAAACACACTAATTCTGACAAACTCCAAGAAGTGATTATGAAAGAATGGGTTGCTATCAGTCAGGATTTGGCCCAGAAGTTGATTGAGAGCATGCCCAGTCGAATTGCAGAGGTCCTGAAAAAGAAGGGCCAACACTGCAAATACTGACTCTTTGCATAAATTTCATGTAATTGTTGATAAAAGCCTTTGAAACGTATGAAGCGCTTGTAATAATATTTCAGTACATCACAGAAACAACTGAAACAAAGATCTAAAAGCAGTTTAGCAGCAAACTTTTTGAAAACTAATATTTATGTAATTCTCAAAACGTTTGGCCACGACTGTATAATGGTTTCCATAAAAATATTAAGCAGCACAACTGTTTTCAACTGTGATAAGAAATGTTTCTTGAGCACCAAATGAGCATATTAGAATAATTTCATAAGGAAATCACAGGAATAAATTACATCTCAGAATATATAAGATAGAAAGCAGTTCTTTTAAATTGAAATATTTTATGATATTACAATTTTTTACTATATTTTCATCAAATAAATACAGCCTTGGTGAGCATACAGTAAAAGGCTTCTTCCAATACATTAAAAACATCTTACCAACCCCAAATTTCCAGTCGTGCATGTAATTTTTGAATGAATGTGTACCAGCAGAATTAGGGATGGGCCCTTTGATCAAAATGCTTTTTGAAGTGAAATAAAAAAAAAAGATGAATCTTTTCTGGCACTATTAAATGGTCTGGTATTTGTGCCCATCCCTAAGTAATAGGTGTATAAAAAGATGAATGAAGTCTAATACCACACAGCTGTCCCGAGAAAGCAGGGCTTGTTGCCACCTTCAGGCCAGGGTGCGGTAAGAGAAAACAGGAAATGGAGGTGAAACAGGAGTGAATGTGCTCTCTCACTGTCTGAAGCTCCTCATGCTGAGTCTGCTTCACCTGAGCACCGCCATACAAAAGAGATATCACTACAGACAAAAGCACAAACGACTGAACATACCAAACATGAGAATCATTCTTAGTCACATACTCGCAGACGTTTGTCCAAGAAATCACTTCCTCCCTTAAACCCGTATTTGTACTCGTAGGGGAAACTCCAGTCTCTGACCAGGAACATAAGTGACTGCAGGAGAGAAAGGGTTGAACCCACATAAAGGAAATATGAAGGCATAAACATTTTCTTCAACACACATGCACTCTGATATCTAACGGTTTCGGGTTATATGTAAAAATCGTTCCTGAGCTCTCAGACAATGTTGTCTGTTCTTATTGGTACAGATTTATATACAATGGCTTTTCTTGCAAAATCGCTAGTCTGACAGCCGCTGTCGCCTTTGGCTTGCTTGGTTGGGGACACTTGACTAAATGCACCTGTCCTACACTATTGGAGGAGAGCTGAACCGGATGATGACATGACTGAATAATTAATGAACTGATTTTAGCTGGAAAAGTGACTCTTTGTTAATGTACTGTTTTGACACTGTAAAGCTGCTTTGACACGATCAGTATTGTATAAAGTGCTATATAAATAAAGGTGACTTGACTTAAATCACTGAAGCACATGATCCGAACCGTGAGTTGTGTGAAAAATACAATAACAGAAGTTTTTGATCATGCTGATTTGTCCGCAGTGAAGTTCAGTTGACATCTTTTTTATTCGGCTAGTAAAATTCATTTTGGGCTAACAAAATTAGAAGAATTTGAAGAATCTGATGGTGACATGGTGTCACCATATTTGTTTTTTAGGTCCTCAGGTTATCGTGCTCGTGAAGTTAAATGAATGGCAAGTAAACACCACAAATTTGAAATACAAATTTAAGCACAGTGGGCACGTGCCACTACAGGTACTAACATTTAAACGAACAGAGGAGACTACAATATCAGTATCAGCAAGGTGTGTTCATACCTGAAAAGGCTTTAGAAAGATTTCATCCATTGCCAGTCGGCCATACTCCGTAAACAGCTACACACACAAACAAAAGACAGAAGTCATTAAAAGGTCTAAAATGAATAAAACCACATTATTAAAAAAAATGCATAATTGTGGGATACTGTACAGTCTAAAAACAGAGCTGCATCAATAAAAATACCTTGCTGTACACAATGCTTTCGTAAAGCTTTGAGCTTTTCTTTTTGAAGAAAATGACATTTTCTATATGTACAAGTCACTACAAAAATTAATCTGATCAGATTCTAATTATACAGGCCTGCCTAACTAGTTAGACAACTCACTGACTAGTCAAGTATGAAAATATGCAAATAAAAAAATGGGGCAGTAAGATTTTTTTTAATATATATATTTGAAAGAAATGAATACTGTTGTTCAGCAAGAATGCATTTAAGTGATCAGTGACTGACAATAAATGTATTTATAATGATACACGGTATATAAAGATTTCCATTCCAAATTAATGCCACTCTTTTGAACCTTCTATTCATTAAAGAATCCTGAAAATAATATATCAATGTTTCCACAAAAATATTAAGCAGCATAACCATTTTGATTATAATAATAAAAATGGAAAGTACCAAATCAGTATTTTAGAATGATTTCTGAAGGATCATGTGATACTGAAGACTTCAGTAATGATGCTGAAAATTCAGCTTTGCATCACAGAAATCAAATTTCAAATTACATTTTTTAAGTATATTAAAATACTGTGACTGTAATAATATTTCACAATATTACTGACCCAAACGTGTGAACATTAGGGTACATTTACATCAGAATATTTTAAGCAAGATAACTGCATTTTATAATTTTTTTCAAATCAAATTACGTTTAACCCAATAATTTACCTGTGATAATTTTTCCAGATCAAAACTGCAGGACAATCTCAAGATAAGTCAGTTCAGCTTGAGACTGCTGTATTCTTGGCTAGCTGTGATCTGACTAACCTGAAGTTGCTGTAGATCATCTTCCTGAATATTCTGTGACAGGTTATAAATCTACAAAAAATATATAGGAATTATGATACATTTCCAGTGTCCTTTCAACAAATTTCTGGCAAAATTGTTGAGATGCATTATAGAAACCTGGATAGAACTGGTCATGGTGCTGAGGGCAAAGATAGTGGCGCAATCTTTCACAGTGGACTGAGAATCAAACGCTCCTTGCGTGTCCATTAAAAGCACCGCAACCTACAGAGAAACACATAACACACTTTTTAGTACAATGGTTCTCCAGTCTCAAGAGAGAAAGTAGTCTCGAGCTCAGACGTCATGCCCACGGACTGTTGACTGAATGACTGATGCATATGGCACACAAAACTGGAAACACTTCAGGAGCTTCGAAGGCGTCATCGTATTTTTGCATTATACAGGATTTCCTCTGAGATGTGTGTGTCGCGTTCTTTAACACTAACGCCAAACTCCCTCATGTTAGAAGAATCCCGTCGTATTTACAACTGTGATAATGAGCACTTATCAGGATCAACTAAAAGCTGGATTTTTAAAAGTATGTAAAAAAGTTCACGGCACAGAATCTTTAAAAATAAACATGACGCGGCACACCAATCATGATTGGTTGCTTTATCGGTCATTCATATGTCCTCTTGGGCGGTCCTTGCCATTTAAAGTGGCCAAGGTTCCCAGACCGTCTGCTGTCAGTCTGAAGATCTGGCTATGCCAGACTAGAGAGAAAGTGACCGGAAGTGACAGAAATGATTCAGGAATCTGAAAAAGTGATTTGATGGTTTCTTTAAACACATTACGCCAGAATCACAGATGACAAAATCTTGACAGGAAGTGATAGAATTTCACCACAAACATATTATGAATCTGAAACCAGGGCTTGTGCAAGTGCAGACTGCTTACTGGAAAAGAACCACCAGATAAGATATCAGACAGTAAAGTTCATAATGCAGCTGTCATAATACATTTCTTGGGAACTGAAACTGGCTAATAATAATCATTTAGGTCTTCATTCATTATTAAAAGAATGCAATTGTTCAAAAACCATAAAAAAGTGGAAGTGAAACCATTAACCAGTTTTGAATACGAAGAGTGAGCTGCCTGCTGATGGGTGCTTGTTACCTCACTTCCATCTGTCTTCTGCACAATGAAAACATCACTCCATAGCTGGATGCCAGTGGTCTCTGGCTCTGAGCCTCCTCTCCAGGAGAATCCCGTCAGGGGCTCATTCTCCTGCCCAAGCCAGTCCTGATCATGCTGAAGAGGACAAAATAACAAGAGGTGAATGTATAGCATGTATAAATATGCCTGGTTTCCTGCTCAAGAAAAGCGTACCACCAGGAAGCCAGTTATATATTAGAAAGTATCATCTTAAAACGGAGTAAATTTTGCATTCATATAAAATTATGTGCTGCATTACACGATCTGAATATTAAATGTATTTTTTTCCCTTCTTACCTTTCTATACATGTAGCGGAGCATGAAATCCAAAAGGAAACTTTTCCCTTTTCTGAAAGCACCGGCGACAGACACGACCACCACATCCTTATCTCGAACCTCAGACTCCAACAGAATTCGACTGAGTGCTTCTGTATCCAGGTCAAAGGAGTGATCCTCCTTGTTGACTGTCACGATCTGAACCGGTCCAGGATCGCCCCTCATGCTCTGTCCTTTATCACACGCTCACTGGGCGAAAATAAAAATGTTTCAGCTTATTGGCTGCATTAAAAGAAGGACACGCATTCATATTCGAGTGCATGTGACAGTTAGTTTTGACCTTTACATCTAGCTATCAGTATCGGCTTGGAAATATCAAAGACATTGTGTTAAATCACATTTCTGGGAGGCATTATTGAGACAGTACTGGCCCTGTTGGCCAGCAGGACAGGGTTTGTTGGGAAATTGCGATGTGGCAAGTCAGTTAAAAGGTTCAAGCATGCTCTTTTCTATTCAGATTCGCTGGATTGAATGTGACTCATTGTTTCAGTCATTTGGACTGTTTTCACTCGTGGGCAAATGAGTACAATCAACACTGCTGTGGAAACATTTAAAGAAACAAAACTGAAGAGATCTGCATATGGTGGAAGGGTTTGTACAAAAATATGTACAAGTGAAACAACACATTCTGAGGAATAAAATAAACAGGTGGAACCAATCAAAAATCATGTGGAACAGACAAACCTGCTGAAAAATGTAAGGAATCCCTGGCTGTTTCTTATATGTAATAATTACAGACACTTGCAGTAACGTTACTGCATGCTTTTGCACGTAGTAAGTTAATTAGAAACGTGGCAGTTGCCACTAAGAAACTTCTGTCAAATATTATAAAAGAACATATAAACTTGACTTGTCTACTATTAAAAGCATTCAGATTGTGTTCGGGTCTCAATTATAGTAAATATTAATGAGTAAATATGAAACATCAGTGCTCTCCTTGTTGGCCGAGTTCCAGATCCTTTATGTAATATTTTCCATATATGAAGCAGAAGTTGTTTGTTTGGTGAGATCTTAACCGATGCATGTATAGATTACAATATAAAATGAAACTTGCTGATATTAAACTAGCTAGTTACTATCGCCTCGTCCCAGCATTGATTAGTTTTAATCAAACCGAGAACATATTTTGAGACACGGGCGACACAGCCAAAGTAAGCCATCTTAAAAATGTCTTGAGTTGGTTTAGACGTTACCGACTTTAAAAGCAACCAATCATTTCCAGTACCTTTTCCTTCGTTGTTCACTGCAAAGCGTCCACTGGCTCCGTTTAAGATTATGCTCGTTTCAGTTTTAATAAACACAACTTTGTCCGTCAAAAAGCGTTCCACCGCGCGTGTTACTGGGAAATGTAGTTTTATGGGCAACGAATTCAAATATACTCGAACTCGTCAGTAGACCACAAAAACTACAACATCCAAGAGAACCCAGAGCAGACTGGTATGACAAGCGGGTTTTGTTTTTATGGTCCAATCAGAGGACGTAAATATATTATTGAGCTTATTGATTTATAAGCGTGAAACAATATTTTAATCCTCAGTTTTAATATAAATTAAATACCACCTATATGATTACATTGTGCGCATATTTACACGTTTTTACTTGGTAGGCTAATGTACTTAAAAACGTTAGCTCATTTCAACATGGAAATAGTACAAGCAATACTAACCCTATTTGCTTCCTTTCATATGTATGTTTTTGGCAATTGTTAAATTAACTCAAATGGTCCGTTAGGTAAGGTTGAGTACAATACTAATACATTTATAAAGATCACATAAATAGAAGGTTTACCCACCCATACTACATCCTTTTAGTGATCCTGTTCAGGTTGTCATTTTCATAAATGAAGCCATTAAGACATTAACAGTGTTGGGAAGGTTACTTTGGAAATGTAATAGGTTACAGATTACAAGTTACCCTATTTAAAATGTAATAGTAGTGTAACTTTTTTAATTACTTTAATAAAGTAATGTAACTAATTACTTTTGAGTACATTTTGATTACTTTTATACATTTCTAATGAATGTTAATTTGCAACTGTTAATCATCTTCAACCATTTTACACCATGCAGGTTTAACCTTAAAGTAGTGCTCAATACTGTCAGACTTTCACCATCCTTCATCACTTGAATTAAGATGATCACATTTGAATACATCCACCACACAATCAGACTTTAGTACTGCCTTTTACTTAGAGATTGATCTGAAGTTCAAAGCAGATTTAAAATCAAAAGAAATAGTTTATAGATACTGTTTTTGAAACCAAATCTTTGCATAACTACAGGCATCTAACTGCATCTAACAATGGTTTGGGGAAAAATAGTTAATAAAAAAATAAAAGCATATACATCAACTCAAATACGGTTATCTAATAAGCATGTGTCCTATTTTGTGTACTAAACTCCTGAAACATTGGTGTCTTTTTGAAACACTGCTGTCTCTTTGTATATGATATGATGATAGTTTCTCAAAATAAGTAAAAAATGCTCATGAAGTGACTGTTCTAGAGATTAATTTCCATGAGGGGCGGACTGGGAAAAAAATAGGCTGGGAAATCTCACACTCATACACCCACAACCCATTCTGAAACATGGACAACCCTATTTTTTTTTTTGGACCTGACATCAAAAAGATTTGAATCCTTAGGTTGGGGGACTTGCAACGTAATTAAGAGTTCTCTCCTGAACTGCACATTCACTTCCATTATCCAACCATCTCTCTCATGACTTTAATACTGAAGATTTTTATTTGACTTTTACCATGTTTTGTAAGTGCAATTTTGTTTTTTTGGCAAATGAATTACCACTTGTATTTATTTTTACTACAAATTCCATAGTTAAACCACGGTTAGTGCCATACAATAGGCTATATTAATTTTCCTAAGGGTTGTGTTTTTGTATCCACTAGCTCCCCCTAAACCTATGATAAAATATGATGATTTGTCTGCTAACTTACTACTGTAACATTACAAAAGATAATAATGACGTTGTTTATACAGTATTTTGAGTGATTGCGAGCAATGTGCTGCTGCTTGACTAAGTAAACAAAGACAAAACTACATTAGCATCTTTACAGATGAAACTGACCTGCACCTGAAACCCTGAACAGAAGTGTCGCTTCTCTGCTCCAGCTGTGCGCTTACACAGTTCACTCCGGTCTCTCTCTCGCATTGATTACTCGGAGTCTGATCCAAACCGTTCGGCGGAGGCGCGGAGAGCGCGCGAGGCGCGAGCCCAACCATTGCCAGTCACGACTAACCGATTCATGATTTATTAGAAATTTAATTATCGAATGGCGGATTCAGAAATAATCGCTTTAGTATATTCGGCCTGCAATTATACAATAACAATATTAAAGTAGAAGGCCAAATCGTCTGCCAGGCCACCGGGAATAGTCCCGGTTCTCCCGATGTCCAGTCAGCGCCTGATTTCCACAGACACGCAGAACGTGCAGGATTCATATTCAGTCTTTTTGCGGCTTAATATTCACAGACATCAGTCTATATCGGGTTTTGATTCAAGTGTACTGACCTACTTTTGATTTATTCGTCCAAAATGTGGCATATTGCGTCCGCGTTATAGGCTGAATTCCATTTTTATGACTCGATTCTACGAATGTGTTTTCCGCGTCTCGGAGATTATGGGCCATATGTCTTAGTGCAATTTGGGAAAGTATAAGCTGTATGTGGATGTGTGTAAATATTCAAAATGTAATCCTCTTTGTAATCGTTACAATTTTCATAAGTAACTGTAATTTAATTACTCATTTTTTCTTAGTAACTGTAATACTGTTACATTTATTTTGTAATTAAATTACGTAACGCCGTTACATGTAACTAGTTACTCCCCAACACTGGACATTAATAAGTTTACAGTTCCATTCCCCAATGTCTTCTAGTTAAATCTGCAATCTACTAAGTGCTTGCTAATTATTAAAGGTTAAAAATATGTGATCTCACAGGTTAAATCAGTCAATTATTTCATTATAACATTTTAGTACTTTATTGCTACATGAGTTACACATTAAGAGGATGGGGTCAGAATGTTATTTAGCATCAACCGGTTAAAACATACTAAACTAAAAAAATAAAATAAACATCAATAAAGCAAATATAACATCAAATATGACATGCATCTTACTACTCAGAAAACTAATAGCTACATAATGCTGTAGCATGACAATAATCAACAAGAAATCAGGATTAGATATTAATCTTTCTATCTTCCCAATTTAACAGCTGGCAGTTTATATCAGTAATACTTGAACATGTTCATAATTTCATATTGTAAACCTAAAATAAAAATCACATCAGAACTTTATCCCTCTGATCTGAAAGTAAAAACACAACAAATCTTAAGAGTAATCTTAATGGAAGGGACTTAAAAATGGTATGGACGTGCATTAAATATTAGATTTCAACCATGTCAATAAACAATAAATATTTTGTTCTTTATGAAAGCATTCTGCAGATACTTTATTACCTATTATAAACTAATACCAAGGATACCCTCACAGTGCTGTTGTCAGTCCCTGCAAATGTCTTTTCAAATCACTAGATTATTTGGAATTGCTTATGTTGCACCTTTCATGAAAGTAAGTAAAGTTCAGGCAGTTATAAAGTGCCAATAGTACATCAAGCCTAGAGTTCTCACAGTGGCCCCATCTCCCTATTAACCCTCCTTGCTTGTACACAGCACACAGGCAAGCTGTCAGTGATTGCCTCCCGCGAGGTCAAGCAGTGATCCGGCAGCCTCCTGAGCCTCTGCATCAAGCTGCAGTATCTCAACCGACTCCAGGTCCAGCTCACTGTCTCCTGGAAGAACCAGGTACTGATACTGCTGATACTGGTAATAGTGTAACTCAATGTAACCACTGTCTGCCAATGGATCTTTCTCCAAATCCTCGCCGGCAACCTCTGTCAGTTCCAAAGACTCCATGGGGACCAGCTCCTCGTGATCTGGTGTCAAAGAGCACGGTAGGTTTGAAGACAGAAAATCTAGATCTGAAGTACAGTGAAAAAGTACAGTTAATGTGATGGAATTTAGAGGAGTGTACCATAACCTAAGTGTAAGAACGAGTCTGAATTTTGTTTGTCACTCTCTGGGACACTCTTCTGTTTGTAACTCATAGCTGCACATTTTCTTTCATTCACAGAAACACTAACAATTCCCAGTTTCTGTACTACTGTATTATTACTAATTAGTTAATACTGTATGGTGATAAATCTTTGCAAATCAAGAGAGAAAACCATCTGTTATGTGAGACTTCTTTACTTAAGTGACCCTGTAGTAAAACAGCCTGGCCATTCTTTTCAACGTGGCTATAGGTTGCTAGAGTAATGTTTGACTGTTACTAAGACAACAGATCCCAAACATACAGTGTCTGGAAACAGTAGATAAAGGATAGCAAACAAAAAAGTGCATGCAAGAGAAGCACCATATCACACACTATCATTTAAAAGATTGTGGTCTTTATGAATTAATACTGTCATTCACCAAGGACACAAATTGATTAAAGGTGACGTTAAAGACATTTATAATGATATGATAAATGATATGACAATAAAATGATAAACTTTCTCCTCATCAAAGAATCCTAATAAAATGCATCACACCAGAACAACTATTTTCAACATTGATAATGTTTCTTAAGCAGCAAATCTGCATATTAGAATGATTTCTGAAGGATCATGTGACACTGAAGACTAGAGTAATTAATCTGAAAACTCAGCTTTGCATCACAGGAATAAATGATTTTTTTTATATATATTAAAATGGAAAATAGTTCTATTAAGCTGTAATAAAATTTCACAACATTACTGTTTTGTCTGTACATTTAATCAAATAAACTTACCTTTGATGAGCATAAACTACTTTTGAATAGTAGTGTATATACTTCAACAATGTTTTTTTTTTAAACATTAGGAAAAATTGTTAGCCTGAATGCCATGTAAGTCGATTTGGATAAAAGCGTCTACTATATGCATAAATCTACTAAATGCATAAATTTAAACATGGATTAACATGTCTGTTTCATGCTGCTAGATTTAGTATTTATTTATAAATGTACAGGATTTCTAGTATTCCAGGTGTTTTAGTCTGTTGTGTTTTATGTGTAATTGATTGTTTGTTGGTATGATGAGATGAGACCAGGAGAGAGAGGAAAAAAAAAAAAAAAAAAAGCTCTCACCCAAGGTGTTCTGCCCATCATCAGTCGCCTCCAACCTGTTCAGAGGTCAGATATGCATGTGTCAGTATCACAATGAAAGAGTAATTTGTTCCTCTGACGTTGTGCATGATACATCAGATAATTCAATATTAAGCCTTAAGAATGTGGTGTGTCATAAGAAAGCAAATAAGACTCACAAAACACGCTTGTTCAGCAAGCTACTGTTGGTACGATGACAATAATGTGTTTTTCTGAGAACTTCCAGAAGAGCTGGCCGATGTTCAGGACAAACACGCCATAATGAGCCCTTTCCGACAGACTGCAAAACAAAGCAGGTATATTTCATCAAACAACTAATCAATATAGACTAAGAGATCAGAAAGTTCTGACTGGAAGTCTGACGCACTTGACTCTTGTCTCTATGTATTCGTTGGAAGCTCTTGCTCAAGGAAAGGTTGTGTCGGACGGAATTCCTCCATCCACCGGGAGCCTCTTTATAATAGGGGAAGTTGTCGACAATCCACTGATAAATACTTTTCACAGGGAGCCTCTTCTCGGGAGAATCTTCTATTGCCATAAAGATGAGACTGCTGAAAGAGTATGGGGGCTTGGCAGGGGAGGAAAGCAGCTGTTGGACAGGAATCAAGTCTAATGTCTGGGGCAGTGTGGTGATTTTGGGCAGTGGCTGCAGGGGTAACAGGTTCCCTCTTTGATGCAGCCAGCTGAGGCAGGTCAGGTCATCCTGGTCAGATACTGTGGAGGGTCTGAGGCAGTGTGACCCTCCAGACACCCGAGGGGCTGAGTTTAGACAGGAGGCTGGGGTGGATAGGGTGGAAGGGAGGGACACAAGCTGAACAGCGGCAGGCTGTGGACGAGAGGGGGATCGGGACAGAGCTTCTGAATCACTTTGGGGGGAATGTAGAGGAGAATGGGGTGGCAGTGCTTGTGTGTATTTCTCCATCTGTCTCCCAGCAGCAAGATGCCGGATCCACACATTCACCCGTTGAACTGCAGAAACAAAGAGTAATATTAATGCATTGTGCATATGTACACACATTCAAACATGTCCTATAAAATGATAAAAAATAATAATAATAAGCACACAGAGAAGCCGTTTTCATAAATAAACAAATAGTACTTAAACCCAGGAAGGAGGCTATAAAAGTCAGTAACATTCCATAGAAGGGTCATTTATTTATTCAATACTGCCTGCACAAGCGAGTAAATGATTGAGCAAGGTAATCAACCGAGAAATAACACACCTTTCAAGTGGCGCTAAACAAACTTTTTAGAGAATTAAAATAAATAAATGAGTAAGTAAGTACGTATATATATATATATATATATATATATATATATATATATATATAATAAAAATCAATTATTCTATCACGACAGACACAGAAGGCCAAGCCACATGGTCTATACACCTCAGAAAATGGCTCAAGACTTAAGTTACGTTAAGAATAATTGCCCAAGCGTTCATGCTCGCGTGAAGCCTTTATGTCAAGACAAAGGAGCAAAAGAAGAACGAAAAACTCACCTAAATAAGTAGAGATGAATTTAAAGCATCCAATTTCCGAGTCGGTTCTGTTGTAAGTTTTAAAGTTTCTCAGTGTTCTGAAAAAGAAACGGTTATGTCTCGCACTTTTCCGTTCTGTCTGCGTTCTTTTCTTTCCCGTTTCCTTGGAAACCAGAAGGACGCTTTGCAGCCGGCACGCGTCTTTAAAGAGACACTCAGCGAAGGCTGGTGGAAATTTTATTTTAGGCCTTAATGTTGGCGGCTGGTACTCATATTTGGTGTAAAAGCTTCTTATACACGCTTGCAGGGTTTTGCCCCAGTGTTTACATCACCTGAACTCATATAACGTCATAACACACGTCTATTGCGCCTAATCGATCACTTCTTTGCTTGTAGGCTCTCTATCAGATATTTTAATTGACAAGATGAGAACATTTTTACACACCTTAAAAGTCTAATTTATGGGATTTATTTTGCTGTAAAGAAGAAAACACAGCTGTTCATGCACAAAAAAGAAGGACACTTGAGTTGATCATGTGTTCACCAATTGCACATCACACAAGAATCACAGCACAGGGCAGATAAATCAGCATGCCTCTTAAAATTAAGTCTGGATTTTGTGACACTAAAGCAGCATGGAGAAGACACAAGAGCAGTCAAACTGTTATTTTCCCATTTTCAACAACAGAAAAACACAGTTCTGTAAAAATATTAAATTATATTTTCAAGGACTAATGTGCAGAAGACAATGCTGATGGAGCCAATGTTGAAGATCAGACCACATAAATCCTTTGTGGATAAAAACACAATCATGGTAATCCACTGTTGTCTCAAACAATGCCAAAAATGAAACCATCCCAGTCCAGCATTGTCATTTTAAAGTTCCTTCATAATTTAAATACTGTCGGTCATCTGACCAAATGAACAGTGAGCCAGTAAATGATGATTGGCTGAAAGACAGCTGATACCAGGGTTATGTACATGCGAATTTGTGGTTTGGCACTTGCTCTTACACCCATGGAGTCTGCTGAGAATGAAGACAGGATCTTCATTTTTAGAGAACGAACCTGAAAAAATGTTTTTTAAGAAATTAATTGGAGAAATGTATTGAAAAAAAACTTGGAAACGTACAAAACTTACGAAACTCACAATAAAAAACATGAGGGCACAAGAAGACCAAGCAAGAGCAACGAAGTAACCATCAGTGCCAAAGACCAGTCCACACAACACTGTGAAAATCATCCTGAGGAAAAAAACAAAACAAAAACTCTTTAATGCAATATAAAACACACGATTCACTTACAAATCTTTCACAGGTGTGTAAAATACATTAGAACATCCAATCGAAACATACCCCACATATTTGTATCCACTGTAAGCAACAAGGTCAAATGTTGAGAGGTCTGTGTGAACTGTGAGCAAGTAAAGACTGAGCAACATGACAAGAACTTCAATGAGGATCCAAACCAGAGCTGTGCTTGCACACAAACCCAGAACCTCTGGACTGAACCTGAACGTGTAGAGAAAACATAAAAATGATTAATCATATAACATGTCTCATTTTCAAAATTGTCAAAAAGATTACTTGAACGTGGCAGTGCTGAAGGTACTGTTATGAATTCCATTTAGTAGGGTCACATCAGGGTTGTTGAACGATAGGCTAGTTAACTAATAGATTATTTATTAAATGTATTTTTATATGAATCCCTCAGGATGTCCAAGCATGTCCATATCAGTGCATTTCTCCAGTAAAACCCACTATAACTCACCGTTTCTGGATTCCTAAAGCCACACCAGCCAGTAAAATGTAGGTGATGAAAGCCATTGCTAGATGAAAACAAAAGAAAAGTTTGATGATCAAGTGCAAACAATGCAACATCTCTATAAATTCACAGATACATGGTTTCTGATTTTACTACATGGCAAACGCATCGTAAGCATAGAACTGTTGCTTATACTTAATGTGCATTCTTGCATTAAATTCTGGTCCTCAAGGGATCAAATAGAGTGTCCTTCAAATATCTGTACCATTAGGATGAGTTATTTTTCAGGTACCTAGTTATAAACATGTTTATAAAATTTAACTTGCTCAGCAAGATTCTCTTCAACGGACGCTCTGCCATGACCTGAAATGTGACATGGCTAACCTGAAAGAAAACACTTGCTGTAGGAGAAGAGAGTTTATGGAAAAGTCCACTACAGTGGCAGTTGTGGCAACAAAAAGGGCATAAAAATTGAGCTTGAGTTTGCATTCACATAATGATTACTTAATGTTGGTTTGAAAACTCTCTAAAACTACTTGAAAGATTTTTAATATTTAATGTTATAAGTACAGCACAACGATTTATCGGGTTGCTCAGAATAAATAATAAAAATGAATTACTGGGTATGTAGAGATCTGGAGCATTGACATCATGGCGTGGTATGAGAGGAGTGTCTCTGTGGTAACGTACTTCCCAGTCCTGATGATATTATAGTATACATTAAAAAAAAAAAGTTTATATTGAACCTGTTCAAAGAAGTGCAAGATACACCTTTTAATTTGACAATAAATTAGGCTTTCTGAATGCACCTGGGTGATGGAAGACAAGGGTGACAATTTATTCATAATAAATTGACAAGATATTAAAACAGTTTAAAATAACTTTTAATGCTATACTTTTTCCATTTTATATCTAAGAATATTTATAATAAAAAATGTCCAATAAAGAAGCAATTCTAATTAAAAATGAGAAAATGTTAACAAACATTCAATTATCTCTTCGGGAGTTAATATTTTACCTGATGTGTGTATGGGAACATGAGAAGCAACAGTTTCTTCATAACATATTTGGTATCAACTGCAAAGAAATACTTCAGCTTGTTTACTGACATGAATCGGTTGATCTGCCAAAGAGATTAAAGGTGAGAGAAAAAGAAAATCAATTAGACAATAAATATTCAGGCTTTACAAAATTTAAAAATCCCTGGTAGCCCTTCGGTCTGACACTCTTCATATATATATATATATATATAAAAATTGGACTCAAAACACAAATATCAAGGAAGGAATTTTAATTCAATATTAACAGGGTGATTTTCTTATTTTAGGAGGTGCACAAATAAAATTAGCACTGTATGAGTGGAGTTTGGCAGTGTCTATTGTACAATAATACACCGTAAAATTACATGATTTGCAGTTCAGGTACAGGTTTTCACAAAAACATGAAAATCTTATAAAATGATAAACTTACAAAAAAAACATTTGAAAGAAAAGGAATGAGTCAAATCTATAAATGATTATATTAATTTACATTTAGTCATTTAGTAGACCCTTTTATCCAAAGTGACTTACAAATGAGGACAGTGGAAGCAACCAAAACCAACAAGAGAGCAATGATATATAAGTGCTATACCAAGTCTCAGTTAGCTTAAACGCAGTACATGTAGCAAGGGCTTTTAAATAATATAATAAATAAAAAGAAAACAGATAGAATAGAAAAAGAATAAAGAAAGCTAGTGTTCGAGGTCATTTTTTATAATTGTACAGTCATGGCCAAAAGTTTTGAGAATTACATAAATATTGGAAATTGGAAAAGTTGCTGCTTAAGTTTTTATAATAGCAATTTGCATATACTCTAGAATGTTATGAAGAGTGATCAGATGAATTGCATAGTCCTTCTTTGCCATGAAAATTAACTTAATCCCAAAAAACCTTTCCACTGCATTTCATTGCTGTCATTAAAAGACCTGCTGAGATCATTTCAGTAATCGTCTTGTTAACTCAGGTGAGAGTGTTGACGAGCACAAGGCTGGAGATCATTATGTCAGGCTGATTGGGTTAGAATGGCAGACTTGACATATTAAAAGGAGGGTGATGCTTGAAATCATTGTTCTTCCATTGTTAACCATGGTGACCTGCAAAGAAACGCGTGCAGCCATCATTGCGTTGCATAAAAATGGATTCACAGGCAAGAATATTGTGGCTACTGAGATTGCACCTAAATCAACAATTTATAGGATCATCAAGAACTTCAAGGAAAGAGGTTCAATTCTAGTAAAGAAGGCTTCAGGGCATCCAAGAAAGTCCAGCAAGCGCCAGGATCGTCTCCTAAAGAGGATTCAGCTGCGGGATCGGAGTGCCAACAGTGCAGAGCTTGCTCAGGAATGGCAGCAGGCAGGTGTGAGCGCATCTGCACGCACAGTGAGGCCAAGACTTTTGGAAGATGGCCTGGTGTCAAGAAGGGCAGCAAAGAAGCCACTTCTCTCCAAAAAAAACATCAGGGACAGATTGATCTTCTGCAGAAAGTATAGTGAATGGACTGCTGAGGACTGGGGCAAAGTCATATTCTCCGATGAAGCCCCTTTCCGATTGTTTGGGGCATCTGGAAAAAGGCTTGTCCAGAGAAGAAAAGGTGAGCGCTACCATCAGTCCTGTGTCATGCCAACAGTAAAGCATCCTGACACCATTCATGTGTGAGGTTGCTTCTCATCCAAGGGAGTGGGCTCACTCACAATTCTGCCCAAAAACACAGCCATGAATAAGGAATGGTATGGTACCAAAACACCCTCCAACAGCAACTTCTTCCAACAATCCAACAACAGTTTGGTGAAGAACAATGCATTTTCCAGCACGATGGAGCACCGTGCCATAAGGCAAAAGTGATAACTAAGTGGCTCGGGGACCAGAATGTTGAAATTTTGGATCCATGGCCTGGAAACTCCCCAGATCTTAATCCCATTGAGAACTTGTGGTCAATCCTCAAGAGGCGGGTGGACAAACAAAAAGCGTAGAAAGGTAGTTTTTTTTTTTATAAATGTCACATTTACAGCATGTTTGTTGCGTAAAAACATGGGCCGATTTTGCATTGGTCTGACAAAATCAGCCAAAGGGCTTATAGAAAATGCGAATTAATTTTTTGCCAATAGTTAGTGCTTAGTAATGGTAGAAATATAGAGGTATCCCCAGTAACGGCTGTACACAAAGCAGCACTGCATTTGATTAATAAAATAACATACCAAGTTAACTTAAGTTAAACATGGCATCTCACCTCTTTGTTCACAATATCCTTGCCTTGATTGGCAAGTGATGAGCCATACATCATGGCAGCACTGGCCACTGGATCAGCAAAGAGGCTGCCCGCTCCAGGATCTTGACCTCCTGCCGATGCATCAGCCATATCATATCCCGAACTATAGTAGTTCTGGTTGTTCATGGGTGGGGGCCCCGAACTGGTGTCATCAAAAAGAAGTGGACCCCCGATGGGCGGAGATGCTCTGGCTCTGGGCTTTGCTGCATTGAGAGAGAGAGAGAGAGAGAGAGAGAGAGAGAGAGAGAGATCACGTTTAGAGAATCCTGATATATAATATATTGCTGTTTATCCATCAACAAATCTAGGTTCGTAACACTTTTTTTTCAGTTTCATTCTTCAGCTATGACCTGTGATATTAAAGTAACTAATTAACATGCGATGTGGCAAAGGGTTCACACAGCACGTCATCAAGCGAAGATATTTAATTAGGTAGGTCTAATCAGTTACTTTACAATCTGCAATGTGCTGTAGTGCCAAACTGTTCGTGATGTATTAACTTTAGGGTTTGCTGATTTTAAAGTACAGTATGTTGTTGTCCACGTATCTCAAAGAACAACAATCTTTTGCAAAGTCCTTTCATACGTACTTGCTCGGTATCCATGCTGTTGGAAATCCATCTTCTCTGCTGTTTTGAATTCCAAAAACAATTTGATAAGCTTCACCAACAAAGCAATCTGCAATCCAACCGGTTAAAGTGATCTGATGTCAGCATCAGACCACTAATAATATAACGTTACTAGCTTGCTATGTAGCTAATCTGAAAAATGTCTAACAAAACATGTCAGATTAATTTTAAATGTAGTACCAGAATTATAACAAAAACGCTTATTTTGATGCGGATACAAACGACCGGTACTCACTTATAATTTCAATTTTAAATATTGTTTTCTAAATAAATTCCCGTGTTAGCTTATACTCACAGGTACGCGTGTACAGTCTAATGATATTCCTTCACCCTTACACCCGCCTCACCTGGCTTCTCATTGGCTGATGAGAAATGTGCCTGCGTGGCAGAGATGAAAAACCTCACAATTTCATTGGTTAAAATGACGGTTGCGTAGGCTGAAGTTATTTAATGTTGATTGGCTGTAAGCATGGCAATCAAAACAAAGTGGTGTTGCGTAGTACTAGTAGGCAAACTAAACGAAAATACATAAAACCGTGGCGTTTATTAAGTTTCACTGGTAATTCAAGGAGCATTCATTCCATTTCGGAATTCCCGTAATTACGAGATTCCAACTCATAAAAAGCGTTCAAGTCCTCTTAGAACTCGTAATTACAACTTGTGAAGTGGGAGTTTTCTGAGAGCTACTACTTACCACGTGACCACCTCTGTTTAGGCGTTGATAGCGTTGCCATGGAAAAGCATAATTACGAGCCTCGAGGACGTGAGCAGCTCCTAGTAGAACGTCGAACGTCACTTGCTATCATGACACACACACACACACACACACACACACACACACACACACACACACACACACACACACACACACACACACATATATATATACTTTTACATTTACTGCGAAAAAGACTGCATCAGTGCCACATAAATAAAATCAAATAAATGAGCCACTGTTTTTGTCCAGCCATGAAGTTAAGACACCCCAGCATATTCATTGTAATTTGCCAAACAATTAATTAGATAAATGTATGATCATTTATTGCATTCCTTTGTTAAAATGATGCAGAATTTATTCAATTATATCTATCATGTCACAGTTGTCTATTACTGTAAGAATCATTTAAATAAAAGCATATCGTAATCTGTAATAATTACATATTTTTACACCTAAGTGTGTGAGAAATAATAAGCTGCTATATACTGAAAATTATCTGTTATAGTGCAGAAGTTCTAACATTTTAGTGTAAATGACAGAATAGCAACATTTGGTTGAAAACGTGAAATAACTGGTAGTGGGGAGTGCCATTAATTTCTTAGTGTCCAGAACATCAACATAGCCTACGTAAATTGTTTGCATCAGTACCAAGCCTTGGGTAACAGCACATCCTATCTGGGTAAGATGCACCTTGCCTGCATGTCTAGACTTGAAAAGGGGAGTGTCAACACAGCATTCCATTCTGCTTAGGTCATAATTCACCCCATGATGCACTCATACTCTGGTCACAACCAGATCCAGCCAGAAGAAATCTTATATACAGTACCACAATATAATTTAATAAAAAAAGATAACACCACATTATGAAATAAAAAAAATAATAAAAAAAAATATGGTGGGCTGGGGTCATTAATCAGTCAAAACAGGACAAGGGTAACAGTGACATCATTCCAAAGAAAGTCAATTATTCCTCAAACATGAAATGGGAAAGATATAATTTAGATAAGATATCCACTTCAGCCTTGTGGTTTCATTTTTACAAACATTGTTTTCTCGTCACAGATCATTGTACTGAACATGATCATTGACACTGAGTCATAATGATGCTGAAAAGATGAAGACCTTGAAAAGCGGTGACAAAGAACAGTATCTGCATTTGAACAGTAATAAAAATATTACAAAAAAAGAAACTTCATAAAATAAATAAAAAAAAATAATAAATGTTTTTGTGTTTTTATGTTATTAATTTTGTTTGACTGACCTACAAAATAAACATATTTTACACAAAATTTGCTCTGTAATTCAGCAATTAAATGATGTCAGAGTGACCAGGGTAAGAGCTTGACTAGGTCAAAAATTCCATTAAATGTAATAAAAAAAGACCATAGATGACATTAAAGTTTTGGAATTATGTGTAAAACATAACCTCTAGAGTTTTCTCTTTCATGAGTCACTGTTTTAGTTGTGTTATGAAGTCGAGTCACCCCAGTTTATTATTGTAATATAGACCAAACAATTCACTAGTTACATTTATGATCATTTATGTCCTTCTTTTGTTAAAAAAAAGAAAAGAAAGAAGATGAGTCATGATGCTGAAAAGGAGCAGATCCTGAATAGTGGTGACAAACAAGAGTGACTGTATTTGAACAGTAATAAACACAAGAAAAATAGCAAAATAAAAAAATCACAAAAAAAAAGTATGTTGCTGGGTTTTCATGTTATTAATTTTATTTGTTCGACCCACAAAAGATACATTTTATATAAATTTGCTCTGTAATTACAGCAATTAAGTATTATAAGGGTAAGAGCTTGACTATAGGTCAAAACTTCCAGTAAATGTAAAAAAAAAAAAGACCTAAAAAGACATTAAAATGTTCCTTGTAATAATTGTGGTGTAGTTGTTGATGATGTTGTTTTATAGATAACGTTCATAATAGTTCAGATTTAAAATTCTTCTTATAATTTAAGATGTATGAACTATATATGTGTTCCTGTATGATTAGGTAAAAAGTACTCTCATGAAATAAAACATGTCCCTTAAATCATTTTTAGAGGGCCAATACTACCCCTTACTACTAAAATATTTTCCTGACACTGGTTTGAACACTGTAAATGGAAACTGGGCTGAGAACAATTTACCTAAAAAGCACAAACTTGCTTCAAGTGTCTTCTCTGTGATTGTAAAATATTTGTACTCAAAATACACCAGATTGCAGGTCTACAGTAAACTGCCCAACAGTTTGTGGTTTTCAAAACGAGAAGGAAAGTCATGAATCAAGATTTCACTGCCTGACACCATTTAACGGAATAATTTTCCCATTTACTGCTGGAGGGATGATTCAGCTAAATACAGTGAAAATTGTTTCATGACACTTCATCCATCCATTGCATTCATTCAATGCCTGGTGCTTTAATGTGGTCTCTCCACTGAAACCTCAGTGAACACACGACTTGACTTGTGGAAGACCCGCCACTCTTATTTAATACACACTGCTAACTAAGTGTTAACATAAACCCGCGTTTTATTACAGAAAAACAATGACCTGTATACTTTCCGAAGGCCACATAATAACGAAAACTGCTGTAAAAAGCTCAAGTTTCAATTTAGAATGCTCTTTCTTGTGAGAGAGCGCGACATCTCAAACAGAAGGAGTTCCGGAAAAACCCATTTATGGTCATATACGTAATCTTACATGTGACTAAACGTCATTCAATAGACAGGCAGCACCATTTCCCGTAAGATGGGAGGGGCGAAAGATGTACCGTTCTTGAGGACTTATTTAAATTCTGGTGAACACTCGGAACCACCAGTCTGGCAGAAAACAGAACTGTATTATACATATCATAAAGCGTATTTTTACATTTAGTCTAGCTCTGTCAGCAATATGAACTTTTAAACGTTGACAGACACTTCTAGACTCCCCCAGACGTATCGTGGTGGATTCTACCGTTTTCCCGCAACAAGGTGGATTTTTAACTTGCTTTGGAATTTCGCGTGAACTGTCAGTGATATAAGTAGGAGGAACCTTTTTGGGAAAGCATACCTGAGAAAAGTAGGCAGCGACACAGAGTTCAGAAATTTAATCAACAGTTTCCTTTGGATTACTGAAGAGCCACCGGCATACATGTACAACTACGGAAACCTGGGCAGAGGAAACGATCGGACCTTACCAGATAACAGCTCTGGATCAGGCTCGAGCTCCGCGACTGTCGCTACAACCGCTGCTACAACTCAACAACAACAGGTAAGCGTCTCTATCTCTGATCTAGTGAGCTCATATGTTACACTCTTCGTAGAATTTAAGATTTTTATAATTTCAATTAACATTTCACCAACTATGAATAATGAATGAGTTACTGTATCATTTTCTATTGTTCATTTAAGACAAAAAAGTAACACTTTATAACTTCAACCTGTTAACTGTCACTTACATTTTTTAACATAGACTTGAAAGTGCATGATCCAAACCTAAATTTTTGAAAACATTTTGTAACATGATTTTGATGTACGATTTTTATGGTAATTCAATGTTTGATTTTAAAATGGGTTTTCAAAGGATGAATGAGATTTTAAGTTTTCAAGTGATCTATAATTTCTGATGATTTCTAAAGTGTGATATAGAAAAAGGCAACAAAGAAGACTTTTTTTTGACAAGCTCAGAACTCCTGATATGATGTAGGTTTTTTAAGGTGCACTCTTCCCATAAATTAATCTATAACTTTTCCGACATAATTTTTTACAAAAATATATGTAAATATATAAATATATATTTAGGAGTCTTAGACCTTTCTAACAATATATAGTTTGTCTAGATTAGATTAGGATTTAGTTGTAATATAGTGAAGTAAACGTAGGCGGCCCACCGAGGGGCCGGGTGACAGTTAACAGCCTTTAAATATGAACTTTAACATATCACTATGCTTAAAATGCTTAACATTATAATTTATTTAGAAATGAGTTGTAATTCATATTCTGACTTGTCTTAACATAGCATTATTTATTTAGAAACTTAATGTAACACCTATGTAAAAACCTGTGTTTTAAATGTACTTCTCTGTGGACCCCCTGAGCACATTTAGGGACCCCTGTTTAGGATTATTGACCAAATAAATATTTGGTCAGAGCAGACAATAATAAAGGAATAATGATAATAATAAAAGATTTAATGATTCAAGTTGGTGTTTATATCTGGGTGTTTCTGCAAACACAATGGGTTTTTGAGTCATGATAAGATATAATAAATCCTCCTCCCTCAATATCTAATGCCACTGCCTTGGTAACTTATGATATATTGTCTCTGTCTCTTGTACTTTGTAGCAGAAATATTCTGTGGCAGGATCCAGTCAGTTTGTGCCCAGTCTCAATGCCATAACTTCAAACCAGGACCTTCAATGGATGCTTCAGCCCTCTGTTCTAGGCGCCCCGGGACCATCCAGGGCACCATCTTACTCACTGCCACCAAGAATACCATTTATGACTCCTCAACTTTCCCAATCACACATGTCCCGGCCAGGTGTTATTAGACCAGCTACAGCTGTTGGCAGCTCAACAAGAAGCAGAAATGATGAACATGTGAGTCCAGTTGAATAACTGTCAGCCTGTCTACATGATGAGGCCGTGATGAGTCATGATGCGAGACAGAGACAGCATGCTTTGTCACTGTGTTCACCTGTCATCCTGTCCATTTTTGCCGGTGGTCTTAGCCAAAACCAAAACCAGCCATGTGTGTTATTCACACATGACCAAAATCAAAGTGTGCTAGACCCAGGATGTGTAATATCCTGTTGTGAGTCGGAAGTGTGTGACCTGGGGGTATGCGTGAACATGATTGCTGATACATACAGGGTGTGAATCTCATTTGGGCTTATAAATTAATGTGTTAACCTGTATACATTAATTTTGAATGTGAGACTCTCACATACATGTTATGATCTTATAGCATAGCATCTACCCTAGAGTAAATTTATATTAATATATTCAATATTAACTCATGAATTCCTGCCTGACTCTTGCATCCAAGTCTTGAGTATAGCAGGATGATAGTGAAATATTGAGACCGGAAATAGGATATCATGTGATTCACTGGAGTAAAACTTAATGACTCATACTTGAGTCACTAGGGTGGTTGCAGGTGAGTCATCAATATAAGGTCAGGAAACTGAATATAATGCCCACAAAAGAAAGACAGCGTGAAATGAATTAACACAATATATTATCGGATTCGAAATAGAGTAATTACAGAGATGAAAATTGCAACATTGCCTCAAAGTAGTCAGTGAATTTGAAATAAAGTTAAGAATCTCATCCCCTAGATGGCAGTATTTTCACATGTTTATCAACTATAAACATTGAATTGACCAATTAGGTTCAGATTGTTGAAATTAGACATAGGGTTTTAATCATTTTGTAATTCAATATTTTTTATTTTATTGATTATTATTATTTTTTTTTGTACTTTTTAAAATATTTTATTACAGATATATATAGTGTCAAACTACTGCATGAATATATTATATTATATTATATTATATTATATATTATATATTATATATTATATATTATATATTATATATTATATTATATTATATTATATTATATTATATTATATTATATTATATTATATTATATTATATTATATTATATTATATTTGCTTTACTTTCTCACTCTAGTTATCCCATGAGGAACTTGAGCGGCGTAGAATTAGAAGGGAACGTAATAAAATGGCTGCTGCGAAGTGCAGGAATCGTCGACGTGAACTGACTGACACATTGCAAAGTGTAAGTTCATTTTGTAAATTTTTGTTAAGTTTCCTTTCAGTCTAAATGTCTTTGCATTCTTTGTTATCCACGAATTGAACATTTGAAGTCTTTCTTTTCACAGGAAACTGACCAGCTAGAGGATGAAAAATCTAGTCTGCAGAAGGAGATCGCTGAGCTTCAGAAGCAAAAAGAGAGACTTGAGTTGGTGTTTCAAGCCCACAGACCCATCTGCAAAGTCCAGGACTCGGACTCAGACTCTGAGTCTGACTCCAACAGTGACATACCGACACTGAGTGGAATCAAGATTGAGTCTGTGGACCCTGATCTTCCTGGACCCTCCAGAGAATCAAAGATTCACGCCAAGCCTAATAGACCGAAGCACAAAATTACCATCCCACCTCCAGCTTCATCCTCCTCCTCTGTTACCAGCGCACCTCTTGAATCAGAGTCTCTCCATACTCCTGTCCTCATCTCCACTCCATCTCTAACCCCTTTTGCTGCCAGCCTGGTCTTCAGCTACCCCTCTTCTTCACAGGATACCCGCTCTGTGACTTCATCCCAAGCTCTCAATCTCACCAGCTCTCATAGTAGCAGCCAGCCTTCTCATAACCCTCAGCCGTGTGGCGTCGCTCATCGCCGCAGCAGCAGCAGTGGAGATCAGTCAGATCACTCTCTCAATTCACCAACCATCCTCACCCTTTAATTTCTCATCTGCTGGAGGGAAAAGTGATTCCAAAAGTGTCCTTACTACTACATACAAGCATATATGCTTTTACCTGTGTATTCTGTTTACCTTTATTCATGGCAGTTATCAAGTAACTTAAATGCACTATAAGAATAGAGAAGCATGAGTTAAAGGTGATGTGTGTAACCTCAATATAGTAAGGAGACCCAACTATGCCATTCGTTGGCTGATTAGTAATACTCAACAAACCTAGAGCGTGAATTTGGAGGTCTGTTTGACCTGTTCGTTCAATTAATAACATATGGTGTAAGTGTACAGGAAAAGGTATTTTTGCATTTCATTTGGCGGCGTTAGTGACAAATTGCACACTTCACTTTTAAGGATGTGTATTGCAGACCAAAAATCTGACCATCCTACATACGAAGTAGACTTATATTTTTACAGCACATATGTATATAACACTGAAAAGAAAACTGACTGACTTTTAAGCCGTAACATTTTACTGTAGTGGCATTAATAATAGTATTATTGATTTATAATAATTTACTTCAACTACATATCTAGTATATTGGTGACGGTACTGTAGCAGTTAAAAACTGGCCTGCTAGCAAAAGGTTTAGAGGTTGCTTTGGGGGTTTGAGAGCACAGTGTAGATCTATCATCAGTATGCCTTTCAGGAAGGAATATCAGTTACTTCAGGAAAGCAATTTTTAAAGCTGTCTATTACGTTATTTATTATTATGTTACCAGTTTTAGAAATGTTAAGGTCTCAATTGAAATGTGGATTTGGATTTTTAACGTAACGATTGTACTGTCTTGCTATGCACGTTTGTGGATTTAATGTAATGTTTTGTTATTTTATGTTTAATCTTGGTTTAAGAAATGCTGCGTTATAGTTACAGTGTATGCTGAATAAGCTAGTTTTAAAGAAACTGAAGGGATGCAGCCTAAACCTGGTTCTTTACATACAATGTCTGCAACACCACAACCCAACACTGAGAATGTGCACTTCGATGACAGTTCACTGTTACGCTGGTTACAAAAATGATATTTTAACTTCATGAAACACTTCAACTGTTACTATACAGGATGTTTCCTCTACAAGTGCAAAGGTGTGTGATTCACAGGCCAGTAGAAGTTAATTCTATATAATTTATACTGTACTGAGTACACTATGTTAGACTCTACTATTGCTTGACCACATATAGATTTCT
Source organism: Carassius carassius (assembly GCF_963082965.1). NCBI lineage: Eukaryota > Metazoa > Chordata > Actinopteri > Cypriniformes > Cyprinidae > Carassius > Carassius carassius. The sequence goes on along the minus strand of NC_081787.1, from coordinate 5,975,326 downwards.
ATGTATTTTTGAAAACAAGATATTTTTTAGTGATTTGACATTGGTTCCTTTAATAAGGAGAAATGTTGCATGCTATTTTACATCTATTAAAACAATTACTGAAATTATGTGCTGCTATTGGGAATACAAAACAATGTTATGACCCTGAGCTGATCTGTAACATACTAGAGTGCCTTAAAATGTGGACTTCTATTGAATTCTATACTGTATGAAACATGTAAGTTGAAGCTGACATGTAGCCCCCTTAAGAGACTCTGTTTGTGGCTTATTGTAGGGGGCACATAGATAAATAATATGGCAATGAAGTAAATGTTTAGCAAGTAATATAATAGAAAAAGAGTCTCTCAAAGCTCACAGGGGTACAGAGGGAGGAAACAAGGGTTTGAGTACACAGTTTCCTCCTAGGATGTCCTGATGACAAAAATGTTTAATGAGTCACAAACTCATTTGCCTCAGAACTGAAACCAGTTGTTAAACAGCTTCCTCTAACAGTTTTGATCTTTAATTGTTGTACAACAAATGAAAACAAATAAAGTTCTGCTCAGGATAAACATCTCTTTGGTCATCTGTCTGTGTTCGTGGGAAAAACTCACAAGGTGAGTATGACAAGCATGTGATAATATGTCTGAAAAGATCATTATTACTTCATAGAATATGGTTACAAAAAGATGGAAAATCACTGGGAAAATACCTGGAAAACAGTTAACGAGGAACAAAAGTGATAAAGTGAAAGAGCATGCAAGTTAAAAGAAACCACACCATTTTGAATATAAAGAGAGCTAAATAAATAAACACGATGACCCTATTTCCTCCACACTGTGCCCTCTGTTATCGCTCACTTAGAGAGGACATGAGAACATATGACTAATGAGAAAATGAAGAGAGAGTTTGAGCTGAATGAACCAGCGAGCACATGTTTTGCTGAAAGGACCTCTGTATGCCAGTCAGATGCCACTGTTCTGGCTGTGTAAACAGCAAGCCAAAAATAAACCGGTGAAACATCAATAAATTAGGGCCTGAGCTACAGCATGACTCATCAAGACTGGGACATTTTGTTAAGACTGGCTAATAATTTAGTTTCTGATCCTAATCATGTCCTGCATAATAAGTTTGAATTATTACCATGAAACCGAAGGTATGAGTCCCAAGATTTAACAGTTAGGCTCAAACATTCTTTTGTGCATCAGGCAATCCTAGAGTTGAATAAAAAGTCAAGAGTATTGTGAACATAGTTGTATAAGTGTAGTAGAAGGGTAAGGTATAATGTAATATTTAAGGGAGTATAATGTATAATGTGTTTTGTTCTTGTGTGGTTGAAGTGCATGTTGTTGCATAAAGGAGGTTGATTGTTGTACACATAGATACTGTAATGCAAGAAAAATTTCAGACTTACAATAACGTCCTATATCATATCAAATCATATCAAATTTATGTTATACAGTCTTTTGCGAGCTATAATATATACTTTATCCCTGCAAAGCCTGACATATGAAATTATTGTCAGAAAAATCATGATGTTATGATAACGTTTTTTCTGAATGTTCTCTGAAACATTGCAGCTGATCCAGAATTCTGCAAGTGTACGACGCCCAAAGAGGCACAATATCACTCTCACAGACCTTTTCCTGGACTGTTCCCAGCTGGTGGAACAACAGGCCTATCTCAATTCAAGCAGCTGAGTCTTTAGCTATTTTCAAAAAACAAAACCTCTCAAAGACACATATTTTTAATCAACACCTGACCAATTAATACTAGCACTACCTATTCTATTCTATTCTATTCTATTCTAAACTAGACAGAGGCTAGTACAGCACTTGAATACTGTTCCCTCTTGTTAATATCTTGTTGATATTAAGCATCATATGTTTTACATCAGGGTTTTATTGCATATACCGTAGCATGATATAAGAGAATATGTGGCTCATAATCAAGGACTTTTATTCAGAGGCCCAAACAGAGCAAAAATATGCAATTTAGTGAAAATTCTTTCATGCAGAGTGAAAATATGAGGAGAAAAGACAAGAACAGAACATGGTGTGTCAGTCAAGTGTATTTAAAGCCATCTCACTCACAATGAGTAATCAAAGCGAATACTAACCAATCAGAGAGCTGGGTTTTGTAGCAATGAAACTTCAGTCATTGAATTAATACTGATCATATTTCTTGATTAAAAACATTTACAAGAAAACAATCCTTTGTAGGAGGGTCTTGTAGTATGCAGCAAATACAACAAAATAATGACAAATATCTAGCACAATCATTTTTAAACTACATGTCAATGTTTTTTCCTTCAAACAGTGTCAAATCAGTGTGTATTAATTAAATCTAGTCAAAGCAACAACTGAACATGGAAAGCTTTGTACAGTACAGTTGTGTAGTTAAAGTGGGATTAATTCAAAATAAAGTTAATTTTGGATTCAGTGCAGAGCACAGCAACATTGTCTAGTGGAGCACAAGTCACTACATCTAGTGAATTATACTGTCCAGCTCAAACTAAACAGGAAAAAACTATCTAATACTGTAGAAAAGTGGTCTAGTGACGTGCATGTCCAGTGAATCATTCTTGGGCCTCCATGATACAGCCATATTACGTCACAAAAAATCTGATCTGCTTACAATGGAGGCTTCGCTTTGCACAATCTATTGATACTTCCATTTCCTCTCCATTGCTGAAAAATGTTCAGTGCTTTTTGTAATGATCTTAAACAGACCACTTTATAGTATATGGCTCTAATCAGTAAAAATGTGAATCTCTAAAGATTCAAGATTCATTGCAGTCTTGTCATAGTGCATCGCAGGAGAAACATCAGCTCGTGAACAGATCAGTGCACAGTAAACCTGGTACAAGTTAGCAGTATGGTTAGTTTCTCTCAATGTTGTTGAAAATGTCAACCCCAAAATTAAATTTTTGCCCCTATCTACAACCCCTACAAGAGATGAGAGGAAGCATTCCTGCAACAATTGGAAAATCATACATTCAGATAATGCTACTAATACAATAAATAGGCCTGCTGGAAAATCTGCAGCTTTTGGAACATGGTGGATGGTTTCTAGAGAGCTCAAGCTGGAAGGCCATCTTAGACCAGTTGCTCCTATCATCTTAAAATTAAACTATTCCTCAAAATAGTTTTCGACTAACTTAGACCAGGTAGAATCCAGCCAGCATGTTCCAAAAACAAAGCTACCAGCTTAAAAAGGAAGTAAATCAAAATGATTCATTCACATTTGTTGCAAACCTGGGTGACTTTCATCTGCAGAACACAGAAGATATTCTGAAAAATGCCTCATACTTGCGATTCCCCAATTGATTTATTTTTGTCAGCTGAACAACTTTAACCTAAAATACTTGAAATACCCCCTTAGTTAATATTTGAATAATTTAACAGTTAATTCTCATGATGTTCAAGGTTCTCTAATACCAGTTATTGGTCAGCATGACATGCAGGTAAGCAAATAAAATATTTCATCTTTGTCAGTAGGTGTTATTTATTTTTATTTTATTTTAATGTTACAAGCTTTTCATCCAATAACAAACTCCTTGGGTTAACGCAAAAAAACGGGTCAACGAACCCGTTTGCAAAACACTGATTCAGAGGTTAAAAGTCAATGGAGTCCAACTTTGTTTTGGAAAGCACTGACTTTTAATGTATGGATATAAAAACACTTATTCTAAATAATAATTCTTCAAAATATCTCATTTTGTGCTCCACAGCAGAAAGCATACAGGTTTGGAACGACATCAAGGGGTGTAAATTATGACAAACCTTTCATTTCAGTTTGAACTGTAACCTTTAAGCTGGATTTCCCAGCAGGAGGACTGTTTTAAAAGGAAAGGCTGTCACTTCAAAAGATTAAAAATAATTCTGTTTTGCCTGGCACCCAATAATTTTACTCAAGTGTTAAAGGTCTGCCAACTATAAAATGTTAATCAATGAAATATAGAGAAACTGTATTTATGGCATCAAAAGGCCATGAGTAAACTAGCTAGAGTCTATTTCCACCTAAATAGCTGAGATGTCTTTGTCGGGAAATGTAAACTACTTTGTCTTTAGTAGACATAAGAAGTATGTCTCAGCATCAAGAGAGAAGGTTAAAGTAATATGGCTCTGCTCCTCTCCTTCAGTCATCTGGTGAACACACCAAGTGCATCTGGTCTGGACTGCCAACACTCCCGGTGCTGGAGCTCCCGTCACCCACGTCCCGGGCCACCATACAGGGTATGTTGAGATCCGTGGAGCCACCCGGGCTGGAATCACTTCTGCTCACGCACTCTTCCTCGAGCACCAAACAAAGTTCCTTCAGATCGAGGTTCTCCTTCACCAGACCGTCCTGCATCCGCTCCAGGTCGGCGAGCTTCTTGAGGTATCCGCCGAGGTCCTCGCGCATCACTTTAGCAGCGTGATGGCCGAATAGTTGCCACTCACGAGCGAGCTTCTTCACTTTCAGACGGTCGTCGTCCAGAAAGCAGCACAAATCCCGAAGTTCCTGGTTCTCCTCTTGCAGCGTCTGGTTGATGACTTTGAGTTCCCTGATTTCAAGCAGATGTCCCTGCAGTTGTTTATTGACCTCCTTGATTAATCGACCGCGCTGTATGAGAGCGGACATCTTTTCTGATTCTTCTCTGCGGAGTCGACTCACCAGCTCTTCCTTAGAACAAGCCAGCAAGTCTTCTTCAGATAGCTTTGACAACTCCCGGTTCAGTATTTCACTGTCGCTCCCCATAACTGTACACAAATTCACCGTCACTTGCTATAACAGCGGGTAAACCATAAACTAATTCTTATGAGGCATGTGAGATGTCTATCACTGTAAATGGATTGCAGCATTCCTCATCCAGGCACGAAGAAAACGCTCCATTTCCTCTTTGCTCCGCTATTTATAACCTATAATAAGGCGGGATGGACAATTATTATATGCAACTGGATTTGTCATGTTTAATGATTAAAATATCAAACACCTCCTGGTTGTAACACATTAAAAAGGCCTACCTCTCTCCTCCGTGCTTTAAATCGTAATTGGCAGCATTCATTTCTCAGTATTTGGCTTCTGGGAATCACTGAAGCACATCGTGTTTGTTTCTGCTCCTCGGGCTGCTTGGATGAGAGGTCAACACGGAGGTTTAAAATAATCCCCGTGGAGCATCTCTTCTGTATTTTTCAGGGATCACAATTTCCGTCTCTCTCTGCCCTTATTCTTTTACCCATTCCAGTACAAGTCCGGTAAATAATCACGGTGCTATTTAATGTAAAATCTAAATAGGCAAAACATCCGATCGCGAGCGTTCGCCACGAAACGCGTTGTAAATATAATAAATAATTAAACAAATAAATAAGAGTCGGAATGTAGGACAGGCCGGTTATACTAGTGCTACATGCGATTGGTCGGTTTTAATCCGAATCAACGACGCTGAAATGAATGGTGGCTGCCCGCGAGGCTACTTCGTGGTGATTCCTGAGCAAATCTTTGAGATGTTCCTTGAGATTACAGTGTTTCCTTTGGCGATTGCGGTGGTTGGGGAGGCAGTGATGTCTTCCCCCATCTCCTGCTCTCCTCCCCTCCCTTCTTCACCCCTCCCCTCTTCCCTTACCGTAAAAATCTGTACTGTATCCTGGATAGTGACTGAGTTCCCCTCTCACATCTGTTTCTAATATCTAAAGCTTAACCATACTCATACAACACACTGAAGATACAAACGCAAAGCATATTAAACGTTGAAATGTATCTCTAGATGAGGTCTTCCCACTGCTGAGATGAGACTACATGGGACACACACAAAACTAACGAAAAGAGTGACAAAAGCTTTTTCTCTACTTTAAGCCATGGTGTTTAGTCACATCCTTCCGCCCTGCTCTCCAGCACAATTGCTAGCACGAGGACATAACAATGTGGGGTGTTAACCAGGGCCTGGGGTGAGAGGGGGGTTGCTGGAGTGGGAATGGAAATATGCCACAGTTTCGGATAAATGAGAGGGAGGGGTGAACAACCACATGTAAGACAATAGGGGAGAGGTGCAGAATAGTAAAAAAAATGATTGCGATCTTAACAGTAAAAAGACTGTAAAAATGCTACAGTAAAAACCTTTTAATTGGTCATCAGTAAGTTTCCATACTATATACGGTGAATAACTGTAATGACATTTAATGTAATTCCACAGAAAATAACGTTAAAATTACAGTTTTTGGAAGTGAAAAAGAAAAAGTCATTGTTGAATTTAAGGTGAAAAACTGTAAATTGACACTCCCAGAATTCCCTGAATGACACTTCATATTTTATGTTTTTTCATTGAAATAACTATGTTTCTTCTTAGTTTTGTCTTATCAGTTGTGTACATTAGGGTTTTATCTTTCATCTAAAGTTGTTAAATTAATGTTTATTGCATTATTTCAGTACCATGTGGGTTACCATGATGGTGTTTAGTGGTCATGTGAATGACACTGTGCACCTTCTATATATATCTCTTCTTAGCTTGTGGAAGAGCTGTTAGTGATGAGCTTTGGTGGTTATTAGTGCATTACAATGGTAAAAAAAACAGATATTACTTCAATATGTTGGTTTATTAACACTAGAACATTAGATCAGTTAATGAAATACAGTATTTACAGTATTATACAGTAGATACGGCTTTGGATGCGTCTAGCTCAGGGATTCCTGTACATTGTTCGGTTCCGGAAACAGAGCTCCTGCAGCAGGGCAACTGGATTCAGTGAGAGTTAATTGCAGTTTGAATTTTAAAGAGTATGTTGGTTAAGCTGCTTCAAGGGATCAAATATCTAACATTATTGCAATATTCTAACAATTTGGTAATGTTGGTCATGGACTTATATGAATACATTTTTTTTTAAAATTCAGAACGTAACTATTTGTCAGAACTTAAGAAATTATATGAAAATAGACACTTCTTGTAAACTGACAGGGTCATGATCGAGTCTTTAAAAAAAACGTATATTTCTTGATATCTCTGTTTTGTAGCTTACTAGATGATGTTTGAAACTTTGGATTTAACACTTCTCGTGTTATTGCCTCCTTGAGATGAATGCTTGTTGTATTCCTCAATTGAAAGTCACTTGGATAAAAGTGCCTCTTAAATGAATAAATGTAAAAGTGATATTTTTCAAGCTTTGGAACCAGCAGAGGCCCTCTTGAACAGAGAAATCATCAAAAGCATAGTACCTAAAAATAAAAAAATAAAAAGTCCACTTAGGAGTTTTAGTAAAAACATAGTAAAGTAGCATGTCTGGTTATAATTGTTTTAAACTGTAATGTAATTATGTTAAAACAACTATATAGTTGAAAATGTAATATCTTAGAAATTACACATTCTGTCGTCTACTAAAATCATCTTATGTTATTTTCATTTGCATTATCAAAGTACAATTCTAAATGAATGCATACATACATAAAGTGATTTAGTGAACTTGGTAATATGAAAATTTAGTTAATTGGACATTTTCTACCCAGATGCTTTTGTTTCATGATTTACAGTATGTTACAGGACAGGGATGTTTCCTCCCAGTAAATGGCTCAAGGACACTGTACTAATAGGGAAGGATTGTGATGTCATTAACTTCTCAGTTTCTAGGTCAGCTCTACCTGGAATTAAACATGTGACAAGCTCCTTTCATCAAGAGGCTACATTTATCTCCACAATGATGTATTCTTTTTTTTAAATGCATTCCATTTATAATTGTAACACATGACAACAGTCATTTAACAATATCTATTCAATGATTCACAATCTCTCTTTACAGCTAACAATGTTTTTTTGAATAGTTTCAGCATTCCAATTTAAAGGTATCACAAAATAGTAACCAATAGTTTAGTTGATGCTCAGTATATTACTAAAATATACTAAAATACAGTGGCGTAGTTTAAGGGGGGGTAGTTCAAATCCATCAGTTACAACCCCCCCAATATTTCAACATGAAAATCACAGTAGATCAAATGAAAAATATAATATGAAAAATAGAATTCATTTATTTTGTAAAAATTATTTTGTTCCTAATCAAATATGAGTATGTCATAATAAATCAGACAAAAAATACTCCCCCTCCATTGAACCGATTGGTAACGCCCAACCAATGAGTCGCACTTTCACCAAAACAAGCGAGTGGTGTTTGAATGGGAGAGCACACGGTTAATGTTAACGCCAAAAATGAAGAGAAGCGCTGCACAGCGGACTATATTTAACTGCTGGTCAGAGAGGGATGCAAAAAAAATAAAGCATGTACTGAGAATGAGGTATGAGAATATTGTGTAATAGTTAGTACATACCACATATATTTTAGCTAAATCCATTGCAATGTATTTAGCTATAACTATCAGTATAACAAGTTACCAAAGCAGCTGTCTGTTTTGCTAGTATATATTTTAAATAGTGTCTGTAGTTATCAACGACAAAAGTATTCATATCGGTGTTTGTTTTCTTACTAAATTAATCTGACTTTTGAACGAATTGGATGAATTAACGATTTAAGTGGCTAACTCATTAAAACAGTGAGACACTGCCGCCTACTGGCGGTTTCAATACTTAATTTCTTTCTTTTGATAATCTACTATGTTAGAATTTTATGAATGATGATTATACACAAATTTCATAACGTTATGAGGTGTATAATCAGATTCGAGGTAAATATAGCTGCAGGGTAGAAAAGTCAGCAGAGGGAGAGGAGGAGCAGGTGATCAGGTAAAGAAGATGCCATTCAATCAATAAAATAAAATAGGAAACAGTATAGAAAAATAGCAGCTTTGTAAAGTTAGGCTATACATTAATGCCTTTAATGTTTTAAAGATGTGTTTCCCTTAAAAAAAATTAAAATGCATTAAGGTGGAATGTAAAAATCTTAAAATAAATGTCTAAATGTTGTCTCTTTCATATTTGTATATGTTGTAATCAGTTAAAGCATGTTGCCAGATAGATAGATAGATAGATAGATAGATAGATAGATAGATAGATAGGAAGAAATAGATTATCCAATAACAATACTTTTGAATCCAAAAACAATTATTTTTAAAAAAATAACGGGCAGCATACAACGTTCAACCCCCCCAATGTTCAAACCAAATCTACGCCCTTGCTAAAATATGAATAATAATAATAATAATTAGAATGAATTATTTCAAAAGAAAAAGTGCTGTTTCATGCCAATGGTATTTTACTTAAGTCTGTCAAAACATTTACTAAAGTGTCTAAAACATACAGTTATGATGATGTGACGATAACCTGAACGCTTGCTTCCAGAAACTAACATACAGTCACGTGAATGTGACGTATTCCGGGCGCACAACCGGAAGTAGTCACGGCAGTGTGCTGTTGCTATGGATGTAGAATAGTCGCTGGATATGACAGTTGGGGTTTGGTAAATATTTACGTGATGGTTACCACGTACCACTGTATGATCAACTCGTGGTGATAATCTTTAAACCGTGTGCATGCTTACCTGTGTCAGAGAAGCTTATGTTTTCGATTAATAAAAGTTGAAAGGAACGAGACATAACAAACAAACAGCTAACGTTAACGTTATTGTTGTTACATCTGAATGTGATTCAAAACCAACTTTCGCGTTTATACGCATGTGTTTGGTAAGTCTGCTTAGTATTTTTTTTTAAATCCATAGTAATGTAGTATGTCTGTGTTGTGCTAAATTGTGTTATGCATTGGCTGAATAGTTAACGGCTATAGTTTGAATTCTGTGTAAGGAATAACGTAGCTAACTGTCTGTCAGTCTTCCTCTTTGATTTAAGTGCCAAAGAGTGAGACTCTTAATCCCTGTTTATCCTTGCAACTCATTAAGTAATTCAGGATGTTACAATAATTTGTTTAGTATTAACTAACCATGATCATGTGACTGCAGAGTTTATGTCGATGTCAAGATGTCTGTGGAGCTGGATGTATTTGTTGGAAACACCACCATTATGGACAAAGAGGTGTACCAGCTGTGGCTGAATGGATATACAGGTAAAGTATAAATGAGACCATGAGCTACTGTAATGTCCATTTAGAAAATTAATAATACACTAGTCAATGTGGTTGTCATCATAGTGAATGATGCAGTGAAGGTGCGGATAGAAGGAGGTGTGATGGAGGAGTGTGAGGCGAGTGCAGAAGTGCTGCTCAGTGACACAATGGACCAGTACAGGACTTTCCAGATGTGCGAGAGACTTTTGCATCACCCGGCTAAACTAGCCAATCAGCTTCTATTTCAGATACCGCCAGACAGACAAGCCATGCTCATTGAAAGGTATGCATTGGTATGCGTCTTGCCAATTTAATTAACTTGATTTGGTCATTATTCAATGTAAAACCCCTAATTTCCATTTCCCTTTTTAGATATTATGCTTTTGATGATTTATTTGTTCGAGAGGTCCTGGGAAAGAAGCTCTCCAAAGGAACCAAAAAAGACCTTGATGATGTTAGTATAAAGACAGGCATTATGCTGAAGAGCTGCAGAAGACAGGTGCGCTGAAGGACTCCATTTAAGGGTGTGTTTACACTTGAAGGTCCATTCTCTAGGATCTATTGGTTCGGACACAAAAAGAAAACTACATTTAGTCCTGGTTAGCTTAGTGTTTATACTGTAATTTTTAACACCAAACCTATAGATACAAAACAAACGGCATAAGGATATGGCCACAACATGGACATATATTTTGCAAATTTACCAAACATCTGAAACAATGTTGTTTTCTGGGCTACATGTACATGCACATATATGCGTACATATGGTGGTATTTTTTACCAGCTCACAAAGAGCTTATAAAATGTGTGAAGGAGTTGAAACAGATTTAGGAATTATTTTGCTGCATATGGAGAGATCTGCTGCAAGAAGACAGTGGTTCAGATGTCTATACTGAAATATAACAGGCTTGAGCATTTTGTCTTTTTAGGGTTGGTTCTTGTGACATCATGTCCTGATTTTTTTAAGTTTAAATGTCTTTGGTATGTGTTACGTTCACATATAAGTCAAATCACACCAGAGTTCGTTTGGTTTGTACAAAGGTTTGTTTGGCAGTATTCGTACTTATTCAAATGAACCTCATTAACAGAGCAATCTCACCAAGTGTACGTTTGAATCAAACCAAACCTGCCAAGTATAAACACACCCTAAGATTATGAACTTCTCATTGGTAACTAAGATTCGTACTTGGATACTTTTCCGAGACCCTTTTGGAAATTAAATGATTATAGCAATCTCCTTAAAAACAGTTTGACAACTTCAAGCGAGTGTTCAAAGTGGTGGAAGAACTCAAGGGCCCCCTGGTGGAAAACATTCGGCAACATTTTCTGCTACCTGATCCATTAGCCAGGTAAGAAAGTCTTTTTCTGAGAAGTTTCTTTCCAAAGCTTTTTAATTAATCCTGAATGCCGGAAGAACTGAGCTCAGAAAATGAGAAAAAAATATAAGAGAGAGCAGTCAAAGCACAGTTAGATATGATTATGTTTCTAAATTACTTATTTACCTTACGTATCCATTCTTCTAGTTGTATGTTCATTAACAATGTAAGAATGCAAGTTTCCATGAACAGTTGCCTCATTGCTGATTTGGTGGGTTTTCACCTCCTCTTGCTAAATGCTTCTGCCAATTCCTCCTCCAGAGACTATGCTGCAATAGTGTTCTTTGCCAATAATCGTTTTGAGACTGGGAAGAAAAAGTTGCAGTATCTAACCTTCCAGGACTTTGCCTTCTGTGCTGGGCAGCTCATCAACAACTGGACTGTAGGAGCTGTGGGTAAGACCAGTTACATAGCCATCTGCAATAAATATTGGTCAAATATTAATAATATAACAATATAATTAACAATATAAATGTGTCAAATATGTCAAATATGGCCATTAAACCATTATGCCAGGCAGACGATTCTGACAATATTTCTGTTATTATAATGCATAGATTTATATATATATATATATATATAAACATTTAATAATGATATATCCATTTATTTGTCAAGGAGCCAAATATTAAGTAAGAATATACAGTCAACTGGCCATTGTTGTAAAATCAACTCCTACAGAGTGATTCATTAATGTCCTAATGTTCTGAATTAATTTGACATCTGCATGTTCTTGAGCATCTAGTCCGAGGTTTTTAATGGACACTGTCAGTCTGACTAATTGTGTAGTTTAGAAAAATATTGAGACAGATGAAAATATGTCCTTTTATGTCTCTGTTCGTACTTTCTTAGATAACATGATGGAGGACATGGATGTAGATTTGGATAAAGAATTCCTTCAAGACCTCAAAGACCTCAAAATTCTAATTACAGACAAGGATCTCTTAGACCAACACAAAAGGTGTGTGTGAGCGAGGGATTTGGACAGGGAGAGGAGAGATATGGGTTTGTTGAAAATCCAAATGTTGTTGGTTACTCCCTCTGTCTCAGCCATCTGAATAATGAAACCTCTTATCCTCTCAGTTTAGTGTGCACTGCTCTGCGGGGTAAAACCAATGTCTTTAATGAGATGGAAGCCAATTTTAAGGTAAGAGGATTTATCTACTTGTGAAATAAATGCTTTTCTACATAATTCTTGATTTCAAAATATCTCCTGTTGTAGAATCTTTCAAGGGGCCTTGTAAATATCGCTGCCAAATTAATCAACGCAAAAGATGTTCGTGATTTCTTCATTGACCTTGTCGAAAAGGTACTTTTTAAATTTGATAAAAACACTAACAGAGCTGAAGCGCTGGAGTTTTCACAAAACATTAATTCCTTGTTCTCTTCACAGTTTATTGAACCTTGTCGATCAGACAAATTGACATCAATAGACGTGAACCTCTACCTTACTCATTATACTAACTCGGCACATATCCTTGACACCTTCAAGTAAGTCTCACTATATTTGTTGCACATTTTGCAAGGTGAAATTTTTAAACTATTGATGCATATGGAGGTCTTTGTTCAGGGGAAATTCTCTTTGACCGCAACCAGTGGGGGTCACTGTATCATATGCACATTGCTTTTATGCACATATGCACACCTTTGTTTCCGGTCCAGTCATTTATGTGGTTTGACCACTGTGGAATGTGGTTTTCTGTTTATAAATAACAAAACCACAGCACTCCGAAGCATTTGGGAAATATGTATTTATCCCAAACTACAGTTTTAAATGTGAAAAGGCTGAAATTTCAGCATCATTACTCCTGTCTTCATTATCACATAATCCTTCAGAAATCATTTTAATATGCTGATTTGGTGCTTAATAAACATTTATTCTTATTATTATTAGTTATCAGTGTTGAAAACAGTTGTGCTGCTTAATATTTTTGAGGAAACCATGATACATTTTTTTTTCAGGGTTTTCAGGGTGATTAATAGAAAGTTCAAAAGAACAGCATTTATTCATTTGTTGAAGTCTTTACTGTCAGTTTAATGCATCCTTGCTGAATAAAAGTATGTCTTTCCAAAAAGAAATAAAAATATCTTGCTGACTCCAAACTCTTCAATGGTAGTGTATCTAAAGAGTTTCACATCAATATCAAAGTACACACCAAACACTTGTGTTCACACACCAAGCACTTGTAAGTCAAAGCTGAATAAAATAATATTTTGTGACACATTTTTAAATCTGTCTCCCTCTTTTTTTCTCAGGCACCATACTGTCTGGACCAGGTACATGGGAGTTATCAAAAGTTGCATCCTTAGAATGTACCACGACTGAAGAAGAATCTCCATCTACACTTTTTCTCTCCCCTTCATAACTCATTTCCATGCAGTCGTGCATCTGATGAATATTTGGCCTGATGTTGAATTTTTCCCTGTTTATCATCTACTTTCTTTAATCCTTTCCCAAATATGTCCTTCCCACCAGCTGTCCATCTCTTCACCTCCCTCTCCCTCTATCCATGCTTCATCTTTCACCGTTGTAAATAAACACAGCATGATTTCCACAGACACAGTTTGCATTGTGTTTTCATTAACTCTGCTTTGTGGAGTTTCCCTTTCAGCAAAACCACTGAAAAAAAAAACATATTTGGTAATGATGGAGGTTCAGAACAAGATTATGGACCGATCATACTTGTTTTGACTGAAATAATTTGGGGAGTCTTTATGGTAAATAACATGCTAGCAGTCAAAAGGATGTTGTGGCGTACATGTGAGTCTTTATGGTCCTTTTACTCCTGACCCCTCTGGCTTGATTTGAATAAGTGGGTGCATGATGGGTGTGAGGTCTGTGTGTGGGCTTATTGGGGATGGGAAAGCAGTAGGGGAACACAATTTGTCAGGCCTTGGTGGCACAGTGTGCGTGTGTTTTTGCAATAATAGTATGTAATGACAGCTGTCAGGCCTACCACATTACTCTAGAGGTGTTCTGGTACACTCTTAAAAATAAAGGTGCTTTAAAAGGTTCTTCACAGAGATGCCATAGAAGAACCACTTTTGATTCCTTAAAGAACCATTTTTTAGTCAAAGGTTCTTTAAAGAACCATCTCTTTCTTACCTTTTTATAATCTGAAATACCTTTCGCCACAAAGAACCTTTTGTGAAACGAATGTTAAAGGTTCTTCATGGAACCATTTAGAAAAAAAGGTTATTCTATGGCATTGTGTAGCACCTGTATTTTTAAGAGTGTATAAGAGAAATGGCAAACAGATTTGTTTGCCACTTTTGCCATTTGTAGAGAAAAACAATATTTATTTCTTTGTTTAATTTGATGAAGCTTTAATGTGATCACTCTAACATCTGGAATGTGCAACTGAATTAGTGACTTCACACAACTGAGTTGGATACATTGTATAACAATTTCTTTAATTACATGTATCTAAAGCCTCAACTATACAAAAACATGTATCACTGACATGCTTTTATGAATACAAATACTATATCAACATAGTATTCTTGCGATTTCTGTCAAATTAAGTATAATGTTAATTGCAATTCTGAATTCAGTATTACACTCTTGCAAATAAATGTCCCAAATCGGGGTTTTGCAACAATGCCATAGAAGAATGATTTCAAATATGTATATCTATTAAAAGTGAATTTTTCTAACATAGACAGACCAAAGCTCCAATTCTTATTTCATGCTCTTTTGTTTTAAGTAAAGGTATACCAGCAGTAAGAATATGAGTCTTTTCATTGCCTTTCATTTCTAGTAATATCAGCCTGCGTGTACCTCCAGTTTCAATATTTAAACTTTTCTAAGCAGACGTGATTCCTATCCTCCTCCCTTTCACTCTATCTTCGCCTCTCTCTCTTTCTCTCTCTTCTCTTTCTAGTTTGCACTCTAGTTTTTGTCAACATTCCACCAACTTCTCCCAAGCTATAAATATCCAGCCGAATGAAAGGAATAGAGAGAGCAAGAGACCAAAAAGATGGGAGAGATGAAGGGTGACTTGAGGTGGAGGGGAAAAGAGAGAAAGAAAGTTGCAGGCTGTGGAGGGTGAGTTTAAATGAAACCAGGTGGGGTCTCTGCCCGTATATGTCTGTGTGTGCATGGAGGCTGGCTCATATGTGTGCATGAAGGGGGGTTGGCTGCGTGTGTGTGAATCTGTATGCTGTTTTCTGTCGTTGAGCTGGACCCATTTGGAATTTGGGAATTTGGGCCGCAGACCAGGAATTTTTATCCTGGGGGGTCAGACGAGGAGGGGTCTGGGGGCGGAGGATGGCCGTGCAGGGGGGCTGTATGGGGGTCGGAATGGGCTGTCCCTCTCTCTTCCGTCTTTCCCTCCCTTGCATACATTCACAGTCCAGCTGTCCGTCTCCACACTCACTCTATCAGGCAGAGGAGTGAGGATAGAAGAGAAGACGTGCCACCACTGCACTGAAACAAACTAGAGAGGGATCCACCGGAAGAAAAGAAGAAAAACCACTGCATTCAAGAACACAGCAAGAAGAAAGCCCGGCCTGTGAGTACAGCACGTTTGCGAAAGAAAATCTAATATTGCACTGTAATATATAGTCATTGTACTCCAGTAGCTGTTGTTTGCATGGGGTCTTTGGGCCATCTGCTCATCTTACTAAATCAGAAATCTCAGGCTGAATTGAAGTTATGTCACAGACAGTTGGGCAGAAGGAGATAAAGCAATAAAGGGCAGACTAAGGAAAATTTCAACTGGCCGGTTTGCTCCATGTTGTTTGAAGGGCTGCACACGTCACACTCACTCTTCGGCTCTCTTCCAAACATCCACGACTACAGACACTACACTAGAGAAAGAGAACAATCAATCACATTATTCAGCAGATTCCACATCTCCTACCATAAATACCGGTCAATATTATATTATCTTATATCTGCCAACTTTCCATACTTACACATAAAATGTTGTTGTGTGTGTTTAAAAATTATTACTCAACCATCATGATGGTTTTACAAATCTCTACAAGTATTGCAAAACTTTCCAATCTCTTTTCCAACCTCTTTCACAACCAGACTAATGCCATCATTGACTGTACGTTGTTATTTGAGCCTGTGAGCGTAAAATGGGTGACTTTGTTTACATAATGTTTCTATTTTTAAAGACAAAAAGCTGATTCATACACACTCCCATCTGTTTATAAGAGCTGATTTGATGTGAAAGACAACAGAATGGAAGCATTACGCACAGATTCTCAAAGGTTTCTGAGGACACACAAAGGTCGGGGAATTTGTGGTAACGCTTGTGTTTATGCCAAAATCCTTCTGGCCTCCTTTGGAAGCACAGGTGTTGTTATAAGAATGACGGCTCAACAAAATGGTTATGTGACATGAGAACAGGGAACACTGCTTTAGTGTATTTTTACAGAACACTGTTGTGACATCACATTTGTTTATGTGTTCTGCTAATTACTTATGTTAGATGTTTTATTTTATATGGCTGGATGCTGACTTGGGCATTCATTTAAAAGCAGAGAGTGTGACAGAGTCGAGTAAATCAGACTGGGGCCTTCTGTTGTAGCCACATTAGTTCTCTATTTTTGGTATTTGGAAATATTAATTTGTCTTCTCAGGGCTGTTAAAGTAAGCAACGTGGAAGTAATGAGCATCACTGATGGCCATAAAAGATCTTGTTTAGAACTTTTATAATATATGCAGTATCATTCAAAAATGTATATTTCTATTCAGCAAGAATGCATTAAAGTGATCAAAAGTGACAGTAAGGACATTTGTTGTTTCAGATAAAATTTCAAACAAATGATGTTCCTTTTGAACTTTATATTTATCAAAGAATCCTGAAAAAAATTGATCATGCTTTCCACAAACATATTAAGTAGATAATAATGAGAATTTTTATAATAACTGATAATTATAATTATTATTTTGATAATAATAAGAAATGCAGCAAATCAGTATATTAGAATGATTTCTAAATGATCATGTGACACTGGAGACTAGAGTAATGATGCTGAAAATTCAGCTTTGCATCACAGGAATAAAATTAATTTAAATTACATAAAATAGAAAACAGTTATTCTTAACTGTAAGAAAAATTGTGTCTTAATTGTTCATGTAAATGGAACCTCGGTGCATACTAAGCCATTCATTTGTCAAACCCCAAATGTTTGAACAGTAGTGTACTTGTTTTTAGTTGCTTTTAAACAATCTTTCAAGACACTTTTCAGTGTATAATACTGTAGCAATATACATACTACTGAGTCACTCGACAATTTCCATAACAGCTGTTTTAATAATGCAAAATGATACAGTTAATGTGATAAACTACATTTATGGACACGTGTGTAAACTTGAGGAGAACTGACTTTGTACAGTACATCCCCATGAAATTATCTTGAGACCATTTAGTTAAAAAAAGAGAGCTTTTCTAAGAAAGTACTTTAGTTTGGGCATCAATTTCATAAAATGAAAAGTACACTGACCAGCAAGGTTTAAACCTGGAGCCCCTGCCTGAGTGCTTTTGCCAACATGTCAGATTAAAATTTAATGCCCAGCTGAGCACACGGAATTAACCGTAGACATGACACTGGAACAGTGTGAGTGTGTTTATAAGGTTGAACGAGTGGGAGGAGGAGAGCGTTTGTCTTGACACGTGTGTGTGGTCTGCCCTGTCCAGTCTTCATTACTTGTGTTATTGGTGGTCATATAATCACTGCAGACTTTACAAAAATCACTGGACTAGCAGCCAACCAAATGTTAAGCAAACAGACATGCCTGTTCCCATCTGAAGTGCCCCATATTTATTCATTTCATAGGTAGCCATACAATGCCACATCTACTAAAGAAGATTATTGAATTTATCAAAAAATAGTCCAACAGAACGTAGAACTTATACAAGGGCATTTTGGGTAACCATATTTAACCTTTCCGGTGAACCTTGGAGGGGTTTTCCCGGGAATGTGATACTTGTGGGAAACACAGCAAGTGTCCGGCTGACTGTTATTCAGAGCGCTGTCCACATCCTATCCGCTGGCATTCCAGAAGGTCAAGTGCCACTCAGACATCATGATATTACCCACACCTCCACACTGCCCACACTCCGGCCAAGCGACTGGACCTTGCTCTTGCTGGCCTCAAGTTTGTTTATGATGGTTGATTTCAGGTTTTTCCCAGTCCGATGCAACACCACAGGGACAGCCTGCTTTGAGATTTTGTGGGGCGCTATTTAAACCATAAGTAGCATGTAGGTCAGTCAGTAAGGAGCGGGTAAATCACACATATGAGAGATTTGCGAGCATATTTGTTTTGTTGCAGCGTTTCAGTGTATTTGCGTGTGAAGTCACAAGTGTTTCCAGTTCAGTGGCTACTGTAAGAGGCTTGAATGATTTCATGTAATTTGGGAGGAAAAGCACAACAATTCTATCTGAAGGCTGACGCAGCTGAGATAGTATGTGCAGATTTGCACGTCACCCTGCGGTTTGCTGTTTGTTGCACTGAATCAACATGACAATACTTTTAGGCTGGACTCTCTGAACTCTGTATTTTCAGAAAAGAGCTACTGTTGGGCTCGTGTCATATTGGAGCAGCTTTTGTGTTTTCATACTATGCCTGAAAACACTGTTTGTGTGCACACAATGTCAATTTATGTGTGCATTTGAAAAGACGGCCAGGAAAATAGTACTGCATTTAATAGGTCTGTCTGATACTTTGACATTAATGAAAAGCAAACTATTTACTCCCCTCAAAGCCAGAAATGTTTTATAAAAATTTAAGATTATTTTTTAATAATAATAGTTAATACAGTAAATAGTTGTTTTGAGGGTGTTTGCAATAAAGAAAGTACTTATTCAAACTAACAAAAAAGTATTATACATCAGAGAGAGAATTTTGATAATTTCACTTGGTTTAAATGAACATTAATCAATGTACTATGAACACAAAATGAACAAACATTTATAATTTAAGATTAACTCTTGATAAATAAATTCTGCAAAAGACATTAAATAAATGTCAACAAATTGAACCCTACTGTGAAGTGTTATGTAACCATTTATTTTACTTTCAGCAAATATAACATTGTTATTGGTACTCTGAAGTACCATAGTGTACTGTGTAAATATCATTTATGGATTTAGCAAATGCTTTTATCCAAAGGGGCTTACAGGAACACAAGCATTTGTAAAAAGCCAGCAATATTCGTAATATGCTGTGCTAGGTTTATTAGACAACTAAATTGTTATATCATGGTACATGAATCATAGTTCAAGAAATTTACCGTCTGATACAGTCACTGGTACTACTTTTGCACACAGTTAAAGAGCCTATTTAGAACTCTTTTCTATTTTTTTTCTTCTATCAAACAATGCGTAAAAGTATCATAAAAGAATGAGTATTTACACATTTGAAATATGTCTTTTTTTTCATTACCATTCAAGGCTAACTGGTATTTTTAGGTAAGTTTAAGTGTAAATCTCTTTGATTTTGTTGCAATGTAAATACAACCACTAGGGGGAGTCTGGTAATAAAGCAATTTCATCGGTTGTGTGCAACATTGCTAATAAATGAGAGGCCCTGACGCCACATAAAGACTGATACACCTAATAAAGCAAAAATAAACCACAGACATCTTTTTTGAGTTGCAGTTATGACTAATACAGTGGGATCACTTATATGGGTTCAAACAGTGATCTGTAAATCTAAAAGTTTTCTCAAGCTGTTTGTTTCTTCATCCACAGATTCCTCAGTTTAACTTCATCACAGCATCATCGAATCCACACCAGAGGCTCTATCAGTGTGTGTGTATGTGTGTGTGTGAAAGTGCATGCCTGTGTCTGATCCCTCCTCTTTAGTCGACACTCTTGGAGGTGTTTTTGTGCCTGTGCTCATCAGAGCGTGTTGAAGGTGTGTGTGAGGATGCAGCCACGGTGTGTTTTGGTCTTTTGTACATGCATCTCTGTGTTTCTCCACCACGCTATTTCACAGCCACCCACAGAAACTGACACCTACACGGTAAGGAGCAACGAAACCTCTCTCTGTCTCTCTCCCTCCCTTTTCTCTCCTTAAATACATCATAATGTATGTTACATCATTATATCTTTATGTTTTATTTACACACATACTATGTGTAACTATGCAATGTAAAGTGTGTAACCATGCACTAATTCACGTGTTTTTTCTGTAGGAATGTACAGATGGGTATCACTGGGATCCACAGACTCAACACTGCAAAGGTAAAACATGTCCTCTCAAAACACTTAAAACATCCAATTCAAACGATCCTTATGCAAAACATTCCTATTTCAAAAAAGTGCTGTTCTTTCGAACTTTGTTCATTAAGAAATCCTAAGGAAAAAAATGTATCACAGCTTCCACAAAAATATTAAGCAGCACAACTGTTTTCAACATTAATAGTAATAAGAAATGTTTATTGAGCACCAAATCAGCATATAAGAAAGATTTCTCAAGCATCACGTGACACTGACCACTGAAATGTCAGCTTTGCCATTACAGGAATAAAATTGGTATTAAAATATAATTATTTTAATTGTAATATTTGAAATATTACTGTATTTTTTATTAAATAAATGCAGCCTTTGTGAACATAAGAGACGAGTATATTAGAACAATGATAAAGTATATTATTATATATTTTAATTAATATAATTTGACATACTGAAAGCTTATACATTTAACTATATACTTTTAACTGTTGCAATGTTAGTTTATAATATATGTATGTCTTTATAAGTGTTATAAATGCAACTCTTAACTGTTATCATATTGTGTGCATTTTACACACAAACACCTGTGTATTCTGCTTTGAATGCATGTTTGCAGATATAAATGAATGTGAGACAATCCCAGAGGCCTGTAAGGGAGAGATGAAGTGCTTCAACCACTATGGTGGGTACCTGTGCCTTCCTCGCTCTGCCTCGGTCATCCCTGCTTCCGAACCACCCAACCAGATCCACCCCAACCTGGAGAACACGGCCAGTGAGCCATTCAACCCATGCCCTCCAGGATTTGAGCCCCAGGGAGACAGCTACGTGGGTGAGTGTGTGAAAACAAGCATGTGTTTTCAGAACAGGTGTCAGGCGACCTGCGAGTCTGTGGGAGTCAGCTTTGTAAACAGTAGCATGCCATTACACAAAGTCGCCGAGTCATGTCATGCGTGTTCGGATCAAAGTGAAAATGCAAATCAGTTGTATTAGTGAAGAAGATGGTGAAAGAGGGGATTATTGCATGCAGTGTTTTAGTTTTGACTGTAAGCGCTTAAATGACTCAGACAGAAACAGGTGGTCAGGGGAAATGATCAGCTAGATTTTGCACTGAGGCAACTGTGGGATTTGTGCTGAAGTCTTGGCAGGGGGCTGGTCAACAGGGGGTGGAAGAATTTACTAAGACTGAAGCATACCAGCTGTCGTCTACAGTCAAGAGGAAACGAATAGAGATAACGTTACTCAAGACCGCTATATAGACACAGCCTTCACTTCTCATGAGCTGTGAACCAGTAAATGCTGCAAAAACTACATTCCACGGTTATGGCGGCTCCAGTGCTAAAACTGAGAAGACAAAGAAAGATAAAAACCGAACTAGTGATGTGTCCACAATAAATTTCCATGATTCTGTCGCACTAAAACAGATGTGGATGAGTGTGAACAGGACAGTCACGACTGCCAGCCCAGTCAGCAGTGTTTCAATACAGAAGGCTCCTTCACCTGCCAGTGTCCAGATGGGTATCGCAAAGTGGGCACAGAATGCATCGGTGAGGAATGAAAAAGCTTGTCTAATTTTGTAATAATCCCACAACATAGTTCACCTCTCCAAAATAATCAATCACAAAGATTTTTTATTCATACTCATGTCATTTTTGCTATTTATACTCAAGTCGTTCCAAGACTTTTTTGATGAAAAAGAAGTGTGCGTAGAGGGTGGTTCACCCAAAATCACTTACTCACTCTCAAGTTACTTTTCTCTGTTGAGCACAAAAGATGATATTCTAAAAAAAAATTTAACCAAACAGTTCTTAAACTATGGAAGTCAGCGAGATCCAACAACTATTTGGTTATCCATATTCTTAAAATGTATTTTATGCAAGTCATCTGAAACCATACGACTGATTTAAGTGAGAAACAGACCAAAATATAAAACAATGCAAACCTCTGCATTGAAGCTGGTTAATTTACATGCAAATATGGTGAAATCATGATGCATCACAACTGGTATGATGTCACAAAGGTCTAAATGTTGTCAGACCTTCATTTTGGGTGAACTAATATTTTAAAGTTTTGATTGGTTGCCATTTCAATATTATATGATGTTTGCAGGCAAAAAGAGTCGATAAAGTTCGCTCTGGTACCTGCAAAGGTATAAACCAGCTTGACAAGATAATATTATCTTTAAATATGATCTTTTATCTCATATGATGTTGTATTATCTTAATTATATAAATTTATTATGGGAATATAATCTTAATATTTATAATATAAATATATATCTATAAATAATATCAGTAAACACTTTTGAAACCTAGGAATTTTGTATAGACACCTATAATAACTGATTTACTAAGTCGTACCCAGGGTTAAGTCCCAGAGAGGATTCCGGTTTATGAGTATAATGTGCCTCAAATTACATAAAATGGCAAGATAATTTATCATTGTCTGTTCAAGTCATACCAATGAAGAATAAAAATAATTTATATGTCATCTAATTTGATGTTTTAATACTTTTCAGACATTGACGAGTGCCGGTACCGCTACTGTCAACATCGCTGTGTGAATGTCCCTGGCTCGTTCTCCTGCCAGTGTGAGCCTGGTTTCCAGCTGGCTGCCAACAATCGCTCCTGTATTGGTAAGCCAACCCACACGCTCACTCCCACGCCCCGATTTGCCATACCCTGAGTCATACGCCAACCCACCACACACACACGCACTTGGAATTCAAACCCACATACTTACACAACTCCATCCTACACCTCATTTTCTTTGAGTAAAGGCCAAAATATAAACCAGTAAAAGAGCACTTTGTACATGGAGCACTTGTTACTTTCATAAATTGATGCATTTCCAAGTTCAACAGAATATTCAACATGAAAAATAAAATTTGAAGGGACTTGATTTTATCCATCAGTAATTGAGTAGATCATGAAGTGAATGCTATGCACCAGAATGGAGTCAAGATGAATTCAAGATTTCTACAATATTGTCAGAACAGCCATTCTGCTTTTTAACATACTGATTACACGTTTTGTAACACTGATTCAAGAAATAGTTCACCAAGATATAGATGAATTTGTTTCTTTATCACAACAGATTTGGAGAAATTCAGCATTACATCACTTGCTCACCAGCAGATCCTCTGCAGTGAATGGGTGCCGTCAGAATGAGAGTACAAACAGCTGATAAAAACATCACTATAATACACAAGTAATCCACACAACTCCAGCCCATAAATGAATATCTTGTGAAGTGAAAAGCTAGGCTATGCATTTGTAAGAAACAAATCCATCAAGTCCTCTTTCTATAATATTGCTTTCTCGAGTGAAAAAATTCATCTTGTCTAAATCATCAGATTAATATATACAGAACAAGGACATTTATAAGGGAAAGCCAAAAGCGATGGTTTAAAGTTAAAATGTCTTGATGATGGATTTGTTTCTTTCAATCGTATAGTTTTTCACTGCATGGGATGTCAGCTGGATGAACTGGATTGATGTGAATTATTTGTGGATTATTATGGTGTTTTTTTTTATCAGCTATTTGACCTCTCGCTTTGATGGTACCCATTCAGGATGCACTGGCGAGCAAGATATCTAATGTTAAATCTTCAATCAATAGTTTTTTATTTCAGTTTATTAGGATGATATTTTTTTATCATCCACTGATTAATTGTACACAACACCAGGAGTGTGCATTAAGACCATTTTGACTCATTGGGTGTACTAAAATTAAATGATAAACTTCCTTCCTTTAGGGTATCCCTAAAACAAATGACCTGAGTTTTTGATTTTGCTTAAATGGCTACTTAAAATGATCAGACATTGATTTATGCCAACAAAAATAGCAAGTGCAGTTCAGAAAGTAATTATTTTACATAATTATCAGACTATATTTTGTAATCCTTCAGTGTTTGCTTTACATCTAATGTCTTCATATACAATCCTGTCTGCTTTGTCATTCTGTTGCTTTTAGATGTCGATGAGTGTAGCATGGGGGCCCCCTGCAGTCAGAGGTGTTATAACACGTACGGAACGTTCCTGTGTCGATGTGAGCAGGGTTATGAGCTGGGGCCAGATGGCTTTGCCTGCAATGGTAATCTGGGAGTAAACTAAATTAAACACACGTTAGAGAAAAATGATTTTGCATTTTACAACAGGAGCAACTGATCATATTCATTCTCTGTCTTCAGACATAGACGAGTGCAGCTATTCCAGTTACCTGTGCCAGTATCAGTGTGTTAATGAGCATGGCAAATTCTCCTGTGTCTGTCCTGAAGGATATCAGCTCCTGGGCACGCGCCTCTGCCAAGGTACACCTTAATTTAATGCTCTCTCACTGCACACTCTGCTTCCCAATTCACCCATAGGACAAATTAGAGACTTTTTTCCTCTTTTGAATCTAGATATAAATGAATGTGAGACGGGAGCTCATCAGTGCTCGGATGGACAGACGTGTGTGAACATTCATGGAGGGCACAAGTGTGTTGACCACAAAAGCTGTGAGGAACCCTACGTACAAGTGTCAGAGTAAGTAAACAATTTGGAAATACTACAAACACTAGCAGGCTATTCAGTTCACACACAGCATTTATGCACCCAAATTTATGAGATATTTTCCTCTACATAATTGTCTATTGTTCATCAGTAGTGTCTATTTGAGACATACCTGACATTCTTTTTTAATTGACCTGTTTATTATTCCATATCTGAGGCGAGTTCTTCAGTCTGTGCCTCTAAGCATATCTAAACATAATCTTCATTTCCACAAGCTTGAAATGAACAACAGTTGGTCAGGCATTTCTGAAGAAATATCTGACTAGATGGATGGCATCCAAAATTTTAAGCTAATTTGCTGGACATATGGTACACATACTTGTATAATTTGGTACAGTTGTGGCTAACATAGTTGTTAGTCATGCAAAAACCTGACCTTGTGGGTACTATTTAGTTCAGTTTAATTCAATTCAATTTAAGTCATGTAAAATGTTACTGGTTCAGTTCACTCTAAAACAGACCAGTCCTGCAAAAGCGTATTGATTCTTTTCAGTGCAGGTCAGTTCAAATCTATTCAACTCACTTACGTTTAACTCTGAACAATTTAGTTGAAATCTTTCCTAACTGATCCAATTTTCTCGCTTCATTCAGCCGCTGTACATGTCCTATCACAAAGCCTGGCTGTCGAGACTTCCCCTACTCCATTGTGCATCGCTACATGAGCATCACATCGGAGCGCTCCGTCCCTTCAGATCTCTTTCAGATTCAGGCCACCAGCGTCTTACCTGGAGCCTACAACACCTTCCGTATCCGCTCTGGAGATGACAATGGAGACTTTTACATCAGGGTAATTAAAAAATGATTTAATTTACTGCATATTCAGAAAGAATAACTTTATTTAGTATATAATCTTCGTATACAGAAAACAGATTTTTTATTATTTTGTCACCTTCCAGAACACTGATCTAAACACATCTCGAATTAAGTTATTTTTTTCTTACCCCATTGGGTAAATATATCCTTCAATATATACACTACATTTCTAAAGTGGGGAGTCAGTAAGGATTGGTAAGCACGAGACTTCAGTTTTAAAAATGTTACAGACCCCAAACTTTTAATGGGTAGTGTATATAATCAGGAAGACTTTTGACGATATTGAAATGATCCTTGTGCCTGTCATATCTGTTTTCTCAGCAAATCAACAACATCAGCGCCATGCTTGTTCTTGCCCGTGCCGTGAATGGCCCCAGAGAATATGTGCTGGATCTGGAGATGGTTTCTATGAACCCCCTCGTGAGCTACCACACCAGTTCTGTCCTGCGCTTGACCATCTACATTGGGCCTCATGCCTTTTAAATGAGAGAGATGTAGAGATGCCCAGAGAGGGGAAAAAAGGGGGTGGAAGAGTGGAAGCACTGATTGATTCATCCAACAAGCAGGACTTATGAGCTGGATATGTCTGCCAACTTACAGAAATCATTACCAAGATTGTAGAGAAGTCATTTTCACGAGACATGTACCAACTTATAAAACCTCTACATCATAAATAATAAAAAAAGGCTATTAGAGACAGGCACTATATATTATTAAGGACAAAATGCCAACGAGATGACAACCCACTATATTGTGCCATATGGAAAATGGCCAAGTAACTACCTGCACTATGATTCCAAACCTGCTGTACAACCAATGTAAACTTGTCTTTTGTCATTTCTAAAAATAGCCTCTTTCTCAGGATGAGGGCTGCAGCTCTGCAGACTCTTTCCACTGGTTCGCTCTTCCAGTTCAGATGTCAGTAATAATTAATCCCTCCTATTCAAATCAATGTAGCAATAACAATGTCAAGGCTGTAAAAGTATCTCTCTATGTTCTTAGTGTCAAAAAGCCTCTTTTAATTTTCCACTATGCATAATCTATTTCTGCGTTAAGTATTGTTTTTATTCAGTGTTGTTATTCAGTAACCACTCAGTCATTCCAAACCTCTACCCCACCACCACCATCAATAATGCTTATGTTACTTTGTGTAGTTTTTTTTATTTTTTAATAACACGCTGCCGTTGTTGTATTTCAATCCTGGATTTATAATAAATTTGATAAGACCACAAAATTCTGGCTCCAGACCCACATATGTTTGCCATCCCGCTGGGATGTTTTCTTGGCATTTCTTTGCTATGCATCCTCTTCCGCCAAATGGAAAGTCTCGCTCACGTGCCCTGCTTAACCCTGCCACCCACCCTTCCGATCTTTGACTCGTCTAACCACGGGATATACTGGAACCCTACTGAGCAGCTGTCCGCCTCTCTGCAGCCTCATTAGCACAAGCCTGACTAGAAAAAGAACAGATTTAGAGAGGGGAAAACTCAGTGTAATCAGTATAATCTACAGCATCATGTCTGAGCTAGATCTGGATAATGTTTAAGGTGCAAGACAGTGACATTTCATTTAGTAAAGTAGAACAGACTAAACTCAATCTTTTCTGATCAATACTATTTTAGTCCAACTGAGGTACAGATGCAGGTTAATAGGTTAACTTTCTGGATCTAAAACAGGTCCAATACTGGAAACAAGTGAGCTTTCTCAATTCTCAGAATGGCAAAGAGAAGCTCTCTGAATGGAATCGCAGTGGCCTGAATCATAATGGAGTTATTGTACTTGAGGCTAATGGGGTAATGATGTCACCAGACTTACAGTCCTGGATTGTGTGTAGGAGATGTAGTTGTTCAGATTCGGTTTTGGAAAAGTTAAAATACATATTTTTTTTGATTAATGTTAAATAATATAATGTATTTTAATAAAAAAAATTATAACTAAAATAGCCCTTTTAGTAGACACATTATTATATAATATAATAATTTAACAACTGAATAACTGAATTAAATGGTCTTCTTTTGTAATAAAAAGCCCATTTATAATAAATTATTAATAAATATATTATATTTAGTCTATCTTTGAAATGTGCAATTTCAACCAGATGTATATTGTATTATATATTACATTATATTCTATATGTGACTTGATAATTTGACTGAAATTGTCCTTTTATTTCAAAAGTTGACAAATGGAATTATGTATAAGAATTTCATTGTATATTATTGTATTATATTGTACTGTACATTAATCCATTGGTCCTCTAAACCACTTATCCTATATATTAAGCAGTATATATTATACTATGTTATGCTGTCTTCTTTGGAACAAAAAATGCAGATTAATGCTGCATGGACTGACCTGGACAGCAAAATGAATAAAACATCATGATCATTTCATGAACAGATAAGATACTCAAGATATAGTCGGACTATTTGTAGCCATACATGAATGGAGTTCTAGAACCTTCCACACTGCTTCCATTTGTTCTTTTGCAGCTCTTCAGGAGTGACCACTTACACCGATCAATCAGAGTCGAAAAAAGCAACAGGAAAATTCACGTTTCATCGTCCCCAGCGCTGCTTGCCCATCCCACTGCTGTCTCCAGTGCTCTATGCCAACAAACACACACACACACACACACACACACACACACACACACAGAGTTCTATCCTATCTGAAGCAACCCTATGATGACTCATTCCCTGCAATGTCTTACATAATCACAGGTCTGAAAACTGACTCTGGTCTGCCACATGGGGGCAGTGCAGCACACAGAGTCCAAGGCCCAAAATAGACACAACTTAAAGTGATGGAATCTTGAAGCTGGTTTTGTAACCTAATTGTCCAGTGAACCAGATTCTTTACTTCCTTGGCTACATGTTCCCAAGTGAGACTGTACTGTAAAGGGCAAACAAGCAAATACATACCTGAGAATCTAGGCAAGTAATGGGAAGGGCACATTAATTTGCTAAACAGAGATGGACAGAGATGGTACCAGCAGACTGTTTCGATCATTGCCTCACAGCACAGATCATGATAAAGACATTTTCTTTAGGAAGTGGATGACAGGGATGTATGTGTGTGAGAATTTGGCATTTTGCTGGATGGCAGACAAACGGTAAACCTAACTGTAAGCCAAATGCAGGAGTGAGGTATGCTGTACCCACCCAGCAGGCACAAAGAAAGAGGAGGGCTGATGAGCTGTGCCAATATGCCTCCGCATGTGGAGGTGTCCTTGAGAAAAGGTGTTTGTGTGTGAGAATCAACCCATGAGTGTGTGAAGATTTTGTATATAGAGACTTATGCGTCACGGTGTCCAATGGAGTAAAGGGAGACTCCACAGTTCATGCCAAATGTGACCTCATTTATGGGTCAGGAACAGGTGAGTGGGAATGGACCGGATGTCCCAGGAATATGTCCTCTTGCTCAGATCATCTATCTTGAACCAAGCTGGCTATGGATACCGCTAACAAAAATATGTTCAATATGTTTGCTAACGTTCACATTAAGTGATTAAAGTTCTCAGAGTGTTCAAATGTCCAGTTTTTAAACATTAGAATTGTATCATTTTACAAACATTATAGGAAGGTTACTTTTGAACGTTCTCTGAACTATTTGAAACAAGTAGTAAAAGTAGTAACTAAACAGTTTACGAAAAATGTTCCATCAACAATGTTTAAATGTTTTTGTGTCAATTAAACTTATATGAAACAATATTTAGAGAATGTTCCTTGTCCACTGAGGCCAAAAACAAAAAAATGTTTTTCAAAATGGCCACTTTCTGCATTCGGTTCAGTCTGTTTTAATTAATCACTTTCTTGCTGGGAAGGTGATTCTCAATGCTGTGTCTGCAATCTCTCATTTCGTCCTCAACAGAATGAAACTGTGTGGCAAAAAGTGTGGGCAACTCCAAAAAAAAAAAAAAAAAAAAAAAAACTGCTGATCTGATTATTTCTTTGCACAGCCAGGAACAAATGCTTTTTTTATAGCCAGGAACGAGAGAGTTTTTCCTTCATGCTTGAGTGCGCACATTAATTGAGACAGGAAATTCCCCACAAACACAGCTGCTGTCAGTCATTGAGACAGAAGCACTATATTTACCTGGATATCCATGGTTATTTTTGAATGAAAAGAGGAAACACTATTGACCTCCGCCTTCTTTTTCAAACACATTAGTCCATTACAAAACAAGCACTCAGCGTCTGTGACATCCGCTGCATTAACTACAAACAACAGAAGTATTCATGATATCTATATTTGCTAATCATGTGTGGAGAGGCGGTGGGCAAAGCAAAAAGCAATTTTACATGTAGCTCTAAATATAAACACCAAATAAACATGTCAGTCTGCCAGATAACAATCAAGTTTAAACTAGTTGGAGCTGGTTTAGATGGTTGACCATCCACCATGTCTCAAAAACCAACTTTAACATTTTAAAGGAACAGTTCGCCCAAAAACGACAATTCTGTAATTCCCTCATTCTATACTTAAAAAAAGGGAAAGAAAAAAAGGGTTCTTTATTGGCATCTTTGGTTCATTGAGGAATCTTTAATATCCATGGAACCTTGCTTTGCACAAATAGGTTATTTATAGTGGAAACCTTTGGAACCTTTATTAATAATAATGTGAAGAATATTTGTATATTTTTTGCCCAACAAAACACTAACATTTTACAATATTTTGTGCCATATAGATTAAGATGGCATAAGCAGTTTGTATCTGGTTTACTGATGGTCCAACTAAAACCAGCTATCATGTTTCACAGAACATCAACACAGCTTAAACTAGATTCCCAACTGTCTAAAAGCTGTCTAAAAGCTGATATGAGATCAGAAGTAGTCTTTATAAACAAAATGTGTCAGTTGTAATGTTTTGTGACCCTTGACAGACAGTTAGCAAGGTCCGTGTGGAGAATAACCTGCTCAATTGGGTGACTGGGGTTTACAGAGGTGCTCCATTAGCATGTCTCATTAGCTTCAGTCCACTGCATCCTGAATAAAGGAGGATCTCCACAGATGGAGAGTGAAAAGGGACACATGTTTGTCACTGATAATTGGGCCATTTGTTTTAGGGAATTAAACTGAGCTCTGAATATTACCGACGAGCCTTGATTAGGGCTTCATCTGAGCTGGAGTGACTCTGATAAGAGTCATCTACCTCATCTGCCACTGATTGGCTATTCAGATGAACCAAACGAGGAGGGCTAATTACATTTATATGGCTCACAAACTGGGAACTAGAATCAGGATTGACAGTAATTTCAAATAAGATGTTGTAGCGAATATCTGGTTAGTGTGCTAAATTTATTTATATGCTTTCACCTCTATTAAAAAGCCTTAAAATATAGGTTTTATAGTCAAACTCTATCTGAATTTAATGATAAATGTGATTTCATAATCTCACCCTTGTCGTACATTGAATACAAGCTACATGCTCAAGCTACATGCTCATGGTGGTCAGTGAAAGATACCTCTACAACCCACCCTTAATTTTTTCTCCCTGCGTAAATGTGGTTACTATGATAGGACAATGTGTTGCTATGGTCGCGTGGGCGCGCAAGCAGAGGAATGGCAATAAAGAGAGAATTCCTTCATTGAGGAAGAGAGCATATTTTTTAAAACAGTAAAAAAAATATGAACGCTAAGCATCCAGAATCATCATTGCAATCTCATAATATGTAAAACCCTTTATGACTTGCTGTATTTCATGCACATAAGGATGCACATATTTAGATTTAAAGGGCCTAGTGCTTCAAATGGAGCCCCAAAGAGATGAGAAAAAACATATTTTCGGACTTACTAACGCTGCTCATCTGTGTCAGAGTTGGAGGGAGAGAGACTGTAAAGTGAGTCTATCCTCTTGATGAGTGAATGAGTAATGTGTGAGAGACTGTCTCCATGAAGAAGCCTGCGGGTGAGAGTCTGAATGCTGAGTGTTAACATAGGGTGTTAAAAAACAGCTTCTGTGGCAAAACGAGATGACGCTTCAGGCAGATTTAGCAACATATTGCAAAAATGCAAATCACACTCACATTCCACTGCTGCACTAGATGACTTCACTCAGCTCATAAAACAAAAAGGCATATATAATGCACGTGGTGTAAAACAACTTTCACACTCTTGCCCTAAAAGCATAGATAGCTTAGATAGTGATAGCTTATCATTGGAAATTTGACCTTTGTACCTGCATCTACTCAAAAAGGTGTATATTAGTACCTTAATTGTAGATAAAATGTGTAACTTTGCGTTTACTGCATTTTTTTCTGTTAATCATATACATTGAATTTCCCACCTGACACACACACACACACACGCACACACGTATAGGTATGTACACACACACACACACACACACACACACACACACACACACACACACACACACACACACACACACACACACACACACACACACACACGTGTGACATATTAGTAAAGTTTTTTTTTGCACCAAAAACAGTCAGAATTTATCTTTTCATGACCTTTTTCCATCCTTTCCCTGACACTTACAATGAACTGACTAACAACAACCACAGCCAAAAATCTGATTTTGAGATAAATGGGAATGATAACAAATAACTCTCTCTGTGTGTATTAAACTCCCTTGGTTTGTCAAAGAGGTTTGGAACAAACTATTTTTTCCAACTTGCTCTCAATAGATTATCTTTTTGGAATGGGGAGGAAGTCGAGTTCTCAAAGTGTTTCATATAGTAGTACAATTATTATTATTATTATTATGTACTGGAAGGAGAATATGAATGTGAGAATATGAATGAGAATCCTGTAAGTGCTTATAGGATGTTCATTCAGCGTAGATGACTCGGAGCGTGAGCGTGAGAAAACTGTCAGGTAATGGACTCCCCATTCATAAATTCATACCAGTGATTCAGCCACCCAAAAAAGAAAAAACTCTAGTTATTGTTCAAATCCAGCCATGGTGAATGACACGGGGCATTCTGCTTCCCTACTGCCAACTGTGCGGAAGTCTTCATGCTGCTGAGATGATCACTAATCATGAGGAAATATCGGTTCTCGGAGGGGTTCTCTTTGCTTGCAAAGAGAGGGAGGCAAGGGGAAATTGAGGATGGATAAAAGCAATAATTGTAACTTTAGCCTAGAGCTAAAAAAAGCACTGAAGTACCTTACTCTCTCCCTCCCCTCCCTGTGCCTCATTCTCTTCCTCTTTCTAACCATCTCTGCCCACTCTCTTCTCTTCTAATAGTTATGCAATGCTTTATGAAACTTCATATACAATTGTTTTTCCATTGATTTGTTGACCTTGCATTTGCACTTTTCTAATTTCATACATATTTTATATAACAAATTACATTTTTATCAGCACATTACAATTTGAGTGAAAAGTTGAACTGACAAATTAAAAAAACATCCAATTACATCTGATTACTCACTTAGAGCCAACAATATGTTAATATTCACTTGCATTTTAGAAAACACTTTTTTCACTTAGAAGAATTTATCAATCCTAGATTTTTAATGTGGACCATAACAACAAATACACAATTACAGATGAGAAGGACAAAGAACAAACCTGGGCACTACAAATATTGTTACAAAGACTATAGTTGCACTATTTCAGATCGAAGTGCACAGAGATGGGCAAAGTCGCACACACTGAATCATTGATGGCTACTTTCAAAGGCAGAGCTGAATGGCGAAGATGGATAATGGATCTCTTATGGTCACTAAGAGCTGCATTATTTTAAGAGAAATTGCAGGATTTGCAGTTAAAAGGATATCTTTCTTACATGTGTGAGGTTGGTTTAGATCAGAAGCTCATGGAGTTGTTTTGTAATACAGTGCCTTTGGCTTAATATGAAATGAGATGGGAGAATAGAGAGCGAGCAACAGACTGAAAGTGGGAAAAAAATCTGCTGCTTGAGGTCTGTTTTGATGTCACACATCTACATCACGTCACCATGGTAACCTTGCATCAGCAACTTACGAAGGGAGAGAGAGAGAGAGGGAGTGAAAAAGGAGGGTGAGAGCACAATGCGCTGGCATGTAGTGCTGGAATAGAGTAGCGAGCTTAAACAGCAAGAGGGAAAAAAGACCTTATGGAATTATAGAATGCTTTTGCTGGACTATAAATAGATCAATGGACATTTTCCTTAACAAAAACAGTGAAAGAACTACGATTTAAAGGGCAAAATATCTGCAAAATTACATCAAGTACTGACATTTGTCAATGAAAACGTCATGAATTAGTATTCACAGAAAGAGAGATAGAAATACTTCAACAAAAGTCCACATTTTCCCACTGTTCTGAGCACTGGGTCTAAAAATATACTGCACAAGAGAAAAAAAAAAATACACCAGGCTGCAGGCTGGGGAAGTATCTCTGACAGAAATGGGGAAGGGAGGGAGGCAGTGTGTGGGTGTTTGAGTGTTACATCTGCTCACTCACAACAGTTTATATGAATCAAGCAGCGCACACGGCTAAACAATGCATTAGGTAATTTATTATACTTAAATGTAGATGCAACTTCATCGGCCTCTCAGTATGCTATGGATATCACAAATATACCCACACATTGGCATGATGCTCTTGACTTGAAAGGCTACACTATTTACTTCTGTCTCTATTATTGGTTTCATATGCAGCTTCAATCCTTCCTCTTCCTCTCTTCTCTTCCTCTGGCTTCAGCAGGAGTGGGAGGTGTTGCTAGGCGACAGGTTAGCTCCTTTCTTTCAAGAGGCAAAGTGAAGACCTTGATTCTCTCTGTGTAAAAATAAACAGCAGCACAGAGAGAAAGAATCTTGAGATAGAGGACAAGCATACTTCAGCAGCACAAGAGGCCAATGACATTTTGTTTCTCATTCAAGTATTTTTTTTGCAGCTCTTCTTACTTTTGGCGCAGTTTGATTGCACTTACAAAATTCTTTGATGGAAAAGCTGAATTAAACTTGATTCAGATTCAGTACAGACAACTTTTGAATTACCTCAACTGAGTCCAAACATAATAAATATGTTTTTTAATGCATGCCATGATGGGTAATTTGAAAATGCACTATTTTTACCATAATTTTCTTCTAAATATACACTTATATTTGGTCTAAGAATGAGATTCACATTCTTAAAAAAAGGGACATTTCTCCACTCCTTGCATGGATATTTTTGTCCACTGTGTGTAAAATCAGAGGAGTGGGCACAGTCAACTCAGTCGTGCTCTCTGGGCACAGGCTATATTACATCTTCCTGTTTCCAGGGACATCCTTCTAAAAGAGGGATGTCATACTGGGCATTATCCATTTACTCACATCCGGAAGGTACTAGATGCTCAGAAAATCCTGATTGTGATATAACGACCTCCACAAAAACTTTTGAACACATTTTGGAAAGATGTAACATACAGCAACTGTTATAGAACATCCACTCAGAATCCTTTCTCACCTTTAACTTATGTGTGATTTTGAATCACGAAGGAAATGCAGTTAGAGATTAAAGAATAATTAAATAATTGCTAACTAAAGAATTTCCACTCAGTGGTGCTCATTGACTATAGCCAATTTACTAAAAATGGATGCTGAAGTAAACCCCCTCAATAACAATGGTGTTTTATATTGTACCATCTCTGCTTTGAAGATATCATACAGCAGAGGCAATTCAAACAAACTATACCTTGAGAAAGCCACACAGAAAGCCTTGAACGCTTCAATGTTTCTGAATCACTCTGTGAGCTTGCTCAACACAAAAGAGGTGAAATTTGTTAACGGGTGGCCACTGCCACAGTTTAATCATGGATGGTGCACTGTGATTACAAAGTATCAATAGGGATCAGCCTGATCTACAACCAGCACAAGCTAATGCATGAATCTGCCACTGAATATGAGCATCCTAATTAGTCTAGTAACTACAAGATGTCTTTTATATCACATCAAAGTAAACTTTAATTCAGTGAATCTTGCATCGAATTAATTAATAGTTTAGAGCTGATCAAACAGGACTGAAGGCAAATTAAGGGCCCTGTGTACAGCAACACCATCTGGATTCTTTTGTGTTCAGTGTGTCTTCCTGTCTGATTTCCCCTCTATAATCACATTTGCACAAATGCTGTATAAATGTGAGAAGAAACTTATTGAAAACATCTCTAATGTAAAGTCTGCTGAAAATAACAGCTTGAACCAGTGTAAACCAATATGCTGGTCTTCCATCCTAGTCAAGCTTGTCTGCTTGCTAGTTTAAGAATGGATTTGGGCTAAAAGAAAAGATAGATTATCCTGAGACCAACAAAAACCAGCAAACCAGTTTAGGCTTGTTTAATGTATAGCCTATCACGCATATATCACATAACCCACTGACAATTAATATTCGACCCCCAATTACTCCTACTCATCTATTTTTGACCAGGAAACACAAATGTGTGATTAAAAAAAAAAACTAAATGTGTCGCCGAGGACGGTGACTCTTTTTAAGTGCGTTTGCCAGACACTAGCCATGGACTATTTTTAGAAAAAGCTCACTCTCCTGACGCGCGCAACAGGTTTCAGAGACATGCGCGTGCCTCTGAGATGGACATGTGAATGAGTGACGAACACGTTTAAATTCCGTATAAAATAGCATGTTTCTGAAGATTCAATAAATAGGTTACTCCTCTCCAGATTTATGTATTTGATCGATGCTGGTCAATTATCATGAATGAAAATGAAACGCGAGATTTATTGCATCGTTGACCTCAGAAAGCCACAACGATAACACTGTGATAACTTTCCTAAAAGCACTGGAGTTTCTGCATGTTGCTAAAAATAGCTCACCTTCACTAAACAGGCTACTTCGCATCCTCTTCAGAAAACGAATAGACTCGAATGGCAGAACCGCAGCGAGGGCTGGAGTCTCTGCACGAGACTTCTATCTAACACTCGGCTTGTCGAACATAATGGATGGAACAAACTGTCCAGAGAGGATGCAAAGAAGCATCAGTAGAGCTTGTGATATAAATGAACAATTGTTTGACAGGTGTTTAAGGCTAATTAGGGGAGACCAGTGAGTGGTTTCAATTTTAACACCAGTTTAACTAATTAAATGATCTACATGGGTAAAATCACAGTCACTTAGTTTAAAGCAAAATTTCATATGTGGTTTATAATTTGATTTGTGATCATAATTGACATTAGATGACAGAGACCGTGTAGACAAAATTTTAGTGTAGTCGTTAACATATATTTTATGCATTGCTTTCAAATGTATTTGCGTTTTCTTATGTGCTTACCATGTAGAAATAAAATGTGTAAAACAAAATGGAGGCGAAAAAAAATATTTTAATAAGTTACCTTATTGTCTCATTCAGACTGCCCTCGTCATGAGCATCTCAAGTTCATAATGAAGCAACCAATTATGTGTGCCCTATTACTGTGACTACATATTGCGCTGATAGATTCTCCGTGAGCCATTGGCTCTTCCCCACAATGTAGCCTTACGCACACAAACTCATAAGACATAACTAAGTGCTGCTGTCCTTGTGTATGCTCGCTAAATGTTCCCCTTATAAGGACAGAAAGAACGCATTTAATAATAATTAGGCAGAGATTTCTGTTTTCAGTTACCCCATGCACTGCTGCATTTAAAGTCATCATAAGCGCATGTGCATTGTCCCGCATGCTGTTAGAGCTACTACAGTCTGCCTTTTTT
The DNA here is from genome assembly GCF_963082965.1 of Carassius carassius. Taxonomy (NCBI): domain Eukaryota; kingdom Metazoa; phylum Chordata; class Actinopteri; order Cypriniformes; family Cyprinidae; genus Carassius; species Carassius carassius. The sequence continues at coordinate 5,937,785 of NC_081787.1, read as the reverse complement.
TGTGAATGTATATCCCTTAATATATTATGTGGTCACACAGCTTGTCAGATGTGGAAACTGATGCAAATAACGCAGCGATGCGTGAAATTACAGCACTAATGTCAAGGATTGCATCAGTGCTTACATGCAAACACTTTCTGCATCCAAGAAAATTCTATGCAAGACACTGGAATAGCCTACAACACGAAGATCATTTTCTGAATCATATGTGAACTCGGTCGGTTGAAGGCATTCAGCACTGCCACAAGAGGATTCGGGGAGAGTAGTCCTCTATCTAGTTCGTACGCAGCTCAGAAACAGATACCCCCTTCTCTGCACACGTCTATACACCGGAGTGCGGTGACTCCGTCTACGTTTCACTCAAACCCCGCCCATTGCTCAGTTTTGTCCAAATCGGGCTTTTTGCGTCGCCGGAGCTCCCGATTTCAAGCCAACGTCATCAACGGAGAGAGGGGATGCTGACGTCGGAGCGGAGTCAGAGCTCACGGTTTGGGAGGGGTGAGACGAGTGAAATTCAGTATTGCTTACACTGATATGAAATGTATAAATCCCCCGGCCCCCCTTACACTCCATCCCCCTCCCCTGCGCTCTTTTTTACGTCGGTGTTGGCGCGTTGGGAGCCCCCCTACACTGGTGAAGCCCCAGCCTATATAAGTTACCGGCTTGCAATGTTACTCCACCAGATTTACGGACTCCGGATATCTGGGCGAGAGACGGCTCCAGCAGCAGCCGACTGACTCAATCTCCGGTCCGCAACCTGAGCCAGGCGCTGTGGCGGAACCGCGGGGGGAAACCCGGGAAAGGCAGGCGAAAGGAGAAGAGCAGCCGTACTCTGGACATGTGCTGAGATGACACACCTGTGAACGCGCCTAAACTATTTTGGGAAGGAGCCTCACACTTTTCTGAACTTGCACCGTAGTCTATACTTTCAGCGAAGCTCAGTAAGAGTCCTCAGCGTCAGTCACCACAATGTATCGGTCCACCAAAGGAGCGTCGAAAGCTCGAAGAGACCAGATAAACGCGGAAATTAGGAACCTGAAGGACTTGTTGCCCATCTCCGATGTGGACAAGTCTCGTCTCTCCTATCTACATATCATGTCGCTGGCTTGCATGTACACGAGAAAGTCTGTCTTCTTTAGTCCAGGTAAATAGAATTTCAGTTGTTTTGGAAAATATAAAGGTATTTTCTGTAATGCTTGAATTAGTGTTGAGGAATTGCCCCGAGTTTTTGCAACAGGTGACTCTTGGTTTTTTTTAACACTGTGTGAGCTCCTTATGCTAGAGAACTATGTTTTAGATACGAAAGAACATGTAGTTCAAACTGCGCTTTAAAATGACTTCTCTCCATGGTGCTGAAACAGAAACGCTGTCCATGGTGCTGAAATTAAAATCATGCTATCGCATTTGTGGATTTGCTTTTCTTATGAATGAAATGTAATAGTTTATTCAGTCTTTAAATTACGTTTTTTCAGATACAGCTGCAGCTAGCAGTGCTGAGGAAACCGAGGAATTTCTCACATTTCATGAACTGAATGAGTTGGTACAAATGATGCCAGGTTTTCTTTTGCTATTGACTGGAGAAGGCAAGTTACTGTACCTGTCAGACAGCGTCTCTGAGCATCTCGGACACTCAATGGTGAGTGAAGCAGACAAAAAAGTTATTGTCATTAAATCTTTATAGACATCCTGTCCCTTTCATCTCAAGTTATTTCAGCCTATTCTTAAGAAATATAAATGAAAGAGGAAGTTCACTCACAGTGTATTCTATTTTGAATATTTAGGTAGATTTGGTCGCTCAAGGGGACAGTGTGTATGACATAATAGACACTGCAGACCATTTTATTATGAGGAGTAACTTGGTGCCTCCAACTTCACCTGACACAGGTAAGATCTTTAAAAAATGGCACACTTTTGAGATATACGTACATATATGATATCTTCGTGCTCATTAATTTTTGTGCCTTTCCTCCTTAGATCGTCTGTTCCGCTGCAGATTCAACACCTCCAAATCAGTACGTAGGCAGAGCACAGGCAATAAGCTTGTCTTAATCCGAGCTCGCTGCCTGTCACAACCTCCCAAAGAGTCTTCCCCAGGATCCTATTGGACTTCCAACCCAGTCTGGATATGTTTCTGTGCTCCTCTGGAGCCTCACACTTCCCGAGGTGGAACTGCCCAAGACAGAGAGCCACCATCAGCTGCAGCACTAGAGAGCAGCTTCTTCCTGCCATGTTTCCATTCTCTGCACAGCCGTGACATGAGACTTCAGGAAGCGCAAGACAGGTGAGGTTAAATGACTCAAGTGATTTTATAAAACTGTGATATACTAATAATAATGTGCTTTGAAAAATAATAATACAAAATAATAATTTTCTTATATTTTTCCTTTTTTTTCATCTTATAGTGTGAACGTTTATTTGGGTCTAAATGTGGAGACTCTGCGGTCCCAATCTTGGTACAGTTTCCTGCATCCTCAGGATCTTTCACATGCCTCAGCTCAGCACTGCAGCCTATGTGAGTCTCACTCCTGAATGACTAAACACACAAAACACAGCCATATTTGCTTGGTTAGGCCCAGCATGAGTACTCTTCTAACTCACAGTTGCCTATCAACTTTTTACACTTGCAGAGAGCAATACAGAATAATGTGCATCTGCAGTAATAAAAGCACTTCTGACCACCCACCAAGACATGACACAAAAGCTTGCAAAAAGTTGAAAATGTTACTTACCCATCTTTTTACCACACACAGTGAAAGAGGGAGGAGAGGGCAGGGCTGAGATGGTGGTCCGTGTAGAGACTGCAGATCACTCATGGGTATGGCTTTACATGGTCTTGCAGCTGGAAACTGGGGAAACCCCTATTGTCAGTAACAATTTCATCATCAGGTAAGGAAGAGCCTACATCTGTAAAGTCAAGACTAATGGCCAAAACTGAAACAAGTAAGAATATCATTAATTCTGTTTCTCTTTCTCTTTGCCACAGTGAGACAGAGGCTTGGTCAGTCAGGCAGCAGCTGAGCTCTGAACAAACCCAGCTTTCCTTGGTGCTGGGCTCAAGCACTTCCCAACAAGAAAGCCTCTCAAGCCCTGACCAAGTGTTTACACCAGGAAGCAGTGGCCTCTCTGGTCAGTCATTTGACTTCAGCACGGCCACATGCAGTGCAGGATCTACTGAGGAACAAGGTGGCAGCTCCTCAATGGAGCCTGCACAACTGGAAAGTGGCCCACGTTCCAGTCTCTCTTCTTTGGAGGAAGAGAGCTTCTTCCAACACGAGCCCAGTGAAACTGTGGCCAGTCCTTCTTCTGCATCATCTCCCATTCCAGTCACGGTTGCAACAGTGTCTGACTTGGACTTCCTCACTCAGAATATTCTGCTGCCACCGGCATTCCAGATAGATCCTCTTCTACCAGCCTTGCCCCTTCCTCTTCCACCTGTGCCTACCTCCCAGGCCCAACAGACCAAGGAATTTGTGTGTACACCCCCATACACACCACAACTAGGTGGAAACAGTTTTCCCTTTGGGGAACCTCATTTTAGTTTCGATCCTACCGGGGCTACCTCACCACCTCCCCTTGCTCCAACTGCAACAGTAACAACGACAATGGCTCCATCTCTTTCTCCATCTGCACCATCAAACCCACAAGGCAGCCCACCTCCTCCAACGACAACACTCTCAAGTATTTTGCCTCTCACTATAACATCTCCAACAACAGAGATCCTCTTCCCAGTGGAGCCTTGCAGTGGGTCGCTCTATGAGAAACTCCCTCCTACTCCTGACAGTCCAGGTGATGGTGACTGTACGGTTATGACTTTACCAGAAGTCCGTGGTCCACTGTATGTTGACGTCCCCCATGGGCCACTACCTTACCCACCAGAAGGTCTCCTCACACCTGAAGCTTCACCTGGAAAACAGCCAAGTCTACCCTTCTTCTCCTCACTACGTGAGAGAGAAAAAGAGAGAATGGAGATCTCGCTTTTAGCCCAGCACATCAGCACACTAGTAGAGGGCTTCTACCTAGATCCACTCCTGACCAAGCTGGTCCCTTCCACCATTTCTGAACACTCTCAGTCTCAATCTCTTGATTCTGCGGGACTTGATTCAATCCCATTGTTGGGTGAATTCTACCCACTGAAGTCCTGGAAAGGTCTGGACCTGCCCATCTTCCCTGATGATGACTCTCTGTTTGAGGAGAGTGTCATGGAGACCCTTCTGCAGGACCTCATGTCCTCTGCTCCCCTCTCACCGACACACACTTCCTACTGTCACTCCAGCCCCCCCTCCTCTCCCTCCAGTCCTGAGTGCTGGTGCCCACCCTTGCACTTTGACGGGGTCTCTGCTATGAGTGCCAGTCACTTCTGTAGCGTCCAATCGGCGCACTGTAACAATGAGGCCGGGCGAGGGGCTATGATGTCGCCAGTCAACACAGGCAACATGGCAGATGGGAAGGCGGCAGGTGAAGTTGCCATGGAGACAGAGGTAGCATCATCACCTCTGTACATGGGCATACCAACATCTCCACCACTGCAGCTGACTGCCTCGCCAACCACCCCAGTTTTGTTGCCTGTCTCTTCGCCTGTCAGCCCCGCATCGCCCGGCCTGCCCTGCGCCCAGTCCCTCCTCGAGGAGCTGGCCGCCCTGGAACCCATGTTTGGGGCAGGTGCCTCGATCACCCCTGGCCTGGGGCAACAACCTGAGTTGTATCAACTCCAAATTCATGCGCCGCAACAGTGCTTCCACAAAGGTGAGAGCTGGCATTTTTGCTGATCACTGTGCTTTGTTGATATTTTTGTCAAACTGATGTTATTATTGGTTTTTAACATTTTGTCCCATTCATTCTTTTTGTCTTTCAGATGGGAGTGGAAGTGATCCTCCGTTCTAAAATAAGTCTGTGACTTACTTCATTAAGTATGGCATATTGTCATATTTCATGGAGCTACTTTTGCTGAAAAGTGAATATTAATTAACTGTATAAATATATACATAATGTATATAGTGCCAAAAAAGACTTGAACTTCCTCAAATCCATGGAGAGTATATCGTCATGTTCACAATTGTTCATCTAATTATCCATTCATTTATGTTAATAATAGTGCAACCATTTGGTAGCAATGCAATATACTAGTCTTAAACAAGATGACTAAGAGATCAATGTATGTCTTTTTGCTATAATGTAACATGAGCTTTTATGAGTGAAAGTTACAGCTCTGACTTTGTAAGTGTAAACTGACTTACAAACTTGCATTTGTATTCACTTGTAGTGAAAACTCAGTTGTGAACTTTGGGGACATAAAAAAAGATTAACCTTTCAGTAAGAAACAACAGATAGCTTATAGCTCAATGCTTGTCATCCAGCATTACACACACAAAGCCCATTGTGTCTAAAGTATTCACATAATAAATCAATATTTAGTATTTCAAAAAGTGACCAGTTTCTAAAAGTATCAACATCAGCATGTTTCCCACAGCTGATTCACTTTACTCTCCAATCTTCCAGCTCAGTAACCGTAATGTCAGACACAATAATAAAAACAAGTGAATTCAGACTACATTGGGCTTTGAGTTTGTGAATGCAATTATTGGACATATCATTTCAAATGTGTTTCAATGTGATGTACAAATGTGAACAAATTCCACTTTTTTTGTGCAACAAATCAAGTATTCACATTGTTCTCCTACTGGCCGGCGGACACAAGCTGCAGGGGAAGCCCCCAGGGAGAAGGACAAAATATTGTGCATGGCTTTGCATGCACGGACATTACTGGACTTATTTCTAGCTACTACTGAGTGATGGAGTAACGAATCCATTCGACCGGCTACTCCAATGGACATAGCTAGAAGAAATTGCACTGGACTTTTGCAGCATCAATATTTGTAATGCTTGCAATCTGCTGAAACTCTTGTGTGCCTGGCACATCAAGAGTTTGCAGACCAAAGTGAAACAGCACCTTTATTCAGTGAATACCACAGTGACATCGTAACTTTGCTGTCTGCGGTGTGGAGTGGTGACAATGAATGTGTGAATGATCGATTCTTCTTTTTTGAGAGGGGTTAAAAAAAAACAAAGCAAAGTTTTGTTTTAAAAAATGAGTGAGAAAATATGGATGGGGTACTATTTCTATTCAGTTACTAATCGACACGGGTTGAGAATGGTTCTATTCCCATGGTGTCGACATGCTAACGTAGAGTTGTCTACGGTCAAGTAAAGGATTGATTCCTATGTTCTAGCTATTTACATGCTAAGTTTAAAAATACGTATTTTATTGTATGTATGCTGATTTAAAGGGTGCTTGGTGCACATGCCTCTAGTTAGGCATGATGCGGAATGGTTAAACATGGTAATCATTTGTACAAACAACCGTCTGTACATATCAGAAACAATTCTATCATATGAGATGAAAACATACTTGACATATGCTATTGTGATATATTATGAAGAATGGACATTGTGGATCAGTGTTCTTTTGTGTCGCTGATAAGTGTATTTGGTCGTCAAAACAGAGGCATTTATATTAAAGTGCACTTAAAAGTACTCATGTGTCGGCTTCTTATTCCTCCTAATGCCTTCCTTTTGCTAACCACTTTCCTCGCTCCCATTACTCCATCACCCTTGTCGCTGCATCCCATCTTTTCAGAGCGCTTTCCTCACTCTTTCCCCGGAGCGCAGACTGCTCAGCAACAGCACTGACGCACATTCGCGATGAGACGCTATCTGACTCAGACTGACGCACACACTTGACACAGAGGCACTCTCACAGACTGCCAGCTTCCCGTTTTGACGCACTCACGTACTGAATGCCACACGCACGTAGCCCCCCCACCTCCCTTTTTTTCTCTCAGCCCACACTCAGTGTACCTGCTATTTTGACGTCGCACGACAGCGTTATTAGATTCCAAATATGGGCTTTCCTGCTCGGAGGCACCAATTTTAGTACACTCCTCCCTTTCCTCACAGCATCCTTCCCAATAAGGGGAGAGAGAGAGGAGAGATTTGCGTTGGTATGCTAATGAATTTAACGCACAAGGGCCAGTCAGCCAATTACAGCAACTGATGTTAAGTTACCAAAAGATGTGATTCAAAGCCTCCTCCCAATTCTAGCTCTTTTATGTAAAGCCCAATCCCCTCTAACTCTTTTCTCTCTCTCGCTATTTCCTTTATTTTTAGGCACAATGCACCTTGGGGAGCTTAAATATAATCAAGCATCATAAGTATAGTAACCATCTGTCATAAAAGAGCTGTGCGTCAGCATGTGAACATTTTGTTCCAGCCTCTTATTGGTTCCCCATTGCAGCTTATTGAGAATAAGCAGTGTAACACAACCCCAGATTGGCTCTCTCACACCATCTGGTGTCAAATAGAATGCATCTATGTAGTAATCCTAAGAATATAACATCCTAAAATTAGGATAACCAGCATTTGTTAACCATGAACTAGAAAAATTGGGGAAACTGGTTAACTATATTACATCCCATATGACTGGTTTTATTTTCACAAATCAATGCTTACGATGTTCAGAAAGATCACTGAACAAAGTTTTATTTCTGTTCTTTTCTATCTGTGAAAATTATTTGTATTTCCTAAATGTATTTAAAAAAATACTATTCATAGATGTATGGTTAAAAACAAGTTAAAACAAGTCTGAAATACAAGTAATGAATGTATTTTGTCTAATGTTGAATCTCAGTGAAATACAATTGAACAACCAGTAGATAGATAAATAGATAGAGAGAGAGGGAGAGAGAGAGAGAGAGAGAGAGAGCATTTATGAATCTGTGTGTTTGTACATACAGCAAACAGAGAAAATATATGTAGTGGTATATACAGTAAACTATAAATGATATAAAATATAAAATAAACTACAACTGATGCCCCCTTGTGGAAATATACAATGCACACACGTTAGAAAGTGGAAGAAATTAGTATTCTACCTAACACTTTTTCTAGACCAAAACCACTGTAAACGTTTAGGAGAGTGACTTCGTTTCATATTTCGATGTTCGATTGTGACATGCCATGTAACATGAAATACATTACAGCACATCAAGCCATGGGGTGGTATGATTTATCTAACAGCTAAGTAACAGCTAGCTGTGTAACTTAATGATTGCATTCATTATGCAGAAATACTTTTGAAGTTGGTAGAGGCGGTTGACAAAGTTTAGTTTACATCTAAGAAAAGCCACTGACTTGGGCTCGAAGATATTCAGCTGCCAAGATCAGAAGAGAAATTTGTCTAAGATTTTAGAAAGTAGAAAAAAAAGCAGTTACGACTGTTTGAAAAGTATAGGCCCATAGGGACACATATCTAGACTCACATTTAGCTCGCAGTAATATGCAAAGCACACTCCATTCAGGATGCAGAGGAGAGGAGGGAGTTACACTCACCAAATGATGATTATCGGTGTCTGTTAGCAACTTGCAAACAGTCTTTAAAGATGCAGTGCCACCATGTGGACATTCAAGGAGCCTTCTGTGAATCAAATGGCAATTTTATGAAAAGTCGAAAAAAATTAATTAGCCTAGAATAGGCGTTAAGATCTAGTAAATAAGGAAGCAGGTACTACTTTACAATAAGGTTCCACTTATTCAAATCAATTTACTACAGTTATCATAATGTAGCAGTGAAAAAGACGTTTAAAACATTTATTAATTCAGATTCAGAAGTGACTTATTTAAACTACTAATTAGAACTCCTTTTTTTATACTCAGTTTTATTTTCATATATATATATTTTTTATGAAATTAACAAACCAAATTAATACGATGACCATCTTGACCAGTTTTGTTGGTTTTTCAGAGTTTTCCCTTACATAATTAGGAAAACAAGAAAGAATTCATTAGCTATATGCTTTCAGAATAATGATATGCATTCTTACTTCTCCCTCAGTCTTATAAATGAATTGGAGGTCTCATTTTAGCATTCAACTAACCTGGAAAGTATTTTCCATGAAGGCTCCACTTGAGTGTCTTCATCTTCAAATCGCTGCCCATTTGGTTACACTCATCCTCTTCTGCATTTCTTTGAAGTGGAGCAGACATTATCTTCCAGCTCAAATTGCATCTCAGCATAAATTCAGCGTATGTGGAGCAAACTTCTTCTAATGTTTGGTATTTCTAAGAAAGTTGTTCAAATGTATACATTCAGATTCAACATGTAAACTGTACATAGTTCAGACTTCAAATTAACATTCATTGATAGTAGGCTACTCATCATGGCGATGTAGCACACTCTCACTTTTCCACAGACTCTGGCTACAGTTAATATGCACAAGACTTGCTTATATTTAACAAACTTATATTTAGGCTACTATAAAATGAGAGGAAATGGACTTAAATCAGGAAAGACGCCATATCATGTAAAAACTTTAAAAACTGTTTTATGGTGTTTTGCCTACTGAAAGCTTCCTTGGAAATAAAAACTTAACAATTGGCATGTTGTTAAACTACAGTATGAATCCACTAAGCCATCCAAAGTTGCGAATTTAACTTATGGGAATATGCATTAAAACATGTCCAAATAAGCACCGTTTCCATCCAACGAGTCATAGAGGAAAAAAATCGCCCCTTCCTGTGAAAAGTAGGAGAAGCCACTGAATATAATAATTTTTATGGAATAAACTACACTTAAAAATTATTTTACAGTTTTGTTGTTTCAATGATTTTTTGTTTACATTTGACACAGATTGCAGTTTCTGAATTTGTTCATTTGACTTAATGTTTTAAGTTTTCACTGTCTCAACTAGTTTGTAAGTTAACTGAACTAGAGTATTTGCCCTCTCAACTTAAAAAAAAATGTGTTGAATCAATATCACATTCTCAATATCACTTATCGCAAGGCTTCTAAAATATTTAACAATCTTGAGTCCATTGCAATCTATCTTTAAGAAACATTTTTTTTTTCATTAAATCCTTTTTTTTCACTTCTTTGTCAATGGCATATTCTGTTAATTTTGTTTAGCTTTTCTAACTTCTGATGATGTCCGTTTGCCCCTTTACTTCATAACTGTTGTAATTTTTTATCAACTGCAAAAAACAAACAAACAAACAAACAAAAAAATATCACATCGCGACAGCTCGTGAAGACCATTGCAGACATATGCCATCCGACATTAAACGCCAAGAAGAAGAAGAAGACCATTGCAAACCGTCGTCAGCCATCTTGGTGTGCTTCATCAGAAAGTGTGGGAATTTTCTTAGTCTTCATATTGTAAGTAAATATTTGTATTTATTGGTTTATATGTGTAAAATTATGTATGTTGTCTAAGAAGAGTTTCAATGAACTAAAAATGTTAAGGCAACCAGGTTACTTATAGTTAAACCAACAAATCATCTTTACAGTATACTTGCACCAAAGAGCGATCAGATGAAACACAGTGTGGTAGTCTTTCAGAGGTGGATGCCTGCTGTTTGGGAATGCTGTGCAGTCGTTTAAGACAGTTCTGGGATGCAATTATACAGTTATACTTTGAGGACAGACTTTGCTCTGGCATTTAATAATGACCATAACAACATTTCCATGCTCTGCAACAGGATCAGTCCTCTGATTAGTCAGGTTTGCCATCCCACAGTGCAAAGTCAAATGACTTTTTCTATAAGCATGAAGGAATTTATTTGGCAAATGCTTTTCCTCTCCCATTATTAGCATTAACTCTTTTTTACGTCAAAAACACTTGAAGCGAGCGTAAAACCCTTTTTTTTGTGAATTAAAGGATTTTTCTCTCAAAATTTGTCATTACCTCACTTGTTTCTGATGCGATGCTTTAAAATGTGCATAAAAACCGGGTGATGAAAACATAGCTACTGTACTTCTATCTTCTCACAGCCTCGTTTTCATTCTTGTCAAAAATGAAACATGGCACTACCCTGAACAAGGTCTGTGCTATATTTCTGATTCCTTACTAATCTACTTTTTGCAATATTCAGGAGGCAGTGTAGTGAGTTCATTACAGGTATATAATAATGAAGTTTGGTTGAATTACATAACACCAAATCTCATTTGTATAGCAAAAACACAATGCAGATCTTATATGACCACATGACCGTGTCTGGGAAAGACTCTTGCCTCTAAACTCTTACAGGGCTCTTGTGAGATTCTGCACTTTGACAAGCTTCATCCAATGCATACGATACAGATTCTGGTGCCTTTATCAAAAGGCCATGAGAAATCACATCCTCTTTATGTTATCTCTCCTCCTTCCCTGTTCTCGTGAAATTGCAGTCAGCGACATGGGGAACACTTTGTCACTGAAGCCTGGATAGAGTGCAAGACCTTGCAATCTCGTTCAAATCAGAGAGAGACAGAGCCAAAGGGTCTACTGTGGTACTCAGAGAGGAAAAAGATAACTTCATTCACTTTCGACTAACATTTGGAAAACAATCACAAATGCACTTGACTTTTAAGGCAAGTGATTTGCCAGTGCTTGTGAAGTCACTGGGTCAGTTGAGCTACTCCATCACAGACCAAATTACAATCCATTACACAATTTCCCTTTGCCTACAAAGCCTGGCCCTTCTAAGATTTCTTTCCCAAGCTGTATCCCAATAGTTAAGCAATCATAATGTTAATGTTTATGTCTAAAAGAAGAGTTTGTTTCTTCATCTGAACAGATTTAGAGAAATTTAGCATTACATCACTTGCTCACCAATAGATCCTCTGCAGTGAATGGGTGCCGTCAGAATGAAAGTCCAAACAGCTGATAAAAACAGCACAATAATCCCCACGTAAACCACACAACTCCTTCGATTAACATCTTGTGAATCGAAAAGCTGTTTGTAAGAAACAAAACCACCATTAAGATTTTTTTTAGCAGATTTTCATTTTTGGGTGAAGTTCATACCTTATAGTTGCATTTATCAGATTACAGCTGGGCGATAATTTAGTTAATTTTTTTTTACAATACAAGCAGTTGACTTATGCTATAGGTATGTGACCCTGGACCACAAAACCTGCCAATTTTTCGAATTTGAGACTTATACATCATCTGAAAGCTGAATAAATAATGCTTTCCATTGATATACAGTAGTGATGCGCGGGTCTCTCATAACGGTTGGAGCGGGTTAAGAAATTGTCACTTTATTGCGGGGCGGGTCACTAAAAACAAATTTTTAAAAAATCCATTTATGTTGCATTTAAAATTTTGATTCTTTCAAGAGATTCGTTGATTTTCAGTTCGTTCACCAAAATGATTCATTCACTGATTCGTTCAGTGACCCTTTCTTCATATTACACAAATACGCCAGCAGTTGGCGAAAAAGAGTGTCTTATGTGTTAGCCTATGTCTTAAGTCAACGAACGTATTTACTTGTGACAAAAACTGATTTGGCTTTATTAAAGTGTGTATGATCGCATTAAATTAATAGTCTAAATAAATTGTTCAGATTAACAAAGCACGATGTTTTATCGGGGATTAAACGTGGAGTTATGTTCCGTATTCCAAAAATGAAAACAAGCGTATGTGCACCAATAACTGCGCGTTGTATCTGCTTGGCCGACTGACCCTGTATAGCCTACTCTCATTCATTTCGTTCACGAACGAGATGTATCAGTTCATTCAACTCTTTCACCTACGAGAAGATCGTATTCGTTCACTACATTCAACAAGTCACTTGCTCCGTCACATCTTGAGTAACTCTTTTTGACAGGATGAAACAGTTCTGTTCTCTTACGAGAGCTCTCTCGTACTGCGTCTTAGCTAAGACGCTACGGGAAAAGTCTCTTTTCACGAAATACTGAAGCAAAAAATTATCCTTAATTTTGTATTTTTGTAAAGCGCATTTGCAGCAGTACACAGCCATAGGCGAGACGGCTCGTTCGCTCATTGGCTTGTTCTGCGGCAACTGCACAGCCTATCGAGCGCGGGCTGATGCAACATCAGACCAATAAGGGCGCTTCGCGCCCTTCTTGCCACTTCCCGCCGAAACGGGTGTGGCCCAACCTATAAAAGGAGCTCGAAAAGGCTGACTCACCTGATTTTTCATCTCTTCAGCGAAGCTCACGCATCGCTGGATCACGGAGGAAGCAAGCGCCGTCTGAGAAAGCACATCAGCAGGACGAGCCATTCTGAAGCTGCTGGCATCGCCGCCTTCCATTGCCGTTCCTGCTGCGCTATCCGGCGCCTATATCCTTTCAATCCTGTTATATACAAGCTGTTCTTTATGTGTGTGTGTGTGTTCGCCCTGCGACACACACTCGTAAAAGAGCTCGCGTCTTTTTTAAGATGCCTTCCTGCGGCTCGTCAGAACCCCACTCAGCGAGGGAGACCGGTACGTCATCTGTGTCTCCTGCCTGGGTGAAGATCATGCAGCGCTCGCTCGCTGACGGCGGATGCCCCCACTGCGAGCTGTTGCCATGGTGACTCTGAGGACTCGCCTGGCCTTTTTCTCTGAGCCTGCATTCTCCGCTGCGCTGAGGCGCCGTAAAAGCATCGCTTCCAGCGGATTCTGGAACCATCTTCAGCTCAACCGAGCTCGCCGGTTCGCCCTGCTTCACCGGCCCCCCCTGCATCGCTTCCCGGTGGGCAGCGCCCGCTGTTTGCCGGCGCGTCGTCCGAGGAAGTCGATCTCAGGGCCGCGTCGGGGGAAGAGGACACGCGCTCTCTGCTAGCTTCGGGCAGTGAGGGCTGGGCGAGCTCCGAGGATCTCGCGCCTTCTGCTCAGAAGCCCAGCAGACGAGCTGACATCGAGAAGGAGCCGGGGCGAAGGCTCGTGTTGGCCGTGATGAGTCTCGGCCGCGAGTGGTTTGCACCAGCCCCCCCCCCCCCTCTCGTTCCCGGCTGGATGGTATTTCCCTTTCGGATGAGCGTACTTCTCAAAGCCCGCCTCATTTCTTCCTGAGCTTCACGAAGAGGTGGCGAAGGCTTGGAACGCTCCATATTCAGCACGAACTCGTTCGTCTGTCTCACTAGCATTCTCCACACTGATGATGCTAAAAACAGGAACTACCACTCACTTCCGCCGGTGGAACAGGCGATAGCGACGCACCTTTGTCCGCCCTCTGCTGGACGGCGGCAAAAGCGGTGTTGCCATCTAAAGCCTCCTGTGTGACGCTGCGTCGGCACTACTAACGATGGCTGCTTCATCGAAGCGCAGGTGTACGAGTTCCGCTGTGGCCGAGCTCTCACCCAAGCGCACCGCTGTTTCAGTTCCAGGAATTGTGACTGTCTCAGCGTTTTCTGCAATGCGCAAGCCTGCACAGTTGCCCGCTTGCCTGCACACAAAAGCCGTTATCACAACAGCTTCAGCAACGCAGCTCGAGACCCCCGTTCTCGCTCTACTGGCCGTCGCCCCGCGCCGCGGGGACCGCGGCAGAGGATTACGGTGAGGCCGGGAGCCCCGAAGCCATCCTGGGAAAGCCATCTACGCATGCTGCATGACGCTGCGTCGGCACTACACACGATGGCTGCTTCATCGAAGCGCCGGTGTACGAGTTCCGCTGCGGCCGGGCTCTCACCTAAGCGCGCCGCTGTTTCAGTTTCCAGAGATTGTGACTGTTTCAGCGTTGTTTGCAATGCGCAAGCCTGTACGGTTGCCCGCTTGCCTGCACACGAAAACCGTTATCACGGCTACCCAGATATTTCCCGAAAAAGGTGTAATTCCTGGTGTCCCGGCCACGGCCGAAGGTGCTATAAATGTAGTGACGATGCCCACTGCTCAGTGCCCATCTCCGCATATAAGCACAGCCCTTCACACAGGGCTCACGCCTATAAAAGCGACTCAAGTCGATCACGCGCACTACATAGTAGACGTGCCCACTCCTCAGTGCCCACAATCACTATGTCACACGCGTCATGTGGTTTCTGTAAAAACGAAACCCGTGCACGTTCGTCCGGCCACGGCCGATGGTGCTATAAATGTAGTGACGATGCCCACTCCTCAGTGCCCATCTCCACATGTAAGCACAGCCCTGCACACAGGGCCTGCGCCCATAATGTCGACTCAAGTCGGTCGCGCACACTGCATAGTAAACGTGCCCACCCCTCAGTGCCCACAATTACTATGTCACACGCGTCATGTGGTTTCTGTAAAAACGAAACCCGTGCATGCTCGTCCGGCCACGGCCGATGGTGCTATAAATGCAGTGACGATGCCCACTACCCAGTGCCCATCTCCACATGTAAGCACAGCCCTGCACACAGGGCTAGCGCACATAAGATCGACACAGATCGGTCGAGCGCGCCGCATAGTAAACGTGCCCACTTCCCAGTGCCCACATACACTATGTCACATACGGCGCGGGGCTTCTGTAAAAACGAGGCCCGTGCACATACATTCTGCACAGGCAGACAGCGAGTTGAAAGTGGTAAAAGTGCACACATGCAGCCCACGGTTACTCGCAGATATATCGAGTCCCACGGGACCCGCTCAGCCTCCCTCCAGTCGGTTAAGCGCCGGAACGGGGTCGAGGAAGAGCGATCTGCCCGCTGTGATCAGCGCGCTCCCCGCCTCAGATGCGCAGCACACTCGAGCGCCGCCGTTGCCCAGTCAACAGAGCGCGTTTCGCATCCAGCCCTTAGCCATTCATGCAGATGCATGGTCAGTGCTTCCAGGGGTTTCGGATTGGGTGCTAGGCATTATAAAGAGAGGCTACTCGCTACAGTTTTCTCGACGCCCACCGTGCTTTTCAGCGCGCGTCAAAACTACGGTCAAAACAGAAGTAGCACACATACTTCGGGCCGAAATATCAAAACTGTTGAGCAAAGGGGCTGTAGAGCCTGTGTCTCAAAGCGAGGGGGGGCTGTACAGCAGATACTTTCTGGTGCCCAAGAGAGACGGGGGTCTCCGGCCCATACTGGATCTAAGACAGCTGAACAGGCATTGATGAAACGCAGTTTCAAAATGCTCACGACCAGGAAGCTCCTCGCGCAGATTCGCAGAGGGGACTGGTTCATGTCAATAGATCTGAAGGACGCGTATTTTCAAATACAGATAGCGTCAAACCACAGGCGATATTTGAGATTCGCCTTCGAGGGCCAGGCATACCAGTTTGCAGTCCTGCCATTCGGCTTGTCCGTAGCTCCTCGTACGTTTACGAGGTGCATGGATGCAGCGCTCGCTCCTCTTAGACTCAGAGGCACACGAGTGCTGAATTATTTGGACGACTGGCTGGTTCTGGCCCGATCATGAGCGGAGCTCATGGACCACAGAGCCGTTTTACTCGATCACCTCGAGAAGCTCGGCCTCAGTGTCAATTGGGTGAAGAGTTCGCTGAACCCCAGTCAGACGATCCTGTTTCTGGGTATAGTTCTGAACTCGTGTTCCATGACGGCGCGGCTGTCACCACAGCGCGCGATGGGCATTCAGCGTGCAGCGAGTTCTTTCCGCTGTGGCGCGACTGTGGCGCTCAAACACTGTCAAAAGATGCTGGGTTTCATGGCCTCAGCATCTCCGGTTCTGCGGCTGGGCCTGCTCCGCATGCGCCCCCTGCAGTTCTGGCTGAAGGCTCGGGTGCCGCGCAGAGCGTGGGCGTCTGGCCGGCTGCATTTCAAGGTCGATCAGAGCTGTGTTGCGGCTCTAGCACCTTGGACAGCGAACGGCTGGTACCGATCAGGTGTAAGCCTGGGGACTTCCCCGAGTGTGAAAATGGTGTCGACGGACGCCTCCACTTCGGGATGGGGAGCGCTGCTCGAAGGCAGACCGTCCTTTGGCCTATGGTCAGAACGGGAAAAGCTCCATCATATCAACTGCCTGGAAATGCTGGCAGTGGAGAACGCGCTGACGCGCTTTTGTCCCCATATCAAGGATCACCACGTCATAGTCCGTTCGGACAACATGTCCGTGGTGTCCTACATAAATCGCCAGGTCGGTCTCGGGTCCCGAAACCTGTGCAGGCTGACGGAACGCCTCCTGATTTGGGCTCAGCGCAACGTGCGCTCGCTGAGAGCAGTGCATGTGCCTGGACTGCAGAATCTGGGTCCAGACAGGCTGTCCAGAGGCAATGTTCCTACGGGCGAATGGTCTCTACACCCGCAAACAGTCCGGCTGTTGTGGGAGAGATTTGGCATGGCGGAGGTGGACCTCTTTGTGTCCCACGAAAACGCTCACTGCCCCGCGTTCTTTTCCAAGAACGAAAGCGCGCTGTCACGGAGATGGCCGTGCTGCCCGCTTTATGCGTTCCCTCCCGTCTCCCTCCTTCCGCAGGTGATAGAACGGGTGAGAGAAACGAGATGTTCAATACTGCTTGTAGCACCTCTTTGGAAGAACCAACCATGGTTCCCAGATTTGATGCAGTTAGCAGATGTCGCCCCGTGGCCGGTACCGTTGAGGAGAGACCTCCTCTCGCAGGCCAGGGGCTCGATTTGGCACCCTCAACCGGAGTTGTGGTCCCTCTATGTATGGGCACTCAATGGTTACCCGCTGATCTCGCAGTGGGAGTGCTAAATACCATCACTCAGGCTAGAGCTCCGTCGACACGACGTCTGTATGCCTCGAAGTGGTCGGTGTTCTCCAGCTGGTGCACAGCTCGAGGTTATTCACCCCTTAGTTGTGAGGTGACGGAGGTCCTCTCCTTCCTTCAGGAGCTGTTGGATAAGGGCAGAGCCCCATCCACACTCAAAGTTTATGTGGCTGCCATCGCGGCGTTTTCTGAAACGGCGTCCGGTCAGTCAATAGGAAGGAATGATTTAGTCATCCGGTTCCTCAGAGGAGCTAGGAGGCTGAATCCTCCCAGACCTCCGTCAGTCCCTATGTGGGACCTCGCGGCGGTTTTGGAGGCCTTGAAAGGTCCCCCTTTCAAGCCTATCCAATCGATTAGCCTTCAGCATCTGTCGTTCAAGACAGTATTCTTGTTGGCTCTCGCTTCTGTGAAGCGTGTGGGTGATTTGCACGCGCTCTCGGTGAGCCAGTCGTGCTTGGAGTTTGGGCCCAATGACTCAAGAGTCATACTCAAACCTAGGCACGGTTATGTGCCGAAATCCCTCAACACACCGTTTCGGGCTCAGGTTATTGCCCTGTCTGCCCTGCCGGTGTCAGGGGAGGATGGAGACTCGAGTCTTCTTTGCCCTGTCAGGGTTTTAAGAGCTTATGTGTCTCGCTCTGCTGCCTTTCGGCAGACGGAGCAGCTATTTGTCTCGTTCGGTGGGACAGACTCTTTCGAGACAGACTCTATCCAGATGGATAGTTGATGCCATAGCGTTAGCTTACGCTTCCAGGGGCCTTCAGTGCCCGTTGGGCGTCAGAGCACACTCCACAAGAGGCATCGCCTCGTCGTGGGCGTGGTCTACTGGGATCTCCTTGCAGGATATATGTATGGCGGCAGGTTGGGCCTCGCCGTCTACATTTATCAGGTTCTATAACCTGGAGGTTCCCACCTTGCAAGCAAGGCTGCTGTCGGTATAGGCGAATCAGGGCCCTGAGGGGAATTCTGAGTTCACGAGCGCTATGCGCTGCCGACTGTTATATGGGCAGTATTGCGTAAGACCCGCATTGCCACATTGGTCAGGCCTTGCCTCGGCTGTGTGACGTCATATTGCCGCATCTACGGATGCTGCTAGATATGGGACGGAGGGCTTTTTCCCTTTTCTGTCCTGGACTCTCTGTGAGTCCCTCAGGTGACTGTGCACTGTAAATCCTGGGCGTTGCTTCAGGTTTATTGGTGTGTGATCCCTGCGTGCACGGCGTTTTACATTGGGTTCCCGTAGCGTCTTAGCTAAGACGCAGTACGAGAGAGCTCTCGTAAGAGAACGTACTCGGTTACTAAACGTAACCTCGGTTCTCTCTAGAAGAGCGAACGAGTACTGCGTTCTCTGCCGTGCGCACGATTCCCTCTGGTTCGCTTCGGCGATGAAATAAATCAGGTGAGTCAGCCTTTTCGAGCTCCTTTTATAGGTTGGGCCACACCCGTTTCGGCGGGAAGTGGCAAGAAGGGCGCGAAGCGCCCTTATTGGTCTGATGTTGCATCAGCCCGCGCTCGATAGGCTGTGCATGCTCAAGAAATTTTACTTTATTTGCGGGGCGGGCCAAATAAGTTCATGAAAGCGGGAATTGCGGGTTGGAAAAAACCCCGCCCCGCGCATCACTAATATACAGTAGGCTACAGACCAAAAGTTTGGACACACATTCTCATTCAAAGAGTTTTCTTTATTTTCATGACTATGAAAATTGTAGAGTCACACTGAAGGGCTATTTGACCAAGAAGGAGAGTGATGGGGTGCTGCACCAGATGACCTGGCCTCCAGTCACCGGACCTGAACCCAATCGAGATGGTTTAGGGGTGAACTGGACCGCAGACTGAAGGCAAAAGGGCCAACAAGTGCTAAGCATCTCTCGGGGAACTCCTTCAAGACTGTTGGAAGACCATTTCAGGTGACTACCTCTTGAAGCTCATCAAGAGAATGCCAAGAGTGTGCAAAGCAGTAATCAAAGCAAAAGGTGGCTACTTTGAAGAACCTAGAATATGACATATTTTCAGTTGTTTCACACTTTTTTGTTATGTATATAATTCCATAAATAATTCCACATGTGTTAATGCATAGTTTTAATGCCTTCAGTGTGAATCTACAACTTTCATAGTCATGAAAATAAAGAAAACTCTTTGAATGAGAAGGTGTGTCCAAACTTTTGGTCTGTACTGTATGTATATATATATATATATATATATATATATATATAAATGTTGGCAACAGTTGTGCTTTTTTCAGGATTCTTTGATGAATAAGAAATTAAAAAGAACAGCATTTCTTCAAAATATAGATCTTTTCTAACAATTCAAATCTATGCTATCACTTCTGAACAATTTAACCCATCATTCCAAAAATAAATAAATAAATAAATAAAAAATGAAGCAGGACAACAGTTTCCTGCACTGATAATTAATCAGCATAATATGATTTCTACGGACAGTAATAAATGTATTGTTCATTGTTTTTTCCTGTTAATTAATATATTAACTAACGGTACCTTATTCTAAAGTGTTACTCATCTATCTATCTATGTGTGTGTATATATATATATATATATATATATATATATATATATATATATATATATATATATATATCTTTGCATGAGTATAGTTAATGTAGGCAGGTAAAGATGGAATTATACGTGCAACTTTTAATACATCACTGGTCGATAATAGAGATCACAGTGTTCAACCTATATACTTTTTTTTTAATACAAGAAAACGTTCAAGAACTGTTTGGGTGCATCCAATCCATTTAAATGAGCGTTAAAAATGTCAATGCATATCAACCTGTTTCAATGTGTTGCCAAAGGGCAATCTACTTCAGCACAGATGTCAAAGACATAGCAACTATAAAACATAAAAAAAAAAAACCTGGATTATTACCCAGAGTTAATTAGGAGAGATGGGTAAGCCAACAGATGTGAGAGAAAGAGTAGGTGAAAATGGCTTAGAGGCCTAAAAATGGTTGTAGGAGGCAGAGAAAAGAAAAGAGAAAGTAGGGGAGGTAGAAAAAAAGTCAGGAGGCAGGATAGTATCAACAAAGAGAGATACGGAGGAAAAAATACACCTCAATACATTTGGATGCAAATGAGCAGCATTTTATTAGAAAAACACGTCCGGAATAGTAAAACGAATCCATGTGAATGGGGGTTTTGCATTGATAAATAACTCAAGCACACAGCAGCTCTTCATTTCTTCTTAACTGCTGCTGCTGCCTCAGCGGCTGCTGCCTCGGCTTCTGCCTTCAGTCTCTCCTCACGCTCTCGGAGAAACTCCCCGTACTCTTCTGGTGTCAGGCTGACAGAGGGATGATGGGAGAGGAGAGGGGGAGCATCGTGAGAGTGACAGAGAAGACAGAGATTAGAGCATGTCAACAGATACATCTACATTACATTAGAATTTCAAACATTTCTAGAGATCGATTGAAATGCAAGGCGAGTATTGCTCTTCCCTAATGCACAAACGATGGGTCTGGGCATTTATGCCTCAGTGACATGGTTCATTTATTAAAGAGGTTCAGTTTAAGAAAAGACAAGACTCTGCTAACATATGTCTAAATGTTGCCAAATTTCAGTGGCTTAATGACATTTGATGTCGCAGAGACAGAGGATAGAAAAGGCTCTGGTAGCTGTCAAGCAAACACTCCTTTAATAAATAGTCTCAATAAATATACTAACAGCATCCCTTACAATTTTTTTAAAGACATTAATTATACAAAACATGAATTTTCATGATTCATTTTTTAAAAGGCTGCAGATCAAGCTCAATTCTCAACAGTGAGAAATGGCATAAGATTCCAAATGAGCACAAGAAAGGAAGTCATTGGTGAGCATGTGATTTATTCAGCCATTATTTATTCACATCTCTTATTGAGGTCTTAAGGTGGTGGGATGCCTGCAATATTTATACAAGGAAAAGATAGATGTTTTAACACTCACAGTAGAGACCAGACATGCAGAAAGCACAAAAGAAAGTATAAATGCTTGAAAATAGTTTTTTATATAAATATATATATATATATATATATATATATATATATATATATATATAGAGAGAGAGAGAGAGAGAGAGAGAGAGAGAGAGAGAGAGAGACATATTTTGGCTATTATATAATTATTATTTTTATTCTGTAAAAGTGATATAAATGAGTTTGTGTAACATTTAACCGATAGTGTATGTTGTGAGGAATGCAGTAGAATGATGTTTGAAGGACTCTCACTCATTGATAACTTTGATGCCGAGGGATCTGGCTGAACCGATGATGCTCTTGACAACATTCTGCATAGAGGTGTCTCGCAGCTTAGAGCTGTCATCCTGTGATTTGACCCGTGCAATCTCATATACGGCCCTCACCGTCACCATACCTGCAATCTCATGCCCTGAGTGGAGGAACAAGGCGGGAGGGGAAAGAGAGGGGTGATGAAACACAGTGGCACAGAAAGAGAAACCAGGAGGAGGTTTGGTTGATCATGATTGAGAAAAATGGAAGTGGAGATGGAGTGAAAGGGAGAAGTAATGGAAGGAGAGGGGAAGGGGAAAGAGTGGGAGCATAAGAAAGAATAATTGAGGTGGAGTGAAATGTACAAAAATGAAGCAAATCCATAATTCTCTTTTTTTAACATGCCACCTTCACCGCAGCGCTCCCCTTAGTAATTGCACAGCTCTCTACCAGTGCAGCTCATCATCAATATATCATCAGTCAAAAAATTCATTCTGAACCAAAACACCCTGCAGGGGGAAGTCTGTCCATTACTGAAACATAGGCGGTGGTGAGTTATACAAATAAACTTCTGAGAGATGGAAGGATGGATGTATGACCACAGCTGCCCTGGCTTTAATAGGTCTCGCTTACCAGTCTTTCCGGCTCCTTTTTCAATGCCGGCGGCCTGTTTCAAGAAGTAAGACTGGGCTGGCCAATTTTCAGATCATATGTCCTGTCCGACTGGAGGAAAGAAAAGTGGGGTCATTTCAAGATTTGGGGTCAGTAGGATTTTTGTCTTCATGTTTTTAAAAGCTTCTCATGCTCACCAAGGATGTAAAATTTCTGTAGAAACTGTGATAAATTTCAGGATTCTTTGATGAATAGAACATTCAAAAGAACAGAGTTTATTTGAAATCTGTAACATTATAAATGCCTTTTTAACGCGTTATAAATAAAATTATCGATTTATTAAAAAAAAAATCATACTGTACATAAACCTTTGAATGGTAGTGTATATATGTACCTTTGGCAAATAACGTTTATCTAAAATGCTGTGACATAAATTTCCTATTCCAGTCTAAACATTCAGTCCATATCGAGTTGTAAATGCTGCAAATTATTTCCTTTAAATTGCCATTAAACTTTGCTTAAATTCCCCATCTTGATTTTTTTCTTTTTTTCCCCTTGAGAATACAAAATGATCTAAATGACTTCAGTACTTCATATTTACATAACGGTTTACATGCATTCATATGGAAGGAGATAAAAGTAAATGCCAAAAATATGAATAAATTATAAAATGATATTGTAAAAAACTATATAAATAAGACGAATAAAGTACATTTCCAGAGAAAAACCTGCACTTTTCTGTAAAACTAAAAAGCTTGGACAAGTTCAGTGGTTACAAAGTTTGTTACAAAGAACCAATAAAAGTTATTAAAAAGTAGTTTTGCCCTTTGGTGTCTTATCATGCCTAAGGCACCAAGTGAACCACAACTGTTGCTCCATCAAAAAACAAGAAGAAAAAAACAGGTGTGCTATAAGTGCATACATAAAAGAAAGAAAGAAAAAAAGCATTGCTTGCTAACAAAAGAAAAAGAGAAAATGTGAATTAAACCCACGCTGTGTGAATAGAATCTAAATTCAGTAACATGTCAGTGTCAAAAAAACATAAAAACTACACAATAAATGATAAAGCTTACAATATTTGACATAAAAATCCTTATATGCTGCAGTTAAATTATTACATTATGGATTGCATGTTGAGTTTGTTTTGGACGATTATCTGTCGAGACTGTGGGAACAGAAGGTTATTTTCGGTTTCAGATTTGTGGGCGTCAAGCTCTCGCTCTCTGTCTATCAGTCTCATCACACACAGCGGGTGGTATTACTAACACTATCCTCTTCCATAGCGAGAGGAGCTAAAATCCTTAGCACCAAACAGAGTCTCTGGATAGCCTGCATAGAGAGGCTCAAAAACAATGAGTGAGCAGCAGACAGCTTAACAGGACAACTGGGACTTCACAGGCAGTCCTACTAGGGGAGACGGCCTGGCAAAAATGCATTGCAGCCATCCGGCTCAAGCCTAGAGCAAGCATTGTGCTGCGAACTCAACCAGAATATTCTCTACAGCCCCTGGAGCTAAAGATGACGTAGCCCAGGCTAATCTTCAATCCCTTTCGAATGCTCATCAGTATAGTTTGAGGACGCTAACTTTAGGGTCTAATTTGCCTGTAAGACTCGAAGAATAAAACATACAAAGTAATTTTCCCTTTGTTTAGCAATAGAGTTTTATGTTCTGGGCGTCTTAAAAGGATAGTTCACCCAATAAATAAACATTCTGTCATCATTTACTCATCATCATGTCTTTTAAAACCTATAAGAAACCGGTCTTTTTTTGTTGTTACACAAACAATGGTATTTATACGGATGTCCAAACTGTTGTAATCTATACAATGAAAGCTGTTACATGCATTGCAATATAGCACAAATCGTATTGACGAGTTGCATTTTATCTGACTTTTCTTCCTTGACAGCCCTTGGTCGTCATTCACATTTATTGCATGAAAAAGAGCAGGGTGAACATTTTTCAAAATGCCTCAATAGAAGAAAAAAAAAGTCAAACGCCTTTGGAATCACACGAATGTGAGTAAATGATAACGTGTTTTCATTTTTGGTTGAGCTGTTCCTTTGAGCCTCATAAACACTGCAAATAACAAAAAGTATAAAGTATGAGTATTTAAAGTTCTTCCTCTTTTTGCCCACCATTCATCTTTTTGATTTACTCTTTACTCCATTACTCTTGTATTTGTTTATGCACATTTTTTATTATGCAGAAACTAAATAAACAGTGGTGTTCAAACAACAATATTACTATTGCTCATACTCGCAGAGGCTTGTTTAATGGAGTTTTGCAATTGTGTGTAACTTGTACAATTGTACATCTGCTATTACACATCTAAGCAATCAGACATGTAAATAAAAACAAATAAAAGGTATGTTGTTGACAAACTAAAACTAGTATATTTTTATTAACTGAAAAGCTGGAATAAAATAAAATATAAAAAGGAGATGAAAATGTAAGACTCTTAAAAACAAGTAAAATAAAAACAAGGGATGAAATATTAAAATGACAAGAACTAAAATAAATATATATAAAAATACAAAACAGCACACAACAAAATTGCTGAAATGTAAACTTAAATTAAATTGCATAATGAGGGACCAGAATAAGTTAAGATGAGCACAACTTACAGACTTCAGAATTTGTAAAATTGTAGTTCTTTATTATTATTGTCTTAAAGAAAAAAAAAATCACAGTGAGCTGTTGAAGGTGTATTCAGAGAACAAATGATGAATGACAACAGCATGAGATGCACATTTTTCTCTCTCTCTGAAAACGTATGCATCTGGTCCTGGAATGAAAGCTGATGTACCTGCAAAGGAGAGCCAACAACAAAGGCTGACAATTCCCACCCTCGGGCAACCACGACTGACAGGACAGCACAAAGAGATGAGCTAGATGAAGGTGACATTGTTGCTGAAGATGTCTAGTTCTTCTTTATGCAACAGAAGCCTCCGGATTCAAACTGTGGCAGAACTGGACCACAGTCACTCGCTTAATCGGCTCAGAAGATTATGTGTTTGGGGTTCTGACTGAGACCGAACATTAGACACGAACCAGAGACATTAAAACACCCCAGACTGGATTGGGTGGCAGTGCCGGAGCGTAATATGGCCATATATTTTCCTCGCAATGTCTGCACTGCCCTCTGGACGGCCACAGCATCACCCCGTTTCACTTACAGACACAGAGGGTTCTCGAATCTGGGGATCACAATTCGCAATTGAAATCACACCAGAGCTTTTCAACAGAAGAACTGTAATGAGAACTCTCATTCGTGACACAGTCATGCCACTTAAAAATTAGTGAACAATGACTTCTCCATAATAAAAAGCCATTTCTCACAACCTTCATAATGAGCCTTTGCTCAAATGCCCCTGCGCTCTGGCATTGACTCGGCAAGCATTACTAACAGCCATCAATCCATCTTTATTTAAAAGACTGAGAATATGAGGAGAAAGTGCTAGACCTCTCATTTTGTTACAGAGGGCGGGGGAAAAATGGGAGAGATTCGATTAGAAGAGACAGAATGATCATATGAGAGAAACAAAGACTAAAAGGTGTCAGGGAAAGAGCTGCTAATGCACACAATTTAGGGATCCATCAAACAGCCCCATTTCTCCAAGAAACTTGGAGTACATTTACAGTCTTTGCCTTCAAACACAATACTGTGTCATTGACAAAAACATTATAATAAACGTGCTGAACCTCCCTGAGAAGGTGATCAAGGAGAAAAACTTATTCCAGATGAACATTGCATACACTGCATCAATGACTATTCCTCATTTACGAGTCACGCTCAGATCGAAAAAGCTCTGTTCTTCTGTTTAATCCACTTTGCTCAATACTTTCATTTGATCATAATGTCAGAAGAAGGCATAATCCGCGCTTTGGCATTCGCGACGCATCTAATGCTGTTTTCTAATGCACCTGGGATGTGAATGTAAACGAGCGCCTCCAGGGATTCATAAAATGAGAAAACGGGCTGCAAAACAAACAAGATCAAGATTGATTGAAAGGAATAAGGTGTATTATGAGGCCCCCCTCAAGACTTCACATCTGTGACTGATTGGTAAAGTGGTGTTGACCTGAAAAAAACACCAACAGTATTCCTATTTAGTGGTTACATTACCTTCACATTGATCTTGATGGGAAGAGGAATACCTTCTTTGAGGTCTTTGGTTTTCTCATTGAAGTCTTTGCAAAAGGCCCCAATGGGAATCCCTTTCTGAAAAAGAAGGCATAGGAAAAACATTCAGAAAGGTTTAGACCCACACACATTTTAGCCGTTATTCATTGTGGCATTCTTTGATGAATACCAATAGCCATTTAGAGTGGCTGCATGGTGTCAATCATTCGATAACTCATTGGTGCACTGTGAATGCCTCAGCATGCTTGGATGCCTGTGTGAGTGAGTGAGAAAGTGAACGAGAGAGGCTAGTGGAAGCCTATTTACCCAAGTGTGTGAGTGTGTGTGTGTGTGTGTGTGTGAGTGTGTATGTCAGACTATGGCAGTCATCATGCCTCTGAGACTCCAGATAAATTAGATTTTCTTTCCTGGCCCTTGCCAGGCAGAAAGCTAAATGTATAGCTGACATTAAGTCAACATTGGCTGCCATTTCTCCTGTGTGGCTTTACCAGAGCATGAGTGTTTTCTGTGGGTTGACTGCGGAGGCGGCTGCTAATCTGTAATCTTATTACAGTTGTAAAAGTTTTCCTTGCACTTGAGCTTTGTGAAGGATCCACAGTGACTGGAACAAAAGTTTCAATCACCCTCAGTTCATCCACTGACTGTTTGATGATTCATATTGCACCTAATGTCAAGAACTGGGAAGTGAGTAGCATCAGATCTTTGAAACTATTACTAGCAAGTAAAAACTATAAAAATAAATCAGAATTGTATTAGTGGATGTTTCAAAGTTATGTCTGTGAAATTATAGTTACCAATTACTATTGGCTGGACATAAATTTTGATTTCTGTTCTAATAATACATACACTATTGTTTCAACATTTGGGGTCATGCAATTGAAAGATCTCTTTCCTGTGGAGGCTGAATTTATTTGAACAAAATAAATTAAAAATGAAATACTTTGAAATATTATTACATTTAAAATAATAATCTAAAATGTAATTTATTCCTGTGATGGTAAAGCTGAATTTTCAGAATTCCTCCAATCTTCAGTGTAACATGAAACATTCTATGCTGATTTAGTGCTCAAGAAATATTTATTATTATTATCATCAATGCTGAAAACAGTTTAATATGGTATGGTTTAATATTTTTCTGGATATGTGATACATTTTTTGTCAGATTATTTTTTGTTGTTGATGAATAGAAAGTTCAAAAGAAAGCATTTGAAATATATTTTTTAAAATGTGTTTATAAACTTTTTAAATACTTCTACTGTCACTTTTGATCTTTTTTTGCTGTTTAAAGGTGTGTTCATTTATTTTTTTTAAATCTTGCTGATCCCAACCTTTTGAACAGTAGTGTATCTCACTAATTTTTCTGTGCATTATCACTGAATTTTTTGAAGTATTTGATTTTAATTATTTTTCTTGTATGGCATTCAGAAATAATTTGGGAAGTAAAATTTACATGAATTGAAATTCAAAGAAATTATTTAAATAGAATTTTCAATTACGCAAAGTTTGTATGACTTGATAACTAAAATGGAATTCTTAATTTTGCACAAACTGTTTTTTTTCCCCTAAATAAACAAACTTCTTTAAACAGCATGTAAAAACAACTTGAACTAAGCTTAGTCACTTAAGTCAGACCTTTCCTGTCGAAGTAGGCGGTTTTTGGCCAAAATAAGCTGCAAAATATAACAGACTTTTTGACAAAGTCAAAGATATATCTCTTGGGTGATATACGGGCCAAGATAAACAGCATCTTTTGGTGCAAAGTCCATTTGCAAATAACTTCCTTCCTATTTGATCCTAACTTGTAAATACTGATGCAATATTTTTAGATTATATAAAGCACATACTGTCATACGAGAATAGCAAATATTTCCTCACAAATCCAGAGGTATTACTGTTCAGCCAGTACATTGCATAATAATCAAAAAAATCTCAACACTAATGAAATGAAAACAAACGCCCTGGATTGCAGGCAGCCCATCTCCCTCCTGACTTGCTTATTAATAGTAATCCCATGTCAACCCACTAGCATCTCCCTGAGCTCTGACTTCAGCGAGAACAACAGATCTAAGTAAACAAGAAAGGCGGTGGGTGATTCCTAATTAAATATGGATTCATATTAAACTAAGGTTGTTAGGAGAGCCTCAAAAACCCTTGGGCTGCGATTCAACACCACTTCTACTTCAGTTTTTCAACCCGCTGCTTTATAACTCCCTTTAAAGTTGTTGTTTTAGTTCTGAAAGATGTTAAACAAGCAAAGCCACTTGGTGGAATGCAGAGGATAGCAGACAGATCTGTGAGGAAGTGGTCGTCTGATGATGATGGGGGGAAAGCAGGCGGGCAACAAGGATGAAAGGTTCTGGTGGTGTGCTGATATCAGATGCACAAGACATTCAAACTGTGCCAAACAAAGAGGGGTTCAATGGAAGAATCCACAGTAATTGTACTTTGCATCATGCTTTTAATATCATGAGTGAGGCTATTATAAAAATGGGAATCTGTTGTTGGTTGAAAAGACAAGGCTTGAAGATGAAGACTGCTCTGACAATCTTGATGAACAAGACATTGTTTTGGCAGATACATTCACTTTCGAGTGCAGGCCAAACTGCCAGTCTAGCTCTCTAAAAACCAAGATCTATTCATCCAGAAGTCAAGCAGTCCAATTAAACCTACTCGTTCCTCAACTGCTAAAAGCAGAGCTGGGAAGAACTAAAATGGTTGCAGTACATCACCTTGATGGAGGCATGCTATCAAACTTGGACACTGCAGTTTTTTTATTATCTGAGATGAATATTAAAAGTGTTTATCATATCAATATCCTCTAACATAAAGGGGACATTTATGGTGAAGGATCTGACAAAAGAAAAATCCTGGGTGAATTGTGTGAGAAGATAACCAGACATGAATGCGTTCAAAACAATCATGCTTATAGATCATTTTGTTATGAAATATGTTCTTGGGAAACAAACAACTCTCTAACAGGGGGAATAATTTAATAACCAGAGTAAAAACCCCTTCACCTAATATATGCTGTGCAGGGTATCTGCATCTGGATTGCATTTGTGATTCACAAAACACCTCCTTTATTCATTCTTTTCA
Organism: Carassius carassius; assembly: GCF_963082965.1. Classification (NCBI taxonomy): domain Eukaryota; kingdom Metazoa; phylum Chordata; class Actinopteri; order Cypriniformes; family Cyprinidae; genus Carassius; species Carassius carassius. Next base: position 5,908,312 of record NC_081787.1, on the reverse strand, counting down.
TCAGTTCTCCCGCTTTGCATTTGTTTCATTTTTATAACATAAGCTTTCAGCTTCAGCAATTCTTTTTAACGAGATGGTCGCTGACATGGATAAATGACAAAAAGAGTGAGAACAGACTCAGAAAGTAACAGCTTTTTCAGAAGTAACAGATGCACACGTGTATATATCCTGTGAGGACAAAGAAGAACAGTGTTACGTTTAAGTCATGTCCCCTATGAGAGCAACAATGAAGATCAATATTAACATTCAGGAGGTCCATTTGACAAAGCGGGTGAAAGGCTTCAGAGTGCTGATGTATGGAGAGGCCATAGGGACCCGCATGAATAAAGAATGTATGTGTGAGGGCTGCGAGCACACTCCATTAAAGAAAAGCAGAAGGAAAAGGAGCACGGTGGTGGATTCAAGTGGTTCTATCACTTTAGACCAAAGCCTCTAAGGCATTAGGACAGTGTGACTTGCAACTAAGTGAAAACCTGCATAATTAAATGCATTAAGAAGAAATTAAGCAAATTAAAAAGGCTGAAGGAACAGATCATTGCATGGATCAGTAGAAGATGCTGGACAAAAGACTTCATATAGCTAAATGAGGCAATTAAAAGGATAGTGCACCAAATTTTTTTTTTTTAATTGTTATAGCGTCATTCATGCTTTATTAACCCTAATGCTGTTCTAAACTTGTGTAACTTTTGTGAAATCTGCAAAATACAAACTGAGAAGTTATCCAAGGAAGTACAATGAAACCAAGCTAAAGTTTCAAGCTTCATAAATCAAACAAAAGCCCCATAAAAGTCATTAAAGCAGTGTTCTTTTAGTATGACTTATATACTTTTATGATGTCTTTTAACATTCTGAATTAGCTTTTCATTTTGGTATTTTTTTTTTGCTATTTACACATTTTATCAGTTTTTAATATTTCCATTTAGCCTTAATTTTTTATTTATTTATTTTTTGTCATTTTTAGTACTTCATTTCTGATGGCTGCTAAAGCAAGTTATTCATCTAATATTTACACCATATTTAATTTCTGCTTTTTTTCCCAATTTACGAATAAAAATTTTTAATAGTTTAAGTTAACAATAATAACAGCACCCCATTAAATTCCTATGTAGTCATCCAATAGCTTGGTGTGAGAAACAGAACAAAATGTAACTAATAATTTCTCCTTTTCTGTTTGATGAAAGAAGGTAAGTCATACAGGTTGGGAACAACATGAGGGTGAGCAGATGATGACAGAATGATGAATGATTTTTTTCTGCAGACAATAAGAAACAAAAGGAGCTAGTATAAAAAGAAAAGAGTGAGATGAATTGGGAGAACATAACTACAGTTTCTGTCAGAGCGCTCTTTTAGTGTGGGATTTAGATGACACGGCACTGCATGTTCCCTCCTTGTGCGCACTGATATGTAACAGTGAGTGAAACAGAAGCGCAAAAAAGGGCATTTGTACACAAGCATGACAGGGGATGTGGCTTTGGGGCAGCAGGCAGGATTAATTGCCCCTGGCACCCTAGGATGGGCAATTCATTGCCCACGCCAGCATCCTGAAAGATGGGGGTGAGGTGAGGGGTGTAGAAGAAAGGTTAATTAAACTCTGCAGTGTGAGACACTCTAATTAATTACTCTGGTTCCCCTTTCCTAATTTAATGTGCAGCACTCTTCCCATTTTATTACATTCTTCCCTATAAGGGTGTCTTACAACTGATTAGCTTCATACCCTCAAACCAGTCAAACCCATCAAACAGCCTCAAGCTCAGGAGAGAAATGGACAAGGCCTTGTACTGGGAAGGGTCCTGGTTTTGAATGCAAAGAGGATTAATGTCTATTCGCTTGATCCACGGGCGAACACACAATGTTTGCATCAGACATTGTGGAATGCTAGCAAAATTTTGTCAGAATGGCTAATGGCTCTATCTTTGATCATCCCAAATTCCACTGCAACCTCAAACACATCTAAAAACACATCTTTGTTTAAGTATAAACCGTGATGATTAATGCGTTCAAAACAATTGCCACAGGGCGAGATGTGCCACTGGGGACACATTATTCTCGTGTCAATTTTATGGTGTATTTTTACAGTCTATATTGATAGTTATACCTACTTCAGTCTGAAGAAACAATGATGTGTTGCTCCTCTAGATGAGATCCTCAAGGACCGCGTCCATGAATATGAGGCGTGTTGCCTTGCAATCGTTTTATAAAAGCACAACAGACAGATTTAAATATAATAAAATGCAGAGTGAAGGTCTAAGTCAAAGCATTTGGCTCCACGGCATTGAAAAAGTTAAAAAGGACAGTAAATGCTTTGAAGGAGCCGTATCTGTGCCGATGTCTAACATCTGATGGAAATCAGTGAGTGTGAAAGGATTTCATTAAACGTTATGTTATTAAAGTAAAGAGCCCAATTCCTCAGACCCATTCTTCAGAGACTAACATCGCATCAGTGGATGTCTTATCTTATCGGAGCTCTGCAAAATCGCAGTTGGTTAATCAGTAAGACTGGTGATAATTTATTTGAGTATCATTATAAGTTAAGCCAGGGTTGGTTGTAATTGTAAGATTTATAAATATTTTAAGTTCCAGAAATACAACTAGGACGTTAAGGTGTGGATTAATGATCAAAAACAGTATATCAAGCTGTGCGCTCATTGTGAGATTCTTCCAGTCTGTAAGACAGATTGTTTCGTTGTGGTTGGAGAGCATGTGTGGTGTCCGCTAAGAGCTCTAATGGGTAGCAGATGGATGTAGTGAGCAGTGTCTTGGGACGAGCTTCTGCCAGTGCACACCTGGGGCACCAATCAGGCCTGTAACATTTGCATAAGGCAAAGACTTTACCAACTTTATGGGGGCAAAAGTGTTGACTTTGCACTGCTGGACTCTTGTGGTCTAATTTTCTTGGTCGTTCTCACTCCCTCCGTGCTGAGAGCTAGCATCAGTGACCTTCAAACACTTCAGCCTATGGGGACGGGTGAGAGAACGAGTGAGAGAGATGGTGATAGAGATGGAGAAAGAGAATATAGAGAGTAGTGGGTGGAGCTAACAAAGGTGAAAAAATATTGAAGGCAAGGAATGGAAAATGTCTGGAAACCAGTGGTGCGCACAGATGACTGTGACAAGAACGATGACTTTGCCTTCTCTATGCCTTTCTTTTCCATCTGGCTAATTAGAACTCCAAGACTACCCCTCACCATGAAAACATGAGGTGAACATTGTAAAGAAAAAAAAAAGGGTGGAGGGGTAACCTTTGATTTCACAAAGGCCATAAAGACAATGGAAACTGGCCTGTCAGAACAGTTGTGGGGAATTGTTTTTTTTTTTTTTTTTTTTTACAGATAATGAAATTCAGCTCAATCTCCTGTCACACTGGTGCTCTGATCATGCAAGAGCAGTTCCTAAACCCATTAATATTAAGCTTCCTCCTTAACTTTTCCTCTTAATTCTATATAATTAAAATGGACCCATGTTTGTATAAAAAGGGGCCAGTGCATGTCAAATCAGATATCACTTTTACTGTACCATTTTCATATATATATATATATATATATATATATTTTTTTTTTTTTCCAATAAATGTCTTCTCTGGGAAGCCATTTGATGCAGTATGAAACAGTATGATGTTTCAATAATTATTATTGTCTTGCTCACAGGGATTGGTAGACAGACAAAAAGGTTTCTAGGTATGGGTGGTATTGGGCATTAATTGCATCCATAAAGACAAAAAAGATACTGACAAATGTGTTTTGATCTTAATACATTGATTTTCAATGATCATGATCAAAATGTGAGATATTAACATCTCCATTGGGTAAGCTACAACATATTGCTCAATTTAAAGGACTAAATTGGAAATGTATATAGAAATACTACCATGGAAGTAGGTCCATATGTGACCTGTTTACAAAAATGTTATTTAGCTCAGCTGTTATTAGACCTTTGTACATTTTTCAAAAGTTCTATTTAAGATAAAAAAATAAAAAATACTGAGTGCACCTTGAATTTGCTTATAAATACAAAGGCTGTATTAGTAATCTATGCAATGCAGTCACCAGTCTTCACTCAGGCATAGTTGTTCTAGATTAAAAATTGTTAAAATGACAAATAACCAATCTGAAAAGACCTTCTAGTTCATCTCAGCACACAATAATTCGTCACTAACAGCAGGGACACCGTGGGTGTTGTTTTCTCCAGCCTGGAACAATGTAATTATCATAGCAATGATTGCACTAGCGGCAGTAATTCGTAGCATGGACTCTTCCGGACGGTGACTCCCATGCAATATGCACGAGGCCATTCAAATATCCCCGCCTGCTATCCTAAGTGAAATCCGAGAGAAGCAACTAAGCGGTAGAGTTAGAGAGCGAGCGAGCGAGGGAGGGGTACAAGTGCACGTAAACTGCCTACAAATGACACACTGCAATCATAAACTGTCTCGCGACACGTTCTTTCGCGCCCTTTCCTAAGTGAAGTATGAAGACAAGGAGATACTCGGGAAAAAGCGGCTTCCGTTACAAATTTAGCAGATAAGACGTTTCTAGCACAGTTCTAACGGACTTCTACTCCTCAGCCCGCACAAAGCTTCCTCGCTCGCAGTCGCCCGAGAGTCTGGATGGAGCGCGAAGGATCCTGCTCGAGCTCGAGTCGAGAAAACGGAATAAACCCCATGCCGTTTATATAAGGATTTTGCGACGAGGAAAGTCAGAAGACTGAAAGGCTCGCCTCCTCATCACTTTGGCCGAATAAACTGCACATCAGTGTTTATATTATGGACAATGTAGTCTTTGATCTTGGTGTGGCTGGATTATTTTCCACGTTTAGTTATGCTGAGCGGCCGTACAGTGTCATAACTTGACGAACAGCGAGATCTCGGACACAGGATTCAGATAATATCGTCTTGATGCCTGCAGGTTTGCGCTGGTCACTAGATTGAGATTGCTGTGTGAAGTCTTCATGCTCTGGGGTAAATACATTGTCTACTTCATATAATCTTGGTTGCATTAAGTTCAGCTCTCTTGCAACTTGACATTCAATTATTCATGCATCCTTCAAGTCTAAAAGTTCAAATGTTTCACTGCTGACTTGCTCATTGGTGAGACTGACAGCTCACCAAGCATTTATTCGGATAGTAGATCCTAATGTATTGACACCTGTCGCAATATGGTGATATATTGAAGTGTGGTACTGGTCTGATCACACGTCCTGCAGTGGCAGCAGCACGACACTTTGCAAGCATCAAGACAGATGATGCCATTTATTCGCGAACACTGATGCTCTCACTGTACAGATGATCTTCTCTGTGTGGGAATGGTTCAATGGCACATTACCGACGGACATTTTCAGCCATTTACTCGTAAATGAGGGCATGTGGCATGAGTCCAGCCGAGAGTATCTCCAAGAATGAGAGGTAGACTTGATTATGGGCACTTGCACACAGCAATTAAACATTTACAATATTTATCACACTGTATTAAATCCAGTAATTATGAACATCACTTTAGAGTGTTATTTATGAGAAGCTTTTACATTTCTCCATTGTCTTAATTACATTATTTCTTATCTTCTAAAACACTGCAGGCATAGTTTAAAATTCTGTCATCATTTATTCACCCTCATATCATTCCAAACCTGTATGACTTTTTTTTTTTTATCTGGAAGATAAAATATATTTTGAGAAATGTCAATTGAATTTTTTTTAATGGTTCAAAATGACTTCTTTTGGGTAAACTTGATCCCTTTAAAACAACTGAGAATCAAATAACTTCTGCAAATTACCAATATAGGTTAGTTGTTATGTTTAAGTGTCTGATAATAAATATGGAGAAATTATTTAAATTCTGCCTTTAGACACAATAACACGATCATTAGATTGCAACATTTGAAGCATATATTGAATATAAGATGCAAGAACATGCCTATACATCAAAAGACTAGTCAAGCGCAGATCAAAGAACACATTTGTACAGCAAAATTGTATAAAATTATGCACTTTAACCAGCAGCCTTAAGCCATCCCTTATGCTTAAGGATGCACTGACTGTCAGTACTGATGTCAAGTTATTATTGATGTGCCTGGATAAAACAACACAGTATCTTCCAAGTGACTTGATAACCTGATGAATTATGGGCTGACAGTGGAATCAAAAGATAAGCTCTGCACCTACAGGCAAGCCTTCTGGGTTTCAATTCTTTTTTGTTTTAAAATAACTTCTGTCATTTTTCTGATTGAAAATGAAATATGTGTCCTGTGCAGAAACATTTTTCTTTAGGATCATGTGGCCTCATCTAAGTTCAACACTCATAGTCTAAGATTAATGGATTCAATTGAATTCCAAAGCAGAAAATCAGTAACAGAGACAAAAATAAAGTCTACAGTCAATATCAGATATTAGTGACGCACACTCCCTTTTCATTCCACAGAGCTCACAGAAGATTAATCATTCTAGGTCATTTACCAACATACTCCCTTCATTTCCTCCACACTGCCTATTAATGCATTTAATTTCTACAGTTCCCAAGCTATGAATATATTTCCATTTCTATTCTCATCAACAGTTCTCAAACGCAACATCTCCTTATTCCCAGAGTACGTCGTCAGTGCTTTTTGTGTAATACTCGTCACTCTTTCCTTCTTCATTTCCCTCAGCTTATTTATGAACTATTACCATCATACCATAACACTTTATTAGGTCTGTAAAAAGCACAGGGAATGCATCACCACCATGCTCTCGCTGTCTCTCTCTCACTCCATTCAATTTCCATTTCACCTCACCATTTAACACTTTCTCCCCACATATCCACACCTAAGGAGTCTTTAGAAGCTGTAAGAGTTGTAATGGTATGGTTCTCCCAAAAATCAAGATTCTGTCATAATTTACTCTCTCATATCATCCACTTTTGGGTAAATTAGTAATTGTAACATCTAAGCAAAAAAAATCAAATAAAACTAAATGTAGCAAACCTGTATCTTATGCCCTGTTGACACTCTGTATATCTTCAACAGTAATGATTTTTATATTTAAAAGGTGACATTCACAACAGACACAAATGGTCAGACAGCTAGTGCAACAAAGTAAAGAGGCCGCACTATGCATATAAAACGTTTTATATGCATAGTGCGGCCTCTTTACTTTGTTGCATATGTGTTATATAAGGCCAGCACTCTGAAAATCTAAAAAAACATAGTGAAGCCTGCTCCCAACCTTATCACTTGTTCAGACAGCTAGTGCACCATCCGGCTGAGAAGGCCTGCATTCGATTTCACCATAAAGCCCACAATCATTTCTCTACATGAATCAATACCACAGTTTTACACTGTCCGTTGCTGAAATATGCCTTATGAATAAAATCAACATCAGTATGCAGTGTTATAAGGACAGCTCGGAGAGTATTAAGATTGAGCGTCGCCATTTTCCATGTGGCCCAATGCACTCAAAATGAGCCAGAGAATCAGACTTGATCAAGTCGTGCTTCATACTGAAAATAAAGACAATTAAATGCCGCAATATGTAACAGAAAACCAGCACAGAAGGCAAACCATGAGGAAAAGAGGCTTTGAAATTGTGTCTGGGTTTCCTTCGAAATAATTAATTAATTAATAAGGGAACAAGGGTTGACATGAATGCTATATACTAAGCAGAAAACTTGGAACACTTGGAAAGATGAAGGGATTTAAATTTTTATGAGATGAAAAATCTTATTTAGAAAGGTACAAAGAAAGAGAGAGATTCTGCCATCTTCTATTATATTTGAAGCATCAACTGGGAGAAATACATTAGACTGGAAGCAGAAAGACATGCTTGTGTATAGAAGTGATGGAAAAAAAAGACCCTGACCATCACCAACACCCTGTCTAAACCAAGAAAATGCTTATACTCAGTATTGCCACAAACATAATTTTACTAATCCAGTCAATGTCACAGGCTTTGTAAACTGAACAAGCATTTGAAATACCATGAATTATAAAATAGCCCAGGATTGCAAACTAAATTTGTCAAGGCCTTCGGTACAGACATTCAGCAGCTATCTTTGATATTAAATCTGTAGTCCGTAAGTTTTTCCTCTTTGACGCCATCTCCGTTTGAAAACCTGCAATTGTAGCTGTTTGCGGAATTATCTTCATTGCGTGGGTTGTGTGTTGGCTCGGCTCCACCGAGGTGAATGTGTGGAAGTCAGTACTTCACAATCACAGATCCTAGCATACGTCTAGGAATATATGACCCAAATAAGAATTAACAAGTAACAAGTCTGCCATGTTTGTTCTGACCAATTAAGGAAAAAAAGCATTGAAATAAATCACTCTACCAATGGTGATTTAATCTAAAGATCGTTTATCTCATATCACATCAAACCATGCAAATGATTATTACGGTTATACTTTATTCTTAAATGATTAAATGTTAACAACATCAGCATTGTGTGACTGTGTATATAGTGTGTATTGGCATGTATATTTCAATTTCTGTACGGTCTAATCTCTAATTGTCATACCATTTGAATTTCATATCAAGAAATTATTTTAACCCAAAAAGGAAATGATGCGCCCTGGTTGTCTTTAAAATACAAATCTTGTGTAATCCCAAGCTATCTGTAATCAGATGCACAAAGAAAAGAAAAACAAATAGTATTGTTTGAAGATATATGGCCAATATATTTACTCTGAAATTGAACTTTTCTCTGTATAAAAAAAAAACTCTGTATATTGCTGTCTTGTAAAAGCACAATCATGCAGGTCATGTTCTTATCAGGATATACAGTCTGACTATGTCCTCGTTTCTCCTTCTTCCTCAAGCATGTTGCCCTCGCCCCAGGTGTGCGTGTCTACTCTGGTGACAGTGAGCACGATGGCTGTGGTCGACCTCTATCTGCTGGAGCAGAGCATGCTGGGACCTAGAGGTGGAGCCCGTCCTGCAGTATGGCCATGTGTTGCCGTCGTACTGGGTGACCTGTGTTTCCTGCTGGCACTGCGCTTTGTTTCCGCCGGTGTGGTTTCGGAGGCTCGCTCTCCCCGTCGGGGCTTCGCCAACGCACTCTGGTTTCTTTTTCTCTCACTGCTGCAGCTGAAGCTTTTCTTTGTGTGTCAGAATTACAGACAGGAAAGACGACCTCCGGATCCTCTTGCCCGCAAAACTCTGACTCTTTTACTTTCAGTGTGCCTGCCCTCACTGTTCCTCATCCTGACAGGAGCAGATTACATGACTCCACTCCGCAGGAAACAGGAGGTGCGTAGCCGGCTTCTGTGGGTGGTGGTTGACTTGCTTGATGTGTTGGATCTTCAAGCCGGCCTGTGGGAGGTGCAGGGAAGTGTGGGGGTTCCTCTTTGGGTGGAGGGTATAGTGTTCTTTTACTGTTATGTGCTGTTGCTGTTGCTTCCTTGTGTGTCGCTCACGGAGCTGGGTGCTACTGCACTGCCTGGGCTGCAGGTGGCTCGGAAAGAGGCCATCTATCCGTGGCTTAGCCTGGTGACCATTAACGTGTTCACGCTCGTGCCCAGAGGGGTCGGGATGCTCTGGTATAGGGACCCACGGGTATCCACGGTGTTCCTGGGGAAAAACCTGCTGGCTCTTGCAGTAAAGTTGAGCTCTGCCTGGGAGAGGCACAGAAGGGGCAGCAGAGGGATGCAGGGCGCAGGAGCTGCCACAGGAACTGGAAACCAGACTCGTGGGGCATCACTGGAGCAAGCCACGCAGCAGGAACAAGAGTGCATATCTCCAGTGTCGTCCTCTACGTGCTACCACACACTCTCACGCACTCACGGACACAGCCACACGCTCCCCCACGTCAGCCTAGATCCCACTGAAACCTCACTGGGACCGGCTTACATTTCCCATGAGATCTAGAGGTCATGAAAAAGCCATGAAACTGCCAACAACTGTTTTTTGTAGGCTTGTACCTATCCCTGGAGTCTCTGTGCTTTTGGCAAGATTAGCATAGAAAACTCATCGTATTAGCACACTTTGTAGTTTGTACAGCTGATGATTTGTAAAGCCAAACACGAGCAGCCTGCTGTCGTGTGGACCTCCCAGACAAAATGGTAATGAGGCGGGGGGAGCTGTTTTCATCAAGTGCCTTCTTAAAAGAGCAACAATTAATATTGTTACTCTTGTTCGTTTCGGTGTTCATCAAGGACTTGAATTAAACCATGTACTGTGAAGCATGACCACTGTTAATATTCTACTCTGTAATAAAAATGTTTAATAGACACCTGCCCAACCCATAATCTGTTGGTCTGATGTGTGAGATTTGTGCAGATCTGTCAAACCTAATGACAACATTTCTAAAATTATATGGGATGGATCTTCATTTAAAAAAAATTTTTTTATGGTTGGTCTACACAAATTAATCTGTTCCTCCATCAACTAAATGGACGTTTCATGGTTGAGCAAAAACAGTAACGAAAGTACCTGTCAATCACTTTCAACAGTAAAACTTTTCCCACAATTATATACAGTGAGGCCCCAAAGTGAAAAATGCTTCTATTTTGCACTTTTTCTACTTCAACACATTTTTTATACAGATGTATTCATTATACTATCAGCGCAGCAATTTCAGGCCAAAATTGTCAAAAAATTCATGCATTCATGTTTTTTTAAAGTATTTGTACTAGCCCTCCTTTTCTTTAATGACAGCAGCACTCAAGCTAAATTAACTCCAGAAGTCTGTGTGAACCCAGCACAGAATGAAGCACAAATGCTATTTGGATCATTGGAAGCAAGAGCATCTAACCATCTGTGCAAACAGTTCACATGTCATCAATATTTCAAAATCATAAAATTTTGTTTATTATTTAGATTCAAATTATATTTCAGTTTCTCAATGTTGTCTCATACGTTTAGACCACTATATGGGCAGCCCCAGGCATTTGTACACAGAATGGATAGTGATGGCTCATTGATCTCCCCCTGTAAATGTATCATATTTACCACAGCATGTGTCTTTTCCATTGTGGTTTCCAATGACACATCTGTACGCATCAGAGTATGATGTTTGAGAGACACGCACTTTCTGATGTGGTGATAGAGAATGAATCCTGGTGCCGATTACGGTAGGGTGGTTGGGTATTATCCACTCTCCATCAGTAGCCTCTAAAGCCCTCCACAATCCCCCCACCCCTGCTCTGATAAACCATTATTACTCATATTAATTGAAAGGGACTCATTTTTCAAAGAGCTAAGAGCTTATACCGCACTTCATTCATGATTTACATGGAATATTTACCAAGCATAAAAGCGGACAAACTTGCATGACAAATGCTAAAAATAAGTCTAGCTATAAATTAATTGAATTACAGAGAACAGTTCCACATGAAGCAATACTGTATGAACTAGACCAGAATGACATTTCTCAGCCTTTCACCTCTTTCTCCCTTCATTTTAAATGCATGTTATGTCCCCTGTAATTGTTCAGTTTTCCAGTAATGACAATAAATCAGTGAAAAGAACAGAACTAGCAGGACAGACATGCATAATGTTCAATGAGTGGATATTTCACCCCAAAATTAAAAGAATCAAATAAGGGTTTTGCATTAAAGAAGTCATTTTGTTAGCATTTTGAAATTATTTCAGGACAATTAAGCACATCCCTCGATTGAGTTAATAATAAATAATGATATTTTTATGTTAACTATTCCACTATTGACATGAAAATAATGTCTTAGTGAAATTTTTTTATAATGATGAATAAATATATAGATTTTTAGGGGAGAAATGTGATGTGAACATCATGTGTACAAAACCCTTGAATTATTGTCTAATATGCCCCTGTTTTATTCTGTCCTCTGTTTCTCTCCTCCATCCAGTTAATTTCTCTCTGGACTGTAATTACTCTCTTCCACAGAAGCTGTGAGCTTCCCTCCCTCCTACAGAGCTCCCTCTTTTATTTCTCTCGTTTGTTTAAATTTGCACCCCCGGCCGACAGACAGCCTACCTCTATGTGCTTACCCTGTCAGGAATGGTTAAGCAGACAAGAGAAAAAACAAATGAGGGAGAAAGCGGGAAGATTAAAGGGCCAGAGCTGTAAGCTGAATGCCTAGTGACTGCAATTTATTTACAGTTTAATACACATAAAAGTTGAGCCAAAGATGGCAGCACAGGCACAAAGGCAAAGCAGAGCTCAAACAGAGCTGACAAGAGCACAGTTTGATACATGCACAAACACACGACTACATGTGTTTCACTGACATATGGAGCTGCTTTGCTTGACTGATGCTCATTACACCTCATATTTAGTTCGCAATAGCTTTCTTCAACAGGAAAGCACACTCAGGAGGCAAGGTTGACTTGTGTTGGCAGAAGTAAAAGTGTCTCATTTATTATCATCATGATGGGCAAGGGACTGTAATGACATCATTAAAGCTGTAATTAGCTTGTTAGTTATGAATGTGCTTCACATACGAGAGCAGATGTAAGCCTGTGTCAACATTTGGCTAAACAGTTAAGTCAGTCCCTATGGTGGAGAAAAACACGAGTACAACCTGCAGAAAAACATCACATTTCAGTGATCAAGACAGACTTTTTTGTTATGTTATGTTTTGTTCCTAACCATTAAATCAGTCGTTCTCAACCATTTTAACTCTAAAGACCACCATCATATGCAACAATATTCAAAGGCCAGACTGTATATTCTGTAAACTTAATTACAGGATTCCAAAAGTTTAAAAACTAAATAGAGTGCTGCAGTGATGACGTATTTTTATGGGCTAAGCCATAAGTTCTCATCTCATTGGTTCCAATGACAAAAACCCAATAGGATTTTTCCATTGGCTTTTGGATTATTGTGGAAAATAAGCTCTGTGACCAACAAAAGTTTATAAAACTTACCTGTTTTGTTCATCATGATAATCTTTGCAAATTAACACAACTTTTATGAATTTTGAAGCCTAAATATGATCACGAGAAGTCAAAACTAAAGGTAAAAAAAAACCTATACATCATGGTCGCATGACCTTCAATGTCACCAAGATTAAGTTTCAGACAACACTTTTGTTCTTTATTTAAAGTTTGAGTTAGAATGGTTTGGAAGCTCCTAATATAAACAGTAAGTATGTTAAAGAAGACTATTGAGTTGAGTAGATTGCCTCAAATTTTATTAAGTTTGAATCATTGATTCTGTTAGTTTCCCATTTAATACTGTGAAGCTGCTACCAAACCATCTCTACTCAATAAAGTGCTTCAAGAAATAAAGGTGACTTGAAATGTTCATTGTGATGTTTAACATTACAGAGAGAATACATAAATAAATGAACATCCTTAACAACATCTGTAGTCCCATGTAGCCACTTGTTAGCAACTGTCTTTTTCAAGTTAAGTAAAAGCTTCAAAATATTGTGTATTACTGATGTATTGTATGTCCAGTGGAGGCCCAGGAGCCGCTTGTCCAGACCTTACAATTGCTCTGATCACACCTCCAGTGTCCAACTTTTTCACTGCCTTTGCTGCTTTAGATATCTTAGACATTTTCTATGTGTCTGGCCTGCCACACGTCTGTCCGTCCTCTTTGCCTGTTGGGAAAGGTAATTATGGAGGTCTCCTTAATTCATAAAAAATTCAACACAAAAAAATCAATACTTGTCCAGGGGTTGAAAAGTGAGGTACACAAAAGCTCTCCAATCCATTAAAGCTCTCCAAGGAGTGCACAGTGGCCTTATCTCGAGATGCTGTAAGTGAAGACAGTCACGAGGCGAAGTGCTGTGAACCCTCAGGCCCTTAGATAAGGGATAAAAGTTCAGGTACGTCACACACTCAAGGAGCTTCTGTGCTTGGCTGCCTTCAGTGGTTCCTTGCTTTGCTGATACATTACACTTAGCTAGCGCTCTATGGGTCTAGATCAGGGCCAATGGAGCAGATTGGACGGCAGCCACCAAGCACCAAAACATCACCGACAATGCATAGAATTAGCGCTACAAACAAGGGCAAAAGAGTAGTACCTAGTTTTTCCATTCAAGACTGAATTCAATTACATGATTCAATCAATTAGTTAAGTGGCTCAAATGGCCTGAAACATATGCGCTCAGGGAAGCATGAGTCATAAAAACCACACTCCATAATCTGATATACACCAAATGCAATAAAAGACACTCAGCGTTCAACCTCATTCGCAGCATGGCTAATTGCAAATATGACGGGAGAACTTGACTCATTCTATGACTGTTCAACCCAGGTGAAAACAATATCTCTAAATTATTCACAGTGCTTTGTTCCCAGGTTAACCTCACTATTTACATATTCATAAATGCAAGGAAGATGAGGACAGAGGTGAAATAAACACCTCGCTAGCCACATGTTGGAACGTGCCATTGGTTTTAATGCCAAGTTAAGCCTTGCATCTTTGTGCGCAAGGAGACAAGTAAAGAGAGCTTTTCACAAGCACTGAAACGTCTTGGATCTCAGGCTATCTGAAGAGAGCAGAAGCAGCCGATATAAGCTCTGCAATCACCAATACACTGCGTTAAAAATTACTCTCTGGGTTTTCTTTTAAATGCCAATCACACGTTGGCCTTCATTGCGCCGTTCTATTTCATGCTGTATTCCAAACATATTTTTGCTGTTTTAAATAGCATGTTGAAGCTCAAATCAATTTAAGAGGCAGTCACGGAAGGTTGGGCTGCCGGTAAACCTCCACTTCTTGGCAGGAGGTCCAACCATTTTAACATATTCACAAGCAGAAGAGGACAATCAAAAATCCTGTTGAGTTGAATTGAAGCAATTTATTCGGAACATTGTGTTTGGCAACAATTCACTTTTTTGGGGGGATGGTTTACTTGGTGCTGACAATAACAAAGTTTCTGACTGTTTTGAAGAAAAATGCATGAAATTTCTTTTCCATTTAAAGAAACTCTGTTGACGTGATGGGGATATAAAATACACGATGAAAGAAAAAAGTCTGAGGATGAGTGAATATGCACTGCAGGCATGTTCTGTCAAACTTCACTGTGCTTGCGGAGTTCACTGCTTTGAAGCCCTCTTCGGCTTTCCAAATTAGATTAAATTGCTTGAGACTAATATTTGATATTCTCAGGAAAAAAACTAAAAAAAAAAAAAGACATGTTTTGTTTAAAATATTATGAATAGGAAATAAGAAACAGCATGAATACACACCCTTTGTAGGCATGGTAAGATAAGTGTTTATGAAAGAAGTCTCTTTTGCTCACCAAAGTTGCATTCATTTGATCAAAACAGTTATTCTAACATATTCTAAAATGTAAAACAAACTCGGCTAAGCTGACTTTTCAGCATCCATTATTCAGAGTCACATGCTCAAGAAACATTGCTGCTCAAGAAATATTTCTTATTCTTATCAATATTGTCAAGTTGTGCTGCTTGATACTGGGGACTTGAAGATGTACTGCATGACAAAATTGACCCTGTGAAAAGAATGATATGATTAGGTCTACAAATTCATATTCTAGGCTCAATGTTCTGGAAATACTAAAACCATCACTGCATGGTACATCTGTATCTGTTTATTCACTACAAATTAATCTTTAGCCAAAGTGCTATTTGATTTTTTCCTACATTGTTTGAACAGAGAATAATGAAGCAGGTGTACAAACAATTGGTGCCTGAAAATGAATTGTTGCAATGTTTCACACTGAAGTATTTTGGCTATAACAATGATAAAAAACAAATGCCAAGCTCTGGGATTTTAAATTGCACTGGGAAAATAGGGCAATACAAAAAAAATTCATAGACTCAGTAAAGTGAATTAATATCTTGATGCAAATTCAGAGAAAGCAATACTACAAAAGACCTCAGAGACCTAAAGCTGTTCTGTTCAAACTTCAGTTCAAAGGGATAAAACCAGGTTTCAGGAAAATGAAACACTCAAGGGAGTCAATGGCATTAGCAGGGCTACATCATTCATGATTTAAGATGACAGAGAGAGACAGGACACTCTTTATAAAGTGATTTAAAAACCTCAAAAACCATTCCCTCTGCAGCTTCACATTTACATATATAGATTTACAGCCCAACTTTTGAAAGCCAGCCAGTTCATTTAGATTCCCACTCTCTTGATATATCTGTTTTTGGTTTGAGACAAAATTGAACTTACGGACATGAGAAAACATGTTTGTTGAGGCAAGAATAGACCATTTAAAATACTGCTGAGCAAGCAATTGTGGTTTTCGCAAAGTAGACAAAAGCTGGGAAATAAATGAGGAGGAATGCGCATAAAACATTTATGCACAGCAGAAATGACTGGTAAAACTATTTAATTCCTTCTACCAGCTTGCGTTTTGCACAAAATGGGAAGATATAGGGAAATTGGCCTTCCTGCTTTCAAATGAAAACATGTGCTCACTAAATGCAACTAAATGAACAAGCATAGATACAAAACTGAGATTCTGTCCTCCTTTGAACTATAAAAAACAGTGATGCAGCATATGTTGCAATTCAGCAAGCAGGCTGCTGTTTCAGAATTCAGCTCAATTCCTCTGATACCCTCCAGGTGCGTATTGATTTTGACAAGAGCGCAGAGTGCAATTTGTGATAACCTCAGCAAAGAGCTAAACTACCTCCTAATTTACAACAGCAAACCAGAAATTGAAGTATCACTGCTGTCAAATATAATGGCATTAAAACACTTGTGAGCACTAGACTCATTCAACAAATGTAAAATTGTGAGGATATTGTGGTTCAAATTATAGTGATAAATTCAAAGAGTGTATTTTAGGTCAGTTATCGGTTTAATATCTTATATCATTGGCTTCATTACCAAATGTTATGCTCTCTCAGAATAAAGCAATGTTTTTACTGCTCCTTCACAAAATTTGAAATGAGCAACAGCACTGAGCAGTTTATCTGGCTCTCTCACAAAACAGGCTTGCGGGTTTGCTATTGCGTCAAAAAGCCATCTTTTACTACTGTGCCACACAAACAAAGAACAGACTTGAAATTATAACTGTCCTGAACAAACTTCAGGCAACACACTCTACAGCCAAAATATCCAGAATGGTAGGTATAACCAGGAACAGCACAATATTCTCTTTCTCTTTTATTATAATGGTTAGTCCTTGATGGCAGGAATAATAGCATCTAATTTGTGGTTTTATAATGACAACAGAAAGAAGATGTTCCGTTCCTTTGTGATATTATATGTCAACTATAGATTGAACCTACAGTGCAGGTCCTTAACCATTATACTTTCACTCCTGCACAAAACCCTTATAAGATCAAATATTCACAAGAATCTGACTTTTAAGATTTAAGATTTATGTACTTCTGAGTAACATTTACAGTACTAAGACACACTAACAATCTCTAACATATCAAACACACATCCAACCTGCAGTTGTGCCTGAATAATTATAATAATAATGATGATGATGATGATGATGTAAAGCAACATAATGGTACTGAGTTTAGCAACATGTAACATGGCTCTGGTGTGATTGGTTAACAGACAGGATCCAGTTAATTTACAGGAAAATAAACTTAATCGATTTATTTTATTTATTGTTTTATTTAGTTAGTTTTTACATGGCTGGTGTACATAGTCACATGACCAGAGATATTTAAATTCTAGTTTGCCCTTTGAAGGATGCTGTCTGTCAAAACTCTATACAGAGTTGTGTGACATCTCGTAAGTAATACACATTTAACTTACATTTTTAGTACATGCAAGCAAGAACAGATATAGTGGGAAATTACACAGTGGAAAACAAAGATCCCATTTTAAATAAGTGACTGCCATCAGCAGAATTAAAGTATTTATGTTTTTTTTTTGTAGTAAAAAATGTAGAGGAAAATGTAGAGATAATAACAATGATCATAATAACAGAGCTTAAAAAGTATAATCCATCATTACATGAATAGCACATGACAATGTTTTAATTTAAATATGGTTAGTAAGCAACTTCATATTCATTATTATGATATACGCAGAGATATAATTTACATTACCTACTAGCGGGATAATATGTGTTCACGTACACCCGAAAAAAGACCTTCACGTTAGTATTTGAACCATGCGCGCTGCCATACTGCCTTTACTATCACTTCTGAAGGTTTGGTGAACCCAGATAGACTGCCCCCATATCACAGGAGGAGGACTGCGCCTATACATACTGTGGATATAATGAAAATTATTTATATTGATAACTATTGCAATATTAAATATAATATATAGTCAATCAAATGATTGAAAATACTATAATTTTATTATTATTATTATTATTATTATTATTATTATTATTATTATTATTCCCCATTTCAAGTGGTTTATTTGAAGACGCGTTGATGAAAACCAATGTAAAAAATGCTTCATTATTTTCAACACTAGATGGCGAATTTCAAAACCCTCACATGAGCATTGCGTCATTTCCCGTGCGCCCCAGACTGTGTCCATGATCCGTGTGCTGCTTTTGTTATACGATAACGTTACCTCTGTTTGCTATCAGTTAAACGATATATAAAGGGATTCGAAATTAGATTAGCTGGTGTGATGGCTGAAGCGATTCATAAGAAATTACAGTCTGAGTTGGAGAAATATCAACAACTGCAAAAAGGTATAGCATCACAATGCTAGCTAGCCATGCTTTCAATTCCTCAGCCCCCTGCATGTGCATATTGACGTGCATTTTTAATATATTTCACTACATTAACAATGCACAGAGAAGTGTCTGGTCATAAATCAGGCTCTCAGGTTTGACTGATTTTAGTCGAGATCTGTCATCGTGATCTGCTTTCTCAATACAGTCACCAAAAAGAGTTTCCTTAAGTGTCTTTATCTAACTATTGTTGAAACGTGTTAGATTCAAATAGTGTGCATTTTAAATATGGTTTGTTTGCTGTTGTATTAATATGCACACAAATTTCTGTTTTGTGAACGTAGAAGCTGTTAACTCGTTTTATTTTTCACAGATGTCAGTAAAAGTATGTCATCAAGACAGAAACTGGAGGCACAGTTGACTGAAAATAACATTGTTAAGGAGGTAAGAGCACAATTGCAATGCATCTTCCATATTTTAAATGATATCATGCTACATTATATACATATTTATTTATGTTGATTATGTTTTACCATATGTCATCCCTCTGTAGGAGCTTGCATTGTTGGATTACCAAAATACAGTTTACAAAATAATTGGACCAGTTTTGGTCAAACAAGATTTAGATGAAGCCAAAGCAACAGTGAGCAAGAGATTGGAATACATAAACGGTGAAATGTATGTATGAATATTCACTCATACTGCATTGAATTAGTAAGAATTTGGACGTTGCATTTGATTTTGTTGTATTCATAGGCAAACCACTAACTGATCTTCTCTTCATCTCAGTCAGCGCTATGAAACTTTACTGAAGGAGATGGAGAGAAAGTCTGAACAGCATCGGGAAGTTCTGTCCAGCTTGCAGCAGGAGTACCAGCGTGCTCAGGGTCAGGCTGTTGGGAAGGTCTAAATGGATTATAATTCTGGACACAAGTCTTATCCAGCAAAGAGACTGAATATGCCTGCTAATAACACATGTCTGTTAACAGAATTCTGTAGGTTTTTTGTTTGATGTTATTGGGCTATCAATAAATTTTGTTTATTTATGTTCTGCCTTTTTTTTGACCTTGCAGTTTAATATTTAAAAAAATAATAATTTTCATGTAGCAGAAATCATCATAGTTGGGTCAATTTATGTAGAGGTGAATATAAATTACAAAACATAAAATTTCCTATTTGCTCTGATATCAAAAGAAAAAATATTTACACTAAATTCAAGAACATGAATCATTAACATGAAACAAGTGCATAGACTATAAAGAATTGTAAGCTTGGTTAATCATACCACAAACTTCTATGACAAAAGTATACACTGTTCAATACATTGTCTTTTATTTTTGTATATTTCATAGATTCTGTGTATGGCACAGAATCCATAAAATACACAGATAAGTTGAACACAATTTACGCACTTTTGTTTCAAAATATATGTATACTGTTTTAAAATACAGATAAATTACAAGAACTGTGCAAGTAAAAAAACTCTAATAAGTAAAAATTTCAAACATTCACTGTATACAGTTTTGGTTTATGTTTCTGATGATTTGTTGCAGTTTTCAAGGAATGTGTTATTTAATATATTGATGCTTTGAGGAAGAATGGTAAGCTTGGATGTCAATAAACACTATGTTTCTTGGTGGTGCCATACAGTAAACCATTTTAAAATTGAACAAACCAAAATCAATAGAAAGGTTCCTGTGTGTAAAATTTCCCACCCGGCGGAGATTAACGCACTTTAATAAAAGGCATTAGAGGAACGGCGCTACTTGTACGGGAGCTGTATACGACTTTAAAGCAGGTTGACCAACACACCCGCACTAAGTCCAAATCGTAAACAGTGGCGAAAAGCTTCAAAAGGGATTAGTTATTTATTGGAGCAATGCTATGCAAAGCTAATTAAACAGACAGACTTTGAAGTATTATTCGCCTTTTTGAAGTACTTGGGTGAATTATGGCAAAGTTGTATGTAGTCCCAATATTATTCCAGACTTTGAGATCCCACAAGACTCCAAAATGAAAATAATTTAATTTTTGGTGGTGATGACACACTGCCTTCCATTTGATCTGTTGTTTGAAGTAGAGCGTGTGACCGTGTTTTCACGTTTATTATGGCAAAAACGCATGCGCCTAAACACTGCTCGTGCCTTCTTCGCTGTGCGTTTGTTTTCATAACAGGTCAGGACACGCGTCGGTCTAATTTGACAGTTTTCTGCCAAATGGCCAGAGTGAAGTGAGATGTCGTTGCTATAAACGTTGTTCCCATGATTTAGGTGACATTCAAAGTGAAAGTCAGCACCTAACGCTGGCGCATAATTTGGCAACAGCTGCAATAGCCTAAGTCGACGTTGAAGAATTGGCTGTGGGATAGCGTTGGAGAGCGAGAGCTATTATGGTGCAAAAAAAATCAACCACACGCAACTTGATTGTTTGAAAAGAAGATGGGCCTGATTTACAGACACATTAAGAGATGTGTCTAAACCATCCCAACACAATCGAGTTAAATTTATTGGAAAATATTTAGGATGTAAATTGAAGTTTTGCAAATATTAGAAAGAGCCAAAGATAAAAGAATATCCTCAAAGAGGTTTAATTGTTTGTTCAAAATATAAGAAAATATTTTATGCACATTTCACATTCTGCTGACAAGAAACATAACAGAAAATAAAAAGGTATTGTTAATGTCAATGTTTTAAAAGAACACAAATATATGGCAATGACCCCAGAAAAAATAAAAATGACATAAAATTTTGCTCTAAACTGTTTCTTGTCAACCAAGTTAAAAAAGCAAACAAAAAACACTTGAAATGTTCACCCCACTAATCAAAAATGGATTTCGTAAAATCTTGAAAAAAGTTCTGTTGATATGAAAGTATCAAAGTTCTAACTAAGAAATACATACATCTCAGCACAAAATGTGTATCTTGTTTGTTTGGCTGTAAGATCACCAAACACTATACAGGCACAGATTTCTCAATGCCAAAATAAATCTTTGGCATCTGCTGTACAAAATCAACATATTTACACAATTCACAGTCTATTGTCCCAGTGCTCCCACACTGAATCGTGACAGCATTCTCAGAGTTTCTAGGCTTTGATTAATGCGGTCTCTCATTCCTTCCATGAGAGGTTTTGAAACCTGTAACATTAAAAGTAGTTTAAATATCCTCGTAAAATATCATTCTTAAAAGCCTTAACATGATAAGTAACAAGTCTTCGTATCACATTTTGTAAGAATAGCCTAATATGAAGTGAAGAGAAGTGACATTCAGCCAAGTATGGTGACCCATACTCGGAATTTGTGCTCTGCGTTTAACCCATCCAAAGTGCACACACACAGAGCAGTGAACACACACACACACTGTGAACACACACCCGGAGCAGTGGGCAGCCATTTATGCTGCGGCGCCCGGGGAGCAGTTGGGGGTTCGATGCCTTGCTCAAGGGCACCTAAGTCATGTTATTGAAGGTGGAGATATGTAAATCTTATGTGAATTATGATTATATTCCAGAGGTATGAAAATAAACTGTAAAACGAATAAAGTGTAGTTCTTACCCGTTTCGAGTCTTTTTATTCCCTTATGTCAGCAGCTTGTTTGCCCATTTTTGCGATTAACGAAATTAAAAGTGAGATTAAAGGCATCATTTTGGAGTTCAAGTCATTACAGTCAGTAGGCTACACGCCTACTCTTCTCATTATGAATGATATAAGCCAATAATGACCCATTTAGTTCCCCATGGGATGTTTAAATGATGGCTATTCAGTTAAGGTACTGTCAAAGATTATCAAAGAGGGTTTCAACCATTCAGATGCATTAGATTTAAAAGAACCACTGAAAAGGCGATTAGGCCTTTTATCTGCTGTAATTTCAAATCGTTATGATTATTAATAGACAATAAAAAGTGCACAGTTTTGCACAGTAGCTAGGCTATTGTAATTCGCACAATGTGCGAATATATAATGAAGGATACCTCACATGTCTAATGTTTTCTGTTCAGGTGCTTTCATAGATAGCCTATTGCCTTGCAAAGTCATCTTGTAAATTTAATCTCACAATAAAAATTAAGGTAGTTTTACTTATTTCAACAGTAATAAATTCAAGTGTAATCTTCCCCCCTATGAAGCGCCTGTATAACAAAAGAAGACGTGTTTTTGACTTGGTTGAAGCACTGGAGTGTGGCCTCAATTGAAAGTGGTCTTTTTGCTGTCCTTTTGATGTGTGTGGGGTCTTTTCTTGTGTTCGCAAATAATTCTCATTTCTAATTTAGAGCTATACGAATAGCCTTCAGCTAATTTCAGTTAGAAATGACTTCTTATGAAAGAAAATGGACGTGCCAATTGCCAAGGGGGAAAAACTTAAACTTATTCAAGTTTCAGAATGTTTCAAATGTCACTCGAATTGTTTCGCTTTGCTTAATTCCTGATGATCTTGACCATTCCAACAGTTTAAAAGTGTATGCGTGGGACAAAGATGGTTGGCCTAATCGCTCACACTTCTATCAAAACACTCCCATACAGCACACTTAACAGATTCGCTCTCAAAGCCTGTGATTCACACCTCTTCACATCCCCCTTTCGCCATAAAGCAGGATGCGCGTGTACTTCTCACTGACGGCCACGAGCTGATCTCGCATTGGCGCGCGACTCCAAAAATGCATCGTATTTTCTCTGCTTTTGAATGTAGAATTTTCTTATCATTATGAAACAGCATATTTGTTTCCATCCATATTATTATTCACAATAAATATTCAGAGGTTCAGGTCAGTTCTTAATCGGTATTAATGTAAAGTGCGTTTTTTTTATACGAATGCAGGTTACCACTTTTATTTTACTTTAAGTTTTCAATTTCAGTGTACCCCTACAGACAAAACTGTTGTTATGCTACTTTAATCACCAAAATGTCAGGACAGATGCATTTGCCCACGTGTTTAGTTCACATCAAGCAGCTGTTTATTCAAAACTATTTGCTGATATTTGCATTTTGCAGCACACAATCAAATATGGCAAACTTTTTTTTTTCACAACCAATTGCGCCATCAAATGTTTCTAGATATGTATAAAATACAGCTTCAGTCTGTTTATTAATTGATTTTTTAAATACTATATTAAAAAAAAATAGTCACTGTAGTTTTGCTTGTCATTAGACGTCATAACACGTTTGTTTTCTGGTTGTTTAGTTAAAGTTCATAAAATGATGGGTGGAAAATTCAAGGTGAATTTCGTCACTGCTGCCACCTCTCCGCCAATCAAATGAAACACCAGAGGCTTAAAATTCCCCTTTGGCTCAAATGCAGCAGTTCCCCACATCTTCGAGTTAGTGTGAAGAGCGAACTCTCTAAACATGACGAAGACAGGAGACATCAAAAGAGTAAGTTCTATGAACCCAGCTGCAAACAATTATTCACAAATATTTGGACCTGAACATGTTCATTTTTTAATTTTGAACGTTGTTTAATGATAGCATTGGAAATAAAATTACTAACAATTTTCATGTTTCAATTTTGTTTAAATTGAAAAGTTAAAGCCTGTAATAGAGAAGAAGAGAAGGGATCGAATCAACCATAACCTAGAAGCATTAAGAGATCTGCTTTTCAAGAACACTGCAGACACAGTGAGTGCCTGCCCCCGATTTATGATGCATTGCTTCACATTATTTCTACAATATTTCCTTGACAAACGCCTATAATGCCTCTCTCCTACCACAGCATTTACAAAATCCTAAACTGGAAAAAGCAGAGATTTTAGACCTTGCGGTTCAATACATCAAAAAGACCACAAGAAAAACCGAGGGTTGGTTTTATACAGATTTTTCTTTTTACTTCACCCATTTGAATTTAATAGCAGTTGTTTGTTGTAGTAATATGTCTAATGTTTTTCTCTCTTTCTGCAGTGAAATCTAATCAAATGGATTCCAATGCCACTCAGAACCAGTCTTTTGTGTCTGCTTCTGTAGGCCCCACCAGTGACCTCTGTGTATCAGACTTCTATGGGAGGTTTAAATCATTTGAGCAGAAAGAGGTTCTTAAAAAGAAAGAGGTTCTGAAACTCAGGGTCAGTCTAACTGCTGTTTCCAAAGCAGTAAGTGAACCAGTGGCCCAGACAGACTCCCTTCTATCACCATCAGACCAGCACTACCACCAGGAACTTCTCTTACACCCTGAATCATCTTTGTATGGCTCTAAACTTTTGCGTCAATCTACTTCTCCCCCTTGTTCATTATCATCGGAATGTAGTTCCCTGCCATCATCTCCCACTTTTACAAGCTTATCCTCCTCTCTCTCGCCTCCATATCTTTCCGGGCCTTGTC
Organism: Carassius carassius; assembly: GCF_963082965.1. Lineage (NCBI taxonomy): Eukaryota > Metazoa > Chordata > Actinopteri > Cypriniformes > Cyprinidae > Carassius > Carassius carassius. Next base: position 5,883,530 of record NC_081787.1, on the reverse strand, counting down.
TCCTACCTGCTCCTCTTGATTCAGTGTTTTCTCTTATAACACCATTTTCACTCCATAGGCCTGTTATTGAGCATCAGCCCATTCTGCCTAACTTGGCTAGAGATTTTACCCCACTACAGTCTCCCATACTGGCTCTAAGACCAGAACGCTTTTCTCTTCCAACCCAGACCATATGGAGACCATGGAGCTGAACTCTTACCATGGTGTGATTCCTTTTACTTGGGCACCGAACATTGTTAAAAATATAATTTGAACTATTCATCCCAATGGTGGAAAACCATATTGTCTTGGCTTAGCTGAAGATTTAAAATTTCAATCAGTCTGAATACACAAAGCTTTATAAGTGGTATTGTAATAGACCAATATTACATTGTTTCATTATCATAAAATAAAAATAAAATTGTCAATATTTGTGTGCCTTTTCCTCCACAAACACTTATTGCAATTTTAAGTACTTTACTGCCATCTTGTGGTATTTATGATTGCAGTCGGCCTAAACCTTTTAAAATAATTTTTGCAAGCATGTATAACTATTTTCAGTATGACCAAAAATACAGCATTATTAATAAGTCAGCCAAAATTTTAAAATGGTTTCTGTGATTTAATGGTTACAATTAATTGATTGTTTTTAAATAATTAATGTCATTAGACTACAGTGCCTTTTTGAATTACATTGTAATCCACAAACAGGATATTGTGATAACTCATTTCAATATGAGTATATTTTATATATATATATATATATAATATATATATTTATATATATTAATTGGGTTAAATTTCCTGAACTTTCATGTTCAATTCAACATGTACGCTTATATATATATATATAAGCGTACATGTTGAATTGAACATGAACATGATTTATAAGCCTTGTTCAACCCAGTATTGACAAATATATGAGGTGGTTTTACATTGGAAAGCTAAGTGTATTATTTTCTCCAAAGATTTGCACTGATTCAGCCTATTGGTCAGTAGAGGGCAACACAAGATAGTATTAACAGGTTCAGTCCGGCTCTGGCTTGGAGGTACAGAGAGCCTGGTGCTGTTACTTGTTTTCTTGAGCGGAAAGCAGAGGATGCATTACTTTTCTCTCTCTTAAATGTCAGAATTTTTCTCTCACTCCTTCAGTCTTGGATATAATTCCATAACGTCTTCCCTATCTGCCATTCACATCTCTATTAGAAAGCCTGAATATTTTCTGAGCAAGGCAGTGGGGGATTTGGCTGGAGAAAACAGGGCTTCTTACAAGATAGAACATGTCTTTGGATAATGGTTATTTTCCCCCTCTCTCCTCCTCCTGCCATCTTCACATTCAGAAGATTCTCTCTGTACCAGTGCCATTACTTATGAGATGGCCATTGTTCATTGTGAGGTAAAAGAGCACATTTGGTGTCTTTCTGCAGGTTTTGCTATGACCGGCAATAAAGGAATGAAGCGCAAATTAAAGAGGACACTCTGCCTGGACGGAGGAATGCTGCCTCAGTAATCATAATTGAATGTGGTGGGGTAGAAATCACCTCTGAAAATGCAGGACAAAAGCCTTATTTCCCCACACAAGCTTTCTCAGGCCACACTGATTAGAGCTGATCCTGTTACCTGTGTAGTCTTAGTCTTGTTAATAGTGAATTCAACTCATGCATTCCTGATCTGGTATTAAACGGGGAGGGAGAGACTTAAAGAAAACATTGACAAAGATCCAGCACAGAGATGTCACTGCTCCTGCCACGGTTTATTGGACTCTGAGTTAAATACATTTGTGCTGGCACATCTCAAAAGCAATTTGTCGAGGCAGGGCTGCTGTCAAACACTTTCATCACACGTGCACACACTTGTACATGCCCCGTCCTTTATAGCACAGGCCCTCTCACCAGCACGCACATGCACAAATGTTGTGGTTTCATTGAAAATGGATCCCATTTAGTGCAGAATCTCTCTGTGTAAGACTTTGTGTTATGGATATCCATTAAGTGATGTCCCATGAATGTTATTTTAGTCAAAATTAACTGTTCTAATTCAGAAAAAGAGATTATTTCATTCTCAAACCTTATGTCTGCATGTTCAATCTTAATGTTTAGCTGTAAGGTCAATGAGTCTTCATTAATGATTCCAGCTTCCTTGTAATGTTGACAGATCTGGTTAATGTGGGTCTATTTCATTTCCTCATTCCATAGATTCTGAAAAACCTTTTGTTAGATTATGTCAGAGCCACAGGGAATTGTGTCTAAAACATTTTGTTGACTAAATAATTAAGACACACACACACACACACACACACACACACACACACACACACACACACACACACACACACACACACACACACACACACACATATACAATTGTTATGGGAGGATGTATGTATATGTCTTCATTGCCCTCTGTCTATTTAAAACCTTTACAGACAGATAGTTTTAGTAGAAGAGGTTTAAACACAGTAATGTTGATATACTTATGATTGCAAAAACATTATATAAAGAAACTGTGGAGCTGAACATTGAAGACTCTCCCAATCTACAGAGAACATTCATCATTCAAAACTTTAGCACAAAAACACATTGCTAATTGTTTGTCTGAAATGTTTTTGTTTCAGAATGTTTAGAGAACATTCAAAAGTAACATTCCCATAATGTTTGATAAATTATAAAATGGAATGTGAAAACTAGACATTTTTGAATGTTCAGAGAACATTCAGAAATAATGTTTTTAGAACTTAATTTTCTTTAAACATATTTTTGTTTGCTGGGCTCTTATAGTAAGATCTTAAGCAAGGCATTAAAATGTTGTAATTTGTCCAGTTATTTTTGGGTCAGTGACTTATAAGAGTGTCCATGATAAATGTTGTAAATTCTTCACAAATTCTGTACACATTCTAAACAATATTTCTCAAAAATAATAAAAATAATATAATAATAATAATAATAAATTATATTAATGAATTCCATAAGTGATAAATATCATTATGTTTGTGTGGTGTTATAATGCATGCCATTTTATTAAGTTGGAGGAACATTACCAAAAAAGGGTTAATTATCTGATATTTTAATAGACTCATTCACCTTGACACACAGTCATGAGGGTCTGCAGGGATCCTCACTATGATATCATTTTTTTTTCTGCATGTTGGTTGTACCACATGACTTTTGGGAAATAATAATAGACGATTATACAAACCATAGTAATGTTTTCTTTTTTATTGAAACATTTTATCTTCATTATGATAACCCCCTCCCATTGTATGCATAAATAATATTTTAATATATGTTTGAATAAATTATTGAGAGAACAAAAGTAGAACTGGTCGTAAGGACATCATTGAGATTTAGTTTGGTATACCTTGAGAAAAACACACTACATGAGTCCATCCCAGTCCTCAAGAATTCAATCTTTCGCTACTCACAACTAAACACCATTTTCCCTTCTTTCATTTGTCTTTTTCCCGTCACAAGAGCTTTTGAAGTTAACAGAGAAAGGAGCACTGACTGTACCAAATTACCTGGGCTGAAACATTTTTGACATAAGTCCTAAAAGGCGAGTGAGCCACTTCTGCTAGAGGCCCCATCCGGAGCGTTTTATCTCGGGCCATGAGAGGCAGCATTGCTGACAGAGTGACAGGACAGCTGGACACGCTTCCAGGTGGCAGTGATGGACACGGCAGTCTTCGGAGCAGGGCCACTGCCCATGCATCACCACAAAGCTAAGTATCTGACAGGGTGTGGAGACCAAAACTACTGCAGCAGTGATCACACCAGATATTGCTCTGTTACAGCATCTCACACTTTAAATAATGGTTTGTGGTTTATATTTATGCCTTTTAGAAAGCTCAAGGTCACTTGCAGCCTCCTAAGAACTTATACTCCAGGGCCGATTCTGTGCAACAGAGGCCTCTTTAGCCATTGTTCATTATCATATGTCAGCCAGGAAGTCTTGCTGAATATTGTCCTTATCACAGATCCCAAGTCCTTAATAGCTGTTCTGTGGGCAAAAACTGTTTTTATAAGCCACTGTAGTGGAGAGCACCGCCCAGTTCTGTAACAGAGAGTAAATAGATGTGATATACTCCTCTATTCCCAGAGAGTCAAAACAAAAACGTGGTAACAATAGCTTTGGAGACTAGCAATTGTGCTGCTGAGACACTATTTGACATTTTCTTTCTGCTGAATAATGTCTTTCATTGGGGAGCCATACAAACGCTCTATTAATTTGGAAAGTCAATTGTTGTATAATTTGCCTCTGAATGCGTAAAAAATAAACTCTTTCACAATGTTCTGCACAATTAGTCCTTCGTACTGTATGAATAGCTCTTTTGAAACTAACAATGTGCAATTGTGTCCACTTTGAGCGATGAACTCACAAATATGAAGCTCTTTCCATGTTTATCACTTCAAGCTGCATTGTTAAAGGATTTGGCATGAGCAGAGGTTGTGGTAGACGTGGAGTTTGTCGTGCCCTGAGGTTGTGTGTTAACTGAGGAGTCTCTCTGGTGTCTGAGAGCAGGGCTCCCTGCTGGCTCCTCTGACCTAGGACCCCCTGCAGTGGGTGGGCCGTGACCCAGGTAGCCTAAAGCCATGCTGGGTAGCAACTTCTGCTCTGGAGTTCTTGTAATCCATCAGGATGTACTTCAGCTCAAAAAGAAAGGTCGCACTCTTCTACCACCTCTAACACCCTTTTTAAAAACGAGGAACAATTTAACAGTTCAAAGGTCAGCACAGTAAAAAGCTGGCGGCAGTTAAAAATAGGGTGTGATTTGTATTTTGGCTAAAAATACTAAGAAAGATGGTTTTGATCAGGCCTGAAAAGCAATGTGATGTGAAAAAGATGAATGAATATAAAATTAGTTTTGTCCTAAGAAAACATTTACATATGCTACTGTTTTTCTAGTCATCATGCACAAGTCTTTGAAATATATATTAATATGACACTTGTATCACCCTGACATTTTTTACTTCATGCACTCCAAAAAATATCTAAATTAATATTAATTTAGCAATTTAAAACAGGCCTGAAAAGAACAGATAAATTAATTGATTTAAAAAAGAAAACTTGGGATTTAAATATGCTATTGTTTTTCTAGTCATGCAAATTTGTTTGATCTTGTACTCAGTGTTCCAACAGGAAATGTTAAAATTTAAAATTTGTAACAACCTTTGTTGCTGTTTAAACATTTAGATCACATTATCATTATGCTTTGCACAAACTTATGTTTGTCATTCACGGAAAATGTGAGTAGAAACTAGTATTTAAAACATTTAGTTGGCATCTATGCTGCAGCAGTGCAATGTCATACTTTGAGAAAACTACCTTTGGCCTGGATGAGGGGTTTCCCAAAGCAGCATTAGTGGATCCAATTGGGAAAGTGCCATAGTTACATTTGGAAAGTACAGACTGGCTTTGGGCCAAATACAAATGCCTTCTATTGTATTGTAAGTGTATGAAGCTCATCCTAACCACATTACAGCTTAACATGTTTGCTCAGAGATTCAGCTGCTATATGGAAATGGTAGAGGCATGTAGGGGTTTTTATGAATATTAAAGGGACAGTCCACCAAAAAATTAAAATATTGTAATCATTTACTCACCTTCAAGTTATTACAAACCTGTATGAATTTCTTTCTTCTGTGAAACACAAAAGAGCATATTTTGAAGAATATTAGTACATTTCAGTGTATGGACAAAAAACACTGAAATTGTTTTTTATGCTCCACAAAAAAGTAATGTACTTTACAGTTTTGGAATGAGGGTAAGCAAATAATAAAATAATTTTCTTTTTTGGGTGTATATGTATATTCACTTCATATTGATTAAGTATACATTTTAAGAAAGAAAAAAGATGGGAAAATCTCTCTCTATATATTTACTTTTGATCTTAAAAAACATGGCATTTGTATCAGACAATGTGAGATAATTCTTAGAAAAAAACAAATAATTAGGTAAGAGGACATACTTTTTTATTTAGTTTATTTGTTTACTTAGTTTACTTTTTTATACACATATAAAATAATAACAGTAATTAATAAACAGTAATATTTGAGTTATTTATTTCTATCTCAGACATTGTCATGTCTTTAGAACGCAAAGTTTTTTTTTCTCCCTGCACTCCATTTGAAGAGAGCTTTTCATATGAACTTGAAACAGCACCTCCAGGCAGATCCACATTAAAACTGACAGGAAAGCACCTTCCAAAAGGGGCTTTTAAACGCACAGGGGGGCTTTGTGATCCACCTAAACCCCAGTCACCTTCATCTTGCCCTCTGTGTTTACGATACACATCTTCTAACAGCCCACCGAGATCACTGGTCAATGCAGGATGACTGTGCTTCAGAGAAGGCTTTGCAGAGACGGATACTTGTCCGTAAGTGTGAGAGCCACAAAGATCTCAAAGCCTGTTTAACAATATAAAATCATCCTCCAGGTGGTCCAGATGGAACAAACTCATTGCTAGTCAAGAGACTGAAGGTGCGGCTGGGTCTTATAAGCATGAATGGAGCTTCGCTCGTCTTTTTAGACGGCTCATGCCTGCTGTTTTTGCAGTCCTGTCTCTTTTGATGTTTGAGGTTGAGATGTTACACTAAAGAAAAGCTTTGTGGGAAGTTTTCCATGTGCTGGTATGTCAGCTGAAATAATGGCTGTTTCGACATGACTGGTGCAGAAACTTTAATCTTGGCATCATTCGTATGTCATTCACTGGAATAAAAAAAATTATGAAATTTCATTTCATGTCAATGCACAATAAAAGCACACGCTAGTCGCTCAGTTGTTCTTACTGTGGTCTGCATTTCTGTAACATTGTATGTGCTGACGAAACATGGGCCTTTATTTGTCCTATCTTGAAACCAACACCACAATGTATCCATCTGTGATGTAAGAGTAGCGTGCTAGTATGTGTCTCTGAGGATCTGTGGCAAGACTTTGTTCTTCTTTATTTGTTAAACCAACGTTAAAACAGCAAGATATCACTTTGCGATAAAGGCAAGCATCATCATGGTGTAGACCACCAGGCAGAGGTCTTCATATACAGGAATAAAGGTAGTGTGATATGAGCCTAACTCCTTATGCTGAGAGTGATTACTCTCTGATCTGTGGTATAGGGACTGGTGGTGCTTTGTCTGGCTCATCTAGATTTCAGATAGAATGCAATGATAAGTGTCATGAAAGGAGCTTGTCATCAGTTTTTTGTGTTATTTTTTTCCCACTGCACCATGATGATGGCAGCAGGGGGCAGCTGAAAGGGCTTGGATTTGGCAGAGATGGAGCATGGGTTGACAGGCAGGCGACAGAGCTCCGGAGCTTCTGTCTCTTTGAAGTTTCTCCTCCGTGAGCATTTCTAATCCCAACTCATGGCTTTAAGAAAAAAAAAGAAAGAAAAAAAGAAATAAATACTTCAAAAGTGGCAGTAAAGACATGCTTTGATAGAAAAGATTTCTGTTTCACATAAATTCTGTTCTTTGAACTTTCTATTCATCAAAGAATCCAGAAAAATGTGTCTTGGTTTCCTCAAAAATAGTAAGCACAACTGTTTTTTAAACATTAATAATAAGAATAAATGTTTCTTGAGCAGCAAATCAGCATTTTAGAAGGATGATGTGACACTGAAGACTGGAGTTATGATGCTGAAAATTCAGCTTTATCATCACAGGATTAAATTTTAAAATATGTTCAGATAGAAAACTGTTATATTAAATTGTGATATATGGAATATATATGGATTTTGTTTGTTTGTTTTTGCTTTAATGACAAAACATGGCATGAAGGGACTCATACAAAGTCACATGATCAGTGTCACAGATTACCTTATTTGATTGGGAAATTTTCAATTTTAACTCACAGTGTTTCTTTGTTGCAAGTGCAGTGTTGTAGTCGAAACCGGCTCATTTGGGTCAAAGTCAAGACAGAGTACGCATGCTCCCAAATCCATGACAAAACCAAGATCATAAAAATATGGTCTTGAAATCTGCCTCACATACAAGTCAGAGTCAAGGACCATATTTTGCTGGTCTTGGATTTGAGAGCATGTGGATTCGGTCTTGACTCTGTCAACATTGTATTAAATCCCCAATGGTTTTTCCCTGTATTAAAATATAAAAGTACATATTCAATAAAAAAAAAACAATAAAGTGATGCACACAAACAATATAGCAGATAGCACACTTATTGAAATTCAGTAGCGATTCAATGGATTAATTCACTGTAAACACTTTATATAGTTTTATATAGGTCATTAAAGGTTAAAGCAACCAATTGGTGTGCACACTTTGACAAAATAAGATGTTTGCTATTCTTCTTCTTATCTACGCTGCATAACATAGCATTATTGCCATCTAATGTTTCCCCCATATATCCCACAGCACACACTAACCCTATGTTATCAGTTCTGCATGTCAATGTCAAGCTTAAAAAGGCTATTTCCTCTTACCTAGAATGTTACCTGTATGTACCAAGGCCAATATTATAGTTGTCATCTCTGCCCAGTGCTCCCTTCATAAAAGAATCTTTTGTTCCAGTTGTAATTTAGACATTATTCAGCTCTCAGGTGCACACACGCAGCAGACAGCAGCGAGGAACACTATATCTGCTCTTGAACATGGCATAACTATTTCTTGTTGACAGAGTGGGATTTCAGAGCAAGACATCCCTACATGTTTAATTCCATGCTTGTTTTTCTTGTAAATGCTTCATGGTCACCATAAACACGGAACTGCACATACATGACTAATACTGGTAAGGAATGTATTCCCATGATCACTGGTGAACATTTACAGCAAATCAAAAATTCTCACTCTTTTCTTTTTGGACAAGCGCTAAAGATCGTAAGCAGAAATGCTGAAAAAAAAAAAAACATATGATGTCTTGAAAGTGACAACATAAACCTTACTGTTTCTCGCCTCAAGGCAATGGATTGTGCACACTGTTGTGATTGGTCACCATCGCTGAAGCTCATCTTGGAGCTCACACCCCTTTCACAAGGGAGAGAGATGCTTTTGTTTGATGGTGACAGGGGGAATGTCAGAATAAGCAGTGCTTCAGCTCTTCAAAACCTCTGAAAAGCCTTAATGTGCACACAGAGCTACTTTGATCTGCTGATTCTTACACATCTGTAGCAAGCTTGGAATAAAGCTGAATAGCTGTCACTGTTTTTTTGTGTTAGAGTGGGCCATGTGAAGTCAGAGCCATATAGTTTCTGGAATTATTGGCTGTGAGATAGAACTTTCATGTAGATGTTTGCAATGTCTAGCTGCTTTTTTAACAAATAAAAGTTTTTTTTTCTCTCAATAAAACATGTTTGCTATTTATGGTATCCCATGAAGGAATCTCTTGAGACTACTGCAGAAATAAAATCATATTTTATTTATTTTGTTGGTTCTACACAAAATGATGTGCAAAATCTGGTGTAACATTTGAAGTAACCATGTAAGACCATTCTGTCTGTCATGCTAAAATAATTGTATTGCAGATACCCAGTTGGCGACAGTGGGATAATGCCTGCAATAAAGACAATTCCATTTTTACACACTTCCTCACATCTGCACTGATTTTAATACTTTCTAGAGCTATAATAAATGTGAATGAATATTATATAAAATATTGTATATGAAAGAAAGCCTGAATTAATCATTTTCCTTGTTTGTTTTTTTTTGAAAGGGAATGGCAGGGCAGAGGGCAGAGGGCAGAGGGGGGTGTGCATACATTACTGTGGGATAATTGACATCTTAAGCACTGGGTCATTCTGAGCCCTGCTGTGTAAGGAAACGCTGGCACAAGCATTCTTCAGCTGCTCATTTGTATTTAATTGATCACGATATCTCCTTTGGATCTATTTAGGAAGGCAATTAAAATATTAACTGAAACTTAACCAGTATAAAGACATTTGATTTAAATTCTCTATTGGAAGGAAGATAATGTCATTTTAATGCTTATCTATTACTCGAGACCATAGCGCTATATGTTGATGAGAACTCCATCTATACCTGTCTGCCTACAGATTTCCGTCCAGATAATTGCAGCCGGGGTCAGACTGGTCTCAGGAGCAAAACTTCAATTCAGATGACAGGAAGTTTTTCCAAGCATTTCTAAGAAATAACATTTTAACCCTCAATTAAAACAATTAAGTTCAAAGAAAGAAAAACATAACAAATCCAAATAATCTTTTTTTAAATTCCTGTGTAATAATCTTTACCTATTTTTTTTTACTTATAGCCTTCAGTTTTAGTATCTAAAATATAGAAAAATGCTAATTAGAGTCGACACGTGTGTACCACATTATAAACACTACTGTACAGATTGGGGCTTGTAAGATTTTTCAGTGTTTTTAAATCTCTTATGTTCACCAAGACCATTGATAAAAAAAAAACAGTAATATTGTGAAAGAGTATTACAATCCAGCATGTTTTCCATTTTTATATATTTTTTTAAAAGCAATTTATTCCTGTGATTCAAAGCTGTATTTTCAGCATCCTAACTCCAGGATGGAAAGTTCAAAATAACAGCATTAAATATATATATATATATATATATATATATATATATATATATATATATATATAGATATATATATATATATATATATATATATATCTATATATATATATATATATATATATATATATATATATATATATATATATATATATATATCTATATATATATATCTATATCTATATATATATATATATATATATATATATATATATATATATATATATATATATATATATATATATATATATATATATATTTAATGCTGTTATTTTGAACTTTCCATTCTACTGAGAATCTATATATAGATTATATACTATAGAAAATGAGAAATGTTTCTTGAGCAGCAAATCAGCATATTAGAATGGTTTCTGAAGGATCATGTGACACTAAAGACTGGAGTTAGGATGCTGAAAATACAGCTTTGAATCACAGGAATAAATTGCTTTTGAAAAATATATAAAAATGGAAAACATGCTGGATTGTAATACTCTTTCACAATATTACTGTTTTTTTTATCAATGGTCTTGGTGAACATAAGAGATTTCTAAGGTAAAGTCCATATATATATATATATATATATATATATATATATATATATATATATATATATATAGATATAGATATAGATATATATATATCTATATATATATATATATATATATATATATATATATATATATATATATATATATATATATATATATATCTATATATATATATATATATATATATATATATATATATATCTATATATATATATATATATATATATATATATATATATATATATATTTAATGCTGTTATTTTGAACTTTCCATTCTACTGAGAATCTATATATAGATTATATACTATAGAAAATGAGAAATGTTTCTTGAGCAGCAAATCAGCATATTAGAATGGTTTCTGAAGGATCATGTGACACTAAAGACTGGAGTTAGGATGCTGAAAATACAGCTTTGAATCACAGGAATAAATTGCTTTTGAAAAATATATAAAAATGGAAAACATGCTGGATTGTAATACTCTTTCACAATATTACTGTTTTTTTTTATCAATGGTCTTGGTGAACATAAGAGATTTCTAAGGTAAAGTCCATTTAGAGATCTGACCTGAACTATACCTATTGAGTGACCTTTCTGTATCAGAATCTCACATTTCTAATTCACCAGGTTCCCTCCAGAAATTTTTCTGCATGTCAGATGGTATACATCTTATCACCGTGTGCAGCATCTTGTTGTGGTAGCTTGTATTGCCTTTGATATCGGAGAACATAGAGGTTTCACCAAAATAAAGGCCTCCTTTGTACTCCTCTGATTAATTTCTGTACTTGAGCTCTCTGATAAGGCCCGAAAAAATCCATCCTCAAGAAACCGACAACCGCGGATCCTGTTGGTTTTATTTATTGAGTTTTCTGAGACAGCTTTGGATTTTGTTTAATGCTTTAAATTGCCACACTACTGATTGCTGTTATCATGAATGAATGAATTTCACCTTTAACCCTTTTCTTTCTCATTGGAAAAAACTTTTATACATGTTTTTTATCCAATGTTAAATCTTATTTCTTCTTAAGTATGCATGTGGTCTTCTGGGCTCTTTAAGAGCTTTTAATGTGTTATGAACTACATACAAAGCACATGTAAAAGAGCTCATTTGATAACCTGCCTGTGCACATTTGATCTCAAGCTAGTCAGTGTCAATGTTATGTCAATCTTAGTCATTCCAATGAAATGTACAGGCCTGAGAGCTGTACAGCAAATTGGTCTGCATCTTCCTTGCAGTATAGTTTGATTGCACAAATTTTTGCTTAAATGCAACATGTTTGATCCAGAGTTCTTCAAACACTCTTACTTTTCTCTCCAAAACTTGTGATCAAGGTGAAAGAATTTCACAGTGAGGGGATTTCCTCTCCTCTGAAGGCCTCCAAATGACTGTGAAGTGTGTTTTTGAAGTCCCTCACAACATCAGGTACATCTTACACTTCTGCAGGTCACTATCCACAGTTGAATTATGTTCTGGACTATTAGGTCCTATATATTTTCTTACTCTGAGATCTTTGTAGGAGAGGTGAGGGATGCTGGTATTTTCTCTGACACTTTGAAATGAGTGTTGTTTCTTCATTGGTTAAAAACCAATCTACTTTTATTTTGAACTACAGCTCAGTGTCATCTCACACTTTTGTACTTTTATAAGCAATCACCGCATTTACATGCATTTGCACTTCTTTGTCAGGCACTTTTATCCAAGCAACTGGAATCTGAATCCTTGATTTTGGTACTACTAGCACCAAATGGCTTTTTTGGCTTGCAAATGGCTTTTTCTGTCTGATTAATTAATTAATTAATTAATTAACAAATATTATACAAAATCTTTAGTAAAATATTCAGTGAGACACCAACCTACCATTTTATTTCAAGAACTAAAAAGTGACAATATCATCAGGATATGATAATTTAACCCCTGAACCCTTCAGTGTCTCTGAAAGTGTTTTTATACACAACTGATGTCTTGTCAGAACCTGTAGTGCTCAGCCCTATGATTTAAAAAGTGTCTTGATGGAAGCGTTTTAATTGCATATGTTCGCATTGACAGGTGGCCACTCTTTTTGATATTGATGCTTTGATCTCTTGATATATGATCACTGCAGGCCATGTCAAAGAAACCAAGACTCTACACATGGGATTTCACCAAGTAAAAACATCCTCTGAATTTCAGGTACCTCTACAGCTGATGATGATGTAGATGAAAAAGACAGCAACATAGCATATGGTGTTTTGGTTTCATTAAATTGAACATGAGTCATAACAATAGATAACAGTCATAACAAAAGCGTGAGAATTTTTATTGTGTGTGTTTATGTATTCATATGAAAGTTTAACATCAAATATGTATGACTTTTTATAAATTAAATTAATTAATATTTTAAATTAATAAATTTCCCTTAAGTAAATAAGTAAAATGTATCTTAAAATTAAATACATTTTCTGTTACACTATCTCCTTTGAAATTCATTGTACTACAGAATTTTTTTTTCTTCTTCTTAGAATAGTAAGAGAATAAGTGTTAGAAGGAGTGAATGCCTTCTCACCAAACAACAAAATCAACCACTGTCCCAATAAGTGAGGAGACCATTGGATTTAGGCAACTGGAATCCAGGGAAGCTTGACAATCAGAAATAATTTCTCCTCAAGAGACATCAATAGGTTCTGATGGGGTTATTAAGAGGAATCAAAGATTTTTTTGCATTTAGACAACGTACAATTTGTCATGTAAACCGAAATCTCCTCTTTCCCTTGAATGCAAAGGAACTCTAGCAGGAACTAAATGAAAGTTAATCAGGAATGTACGGCACAAAACACATGATGAATGAACTGCTTTAATGCCCAGCCAGGAAAACAAAGTAATCTCTAAACATCCTCATCGAGTAATGAGTTTATAGAGGACCACACAAACTGATAGAGAGTCCCATTGATTGTTTTCTGATGTACAAGTAATGCTTGAAAATTACCCATGGGGCTTAAGGCCAAAGCGTTTAATGTGTGCATGCTAACAGTACATAATGGAAAAGGTATGAAAAGATTTGGGACAAAATCCCAAAGGTTTTCTTCTGCCATGCACTCTATTCATTGCAAACTGAACACAGAGCATGACAAATTCCTCTCACCTATCAGTTTTCCTTGGCCTACAAAGCAGTCCTCTACTAAACCCTCCTCTATTTTGCGCTCTTCTTGTTCTGTTATTTTACCTGGCAGTCCAGGTGTGAAGGGGTGAGGCCTTGGAAAAACATTCAATTCTGCAAGGCATGTCATGAAAGAATCCACTGATTGACCTCTACATCAAGGAACACAATGACAAATGGGTTAGCAATTTTCCGCCTCACTTATGGCCAACAATGCACATTTCCACTTTCACTTGCTAGCATCGAGTGTACAATGTACATATCTTTCACGGAATATGCAAGCTTTGCATTGCCCTCTTTACAAGTTTTCACAAAGAAATTTACATTTTTAAAACGCTGTTCTCTTCTTATCAATTATAAGTTTTCATTGACCTCCCCAAATAATAACCCAGGTTTCTAAAGTGTTAATCTCACAGTCATTTTTGTATTAGTATGTAAAACAAACGCTAATGATTTTCTGTTTCACTCAAGGATGTTATTGCATGTTCTAGCCACTGATTGAATTACTCGGAGTGCTTTAAGTATGTTTTGGGTGGAAAGTATGGAAATTAACCAGTCGACCTTTGTGTTGACCTTTGGGTTAAGGGAGCTTTGTGGGAAAAGCTTGCTGTGGAGAATCAAAGACTTTTATGATGCCATTTCAAATGCTAACAGACACCAAAAAACCTTTCATCTGGATGTCAAAATAAATATACATTTGTATAGAACATGAATAAATGATGGCAAATGATTATTTGTTTTATAAAAAATATATTTTTATCTTGTTAAGGTAAGAAGTTCCCATTCAGATTCTTAAAAGTCACAGAATATCTATCTATCTATCTATCTATCTATCTATCTATCTATCTATCTATCTATCTATCTATCTATCTATCTATCTATCTATCTATCTATCTATCTATCTATCTATCTATCTATCTATCTATCTATCTATCTATCTATCTATCTATTGGTATCTATATACCAATATCTAATTCTTCAGAGGGCTGCAATTTTCAGGCGTGAGTAGCTTCTGTCCTCAGATCAGATATGTCCTAGGGATAAGCTGTCACACTGCTGGGAGCCTAATTGATGCCTCATGCTTCTGAGGAGCAATTATGGTGCCCAAATGTCAAGAGCTAATTTGTGGCTTTATAATGTGGACACATGGGCCAAGGAGAGGGCCAGATCTGGGCCCCTGTGGGAGAATTGCAATAGTTTGCTCAGCAGATGTGAGATGGTCTCTGTAAAAATTCTGGGGGTGGGGAGGAGCCTTCAGAAGATGTGAAGTCTACTGCGAAGTCGCTCAAAGTGATCTGAGCTATTTTCCTCATTATAATATTTGGTTTTATCTTACATTATTTTCACACTCTGAATTAGGCCTATTGTATATCTGTTTGCAAAATACATGGTTAGAAATTGCCAGTTCCTAAATACATGGTAGAAAACAACATGCAACATTGTAAGAGGTGTTTAAAAGTCTTAAAATGCATAACCACTAGTTGGATCGTGTGAGTTGCTCCTGATGTCTCCATAGTGATGCAAACAACAGAACAAAAATTTAACTACAGTTGACAGCTTGAATGTCAAAAGTCAATATAAAAACATCACATATTCATTACCTACTAGAGTGGTAAGACATGCTGTACAAAATGCAGCAAGGTGATGTGCCAAAAAGGAGTGAAAGGATGTCATTAACTCTTTTGCACTTACACAGAAGAATCCTCAGGAAACCTTGAATATAGCTGATTCACTGTTGATTCATTTCTTATCTCCTCAGACATGTTTCTTTGAAAAAATAACCATTCTTTAACAACTGAGTGAATACATCAAGGAGAGCATATGGTCAATTTTTATGAAACTTTAATGTTGTAATTTCGACAGTGCCGCTTATCATTTTATTTCATTGTATTGAAAAGAGTTAGCATCATGTTTGAAAAGACTAAGATTGAAAGTTTGGTACCACTTTATTTTAAGGTTTCCTTGTTACACGTTACATGTACTTACTATTATAACAACAATTAATGATGCATAATTACATGCAAGTAACCATAAACCTGACCCTAATCCTAACCCTAACCATATTGTAAGTACATGTATATTACTCATTACTTTAATCGATGATAACACCGTAACAAGGAAAACCTTAAAATAAAGTGTAACCCAAAGTTTCAATGTAACATTGTGTATTTGTGCACATGAAACATTATTAAATTTTAAATAACTGTGTGTATTTGTGCACATGAAAAACGATTACATTTTAAATAACTGGTAATTTAGCTTTGCCATCATAGGAATAAATTACATTTAAAAATAGTAAATGGTTTAAATTGTAATAATATTTTACAGCATTTACTGTATTTTTAATCAAATAAATGCAGCCTTAATAAATAAATGAATAAATAAATTGTGTATTATTCAACAGATCCTTTGGCTTTAAAGAGGTCATTTACCCAAAAGGGCTCTAGATAAACAGTTGCTGAGAATATTGTGCAAACATAAATCTGTCCCGAGACAACAGCTTAAAACACCAAGTGAGACTTTGCCACTTCCCCCAGTCTGTAAAGATATGAATTATGCACTATTGAAATCCACACAGACTACAAAGATACCAAGGCTGTATTTCCACGTGTTTCACTGAACTCCAGTCCCATTTTCACAGCTTACAAATGCTGGGCCTTGAAGATCAGAGACCTGGGACATGCTGACATGTGCTGTGGGAACACCTGCAATGTCTGACTGGGCCGCAGACACAGATCCCTCACTTACACACCTGTCTGTGAACCCATGCCACTCTCCGTCTTCCTCTCTCTCTCTCTCTCTCTCTCTCTCTCTCTCTCTCTCTCTCTCTCTCTCACTTTCTCTCACTCTCTCTCTCTCACACACACACTGATAGGGTTTCTTTGAGAGAAGAGGCCACGTCTAAGGTGATGAAAATAAGGGTGCATCCATTAAGTGCATGAGGCAGGGCTGAGAGAGGGCATGGATGAAGGATTTAAGTGTTGCCTGTAGAGTGCCTCCGACCACCTGCTAGAAGTACAGACAAAGGCATCTATTTCAGCTCAGATAGATGGAAAAATATTGGTTCTTCGAGTGTCAGGGAGTTTTTTTGTGACATACTCTTTTCCATTAAAGCGATGACCTAATAGCTATTGTGACATTTGCACCAGACAAACCAAATAATTACATGAAACTTGGGGAAATGTGGACTTTTTATTTGTTAAACCACATTTTACAAACGTCATCTATATATGATAGAAACCAGAACATTTTGTGATCTTTAAATGGTTTATCTTTAATTTCTGAATGGAGCGAAGCTTACTGTATATATGCACACTCATCCTCCATTCTCATTTATATGTTGTTAAAAATCACTCTATGGTTTTAAGTTGGGGAAAATCCCACATTGTAACTCCGGTAAAATGTTACAGGTACACTCCCATCTTAAGACAGAGCCTGGCTCACCAGGATCACAGACTATATCTTCATGCTTCAACATAAAATCTCATCTGTTTAGAAACTGGGCACAGATGTGCCTCTTTAGTCATTGTTGTAGAAATGTCTCATTCAGCCGTTAAACAACATTCAGGAAGGTTTAGCCTGTGGTGTTTAAATTTCATATCATCTTCCCCAGATCTTCTTGCTTGGTTTCATGTGAAAATGCTGGTACTATCTGTCAAAGAAAACACAAAACCTAGTGGAGTTTATTGATAGGAGTTAAAACAGTATCTGAAAAGTGTATAGTGTATTCTCTTTATAACTTTGTTTGAAATATTTAGCAGGCATCATTACTAAGCATCAGCTGAGATTACTCTAAATTTGGGTTTGACCCAAAAGTAAAGGTCAGTTTTTATTTCACTCAGATTCAGTCATTGTGTAGCTGTTACCTGAGAAGGTCTCGCAAAAGAACTTTGATGCTGATGAGTGCAGGACAACCCTGGGTCTCAGCTAAACAGAAACTTAAAGGGATGGTTCAGCCAAAAATAAAAAGTTATTCACAATTTGATACAAGTAAGAAATACAAGCTTGAAATGACACAAGGGTAAGGGTATTATAACAGAATTCTTATTTTTGGGGTGAACTGTCCCATTAAAAAGAAAACAAATTCATTTATATAGATATATATATATATTTGGTGGTCAACAAATCATTTATAGTTTCAGAATCTACGGTTGCCATGTTAGAACTCTATTAGATCTTTTATGTTTTCCAGATAATGAAGATTTCACAATTAATATCATATCAAACAAAACAAGCTTTTTAATTATAATACTTGATTTAATGGCCTGTGAAATGTACTGTGCAGCATGCCATTCTGGGGAATCCTGCTTGAAACAAATCTATTAAAATCACAGGGTCTCATGGCATTCTTCATACATTTGCAATAGGAAATAACAATCTTTCTTAATATCATAGCAGAGATAATAATTAACTTGCACAGCTTCCGTCACATAAAAAGAACAGCTTTGCCACTATTTCAAAGCATCTTCTACTGTTTGGTCTAATAAAAAAATCTACTTTTAGATGTAAAAATATATATTTATATTTTCAAATAAATAAATACATACAATAAATATATGTATCAAGAACTGTATAAATAACATCATGTGAGATGGCATCTCCTGTTCTTCACTGTCCCAGTTCTGTCATCTCTGAGCATCATGTACGTATTGTTCCTTCAAGTCCTTCTTAACACATATTGAATATTTCCAGAGCAAAGCAAAACCATGTTTAAAACCTCCAAAACCTCAGTTTTTGGTTTTCATGGACATGTTATGCTAGTAGTCTGTTACAACCAGCAACAAAGACACCAAATGCAGCTTGGCTTTCACATGAAGGGAGTCTTTGGAGACTGTTCTCTTCACCATCAGTACTGGCCAGTGCATTTCCAGAGCAGATCTCAGGTTGGACACTGTGGCCGAACATTAGCATCTCCACGTCATGTAGAGAAAAAATGGACATCCCTCTCAGCTCTTAACTGGGACTGATGGTCTCAGCACTCCAAGCACTTCTTTGTAAAGTTCTGGAACTTTTTCACGGTCCACTGGTCTTGGAAGAAAATGAGTGAACTTTTGATGTCTCCTAGATTTTGTCCCATCACGTGGCGTGCCGTCCTTGTTGAGAGCCACAAAATATCGTGCTCCTCTCTCCCCATGCTTATAGAGATTTGAAGAGTATGTGTTGTACCAGTTCTCCTCAAACTGCTCACGGAAGACACATTCTGCTGTGAGTTTCTCCTAAGGAACAAAAACATGTTAGTGATATAATTAATGTAATAATTAATAACACAGAGAGAGGTGGTCAAAATGATAAAACATATATGCCATCTACTGGGCTTTAATAAGAACAACAATTATGCAGAATCAAAAAAAGATCTTAAAAAGTCAGAACTCTGCTTACAGAGCCGTAAAGTTCTCCCTTGTCGTTCATCCCAAGGTAGAGACCACTGTCCACTCCACGGATGCTTATTAATCCAACTGCAAGGCTTATGAATTCCAAAATACCTGGAAAAGAATAAATCGATTGTTCAGGAGATGTTTGAAGTCTAAACCCTCATCACATATTGTGAGGAAGTTGAAATGCATTGCATTCTACATCTGTATATTGCATAGACTATTATAGAGTTAAAATAAATAGCTATTTAGAAGTTTTTGCCCATTAGATTCAGAAAATTACAATTTTTTCCTTCACTGTAAAGTGCTTTTGAGATTGTTGTTTATTTTTTTATTTTTTTATTTTTATTGTTGTTACATTTTACCTCGTTCACATCAACGTACTGAATTTGTGGGTTCTTTAAAGGTGACCAGAACAACTTTACGTTGACCTATAAGGACTATAAAAACGAGAGAACTATTTTTATTTTAAAAATGTACAGTCGACGTGGGTAGCCTACATGTTATAATTCACTTTCTGTTTAAACAAATGAAACATGCTGAAAAGAAAGTGGGAAATTACCAAAACGACTGTGGTCCATTCTCGTGCCCTGCACGCTGCCATCCGGGAGTATTTCGAGATGAAATCCAGTCCTGCAGTACAACTGTCTTCTCCGCAGGATCCCTTTCAAGTGCGTTAGATCTGCGGAGGTGCTCAGTGACAGTCTCTCTGCTGGAACTAAATGATCATTCAACAGCCCGAGGTTTTCTCCTAGAGGTGGTAGAAAGAACTGTGATCCGACCTGTCCGAAACCCTCCAGGCTCTGTAAAAACGTCGCGATCTCTCCCATAGCTGACACCACAAACCTCCAATCCAGCAGGAGCGGTCAGGGAAAGTTGATCTAAATTAATATGTTGAAGCAATCGTTCAATTATAACGACGAATAATATCCATGCGAGCACGTCACTTGTAGTGGATCCATGCTGAGCGCATATTAAATATCACTTGACTCCTGTAGGTTATGTATACAGACATATCCAATGGGCAAGAAACTTCACTGCAAAGAACTGACTTCCTTTAATTTCTGCTCTCATGCCTCGTCCACATAGTGGCCGGTGGTGCTTTCTGACATGAATAAATGTGGAGCAGGTATGAGGCAGCAGGTAGGCTATGTGTTGTTGTGGGAAGTGCTTTGCGCAGTGAGTGGCCGCTGTGCGCGCGGGGCAGGTGCAGAGATCCGACTTCTGTGGGCGGGACGTCGGTTTGGTCCAGCCTTGAGTTTTTCGCACAATCTCAGTTGTGTTTTAGTTTGTCTGTCAAATGTTTGTGTGGGTCTGGTTTTGCACACAGTGTGGGCTGCATATGTATCTATATCATAAGCAGGGTAAATCTTAAAACCACCTGCATTATGGGGAGCAGGAGGAAAACAAATGAAACATTCTGAATAATGAATTGTGTGGAAATTGTAGTGGTGGAGAAGATCTTTAAAAAAAGTATATTTATATACAGACTGACAGGGAATGGCAGAATGACAGGGACAAGATATATATATATATATATAATTAATAACATATCGTAATGATGGGCAATGGCATAATTATTTTGAACAGGTGAGTTTGCCTTAGACAATAATTTGTACAATTTATATATATATTTTTGTAAGATATAAGTTATAGATTTCTATATTTAATTTGTAGCAGAAAAATATAGGAATATTATATATATATATATATATATATATATATATATATATATTAAGGGTTTAACTATTACTATTACCAACTATGACCTGAATGGAAAGGACAACTGATTGCAAATACAGATGCTAATGTGTTCATGCACAATGTACTGTATCGAGGTCGCATTTTTCATCTCGCGATGAGTGCGCGCAGTCTGCCCGCGGTGACACAGTCATGATGGCCGCTGTGCGTCGGTTTCTGGCTCTTCGAAACAAGTTCACCAGCTCTACAAACGGGTTAAGCCTATACTTTAACAGCAGGCAGTCATCGAGGGAAAGAACAGTCCTGAGGCGTGTAGGGACAGGGCTGTGTATCACTGTCGGCGGATTCGCTGTTGTATACTACAATTCGAGTCCGGATCGGGGGCACGCAGCTAGTCTTTCTCCTCTCCCAGCCGTGGCTGCAAAAGAGAAGGTATCTAAATCTTAGTAGGCTACATTTTGAAATGTATAAGTTTGTGTTTACATTGAATATTTTTTATAGCATCCCGGTTTTTATTATTTTTAAAGTCGTAAATTCGGAGTTCATGTGCCATCTAAACAGTCGCTCTCCACCGAAGAGGTCCTGAATTCGGTTTCTCAATTCATCAGTCAGGTGATACACTGTGATTCTATAAAACTATAAAATAAATATTGGAGCACATATTGTAAGTGCTTATTGGACATTTTATAGGCCTAGATATAATGTGACTTGTGCTCTGAAAGGGTCATTTTACTATGCATGCAAATTCAGTCAACAACCTTTTCTCCTGTATTGTCAAAATCTCTTGTCATTTGTCTTTCTGTCAGATTTAATACACCAGTACTTCGATCTACATTAATGTTTCCTAAACCACAATATGTTTCTTAGATTCATATTGTGATTGATGTAATTTATTGCGATACTATTATGCCTATTAAAGTCACTTTTATACAAAAAAATAACCAATACTATGGGAGAAAAACAAACTATATTCTGCTTCAAGGTTCATCCACTCAAATGTATGTTTTGCACACATTACACACATTATTTATTTTTTGTTTTTCCTTAAAATTTGCTATTAAATCATGAGATTGATAATGTTTTATTACATTTATTTATTAATTATTATTCTATTTATAGGTTTACCTATAAGCAAAAGAACCCTCTGGATTGTGTTTAAGTGCCTCTGGTATACATACTCTTGGTTTTGTCTGTTGTCGAAAAAGCATTTATCAGACTGTTATCAGATTGATCATAAAACCACACAGGATTGAATCAGTCTTTTGCGACTTTCTCCGCAATGTTCCCTTTTGTTTTGGTACTCTCATCTGCTTGGATCGTAACCTTGACTTGTGGATTGAGATGCAGGAATCCAGGGTTGAGGTAACTGGACACTGCAGCTTGGCAGCCGGGTCGACGTTTGATGGGGGTAATAAGTAGCAGGGCATACATTCCCAGGGTGTTTGCACAGTGCCCAGTGGGTCTGGCTGCTGGCCACTGTAGAGTGAGAAGAAAACTGTCCTCTTGATATTTCTGCTTGTGGATGTTTGTGTGCATGTTTTCCGGGAGGAGGCCATTCACTGAAAGAAGGAAAAAGAAGATGGCTAGCACTTTCTCTAATGTCACGCCTGTCTTGTCCTGTATTTTTATGTAAGTGAGAAGTGTATTTGTTTGATTATAGGCCAGTGCATCTGCTGAAGATGAAGAGGTTTCGATGTCAGCTCATGAGCACAGGTTCAGGCTCTTCAGTTCACTGGAGTATGATGGACAGCTTTACATGACTCCCCTCGACTTTATCGAGTCTGTCACTATGAGCGAACCAAAGAGTGAGTTACACAAACAGTTCATCTTCCTTCTTAAGAGAATATACAAACTCATTGTATGATTGTGTAACAATAGACTACCACATGAAGCTCTTACAGTTACATTGTTTGAGATAAATAATTACCCAGCTAACAGAAAATGTTCTCAGAACTTCCACTGATGTTCTGGCAAAAAAACATTCCATTCACATTAATAGAATATTTTTTTCAGAGTTATCTGGCCTTTAATAATGTTCTCAAAACATTAGCACATAAACATTTGCACAATATTTCTGTTGAACAAAAGAGAAACTTTTGAAGATAGTGCTAGCTGTTGTGTTCAGTGGAGCGTTACACTTCAAAAGGAATTCAAAAGCACCATAAAAGAGAAGTAACAGTAGCCATGAATCACAAATCATTTACAGTAGTGTTTTTGCGAACCAGATCAACCAATTCATAAAAAAAATCTAAATAATGCATAAACAGCATATTCTTAAGTAGCATTTTTTTCTCCATTTGTGGATTTCAAACAGCATGACATGAGCATTAAATAATGACAGAATTAAAATTTTTGGGTGAACTATACCTCTTATTGCAAATATTTGCCTTAGTGAGGAATAACCCTTTAATCTTAAAAACAAGTTACCCTGCAGGCATAAAATCAACATATCTGTAACACATGCATGAAGATTGTCATCTCACTCTGCTAGCATCACACTTATGACCTATTTCTGTAACCAAAATATGAAACCAGCTAGACAGACAACTTCTAAACATGTGTGTCAGGCAGGGGCGTAGCACCTAATTTTGGGCCCTGGGTACAAACCATCTTGCTGGGCCCCCAATACCATAGTGATACCAATGGGTAAGGTATTGCATTTTTATCATAAAAACACTTAAAATGTAAACAAAATAGGCCACACTCTGATTAATATATTTTTGCAGGTAGAGTGTTATTGAGTGAACAATAGTTTTCCTGTGCTTATCAGTAAGAGTTGTTGGCCATAATCCTGGGTCCTCTGAAAATCCCTCTCCAGTATCCCTAAGTCTCTCATTCTCTTCTCTTTCCTCTTCAGCTCTGTCCTCCTGCTCCTGACTACCTTCATCACATTCTTCACTTTCCCTCTGATCACTTATATGAATATCAACCTCATCTTCTATTTCTGCCTCTGCTACAAGAGGAAATAAGCAAAATGGGTACATTGTTATTGTACACATTTAAACTTTAAACTGTAAACTGTAAACTGTAATTAGTAATTACACTTTAAAGTTTAAATGTGTACAATAACAATGTACTAATTTTGCTTATTTCCTCTTAACACTTAATTACTAATTACTAAGTGTTAAAAAGCTCACCTTGTCTCACTGTCACACTCACATCCACCTCACTGTCACTGCTTTCACCTAGCCATGATGAGGGGCCTGCTGCTGCAGGGTCTGACTCTGAAACTGAAATATATGGCTTCAAATGGTTGCTAAAATATCCTTTATTGTCACAATACCTTTTTTTTAAAGTGTAGGCTAAGTACAAGATAATTGATGATTATTTGTCTGTTTAAAATAAATGCAGACTAGACTATAGAATCACAGGGTAAACTAACCGCCAAACTAGACATTCAGTCTTTGAATTATGTTTTAAAATAAGTCATTTTTCAATCATTAAGATGTGCATTATTATACTGAGAACAATCCTGTACTTAATGTAAGAGCGTGTGCGAGCTAATTTGCATAACAATGCGGTAAAATAGGCGCTAACGATCTGTGTTTTCTCGGGTGTTAGATTTTGACAATGGAGGGAAATATACAGTGTTTTCATGTTATCTTCTGACTCTGAGAGTGGGATGATCTGCAGCAGAAGAGGAGACAAGCGTTTAGGCAGCTGCCTGGAGTGGCAGTGTGTTGAGCTCCGTCTGCTTCTCACTCCCTGTTATTTACGTAAGGGATAAATTATAACGTTAGATTACATTATCCTCCGCTTCGTGTCGGGGTCCTGTTCAGCCTGTCGGGGTTGTTATTCGCTATAACGACCGCCTCTCTATACATTATCCCGCTTATTACATGGCTACCCACAAAATAAATAAATAATTTGCCACGAATTATTGATTTAAAAAGGAGTTTATTGATTTAAAAACTATTGTATTGCTTCCGCCAAAGAAAATAGTCCGTTCCGCGTCCATAGCAACACGCTGTTTTTCATGGCAACGGTCTGTTATACTTCGCAGCAGTCTGTTATCAAGAAATAACAGACCGCATTCTACATTGGAATTCAGCCAAGCCATGTAATAATCAGAAACATTGTTTGCTCGCTATGAAGGGTGTGATACTATAAAGTATTGGTATATTATTCATAAATGCAAACATAAATGTATGCTATTCTACCGGGAGTAGATATTTATGTTAAAACAATGTCAATGCTTGATGATGCATTTGGAGCTCACCTCTCTTTTCAAAAAAATTTGTGAGCAACTGCTTGCCCTCATTTGCCCTTCTCTCTTTATTCTGCTTCTCTTTTCGTTTTTGAGCCCCTGATTTTCCTTTCTTAAGGAGAGACATGACTCTTCACGGCTCACTCCAGCTCCTGTCTCATCAACTGATTCAATCACCGCGGGTCCGCAGCAGAAGCACCTGACCTGCGGGTCGTACCATTTGCATTGATTCGAGAGGGGTGTGGGGCCCTGCACAGCATGAAAATGACTTTTTTATACCAATCCAGTGCCTAACTACAAGTTTAGGTTTGCACAGGAACTTTTTTAGTTGTACATAAATGCTATACAAATGTTAGTGCATGTATATGTATGTATAGAAAACTGACTTCTAAGGGCCCCCCCCTGCCTCGGGCCCTGGGTACTCGGTACCCTTTACCCCCCCAGTCCGACGCCCCTGGTGTCAGGTACCGTGGATCTCATCTAAACTGAATTCATTAAGTTCATATCTCACATAAAGTGGAAAGGCACTGAGATCGGTCCAGATGGTAAAGTTGATATGCTCTATAAATGTACTTTCAGGACCAAGCTATACTTGTAGGGGAGTTGAGTTTCAGTCAGTCATGTTTGCTGCTATCTGAAACTTGGTCTTCCTGGAATGTGCAGACGAGAATAAAATGTGAACTGTAATATGACGGGCAAACATTGCATCACCATTTTTTAATGGCATATGCGTGACGGAACGAATAGTGGTATTTATGGTTTTATGCTGTGGCTGTAAAGTACACTTCGACTGCATTATATAAACAAAAGCTGCAGTTGTTTTGATTTTATCGTAAATACTCTTCTAAAGTGTTTTTGTTTTTGCTTACCTCCATAAATAGATAAAATTATAGGTAATGATAGGTAAAAATTGATAGCCTGAATGCACTGTAAGTCACTTTGGTTAAAAGCGTCTGCTAAATGCATAAATTTATTTAAATTTATGATTTATAAATATTTGAATTTTTATTTTTTTATATATTTATTAAATTGTACTGAAAAAAAGAGTATTAAATGTTATCTCTATTATTTAATAAAGAATATTTCTATATAGCTATCTATGGTGAGTAATCATAAATTTCAGGAAATTGCACTGTCACTTGTATTTTCTGCAGATAAGAAAAAGACTAATTTCTGCAGATATGACTTACATTAGACTTATATTTTGCAGATATGCAACTGATTTACCCAGTCAAAACATTTTAGAGCCTGCTTCACTGTAACAATATCTTTTCAACCTGAACGACATAGTCTACAATAAGAGAGCAACAGATTTTCTGAATGTTGTCAGTATTTGACCTTAAGATTTTTATTTTAATAGCCTAAGTAAAATTGTATAATTGTAATTAATATAGCATTATGGAACATAAATTAGAGTGTTATGCTATACTTTTGACCCAATTTGTTTCTTGGCTTTTTTTTGTCTGCTTTCATTTAGAAATAATTTCAATGATTTTTATTCTTATATCTGTCTTATTTATTAATTAATTTATTTATTTTATAGAAAAGAGGTTTTGGAGATCCCTCACCAAACAGGTTTGATGTTTTGATTTTTTTTTTACTGAATATTTATCTGAGTTGAGAAAATATTAATGATCCAAAATATACGCTTTTTTAAAAGGATCTAGACAAGATTCTGTCAGATACGCCACCTGTTTGGAAAGGATCATCCAGTCTGTTCCGAAACCTGCGGGAAAGAGGTGAGACTTATTAATCGTATGCAAATCAATTTGTATTGTATAATGAAATGTCATTTGCTTTGTCATTTGATCATTGTTTACTATAGTAAATGCTTCCAGGCAACTTGATTTCGAGAGGATCTGCTTTTAAACTGCCACGTTTATGGCTGTCGTTTTAAATATTCACTAATGGACAAATTATGAATGATGTGCTTAAAACTGAAACATCTCTAATTAACGGATATTGTGATGTAGTTACAATTAGGATTTTAGAGAGTGTAGATGCTTAGGCCACCCACATACACAGTGTTTTGAAACAGTCCGGATCCTGAAACTTGGCCTCATGTAGCAGGAGAATGCACAGGTTGTAAAAACTCTCTTATCTCTCAATCAGCCTGACATTAGTGTGACTTTGCTCTGTAATAATCACAGATATGAAGGTGACAAAAAACACCCAGTGCATAACATATGGTATGTCGTTTTGAATAGAAACCACACATTCAGCCAAAGGGTGCGCCATGCTCACACAGTCACACTAATCCATAAATTACCCAGCTTAATATTACCCTAAGGTCTTACTTTCTAGACGTGCTTTAAGAAAAAGCAGTATTTTCTTATTATACTTGACATGTCAGCAGCAATAGACAAATTAAAATTTATGGTATTGCAAGAATTCTAAAAATGACATTGCCCACAATTTTTTAAAAAAGAAAGGAAAAAATGTGTGTTTGTGTGTGTGTGTGTGTGTCTATATGTGTCTATACACACACACACACACACACACACACACACATATATATACATTTACCTTTTTCTTTATATATTTTTATATTATGTATATTTTTCAGGCCATTTAGACTTTCTGTCCCAGCCACAATGGGTTTTGTTTTTTTTTGCTTTTAAAAAGAAGAATATTCATATATAATCAATTTAACACAGAATAATAACATTATAACATAATAATAACATAATAATATCAGTTTTTAATGTGGGGCTTTCCAAGATGCTAACATTACATTTAAAGCACTAAAACACTCCACATATTGCATGATATTTCTGTTCACCATTGCTCCCCTTGAGTGCCAGTGCCTGGATTTGAGGTTTTAATCTGGCTGTTAAATGTTATAGCTGCACTTAGGTAAAAAAAAAAAAAAGGAAAAAAAAGAAGATAGGCTTGATCTGTGAACAAAGCCTTACTTCAGAAATTGAAAAGAGCGGATTGAACTTTGCAATGTTGAGACTTGTCCTGGTGGCAGCCCCATATCACTCTGGACAGTATGAATTCTAAGAATGGAGTTGGATTACATCTCCATCACTGACACTCTGTATGAATTATTTCTGTGGGATTCTTTGTGTTCTGACAACTGTTTGAGATCTTGGGCTGGGTTTCTTTCTGCAAAGTGTGTGGCTCTAATGAAACCTGTCTGGGATCCTAAAATACTAAATGCACAGGCAGCCGTTGATGTCTTAACTTAGTTTTGAATATTGTAGGTATACATAGGGAAAACTATTTATTAATCATAAATAATCACCCATATGAAATTCTAAATATTTGCTGAATAAAGCATGCAAATTATAGGGGTCATATGATGCGATTTCAAGTTTTCCTTTCTCTTTGGAGTGTTAGAGGCTCTTGGTGCATAAAGAAAAGTTGCAAAGACTAAAGTCAAATCCAAAGATATATTCTTTATAAAAGTTAATACTCGCCCAGGCCCTCCTAAACGCCTTGTTTAAATGCCCCCACATGTCTATGCCATTGTGTGGGACGATTTGCATAATGCCGCCCAAATGTTCACGCAAAGAAAGAAGGCATAACTTTTATTCTTGCTGTTACCATCACAGTCATGTTGTGGAGACACTGTGTGTTTCATTGTGAAAGTGAAACTACTTTGTTTGGCCTTCCAAAAAAGGACACAGTTAGAAATCAGTGGTTGTGTTCAAGTTGTATTTACAACACTGTTCCAGAACAGTTCAACCCAAATATTCAGGTATGTGAAGTGCATTTAACGGAGGACGAGGACTGTTTCCTGAACCAGTAGCCTACAATAGTGTTTACACACAAAGGCTGTTTCTAAAAATTGGGGCATTTCCAACTTAGCAAGGACTATCTGGCTTTCTGACTCATAGCCTGTAAGTATGTTTACATATTTAAAGAATTTGCCACTGATGATCCAAACGCGATTTTTGAGCAGTGTCGAGTAGCGCTTGTTGTTTGTCTTTTCTCCGATCACAAATGCAGACATGGTTTTATGTTTACACGGCATGATATGCAATGCAACACGTAAAAACACAGTATAAGTCATTATAATCAGTAGTTATGTCCCCACTGGATGCAACAAATGCCTTGTTTGTAATGGGTTTTATTAATTTTGTTAATAAAACTTGGCATTACATTATATTTATATTAAGGGGTGTAACATTTCCGTCACACGCTTGAGGCATTCGGCCAATCACAAAGCACTGGATAGTTGGCCAATCAGCGCACATCTTGCTTTTTTAGAATGATGAGCCTTATAAAAATCTACGTGTTTCAGAAAGGTGGGGCATAGAGGAGCTACAATAATTTACAGTATGTGGAAAATAATGTTTTTTTTTTTTTACCTTAAACCGCATAAACACATTGCATTACACCAAATACACCAAATAATGTTCTTTTTAGCAACATCATATGACCCCTTTAAGATAATCTGAAGACTTATAGCTTATTTTTTAAGCTATTTTTATAATCTAAAAATACAGAATTCAATATATCTATAATAAGTAATACAATTTAATTTAATTCAGATGTTTTTAATTCACACACACACACACACACACACACACACACACACACACACACACACACACACACACACACACACACACACACACACACACACACACACATTAATTATTTTTTACTTTCTCTTTGATTCAAATTAAGTCATATGCTATTACAAAATAAAGCTGTTTTCCATTTTAATATATTGTAAAATATAATTAATTCCTGTGATACCAAGAATCTTTACTGCAGTCTTCAGTGTCACATGATCCTTCAGAAATCATTCTAATGATAAGTGAATCATGCTGATTTACTGCTCAAGAAACATTTACTATTATTTTCAATGTTGAAAACGGTTGTGCTGCATAATACATTATAAATAAATTAATATTTTATTTTCAAATAATTAATTAACACTTTAAATTCACAACCTTAGTTATACACAAATGCAAAATAGTGGTGATTCCAACAACATATTATACATAAAGGATCGGGGAGGTCTGAAATGTGAAAATATATATTTTCTATTCTGTTCTACCTTTCTTTATCCATTTCCTCAAACATTCCAAAGTCCTTTTCCCACAGCACTCAAAGAAGCCCTCCTGAACTATCTGTGTCCAAGTCACTATCATCTCCTTCAAACAAAAGCTTGGGAATGCTTTCAGTGGCAGGAACAATTCTCCTTAAGTCTCTTCTAGACAGAGAGCTGACAGTTGCTCTTCCTTTCTTCTCCTCTCACACAACAAAAGACTAACAGACCTCAAAAAGGAAAACAAACCCACATCAGGCACCTGCAATCAGTTACAGATCACTTGAGAATGTTTTACACCTAGGAAAATAAACAGAGGGAAACCCAGGAGCCAGTGGCCTGCTCTAATTTTGTTTGGGTTTGTGTCCAGCCTGGTTACTTTACATTTTAATGTCTCTGTTTGGGCAAAGATAACACCAAACAAGAGTAAAGAACTGGGTCCTCTAAGATCTTATCAGTGTAAAAGAAGAAAGGAGCTCTGGTTTAAAATGACATTTGATAGTAAAATTGATTTTGAAGGCAGGTACTGGGATGTTAGAAAACAAGCTTTGTTTGAACTCTTAAAAGGAAATGTTTATGTGCTGTTTTTCAGGTGTCATCGCTTACACAGAGTATCTGTTTCTGCTTTGCATTTTGACAAGTGAGTTTCTTTAGGTTTAATTCTCCTTGCTCATTTAGCACAAACAATGGTCATAAAAAGTATAGATGCATGCGAATGTGTAGATGTCACTTATATGTCTTTCTTTTGTCTTCTAGAGCCGCATGCAGGTTTTAAAATAGCTTTCAACATGTTTGATGCAGATGGCAATGAAATGGTGGATAAGAGGGAATTCATGGTGGTACGGTTGGTTATGTTGTTGTTTATTATAAATCTGAGTGTCAGTATCCTTAAAGATCAATTTCTACTTCCTCTATTTAGTTGGAGGAGATATTCCGTAGGAAAAATGAAAAGAAAAAAGAGCGGGCGGGAAATCCTGACAGTTCCTCTCAACTGGTAAGAAATACATTTCTGTCTTTCTACCAAAAGCATTTTTTGCATGAGCATATTCTTTTGCCAAAGCTTAAAAACAATGTGTATTGTACTGAAAGTATACAATGTAAGGAAATTGTTCCAGAAATAAAAATTGTGTCATGAATTCTCATGCCCATGTCATGGCTTGCTTAGTTGGGGTTTAAAAGACAATTTAAAATAATCTCTATTTTTATAAAAATTTATAAAAATAAAGGGGACTTGACTGATATTTTTTGGCAGCCGTTGTCATGAAAAAGATTGCTTTAAATTGCTTAATTGTATTTATTATTATATATTGACTATATTTGATAATTTATAATAATGAATGAAAATTAAAATAAAGTCATAAAGGTTACAAAGACATGAGTGTAAGTGAACAATCATTTTTAGATGAAATATTCCTTAATGAATTATATGAATAGAAATTCCATGAATAATGATCTTATGGTTGCATTTTCTCAATCGCATTTAAATATGAGAGATGAAGTAGTGCATTATGTTCATTTTGAACAAATTTACATGGTGAAAAAAATAATCTCTTTCTGCAGAATACCAAACTACAATGGGTCTCTAATCTCTCAGGCTGGGGAAATGCTGATTATTATAGATTGGGTTTTGAAAAACACATTCAGAGTTCATTGTCTTTCACAATTCCTTATTGATTTCATTTCTTTCCTGTTCTGCACGCCATCATAATCTCCGATGTGTGAGAGTGTGGAACTGTATGGACATCAAGGATCTGTTACCAGCAATGTATGTATCTGTGTACTAAAGAATCCTTATGAATATGACGTTTGTTTTTAGCATGTCGGTTAATGTGGTTGGTGCTTGATTGAACTTGTACAGTCATGATCAACAGCAACCATGCATGCCCATCATAACCACTAATGTTTATGCAGCTTCACCATAATTAGTGCTCAATAATCCAAAAGGGTAACATCCACTTTCAGTGGCTTCATTGAGACAGTCATTGAGTAATATTATTTTACATACTGAAGTGTTTGGATAGGGTTTAACAGAGTGACCCTCATGCATGGCTCACCTCCAGAGAAGATGGACAATGCAGCTCTAATGGAGCTCAGTCAGAAATGCAGCTCTATGTCTAGGAGAGCAGAAAAATCATCCAGAGGCTGAAACAGATGATTTATGTTGCTTGTCTACTGTCAGGAGCTTTCTGCCAAGGAATAGTCTCACAGAATCACGTTAAAAGGCCCTCACCTAAAGAATGGCAACTCTCCCTGGACCCCCATGTTTTCTTTTTACAGTAGGTTTAGGTTACTTCTTGCGACGGCTTGACCATGAAGAGTTTTGTGTCACTTGAGTTGCAGCTGAAGAATGAGCCAGTCTCGTCTCAGCACCAAACGAGAAACGAGAAGCTCTTTCAGCAATGTTCAGTCTGTGTTTTTCTGTGTAAACCACAATATACTTGCTGAGTTTAAAAATATAATATTACTGAACACAATCCACTGTTTATCTTGGCAAGGCCATAACTGGATTCATTCAGAGTTCTTGTTTACTGACTGAAGCACTAAGGCCACGTTCACACAGCAGCAGAATATTATTGTCTGCCCTGTATTTTAGTGTATAATACGGTTATGTTTAAACCTTGTTTTGTTGTTTATGAGAGTCACAAGTTAACAAAACTTTTACCCATACCTTTTCAGGTCTCACAACTGAGAGGACAACTAGTTCTACTAGTGTTGTCATTTGTGGGGACAGAAAAATGAGCTGGGTTTTATATTGCTTGGTTTGAAGACATAGTTCACTTAAAAAACCTTAAAAACAAAATGATAACAAATCTGAGATAAAACAGCATTGATCACACCATAAAAAATTCATCAGAAGGGTGTGGTAAACAAAGTTTAATTTCTTTGACGTTGCTTTGCTTTAATTCAAGGTTGTTTCACTGAATTCTGTTCACCAAAGCCTTTAATATTTGCACCTCTGATATGCAGGTACTTAAAAAAGAGCAGCCTCAGTCTGAACCCAGAAGTTTCTGGGATGTTCTAAGGCATGGTGCGAGAATAGTTCTCTTTTCAGATCTGATGGAGGTACAAGTATCCTCGACCCCACATGTTTTCTCATTTGAATCTCAGAATTCCCTTGGTCATTCCCTGTCCCCATCCCATGTGAGGTTCTGCCCATTTTTTTTTTCTTTTTGTGGTATCGCCATTTTCATTCATTAATGTCACTACATTTCATCTCGTCACAGTTCGATATTAATAGATAGTTCAAGACCTTAAAATGTATATGGAGGCAACTGAACCATACAACAAAAGATCATGTTTGGTTTTATTTATGCATCTCAATAAACATTAATTATTAGAAATAAAATTATTGGTATTACATGATTTGATATTGATGATATCTAGAATATTATGATAATGCAGGGTTACAAAATACCTTTTAATTTGCGTGGCATGAGATGATGTCGGCTGCTCCATGATGTGTCTTTGCTCTATCAAACATACTAGTGCATGTACATTTGTAACTTTACAAGACTTTATAGATAGAATTAATTCTAGATAAAATATACCTGTCATCAATTACTCACCCTCATGTTGCTCCAAATGTCCTTTATGCAGTTCTAGTTTACAGTAAATGTAGAAACAGGAGCTTTCAAGAGCAAAAAGTGCTATAAAAATATCTAATGAATGTGCTAAGGAGAGCCAGAGTAACATGAGTGTGAAAAAGCAATGACAGAATCTACATTATACCTTTAATCGACATTCACAGCTAACTGAAGTCCACCAAAATAATGTTCATTTGTGATTTTAAGATCTATGATAGAGATTTAGCTTTTTCCACATCTGATCTAAATTGATTTATTGCTTTTAATTAATCATTTATTTTCCAGTTTATGTTCATTTTACATTTATTTGTGTTTGTGTCTGTATCTGCGTTGTTTATATTGTGATATTATGTTTATGGCTGCGCAATAATATCCTCATCAAGCTATTTTTGTGTATACTTATTCTGTGAAAAATTTTGCTCCCCTATTCAGTTTTTACAGCTGAATTATGTGTTTTCATTTTTCATTTCATTTTTTCACAGCACGAAACAGAAAATGTCATTGACACAACTCTGCTGGTGCATTTCTTTGGAAAAAAGGGCAAAAGTGAACTTAACTTTGATGACTTCTACAGGTAAGTGACAGATTTGAGTGACAGAAGTTTCTGTAATGCAGCCTCAGGTTTCTTCACTGTTTTTATACATGTTATTAACATTAAAAAGGAAGTTTGAAATCCCTGAGGCCATCAGTAAGGATGCTGTACTGGTTTTAAAGAATGTTGGGACGGTCCAGTCACTTAGTGTCCTACTGAGCGAGTGATGGCATCTGCTCTTAACACTGTGTCTGTGTCATGCTCTGTCGGCAGATTCATGGACAACCTGCAGACAGAACTCCTTGAGATTGAGTTCCTCAGTTATTCCAAGGGAATGACCACCATCAGTGAGGAAGACTTTGCTCGTATCCTGCTGCGCTACACCACAGTGGAGAACATTACAGGCTATCTTGAGAATGTGCGTCAAAGCATACCCGATGAGAAGGTAATACTTTTGCTCTGAACACACACACTGACCACCACTATCATAACTCAGGAAAATCAGGAGGCTTTCCAAACTAGCGCCATAGACACCACATTCAAATTTTATGTTGATTTGCATTTGCCAGCAAAATGGTAAGATATTGTAATTAAACGCATTGTTATTTTTGTACATCAACTTATATGTTCTAAGAATTGTCTACAAACATTCCATTTACGCTATGAAAACGTTATTTCTGAATGTTCTCGGAACATTCAAAACATCGTCGTTGTTTTTTATTAGTATAGTTTTGCAAACATTATGGGTGACATGAACATTAACAATGTTCTATGAACCATCTGAAGCAATTAGTAATATTAAAAAAGAATTACGTGAATATTACATGTATAAATATTGTTTTTGTGCTAATGTTTGAAAAAATCATTCATTGTTAGCTGGGAGGTATAGAATTAAAATCAAAGGAGCTAGAGTTTGTCTCAGAGTGTCAATATTCTAATATTTCAACTCCTTTACCATTATCTAAGTTCATGTATTTTACATGAATAAGTCTTTTCAGATCAGTGCATAGTAAAACGAATATCACCACATAGTTGAGAGAGGTAGATATTTATAATCTGAGTGATGTTGATGTCTTTTTTTCTTTAGGTTGTTTGCCTTTTTTGTACATTGACCCTCACATTATGAGGTTAGATTCTTTTCAGTTGCTCCAAGAGGCTGTTGTTGGATGGCTATTGCTAAATAAGTGGTTTTTATTCTTAAGTTGAGATATTGCAATACAGCTTAACTTGTAAAACCACCAAAGCGTCACATATTACTCATTAGATCATTTGTAAAACAGTTGTTGTTGGTTGTAAGAGAGGCTTCAGAAGAAGATGTGAGTCTAGTGCCTAGGAATGGATGAGTGGAAATCCAAAGGGCCGCTGTTGTTTGGATAATCTGCTAGCGCTGAGATATTTTGGACACATCCCCTTTTGTTTTTATGTATGCAAGTATCAAGTTAATCTTCTTTTGAAGAGTAGACAAGCTACCTGACCTCTCCTTAAACAAAACAATCTAAAGGTGTTGACAGCTCAAATTGTATAGATTGGGTGCCGGAGCAGGAGAGATGTGGGCTGCTGGGATTGTTTGACTTTGCTGTTCTCTGTCTTGGGATCTGTTATCGCTCTTCAAGGTCCCACAGACACTTAAGGTGCCCTCCTGGTTGAAATAGTGAAGCGGGATGCAGTTTTCTCTTGTTTAGGGGTGCTGCATTTATTACCCAGAAAATTAATCTGAGACTATTTGAGAAAATTCATCATTTTATGTACTAGCTCTCTGCATGAGTGACTTAATTATCTTTCCATTGCCCAAAGGTTCATCTTAAAAATGTAATCTGTAAAACACCGATTTAACACTGATCTTCTTTTCTAGGGCATCATGTTTGAAGAGTTTAGGTCCTTTTTTCAGTTCCTCAACAACTTAGAGGATTTTGCAATTGCCATGCAAATGTACAACTTTGCAAATCGCCCAATTGGACAAGGTAAACATATAATCCATTCAGATAATCCATTTACTCCTTAAACTCTTGAGGGTAATGATGTTTGCCTCTCACAGATGAGTTTGCACGTGCGGTCTATGTGGCCACTGGCCTGAAGCTGTCACGACACCTCGTCAACACTGTTTTCAAGATCTTTGATGTGGACCATGATGACCAGCTCAGCTACAAGGAGTTCATTGGGATAATGAAGGACCGGCTGCATCGTGGCTCCTGGGTAAATATGGGGGGAGGTTGATGGTTTTCTCCACTTTTCCAGCTTTCACAGCAATAACTGCAGAGTAATGAACCACTGGTGAGCCTTAAATCAAGTTTCTGAGATCCAAGTGGAGAAAATCAGGTGGTCCAGAAATCTGGTTTGAGGTTTTGAATGGACACATGGCATTAGCGTTTGTATTTGGGAGAGTGCTTGCCAGATTTGTTTGTGTTTTTAATATTCAAATCAGCTGTTTGTCATCATTACACATTTCGGCTTTTTGACAGCTTTTTTTAAACACATTTAAAAACAATTAAATTCAAATTCAAGTTAGTCATTATTATTATACTGTTGATAATAGTTTTAATATTAATATTATTACACTACTGTTCAAATGGTTGGTGTCTTTTAAAAAGTTTTTCTTTTAAAGATAGGTTTATTTAGCAAGGATGCAATAAACTAATCAAAAGTGACAGTAGACTTTAACACTGTAACAAAAAAACTGTTTGACATAAATGATCATTTTTTAGCATAAGAGACTTCTTTCAAAAACATAAAAAAAAAAAAAATCGAAACTTAAACCCTATAAAAAACTATAAACCCTATATTGTTGCCTTTCATATGGCTTTTTCAACCAAGTAAATGCTTCTTGTGGGTGCAATTTTGCTGACATCTAGTGGCCATTTTTTGTTCATATTTAGTATGCTACTAGTCTTATCAACTTTCCCTATTTTGAAGATAATGTTTTTTTTTATTTTAATGATGTAAAACATATTACCCTTTATATTATCATCATAAACCCAGGGATATAAAGGTGAAGAGAGATTCACATCCTTTAAAGCCTGTATGAAGATGGAGCTCGCTGCCAAATAGGTAAGTTCATGGTTGAATACAAAAAATGAAGTGAATATTATACAGTGTTTTTAGTTTTGCTTCATGATATTGCCCTGGAGAATTCAGAATGAATGATACTGAAGTACAGCGCTAACACTGCTCAGCATTCAGCCAAAGCTCTTTCTCTAGCATCAGATTACTCTGTAAAATTAATGTCTGCTATCCAGAGATACAAGATACCAGCCTAACACAGTGTATTAGGACTTAACTCAGCAAGAGAATACAGTGCCAAACCCACAAGAAAAGGCTTACGCCATAAAACACCTAAAAGCAGGGAACAGTTAGAATTTCTGTGTTAGACTTATTTGCAGTTTGAATGAAACAAACAGGTGTTGCTTTTTTTGTAAAGCCTTCTGTATTCAAAGTATGGTACCTGTTGGATTCAGTTATGATTATTAGATAAATCATTGTTTGTTATTTGTGCAGGTGAAAGTCCCGTTGAGTGTTTCTCTTCACCCTCACATCACACTGAAGAAATCTCAAGTTGGATTAAAGCTCTCAAGTAACTCGATGCAATTTTCTACCTGACCTGTGTCAAACTATGTAAGATACAAATACAGCCAGAATTAGATTTACACATGCTACCTCCTTAGAATGTAGTTGCAACTTTGTCACTCGGCTGGCACTTTCTGAACTCTTTAAAAGCCATTAACTAAAAGGGATAACACTTATGAATGAAATAGCCATAATACTTTTATTCATCAAAGTTATTTATTTATTATTTATTATTTATTATTAAAGGTCTTATAAATTTAAATGGGTCAAGTGCCCACTTTTTGGGATAAATTATGTTGATTAATGAATTACAAAGTAGTGTCTTTATTTATGATGACATATTATTTAAAGGGAACTGTGTTGAAATGAAAATGGGAATGTTGATGGAGTGTACAGTTATTTATTCTATTTATCTATCTATTTTGTGTAAAGAAAATGTTTTGCGGGTTTTAATGCCTCTGTAGTGCTGTATTGGCAATGCATTGTTAAATTTGCTTCTCTAGGAGTTATAAGCCAGATAATCTTTCCTTACAATGAGCACATTGCTAAAATAGTTTCTCTGAGCTTGTCCACTGCCCACCACCCAGATCAACTTACAAGGGTCTGACAGTGCTGAGTGCACACAGTAATAATGAGTCCTCAGTAATCTCACAATGTGCTACACATACAGATCCCTCTCTCCACCTCTTTCATGAGTTTCTTACAGTGCCGCTCCTTTAAGAAGCATCTTGTGAAGCCAGAACAACAAACGAGAAGAAACTGAATCCCACTGAACTCTTACCAGGCCTGATTTCATGTAGGTTTCGAGATTGGACATCAATCTCTGTTAATCATGTTAGAACAGTCTCAAATGACTTGTCTTCAGAATATTGACAGTGCTTAAGACTTTAGTTATTTCAGATTATTCTTTGAGGTGATTAAGCATATTACAGTTTTTCTGCATAATACAGTGTGCAGTTTTTGTTACCATTGTGATACATATATAAGGGAGACCAGGGCTAGTTATCACACTTTACTCCAATGGATATTTCTCAGGGTATGTTTATTTTTTATAGTCAACATTTGTGCAGATATTTTAAAGCCTTGGCTGCAAAAAGCCTTTTGAACATTATCACCATTATTGCCCAGGAAACTGAACACATATTGACCTAGCAGGGCATGGTGTCATATACAAGGTTAGCTGTTATAATGCAGCTTTTTTTTCCCTTTCTAATTTATTCTAATTAAAGAACCAGCATAAAACAAGTGTTTGTGTTTCTGGACCTTTTACTCAAAACTTTATATTATTAACTTTTTTAACCACTGCCTTGAGACAATTAGCTCCGGTTTCAATTTTCTATAGAATATAGGTCATGTTTGAGTCATATGTTTTGTTTTTTCTGTCCAGTGCTTCATAACTATTGTAACAATTATTTTGAGACTATATCCAAAATATTCAAAACCATGTTTTAAGTCTGCCCTACAACTGCAATCTTTGGGGTTCCCAAAGACTCAGTTTACATCTAAACAGTTAGATCTCACAGTGGCTTGTGGATACTACTTTTTGAAGTTGGAGCATATAAGATGCTCTTGGTATGCCAGTTTTTTTTTCATGATAAATGACAACCTTTTATAACATTTTCACTCCCTTCAGATTGTGCCTGATGACAGAATTTATTTGAATCTTTGAATCATCACCTTTGCTCCTCCAGAAATTGTTTTATATTTATTTATTTCCCCCTTCTCCTTTTCCTTCTTCCGCTTGCTCTCTTGTAAAAGTTTAAAAAAGAAATTGTGGATTGTCTTTAATATTGTTGTTTCAAGACTGTATTTTACTTTCCACTCAATAATAATAATAATCAATTTATATATATATATATATATATATATATATATATATATATATATATATATATATATATATATATATATATATGAAAAATGAATATTGGCCATGACTTATAATATAGGCCACGAATAGCTTATTCTATTAGCTAATTCATATAAATATTTTAAGATATTAAGATCATTATTATTATTATGTTGTTTTTTTCTTCATTTATTACAGTGTGCATCTGTCGTTATGATTCACTGAAGTATACTTTTTATGCATTAGCATTCAGTTTGCTTAATAATTTGCTTTTAATAAATAAAAACCACCATCAAAAGAAAAATTTGTGTCATTCCTTATGGTCTGTGCTTGCTTGTGTTAGAATATATGTCTATAAACCTGTTTTTTATTTTATTTTATTTTTTCTTTACTGAGTAGCCTTTGCATTCACAAATATTTTATCGCTATATTATTTAATTAATGTAACAATGTAAAATGTTATTGAACGTTGCACCGTTGGGACATTTTTAATCATATTTTGTAATGTGAGGACACATACGGTATCACTAACATTTAAATAGCCTTTTCTAGATATAGGACATATCAGTTTAATTTTAGCAGACCAACATATGGTGATGATACAAAACGGTAGAATCTGGCTTTAGTGTAGTAACACATCCTTCGCATCGCGTGAGCGTCATGCAAGTTTGTAGAAAGGGGCGGTACCGATGTGCTACACTGCAAACAAACAAGAGCAACCGGAGAACCGGAGGATGGGGGAGCAGACGAACCGCAGCTGCACACGGAAGAAGATATGATGTTTTAGGAGCAGTGCCGGCTCGGTGAGGCTGAACTTGTCGTTTTGGTCACTTTTGGTCCTCAAATAGAAAGATGGCGCCGTCGGGCTCGTGCAGCGCTGACTGCTGGAGAGTTTTATACTGGATCCCTGTGCTGTTCATCAGTCTGATCGTGGCATGGTCCTACTACGCTTATGTAGTGCAGCTCTGCATAGGTAAGCCTGGAAGTAGCTCTCTGAATGAAGTTGGAGTGAAACGGAGAGAGAATGAATAAATGACACCTGGCCTCGCCATGCGTTACGCATATGTCTGCTGCTCTTACTAGACCAATATCTCTGCTATTGATGGGGTCTGTTTGCTTATAAACACATTGAATAAGAGTGGGTCATGATTATGAGATTAATTTATTTAACCTCTCTCTTTATATGTGCATGTGCTTCAGCAGGTGTCTGTATAAGATATAAGCATGTCAGTGTACGTTAAGTACAAAAGTCAAGAGAATATATGGGTCAGTGACTAATAAGGATGTGTGAGATAAAGGATACATCTTATATATATATATATATATATATATATATATATATATATATATATATATATATATATATATATATATATATGTGTGTGTGTGTGTGTGTGTGTGTGTGCGCGCGCGCGCGCGCGTGTGTGTGTGTGTATGTATTTATATATATTTATAAGTCAAGTGTAGGGTCTAGCCTCTGTTTTATGGTTTTCTTGTCACATAAAGGCAATAGCTTCTGCATGTTTTTCAAATATTAAAACTGTTTGAATTTTTTTTTTAAATGAACAATAAATATATTTACTTTAAGCCTCACAAATATTAATAATACTAGTAATGATTCAGTAACAGTGATGTGTTCCTAGAAATATGTATTAACATTTTTCATGAGTTTCATTTGTAATGTATTATAGATTAGCATAATAGATCCATATAAAATAGCATCATGTCACTGAATCCTATGCAATACCTTATATAGCAATTTGGCATCACTCTATAACTACTCCGTGGTGGACATTTAGACCATCATACAAAACTTCACTCTCAAATCCTTTGTTGCTGTAAAGGAGCTCTCAAACTTTGTGATGTACTGTGTCATTTGTTTAGACTGTGGCTTATTTATGTGTGCACAAACAAAGGTTTGTTCACATTAACTCCATAACATCATTCACTCCTATGATAACATCTCCAATCATGGTCCCATAAAAACAGCATGAAGAGGCTTTATTGTTCTCTTGAATGGTAGATGATCATGAGGATGCCCTGTTTTTCACTGAAGATTAATAGTGTGTGTGTTTGAACTGAATCAAATGACGTTCAAATATTTGTGCATAAAACAGCAGCTTTGTGATGTTCCTCAGAGACTTCACTGACTGAAGTGTGAGTGGCCAGGCCTTACATCTGACTGCTGTTCCCACTGGCAGTTCATAGTTTATGCTGAACAGTTGAGCAGTTGACTCCAGGATGACCACCATAACTGATGGCTGTTACCTTTTTATGGTTTCAGTAGGATTCTCTAGTTGGTTCATTGCAACAAGTATGTGAATAGCCAAAACTACAACAGTTATTGTAGTACTTACTACAACAGTAAGATTTGTTTACCTGTTAATGATCTTTGCATCTATCTAAGCATCTATCTATCTTTACTTTAACAAACCTGAGGTGACAAATGTTAAGAACGTACTTTCTACTTTCTCAAAGCTAATCTCGCTGCTATAAGATGTCAAACTAGGGGTGTGCGATATGACGATTTTTGATTGTGGACGATAAAAATGTCTCCACGATCTGCTTTTGAAGAAATATCGTGCTACAGCGCACATTTTATCAGCTGCAGTTCTGGCGCCTCCGTCATATACTGTACAACACCACGTGCATTCTCAGCAGTGTTAACTCAGCAGTAGAGTTACTCTTTTTTTTGCATGTGCTTTTAAATGTTTCATTCAGGCGCTTGTCTGACCTGTGCTATTTCTTAGCGCCGCCTAGCCAGCACCGGAAGCGCGTAATTAAGCCTGTCAAACAGCACCTGAGTATTGAACTAAGTTATCTTTTGCACTAATATTGTCAAAACACACAAGGTTTATGTAGACTAATTTGGTTATGTCTAAAATGAAAGTACAGTAAACTGTTGAGAGTAAAACGTATATGTGCCTGTATATTAGATTCGTGCAAGTTTTAAAGGGAAAACAGCCCTATTAAACATGCATCCACCATTACTGTCAAGGGATAGATCACCCTAAAATTTAATTTCTGTCATTATTTACTCACTGTCACGTTGTCCCAAACCTGTATTGATTAATTTATTGTGCTGAACACAAAAGAAGATATTTTGAAGAATATGGGTAACCAAACAATTGCTGGTCCACATTGAATTTGATAGTAGCAAAAAATATGAATATACTATGGAAGTCACTGTGGACCAGCAACTGTTTGGTTTTCCACGTTCTTCAAAATAGCATTTATGTTGAGAAGAAGAAATAAACTCATTCAGGTTTAAAACCACTTTTGAGTGAGTAAACGGTGGTATAAAAATAAAACACTGTCACAGAATTGACAGACAGCTGACAGAATTTTTATTTTTTCTTTAGGAATTAGTTTATATAGTATTTTATTTTTATATTTGTTCATTCAATTTCTTGAATGCTCCTGCTAACACCTATTGTACCTGACAATAAAGCACTGTTTGCTTTATTTGTACATTATGTGTAGTTATGTGTATCGTTGTCATTCTTTTATCTTTGTTATTAAACAATAAAAACAAAGATTTTTATCTTCGCCCTCTTTGGCCTAAATATCTGACTTTTTTTTATAATGGGGAAATTGGTTTGGCTGTAATGCTCAGACAACTTGCAAAAGAGTAAAACCAACATGACTAAGAAGTGTGATAAAATCATGAATCGTGATATTTCTAAAAAAACTAAAAAACTAACAAAAACACAAAAACGAATATGATATTTTTCCCATATCGCACACCCCTATGTCAAACTCAACCTCACCAATCTCTACTTGACCTATTTCTGCTGTCAAATTATTTGTGCTGCAAACTGAGTTTAGCAACAAACACATTTGACATTTCTCAAACTGCAACACTGACACCTTCAGGGAAACGAACGGTTTAATTGCTGAAATTACTAATAATGAATCTCATCATCTGCTGACAGTTTTTATTGCTCTAATGGAGAGGTTAAATACCAGTAAACTTTAGTCAAAATAGCACCATATTTATTTTTTGATAGGATTGAAAATGAGGCTGTAAGGGATAGAAGTAGAGGGTGTTCAATAGTTGTACTGATGAAATGTCTTTTCCTAAAAACAAAAAAAAAAAAACAATATTTAGTTAACAAAATCTCCATAAACCATGGTGAAATTACTTTGGTTTTAAGAGCTTTATACAGTGTATGCCATTGTGAAGATGGTAAGTCTATCCCTCGCTGCCTTTTTTTCATCTGTGTTAAATTAAATATTGCATCTAACCTGACTAAGGTTTCTCGATGTGGTATTATGATAATGGTCCTTTTTACAGTAAATCTGACCCTGGACCTCCAAACAAGTCGCTGGGGTATATTTGTAGCAATATAAGAATACATTGTAGCAGTCTTTAATCTTTTATTTTATGCCAAAAATAATTTGGATATTAAGTAAAGATCATGTTCCATGAAGATATTTTGTAAATTTATTACAGTAAATATATAAAAACTAAATTTTTGTTTAGTATTATGCATTGTTAAGGACTTCAATTGTACAACTTTAAAGGAGATTTCCTAAATATTGTTTTTTTTTTCAGATTTTCCAGATTTTCAATTAGTTGTATCTCGAGCAAATATTGTCCTATCCTAACAAACCATACAACAATGGAAAGCTTATTTATTCAG
This sequence comes from Carassius carassius, assembly GCF_963082965.1. Lineage (NCBI taxonomy): Eukaryota > Metazoa > Chordata > Actinopteri > Cypriniformes > Cyprinidae > Carassius > Carassius carassius. The sequence continues at coordinate 5,838,917 of NC_081787.1, read as the reverse complement.
ATTTCATGTGATTTATTTTGAATTTTGAAAAACTGACACTTAAGATCACGTATAATGTGCAGTTACACTTTCAGTAATTCGTTACATGCTTTTTGTGTACTACAACGAAATCATGAACATTTTTGCAATGCCACAAATGCAGCACAATTTTTAATCATATACTCAATTAAAATATCTGATTGGAGATGCACTGCATTCTGGTTTTTCATTTTGTCCTCTTTGCTTCAGAGGGACTCCAGTTTTTTTTTTTTTTTAAATATCATATTGCTCTCAAAGAGAGGATAGAGAGTAGTGCAGCCCAACCGCATTAAATGAGAGGATAATCTAATGAGGCTTTTAGGACACTGCAACTTACAACTAACAGTAAACTTAAAAAACTTGATATTTTTTGAAGAGACCACATGCTTACTCTCAGAAAAAAAGTACAAAGCTGTCACTGGGGTGATACCCTAAGATACAAAAGCTAAAAAGTACATATTTGTGCCTTATTTTTCCTTAAATGGAACCTTAAAAGTAAAAGGGTATAGAAAAGAATCACACCCTTTAAATCACATTTTGTTGCTTTGCAGACTGAAATGAAGTCAGACACAGTTTTTGTTTCATCCAGCTGTATTTACTCAGTGCAACTTAGAAGTGAAAGATACAGCACCAACACCAATCCCCTTGTGTCCGTATTTTGTTGAACCACCTTTTGCTTTAATTACAAACCTTTAGTTTGTTGGGATATGTCTCTCAACTAACTTTGCACATTTAGACTTTGCTATATTTGACCACTCTTCTTTGCAGAACTGCTCAAGGTCAGTTGAATTTGATGGTGACCGTTTGCATACATTTTAGTCATTTAAAGTGCATATTAGTACCTCGTGTGTGTATATATTAGATGTGTAGAATGTGACAGAATAATAAAAAAATAAACTTGTATTAACAAACGAACTGTGCAAAACAACAAGCCTCTTTCAGTGTCATGTGTTTGGGTGGTCGTATCTTGTTTTTGAAACATCTTTTTTTCCTGTGTGGTTGTGGTTAGTATTTCAATATAGCTTATCGTTCTGAAAGCGCACCAGTTGAAGAGATGCAATTATGAGCTAGAGAATTTGGGCATCTGATCAAGAGTCTCCGTACAGCAACAGTGATCCGAGAACTGTGCTGAGAACCATCTGCTGCTCACTGACCTTCTATGAAATGCACAAGGAGTTTCGACCTACTGTTTATACAATAATGGCCAGTGCAGAATTCAAATCATAGAGTATTAACAAATTTGTAAAGACAAAGTTACCGTTCTCTTTCTCTGTCTTCTGCAGAAACTATTGAAAACATGGGAGAGAAAAGTAAGTCAGCCTTTTCTTACAATGTTTTAGTTGAAAATACCTTTCTTTCCTTTTGGAGTGAATTCTTACAGTGATTTTTGCATTTTCTAAAAAACATGTAAGTGGTGTTTGCTCATGTCAGGGCGTTGCTATGCGTTTGCCAAGGTGATCTTATATGCAGTTTTTAAGATTTGTGATATTCTGGTCTCTAGATATGACTCGAGTCTTTTAATGTATAGGCTACCATTCAAAAGTTTGGAGTCTACAAGAAAAAAACAAAAAATAAAAACTTTTATGCAGTTACGATGCATTAAATTGCTCAAAGGTGACCATAAAGAAATTTAAATGTAAAAAAAAAAAAAAAAAAAAAAAGTTTCAAAATAAATGTTTTTAACTTTCTATTCATCATAAAAGTCCTGAAAATAACGAATCGTGGATTTAATAAAAAAATAATAATAATATTAAGCATATATATATATATATATTGAATGTATATACTTTTTTTTTTTTTGCCTGTAGAAAAAAGAAAACACATCTCCTCAAACAACCACATGATTTGATGTATTTTTATTGTTATATATTTAGCACAAACAGTGCAGGCAAAGTTTAATAAGTTTAATAATCCTTCAGCATATTTTTGAGCAATCATAAAAAATAATAGTGATGCTTTAATGATTTAAAATAAAATGTATAACAATTAGAATTTCACCTTTCAATCTTTTTTTCACAGTAGTTTACCTCCTGGTATATCATGTGCTTTTCATCATGTTCGTGTGGACTTACTGGCAAACCATCTTCACAAAACCTATGAACCCACTCAAAGAGGTGAGTATATTTGATTATGAAAATAAGTTTTATATTAAATAGATACTCATTTCATAGTAAACATTATGGAAAATGAATAGCAGACAACTGAATGTGAGAACCATCAGAATGTGGTGTAAACTGCATAATCTCTAAGTAAAAGTCAATTTAAATGTTATTGCTCTGCCTATACTCAGTATGACTCATGCGTTGTTGGCTTATAATGAATATATAACACCGGTTTCACAGACAAGGCTTAAGCTAGTCCTAGACTAAAATGCACGATTGAACTGTCTCAACTGAAAATATCTTGCTCTGATGTGTCTTAAAATATGTCAGTGTCATTATTCTGTGTCAAGATGCTCACCTGTAATGTTTTCATCTAAGGCATTTTTGTAAAGGTTGCTTAAATATCTTAATTTAACTAAGGCCTAGACCTGGCTTAAGCTAAGCCCTGTTTGTGAAACTGGACCATTGTTTCCTGCAGGCAGAGATTACTATAATAATATTTGTAAATATACGTCATAAAAAACTGCATTTTATGTTATAAATTACATGCGGTTGTTGGTGTAATTATAGCACCTCACTGCAAGCTGAGAGAATGAGAAACAAACTGTAATAGAGAAACCATATATAGGTCAGACTGGCAATCAGTCGTACTCTTCTCACATCTCTGAATGCAGAACGTGCTGCTTGTCACACGGGAAATATCCAAATGTTTTGGTTTTTGCCTGTTCCTTTCAGTTCCACCTGTCACATTCTGACAAAGAGCTATTCGAGCATGAAGATCGGCGCGAATCTCAGCAGGAGATCTTGAGGAGAATTGCTAAGGATTTGCCCATTTACACACGCACAATGTCTGGAGGTGGGCACTTTTTTTATTTTTAAGTTCAGCTCATCCTAATTGTGCAACTGCTAGCAGGCCAAGTTTGTCCATTCAGCCCTGATTTAGGTTCAGTAACAAATAATGGTCACAGACAGTTACATTTGTTTCAGTCTGCCTTCAGTGAATCCTATCGATCTGTGTTTTAACAAGCTGTCTTGAAACAGCTATCCGCTACTGTGATCGCTGTCTGCTGCTGAAGCCTGATCGATGTCATCATTGCTCTGCCTGTGATATGTATGTCTTTCTCTTTTTTTTTTTTAAAGACACAGCACAAATGAGCTTTTGCCGTGTTGCATTTTAACAGCTCCTCCCTCTGCTGTTTTACAGGTGCATTTTAAAGATGGATCACCACTGTCCATGGTATGTACTGGTGCAAAGCAAGAATAAAAAGGTTTTTTTTTTCATCTTAGAATGAACACATGGACCAAAGTTTCTATAAGACCAAGAAAACAATCCTTGATTTTTTCCAATGAATGTTTAATTTTGTCATTAAAAGTTAACATTTTTGCTTGAAACAAAAAAATAAAATGCAAATAATGAGTGAATATACCTTAAATCCATCCTCCAAACTGTGTTTTTGCTTTACCCCAATTCAAATATGATTTTAGGAAACAGTTTACTTCAGCAAACTTTAATAGCACTTTAAAAGCAGTTGTTTCAGTGAATTAATATGAAATAAGATCATTTTATTAGTATGTTTTAGTATGATCTGCTTTGAAAGTTTAGAGGTGAACGTTTTTACGTTTTTTGTTTTCAAAATTTTGTACGTTTCCGTACAAATCACATAAACAAATGAAAAATAGTACATTTTATATATCGTATGCTTCAACTGCTAGAGGGCCAAAAGTTACATTGTGTAGCTAGTACTATAAAAATGATTTATTCAAGTCAAAAATAGCATTTAAATGTACCCGAATCAATCTGATTACATATCATTTCACAGACAAAAGTAGGGTCAAGAAGGGTAGAAATATCTTATTAAGATAACAACTGCACATTTCCACTTGTTACAGTGTATATTGGGCAGTATTTTGCAATCAAAATAGATTAAAAATCCAATTTTATTGAGGCTAATTTTTGTTTTTTTATCTTCTTTGAAAGGGTAAACAATTGTGTGGGCTTCGCCAACTACAAGTTTTTCATGCTCTTCCTAGCATATTCTTTGTTGTATTGCCTCTTCGTCACTGCAACAGACTTGCAGTATTTCATTCAGTTCTGGACTGTAAGTATGAATGATTAATTTCTTAGGTTTATTAGGAAACAGAAATAATCTGAATGTGCAGATAGGCTGTTTTTAATTTAATAGAACACCGGTCAGAGCAATAAAAGCTGTTTTTATTTCGAAAGGTCGATGATAAAACAAACGATCATCTTGTCCAATATTTGGTAGGACTGAGTCAATCACTGACATTTAACGATGTGCTTTGACCGACTTATTCGACTGGATCGTTTACCTCAGCATAACATCTTAGCTTTCACAATTTCTGTTAGATCCAGTAGACAAGCAAACATAGGCTTTTGTAGTCTGGCATGTGCAGTCCATAGGGACCATGTATCCCACTTCTGCTTGTTCCCATTTTCTCAACCTTTATGATGTGGATTGAGTATTCCAGACTTGATAATATAACCGGCGATATATTTAATTAGGCCTAGGCTCTTATTTGTTTGTTTGTGGTGTATGAAGGGTCTTTCCCATGTTTTACACAGAATGGTCTGCCTGATACACAAGCCAAGTTTCACATCATGTTCCTGTTTTTCGCTGCCTCCACGTTCTCCGTGAGCCTAGCGTTTTTGTTTGTTTATCACTGCTGGCTTGTCTGCAAGAACAGATCCACCTTGGGTGAGTGGTCTGTGCTTTAAGTACCCGTAGATTTCAGTAGTAAACAGTAGTGTTGTATTTTGTGTCGTCAGTAGTGTGTATTTTGCTTTCTGTTATCATCTGTCCACACTGCGTGATCAAATATGTCTCATAAACGTCCAGTGACTGGGATCTGGGGCAGGTGGCGTTTAGGTCTTTTTGCAGTCAGATCCTCAAGGGAACATGTATCTGTGACAACATGCCCAGTCTTCTGGCAAAAGCAAGCGTGTCAAGATGCATTACGGTTGAACGTGCTGGAAATTAATCTCAGCAACAGACATATTCTAATCTTAACTCTGTAAAGCCTGTTGTGTCATATTTAAATTTTTAGTTAAATTGTGAGTACCACGCATGATACTTTAGGTTTTTGAGGAACATTTAATTGTACATCTCTCAATCATCAATGTATTGCATTGTATTAAAATGTTTAAAAGTTAAGAGAAAATGAGAAATCATGTTGGTAGGATTGTATATGAAACATCTTTATGGTAAAACCATGTGGTTTGAATGTTAGAGGCTTTCAGAGCTCCTGCATTCCAGCATGGACCAGACAAGAATGCCTTCAGTTTAGGAACAAGCAAGAACTTCCGGCAAGTGTTTGGAGATGAAAAGAAATACTGGCTGCTGCCTATTTTTTCAAGGTATCGGGTATTGTTCAGTAGCATTGAAAATATTGGTTTGTGTGTTCAGTGTGTGATCTCATTCCCTCACACAGTATCACATTGTGTTTCTGCAGTCTGGGCGATGGCTGTTCATTCCCCACGTGTCTAGTGAACGCAGACCCCGAACAACCCTCCTCATCATCTGGACACAACCCTTCAGTCCAAAGGTTCATGGCTCGGCTTCATTTAGGAAACAGTAGTTTCACAAAAACATTACAAATGTTGTATAACAAGATGAAAAAATATAAAAATTTACTGTGCATTCAATGAGTCAAGAAAGAAATGTGCAATAGATATTACATTAGAAATGCACATTGCATTGTGGGATACTTTACTAATGATAAGCAGAGCCTTTCATTCATGCACTTTTCGCTCTTTTCTAGTGCTGGAGAATCCCATCAGTTTCCACCTAAACCTCTAAGAGAGTCTCAGAGCCGACTGCTGAGCAACGGACAGTCAGAGGGAAGTGAAGACAGAGACACGCAAGGTGAGACATCTGAGATCATTAAAAAACAATTACAAAACACTGCTAATTTGAGTGTTTTGTGTCCCTTGACCAAATATGTAACTAGTAGATGTGAGGTAAATGTGCAGCTATGAATGTGTGAGGTGAAATTACAATGTGCTCAAACAACATGGTGCTCAGTCTGTATTTTTCTAACAGGTACAAGCAACCCAGCCTTGACTATTGAGAAGGAAACTTAGGAGCGTGCTAATGAAACGGGTTTGTTACTTTTGTGTTTATATATTGCTATAACTTTTATAAAACTTTGAAGTGTTTTCAAATTGCAGTATTGTAACATGCACTACCATTTGGGGTCAGTGAGATGTTTTAATGTTTTTGAAAAAAGTAACTAAAGCTCTCCAAGGCTTCATTGATTTGATTAGAAATCTAGTAAAAAACTGTAATTTTGTGAAATAATATTACAATTGAAAATAGCTGTAATTTTTTTATATATATTTTAAAGGGTCATGAAACCCCCCATTTCAGCACAGGTTAGTTCTCACCACGGTGTTAAAAAATGCTGAAAAAGTGGGCGTGGTGTGCAGCGGACCGGGGGAGGGGGAAGAGGGGAGACAGACGGCACACAAAGCTTTTCGTTCAGAAAGTTTCATTTCGCTCCCATCGAGCTAAAAGCACAAATAAATGCTCAGCCATTCGCACTCTGCATCGAAAACATATTACACTTACATTCAGTCATTTAGCAGACGCTTTTATTCAAAGCGACTCACAAATGAGACATATATATTATTCTGTGGCGTTTATATAAGCCTTCTGACAGGTTGTGTCACAGAGCTATAAAAACGGTTACACTCACCAAGTGAATGAATCGCGTTTGTGCCGATCTCTTATTACAAAGAAAAAACAAACACTCTTCTGCGATCCATGAATGTTTCTCTGTTAATGTGTGCAATGTCATTTCACAGTCTGATGAGTCTTTCATAGCAAATCAACACATGTTGTTGTGAATAATAAAGCGAAGTGTCTTCTCATAGGATAAACACGCAATCTCATGAATAATTGAATAGACACCGACGCGTCATCAATGTACTTTAGTCCATTGCCACGTCAAAAATCGTGACGCCAACACAATGTAGATTCTAAATCCGGAAGATGAAAATAGAGCAAAAAAAGCCTAAAATTAACCAATTTTCTCCAACAGTTAAAATTAGCGGATGCTAACATTGTCTTCTATGATGTGCAACACAAACACCTCTGCTAAAATCTTAGAATAAGTAGTCTGGGGTTTCATGACCCTTTAAAATGTAATTTATTCCTCTGATGAAAAACTGAATTTTCAGCATCATTCTAATATGCTGATTTGCTGCGCAAGAAACATTTAATGTTATTATTATTATAAATGTTGCTTAATTTTTTTTTTTTTTTGTGGAAACAGTGATACTTTTTTACTGGATTTGTTGAAGATTATAATGTTCAAAAGATCAGTATTTATCTTAAATATAAATATTTTTGTAACATTCACCATCACTTCTTATTAATGTTATGCATCTCTGCTGAATAGAAGCATTAATTTTCTTTTTTTTTTTATCTTGAAATCCCTGAATGTTGGCTTATTCTAAATAAGCTGACTTTCTTTCTCTAGTTTTGTGCTAGTGCTGTCTGGTGTCAGTGGAACAGTAAGGATGTCTCAACTGCTCTTGCACAGACTTGCATTGCTCACAAGAGCTGACAGTGCAGGATTATGGTGTGTACTGTACACGAGGGGTCACTGAGTCTCTTGTCCTCCTTGCAAACTGTATGACTGTATATCTTAATGTGCCTAAAAAAGCCAGCAGATGTGGCTGAACATTTGATAACATTACTATGGTTCCTGCAAGACCCGCATTTTTAAAAATGTAGAAGTTTGTATGGTAAATGCCTTGAATATAGCTTGCGTGGTGTAGGCATTGCTGAAGAAAGTGGCGTTTTTGTTAGTCTGTGAAACCTGAAGTATTTATGCATGCTGTGTGATGGTGTTACATAGTCGTGTTTCATGTTTGAAATGTGAACACTGAAAAGCCCAAGTGCTTTTGCACTACCTGTTTTTGATCATGCATTGTTGAAATGCAGCAGCATTCATTATTTTATTTATTACTATACATTTGCACATCATGACTATAATCTGTTTTATTTGACAGTGTCAATGAGGATCTTGTCCATCACCCTTAAGTCTGGATTCCAGCTGTCATGAATTTTGCAAAGGTCATACAAAAGCAAAATGACCGATGTAGCAAATATTTTATGCCATTTTTAGTGCTGGATATTCAGACAAAAACAGTTTAACCTGACAAGCACAGGAAAGACAAAAATACTATATGTGCACTTTAAAAAGTGCTTAAAGCTGCACATTATTTCAGTTTTTAAATAGTCTTCGTCCTTATGTTTTCTTGATGGTTCTGTCAAATTAAGTATGCAAGGATATATTAAGTATCCATATACATTATTATACTACAGCTGCAGAGAATATTTCACTATTAAAAGTCAATATATTCCATCATTTTAACCATACTTTTCATAACCGTTTGCACAATTAATGCAAAACTCACGAAAGATGTGGTTTTGTATCACATCTGATTTATCTAAGGGCTATAATAATGTAATTACTTCCATATTTCTGATATTCTGATTCAGCAGTTATTGCATGTAAATGTGGTTGTAGTACATGATTCTGACAGGTGGGAACAAAACCTCAGAAATGCCAAGACTTGTGGTGTGTTGTCTGTTTTGTAGTTTTTATGGAAATGTCTTTTGTTTATTTTGTGATTACATTCACACACACCACATTAAAAAACAAACTGTGATACAAGTGTTCTACTGGTTCTTGTTTTTGTGTATGTAGACTGTTGTTGCAGATATGTTCTCTTTGAGAGTATGTGAAATTCTGCTGGCTGTCTGCGCTGGTGGCTTGATGCGTTTTCATATAAATTCAGACTCAGTTTGACAACACCATTGAATGATATGCCTTGATGAGTCTTACTGTAAGAGAAAATAAATTGATATTTTATTACGTTCTACAGTGTTGTTCTGGTATTGTTTGTTTAACACTCTTACAGCTATAGCATCTGTCCATTAAAGGAATATTTCACCCAAAAATGAACTGAAAATCCTCAGGCCATCCAAGATGTAGGATGAGTTTGTTTCTTCATTGGAACTGATTTGGAGTAATGTATTTTAGCCAGTTGAGATGGTAAAAATGTCTTATGGATGGATTTATTGCAAGCACACAGCTTTTCATGAGACCTTAGCTGATGGACTGGAGTCCACACTTTATCGTGTTTTCTAACGATTCACAGCAGAGGATCTATTGGTGACCCTAGATTTCTTCAAACCTGTTGTGATGAAGAAACAAACACATCTGCATCTTGGGTGGACTGAGGGTCCATTAGTAATTTCTTATTTTTGGGGGGGTGAACTATTCCTTTAAGAAAAGTGCAATAAAACTTGAACAGCATAAATCTGTACAGGTTTTGGATATGTTAGAAAAATCAGGCTTTTATTTCCAAATGCTCTAAAAACAGTCTCTCTTTATATTGCATATTTCCAATGTGGATACTGTACACATCAAGATGATGGACAAACAGGAGGAGGGAGGTTAAGAGCTACCAAAATCATCCACCGAATCAGATATACAAAACAATAAATAAGAAAATAAATAGAAGAAAAAAAAGAACAAGCTGCGTTCATGCGATTCACATATCTATAAAAGATCAGAGTAGTTAACAGCATTTATTCAAAAAAGTTTCAGTACATGCAGCAGATCTAGGCAACACAGAATTGTAAAGCAATACAATACAAATGGAGGAAAAACCCAAACAGCACAAAATGTGCACCATTCAAAAACCAGCACTACACGTAAAACTTATTCCACTGATACTGAGCACTTGAGTTGACTAAGATTTCTTTTAAGAGGCATTATTTCTTAAATGAATAAAAGGCTTTGAACTTCTTTGATACTAAAATACTACAAAACCTTTAAATCTCTTTTAAAAATGAAAATGGAAAGACGATCTTGATCCAGAAGTACGAGGTGACCTCAGTTCACTTAAATAGTGGCAGTTACATCATCACTCTTAATTTACTTGTGTGGTAAAATCTGTGCTAACCCAAAGTAAAGGGTAAAATCAGTGTGAGGCTTTGCTTTGCAGTTAAGTGCCTGTATTTACCTGTGAGTCTGTGAGATCCTCCATCTGTCTACGGCTATTGCAAAGTGTGAGAAATCAGTACTCCTGTGATCAGGGAATGATAGTTCACGTAGGTGACTGGTGTGCTCGGTTTCGCCAAATTAGTTGAACTATGCAACTGCACACAAGAAGAAATGAATGCAATAAATTAACGATAAAAAAAGAACATAAAAAGTTATCTTAATATTAAGGCTGAGCTGTGGGAAGAAAAATAAAACACCAAATGGTTCCTCTTCTTTAACCATAAAAGATGAACATTGTGTGAAAGATTTAACCCAGAGAAGGCAACAAAGGGAAGAAGTTCTGTCGGATGAGAGCTTTAAAGTGCAAAATCCTATCAAATCTTTCATGAAAAACAAAATAACTAAAAACCCATGGTTTTGAGCCCTATATATGAGGTTCTTTATGGTGAGGGATTCTTGTTGTGTCATGACTGCTGCTTGTTTGCCTCCTCTTCGTAAGCATTTCCGGTGCCGTTCTGGACATAGGATGAGCCTGAACCCAGTCCATACAAGTGACCACAATACTTTGCATCATCAATGTGATCCTCAAAAAACATCTGCAACGACAATGAGGTTACAGTCAGTACCAATGCTGCATTCGGTGCCACTTTAAAAGATTTGGGGTGATTTTTAATATGCATAGCACTTGATTTTTTCCAGATGAAGGCACACCTCTCTCATCTTGAAAAAAGCCATTCCTGTGAGGAGTGAATCAGAGCCTGCCTGATGCTGAGGTCCAATTCTCTCCAGCTCAAGCTGCTCTGCCACCTCCTGCAGACCACCCTGACATCACATGACAGAAATCAGGTACAGATTCCTTCTATTCACACAGACTGCTACACAAGAAACTGAACCCTGATATACTTCAGATACTTGGGTTTGTAAGGATACAAATCAGCCAGTGTTGTTATCTTTTAAATAAAACTATTAAAACGGTTTTCTGTAACTGACATATTGCTGAAGTCAAATAAAATTATAAATAAAAAACAAAAAAAAATGAAAACAAGAAATGTCGACTTGGCGATTAACTAAAATACGTTTGTTGAAGTACTACTTAAACTAGAACTGAGGGAAAAATAAAGCTAAATGGGAATATTTTAACTAATGTAACTACCAAAAATTACAAAAGTGAATAAAAATGTATTCAAATAAAATGAAAACTAATTCAAAATAAAATCTTTTCATGTGATTCGTTGTTTTCTGCTCCTCAGACTAGTCTATTTAAAGATTTTGTCTATTTAAACTAAAGCTAAATAGAAATATAAAAGTGAATAAAATTGACAAAAGCACAAAATTACAAAAAATATAAAAATAGTTGTGTGGTAATACATACTGTAACTGTATATAAAAAGTCATACGAATTTGGACAATTCTGAATATGTTTGCTATATACAATTAAAAAATGAAGGGATTATTGTAGATCACATTGTCTTTTTTGTTTGAATCCTTTTCTGTTGTTCAGTGGACTCACCAAAAAAATAAAAATAAAATAAATAACATATATATATATATATATATATATAGACTCACTTTGTAAAGCCTGTGTTTCTAATGACAATCTCTTCATGCATATTTCTGAATGCTAAAATACCTTCAAGTTCTTACAGCTCTTCATGAGGTACTTCACATCATAAATGATGGGAAAAAATAAACGAAGAATCTCGAAGAAGTCAACCTCTTCCTCTGGCAATTTCGAATTGGACAAAATTTTAATCAAGTACCCAAAGTCATAGCCACTGTTTGGAAAAAAAAGAAGAAAAAAAAGGCCCGAAATTAGCTTTAAAATAGACAGTATAATTCATTGAACCACAGTTTCAGACATATACTACAAGCAAGCACATTCTCTCAAGCTGTGAAAAATCTTCCACTTTTAATGGAGTCGTGGTATGAATCATTAATACTGAAACACAGTATTCAGTTCACTATGTGAATGTTACTGTAAGATTACCTATGGAATGAGAGCCACTTGACCCCCTCACAAAGCACCACACCTGAGGTCATAAGCAGCTCAGCAAAGTACAGTGTCTCGATACCCTCCTCCTCATGCTTCTTGAACTGGATACCTGACGAGGTGAGCAACTCAATGGAATCCTGTGCATACATGTCTTCCCTGCAAAAGACAGTACCGTTGGTGTAATGTCCAGCTTTCATAAAGAATCACATGATGGCTAAGGATACACCTGAAGACAAGAAAAGTCATCTTGTCATGTCTTCAACATGGATTTATGTACATAAAAGCGTGATCATGGACTGATGTGTTGTTGTTTAAAATATGCGCCATACCTCTTAAATTATGAAGTGCAATGCTTACGTGAGGTTAAATTTGAAGTTGAACTGCCATGTTGACGTCCCTGGAGGGTATTCCCCCTGTTCGTTCATAAATGTAAGGCCAAGCTGGATGATCTTTAACAAGTCAACATTACACCGCAACAGCTGGTACTGGTAATCAGCATTGCTTCTAAATTCACCGATTGGTCTTGCAACTACACCTGGGAACTCTGTGTCCTACAAATGCAGCGAAATGCATTATAATTATTTGTATATTTATAGCACCAGTATCAAAAAATGGGATTTGTTCAGACAGGCAGAAAATATCTGATTGTTGGCCTATCAGACTAAAAATCTCTTTTAAAGGGTTAGTTCATCCAAAAAGGAAAATTATGTCATTAATGACTCACCCTCATGTTGTTCCTAACCCGTGAGACCTCCGTTTATCTTCGGAACACAGTTTAAGATATTTTAGATTTAGTCCAAGAGCTCTCAGTCCCTCCATTGAAGCTGTGTGTACGGTATACTGTCCATGTCCAGAAAGGTAAGAAAAACATCAAACTAGTCCATGTGACATCAAAGGGTCAGTTAGAATATTTTGAAGCATCGAAAATACATTTTGGTCCAAAAATAACAAAAATTACAACTTTATCGGAGGGATAATTTTCAATGGAGGGACAGAAAGCTCTCAGACTAAATCTAAAATATCTTAAACTGTGTTCTGAAGATGAACGGAGGTCTTACGGGTTCGGAACGACATGAGGGTGAGTCATTAATGACATAATTTTCATTTTTGGGTGAACTATCCCTTTAAATAAACTTTGAAGTAGAGCATTAAGAAATACATTAAATATGATTATTTTGAAATAGAAATACATTTATTTTAGCTTAAGTTTGAGTAATTTTATGTGCTTCTGTCATTTTTTTTAGTTTAAAATTAGTGCAGTCAAATCAATTAAAAAATTTAATTAATTGCATATTTTTCTGAAATTAATCGTGAATAATTCCACCTAACATTTATGTTTTTAAATATATTTTTATATTGCAAAAATTTCACATTCAATTTACAAATTAACGTAGAAACAAAGAAACTATATTTTTAATATTTGTTTAATTAAATCTTTTTTTTTTTTTATCTGTAATGAAAGCGAATGCCAAATGCTACTAATGTCTCTAGGAAATTGCCCCCCCCCCACCCAATATTTAACAATTGACTTAATTATACTGTAATGTTGAATGGCTAAAGTCAATTGTTAAATATTGGGGTGGGGCTGGGGTGGATAACTTCTAATTTCTGAACTTAAACAACTCTTACATAAACCCATTATAATAAATGTCATATTTAACTACTTCAGCAAGTAGAAAATTAATTATAAAAAAAATTTATAAAATTATCAAACACTAAATTCCAAATTAAATATAAATGAATACTGAAAACTACAAGAGTTACTGATTTCCTCTTTTCTCTTTTGATGAACAGACGTCAGAGGAGCTGGGTTATTAGTTTTTTTTAGGTTGCTTTTACTTTAAGGTCTGCCGCTGCTGACACGCATCATATTTTGTCACAGCTCTTTACCTTTTCTGACCCACTTCAGGTCTTCAAGTCTTTACTAATGAGCCGACGAGTTGAATCGGGTGTGTTAGATGAGGGAGTCAGTTCTGAAAACCACTGCATTTCACAGAAGCTCTCTCGTCACCTGTACCTTTTATTTTGTGCTTGTTTGACTAGCACCTGGCACTGAGAAGTTGTTGTAGAGCGCTTCTGAAAAGTCTCCCGTTTGATGTGGTAGTCTCTGCATCTAAATAAATGCAATTCTTGTTAAGAAAAAAGAAACAGAAACAGGAGTTGTGAGTGGGGTGGCCAACCCTAGCTCCGCCCCTGCATTAATTGCATTAAATATTTTTAACTGTTAAAAATTTTCAGTTAAACTGAAAAAAAAAATAATAATAATAAATCGCCAGCGTTAACATGCTAATTTTAACAGAGTTTACCATCAATCTATATTTTATTTCAGTTATCGAATACGTAGATTTTTTTTTTTTTTTCAGTAGTAACTCTGGAAAGGGTCAGAATGGATTTCAAATTGGTTTATTTTTTATCATTCAGGATGCAATGCAATGTGACTAATGTCATTCCCAAAGAGTAGTAGCATCTACAGTTGTCAAAATTCACTCGTTTAACTTACATGATTGTGTATTAAACCTACACAACGAACAAGCAATTTCTGATTTAATATGATTTTCTGTAATGCCTTAAAATTTATTTTGTTGTTGTCTGATGCGCCTCATGAGTGAAATTCTCCCGTTTCTCCTGCCCTCTCTTTCCACAAAGACACAAGCTCTTTTATGTCTCTTGCCAACAGGCTTACACTTAAATCATTACTATGGCTAGGTATATAGACCTACCAGATATTAACTGCACTGTCTGAACATATGGATCACAATTCACAAAATAATAGTTGGTTCTAGATCACATTCGAAAAATGAAACTAGATTGATTTGAATAAAGCATTAAGAGTTCAAACTCACCATTGCAATGTAGTTGAATTTTCGGGCCACCTGTCGGATCCTCTTCATCTCCTCATCCAGGTTGCTGGCCCAAACCTCACATATTCTTTGACTATGATCCACAGTGGCTGCGGGCATAGTTCCAGGTTCACGGCATCAAAACCAAAAAAACACTCCCCAGGGAATAATCTCATGAAACAATAGTTGCGTGTTCACTCTTTTTACCTGAAAAAAAAGAAGACTATTTAAAAAGAAAACACAATTTCAAATTGCAGAGTATATGGAAGAAAACATTAAATGTCTATATATAACATCAACATAAGAAGCTGCCCTGTTAAAGTATGACCAAACTGTTTATTTTTGAGCATAATTTTATTTTCTGCAATGGTCAATAACTGGTCTGCATGCATTTTCAATATATTTTGATTTGATGGATTTTATAAATCCCACACCTGGGGAAATTCACTTACTACAGCAGATCCACACACACATAAACACTACATGTATCTATGGTTTGTGGATAATTCTTCTGTCATGGCCTGGCTGACTGACTTTGGTAAATCATTAGTCGTGTCTTTACTGACTTCAAACTGGATGTTAGATTGGCTCATCCTTATCACTCCTGACAGCATCATCATAAGGACTATAAACACAGGGAGATTTTCTTAATATGCTTCTGCCTTAGTAAACATGACTAACATTACTCATCTACTATTCTTGGTTCATGAAAGCATTGAAAGGACAATCATTCAGACACACACACATACACACACACACAAACAAACAACAATTATTGAACTGTGACTAAACATTATAAGTACCAGATGAGACAAAATGGTCGCGTGCTAACAATATTCCAGCAAAACAAGTAACGTTAGGAAGATTGGTCGTGTGCCAAAAATATGCTTTTAAACATACATGTCCATTAAAGTGCATTTCTAACCTATTATATGTTGTTTTATATGTCATTAAGCACAAAATATTGTAAGTTGACAGGTTATCAGCACTAGCACAACATCTGCTAAATAACAACAACAACAACAAAAACCTGCAAACGTCCTGAAATCATGTCCTACAGTCATCTTTTGTCGATTTTTTTTGTTTACAATCCCTCTTGAAAAAAGGTGAATGATGCTGTTTGGTGTCGGGGTGAATGTTTATTTATGTATGTGGCTAGCGTGTTAGCTAGTAGCCTAGCCTCAAAAGTTTGTCCTGTTAATATGATCAACACTTCTTCTGTCAGGACTTACCTTTCCTCAAACAAGGCAGTTACAGTTAAAGCGTATACTGCTTCTGTAATACAAAATCGCCTTGTTTAGAAAGGACTGGGACCTTGCTCTTTACTTTTATATAGTTTTATTGGGCTAACACCGATATCAACAACCAGCTGCCACCTCTGAACTACAACACAGCGCTCTGGCGCAGCATGACGTCACGACGTGACGACGCGTGACCTTTGAACTTTATATATATGTGCGTGTGTGTGTGTGTGTATATATATATATATAAGAATTCTTTAAAGTACTCTAAAAATTAATTGTAGGACTCTTCTTCTATGTGTTATAAGATAATACAGTTTAGATAATTTCAGAATTTCAAGTGTTGTAACCCTCTTTGAATGTTTTGTTTATCTCTATCCTTATGAAGGTTGTGTTCTTTAATTAAAAAAAGGATTTTGGGATAAATACAATATTGTGTGCTGTGATAGCTGTGGTTACATTATCCCAACAAAAAAGAAAAAAGAATTATCATAAAACTCGATCACTTAATTTCCAGAAATGCCTTTATTTATATTTATATTTATATATATACTGTATCAACATTACACATCTCGTGACAAAGGGTGAGGTTATGTCATGGTAATAGGTGACGAATTCTGCAATATGGATCTAAATTGATCTAAATCTGACAACTGTCTCCATTAAACCTTCAGAATAATTTTAAGAGAACATTAATTCATACATTAGTATTTTATTAGTATTCATATATATTTTTTGCTTCATTCAGTGTTTATTAGGTCTGGTTTCTTTTGGTTCTTTGCATGTCTTTGAATTCTTTTTTTTTTAACAAACAACAAAGCTCATTGTGCCAGACTTAATTTAAAGTGCACAACTTGTACAATATCCTCAAAAATTGTGGTTTTAGATATTTTACACCCAGGTAAACTATCCAAGGACCGTCCGAATCCACTAAGAAATAAATAGCTTTAAATAAGTAACCTCTAATGTAAATATCACATTCATTTCACAATAAACATAATGTTATTCAAGTGCATAAAGTGCAAAAAATTAGGATCAGATCATTTGTTGCACAGAAGTATTTAATGATGGAGAGAAATCATGCTAATGAGAAATTATAAATATATACTAGATTAAAATATCACTCTTTATATAGTACACCTGTATTACACGTTCAGACAGAAAGACATGCTTCTGTAATGCCAGACACATGAGACACGTCCACATCGTCTTTGCATAATTTGAAATACCACACTCCTATCTTCATCACATACAGTACACCAAGTAGATCACATACAGATGATCAGGTACAGTAATAGTCTTGCAAACACTTGTTCACTCTCTGTTAGGGCCAGTCTCATCGGAGACAGGATCCTTCACGCTGTCTCACTTGGCAAGGACTCTTCACCTGAAGAATGGGAGCTGAAATCTGCCACTCCTGACTCCTGGTCACTATTGTCAGCATCAGAGCTTTTTGGTTTGTCTCCAAACAGGCAAAGCTCTGCATTTTCTCTCTCTCCTTGTTGTAGGGTGAAAACATTGAGAGCACCACCTATAAAGCCACCGATGTAATCCTGAGGAGTATTGGCCAGGCTTTTATCTAAAGGTAACGACCAAAGGGTCTGCTTGCTCTCCAACACACCCTTTTGCATGTAAAGTGCTTTTGCATGCTCCTTATCAAGAACAGCCAGTTTCTGCAAGAGTAAAATACTTAATCACTAAAGTTAAAACGTCAGACTTTGTGTGGATGAAAATTCTGTATTTGTAGAACATGCATATTCAAAGGAACATGCATAATAAAATTAATTTAAAAAATGATTAACAGTGACTGAAATGCTACTCAATCTCAGGCCATCCGAGATGTACATGTGTTTGTTTCTTCATCAAAACAGATTTGGAGAAATTTGGCATAACGTCATTTGGTCACCAATTGATTATTACCTGTGGATTATTGTAATGTTTTTATCAGGACTCTCATTCTGACGGCACCCATTCACTGCAGAGGATCCGCTGGTGAGCAAGTGAAAAATTTCTCCAAATCTGCTACGGTGAAAAAAAATAACTCATTTTGGATGGCCTGAAGATGAGTAAATTTTAAGCACATTTTCATTTTTGGGTGAACTATTCCTTTAAGTAATTAAGCTGGTCTTTACAATTCCATTGTGATTTAAAAGAGATTCAAACCAAATGATAAAAACTACTGAAAATAAATAACATTTTTAGGCAAATATCTGGTGTTCTACCTGCTCATAGAGAGCCAGATCTTCCTCAAGTTGTTGTGTTTCCTCTTTTACAGTCATCAGACAATCTAGCTCAGACTGACGTGGGTGCAACTCACGATCAAAACGATTATACAACCTTCTCCAGTATCTAAACACAGAAAAGGCAAACATATTTTGCAGTTAAACATACTCTGACTTTTAAAAAGTAAGGAATACTTAGGAATAAAGAGAAAACTGTGCACGAGAAAGAGAATACAAATCTGTATTATCAGTGTATATTTCATTGTGGAGAGGAAAATAACAATTGAACATGTTCTGGCATACTTAAAACAGTAGGGGGCAGTTCTGGGCCGTAGAAGTCCCTGATTCTGGCTCTGATCAGGTTTGAACAGAGGGTTCGTGAAATCCAGCTTGTTCTCCCATAAATGAGGCCATATGGAATGAGTTTTCTCTTTGATGCTACAGAAAACAAACAAACAAAAATATGCAATAAAACGTTAATTTATACAGTATTCAGAGAATACTGACATCCCCAGTACCATCAATTTTGGCAGATTAAGTTTTGACATCATGCCATCAAACACACAGGATAATTACCACAGATCTTTCCTCTCCTTCTGGCTGTTACAAATGAAGTTGCCGTAGTGACAGGAGTAGACGTGGTCGTGGATGCTTATTAGAAACTTCTCATTGTACTCAAAATAACAGGGAAACTGTTCCATAAGCTGCCATACACATTCCAGGAACTGGTCTATGACAGGTGACACTTCCTTTGCTTCTCCATCGAGATGACCACATCTGAAATGCCATAAAGAAACTTACTTTTAGAATGAGCTCTTTTGAGTTAATACATCAGAAAACGTACTCGGTTACTAAACGTAACCTCGGTTCTCTCTAGAAGAGCGAACGAGTACTGCGTCTTAGCTAAGAAGCTACGGGAAAAGTCTCTTTTCACGAAATACTGAAGCAAAAAATTATCCTTAATTTTGTATTTTTGTAAAGCGCATTTGCAGCAGTACACAGCCATAGGCGAGACGGCTCGTTCGCTCATTGGCTTGTTCTGCGGCAACTGCACAGCCTATCGAGCGCGGGCTGATGCAACATCAGACCAATAAGGGCGCTTCGCGCCCTTCTTGCCACTTCCCGCCGAAACGGGTGTGGCCCAACCTATAAAAGGAGCTCGAAAAGGCTGACTCACCTGATTTATTTCATCGCCGAAGCGAACCAGAGTGAATCGTGCGCACGGCAGAGAACGCAGTACTCGTTCGCTCTTCTAGAGAGAACCGAGGTTACGTTTAGTAACCGAGTACGTTCTCTTACGAGAGCTCTCTCGTACTGCGTCTTAGCTAAGACGCTACGGGAACCCAATGTAAAACGCCGTGCGCGCAGGGATCACACACCAATAAACCTGAAGCAACGCCCAGGATTTACAGTGCACAGTCACCTGAGGGACTCACAGAGAGAGGACAGAAAAAGCCCTCCGTCCCATATCTAGCAGCATCCGTAGATGCGGCAATATGACGTCACACAGCCGAGGCAAGGCCTGACCAATGTGGCAATGCGGGTCTTACGCAATACTGCCCATATAACAGTCGGCAGCGCATAGCGCTCGTGAACTCAGAATTCCCCTCAGGGCCCTGATTCGCCTATACCGACAGCAGCCTTGCTTGCAAGGTGGGAACCTCCAGGTTATAGAACCTGATAAATGTAGACGGCGAGGCCCAACCTGCCGCCATACATATATCCTGCAAGGAGATCCCAGTAGACCACGCCCACGACGAGGCGATGCCTCTTGTGGAGTGTGCTCTGACGCCCAACGGGCACTGAAGGCCCCTGGAAGCGTAAGCTAACGCTATGGCGTCAACTATCCATCTGGATAGAGTCTGTCTCGAAACAGCCATTCCCTTGGAACGCCCACCGAACGAGACAAATAGCTGCTCCGTCTGCCGAAAGGCAGCAGAGCGAGACACATAAGCTCTTAAAACCCTGACAGGGCAAAGAAGACTCGAGTCTCCATCCTCCCCTGACACCGGCAGGGCAGACAGGGCAATAACCTGAGCCCGAAACGGTGTGTTGAGGGATTTCGGCACATAACCGTGCCTAGGTTTGAGTATGACTCGTGAGTCATTGGGCCCAAACTCCAAGCACGACTGGCTCACCGAGAGCGCGTGCAAATCACCCACACGCTTCACAGAAGCGAGAGCCAACAAGAATACTGTCTTGAACGACAGATGCTGAAGGCTAATCGATTGGATAGGCTTGAAAGGGGGACCTTTCAAGGCCTCCAAAACCGCCGCGAGGTCCCACATAGGGACTGACGGAGGTCTGGGAGGATTCAGCCTCCTAGCTCCTCTGAGGAACCGGATGACTAAATCATTCCTTCCTATTGACTGACCGGACGCCGTTTCAGAAAACGCCGCGATGGCAGCCACATAAACTTTGAGCGTGGATGGGGCTCTGCCCTTATCCAACAGCTCCTAAAGGAAGGAGAGGACCTCCGTCACCTCACAACTAAGGGGTGAATAACCTCGAGCTGTGCACCAGCTGGAGAACACCGACCACTTCGAGGCATACAGACGTCGTGTCGACGGAGCTCTAGCCTGAGTGATGGTATTTAGCACTCCCACTGCGAGATCAGCGGGTAACCATTGGGTGCCCATACATAGAGGGACCACAACTCCGGTTGAGGGTGCCAAATCGAGCCCCTGGCCTGCGAGAGGAGGTCTCTCCTCAACGGTACCGGCCACGGGGCGACATCTGCTAACTGCATCAAATCTGGGAACCATGGTTGGTTCTTCCAAAGAGGTGCTACAAGCAGTATTGAACATCTCGTTTCTCTCACCCGTTCTATCACCTGCGGAAGGAGGGAGACGGGAGGGAACGCATAAAGCGGGCAGCACGGCCATCTCCGTGACAGCGCGCTTTCGTTCTTGGAAAAGAACGCGGGGCAGTGAGCGTTTTCGTGGGACACAAAGAGGTCCACCTCCGCCATGCCAAATCTCTCCCACAACAGCCGGACTGTTTGCGGGTGTAGAGACCATTCGCCCGTAGGAACATTGCCTCTGGACAGCCTGTCTGGACCCAGATTCTGCAGTCCAGGCACATGCACTGCTCTCAGAGAGCGCACGTTGCGCTGAGCCCAAATCAGGAGGCGTTCCGTCAGCCTGCACAGGTTTCGGGACCCGAGACCGACCTGGCGATTTATGTAGGACACCACGGACATGTTGTCCGAACGGACTATGACGTGGTGATCCTTGATATGGGGACAAAAGCGCGTCAGCGCGTTCTCCACTGCCAGCATTTCCAGGCAGTTGATATGATGGAGCTTTTCCCGTTCTGACCATAGGCCAAAGGACGGTCTGCCTTCGAGCAGCGCTCCCCATCCCGAAGTGGAGGCGTCCGTCGACACCATTTTCACACTCGGGGAAGTCCCCAGGCTTACACCTGATCGGTACCAGCCGTTCGCTGTCCAAGGTGCTAGAGCCGCAACACAGCTCTGATCGACCTTGAAATGCAGCCGGCCAGACGCCCACGCTCTGCGCGGCACCCGAGCCTTCAGCCAGAACTGCAGGGGGCGCATGCGGAGCAGGCCCAGCCGCAGAACCGGAGATGCTGAGGCCATGAAACCCAGCATCTTTTGACAGTGTTTGAGCGCCACAGTCGCGCCACAGCGGAAAGAACTCCCGCTGAATGCCCATCGCGCGCTGTGGTGACAGCCGCGCCGTCATGGAACACGAGTTCAGAACTATACCCAGAAACAGGATCGTCTGACTGGGGTTCAGCAAACTCTTCACCCAATTGACACTGAGGCCGAGCTTCTCGAGGTGATCGAGTAAAACGGCTCTGTGGTCCATGAGCTCCGCTCATGATCGGGCCAGAACCAGCCAGTCGTCCAAATAATTCAGCACTCGTGTGCCTCTGAGTCTAAGAGGAGCGAGCGCTGCATCCATGCACCTCGTAAACGTACGAGGAGCTACGGACAAGCCGAATGGCAGGACTGCAAACTGGTATGCCTGGCCCTCGAAGGCGAATCTCAAATATCGCCTGTGGTTTGACGCTATCTGTATTTGAAAATACGCGTCCTTCAGATCTATTGACATGAACCAGTCCCCTCTGCGAATCTGCGCGAGGAGCTTCCTGGTCGTGAGCATTTTGAAACTGCGTTTCATCAATGCCTGTTCAGCTGTCTTAGATCCAGTATGGGCCGGAGACCCCCGTCTCTCTTGGGCACCAGAAAGTATCTGCTGTACAGCCCCCCCTCGCTTTGAGACACAGGCCCTACAGCCCCTTTGCTCAACAGTTTTGATATTTCGGCCCGAAGTATGTGTGCTACTTCTGTTTTGACCGTAGTTTCGACGCGCGCTGAAAAGCACGGTGGGCGTCGAGAAAACTGTAGCGAGTAGCCTCTCTTTATAATGCCTAGCACCCAATCCGAAACCCCTGGAAGCACTGACCATGCATCTGCATGAATGGCTAAGGGCTGGATGCGAAACGCGCTCTGTTGACTGGGCAACGGCGGCGCTCGAGTGTGCTGCGCATCTGAGGCGGGGAGCGCGCTGATCACAGCGGGCAGATCGCTCTTCCTCGACCCCGTTCCGGCGCTTAACCGACTGGAGGGAGGCTGAGCGGGTCCCGTGGGACTCGATATATCTGCGAGTAACCGTGGGCTGCATGTGTGCACTTTTACCACTTTCAACTCGCTGTCTGCCTGTGCAGAATGTACGTGCACGGGCCTCGTTTTTACAGAAGCCCCGCGCCGTATGTGACATAGTGTATGTGGGCACTGGGAAGTGGGCACGTTTACTATGCGGCGCGCTCGACCGATCTGTGTCGATCTTATGTGCGCTAGCCCTGTGTGCAGGGCTGTGCTTACATGTGGAGATGGGCACTGGGTAGTGGGCATCGTCACTGCATTTATAGCACCATCGGCCGTGGCCGGACGAGCATGCACGGGTTTCGTTTTTACAGAAACCACATGACGCGTGTGACATAGTAATTGTGGGCACTGAGGGGTGGGCACGTTTACTATGCAGTGTGCGCGACCGACTTGAGTCGACATTATGGGCGCAGGCCCTGTGTGCAGGGCTGTGCTTACATGGGGAGATGGGCACTGAGGAGTGGGCATCGTCACTACATTTATAGCACCATCGGCCGTGGCCGGACGAACGTGCACGGGTTTCGTTTTTACAGAAACCACATGACGCGTGTGACATAGTGATTGTGGGCACTGAGGAGTGGGCACGTCTACTATGTAGTGCGCGTGATCGACTTGAGTCGCTTTTATAGGCGTGAGCCCTGTGTGAAGGGCTGTGCTTATATGCGGAGATGGGCACTGAGCAGTGGGCATCGTCACTACATTTATAGCACCTTCGGCCGTGGCCGGGACACCAGGAATTACACCTTTTTCGGGAAATATCTGGGTAGCCGTGATAACGGTTTTCGTGTGCAGGCAAGCGAGCAACCGTACAGGCTTGCGCATTGCAAACAACGCTGAAACAGTCACAATCTCTGGAAACTGAAACAGCGGCGCGCTTAGGTGAGAGCCCGGCCGCGGCGGAACTCGTACACCGGCGCTTCGATGAAGCAGCCATCGTGTGTAGTGCCGACGCAGCGTCATGCAGCATGCGTAGATGGCTTTCCCAGGATGGCTTCGGGGCTCCCGGCCTCACCGTAATCCTCTGCCGCGGTCCCCGCGGCGCGGGGCGACGGCCAGTAGAGCGAGAACGGGGGTCTCGAGCTGCGTTGCTGAAGCTGTTGTGATAACGGCTTTTGTGTGCAGGCAAGCGGGCAACTGTGCAGGCTTGCGCATTGCAGAAAACGCTGAGACAGTCACAATTCCTGGAACTGAAACAGCGGTGCGCTTGGGTGAGAGCTCGGCCACAGCGGAACTCGTACACCTGCGCTTCGATGAAGCAGCCATCGTTAGTAGTGCCGACGCAGCGTCACACAGGAGGCTTTAGATGGCAACACCGCTTTTGCCGCCGTCCAGCAGAGGGCGGACAAAGGTGCGTCGCTATCGCCTGTTCCACCGGCGGAAGTGAGTGGTAGTTCCTGTTTTTAGCATCATCAGTGTGGAGAATGCTAGTGAGACAGACGAACGAGTTCGTGCTGAATATGGGGCGTTCCAAGCCTTCGCCACCTCTTCGTGAAGCTCAGGAAGAAATGAGGCGGGCTTTGAGAAGTACGCTCATCCGAAAGGGAAATACCATCCAGCCGGGAACGAGAGGGGGGGGGGCGCTGGTGCAAACCACTCGCGGCCGAGACACGAGCCTTCGCCCCGGCTCCTTCTCGATGTCAGCTCGTCTGCTGGGCTTCTGAGCAGAAGGCGCGAGATCCTCGGAGCTCGCCCAGCCCTCACTGCCCGAAGCTAGCAGAGAGCGCGTGTCCTCTTCCCCCGACGCGGCCCTGAGATCGACTTCCTCGGACGACGCGCCGGCAAACAGCGGGCGCTGCCCACCGGGAAGCGATGCAGGGGGGGCCGGTGAAGCAGGGCGAACCGGCGAGCTCGGTTGAGCTGAAGACGGTTCCAGAATCCGCTGGAAGCGATGCTTTTACGGCGCCTCAGCGCAGCGGAGAATGCAGGCTCAGAGAAAAAGGCCAGGCGAGTCCTCAGAGTCACCATGGCAACAGCTCGCAGTGGGGGCATCCGCCGTCAGCGAGCGAGCGCTGCATGATCTTCACCCAGGCAGGAGACACAGATGACGTACCGGTCTCCCTCGCTGAGTGGGGTTCTGACGAGCCGCAGGAAGGCATCTTAAAAAAGACGCGAGCTCTTTTACGAGTGTGTGTCGCAGGGCGAACACACACACACACATAAAGAACAGCTTGTATATAACAGGATTGAAAGGATATAGGCGCCGGATAGCGCAGCAGGAACGGCAATGGAAGGCGGCGATGCCAGCAGCTTCAGAATGGCTCGTCCTGCTGATGTGCTTTCTCAGACGGCGCTTGCTTCCTCCGTGATCCAGCGATGCGTGAGCTTCGCTGAAGAGATGAAAAATCAGGTGAGTCAGCCTTTTCGAGCTCCTTTTATAGGTTGGGCCACACCCGTTTCGGCGGGAAGTGGCAAGAAGGGCGCGAAGCGCCCTTATTGGTCTGATGTTGCATCAGCCCGCGCTCGATAGGCTGTGCAGTTGCCGCAGAACAAGCCAATGAGCGAACGAGCCGTCTCGCCTATGGCTGTGTACTGCTGCAAATGCGCTTTACAAAAATACAAAATTAAGGATAATTTTTTGCTTCAGTATTTCGTGAAAAGAGACTTTTCCCGTAGCGTCTTAGCTAAGACGCAGTACGAGAGAGCTCTCGTAAGAGAACCTCTGTAACTGATTCAATTGAGGCCAACCTGTGTGAAAACTTATGTCCAAAAGAAACCCAGTCTTTCTCAATCAGCACCTACACATAAAACAAACAGAATAAAATACCACTCCAAAGTTAGATCAAGTGACAATAAAGACTTGAATAATGATGCTGAAAAAGAGGTATTTTGTTGCAGCCTTGGTGCAGGCCTTCTTAAAAAACAAAAAACAAACAAAAAAACACTAAGAATTCTTACCAACCCCAAACTTTTGAAAGCTAGTGTACTTCTGAACTGTTTAAAGGCAAACTGTGAATTCTGATGTTCAGATTCTTCTTCTTATTCCAGTTTCATAAGCAGAAACCAGCTAGAAGTAATTTGTAAGTTCACTTCCCCAAAAAAGTGTTAACACTGGCACTATCACAACATTGATCTATTTGTTTGAGCATGCTGATCATCTTGCTTAGTTTATCAATAAAAGACAGGAACTGCTGGTAAAACCTGCTTGAAAACAAGCTATATTTAAGCAATTTTATTTACTGCTGGTTGTGCATTAAATGACACACTTCATCTTTGTAAATGGGTAACAAATTCATTTTATACATCTGCACATACTGTACCTTCTGTTACCAGTGTATCAGCAAATGAGATGGTATTCTCAGACAAAACTAATCTGTGCCAGAAAATCAGTTATGGATCTTCTACCACTGGAACTCTGTGACTTGTACTTTTGGAGTAGTTTACAAGATACAATGCAGTATGCTCTCGTTTACCATCAGTCCCTTGAGGGTCCTGTAGTAAGGGTCCAGAAGCACACTGGCCACAGAGCACACCTGAGCCGTCCTATCCCAGCCGTCAGAACAGTGAACCAAGACGCTGACCCCTTCCTCTGCCACAGCCTGTGCACATGAGAACATGAAATCAGTACCAGCGTGATCGTGCATGGGCCAAAGAACTCTCAAAAGGATCTTTTACCTTAGATATGAAGACTGCAGCCTCCAAGATCGATTTGATGTGTCTCAACCAGTCTGAGTTTTCAAGCCCCGTTAGAAATTCTCCCATTGAGGGAGAACGCAGTGTCGAAACTAAAAAAAGACAGACAAATTCACTGCTAAAGTTAAGTTTATATACAATCTGTTGAAAATCAGGAGCTTTATTGAGAATTTACAAAAGTGAACTGATAGGAGGAATATTTTTGGATATCTGTAGTTTAGAAACTTCTTCTTTAAAGTGCTCAATATTTACTTTGGCTTTGCTAAGAAAGCTAGTGACTCATATGTAGCATCCTCTGTGAGTGTCCTCTTTATTTTTGTTACTTGAAATATGCATAACTGAAAAATTGGCTTGATGATAGTTCTGCCTTATGGCTCAATAGTTAATATGACAACCAAATCAATCTGTATTTCTAAAACTGGCATTGATTCTTTTTCTCCAAACAAACATAAGCATTCCTTGAGAGCACAGAAAGCTTTGATATACCAACAGTACAAATGTGATAAGAGTATTTAAGGGCTGGTGACATCCCAGGAGAACACTCCAAATGAGGCCTCAAGCCAGTATGTGACCCTGGACCACAAAACCAGACTTAAGTGTCAATTTTTGGAAACTGTAATTTATACATCATCTGAAAGAGGAGACAATACAATACCCTCTATGAGTTTCTGCTGACTGTTCCTCATCACATGGATGTTTTCAATGCCGATGAACTGGAACTTAATGTTGCAGTAGTTGTCCTCATTTTCATAGCCTTTCCCTGCAGCTCGGTTTGCCATTGCATTTAGCTGGATATAAATGAGAGTCTTACATAAAGTGTGTAATTTCGCTATCTTGTCCAACATATACTGATATTAAGTGGACTGACCTTGGGTCTGGTGTCTACAACATACATGAATCTGCTGCCAGGATTCGCCTTCATGATGGCCTGCAGCATTTGCTCGTCCTCCAGGCAGCGAGCACTAAAGCCAGAGAGAGGCTGACTGCTGCGACATATTGTGGCCTAAAAAATAAGACATCATATGAGTAGGCGTTAGCATATGTTGGTATCATGTGGTGATGGTGCTCGTTCATTAGGTACCCTAGAAAAGATAAGGCATTACAAATAAGTGTTGGACAAAATAGTTCGGCAGTACAGTGTTTATTAATTATTAATATGTGCACAAATATATCTTTAAGTGTAATTAATAAAATAATAGTTTTTTTTATGTTTTCCAAGCAGTAAAATTGTGTAGTGTACAGCCTCAAAGTAATTCCCAGCCTGGTCCTTTCATGCGTGATTAATAAATTCAGCTTTCTGAACGGAAAGGGGCCCTGCATTTAAAAAAAATAAATAAAAAAATAAGACACACATTTTAATTTAATAAAATATAATAAAATATTATATGTTAATATATATTTTTTTTTATTATAATAAAAATATGTATTTGGAGGAGGTATTCAACTCTAACTGACCCTTTTGGGCCTCACCAGCATGATCCTTATGTGGAAGTCACAAACAAGTTTCTCCATGTGGTTTGAAATCATGTGTCCAAAAGAAAACACACAGACTCCGAGGGGTATATTTGACCTCAATGAAATGAAATGTCTTTAAAAAGAGTGCCGAACCCAAGAGAGTGCAGACAGAACTTGACCTTGCTTTTAAAATATCCATTATTGCTGTAAATCACATTGCACTCATATACAGCATATCACATTTAGTATCTAGTCATGGTAAATGTACTTAGTGTTGGGGAATAACTAGCTACATGTAACGGAATTACAGAATTTAATTACAAAATAAATGTAACTGTTATCAGTTACTGAGAATTTTTAGTTACTTATGAAAATGTTAAAGATTACAAAGGGGGTTACATCTGAATATTTTCACATACACACACCCGCATACAGATTTAATTGATTTCATTCTCAAATGGCATTGACTGCTCTAAAATATGAGACACTAATGTTTCAGGAGTTCACGTTTATAAAATAACTTTATTTCTTATTTGGGTTTATCTATATGTTTTTTTTAAAGATGTAAGATGCCTCTGTTTCCTGTCATAGCTATACAAAATTTTTATTTTAAAACCAGAATCATAGCTATTAAACTATTCCTCGCTATGGTTTTAAATCTGGTTTTAACCTCAGAACGATCTCAAAGTTTAAAGACGTGCTTTTATGGTAGATGTGCTTTAAAAAATAAATAATAATCTTAATTGAAGAATGAAGGAATCTGAAAGTCTAAAAGCAATCTGTGTTGAGTGCCACTGTAAGGTTAACCCTGGCTGCTTTAAATGTTTCAAAATGATTAATAAATGAAAACATTCGTTATAAATAAGAAAAGTAATCAAAGTTATCAAATGTAATCAGTTAGATTAATGAAGTCATTGAAATAGTTACACTACTTATTACATTTTAAATAGCGTAACTTGTAATCTGTAACCTATTACATTTCAAAAGTAACCTTCCCAAAACTGAATGTACTACAATTCAATGTTTAACTGACTGCAAGTTTGAGTACAACAGTGCACTTTCATTGTAAAGAAACAAAATCAAGCTGGAGTTTAATGCAAAATCAAGTTTTAAAAGTTGCATCTCATTAATGTTTAATCAGAAGTGAGGTATTTATATTTATATTTATATATTTATATATATATAAGAACACTCAAGTCTCAAGAACACTGTGTTTTTGAACCTTGAACTCATATCCACAATCCGATGACAAAATATTTGGCAGGCAAGGACATTAGGAGGACAGGACAAAATTCTCCACAGCCTCTTTAAAAGAGGCAGATGCATACTAAAACTGCAGAGAGAATTTGCCAGATGTGCATCCAGACTCACATGGTTTTCCTTGCAGTAGTATGACAACGTGGGAAATCGACCTCTGCTACGAAACTTCGAGCTCCCTATGATAACAGGAAGGGTGACGGATTTCGGCACAAACAAGTCAGCTGGGTAAGTATCACACACCTGTGTTACAAGAACAAGAATATTAAAACAAACACTTAATATATTGATTGTATTTAGTAGTGATGTTTGGCGATAAACGTACTCTGTACTCTCGGTTGATTGCGGTGACATGCCATAGCTTATTTGGAAGTCCCATTCGACTGTACTCAGCTTTCAGATCTAAAAAGTCCCATGAGTGCTTCCGTTCAGCTTTGTCAACATTTGGATTGAAGGAAAAACAATACAACTCCTCGTATTTCTCTGCAAGACGGAAAACAAAAACATGGTGCACTTAACGTAATTAAATATAGTACTTTTGAAAATTGTATTAAATACACTGATTTGTCTGTAATGATATTGTATATTCCTAAAACAATGGCAAAATGCCTGATAGGTGGCCCACCTGGCCTGGAGAGGCGGGAGAGTGAAATGTAAACATTGTGGCAGTCACTCTCTTGAGGAATTATGAACTGTATGACCTGAAAGTTCTTGCAGTGGATTAATAAAGGGTATCCACTCTGAGATGCTTTATGCTTTAGAACGTTACACACCAAACTGTGCAGAACCTGTGAAAAAAAACATATAAATTGTTAGTTATTGTGCTTAAAAAAGAGAGAGAATTAAAGTACTACAGAAATACTGCACAATGACATACCAAAAATGCCAAAGCTAGTTTACTTTACACATCAGACACTTACCCACAGCTCACTTCTGTCCTCAGATCCTTTACCGACAAAGATAGTGTGTGTGGCTGTCAGGTAGAGCGTGCCCACTTGAGTTCTTCGAGAAGAACTTCTGTCCACTAACCGGACATTTTCAACCTGTAAAACATAACCAAAGTAATTAGACAACATTAGTATTAGTGATGGATTAAAAAGTACCACCTCACAAACATATATTAGTGATCATCCCTTTGGTCAGAAATTATACTGCATGTTTTCATTTTCGGCGATCAAGTGGCAAAACTTAAAATTTAATATGGCTTTTCAGTCATTTTCTTAACATTATATCTAATGTAAACTATGTCCTCCTGAGAACCAGAAAAATAAAGCTTAGGGAATTTAGTATTTTTTCATCTCATTACATTGTTTAGAGCATAATAGTTTTTTTTTTTTTATAACATTTTTGAAAATTTTTATGTTATTCATATGTTCTGTAGAGGACACCAGGAGTCAGTTTTTCTTAATAAAAAATTTAAATAAATAATAATTACATGAAAAGGCAAAAACAATGGGATAAAAAAAAAAAAATCACAGATCAAAATTTAGGTTTCAGGATATTTTTATACCATACTTTGTATGAGGATGATTCTCAATTATTTTATATAAAAAGTAACAATATGATTTGATATACCATTATACTTTATGCAATATGTGTGTAAAATTTCCATAAACTGGTTTTCCCATAAAAACACAATGTTATCGATATACTGTACCTAATTTGCATATTAATGTGCTGTTGGGACAGCATATTGAAAAAAGAAGTGTAATAATAGTAGTAACGTTGGCCAGATTTTCATAATAATATCTAATATTTCATTCAATTTTCCTATTCAGTGGTTGTCTCTCCCAAAATGCATAATAAACATGTTTTTGTCCTGATGTCCTATATAGTGGACATTTATTAAATCAATATCCTGTTTCATAACAGGAAGTCATATTTTGATTTGAATTCCCATAACATTTTCCGGAGATGTTGATTTGTGACAAACAATCTGAAAATCAGCCATTTTTGAAGCCCAAGCAGAGGGAGTGGTGATGGAGAAATCTCCAAACATTTGGTACCTCTAAAAAGCCCTGAATATGCGCTGTACAGGAACATCCTTTAACAACTGTGACGTGTGAGGTCTCGGGAGAAATTCACTAAAATATAATGTTCGCTACAGAGACAATAAATCCATAGTTGGGTCTCAGGAGGATAACAGATGTAACGTTAGGCCCTTGGATTTTTATCATTGCACGTTTGTCTCATAGACTGAGTTGAATCCAGCGAATTAATCCATTTACAAGAGCACACTAAATAAAATCATAATAAATCCTCAAGTTACTAATGCTGAGCACGTGGAAGTATTGCATGGAGATGTGAAGTACTGTAGCCAACATCAATGGAATCATTGGATCATTGTAAGGATGCTGGACATTTACCTTTGGCATTCTGATGTGCTCCATCTCTGACCACCACACCTCCGTGCAGCTCATCAGGGTACAGAAATACTTAGTGTCATTCTGAACGAGTGATATTGTGTTTATTGAAACACAATAATATCTGAAGTATTGTTAAAAGCGCTGAGCTGCTTTGAATCCTGGTTGATAAGGATACATGGCTCCTCCCGTCATCTGTAGTGATTCACCGTAAGGTCTCTAGACTGCGCCGCACTGACCGCTGCTGGGTCCTAAAGCCGTAGAGATTCGTGGAGTTAACAAATTAGAAAATGTCTTTTCGCCAAAACTATAATAAGGGTATTCATGGGAATATATAGCGCGTATGTCGTTTTATTAATCTAATTAAATTATGTTTTACTCCAGTGACTATTTAGGCGATGTTTGAAGTCCTGGATACAAAAAGAAAAAAGAAAAATACATTTTCATTGTTGTTGCTCAGGAAACTTTTTTCTAAAAAGCTCCTATGATATATATTTCAGCTTTATTTAAAAAAATATCAGCAATGCAATAATTAAATTCTAGGTCTTGTGACATTATTGTGGTGCTCTCTCTCTCTCTCTCTCTCTCTCTCTCTCTCTCTCTCTCTCTCTTCACTTTAGCACACATTAAGTTCACAGATAACTATCTCTCATTCTTAAAACCTCTCTCCCCCATCTCCCTACACAAAATACATATTGACACTCCTGTGACGTCATTTGACTCTTTGAGTTAATCAGTGAGCATTTTTAGACAGTTGATTGTGCAGTTTTGTTCTGTACATGCAATATTAATGTTGAGGGGAAAATAGTGTCAAGGACTTTGATTTTCCCAATTGACCATTTCACATGCATTCACCATTGTGATTTAGTTCAGTATTCTTTTAACTTTTTATTATGAGGAATTTTATATCAGTTGTCCATTTTGATAGATTGCATCTAGGAGATCTCTTTTCCCCTATCATATTCTTAATATATATATATATATATATATATATATATATATATATATATATATATATATATATATATGTATGTATATATTTTTTTCTTTTAAAAAAAAGAACATTCTTTAAAAAAAACAACACACACTGGTTACCTGGTTGAATAAGTACATTAGCATTTCCTCCCCAATGTGTGACATCTCTCCTCCTCTTTGGGGCAGTACACAGCTGCCAGACCAGCCTTCCTCACAGTTGGCAGGGCAGGTTAAAACAAACCAGAACAGAGTCAGGAGAACTAGTGTAGTTGTGGGCTGACATGTCATTAGAGCTTGAAGAAAGAAGGGGCAAACTTGAGACAGGACTTGGGGAGGTTGACTTGGATCTCTCTGAGCCTGCAAGCTTTTTAAAGAAATCAGTGGAGATCCCTGAAAGGCGTGTGTGTGGGGGCATGTATGTGTGTGTTTGCATGTAACTGTAAATGCATTACATCCATAAGTCTCTCATCGGGTGGTAAGTTTAAGTATTTGTGTTCATGCAAATACACTATTTTATATAATTTCTAATTGTTCGTGTGCATTTACAAATGCTCAAATACTGTTAGACGATCCATTAAAAACATATCAATTTAAAAGCAGACTAATGTATAAAAGCTAATCTATGACAATTGCATGTGCAAAGTCTGTATGTACACTTACCAACTTCTATTAATTAATTAAATTTGTATTAATTATATCCACTTACTCGATACAGTAAGAAATAATCAAGTCATATAAAATATGTTGTGCTGTAACTGAGTTTCAGAGTTGCTTGTCTAATTAAACACGAGAAGCCCTCAGGGCTACAGCTTGTACGTCTGCTCTGCCTGTGTGATTCCTTCACACCTTTCACAGGTTGTAGGCAGACACAGTGTAATGCTAATGCCCAGTCACACGTACCACAATGAGCCAAATCTTTTATAAAAATGTTTTTTATAAGTTCTTTAGGAAGTAACTAAATTGCAACTTTGGTCTGCAACCTCATTTACATGCAAAATGAGACAAAAACAAATCTCTAAAATATATATATAAAATAAATATATAAAAGTTACCTAATATTAAAAAAATGCCGCTTGATATTTTTTGTGAAAATATTAATAATACTTTTGTGATAATATTGTGATAAAAACATTAAGATTTTTTTATTATAGAAATCTTTTGTAACATTAGAAATATTTTTACTGTCACTTTTGATAAAATTTATATATATATAAATATATAATATATGTCTGATAAATAGCTTGTTTTATATTTAATTGAATTACATTAATGTTAAGATTTACAATAAATATTTTAACTGATACAATGTGAAAGGAATACTGCTGTAAAGAAGCACCTTATTTGTTTCAAGTGTTTGCAAACCAAATGTTTACAATGGCTTCCTACTAACTTAACTCTTTAATTGCACAGAAGCGCTCTGGCCAATAAGCGATGTGCAAAATACCAACGCCTTTCAAAATGAAAACACTTCACACCACTATTTTGCAATAATGCCTAAAGCTTTTACATTATTATACATTGGCCAATGCTAAAACCTGCTTAAACTGGAGACATGTACAAGTGAGAACAAAGGCCAAAAGTGTTACTGAATAATACAGTGTTCTTTTACATGCCTCAGCTCCACTATGGTTCACAATACTTCGTTTCGCTTGCAGAATCGAATCTTAACACTGTGCATTTTTTTTCAGCCCATTTGCACAACATTAGCCTATAAAAAATGTTCACCACACATATTGGGTCATGAATATGTACAATATAAAAGGAAAATAAATCATATTCTTTCATTTGAAAAGAAAAATGTCATCTTGAAAACAAAAAAACATCTTTGTGCTAACAGGAAGAATGCTGGAACACTGCCTCACATTTGGCCGCTCCCTTGTGAGGAGGAAGCATGTGGACCAGGATTGTCTGAAGGAGTCCAAGCTGTGCCGATGCCTCTCCACTGTTGATCTGATTGCCCTAGGGGTGGGGAGTACACTTGGGGCCGGCGTCTATGTGCTTGCTGGGGAGGTGGCCAAAAGCAGTTCTGGCCCCAGCATTGTGGTGTCTTTCCTCATCGCTGCTCTTGCATCTGTGATGGCCGGCCTGTGTTATGCCGAGTTTGGTGCGCGGGTACCCAAGACGGGCTCAGCCTATCTGTACAGCTATGTGACCGTGGGGGAGCTCTGGGCCTTCATCACAGGATGGAACCTCATTCTGGCATACATCATAGGTAATTATGATTTGGCAATCTGATAAATCAGTTAAATAGTAAATAAAAAATAAGTTTCCAACCTAAACTGATATTCTGTTGGGACAGGGACCTCTAGTGTGGCGCGTGCATGGAGTGGGACATTTGATGAGCTTATAGGGGGCCACATTGAAAAGTTCTGCAAAATGTACTTCAGAATGAGTTTGCCTGGCATGGCAGAATACCCTGATTTCTTTGCTGTCTGCCTGATCTTACTACTGTCAGGTAAAAAAAAAAAAAAAAATCATTGTACTATTGCACTATTTTGAACAATGCTTGAAACTATGAATTACCACACTCTCAGAAAAGGGCACAAAAGCTGTCACTGGGATGGTACCCTTTCAAAACGTACACCTTTTTACCTTACTTACCCTTGATTGGTGCATTTTAGTACCTTAAATGGACTTATTTATACCGTAAGTGTACATATGAGCACCTATATGGTACATATGAGTACCTTTTTTATGAGAGTGTAGTACTTGTGTTACTGCCACTTTAAGATTAACTCCTTGTTGAATTCCTCATTTGTAAGTTGATTTGTATAAAAGCATCTGCTAAATGAATAAATGTAAATGTGTTTTATCATTTAAGCTTAGTACATTTTCCCTAAAATGAATTTGAATATCTGTCATTGTAATTTTCCCCCAGGTCTTCTCTCCTTTGGGGTGAAAGAATCAGCTTGGGTAAACAAAATCTTCACAGCTGTAAATGTACTCGTGCTGATGTTTGTAATAGTTTCTGGATTTGTCAAAGGAGACTCGCTCAACTGGAATATATCAGAGGAATCTCTCATAAATGTTACCATTGTCACAAGGTGAAGGATATCTTTTCAGTTACTTGCTTATTTCTTTTTTTATGTTGTTGAATTCAGCTTAATGTGTGAATTTTTTATGATCATAACCATTCAAATGTTTCTATACGCTTACAGGAATCTCTCACACACTGCTAATGTCACCAGCGATTATGGGGCAGGGGGATTTTTGCCTTATGGCTTTGACGGGACACTGGCTGGTGCAGCCACATGCTTTTATGCCTTTGTGGGATTTGACTGCATTGCAACCACAGGTACTCAATCACTTATTCTATTTTATGCAAAAGTTAACTTCAGTTCTCCAATCTGATCTTGCGTTCTAAGACTGCTCATTTTTATTAATGTTACCAGGTGAGGAGGTGAAGAATCCCCAGAGGGCCATTCCGATTGGAATAGTTGTTTCCCTACTGGTATGTTTCCTTGCCTACTTTGGTGTTTCAGCGGCCCTCACCCTTATGATGCCCTACTACCTGCTGGATGAGAGGAGTCCCCTGCCTTTGGCTTTTGAATATGTGGGCTGGGGGCCTGCCAAATATGTTGTAGCGGCAGGATCACTCTGTGCTCTATCTACCAGGTAAACATCTTTCTGTGCTCCCATAGTGCTGTTCTACTGGCCAAGGCTTCTTACAAGATTGTATATTAATGCAGCATGCTGATATCA
The DNA here is from genome assembly GCF_963082965.1 of Carassius carassius. Classification (NCBI taxonomy): domain Eukaryota; kingdom Metazoa; phylum Chordata; class Actinopteri; order Cypriniformes; family Cyprinidae; genus Carassius; species Carassius carassius. The sequence continues at coordinate 5,802,440 of NC_081787.1, read as the reverse complement.
AACACTCTGAATATTTACATAAAACATGCATTTATTCATTGTGTCATTTGTTTAAAATTCAGTTAAACATTTCTTTCCTAAATAATTTGTAAGAAGTTCTTAGTTGGGTCTGTGGTGGATTGATTCCTATGCTTTGCATCTCTAATGACTTTTCGGTGGTGATTTGTTTGAAAGAGAGCCATATAAATAATTATTCATAGCTTTAAATTAATCAGTGTTATTGTATAAGCTTATCAATCATAATATGATTTTTTCAAAAAACAGTAAGGACTATTGTTTGGCAATTAGCAATGCTATGTAATGTGGCATGAGTTATAACCCCCTCATTTTAACAGTATGTTTATTGAATGATTATTGGATTTGCTTGAATATTAGTCTTCATTATGTTCAAAAACATCCAGGTGTGTGATTGGTAAAGTATACAAGATTGTAGCTACTTTTCTTTGAAGACTAATGTAATTTTTTGAATTTACTAAAACTTTTAATAGGATACCACAGCCATACCCTGTGCAATAGTCCCAGGAAATTGATTTAACTTTATGTCTGTTTCCATTTGCCTCATTTGCTAAGTGCTGTATAAAGATGTGCTGTCAAATTTTATATCTCCTAAAGTCACAACGAAACATCCATTTGGTAACCCATATTACTTCTGTAATGTGTTTTTAGAATATTAAGGAAGAACATTAGCAAACTTAATTCTGTCCATTGGGAAATGATTTTGTGAAAAATGTTGCCTGTATATCCAGTGATTGGAGATGTTGCTAAAAACATAAAAAGGACTGGTAATGTCTCTCAAAAAATGTTCCCAGTTTGATATCATGATCACTTAAAAGCAAAAAAAAAAACAAAAAAAAACATTGTTTGTGGAGGCCTGTAACACTGCAGTAAAGCAAGTGTTCGGGATTTGCAGCATGTAATTAAGCACTTGCTTCTGCTGATGTATTTGTCTCTTATGCAGTCTGCTGAGCTCTATTTTTCCAATGCTGCGTGTAATATGCTATGGCACAGGATGAGGTGCTTTTCAAAGTGTTTGTCAAAATCAATCCTAAAACGAAGACCCCTCTTATTACTACAATGTCTTCAGGTGTAGCTGCAGGTGAGAGATGGGGACACGATTGTTTTGCAAACCGCCAATGTTATCCACCAGGCAAATGTGAAAAAGAGTGGAAATGTACAATAAAATAAATTATTCTATGCAAACATACATCAAATAAACCTTGAAATATCAGGACTTTTAAAAATGGTAATTTCCGAGCCTGAATGAATCAAGGAAATTAATACAATCCTAAAAAGTCATGGCAGTTAATTAAATATAAATGTATGCTCATATCTAAAAATTTTATACAATTATTTTACAAATGCCAATAATTACAAATGCCTGGAAAAACACAGCTGGCTGCAACTGGTCCATATCTGCTCCTTCACATTTGCTAGTGTTGGTTAATATGTTATTTTCCTTCCAGAGTTGCATGTATTTGAACCATGACTCCTTTTTTGTTTTTAGCCTGTTGGGCTCTATGTTTCCTCTTCCCCGCATTCTGTTTGCCATGGCACGAGATGGCCTGCTATTCAGATTTCTTTCCAAAGTGAATAAGCATCAGTCACCAGTGGCTGCCACTATGACAGCGGGCACTACCGCGGGTAAGCTTAGACTGAGGTAGGCCTTGCATGGCCTGCTGTTCTGTTTGTGTTCACCCTGGTGGAGGTGCAGTGTCCTTGCTTAATTGCAGTACCCTGTTAATAGAAGCTTGCTGTCACTGTGGTGGTGCTAAAAATCGCTGGGATTATACAATATGTGATAAAAACCTCTATAGAACCTATTTATTGCAAACAAAAGTGATATATAGAGTATAGTGGTGAAGCTGATAGGAAAAAGAAAGTTGGACTTATTTTTATGTTATTGAAAGAAATATCTTATGCTGTAGGCTGCACATATTTACTTTATCAAGAATCTAGTAATAACAGTAATATTATAAAACACTATTACAATGCAACTTTTTTAAATCCATTTTAAAATGTAATTTATTCCTGTGTAATTTTCAGCAGCCATTTTTTTTTAAAACATTTTAAGATTTAAAAATGTAAAAAAAAAAGAAAAAATGTTTTGTTTTATTAAGCAAGAACACATTATGTTTATTAGAAATGACCATAAAGACATTTCTGTTACAAAAGATTTCTGTTTTAAACAACCATTATTATTAATTATTAACCATTATTAATAATTGTTCACCAATAATAATTTATAATAATAAAAAAAAATATTTCTTAAGGAGCAAATCAGCATATTAAAATATTAGTCTAAACAGCTGTAAATGAACTCATAGGGTACATCTGGTGTGAATTCCATCAGAAGATAACAATACTGTACTGTCAAATCTGTATTGATAACTGACTTGGAAATGTCATGCAATGTTCACCAATCAAGCTCTTTAAATTGGTCAAATTTACTTCATTAAATAAACACAAATGAAACAATAAATTGTGCATGCTCTGTTGGTTTACCTTGAATTTTTTTTTTTACAACTAAGCCACACTTAAAAATGAATGCCATTGCATTAAATTGGAATTTATTTGAATAAAACACATTTTTCAAGCAAAAAATAAAATAAATAAAAATAAAATATTGTTCACTTTCTGGTTGTCAACCTAGCAAGTAATTACAAACATTGCTTAAATGTACATTTATTATGAGAAAGTAGAGATTTTTAAAGTGTAATGCAATGGAATTAATGTATTTTCAGTGTATGTAAACTATTTAATTTATAGCAGCTCCTGTAGTTTGTGATATAATAATTTGTATTTTAAATGCACAAAGTATTTTTATTTTTTTAAACTTCATCTGATCAGCTTTTGTTTAATACCAACAGCTATCATGGCTTTCCTGTTTGACTTAAAAGCTCTGGTAGACATGATGTCTATTGGAACCTTGCTGGCATACTCTTTGGTGGCTGCTTGTGTTCTAATCCTCAGGTTAGTGTACATCCGTTTTCAATCAATCAATCAATCAATCAATCAAAACTTTTTGGTGACATCATTACTATTTGCAATACAGCTGTTAGTACAAGTATACTTCCTGATGCTAACCAATAGACTAATTGGTACAACACTTACATCAAGAATTATGCAGTGGTCTGCCATCTAGTAGTAAGGGCATGTCCCGACTGTGTTTCAATGATATGACTTTGAACATATTCTATATAGACAATTTTCTTGTGATAGTCTCTGTAAAGCTTAAATGATACTGTCACATTTGATGATGTATTTATCATATTCATCAAAAAGATTTGTTAGTGTTTTAATATTGTTTCTGTTTCTAATGGCATGAAGTAGCTATTCTAATATAAGATTCACATCAGGTATCAGCCAGATGCTACGTTTGAGAGTTCTAGGATCAATGAAGGCAAGGAAGCGGTTGGTGAGTCTGAACTGACAGAGTCTGAGTCTCACCTGAACATGCTGAAGGACGGAAGCGTAACCCTGTGCTCTCTGCTCAACCCTCCACTGCTGCCCACTGAACAGACCTCCACTGCCGTCAATGTGTCTGTTATGATCATGGGTTAGTACAGCAGCAGTTAGAGTCTGATTTGACAAGTTAGTTTATAAAAATTACGTAGCCGTTCTGATCTGTGTTTGTTTTTCCCTGCAGTGTTTGTTGTGTGTGTTACTAGCGCACTCAACACATACTATGGACAGGCAATTATTGCAATGGAGCCTTGGGCCCTGGGGGTCTTGGGTGCATCTTTGTTCATCTTCTTAATGTGCATCCTTCTGATTTGCAGACAACCTCAGACGAGGAAGAAAGTTTCTTTTATGGTATGTAGGTTTGAAATCGAACACTCATCATACACAAAAGTTTGGGGTCAATAAACTTTTGGATGTTTTTCTAAGAAGTCTCTTCTGCTCACCAAGGCCGCATCTGTTTGATCAAAAATACATTGAAAACAGTAAAATATTACCACAATTTAAAATAACCACTTTCTAGTGAAATGTCATTTATTTCTGTGATGCAAAGCTGAATTTTAAGCACCATTAATCTAGACTTCAGTGTCACATGATCTTTCAGAAATCATTCTAATATGCTGAGTTGATGATCAAGAAATAATTCTCATTATCAATGTTGAATTCTTTTTTATTATTTTATGAACTATGAAACATTTCATTCTATATTCCTGGATGAGCAGAAAAGGTTCAAAGAACATTATTTATTTGACATAGATTTACATAGTTGTGAGGACTGCTGTAAATCTAAAATGAACTAATGTGAAGGTGAGTAAATAATGACAGAATTTCCATTTCGGGGTTAACTTCACTTTAAATAAGACATGCCCCATGTTGAACTGTTGCTGCTCTGTTTATCTTGATGGGTATTCTGCCCAGAACAGCTCTGTGTTTTAGGGTAATAGCCTGTATAGAATATCTGTGTTTACCAAGCATTCTGTGTTCTTTGGAGGACCGTATTGTGTGCTATCCTTAATCTAACATGAAAACCATGTTATGTGACCCGAGAGAGCCTCCAGTCATCCTGTTTTTTTTTGTTTGTTTGTTTTTTAGTCTGGGTCATTTCATTAGCAAGTGCTGAGAAGAGTGCAGTCAAGCACATTTGAAGCATTGTGTATTTTTTTGCTTCAGGTTCCTCTGTTGCCCTTTCTACCCATCTTGAGTATATTTGTCAACGTGTATCTCATGGTTCAGCTCAGCGGAGACACGTGGATCCGTTTCTCCATCTGGATGGCATTAGGTACGTGCTACCTTTGGGTAAACACACACAGGATGCAATCCTAAACCACACTCAAACAAATCTAAAGGTCTCATTGCCGTTTCAAGGCTGTTTGCTTGAATAACAGGCTTTATTGGAAATAAACATAAGTAAACCCTGCAGAAAAGACCAGCTCAGATGAGCATGAATTTCCATGGTGGTCCAGGCTGGTTTTTACTGCTTAGGTTTATGCTGGTGTAAAATTGGAAAGGATAGTTTATCCAGTGATGAACATTTTGTCATCATTTAACCAATGAGGCTTGTTCTAGCATGTGACAAGCACAACACACACAAGTTACAGTGTTTACTAAAAATAATTCACCTTAATTGAATATGTTCATTATATAAAGTGATTGTATCTCTTCACAAGACTGGGATTAGATATATGATGCCTTTATAACTTTAATAATAATTTTTTATGATGAACTGTCCCTGGTTTTTGGTGAACTGTCTGTTTAATAATCATTTTTGGGGTAAACTGTCGATGAACTGCCGAATGGATCCAAATGCAACAAATACTGGTATATGAAGGCATATAAATGTAATATAGAAATCTTAACTTTGATATCAATCCACAGGTTTCCTCATCTATTTTGGATATGGAATGTGGCATAGTGATGAACGTAAAAGGCATCTACAGAACTGTACTGGTGCGACAGAGAAAAAGACACTGACAGGAAATAAAGGCACTGTGGAGTATGTGACACACATAAAGAAGACTAGCCCATGTTAAAGAGCGGCAGATAAACTATAATAATAACTAGCTGTTATCCACGGCATTCACCAACCTGCTGACAGACCTGAACTGACTGTATTCAGCTCTGCCTTTACTGCCATCGTGAACAATCACTGTACTACCTCTCAGTGCTGATGCTCTCACCTGTTATGTGATAGTAGGACATTAGGGGTGTGTGATCTGACAATGAAAATTATTCTTTTTTTATTTTTTTTCTTAAAAGTATTATGATTACGATTTCCACAGACAGTATCTTATGATTACTCCCACTGTTAGTTTGTTAAATAAAAAAAGGGAAAAAACATGTACAGCATATACGAGCCTACTTATTTTAAAAGGTATGCGACACACGTGTCATTATTACATAATGTGGAACATGCCATGTAAATGGTGAATGTCCAGCTTCACAGCATGTCAAGATGTTTGACTGTTTTGTTAAAGTGTTAAATCCTAAGATTTAGAATGAATACTGTTAACTTACTGTACATGCCTGAGATGTTAAGCTGCCTTGATAACACTAATTCACATTTTCTTGTATTGTGATAAACACTACAGTTTTTATCTTAATCCATGTTACATGTGTTGTGTAATTATCGCTGCAAGTTTGACAGGCATATCCTACAACTTACAGTATTTATAGGTCAACCTGTTGTTTAACAACCAGAAGGTCTGATGATGTTGAAGCAAGTACGAATGTAGGTTTTGTCTTGTAAAATTACCTTTTTTTTCACTTTATACAATTGCTTGTAGACTTTTTTTTATCTTTCAGAAACGTTAATGAATAATCATCAGTGTACACTACATAATTATTTGCGGTCATTCAGTACATGACAATCTGTTCAATCCAGCTAACTAAGTGATGCAAGAGGTGGTCTGAAAAAGGACAACCTGAGCATCTCAAAGTGTTTCTTCTGCTAACCAGCGCTTAAGCCCTTCTCCGCCTTGTTAAAACATTGCAGAGTGATTTTATACAAAACAATAAAAAAGTCTCTCTTTTTAACAAGGTTTCCCCACATTATTGAATATAAATATGCATTAAATCGTTTTATTCAAATGTTAATGGATTTTGTTCTTCTTGGTTGGTAGGTCTGTGCTATTCACTACTTCGTCAACGGATACAGTATCACAGAATGTCGCTACTCTTTCACATGAGTTCAAGTAATGGTAAATGTTTAACAAAAGAAGCCTATATTTGATTTCACATGATTGCAAAAACTGCATTACTCAACTGCCAATGGAAACAGATTTCAGCATTAGCTTCAGTAATCAAAACACTGACTGCCCATTTAATTATAGTACAATGTAATCAGTAGCAGTATTGATAAGGTGAGCTCTATTTGTAAAGTATGGGTATAATTTAAAATGAATGATGGACAGAAATATCTCACATATGTAGAAATATCTCACCTCTACAGAATTGTTCACCCCAAAATGAAAATCTGATGGCAATTTACTCACCCTCAGACCATCCAAGATGGTCGCTTTTCAGCATTGTGATACTCTTTCATCACAGTACAGTAACAATCTTTCATAGACATTAATTTAAACTCAAATATAAACAACGTAGGCTATTGCTCTTGCATGTGACTGCTAGGTTTGTATATGTTGCTGAAGCAAGCAGCAACACATTTAAACACAACATTTAGCCTACTTTCCTTGTTAGGCTCTCACAAACATTTAAAATTAAAACTCACCACTGACAGAAACAGTCGACTCTCGTGCCTTTTGCATTTCAATCTTTATTACAAGCAATCTATTGGGTCTTAAATAACTTTGTTTTTCTGCGACTATAAAAGTACATATATTATGTTGCCTTGTTTATCTAAAGCTGCTCTTTTTCTTGCTTTAAACCTAGCCAAAAACCCATGTGTTGCGTGTGAAACACAGTAGGCTTTAATTAGTATACATTTCTTGTGAAATGACTGCATTTCCGGGTCAGAACTCTCAGACCTTTAGAAAATCCCTGCTTCAGTCAAAATCGCGCTTTTCCGATCTCAATGCACTTTGATCGCGTACGCTGCTTTGGGGTGGCAAAGCTCATTTTTAGGGAGGCAGCTGCTAAATTATCTGGATTATACGTAGTATAGCGTTAGTCCAGCAGAGGGCACTAGATGATCACAGACTGACTCTGAAAGGGAGTGAATGTGCAGATGGGCTGGGGAATTCCTCTTTTATCACAGGGATGGCGCAGACTGTGTGTAAACGGGACATACAGTGGACGAAGAGCTCCTGTGCAGCTGTCAGGCCTCCTGAAAAGCAAGAACAGCCCCGTGTGCCCTGCTGGAACTCTCCACTTCAGCCATCATGAAGCTCTGGCTCTTCTTCACACTGGCACTGCTCTGGCTGGAGGTCCAAGATGGTGAGAAGATCTATATATTTTTTTCTGCTTTGTTTTTATTACTTCTAAACATGAAGTAAAAAAGAAAAGAAAAACAAACAGAAACTTTTTTTCTCTTGTTCGAAAAGAAACAAAATTGAGACATGTTGTGGATGAATGTGTATGGTGTGCCAGTGGTGCCAATGGAAACCAAATTCCAGAGCAGAAAGAGGAGGAGAGATTAGATCAGGCATGGTTTTTACTTAAACGTATGTTTAAATTATACAGCCGAGACAAAAGATAGAAAATCAAATATGTTTGCATCCTAAGGTAACTTTTTTTCTTTCTTTTAAATCAAACATAAATCAGAATAAAAAATATGTATACAATTTTCTTCTAGAACTCATGATCCTTGTGTGTGTCAAAAGTGAATTAAAAAGGAATTTGTGATTCAGTGAACCTCAGTATTGATCAGTTTTGTAGGCTTTTGGTCAGAGAACAAGAAAGGCATACTTCCAGCATTGCTGTTTGTACAGCTGTTAGCCGAAGAATATAGAGCAGATTTCCAGATGGCAGAAACCTCTTTCGCTTGCTCTCTCTCTCTCTCTCTCCTTCTTTATTTGTCTCGGTTATAGGAGTTATCAAGTGTCACAAAGAGAAATGAAACACATATGCTGTATTATGTTGATTTAATAAATAAATGTTATTGCTCTTTAGAAGTTCCCAATGTAAAGTTTGTCCGTCACATCCAAATGCTGAAACAACACGCTGTTGACTAGTAAAACTATGTTTTGGTGTACCCAGGTGTGTCAGCACAGGTCAAGCGAAAAAAAGAGGCTGGTGAGAACCATATTAGACCAGGAAGAAAGAGGGTGAAGGTTCACTACCCCAAAGTAAAAGAGAAGGAGACACGAAGCAAGGGCCAGTCTATTCTCACCCAGGTCCTTGATAAAGGCCGTTTTCTCAGATTGGGCGAGAGCCTTTCTTTGAATCCTGGGAAAACACTGGAACTCAGATGCAAAGGGACTAATATAGGTTGGGCGTATCCCTCTTATCTGGACACATACAGTGACAACCGTCTCAGGAATTCTTCTTTTCTCATTTTATCTATTTATTTAATATAGTAACCATGGTTTTATAACCAAAGTTTTACTACAAATAGCATGGTTAAATTGTGGTTACCATATTTGTATTTTTAGTAAAACTGTGGTTATACAAATAGTAATCAATAAGTCAAAAAAACATGGTTACTATACATTTACCACAATTAAACCATGGTTAATTTCCAAGATTTAATTTAACAAGATTACACTGCATGTTAATAATTACAGCTTTTTTTTTTTTTAATAAAAATACATTTAAAAAGTTTAATAATTGCAGTCAAACTGTCGCTTTGGCAAATAGCCGAATACATTTTTTACTTGATTTCATTCAAAGTTAATTTCATTTCAATGAATGTATTATTTTTTAAATGAATTTAAGTGAACTATAATAATAACCCTGTTAATCTACAGACTGACTCACTGTAAAAAAATTAGACATCAAGGCTATTTCAAGCAAACCGAATTAGGGTGCACAAAATAGCTTTGTGAGATTATAATATGCAATGTTTTATGGATAAAATTTGATTTTCTAAAGAAAATGATTAGAAAAAATATATTTATCATTAGTGGATATAAAAACGTACCCTAAATTTGTAGAATAACTCATATAGTCCATAGTATGTATGTATATATATTAGACTTGACTGACTGTTGTTTCAGCATCAAGCAGCATGAGCGGTACAGTCAGCTGACTCTGACGTCGCCCTCTGCTGCTGATACGGGGGACTACAGCTGCTGGGTGGTGCTCTGTGATGGAGAAGAATGTGCAAAGGATGGAGAAAGCACCTCTGCTACCTACATTTACTTTACAGGTACCGCATCTGCTAACATATAACACAAACACATCTACATCATCTTGAAACCTCCAAGACATTCTTACTATTCTCTTTGTATCTAGACAAAGATGAGCTGTTTGTCCCCTCTGCTATCCATTTTGAGATCATCTACCTGCGCCCTGACAAGCCCGCCACCATCCCGTGCAGGGTGACAAACCCCAAAATCAAAGTCTCGCTGCACAGGGAAGTTCCTGCAGAAGAAATCGCTGTGGATGGGACCCAGATCTCTTACAATCCCACTAAGGGCTTCATCATCCAAAACCCCAGTCCAGAACACAAGGGTGCTTATTATTGCAAGGCCAACAGCACCACGAAAACCACTTCACAAATATCCACTAAATACCAGCTGCTGTATGTGGAAGGTAAGAGGAGAACGTAATAGTACCGTTAATAACAGTTACCCAACATTTTACATGGTGTTTTTGGCAAAAATGCATTTATTTTTTATTTTTGTAGTGCCAAGTGGTCCCCCTTTTGCAACTATTGAGGCTTCTTCGAACACCGTGAGTGGTGGCGACATCTTTAATGTTACTTGCACAGTTCTGGGTGAACCGGAGATGAATGTCAGCTTCAGCTGGAGGTATCCTGGCCAGGTGAGTGGCACATTATTATTATTTCCTTAAGAAATGTGCGATTATTTTCACCACTTACATTAAGAATATTATTTCTTGAACAGCAAATCAGCATATTAGGATCATGTGACACTTAAGACTAGAGTAATGATGCTAAAAATTCAGCTTTGCGTCATAGGAATAATTTACATTTTATGATTTATTCTAATAGAAAACATTATGTAATTGTAACCGTAATTCACAGTATAACTATTTTTGCTTTATTTTTGATCAAATAAATGCACCCTTACAAGAGCATAAGAGATTTCATTCAAAAACATAAAAAAATGTCATATTCTAGATGTTTGACAGGTAGATTCAGATAAATAGGTGCTAATATGACGTGTGTTGACGTGTTCTCAGGGTCAGAGGCCGTATAGTGCTTCTAATAAAGTGCTTCTTTTGATTTAATTTAATGATGTAAGTTAATGCAAGCTTTATGTTCAATGGTAAATCAACAGCATACTTAAAACAGTTTATGATGCATTGCTGCCTGTGCAATAGTGTTTTTCAATCATAAACCTATAATTCTGAAAATGGAAGGTGTTAAGGTCTATATGCATGAAATATGTCTGAGGAGCGTGAAGGCTTTGTGCTCCGCTCTAATGGACTCCATATGTGGAATGTGCAGCGGGAGCCCAGTGCTTATTTTGGTTCAGTGCGACACATTCAAAGTATGTTTCTCCTCCTCCTCTCACTGTTATTGAATTATTAGAGATTTAAGAATAAGTTACAATAGAAATCACTACACAGAACAGATTACAGTCAAACTGCAAGCCCATTGATGCAGTTCGAAATGCATGAAGAAAAGAAATAAAACCAACAGATGCAACAGGTTACTGCACACTTTCACTGCTCGGCTCCTTAAAGGGAAAGTGCTCTCAAAAATGAGAATTCGGTCTTAATTTATTCACCCTTACAGTATGTTGTTCCAAACCAATATGACTTTGTTTTGAGAAACGTAAAATAAAATATTTTGAAGAATATTGATAACAAAACAGTTCGGTTCCAATTGGACGACGTTATATGAACAAAAACAGAAGAATTTGATAAAACTTAAAGTTACCAATCTTTTTTTGTCTCTTCTATGGAATTCCATACAAGTTTGGAATGACATGAGAGTGAGACAAAATCTTTTAATGACAAATTAGATTTTTATATTGACTATCCCTTCAATTACATGTTATAAACACAGGGTGACAATTAAACACAGATTAATTTAATTCTTTATTAATTGCATATTTTCACGAGTTTCAGTTTCACACCAACATCCACACAAACAGCTTAGCAATACATACCATAAAAAATGTTCTTCTTTTGCTATTTAACTTCTTTGTAAATAGCTCGAATGTAAAGCTGCAGTGGAGGGTTTCAGACAGAGGCCACTGGAACATGCTCGGTCATTACGGTCTCATGATTATACCTAAATTTTGAAATAAAAACAAACACACACTCAAATCTGTCCCCTGCAGCTCATTCATACTGAATAAGACACAAAACCCGTATTCAAGAAAATTGCTTATTCCCAATAGTACATGCCTTCAGTCACAGGGCTGCCCAATGACATGCCATTTCAATATCATGTCCGTTTACAGCATACCATTGCCATTAAACTGCATCTCTGATTGCCAAGTGAGGAATTCAAACTTTATACAGACATTCAAGACTTTTAATCAACTATTAAAAATTAATTTTGCATCAATCACTGTATTGCATCTCTTCTATGCATATATGAGTGATATGGAGAGCGAATCTGTGATGAAACATGCATCATGATTTGGGCAAAGCTTACCTAGTTGCAGTTCTTAATGTGTGATAAAAAAAAAAAAAAAAACATTTACGAAATCAAAAATAAAGGCATGACATAAACAAGAAAAAAAAAAGTGTTGCATAAAGTTTTAAGAATACCTGGTTGAGATCAGTGAATATTTCCATTTGAGTAAATAGTAACAGTCAGTTTATGGCATGTTGATCTATGAAGTGAAAGGTTCATCTGGAGTCTGAGTTCCTGCATAAAATAATGGGAAACCAATTGCTACACGAGCAGCAGCATCTGGGAAATGTTCACTGGCCGGCTGGCATTTGGACATTTGCCCCAAAGCAAAAGATAAATCTGGGTTTATAAAGGTTGATTTCAAGGCGTCTGGTGGGAAAGCTTCATAAGTTGATAAAGGCCCCAGTCGTGAATTCGAATATCAGTCCTCTATAGAGAGGCAGTAAAAGTCAGGAACTTCAGGAAACAAAGTAATCCAGGAGGGGAAAAAATATAAAACATACATTCGAGAGAAACCTTCTATAAGCCCTGAGATATTTCATTTTTCCTCCATAGCCAGATGTGAAAGGCAAAGTATGAGGGTGGTCTCATTGGTAAGTGCTTCAGTGCAATCTAGTCTTCAGTTTTCTGTATAAGTCAAAAAAGCTCATTCCATATTGAGAGCATGGTCCAGACCAGCATCAGCATGCAGGAAGCAATCTGTCCTATAAGAAAATGCTTCCTGGTAGCTGAAGGCCATAGTTATCTGGGTGAGATGGGAGGGCTGGAGAACGTCCCAGAGTGCCGCGGTGACTGGAGATTCAGGGACGGGGAGGGGGAGACCTTGTGGGGGCTGCTCAGATCACCGTTGTGGAGCTTCCAGAGCAGCTCTTCATTCTCCATAGACAGGCGTTTGTTCACTTTGGACTCCTTCTGGAGGGATTCCTGCAAAACCGCCTGCTCTGTGGACAGTTGTCTGCAATGGAACAAGTCAGCTCTGGTGAACTTTAATGAAGTAGTCACTATTACTGCACAAGATGAAAGAGCAGGTCTCTTAGCACAAAGCTTTGCTGCAATGAAAATGCACCTTTCTTGCCACCACAAGAGCACAGAGAGTAATCAAAGCAATTAAAGTGTCACAGCACAGCCAGAAGCAATTTTGTAGAATTTCTCTGCTACCCACACACCACATGCAAATTCTGTGACACTTCAAAGAGTTTGGTTTGCTACAGGTCTAACTGAATGAATCCCACTGGGGAAACACCCTAATGTTAGAAGCTAGACAGGATGATTGAGTAAAATAATTTCTAAAAACCCAAGGGGTATCACGTTTATGAACACAAGCTTGTGGTATGCTACCTTGACAAAGCAGCATGTCTGTCCATTCGGGCTTTGAGGTCCTCGTTTTCCTGTTGGAGTTTCTTAAGACATTCATCCAGCTTCACATTCCTCTCCATCTACAAATAAATCAAATCTTAATTTTTTTATTTTCAGGAAAAATACTGTAGGAGCATCAGATTTACGGTGTTAAACTCTTTACTGCGATTAGAAAGTAGGACCACAAATCATTTCTCCTGCAAAATGGCTTTATGCACAACAGATAATGGAGCTCACCAGTTTGTCTATCTGCAAGAGTTTCTTGTCCTGTTCATGGATCTGTTTGTTTTTGATGTCCAGCACTACCTTAAGGCTTTCAAGCTCCTGCTCCAGATAAAGAGTATGGGAGTCCTTCTTCGACAAAAGAAAAGAGAGATCAGGAATATATACTGGCTTTCTCAAACTGGATCATTAAGTTTTAAATCATGTTATCATGTTTAATCCTTGGTAAATGAAAGAATTAATTTCTTTAAAAAATAATAATAATAGTGAACTTAAGAGACAATAACACAACATGACAATTATTTAAAAAATATATAGTTTGTAATGTTGATAAATGTTTTATCAACATTATTGAGCGTGGTTACTAAACAAACTAAAATGTGAAAAGTGTCTTTTAAGAGTTTTTAAATAAAAGCATCTGCTAAATGCATAAATGCAAGACACTTAATTTTCCAACAGCTGAAGGGTCAGAAGTGTCCAAAGTTGAAGAATCCCCTATATATGAACTTTCCCTGTGCTGCATTATCATTCTATGTAGAGGACAAGGTCTGGCAGAATTATGCAGAGCAGTTATCTAAATATCCTTGCATTCATTTTCAGAATGTTGAGAGTTCTTGAATCTCCTTAACCCTGATTGGAAAGACCAGTCTATTAATAACCTGTTAGTCTAGTTAAAGCAGGGATGCATTACTATCAATAGCACTGGCTAAGTTTGTTTGAATACACAGATGTTTGGGAGCTATACAGGGGTGTTAATGTACCTGTGTTTTCTCAGCCAAATCCATCCTTCTCTTCACCTCATCATTCAGCTTTTCTTTGAGGTTGTTATTTTCGGTCATGAGCTCCTGAATTCGATCCTGTTTGAGGAATAATGCACTGATATGAAAATCTGTGTTACATTTTGACAGGGCAAAATATAAGAAAGGAAAAGTGAACAGGGATCACTAATGTTGTGTGGAGAATTGTAGCTTTTGGTCACTGCCTTACAGATAACGTGTCCTCTGATTCCTTCAGTGTTGCGTTGAGAGACTGCATTTCCTTTTCATGGGACTGTTTGAGTTCTGAGAAAGTCAAGACAGAACAGAATATATCTGAGCATGAGAGCTAATGCTGCTGCCTTTAAACATTAAAGTAAAAAGTGCAACATTTACACACGTTTGTTTCGCTGTCTTAACGAGAATACAGCATAGACTTCCACTGATTTTCTATCATGTTAATGATATTTTCTATCACCTACCCATACCAAAAAAACAAACTTTATATTCTATCCATTAAACCTACTACTAAACCTTACAGACATCATTTGGTATGATTTATAAACCATTTTCCTAATAGGACTGTCCTTTTGTTTTTGGTAAATAGGGACAACTTAATGGGGACATTGCATAGACTGCTACAATTTTATATACAGCTAATTATGAATGGTATAACCTTACCCTGAAGAATTTTAATTTTATTTACTTTACTTTTATACCATTCACAAATGAAGATGTCCCTAAAAGAAGGTTTAGGGAGATTTTGCCAGGTTTAGCTCACTTCTGGTTTGTACCCAAAATATTCAGTAGCACATACACACACATTTTAGAGAAAGAAACAACACAAAGCACAATATAATTTACCTTTGAAAGTCTCTTCAAACTGTTGTTTAAGGCCATCCACCTCCTCCATATGGCTGACTTCCAGTTCCTTCTTCAAAGCCTCATGTTTTGCTCGCAACTCTTTTAGCTAGACAAGTACAAATAACAATTCATAATATTATTATTGGTTTATTTTAGTGTATAAATGATTAGGAAATCAGATGTCAAATGTCCAAATGATTAAAAGGTCAAGGCTCATATAATATGCAAGAAAAACAAAATCAAATGAAAGTACTCCATCTAGTTATGAGAAAGTGATAATGTTTAAATATATGACAGCATAAGACATCTGAAATCAAGTATATCCAATAAAAAGTGTCAGGACACTAGAGGACAAAAGAGAAAAGGCCCGTTGTCTTCCACACCTGCTGCTCCATCTGAGCTTTGCACTTGTCAGCCTCCTCCTGGTAAGTCTGATGGACCTTCTCCCACTCAGTGGAGTAAAAGGTCTTCAGTCTCTCCTCGAGGTCAGCGAGGTCCGAGCGGTGCTGCTCCTGGACCTTCTGTAGAACTCCATCAAAAGCAGCACGCAGCTCCTCCTTGTCCTGCTCCAGACGCTCACAGGAGTGAGCCGAACTCACTGAGGAAAAGATCGGATCATTTGGAAGTTAGAAGATCGATTACCGGTAAGTGATTCAGTTAACAAACATCAAGCAATAAAGCACCATTTAAGATGATTGCCTTTTTTCTGGCATGATGCCAGCAACCCTCTGACTTCAAAAAGAGCAGGACATCTGATATCTAATGTACCAAAAAAAAAAAAATATATATATATATATTTAACCTTTGTGGGTTGTTGGGGACGTTTTCGTCCACTAGGGGGTAAAGTTGAGTCTTATTTTGGCCACAACTTTCTCTGTGTTTGAGCTAATGGAAAGATTTTTGGTGAAAAATCTTATTTTGACCCATATTTTGGGAAAATACTTTGAAATTTTTCAAAAACTCAACGGTACACTGTGGGCAAATTCACTACCCTTTCGGGATGTTCGTGGATGAAAACATCCACTAAATTAAACTGCTGTAAAAAATGTATCAGATAAATATTTTTTTCTATTTTTTTTGCATAAATCTATTAAATCAATCTCAGTCCTGATCAAAATTACCAAATTTTTAAATAAATTCCAAGATTTTAACTTTTTAATTACCAAGTTCATAAATGATGTCACTGATTTGGGAAAAAAAACCACACAAAATTACATATTTTCAATATAAAAAGTGATTGTGGACTGGATTTTTTTTTTTACCTTTTATCACAGTCTTGGGCATGTCAAAGATTAGTAACAAGATTGGCTTTGATGCATTGTTAGTTTTTGTGCGGCATTAGATTTAAATTTTTTCTCCCCAATTAGTTGTTGGTGGCTGTTTTTGCCCCATTGACTTCCATTATAACGACATTTTTTGATTGCAAAGCCATGACACCATATAATAATGCATTCTTGATTGTTTGTGGTTTTCACTTTTGGGAAGAGGTAAAAAAAATTATTTTTACAGTTGATCACTAGGTGGGACCATTAACCCTTTAAATAGGCCTGTGCAAAAAAAGGCTTGGTTTCTGGCTTTTATATGGAGTTATATGGAGTATAACAGCAAATTATAGTGTTTGTGTGTGTGTGAGATTCTTGATTGTTGGAGGTTTTTCCTGTTGGGAAGAGGTAACATTTGTTATTTTTTACAGTTGATCACTAGGTGGGACCCTTAACCCTTTAGATAGGCCTGTGCAAAAAAAGGCATAGTTTCTGGCTTGTATGGAGTTATATGGAGTATAATAGCAAATTATAGTATGTGTGTGTGTGTGTGTGTGATAGAGAGAGAGAGAGAGAAAGAGAGGGTGTGAGAGAGACCTTTGTGCACTTACCTTGATGTACAGTATTTGAAAAAATCAAAATATGCACCTCATGCTCTCAGAACTACATTGAGTAAATAATAAAAAAAGAAGCGTGTTTATGCACCTGCTTCCTTTTGATGGTGAAAAGTACAGATGGCCTATAAGTGAAATGCTCCTCTTTTCTTGATGGTAAAGCCAGTTTAAAACCTTAAAATCCTGTAAAAAAAAATCTACTTCGCATCAAATTTATGAACATAAATGTATTATGAACCAAAATGCAATACCAACTTCAAATAAGCTGCAGCTCGCTGGAGGGGTCACGCTACATAATTTCTAAAACTTTGGTACAAGTCAAGCCCTTTCTCATGTTGCTTGCTGCTCTTCTCACCATTAAATATCCAGCACGATGGCATGCAAGTGTTTAAATCCACGTACTTTGCTTTTGTTTAGTCTATTCGCTTATTAATTCTGACGTCACGTAGCAGCGCTTCCGTGTCCAAACGCTCTATCAGTCACCACGAGAAAACAACAAAAGGTGCTAATATAAACTCACAATGTGATAGAATACTAGCGAAAAAGTTATAATATGAACCTTTAACTCCATACCGAAGTACCAGATAGCCAGACAATGAAAATATAAATATAAAAAAAATATCTAAAAATTATTTGTGTTTGGGACGCTGTGAGCACGGAGACTGTAGGGTATATCGTAAGTTTGAAAGCATTTAACTTAAATTATAAATATGAATAAACAGTGCTCATAAACGGCTGGTCATATTCTCAAGTGAAGCAAGTTGAGGCCTGGACCCGGAAACAGCGCTTCTTACGTCATCACTTAACAACCGATTACTTTCACCACCATTAAAAGGCAGCAGGTGCATAAATACACTTTTGTTTACTCCATGTAGTTCTAAGAGCTGAGGTGTACATTGTGATTTTCTGAAATACATTAAGGTAAGTGCGCAAAGGTCTCTCTCACACACACACACTCTCTCTCTCTTTCTCACACACACACACACACACACACACACACACACACACACACACACACACTCAATATAATATGCTGTTATACTCCATATAGCTTCATATACAAGTCAGAAACTAAGCTTTTTTTGCACAGGCCTATCTAAATGGTTAATGGTCCCACCTAGTGATCAAATGTAAAAATAACAAATGTTACCTCTTCCCAACAGGGAAAACCACCAACAATCAAGAATCTCACACACACACAAACACTATAATTTGCTGTTATACTCCATATAACTCCATATACAAGCCAGAAACTAAGCCTTTTTTGCACAGGCCTATCTAAAGGGTTAATGGTCCCACCTAGTGATCAACTGTAAAATTAACAAATTTTACCTCTTCCCAAAAGGGAAAACCACAAACAATCAAGAATGCATGATTACATGATGTCATGGCTTTGCAATCAAAAAATGTCGTTATAATGGAAGTCAATGGGGCAAAAACAGCCACCAACTACTAATTAGGGAGAAAAAAATTAAATCTAATGTTGCACAAAAACTAAAAATGCATCGAAGCCAATGTTGCTACTAAACTTTGACATGCCCAAGACTGTTATAAAAAGTAAAAAAAAAAAAATCCAGCCACAATTACTTTTATATTGAAAATAAGTCATTTTGTGTGTTTTTTTCCCCAAATCAGTGACATCATTTATGAACTTGGCAATTAAAGAGTTAAAATCTTGGATTTTTTAAAAACATTTGGTAGTTTTGATCAGGACTGAGGTTGATTAACAGATTTATGCAAAAAAAATTGAAAAAAAAAATATGAATCTGATACATTTTTACAGCAGTTTAATTGAGTGGATGTTTTCATCCCGAACAACTCGAAAGGGTAGTGAATTTGAACAATCCACAAGGGAGATATATATATATATATATATATGCTATATGTAGTAACTAAACAGCAGGGGGATAAGCAGAGGCCAACACGTCCATTTGCTGCTTTGACATCAGGACCTGCCAACACTCGATGCTATGATTCATTACTCAAGTATTCTGCATTGAGTCCCAGTTGTCTCTACAGTTATGGTGTCTCTAGCAGTTCTGTAAATAAAAAATCAACTGTTTCAAGGAACACGTCAAATTACAACTGATGGAAAGGAAGGCAAAAGCAACATTAATAGACAGAGGCATAATGAATGGGCATTTCCTAACCGGTCACTATGCTCTCTCAATCACAACTGTGTCACAGACACTGTCCCCTTTATTCATTAATTCATTTAAAAACCTGCATTTATTTATTTGTCTGCATGAAAATAAATACCTGCATTTAAATAGGTTTACTGATATATCTGCATTTATTTTCATATTATATTCATTAATTTAAATAAATACCAATATTTATTTAATACATGCATTTTTTTTTATATCCGTATGGAATTCGATTTATTTTGCTTTTATAAATGAATTGCATGCACAAATTCATGCATAGTGACAGTAAAATTTACTGTGAAGTTTTAAGGAGGCCTAAAGTAAAAAATGTCAGGCTGATACAATGGTCCTCAGACCACAACGAACAATAAAAAATTATTGAATAAAAATAAAAATTTGCTTCACTGTTTATTGCTATTTGAAAAACCGGTACGCCAAATCCAAGATGTGGCCCGACCAACAAAATCATGTGCTACAATGAGCACGCAAATGCCAGTAAGTTTTTTTTAACAAAGTCCCTGGCCCAAGCCACTATAATGAAATAACAGTAGAAAAGCAGGCAGCTGTTTCAAACAGAGCTTACCAGTGCATTCAATTCACGAGGCTAATGTGATGTTCAAATTCATGCAAAAACCCTCAATGAGTTTGCTGGGAACAAACTTGTCTAACTTGTGTAGAATAACAGTTTAATAACACCAGATTGTCTGGCTCATCTCATCTGTTTACTGCTGCATCAGTAGGCTTTTCTGAACCTCATCTTTTATCAAAGGACAAGAGCATGTCAGCAAAATAAATGACTCAACACAAGAACGGCTGTTGTTCTCCAGGGGGAAACTTGGGTCATATCCCTTACTGGCACTGCAATCTAATCATCTATATTCTGAGATGAAAACCACAGAATTTTCCCCTTTAAAAGGGAGTCTTAAAATGAGTTACAATCAGAATCATTATAAAGTTAAATAAGAACCGTTATCTATTGACCCTGCTGTACAAGAAACAGAAAGCAGAGCTAAACCATGATCAGATCCACTCAGAGAAGATGAGCCAGACTCAGAGCTCGCTAATGGCTTGATGTATTACATTAATCTGCAGTGTAATTCTATTATAGGTTATATTTATGATGCAGCGCACAGCTGAAATCCTATAAATAATCCAAACAAGGCAACACAGACATTTAGAAAGGAGTAGGGTCCATGTATGTTGTAGGGATGGGACGATAACCGGTTTTATCGATAACCGTGATAAAATGTGCTGAAGGTTAGTAATATCGTTTAAAAATTAATTATCATTAAAACCGTGTTTGATTATCGCGGTTTTAATAACTCGCTATTAAATCATGTCCAGCCAGCAACAGTCTGACGCAAGCGCAGCGCACAATGTTTTTTTGTTTTTTTTTCGAGAAGGAATGGCGAAAGTCAGTGACTTTTCTATGCTTTTCTATGCTTCTACACTTTTTATTGTAAGGAAGGAAATGCCACAGAATTTAATCTTTCTTTAAATTAAGTGCATAGAGTTGCTTGTTTTATTAGTTGTTTGTTGATTATTAAATATAAAACTTGCTGAAATGTTTTCAGTGTGAGCATCAACTATTTTTGAACACTTTCATCTCGTTTCAACAAAACCGTGATAATATTGATAATCGTGATAATTTTAGTCACTATAATCGTGATATTAAATTTTCATACCATCCCATCCCTAGTATGTTGCATGACAGCAAAAATGACTATGCACATGCATCAGAGTATAATTTTGCTCATTTCAGAAAGTTCTTGGCAGTCGAAAGCTGGACAAACCTGCTGTGTTTGTTATGGCCTGTTTGAATTTGCTTCAAATCAATCATGTGATCCTGTCTAGACATCTGTTGTTTTCAAAATAAGCACGTTTTTAAATTAATAACTATTCACAAATTGAATCATTCGGCACAGAGAAATCACATGCCAAATAGCAAGCTCAATTAATTGGACACAGTTCTAGCAAATTTTGTGTGAAGACTGAAATCACTTCATTGGAAGAGAGCAGTTGTCCTGTGTTAAAAGACACTTCTGGGTGTGTGCCAAAAAGCATGGCATGCTGCAGCATTCACAGTGAAATTGCTCTCTTCATAGTAGGGCTAAAGAAGAAATGATTCCTTGAAGCTATTCTTGATTAAAGAGGGAAACTTCTACTATATTCTGACATAAAAGAGGTGGTCTGAAGAATTTTTATAGGGGTCAGGAGCACTAAAATGTGGTGGTTGTAATACCCACAATATGGTCACAACATAGCTGTAAGTTTCGCTGTTTAATCAAGAGTAGTTTTAAGTATTCACTTTTGCCTTCATATGAAGCACACTCAGTGAGAGAAAAATGTTTTCTGATTCAAAAAATACATGAATCCTGCTCAGATGATACTGTATATTAGTCAAGAAAGCACATAAAGCTTCATATCTCTCCCATGAATATGCTCAGTTTTCAGGTGGTAACATGAGCTATGAAATCAATGCATCAGACGTCTCATGGGAAACACTGGCTGATATTAAATTCATTCCTCCATGTCACTTTGCCCATTAGACTGTGAAGGACGTCAGACTTGACTGACCTTGTTAGGGCTCACCCTATCTGTCTTAAGTATGTGCTTTCTGGAGGTGTGTCTCCTAAATGAGCCCTATGGGAGGGAAGAGCTCTTCCAGTAGGACCAATAAAACAAACAGACCATCCTCTTTATCTACAACCACATGATAATTCATGTAAGGTAAATTCGAGCACAATACCAGTCAAAACTTAGAACACAAGAAATATATACCATGTCCAAAGTGGCCAAGATTAAATGCATTTTTTTTATATACAAATGTAAATATGTGGCTATTCAGCTCTTTACATAACTAAACAGGTTAATATGACAGAATACTCATGTGAACAAGTGTCCATATACACTACCATTCAAAAGTTTGGAGTGGATAAGATTTTAGAAAGTTGCTAAAAAAAAAACAAAACAAAGAAAAAAGTCTCTTATCACAGAAGTCACAGTAGTCTTCGTGTTACGGCAAGCAACAGCAAATATACCGTTCCTCCAATCCAGATTATTACATTAATTACAAACAGCATCATTTTGGCAACCCTTTCCATTCTTTCTGCAGATAGTGAAAGAGAAGCACTCTACAATGACTCACACACACTCACCCAGCTCCTCATGCAAGGTGACCAGCTCCTGAGACAGCTCCCTGCGCTGCTTCATCATCTCCTCATGCTGCAGGAAAACAGAAGGAAAACGGCTTCAACATTTCTCAATGCAACATGCATCATATTACTCAAACACAAAAAGGCCAAAAAAATATGTCACCATAGAGCAGAGCAGTGCCAAGTGAATAATGATGTCATGGTGAACAACTCTGACATTCCTTTGGCAGACATGAATTATGTATCAGGTTTCCCCTTCGAAGGGTGTTTGTCAAATCACAGGACAGGATGGGTCGGATATGAGATTTTTCCATTGTAAACGTGCTTGATTGACATGACAAATAACTTTACTAGCAAAGCATTCGCAGCTCAGAAGCGATCAAAGAAAACAGGCTTTACTGTAACTTATTACTTTTATAAGATATTAAAAGAAAGCACCAATTGTTGTGCAATAGTCGTGACACATCTGCACGAGTATTGCCAGCACTGTGGTTTACACACCACTATGACAGCTTTCTAAGGGTTTAATAAAAAAAGAAAAACAAGCATGAATGACATCAACAACCGAATGTAGAGCAATGAAATCAGCAGCGTTTCTCTCTTTCACAGTGGAGGACAGCCAGCGGCACAGCTGCAGTGCTGTCAGCCTCCCCAACCAACACAAAGACGCTTCAAAAACCGCGTGCTGCTGTCCTGACCCGCCCCTTCCCCCTGAGATCAATGCAAACACTTGAGGAGCGACATTTACACTGCAGTTATGAACTCATCATAACAAATTCATTAGAATAAATCAAACAGTATAACAAATCAGATTTAAGAATACCACAAACTAATCATACAGAACTGACATGCTGTACATAGGCATCCACAGCTATCCCATTTCAAATGCAAATCTATCCCCCCACCTGCACCTTGCGGTGAGGATAATGTCTTTACCCTGTGTCCAGTGCAGGGACTGTTAAGGCACACTTTGCTGCCGGAGCAGCCCATGATCCCGTCTCTGTGACTTCAGTCCAGAATGCAGGAAGACAGCAGCCCAGATGCATGAACCTCTGCCACCTCTACCTCCTCTCTCTGCCTTCTCGATCTACATCGGAGGGACTAGTGGAAAAAGCTCATTGGCTCCCACCTCCTCCAACCGCTTGCCTTCTCAGTGGTGAAAGAATACCGTAATATATCTAAAAGAAGGGCAATGGAGGGAGGCGGCTATATTGTGCCTGGTAGGCTGCTACATAAATGATGCACTTTAGGACACCCACAGTAAGTAGAACAAAGAGAGAAAAATAAAAAAATGTCTGACAGTTGGATGATTGAGTGGCATTTAATGAAATGGTGCATGTTACAGAAGAAGTGTGCAATGACCTTCCCACAGGACATGAGAGGACAGAGGAGGACTGCGGTCTTTTTCTTGCTTTCCTTTCAGTACCTCCTCAGAATTTGCTAACTGAAAGCAGCGCAGGAAACTATTTTATATCCATATTATTATTAAACATTCACAACTGGACAATAAACCTTAATAAAGGATGTCACTTAATAATAATAATAATAATTGGTCTCAACTGAAAACAAGGCTAACAGAATAAAATTTTGGTGTCAAAAATAAAAGAGGTCCAATACCTAGTTTGTAGTATTAACAGTTAAGAATAGTTAATTTTATATTTTTTTATATTTAAATATTTTAACAATAGTTAAAAATAATTAATTGTAAAAATAATCCCTTATTTTTAAATGCAGTTAAAGATAATGGATTGTTATAACAACATTAATAATAATAGCAATTATTTTATTATTATTATTATTATTATTATTAAAATACAATTTTTTTTCTATGCATTAGAAAATAACTGAATATTATAATATTAATAATAGTAACTCTATTATTATAACTTATTAATTTTTTATTTTTATTTCTATTACAATTATTATATAAATGAATGTTAGTTCCTACTGCATACAGAAAAAATTGTAACCATTTTATTATGTTTTCTGCATACAATAGAAGATAACATTACTATTTTAATTATATCAAAATAATTTTTTAGAATAATAAAAAAAAAAATGCAATTAAAAAATACTATTTATCTCTATGCAGCAGACAACAACAACAACATCATATTACTTTTGTATTATATATATATATATAAAAAAACTTTGTTAAAAATTCAACATTAATATTGTTGTAGTTTGGTGAGGCATAAACAATACTAAATACAATCTTAACTACTATTGTATCAAAAGCCAAATATCACAAATAAAATAAAATAAAAATGAAAGCCAAATATTTAGAATGATGTCATTACACCAAGACCTTAAGTGGGAAAATACTGAAAGACATTCATTTATCATTACCAACTATATTAATTGATGTTACTGCTTTAGGGAAATCATGTGTGGCCTCTTATAATGAAATTATGGCAATGTACACAGTGTGCTGACAGCTCATTACAAAACAAAGGATATGAAGCAGCCCTCAGCAGCTCTCGAAGCATCTCAGTGTGCTTCTGACCATATCAAGGCAGCAACTGGTACATTCTCACACAGACACGCTTAAACCCAACCTCCTAATGAATGCTTAACAGATTCCTATACGGGACACTGCCAAAACACTACACTCACTTTCATGCTCTCTTGCTCTCGCTCTCTCTTATATATATTTTTTTTTTTTTTTTTTTTTATTATTATATATGACTGAAGTTCCATCACTGAACCCCCAGTTGCTCCCCTGGCGCTGGGTGTGTGTTCACGGTGTGTTCACTTCTCACTGCTGTGTGTGTGCACTTGGATGGGTTAAATGTAGAGCACCAATTCAGAGTATGGGTTACCATACTTGGCAAATGTCACGACTTTCACTTTTTTTTCAACCAGTCTTCATATTGCCATTTTAAAGGGGTCATATGATGCATTTAAGTTTCCCTTTCTCTTTGGAATGTTACAAGCTGTTTTTGCATAGATAAGATCTGTAAAGTTGCAAAGACTAAAAGACACAAACCCAAAGAGATATTCTTTATAAAAGTTAAGACTTTTCCATACCCACCTAGACTGCCTCCTTCAAACAATCCCCCCCCCCGTCACTGTGTGGGAAGAATCGCATAACACCGCCCAAATTTTCATGCAAAAGAAAGAAGGTGTTACTTTGATTCTTGCTGTAGTATTGTTGTTGCTGCAGACGCCATGTAGTGGAGACACTTTATTAGAGCCCTGCGTGGGACTGTTTTCTTAAACTCACACCCGCCCACTCCCACAACCTGTGTGTCCACTCCCGCCAGCAAAAGCACCACACACGACAAAAACATTTTTTTTTTTTTTTTTGTAATAAGCGTTATAAAACATTAACCGTTAAAACAAAACTGAAAGCGACACCTCAGTTTTTAAACGCAGGCTAGGCCTACTGCATACATGCACCAAACGATTAACTAATGACTTTTACATTAAATAAACACAGAGAACTTTGAAAATAAGCTAGATATAATTTGAACAAAATAAATACAAAACAAAATGAATAAAACAAATTAGAATGCTTTGAAAAAAATCTTACAGACTTCACATTCAAAATTTGAACTTCTTGGATAATTGTCTAAAATAATGCATGCTGATAAATAGCAATTTTTCAAAACGACATTCTTACATTCTTCTTAATTTTAGTAATTGTATTAGACTAATTAAAATATATTCAATATAATAATCTAACCTTAGCAAACATAGCCTACCTAAAATGCAAAAACTGAAGAAGTCTATTTGATTTTTGTTCACTTTATTTCCATGAAAATAGCTGCCGTTATTGTGCTATAGAACATTCAAAACAGGCTCATTAAAACACAAATGTGCACACACACGAGATGAAATGAGCGTAGATCTTTATGTGTCAGATCAGTATGTGGAAAATATATGTAAAATATCTGCTGCCCTCAGGAAGATGTCTCTGCAGCTTCTGATCTCACACTAGCCATCTGCGGCATAGCTTTTTCCCTCAGGCTATCAGACTAATGAACAGTCAGAACTAATACACCCTGCAGCATACGTACACACAGCACTTAATACAATAATCTATGTGCTACCACTGGATACCGTCCAATGCACACCCATGACATTTTGCGTATCCAGTTCAAGTATAACCTGCTGCATCTTTGCATATTTTGTGTATATACCTGTACATAATGTAGAATGTGTACATATGTACAAATCTGGAAGTATGTCTATATGTAATTGTTTCTGCAGTGTCTGGAGCACACTCCCAAGAATTTCACTCACCAAGGTACATGTGCTGTAGTGATGTGACAATACAATGTAACAAGGACAATTCTAAAATTAGCAAGCTCTACTCGGTCCAGAGTCAGGAATAGCTGGAGAGATTACATGTAACCTAAGCTTCATACATCTAGGGTGGTAAGTGTATTACAAAAGAAAAACATATATTTTATAAAAGATGGTGTATGACAGCCAAAGCTTTGAAAGTATCACATTTGAAAATTATTTGAAAATGTTGTGTAAAAGTAGTAAAGAGTTAAAAGAACACCAGCAGAACATTACCTGACTGCAAACACACACACACACACACACTAGGACTACAAACCAATACAATCAGTGCTGGGTGGTCAGATCCCAACTTGATATCTAGATATCTAACTAACCAAAGAAATCTAATCCTAACTTGACAAATGATCAAAAACACAATCTTCATGTATTATTCATGTCTGCTGTATAGCAGAATGATTCATAATGAACATAAGCAATGTCATCTCATAATACTCACCCCAGCACATAGATGCTTTATGACCACAGCAACAGCCTCAAACCTGCGATTGTTGCATCGAAGCGTGTTCTCCAGCTGCTGGATGGTCTGGTTCTTCTTCTCACACAGAGCCTTGTAGTACTCCAAATTTCTGGACTTACTCTCTGGTGGTACCAGATCCGGTTGCCGATTTGTTGGGGGCTGCTGGTTTTGGGAACTCGTCCTTGACTTGTTCTTGTCAACTGTAAGAGAATATGCATTCAGCGTTGTGACAAAATTCAGCATTATTTTTCTTCAAAGTGCTTCTCCAGTTCAAGGAACTTAGACCCAACTACGTCACAGATGTTCATTAACATCCCAGAGACGATCCAAAAACAGATTCAACCCTTCACCAAATGCAATGCTGAATGAGATAACTCACCCCATCACTAAATAATGTCCGGCCATCAGAGACCTCTTATTTTAGCAGGGCTATACCACGGTGGTTTCATTTACACCAGCTCATAAATATAACACCAGGACATAATCAGGGCACAAATCCCTCTAAAAAAATGCAGCCTCACTACTAGAGGAAGGTTACCTGAAGTAAACCACCAACGTATAAAGCCGTAAAACCCCTGTGAAGTAAATACAGCTTTTACAGGAACATTTTTCCAATGCCAACAACTGAAGTCTTTATGTTGTTAATCCAGTTTGTCCTAGCAGAATTATTACATAACAACTTGGTGTGAGCAGCCTCGGACATTTCTGAAATACCAGCTTTAATAAGTCAGGGGTGGGACAACAAACCCCCATGAGGCCTTTCCCCTCAATGTCACTCGAAGTTTACATCTGCAAAGAAACTGCCAAAGACGTTATATATAAAAAGTACCCATTTAAAAAATAAAAATATTGTACAAAATCTAAATAAATAAAAATATATTATACACACACACACACACACTATATATATATATATATATATATATATATATATATATATATATATATATATATATATATATATATATTAGTGCTGTCAATCGATTAAAAACTTTAACTAGATTAATCACACATTTTTTCTGTGATTAATCGCAATAAAAAAAGAAATGTTTTTGTACGTTTTTAATTTATTTTTTAATGTAATAATTTCACAGTTAATCAAATTAATGTAGAAACAACATAAAGATAGTATATTTTAAATACTTGTTTAAATGGCATCTTTTTATGAATGAAGGCCACTATTACTGATATTAATACAGCTACTGATTTGTTTTTATTTTTTTTTTACATTTATTATTAGGCTTCAAAAATATAACAGTTTTTAAACAATGCTAACATAAACCCATAATAAATGTCATGTTTACTCCTGCCCTTCCTGTCTTAACAGTTAGGAAATATACAGAAATTTAATAAAGTTATCAAAGTTATATGCAGTCTGCACTGCATAAACTATAAATTAAATAGTTAATCCTTATTAAAGCTACAAAAAGTTATTTAGTCAAGAGCAGCGAGTCATTTTCTCTGTTCCCTTTGTTCTTTAACTTTACTGACAGGAAGCTTTATTGGCTGCTGTCCCTTTAAGAGCAGACAGACCGTTTATACCTCACCGTTTATATACTGTCTATGGATCTCGCCTCATTCTCTCACAACTCTTTTTGTTCATTTTAGACTTTAAATAAATCATTTAAGATTGCTCTTATGAGGATAATCGACAAAACTGGCACTTTGGGATGTTTACGGATGCTGCGTTAATTGCGTTAAATATTTTGACACGTTAAACCAGACAAAAATTAATTGCATGCGTTAACGCTGACAGCACTAATATATATATATATATATATATATATATATATATATATATATATATATATAAACTTAAAACAATTATCTGAAAATAAACCCGTAGCCTGAACCATTTAAATTCTGGTTTCTAGAAGGCAAAAAAGCAAGGAGAAAGTTCTTTCAAAAAAGGAGGGAGAAACACTTTCAGTGGGGGAAAAATGATTAGCACCGATTCGTGATTTTCAGCATTTTAGATCATGCCTTAAGAATGTAGGAAAACACACTCACACACACACACAGACACAGAATACTTGAAGGTTGAATACCATTTTCAGCACTGCAAGTTTGTCCACAATGCTTAAAAACATTTTGCACAGCTATGAAAATGAATACACGAACATATATTTTTAATCATGCAACTATCCAGCTTCTAAATTAATGCAAGTAGTAATTCACAATAGTCCTTTTAGAGACAGCTTTTTAAGTCACAAAATGTGTATTGTTTAACACTATTAGGAAACAGAAAAATTAGGAAACAGTCTTTTGAGAAACAACTAAGAAATAAGAGTGGAAACATGTCAAAAGACTTTCAACAGACATTGTCTAGAATGCTGACATTTTCTGCTGAAAGAAAAATCTGACAATACATTCAGAATACACACAGTATATATATGAATGTTCTTCCTTTCCAGCATCCTGTTACACCTTCAAGACAAAGTTGCTGTAGTCCTGTTAGTTCACAGTACCCACCCATAAAATAAATAGAGCCGTTTAGCTTATCACATGGA
This sequence comes from Carassius carassius, assembly GCF_963082965.1. NCBI lineage: Eukaryota > Metazoa > Chordata > Actinopteri > Cypriniformes > Cyprinidae > Carassius > Carassius carassius. The sequence continues at coordinate 5,772,651 of NC_081787.1, read as the reverse complement.
TTAAAGTAACTGGAAACATTACAGTCCTGATTAAAAACTTCCCTATAGTAACTATTGAAAGAGGCAAATATATTATGAACACTTTACTGTCCTTGACCTCTGTTTGTGCAGACCAGTCTCTCCTGAAATCATATTTAATGCACTAATGAAATGTAATCCAGACTGGCTTTTTAGAATATTTTATTTAACACACATTAAATTAAGACATTAAACAAAATGCTAGTAAAAAACAAAACAAAAAAACAACAACAACAACAACATCATGAATCATGAACTATGAATAAAGATGAGCTTTGGTTTTGCCAACTCGGCTACAGTGGTCCTAAATTAAAATAATTTACACATTCCATTCTGTTAAAAACTAGGCAAAAATAAAAAGCTAAAATTTTGGTTGTGGCCTTGGAGTGGCAAATTAGTAATCAGGCTAGCCTACACATTAAAAATGCAATATAATTCAAACCATAAGATGTCATTGCTAGGTAAACATTTGTGTGGCTCCCTCTGCTGGACAACTCATGTTAAGAACAGACAGAATGTACATGAATGTGCAAGTTCTGATTAGTAACTCTAAATGATATCAGTTATGCAGATTTTTTTTTTAAAAAAAGAAAGAAAATCAGACAAGCAAGCAAGCAAACAAACAGACAAACAACAATTAAAATCAAATCAAACCTATCCATCATGCAACACCCAAGAGCAGAGGTAGAAAGAGTACAAAAATATTCTACAAGTAAAAGTACCATTACATTAATGAAATTTAAACTTAAAATGGTCTTTTCTGTTGTTTCCTTATCAAAACGGTCACGGCATTTGCTGCTGTATCAGTACAGAGGTGCAGGTCTTTAGAGCAGTGGGGAGAGATCGCAACCCTGAGGGGCTCCAGTGCGGGGGGATGCAGTTGAATGCATGAAGTGTAGATCAGTGCAAGTGGGAGGTGTGATACTGGGCTTTTCAAACTGGCAGTAAAACACATTCAGATCATTAGCTAGTTATTGATTCTCCACAGACTGCAGGGGTGGCGTCTTGTACTTGGTGATGCTCCACAGGCCTGGCCAGACTGTTGCTGGGTTGTTGGTTGAAAGCTGGTTATTCAGCTTTTCAGAGTAGCTTTTGTTTAGCCACTCTGATCTCCTTTGTTAGTCTCCTCTCTGGCATGACGAAGCTATTGGAGTTTCCCAGTAACTCACTGTTTATCATTATTGAATGATAAGAATGTCCTGGTGGGGATGCACATATCCTCACAGAAACTGATGTATGAAGTTACAGTGTCTGAGAGCTCGTCCATATCTGTGGCTGTAGCTTCAGAACACTCCAATCGGTGCAATCAAAGCAGGCTTGTAAATCTTGCTTTGCTTTATTAGTCCATCTTTTTACAGACCTTGTTACAGGATAAGCTGATTTTAGTTTCTGCCTGTAGGTCTGTATAAGACAGTGATCAGAAAGCCCTAAAGCTACATGTGGGACAGAGTGATATGGATCCTTTTTTGTGGTGTAGCAGTGGTCCAGTACAGTATATCACTGTCTCTGGTGGGAAATGTAAATGTTCTGTCTGTATTTTGGCAGTTCAAGAGAGACATTTGCTTTATTAAAATCTCAAAAGAATGATTAAAAGAGTCTGGGTACTGTTGCTCCATTTCAGTTATTTGTTCGTCTAGCTGTTGAAGCGCTGTGCTCACGCATGCATCCAGAGGGACATAAACATTCACAATAATAAACGAGGAAAACTCCAGTGGCGAGTAGAAAGGTTTACAGTTTATGAAGAGTGCCTCTAAATTAAGAGAGAAAATTGTCTGGGTTGTTACATCTAACCATGAACCTTCATTTATGTAGAAAAAGTAAAAAAAATGTTTGTCTGATGGGTTACCTTTTGTCCAGTAGTAAAACTGAATGACTAAACATAAAAAAAGAATGGGAGAGCTCCACACCGAGGCAATCATACAAAGCGGCATCTTGCTAAAATTTTAAGCGTGACTTTTTTTTTTTTTTTTACGTTTTTTCTAGCTAAAGTTGGAGTCTACTTTAATTAAGCAAGTTTGTAGTTTGCCTTAAAGTCTAAACACTGGTGTTATCAAATTTATTGCTTTGCTTATTGAGCATCAAGATGACAATATGATCTCAATGGATATCTTAAGAGCAGCACTACCTTGTTTTCCTCGATTCCATTCAGTGAAGCTAGTGGCAAAAAAAAAAAAAAAAAAAAAAAAAATATATATATATATATATATATATATATATATATATATATATATATATATATATATATATATATATATATATTCCCCCTTTTCTGCTTTAATACTGCCTTGGGAAGATCTCTTGTTGATATTTTCCAAAAAGACCAGGCATTTGATTTTTGGATACAAATCCCGTATGAGATTAAGCGATAAAGACTGGAAGATCAACCTGGTTATCCCAAACGTAATTATCCAACTTGTAATTACAGCAGAGTTAATCAGTCTTATCTTAATTATTAGAGTGCTTTGGGTTATCCAGGAAGTGCACTTGGATCCCATGCATAGTGATACAGCTCACGGTTTTAGAGCCAAAATTGTATGCACCTGGCAAACAATAAAATGACAACAAATAAACGAGCAAACAAAAACACTGATTCTTGAATAACAAATGATTTACTGTTGCCAGATCTTCATAATGCACATCTTGAGCATTACCGTTTCTACATGCCTCACAAAAACGGTAGCGCAACAGAAAACAACATACTGAAATGAATTATTAATCAGAATTATTTAAATACTCCTGAGACACGCATACATTTTCTCTATCTTAGCTGGTCTTTTTTAAAGCCTTGGAATACGAAGATGTATGGTCTAAACATTCACATTTTATAGCAATCTCAATTTTAGATGAAGTAAGTTTACACAACTATACAATTTGTGTGAAATCCTTTCCCATTATTTAAATACCTCTGATATTTAATGGGTTTCAAAATGTATAACTGATTTGACTGCTCCCCTTTAATGCCAAGCAAACAAACTGGTGTTATATGGAATTAATGACAAAGTATAATAAATAAAATATATGCAAAAATACCCATTCTGATGACTAAAATTATCTATAGCCTTACACATGAGCAACATAATTATGAGGTAAAAGAAAAATGAAAGTTTAATAAGCGTGTTGTGTTTAGCTTGCTATACAGCAATTACTATGCAATACTCATTGATGTGGAAAAATGTAGTAACCTAGAATATGACAACACTGGTGTCCTATCGAATGCAGTGCATGCAAAAACATATTTAAACATCAATCAGGTTATCACTAAAGCTATAATTGTAGCTTACATGCATTTATTTTTAGAGTGTATTTCAAACAGGTGAAACCTTACCCAAATACTTATTGAGATCAAATATAGTCCTCGGTGATGTTACTAACATGGAGTAAATAGTCGCTTCCTCATTTATTAGAGTCCTTATTTGGTCAGTCACTATAAAAATATTTACTGACACAAACATCTCTACTTTATCTCTTCAATGGGAATTTACCTTGTCAAAATATTTACAAGACATTGCATTCCAAAATAACCTCTGAGCATTTGAAAACAGGTAAATTACATTTTTAGATCTGTGAACCAACTTGCTTGAATAGAGGAATAAGGTAAATATGAACTAAATGTATCTACCGACTTGGTAGCCGATTACCATAACCCAAATTGTGGCACAAATATACATGTTATTTGCAAAAAGATCCCAGGCTATATTTATGGTTAGCAAGAAGATGCCTACTGGCCACATACACATATCAAATACTCTTTGGCAGATAGAGAAAACGAGTCTAAAGATAGAATCAACATCAGATGAGCGAAGACAGCACCTTGCGACACTGTGCAGAATGAAGAAAAGCCACAACAACAACAAAAATGTTTTCTGAGGAACAGACCTGCCTGAAACACCACAGTACTCTTGCATCCTGACAACAGCTGGAGGCTTCGGAGCAATCCATTCGCTGTCAGCCTCACATGGATGTTGGACAAGGAAAATTTGGGAGAGAAAAACATCTTGCCAAAAAGACAGGAAGAGAACAATTCTTCATAAGCAAAACAAAAAGAACAACAGCCTCAGTCAGCACACGTGAGGCTAAAGCAAAAGATACATCTGCCAAACAAATGGCAAAGACTGTGTTGAAGGGAGGGGGAGAAAACATCCGTGTCTCCCATCATACTTTAACAAAAACAAATGAACTAAAGCAGCCTGGATTAAAGAGGGGCAGGAGCCCCAGAGACAAATGAGACAGAGCAGAAAGCATCCTCCAGTTTTAGTCCTCTTTCACTGACATTCAGCATCTCTCGCTCTCCACTGGGTGTTAAGGAGGTGCAAGATGCTGGGTAAACAGAAGAAGGGAGGGTGCTGGGAGGAGAAAGCAGCCGAGCAGGAGTGAGTGGGTGGGTGTTTGGGTTCGCTCTCTCACAGCTTTCTCCTTCATTCAAACATTTAGGAGGGTTAAAGATAGCAGGATGGAAAGTAACAAGGAGTAATTTTACAATTCTGTTTTTCTTTTTTTTGTATTTTTCTTTTGTATTTTGTATTAATAATAATAAAAACAAAAATAATAATAAAAACAAAAAGAAAAATGGAAATATATAATTCGTCCCAAGGTGTAAATTCTATTTAAAAATAAAACATAAGACCCATAACAAGGCCAGGGAACGGATTTCTTTGAGGTCACAAACAGACCAGTGCCAAGCAACCACATAAACTGTCTAACACACTCCTGTGATGCAAACAAGAACTCAAAAAAATAAAAAATAAATAAATAATAATAATACGTGCAACCCATGGAAGACATGATTTTATGTCTGAAATGCAATTATGTTCATGCGGGGTTGTTGATGGCAGCAGACAATGCATGTCTGCACAGCTCAGGATGTAGTTCAAATACTAGAGGTCAGGGTCATAAAATTGTTTTAAAAGGTGCCATAGACTGCAAAAATCAGTTTTATATGGTGTTTGAACAGTTGTGTGAAAACAACCAGCTTATAAATGGTAAAAATCCACCCACTCATTGTTTTATAATCCCAATAACTCATAAACAGTCTCCCCACACTAGCAGTTCCAGGTTTCTCAGTACTATGAGGACATAGTTGGTGAAAGTCCCACCCATTTGTGATGCTCTCTGCCCTATTAGCATATACACACAGCCCTGAGTGAGAAGCTGCGGCCCGCCATTACTGTTCTCTTGCTGTAGCTGCTGGAGGTACAATGTCAGCGCCAAAGAGCCATTAAAGTGTCATGTGTTTGAATGCACCAAAGAACATAGGAGTCTCCATAGACCTCTGAGGAAATGGTGGATAACTTTCATTTTCGAAGGAAACGTCTTGGAAAAAAAAACGAAAAGTACTATACATTTGTGCAAACATTTTACACTGGACTGCCTCACAAACGAGGGTCAAACGAGGGTCAGTTCAGTGCTGGAGTTAGGCTTTTATTGCTAAAGCTACCATTGTCTCTGCCTATTTTCACTAATGCTGCCTTCATGCACTACCAGAATGCTCGTAAATAGGAATGTAGGAATGTGGTTGTTAAAAATCGCATTTGGAAGCAATGTGAAGTCAGTAACACGGTCACCACTAGTTACACCATAACACTGGTATGTCCGCTAGCCTGGCCGCTGGAAAAGTAAAAAAAAAAAAAAAAACCTATTGTCTCCCCTGAATCCATTTACTGTATAAAAGTAATTCAAAATGATTATGTCCACAGATGTAGAATAACACCATAATTTAAAGTCAAATTTCTTTGGAACAAAACATTGTTATTGATCAGTGTGATGGCAGAGTCCAGTCTCACAGACTTGAAGGCATGCTGCATGCATACACCCAAGACTTAATCTTTGAGAGGAATGCAATGGCCATTCTTAATTACAGTACTTATGGGTGGTAAGACAAGAGAGACTGTGTCAGCTGTGTTACAGACTTAGCTGTGATCAAATATTCCTGCATTGCTGAGAGGGTGTTTCACAGAGCTCACACAGTGCAAGACAACTGCCACCCCACTCACAGATCAGACAAGATACAGTGTAGCAATGGGATTTATTTGAATTAAAGGGGGAAAAAATGCAAATATATAATGTACTTAATTAAAATACTCAGTATAAGTATTTTAAACTGCCAATTTATATGCATTTTGCTTTAAATGTACACTTCACTTCCAAGATCATAAACGGGGCATTTTACCTGTTGGAGTAGCAGCAGGTCTCATGAGTCTGGTTGTGGTTGGGGTTTTCAGAGGACTGCATGAAGACCTTGACGAACCTGATGGAGATCTGTTTTTGCATCCTACTCCTAAAGAAGAGAAAACATGTATGACTTTAGGTCTAGAGTAAATCAAACCAAAATAAATGACCCTAATTTTTTTTTTTCATTCTTTTGATTTTACGGGAATTGACACCCCCCCCCCCCCCCCCCCCCAGCCTTTTCAGGAGATTCACTGTATTAGCCATCCATCTGAGATGCAAAAGTTAATGCTTAAAATATTGAAAATATTACTTACCTGATGATACACTCCGGATAGGTGGACACTGCAGCTTGGTCCTTAACAATGTGGTCCTGTTAGAAGGTTTACTCAAGGTTCCCATAGAGGGCTCAGCATGGTCTGATATAAAAATAAATAACCAAATAAATAACCAATATAAATCTTCAACAGTTTTTTAGTACATTAGTTAGTTTGTGGGCCTGGGAGGGAATTTCCTAGGAGGCTTGTATCTGAATCAAAGCAATAAAACATCAGCAGGCTTTATCATCATATCTCTTTTTGATGATAATCCTGCTCCTATAAACAGATAAACTCTGCCTGAGATTGCACCTTCTTTGATGGGCCTCCACTGCTGCAAGTTGATACTGTATAGTGATTTTTGATATGTTATGACAACAGCAGACACAATACTGAAAAACATCTGATACAATATCAGTGGTTGTTCATTTAGGCCAGAGGAAATTGAGCCTGTTTTCTCCCAAGTTTTAATTTTTATTTTTTTCTGTCAGCTGATTTGGGGATTTTGGGTTCCTTGGTGCCTCTGGTTGGCTCAGCTGGGGTTTAAAAAGAGCTGAGCTGAATATTACTACTATTGTTTTCCACTTTATAGCAGAACTAAATTTGTTCTTAACTGATTAATTTTGCAGCATCAACAGTTATTTAACTGAATTAAATCAACATTGAACTGACTCAAGCTAAATAAATCACACTATTAGCTGAACCGAACCCATTTCATAATGAGTGAACTTTACACAGTTATTAAACTGAATTGAACCAACACTGAACTGACTGGAGCTGAATATTCATACTATTGTCTTGCCACCAGCTGCTTTAAAAGCAGAAATTATATATGCCTCTATTTTTTGAAGTTTGCATCTTAATTCCTTTACTTTGTTATTTAATACTGTGAAGCGGTTTTGGAATATTGTATAAAGTGCCATAAAAATAAAGGTGACTTGACAGCAAACAGAAATATAACAACATGGCTACCTGATGAAAAACTTCAAGAATGTATACTTATTATTGTAGTTAACACAGATTTGAATGCATTTGCAACTCCAAAAAGTTTTAATTAGAGTAGACTGAATCCCTTAGAAGGGATTTAATCTTAATTCTGTGGATTTAAGGCAACACTGACCTAGCAGAGAATGTGGGTCAAACTGGATAACATGAGGTTGATCTAGTCTAAAACGGTCACTTCTATCCATAATTAATTTTTTCATTTTAATTATCTTTTTTTTTTTTATTCTCCCTCGGCCACACTGTCAATCTGGGAAGGCTCACCTTGCTTTGCATGTCCATTTGAATGAGAAGTACTGGAGTTCTTGGTCTGTAATTTGGGTTTCATGGGCAGTTTGGAGGCTGATGCTGGAGCTGTGAACACAGCAGATCTGGACTGGGATCTTGAAACTGCACTTGCACCTTCAGTTAAATGGATTTTGAGCTCAACTGCAGAGGGAAAGTGGCCAACAATACATCTATTGTTTTTCAGGTGTCACAAATAAGTGTACAGATGCTTGTGCTGTAAATGGCATGTAAAAAGGCAATTTAAGTCTCCAAAAACACAATGAATGTTTCATGCCAGCCCCCCCCCCCCCCCCAAATAAAAAAAATGGAGAGTTAACACATAATATACAGTACAAACATAACAAAAAGCTAAATGGGTTCTAAAAAAGAGAATTTAAAGGGGGTACATTTTTTATAGACTTGAAAAATTCTTTAGACTTTGCCCATCTTGAATATGAACAAGCTAACTGTATCTGCTTCAAATCTGCCAAAAATTATCCAAACCTGCCCTAAAATATTTACCTAGCCCACAGAAAAAAAGAATAACAAAAGACATATTACATTTATTGCCTAGCACATATGTGTGAAAAAAGAAACATGGAATTATTTGGTTAGCATTAACAATTTATAAAATAAAGATTTCTAAATGCTGTTCTTCTTAACTTTCTATTAATCAAAGAATCCTGAAAAAAAAATGCATCACAGTTTCTACAAAAATATTAAGAACCAATATTAACAGTTTTTAACATTGATAATAATAAAAAAAAAAGTTACCATCAAATGATTTCTAAAGGATCATGTGACACTGAAACCTGGAGTAATGATGCTTAAAATTAAATTTAGCTTTGCATCACAAGATTAAATTGCATTTCAAAATATATTAAAACAGAAAAAAAATATTTTTAAATTGCTCAGAACTGAGCATTAGACCATTAATAAGAAAATCAAACCACTACTATTAACATGCACCAACTCGCACTGTAAAATTTAAAGCTGACCAAACCACAGAAAGATAAAGCTCTTTAACGCACATTGCCCTTACCATCAGATGTGCTCAGTTTGCTTCTGGGTGAAGGCATGTCAGTGATACTGCTGCAATCTTTTCCTGCTGTATCAGGTTTGATCTTAGAGGCTGAAGGTGGTGGTTGTAGGTGTGCAGCTGGAACGTGAGCAGCAGAGGTGGCTCTTTTCCTGGCTGGCGATGGCTGGGGGCCAAGCCTGCTTCTACTCCACTCACATGCTGCTGCCGTTGCTGGCCTGGCAGACCCCGCCTGCAAGAGAAGTTCCCTTTCAGCAACTCGCTCCCATGCATGCCGCCCCGAGCCTGAGCTCCCCACGCTCATGGCAACCTTGGCCATAACACAGCTGAAGGTTGGGACTGAAACTCATGCAGACTTGATATGCGAGCAGCTATTGTAATAAAGTCCCAATGGGAATTCTGAAGTCACTGGCAAGTTTTTTTTTGCAACCATCTCCTGCTCTGTAAACATTAAGCGATGTGTGCACAATGCATTTTCCACAGACTCAGCGTGCTGCCCTCTCGCAGCAGTAATTCAAACAGCAACTGCATACACACTCTCTCTTTAGATTTTTGTTTGTGAACTATGTTTTTTTTAGATGGCTGGATATATAAATAAATATTGGATATATAAAGAAACAATGAAAGGAGAAATTGAGAAATTCTGTAATCGTTATCACCACCTGTAAACCTGAATGACATTCATTAATCTTTAAGACACATATTTTTTCATGAAATTTTGAGATATATCTGTACCTCCATTGATTGTCAATGTGACCAAAACTTTCACTTCAAAATATGAGTTTAGTTTGCAACCAATAAGATTTGTTCTTGTATGTCAGGCAAGTACAGTTAAGTATCTGTTTACCATATTTGATGTGCTCCACGAACTTTATAGTGTTTCATCAATGTTCATATGTGAATAAATGCTTCCACTTAATACATATAAAGTGGCTGTGTTTCTACAGAAGACTTGGATGAAACCGCTCCGTTGATATGGATTACTTTTACTACCCATTTATGAACTTTTGAAGTATTAAAGTTTAAATGGACTTTCAACAGAGGGACATAAATCTCTCAGGTTTCTTTAAAAATGATCGAAAGTCTTATGGGTTTGAAACACCATAAGGGGGAGTAAATGTCAATGTTTCTTTTTGAATAAACTTTCACTTTAATTGTGCATGCTCCTTTTCCCCAATTTTATTTTAGAATTACATTTGCCATTATCTTACACTCAATTTCATTTATTAATCTTTAATAAAGTTAATATCATGCTTAAATGCTAGCTTTAGCCTATGTTTTGTGTTATGTATGGTATGAAATTTACTAATGTTTTGTTCTTGAAATCTATTTGTAGCATCTAACTGTTAATTCTGGATAAATTTGATCATTTTAACAAATATCATTTTAATATCAACCATTTAGTGGTTATTGATAACATACTCACCGACAGACTGACTTTCTGATTCTTCCCTCGGACCTTCAGAGACTCATTCTCCTGTGTGTACTCTCTATTTGACTCGTTTTCTGCAGGTTTCTCACCCTGATTCTGAGCACCTCTTTTAGTGTTTTTTTGTGGTGTGACAAGGCTGTTCGAGACTCCACTGACCTGTGGACTCTTCTCTTGTGATCCATCTTTACTCATTTTGAAAGATGTAGCACTTTCAGACCATCGGCGAGGTCGAGATTTTAAGGCCAGACCATTTTCTTGGCAAGTTGATGAGCGAGTTCTTTTAGCTGCATTACAGCTCTTTACACGTTGAGCTGGTGTGGCAGATGTGCTGGTTTCTGCAGTAAAAGTGGATTTGGTAGGAGTTGACTTATGTTGGTCCATAGTCTGGCTTTCATTATTTTGAGTGACAGCATTTGATGAATTCTTTGGAACTCGTGCACTTGATGTCTTGAAGGGGTTGGTGGCATGTGACATAATTTTAGACTTTATATTACTGAAGTTAGGCTTTGGAAAACGTTTTATTTCTATCTTATTGCTTTTACTGGCTGACGTCAAGGGTGTTTTGGGCTTTTGAGAGGCAGCGCCTTGTTTCTGATGGATAACTTGAGCCATTGGACTCACTGAATCACCTTCATCTTTGTTCAGAGGTGACTCAGATAAAGATGGGAGGCAAAATGTCTTGTTACTCACAGACTGCACTGGAGTTGAGGTTTGAGCATTGCCACTGATGTCTAGATCCCCAGAGGCAGTAAGCAGCACAGTTTTTCCCTCCAATGGGGTTGAGTGATTGGATCCACCATTGCTGCATACCAACTTTTCCACATTTTTATTGGATTTGTGATAATGAACAGGTGTGCCACATTCAAGTTTCTCAACGCTCAATGACTTTTCATCTATGAGAAATGTCTGATTGTTTGGTTGGATGTAGGTACCCTGATTCTTGGGCTCTTCTTGTGGCACCTCGGCTAGGCCCTCGCACACATCAGGTAACATGCCAGATACGACATTGAGATCTGAAGATATATCCACGGAGGTTCTCGACTCCCCAATCAGTGAGATGCTAAGAGGCTGATCATTCTCGTGCAGAAGAAAGCTGTTACTCCTCATGACCATTTCATCAGAGCTGACGGAGCAGCAGTTCTCATTGGATCTACGACGTGATGGCTTACAGGAGTTCACCTCAGACAGCTCTCGCTCACCACAGTCTGGGGAGGTTTCTGAGCTCCTGTCACAGCCATTGTATTGAGTGTTTTTTGGGTCCACTATCAAGAGAGTCATATTCTCATTCCAGTTGTCAATGTTTGATTTGACAAAGTCTACAGCAATTGTGCCACTTGATTTCACTATCTTTGAAGAAGTTTCACCTTTTGTTGGGAAAGGGATACAGCCTTCCATTTCCACATCAGGAGGACTTTCTGAACTGCCACAACTCAAACTGCTAGAGCCCCTGAGTGAATCGGGGGAATGCTCACTGGGGCAAGTGATGTTATTTCCATTTTTGTCCTCCATGGAGAAAGTAAGATTCATGGATCTACGCGTGGTTTCCATGGATCAGCTGCTATGAGCAATTCCACATCTATCTGAAAAACCTCTTGTTTATGAGAATTATATTAGTTGTTTCCTGGACTTCAGCACAGGGTTATTTATTGAAATCCATTGTCTGAATATTCCTGAAAGAGAGAGAGAGAGAAAAAAGTTGAAAACAAATATAAAGATATTTTAAACAATGTATCTATTGTCTAAATTGATGTGAGAGGTTATAAAGAATATACTGTAGAGGTTACTCAACGTGTGCTGGAGCTGAAATTAGAAGGGTATTAGATATTGTTGATACAATACTTCACTGAACAAACACACATCCTGGCCAATTAAAATGTGAAACCTGTGGTATTGTTGGATTCAAAATTAGTAACGGTCTTCTTTGTGGAGAGGTTACATAATCTACTGACCAAATACATTGACAGTAATGAGGAAATTGATCCCCTGTTTAATTCTTCATGTTTCCCAGAGAAACACCATTAAAAATGCAAGAGCTTAGTTACTCAAAGGCTATCAACCTCTAGTCCTTCTTAATGTGGAACTGAAATTTTATTTTTTTAAAGTTTTTTTATAGAACATCACTGAAACTCTGACTGTACACTATCATTCATTTGGGGTAAGATAAAAAAAATGCCTCATGCTGACAAAAGCTGCATCTATTTGTTCAAAACTACATTAAAACAGTAATAGTTAAATATTATTACAATTTGTTTACTATAATCGATTTAAAATGTAATTTATTGCGGTGAAATTATTTTAATATGCTAATTTAATGCTCAAACATGTCTGGTTATCAATGTTGAAAACAGTGCTGTTTAATATCTTTGTGCAAACCATGATACTTTTTTAAAAGGATTTTTTTGATGGATTTAAAGTAAAAAACATACATTTATATCAAATGCATTTTTTATTCAAAAATACATTTTTTTTACAACATTTTACATTTCTTTTCTGTCATTTTTGATCCACTTTTGTTTAATGTCCTTGCTGAAAGAATACATTTATATCCAAAAAAAACAAAAAACTTTTGAACAGTAGTTTAACTAACACCTCACAAAACCAACAAACAGGTGTAATTAGTTGTCTTTGTATTTACACCTTACACAAGAACCCTTAGCAGTAACTGTGACATGTAACGTGAGTTTGAGACAAATATGGGATAGATGGAGAGTGGTGATGGGTCAGTGGGAGTATGTGAATTTAGAGTATTTAGATAAGCAGCTCTGAGACACCTTGCTGTGTTTAATAGGAACAAGGGACAGAGCTAGCTTTGTGATAGGATGTCCACACCCCAGCAGACATGCCTTTTTCAAACAAATTTACCTTGCTGTGACTTAACACAAACACTAATGAAATATGAAATATATGCCACTTAAGTTTATGAAAATTGATGACCAATACAGTTTATTCAAGATTGAATACAAATCAATTTCAGTGTCCTGAAAATACATCAATGAATTAATACATTTCTGAAGGCCAGACTACTTTGAATCTCTCGTTTATTTTTTGGGTTCTGTCTCCTCAAGTTAACATTATTACTCCACAGGGGTTGAAGAGGCATAGCATACTTAGCCTCTGCTGAGGGAAAGGCCGTGCATGCTCTAATGCACTTCTGTCAAGTACAATGAGGAAAGAGGCCAGTTTATGCAAATGAAGAGACAAGCTCTCTGTCTAGCTTCTTTTGAAATAACAAACCCCAAACAAAGCATGTGCACATGTGGAACTATGGAGTAAATCTGCAATTACAGACAAAACTGTATGCAAATAAATAGCAGTACCACAAATCACAGACCATATAATCTTCAAGTTAATCAAATGGACCAAGGCATCCCATTAATTTCTTGAGAGGCATTAATCATTTTCTAACATAAAAGCATAATTATAAAACACATTCACCATAACTCTTGTTTAAACATTACTATCCCTAATATTCAGAATTAAAAAGGAGTGCAAAAATAACTTCCTTGAGTGAAACATTACCTTGGGAACTATCATTGTGCTTAGTCATTTAAAGTCTGACTGCTCATGCAAGGGTTGGGGATAAAAGAAACAAGAGCCCCTCTGTTAATACTTCACTACCGCCTGGAGAATTATTGATGAATGATTCTTATTTCAACTTTGAAGCAACATAAAACTGATATGTCACACTCCCATAAAAAGCAGCAGTGAATACAATGGATCATTCATTCTTGAGGGTTAAAGCACCCTAATTATTAAGAGCCCAGTCTGGAAAAATATCATAACTGGGACACTAAATCAGTTCATGGCATAATAACATAGCACATGGCATAGCAAATAAGCTTACTCAAGCAATCCTTTTTTTTCACAGCATGCCAGTTAATGTTAAATAAAACAAAAACAAAATGAAAGCATGCATATGTATTGTATTCATCAAACTGCATTGCAACTTTAATCCAGTATAGATAAAAAAATAAAAAAAACTCAAGACTCCTACCAGGCATAACATTGTCATTTCAGCACATCCCATTCAGGCTCCTGCAGCACTCATAGCTCCATGTCTCAGAATCAATCCTATTAGTGCTGTGGTAAACACTACACCACACTAAACACACGCATATATAAAGACTGCCAGCTCTAAAATACCCATCAGCCCCAGTAGTCCCTCCTTCAGCACCACTCCTGGCTCGCAGTAATGGTTTGTCTAATAGGAATGTGGCACAGTCCAGGCTGCTGTCAGCACACTTTTGGGCTGTCCCTGCATACTAAAACACGCCTCTACTCATACAGCGCTCTTCAAGTTCCAGCCTAGGCCATGACTGAACCCACTGCAAAGCCTCCAGGCTAACATTACAGGGGACAGTGAATGGTTACCCTATCCCGGACAAGCCCTCGATAAGGGGAGGGGCCAAGGCTAGTGGTCAAAAGCAGCAATCGCTGTTGTGAAGCAGCCAGTGGCATTTTTAAAGGGATTTAGGTATCAGAGGAAAAAACAGCAGACATACACTACCGTTCAAAATTTTGGAGTCAGTGAAAAGTTTTTTTTGGACATAAATTAAAACTTTTATTCAACAAGGGCGTGTTAAATTGATCAAACTGTAAATATATGTATATATTCTAAGATTTCTATTTCAACTAAATGCTGTTCTTTCGCAGCTCAATTGTTTTCAACGTTGACAATAAAAAGAAATCAGCATTTAGAATGATTTCAGAAGGTACATGACTGGAGTAATGGAGTAAAGTCAGCCGTTTTCCATCACAGAATTTTTTATTTAATAAATCTATCCTCTGCGAGCAGAACCTTACCAATTATTATCCACTGACACTACTCTAAATAGAATATATATTTCTAAGCAAATATAATAAATAATAGGTTAAATAATCTGATAATTCTGTACAGTATGAGGGCACCTGCACTATAACCAGCTGTGGCTTTCCACTGTTTCTGAGCACCAGATCTGGTCAAGACACAGCAATTATGTCTCACAGTACCCTACCATCCACTAATGGTGCATTTGAGCCACATCCAACCAACACACACAGACACACAAAAAACTCATACAATACATCATTACATAGGATGTCTAAAAAAAAAAGCATCTAAATCACAGTGCTCAATAAAAAAATAAAAAAATAAAATGCAGGTGTGCTCTTCTCAGTGAAATCTAAAGTAGGAAGGTCTATAGAAAAAAAAATAACAATGAGAAAAACAAGTTCATTGGATTCTTTTAAATCTAGTAACTTTTTTCCTGCGGAGCTCATGTTTTGCCTCATACCTCCCTCAGAGCCACAATCTATTTCCTGATCGGACCGCCTTTAAATTGTCTTGTGCACCTGACAGAAACATCAGAGGCCTGTTTTGGGATCTCTGGCAGCTCGGTCTATATATAACACGTGGAGTAAACAAAGTTTTAAAGGGATAGAAAGCAGAAGACCCCCTTTCCAATAAATGTATACATACTAAATAAACATTCAACAGGCGTAAACATTTCAAACAATTCACGCGACTCGAGTAACAATAGAAACACGCCTCACGCTAGTAAATCGGTAATGTCCAAAAGTGCGTTCGTAGAAAAGGTACACTGCCGTCTCAATTTCTCTAGTTATCATAGAGCACTTACCCCGTGCGCCGCAAGTGAGATAAACTGGGACTCACAGACTTGTCTACCGTTAACAGCAGCGCGTGCACTTGAAAGGTGAGAGCTCAGGTGAGTTCG
Source organism: Carassius carassius (assembly GCF_963082965.1). Classification (NCBI taxonomy): domain Eukaryota; kingdom Metazoa; phylum Chordata; class Actinopteri; order Cypriniformes; family Cyprinidae; genus Carassius; species Carassius carassius. The sequence goes on along the minus strand of NC_081787.1, from coordinate 5,756,697 downwards.
CGCGCTCTCCTTAAATGACGTCACTGCAGGAAAGACACGAGCCGCAACAGTTCACGGTTATAAAAAAATAAATAAAAAAAACAAACAGTTCACGGTAATATATCTATAGGATTTAAGTTTAAGTTAAAGATAACATATTATTATAACAAAAGCTAAAAAAGAAAAATATAAAAGACTTCCTAAATATATATATATATATATATATATATATATATATATATATATATATATATATATATATATATATATATATATATATATATATAATCTTAATAATAATAATAACTTTAGCCTACTATATATAAAAAAACTACTATTTCGTGTCAGTGTATTTTTTAAATACTTTTTGTATTACTTTAACCCCTTAACAAAATAAGTTTTTATAATAAATTTTATTTATACTAGATTAAAACAGCTCGGTTAGTTTTCTAAACACCCTGATATTAATGGTGTTTGCTACTCTCTGTAGAACTTTGCATTATATATTTACTACTGCATGTTAATTATTTGCTCCATTAACCTTAGATATTGCTATGATTAAAACAAAGAAAACATCTCAGAATATATAGCTAAACTTTTTGTTTCATCAGCTAAATTCTATATTCAGTTAATTAAAAAAAAAAAACTAATCTTTCCTCTTTCATTTTGATTTATTCTTAATGTTTAAAAAAAAAATTTCTTAATTTACCAACTAGGAAATTAATCAATTTAAAGATTGAAAATAAAGGATGCAGTAAGGATGTGTTGAAAACTTTATTGCGATACATGCAGGAGAAGAGCTTTTTAACTACATATGTAGAGTTAAGAATTGGACTACTAAGATGGACTATAATGTAATTTGTCATCATCCACAAATTCATCATTTCATGGTTCAGATATCAGATCCATGAATTAAACATCACTAGGCTCAAAGCTGGCCGGTCTGATCTTCATCTGCACAGATTTGAGGGAGTACCACCAGCCATGCCAAGGGTACCACACTATTCCATCATCAGTGACTGCGCTGTAGGGGCCTCTGTGGTAGAACCCATTCAGATTGGTAGAGTGACATCTAGAGGAATACAGGGGGAACAACATACTAAACATGTTGGACACCTTTTGGTTGTCAAATATTCATAGTTAATGTAATGAACTATACCAGTGGTTACTCTGCTACAGGGCAGCTGTAAGATCTTGAGAAGAACTGCCTTTGTACATATTGTAATTGTAATTTTTGTCTGTAATGTTAAGGTGCAAACCTGTTAAACCACCAGCCACCCTTGTCCTCCTGAGCACAACTGCGATTATAATGGTCATTATCTCTGTCTCGTGTGCTGAACTTCATTCCTTGATGGCTGGCCCACCACTGAACCTCAGGATGGTAACTTCCAGAGAGAGCGTCCCCTGCATTTCCTGTGTACACGCCAAACTGGAGCTGGTAATGGTTCTGAGAAGACAAATGGGATTGTTAAAACATAAACAAAAATAAACGGCACACAGATACTATACCATTCGGGTCATATGAAGTTTATGAATTGTGATACTGTGCAACCCATTCTTTTTTGTTAATGAAAATAGTACATACAGTATTTATATAACATGTTGTAATGATCTATTATAAACTTCACATGCCACCTGTTGGTTCATAATGGGCACTGTATATTCATCCACACATCATGTATCACAATATAAAGATATTATAAACAAGACCTGTTCATTGTCCACGTTAAATGTTCTGTACACTGCAAAACGGTGGCTGCCCTCAAAGTCTTCCAGATTGATTCTCAGGGTGTAATCATCTGTGTAACAGAAGGTGTTTTATTAAAAATATAAAATAAAATAAAATATAAAAAAAAAATTATGGTACATCATAACATATCTATTTCAGTTTGTATGCATTTTAGATATATAGATTTACTCACCTTGAGATATCAGATAATGCAGATTATCATTTCCTAACCAGAACTCTCCATTAGCAGACTTCATGTCACCAAATCCTATTTTATAATCATTCCAATCTCTAAAGATGAAAATCAAAATCATGTCTAATTCATTAATCATGAATCTCTTCTCCCAACAATAGAGTTTTTCTTTACCTGTCAAATGACTGACTGCCATCTGAGCGTCTCTGGAAGACTGTCCATCCACCCCCCTCAGTCATATCACAGTACACTCTCATCCAGGTTGGACTTAGCTGTGGTTTAATCATATAAAATCCACTCTGCGTGCTGCCGTTTTTGAAGATCTGAGCACAGTCTGTTTATGGCAGATTGATTTTTGTTAGTACTACACTGTGCTGTTATAATCAGACAAGATATTTACACAATGAATACCACATTTAATAAAATAATATAAAGCCTTGACCCAAGTACTGTTTGTCTCCTGTGTCATAAAATGAGCCTGCTTTAAAGGGGCGTTCATCCTTCTGGTTGAGATTCATTAATCGTTGAATAAGTTGCTGTTGCTTTGTATGCCGAAGTTCCAAGCTCGTCAACTCCGCCTGAAGACGGTCTATCTCATCTTGGCATTTGTCAGGAGCCTGAACACACAACACATTGAATGACAACCGTCAGTTCAACATACAAATAAAAACACTTTTTCATTTGGCGGTAACTAAATGTAATTTGAACACATAAGAAAGAAGCCAAATTAATTTTAAGACAATACTTACAGAGTCTGACGAATCCAGAGTACAAAGCATCCAAATGATGAGCAAAACTGACATTGTAAATGTACTCTTTTGATGCCGTATTTAAAGATAAATGGTCATACACCTTTAATTTGATGTTCTGTGCAATTTAGGCACTAAAATTGCTCTACTACTATCTTAAGAACTTGTACAGATGCTTCTGAGGTCTGTTCTGGTGCCTGACAAAGGTTTCTTGTAGTTGGACGTGCACTACTTTGAGCTGAGTCACTCTGGATCAAAACAGATGTGCAGATAACTACAAACAGCTACCGAGACGTCACAAAAACGACTGGAAATATTCTGGAAATTATGAGACATTTGATCTCAATCCTTAAATTTGTTAAAGAAAATGAAAACATTAATGGCACATAGTTTTGAAGTTTTTTTTTTTTTTTTTTTTACATTAAAAGGTCAGAATTCTGTGTAATTTATATTGATGCATAAAATTAATTCTATGTAAATGAAAAACAAAATGAATATTTGTTTACAAAATTAATAGAACATTCCTGATTAAAGAAAACCTGATACACGGAGACGAATACCTGATTTGTAACACCCATAAAACAAAATGGGAAAAACATGTGTGAGGCACACTGATCCGAGAGAGAGAGAGAGAGAGAGAGAGAGAGAGAGAGAGAGAGAGAGAGAGAGAGAGAGAGAGAGAGAGAGAGAGATTCATTCCAAAAGTAAAACCATTAAAAGAATAATTTATATTGCTGATGGCAGACATGCATGTACACAACAAATAAAAGAAAACCTGCTACAATTTGTTTTCTATTTAGATTTAAATCAAACAGAGGCATAGCATTAGGGCAGGCAAAGCAGGCAATTACATGGGGCCCTGCATTTTGAGGGGGCCCCCAAGGGCTGATCATTTAAACAATCAGAAATGTTAATATTAATGGAGTGTCTATTTACAGTAAGTGCAACTAGTCCACCTTGTTGGCAGAAGCTATTTTCTATTATTAAAAGCTATTATTTATATTAAAACTAACTCTGGTTGGCATAGGCAAATAAAAAAAAAATACACAATAACATCACAAAAAGGAAATATGCTGAATGAATTATCTAATTTAACCATAGAAATATAGAACTTCTAAAAGGGCCACTGTAACTGGACTGCATCTGTTTAATAATTGAGTTGTAAAATTACACTCAATCAAATTCAGTTTAGCCTTTGTTGATGAAACTTTTTATTGAACCAGTTTTATATATTAAATTTGAAAAAAAAAAAAAAAAACTTAAAATAACGAATGTTTGTAACTCAATTTACACATTCAACACAGTCCCAAAAAGAGACGCATAAAACATCAGTATAAATTACAAAAATACTTTTTTAGCATCATTACCAAGGATTTCAGAAAACAGATTTCCTTCTTTCATCAAAATATTAAAGAAAAAGGCAACACTCAAAGAAATGAACTTCTACTGACATATCTAACAAAAAAAAACAAAAAAAAATATGAAGGTCAGTCAGAGTTTATTTAAAACACAGTTATACTCTTGCACAATTGCACAACGTTTGCAGTAGTAATGTAATGACAGAGATCCAAAATAGTATTAGTATCCTTTAGTTCATTCAGATTTGATGGCAGATCACCATGGTGTACACGGATTTGGACAATCTCTAATATAGGACTCCAGAGTTCCAGTTGACACTTCCATCAGTGACGTATGGGTTGTCAACTGCAAAGACAGGACAGAAAATTGCTTCACTCTCACTTCTTATGACATTTGACTAGATGCAGAAATGTGATCAAACACTATTTCTCTCTCTTTGTCTCAAACATAGCTAAAGAAAAAAAAAATATATATATATTAAACTAAAATAAAGTGAAATATAAGTGTGATATATGTAAGTTGATATTAATTCAACTGAAAGGAAGACTTACCTTATTAAGAACTGGTTTTGTTGACAGGACATTATATATTGATGCCAGAGACATGTTCTGTGGAAAATACAATTTTGTTATCTACTATAAAACATGTCTTCATGAACAATTAGTTACTAATTATGCTATTAATTTAAAAAACTACTCTCTAAATGACTAATACAAAGCAGTTTTATTTTGATCACATAATGCCACATACCGCTTGTGTGGTTTGATTCATGCACTTCATTGCCGGAGTTCTACGGTCATCAAATATCATAGGCTTTTCCCAGTGATCATAGTTTGTTTCCAGGACGTACCATCTCCCAAGCTTCATATCAAGTCTTTAACATCAACAATCAACAAATTTTAGGGCATTTTAAAAAACACTACAGACAGAGATTGGATTCTTCTGTGTGATATGATTTACTCACTCCCAGATGTCTAATGTGTTTATTCTCGTCCTAGTTATCACACAACCCTGGCCCGTTCGGTTACCACCCAAGATGAAGTAAGCTGGTGCAAGCAGTTTGGTCTGAGAGAGCTGGTCTTTGACATCCTCATAACTCCACGTAAAAAAAAAAATAAAAAAAAAAAAAAATTAAATAGCATGTTTAAATACCACAAATGCATTTTCAGAGTGTGAAGGTTACTACTTGATCTGATGAAGCGATTTTTTAATAATTAAAAAAAACAGTGTGTGAATGAGAACTATGTGGTGAACAATGACCGTGAACACAAGGAATTTGCAGTTTCATGTTATGTTAGTGTTGTGTTGTTTTTACCTGGTAGCATTTTCCAGAACTTTGCGAGTAAGAAAACCCATCCACATTCCATCTCTCCAGCCAAGAATCCATTCCAGAATCCCTGTAGGAATTTATTATGTTATCTAACCGGTCAACCATCAAGAGCATCTAGTTGCACCCATGATTTGTAGCTATGTTTAGAAGAAATATATACCTAGTGTTGTGTAGTTCTTTACAAACTTTAAACATTCCAATAACTGTTTTTAAGACCTGTCACTTACACTTCATTTGTCATTATCATAAAAACAATAAAATAAAAATACTTTACCAACATAACCCCCATCAATGTTGAAACGCTCATTCACTGTTAGACTGAATTCACCCTAAACAAGTAAAATAATTAATTGTTAAAAATTTGCACAAAAAGAATAATCTTTGTTTGTTTGTTTATTCACTTACAGGTCTGATTCCAGTAAGTATGCCAACATATCCAGCAAAGTTTGTTGATTTAAAGACGGTTTTGTTCCCTCTTTGAAAATTGACATTCACTACAAGAGGCTTAAGCTTTTCTGTTAAAGTCCATGTTTTATTCTGTTGATCCCACCTTTATGGAAAACACATAATTCGTATGACATGATATGCTGCAGTTAAGTTCTATGTGATCCTAAATATTTGGCCAAAAAAAAAAAAAATTTACCCCATAAAAAGTCCAAAGTCCAAATTCCGGGCATGGTAAATATTTCCTAGAAAAAAAAATGCTATAAAACACCTAGAATGTTTATTCACATTAAATTTAAAACATTATGTGAACTTATTTATATATTCTCACCATTAAAGTCTTCTGCAACAACTGATGTGCAGACAGTGAAAACCTCATAAAATATATTGAACAGCATAATTTCACCTAGAGGGGCACATGAATAAATTATATATATATATATATATATATTAAAATGATAGATTAAAGTTATAATACCTTTTTTAAAAAATGGGCATAATTAAGCATAATTAAGTAGTAACTTTGTATAGATGGATAGCACCTTTTTGGTGTGTTATTGTATTGTTTGAGCATTAATTATATTAGTTTGCTTACATTTTCTACAATTTTTATATTAAAAAATAACATGAAACTAATCAAAAGGGAAAAATCTGACCCAGAGGGATCCCAGAAACTGCAGCTATTCCCTTAATTTCTTCATTGAAAGGTTGTGGAAGTGTATCCACAATCAAAGGCTATAAAACAGTGAGAAAATACATAATATTAAAATAATAAGTAACACATCAAAATACATAATATCAAAATATTCTAAATGCATTTTTAAGATGGCCAAGTTTAACTGCTTACCAGCGCCTCATCCACTAAATCAACAAGTTTTCCATTGAAAAAGCCATTGGCCAGGTCTTTTATTGTTCGTACCATTGTGATCAACTGTAAAGCAACATGATTAATGTAAAAACAATCACAGCCTTCTTGTGTAACATAAAGAGACAGACACATTATTAAAGCATCCTCCAGACATACAGTGGGTACAGAAAAAATTATCCCCCTTTAAAATAATAACATTTGGTTGCTTTACAGACACAGTTTTTGTTTTATCCAGCTGTATTTATTTTTTTACATCTTGGTATTGTATCTATCACTTGAATATTCTGAGTTGCACTGATTAAATACTGTTGGACAAAACATGAACTGTGTCAGTCTTCATTTCAGGCAGCAAAGCAACAAAACGTGATTGTTTTAAAGGGGTAATTATTTTCTATACCCACTGTAACAGGAGAGGATCAGTATTCAACACTAACGTTGACATGCAAATACATAATAACAGAGGCAAAGGTACAAGTCCTGACAGGCAATGCATTAATAAGGAGACAGTTACCTCTGTGTTTTTATCTTTGATCACCTGCGTCCATCTCTCACTAGGAGGTAAATCGAGATCAACAGTGTACCAGCTCACATTACCTTTAAAACTAGATAAAACAACACAAACACGTTATTAAAATCAACATATTAGCTCCACAGAGCATGTGAAATATAGAAGCACAAGAGAGTAAGAGCAGTACGTTGGTCCTTTAGGCGGATACATTCCACTTCTGCAATCCTCCAGCTGCAAATACAGGCAAATATTTAAAGCATGACAGCAGGACAAAGTGAAACAGCTCTCAAAACAGCGTTATGAACTTCATAATCAAGTAGCCTATAGATCACTCTGGTGCAGAAGCCGCGTTTATTCTTACCCCTCGAGCAAAACGTGAGAAAAGAAATAAAGATATAATGAAAATGTCATGAACTGATGTTGGCTTCATTGTCTTTCCGCGAATTTTTCTAAACATTGAGTCATTCCCTGCGGAAGACGGTGCAGGAAATAAGCTCGCGACGGAACGTACCACAATGTAAGGGGTGAACAGATGCAGTGGATGTGTGTATAATTTTTAAAGAAAGTTTAAAAAAAGTTTTATTTTTCAAAATTTTCAATTGCATGAATTAACTATTATTTAATTGGATTCGTTTGGATGTGCTTGTTTATGACTACACCAAAAGAAAGAACAGCCAAGCTACCCCCCCCCCCCGGCCAGTCTGCTGCTTGAGTTTCTCTCGGCGCGCATGGTTCAAGTTCAGTTGTTCAGTGTTTTATTTTTACAGTCCTGTTTGTGAGAAGGCATGATTTGTATATACATTAGCACTTGAGCTCATTATTCTGAACTGTACAGAGGACTTTTAATGAATACATTTTAGATTTTTTTTTTCTAAAATGTTTTTACAGAGTGACTTTGGCAGTGTCAGTTTAAATTGAAATCCACTTTTGTTCTCAAGATGTATATACTCAAACTGTTCCTGAAGATGCAATTGTTGGAAGACAAATTCTTCAGGTCTCAGCCACTGATGCAGATTTCCAGTCAAATGCAGAAATCACATACCAGCTGAGTGGCAGTGGAGCTGAATCATTCAAAATTGATGCCAAAACAGGTCAAATGAGCAAATTGGAAATATATAGTCATTCAGCCTGCATTTTTATCTAAAGCAAGATGTTAAGTATCCAATTCAAGGACATAATGGCAGTAGCTCATTGATCACTCGTTGTCTGGTTCAAGCCCAGAGCCTTGTGTTTATCTGCCCTGATTGTTATTGACTTTAACACATTCACTGTTTAAAATGAATAGCAATTTTCTTAATACTGATTGTTCCAAAGCCACTTTACATAGAAACACCTTAAAAACCCAAGTGAACAAGCCAAACATGAATGTGGCAAGGAAAAACTGTAAGACTGTAAATGTAAGTACTGTCATGACAGCTCTCGGAGGGATTGGCATGGTAACACTACAATGTTAATGTATTTGATCTTGTCAGAAGAATAGATCCGCTACGCTGCTGCTGCTGTGGCAGAGCAAGTACCGTGACTTGCAACTGCCAATACATCCACAACACGCTTCTGTGTGCATGTAAGAATTATTGCTGCTGCAAATACAACATACATGAAATAACCCCACAGCATACATGAATCACCTCATAACAGATCTATACAGGTGGAGCTAGGGAAGGTTGAGGGTTTCTGAAGAAAGCTGCACTGCTATAGTCATATATCTGAATGTTGAGCAGCGAGCTCATTGGCTACCAATACAGGAGAGAACCAATCAGATGCGCCATGTGATAATGATGTCATTATGTCAGATTGAGTTAGACCTATTGGACTGCATCAGAGTTTTATGCCAGAAATCTGAACTCTTATGATATTCCCATCCTTTCTCTTGCTGGCATGTTTAAAGAGTACATATTAATGTATTTAAATAAAAACCACTTTTCAAAAGTTTGGGGTTGGTAAGATTTTTTATGTATTTTTTTCCCTGCAAAGGCTAAGCTACATTTTCAGCATCATTACTCCTGTCTTCAGTCCCACTTCATCCTTCAGAAATCATTCTAATATGCTGATGCTTAAGAAACATTTCTTATTGTCAATGTTGAAAACATATATATAAATCAAAAGATAAATAGAAATCTTTAGTAACATTATGTCTTTACTGTCTCTTTTGATAAATTTAAAGGGATAGTTCACCAAAAAATGAAATTTACTCAATGATTTACTTACCCTCAAGCCATCCTGGTGTATATGACTGTCTTCTTTCAGATGAATACAATCTGTGTTATATTAAAAAAATGTTCTGGCTCTTCCAAGCTTCCAGCTTTATAATAGCAGTAAATGGCTGTCAAGATTTTGAAGCAAAATAAAGTGCATCCATCTATCATAAAAAGTACGACAGTTAGCAGAAGCTAGAGATTACGGTTTATTACGTTTTAAATATGGTCATTTTTCTTACACAAATTCATTTATTCACTTCAGAAGGACTTTATCAACCCCCCTGGAGCCATGTGGACTACTTTTTATGGTGGATGTATGCACTTTATTTTGCCTCAAAATCTTGACCATCATTCACTGCTATTAGAAAGCTTGGAAGAGCCAGGATATAAACCTAGGATGGTTTGAGGGTGAGTAAATCATGGGGTAATTTTTATTCTGGGGTACAATTCATGCTTGCTGAATGAAAGTACTAATTTCTTTAAGAAAAAAAAGTACTGACTCCTAAACCTTTGAACAGTAGCATAAATATTCATATGTTTCTTCTAGGTGCAGTGAGAACACTGGTAACCCTGGACAGAGAGATGACAGAGGTGTACAATCTAACTGTGCATGCAGTGGACGGAGGCGATCGTTTCTGCCAAGGTTCTGTGCTCATCACAGTCGATGACATTAATGACAACGCCCCAAATTCACATCTGACCAACATCACGTTAGTGTTTTTCAGAATACACAACCTGGGACATACGTGGCACGGCTAGAGGCTTTCGATGCAGATTCTGGTATGAACAACATTACAACATTATCAACTATTTCTGTTGTTTGCTCATGAAGAACAATTTGTTGGATTGTAGTTAGATGTACAGTAGTTGTTTCCAGCAGTGTATCTTGATTTCAGCCATTGTTGCATCGGTAGTTTTTAGTCAATGCCATCTTTTTCTCTGTGTGGCACTTCATCACGCTCATCTTCACTCAGCGTGCAGCATTCCCTGACAATGGGACAGCTGAATATAATCTTTGCTCCCCATGGATAATTGTCTTTGCTCCCTACAAAGGTAACAATTACTTTCTCGCAGTGGTACACAAAAATTTTACGCAGATAATTAGAATTTTCTGCTCGGAATTACAGTTCAGATCACTTTTTCTTTTCTTTTGACATCTGAAGTGCCTGTTGCACATTTGTAACATTTCAATTACTTTTGTCCATCAAGGCTCCAGTCTCAATACTAGATGGCCCGTCTCCTTTGTTCAGATGAAGTTACATGCATACTTTCCATTCTCTTCAGCCACTCCATTACTCTTCAAATCTTGGTCACTTGAAGGCCCGCCTGTCTTGTGGGTATTAATGACTAAAGTAAACAACTACCCGGATGGATGTCTTCTAATTAGGGGTTCTTTGAGAAATTACCATCAACAAGATGTGTTCGTGAACATGATTGCTGATTGGAGGAGAGATTGTGAAGTGATTAATTCCAATTCACTCAGCTCTCATCATAGGATTTTAATAGGCATTAATTAGTCAGAGGCAATTAGGCTGGATGACCGGGCGACACTAACAACAAGGTCTCTCATTGTACTAATGAGATTATGAACAAGTGTGTATTTGCATATAAACTGCAAATTAACCTAACAAGAAGCAATCAGATCATATTGTAAAATGTTATCTTAAAAAAAGCATCAAATTTGATTTAATGACTGATTTATTTTTTTATTTTGTTTACTTTTCAAGCCTCCAAAGTGAAATGCCTGGTCAAAACATAGTTTGACATGGCGAGAAAAAGGTATATATAGTTACATCTCATGTCATGTTGTCACATTTCAGCCTGCAATTAATTTTCTGCATGGCAGCATGTAGATGATTATTTATTTTCTCAATGTCCAGCACTGACCAAACTAATCACATGGAAATTAAAAGATTCATTTTGCTGTTTTAAATTAATATATAATACTCTCAGTATGTAAAAATGCCCTATTCTTCTTCCCTGACTTGTCAACAAATGATTCTCGTGAGCTTGGGTACCTTTAGAATCCTATTGGATTTTTTTTTTTTTCTGTGTTTCGTTGTTATTTATCAGACCCTTCTTGCATTTTCCATTGGTTTAGCAAGCGGGGTTACATTGAACAACTGTGTGAATCAGCTATAAGATGCACTGGAATCGATCTCAGGGGCACTTTGATATTTAATCTTCCTTAACTCTGAGGAGCTATAACAAGTGCTTTCAAACCAGCATGTTCAGATCTTTCACATGTCCAAGATTAACGAGCCTCAGACCTATCAGATCATGCTGTAGTCTTGATATACATGTGAGCTTTTCTGAAGTGTGTCCTGTGGAGCTGCTTGTAGCTGTGAGAATGCGGATGATGTGACAAAATACACAACCATTCACAAGTTTGGAGTCAGTAGGATTTTTTATCAAGGAATTATTATTTTTTTTTTATTCAGCAAGGCTGCATTAAATTGATCAAAGGGAAATACAGACAATATAATATATCATGTTTCAAAACATCGAAGAATCCTGAAAAAGATGTATGATGCCCCCCCCCCCCCAAAAGGAAGCAACACAATGGTGATTACAACACTGATTGATTTATAAAGAGATTTTTTTCAAAAACATTTAAAAAATCTTACTGACCTGAAACTTTTCAACAATAGTGTATATACATTATAGTGACTGCCCCCTTTCAAACTATATGTTCACCTACAGTATATTGAGTTCTTTGTGATCTTTAAGAAATGTGTCAAATTGTCTGGTTTTCAAACTCAAACAGGCTATTACTGGGATACCTCAGATTGCCTTAAGAATATCTTCTCCTGGGATCGAAGGTTTTCTCCAGGATGAATTGGTGCAGATGCCCTCCTTCATGCACACTGCTCCAGAAATGTTTGCTATGGGCTACCTTACTGGTGGTGATGACACTGAGAACTTCCTGCTGATTCCAGCTCTCTCTCTTAATACTGACATGTCTGCAGTTCCAGAGTATGACCAGAATATCAGGCCAGAGGTCCACCATGTTATCCACCCAACAGCAAGATTAAACTCCATGTCTTATAGTCAACATCACATCCATGACTACCAAAGCCTATTCAAACAACCTTCGGGATGCCTCAGGGCCCACATATAGGACCTGCTGGGGTTCCTGATTCCTTAGAAAGTCCTGTGTGAGAGCCACACACTTCTAAATTCCACCAGACTATATATCAACTAACATTAGAGTATTAGTGGAATTTTAGGCTAGGGTTACAGAATAAGTACTTGCAAAAAATTATTTGGGGGGAATAAATAAAGTGTTTGCAGATATTAAATATGCAGTCTACTAATACTCTGATCAATGACTGTTAGTGGATATGGAGTTGCAAACTTACTTAGAGTTAGTTGAATGTCAGTTAGTACAAATGGACTATCAAAATAAAGTGTTATCAAAACGGATATATCTTCATTTCATGTTTTTGATTCTGAAGTGTTGTCATTGAAATGTTATGGTCAGTGTGGTAATTGTCCATTTGTGAAGTTTGTTATGAATTAGTTTTGGGTAATCGGAGACAAACTTGACAGTAAAGTTTTAATTCCTAATGTAATAAATTACTGAGCTTTGTAAATGACCAGTGTCCATAAAGGGGCATTATTAAGTGTGTCACCTTAAAGGTTAAAGAAAAAAAAGGAAAATAACATTTTCTTTGTGTATTCTTAGATACCTGAGAATACACAGTACACAATACTTTTTCAGTTAAATGCTATGTATATTATTATGTCCTTGTTGAAATGACTCATTGAAATGTTAATTTTCTGTATGTAGTTATAATACATTATGTTCGGTCTCATTCATACATTTAAAGTGTTTAGATGGTTCTTTCAAGATTATAAAAAACCTGAAGGTCTTTGTTAATGAGCAAGGCATCGTCAGGCTGAGGAGCAGAGAGAATCTCTTCATCCATATGATGTGTGTATATATATATATATATACATATATATAAATAAGAAACACCTGAGGACTACCAGTTCTTGCTGTTTTAGCTCCTGTAATGCAATCTAACAGTCTCATTAGTGGAGTTTAAATTTTTCTGAAGCTGTGAAATTTAGCATATAGCAGATGTTCTCAATAGGGTTGTTATGGAAATGACTAGAAGGCCATCTGCTGTCAGGGTCATCCTTTTATTGCATTTAAAAAGTTGGAGTGTTTTACTCTTTTAGAACTTAGGGCAAGAACATGTTAACGTTTTAATGTGTTTAAGTTTTTAAATGGCTAATTAATCAAGTCATCTACTACATGCTCGTCCTACAATATCCGCTGTCAAATTCCATGCTTTATATTGTATATTTATTAAATCATATCAGCATAGGAGGTTTTTTTTTTTTTTTTTTGCAAAATGGGTGTCAACTTATGTACCATAAATATTACATTTAAAGTATTTGCATTCAAAAACAGTGATTAGAATGAGGTAATTTTTTCGGTGTTTTACACTCAATTAAACACTAGAGGGCAGCACAGTCAAATAAAGTCAAACAAGCAGCTTGACTGCATGACTGATTGCCCACTGCTAACGAAAGCTACCTGCACAGAGAGAGAGACAGTTTTATTGCAAGATTTTTTAAACCTTAATACGGTTTCTTTTGATAATAACACTTATGATCACTTAATTTTTAGAATATTTCAATGAAAATATATTTTCATTTAGAATAGGGCTGATAAGTCAAATAACAATATTCTCCAGTATACTCCGAGCACTGCTGTGGGCATTATATTATGTCTTTTACAATCAATAGAGTATGAAGACAGTTCTACACTTGTGCATGTCTTACAATTCACTGTATGAGATAGTGACAGAACTTAAATGCTTTGAGAAGTAGTGACAGAGGCCTGAGGCGAGGAACAGGATGTGTGTGTGTAACACATTGTGACAGGAGGATCTTGCCTGATGCAGTCATGTGACTCATGTGGCCCATCCAGTTCAACATTGAACAAATGTTCGAATGGTACTTCATATGTTCAAAATAACATACTACCATGCAATTTTTTGTCTATGAAATATATTGATGGAATCCATACATGAATCGTCTGCCAAAATTCACTCCACATGCAATATTCTACACCAACAATGCAATGCTGTGTGACAAATAAATCGGAACTTCATGTAATTCAGGGTTTTTAACATTTTTGTGTGAACCCGCCATATAAGACTTAAATTACAATTGCAAAATAACTATTTTGTTTTCAAAATTTAGATTTATTCATCAATTTATTAAAAGATAATCACAAAATAAATATACTCAATTTTCTGGAGTGTCTGAATAATTGTATCACCCACTACATATACAAGAAGAGACTTGCATACTTCAATAGATGATTGAATTTCAAATGTCAATGATGGTTGGAAATGCTTACCTAAAAAGCAGCGCATGAAGGGGATTTTCAAACTGAGTTCAGGTTGTCTATATACATCTATATCCTGAACAGCATTACATACATCCAATGTCCTCCAAAATATTTGTCAAATATTTTTAAGAGCAGGTGTTACAGACCTTTAACACTACTTATATATATATATGAGTGATTCTTCAGTTTGGAAAAATGTATTTAAAATACATTTAATCTCTGTTTTATTTTATTTATCATAGGCGAAGGAATAAATGTCACATAATGAATCTGATCAACCTTCTAATGGTTTTGGCATACTATGTAATAGTGTGGACTGGGTTTTGTATGTGATTTAATGTAATTTTTTTTGGAGAAAAAGCACATTTACTAATACAACAACGTACAACATACTAGCTAGCAGTCTGCAAATAATACATAATTCATAACAGAATTATACATAATAACACATAATTCTTTACTAACAAAAATATTAAAAATACTATTAAAATAAATAAATACCAAATGAATACTACCAATAATTTAATATAATAACAATAACAAAATGAATTATATATAATAATAATAATAATGATAATAATAATAATAATCATTATTATTATTATTATTTTTGGAACGTAGACAGTAGAAAGAAGACTTTACAAGAGTAGTAGTAATAATAATAATAATAATAATAATAATATAATAAGTCTAGGCACAGGACAAGCCACAATTAGTGAAATGTGTGTGTATATATATATATATATGACACATGCATGCATAGACACATGCATGCATGCACACACACACACACACACTCACACACACACACACACACACACACACACACACACACACACACACACACACACACACACACACACACACACACACACACACACGTACCAAGATCAATTAAACATGTTAATGAGCAGGCCAGGTGGTTATAACCTATTTACTGGGACTAATTGTCCTGAGCAGTCTCCTCACACCTGGCCTCTATAAGGTGAGAATGCCACGAAATGTTGGATGTCCCCGTTTCAACTCTGCATGGGCACTTACAGCAGCCAGAGCTCTCAAAGCATTTTTGTGAGAATTTTTTTTATTTTTTTTTTTTACAAACAAATACACTCTTCATGGCAACTATTGTTGTTCCCAGCTATTTCTAGAAAACCAAAAAATTATTAAAAAGTAAAAAAAAACAACTGATAAATAATCAACAAGCTGCAATACAGTGGTTGGATACCTGTTGTGCTCCTTCTATTCAGTCATGCTCAATGTTATTTTCCATCTAATGAAAATAAAGACATATCTTTGTTGTTGCAATATAGCAATTGTCCACAAAATGAAAAACAAAATAGCCCAACAACACACATTCCCCTCTACCTAAAATTCACTTGAAATAATAACTTCTTATGAATTGTCCCTTCAGTGGCAAAATCTCGCTGATAAAACAATGGCATTTGGGCTACGGTAAAAATCTGAAAATGTTGTGCATTTCACAAATAGTCTGTTCTCATTTAACTTTCCAACCTTATATCTCTGACTCTTCATCTTATAGAATTCATGTCTTGGCTGTATTTTATTATAAGACTCTATTGAATTCTCGATTCTGATTTGCCGGCATGTTCATGTTTCTCATATCATAGCCTACTTTTTCATAAACATCTGGCGGCATCTTGCACATTAATGAGTGTTTACAGTGAAAATGACCTCAGAAGATGGTTTTCTACAATGCAATGTACTTTTAAAAATACATTTTAAGATAATATATAGATACAATTTGCAATAATTAATAATAGTGTGTTTTATTTACTTTGTTTTAACTTAGAAAACCAGTTAAAAAATTGAACTCTGGTCAATAATTGTTAACTTTTTTACAATCTACTTTGCTTGATGTTTCTCTCTTTCTCACTCAAGACGGACCCCGTCCATCTTTCTAGCTGACTCTCATTATCTCTTCTTTGTTTCCTCTATGACCTCCTCTCTTTTCTCCTTCAGTCGTCTGTTCGGTAACCGATATGCCTGCCACACTCCCTTTGTCTTTTCCATCCCCGATCTTTATTCCCTACCATTTATGTTGGCCCATACAATATCTCAGGCTTTACTTCAGGTCTCTCTTCAATTCATATGAACTCAAAACACCCTTTTGGCAACTCATGTGTTCATTGCTCAGCACAGAACATGGCATTTCTTGTTCTATATTTACTATTCAACTTCTCAGTGAAAGACTCGCAGTTGCACAAAGACCTGAAGCAGCGTGCCTCACTCATGGCTGTGTCATAACGAATCAGAAACATAATTAAGCTGAATATGCTGTCT
This sequence comes from Carassius carassius, assembly GCF_963082965.1. NCBI lineage: Eukaryota > Metazoa > Chordata > Actinopteri > Cypriniformes > Cyprinidae > Carassius > Carassius carassius. The sequence continues at coordinate 5,739,668 of NC_081787.1, read as the reverse complement.
GTTCCTTTACAGATTTGCTGTTGCTCTTGAAAATGGGTTTAATGCCTGAGGTAGGTAATTTATGTACACAAACGCCAACATTATCTTACATTCACATCCCGATAATGGTATTTTCTATTTATATGCGCTCACATGGCTATCTCTTCTAGAGAATTTCACTAGAAGGTATAATGTACTGTAGATGTACTTCGCAACCTTAAATGCCCTGAAAGTTTTCCAGCATGCTTATATGACGTAGAATTGACAAAAACCACTGTATGGTCATAAATCAATCTTCCACTGTATGAGAGCCAATAGCTGACATGCATATCTTATCATGAATAAAAAGTGTTTCTTACACACAAACCTTTCAAAAACACTGAAGTTGAAAGAGTCAGAACGTTTCTTTAACTGAAACCTAATATTACTTGGATACACAATGAACGATAAAACTAAAGCACCAGTCTCTTCTTACTTTTAAACAACAAAGGCTCACAGAATTTACTTTGCAGTACACTTGAATGATTTATTGATGACTATGGTCCTGTATCCCCTTTCTCACACCCTCTGTAACATGAGCGAGGATTCCTCGTATCTGAGGACCGACAGTTCAGAACGTAATTAAACTTCATCCAAATGAATACCTCAACTTGTGATCTTTAAGAGAAAGCAAGAGTAACTCAGAGAGGTCGCACATCCACCACATGTCAACCTTTATCAATGAAATGCCAGTGAGATGAACAGAGGCTTTGTCCTTTCTTTGGTCGGTAAAACTAATTTGACAGTTGTCAGATCATCATATCTTAATAAATTTGACAGTAAGTCACGCTGTCTGTTCTTATCTATCTGGTATTTTGTGTAAACAAAAATGGGAGCCCAAGTTTGTTTGTTTGCAAGCGTGTCATATATGTTACTTGAGTTTGAAAGCTGACACTGTTAGTTTCCCACCATTGCACAACCTATTTGCTCATATTTATGTGTCACGTTGCAGAGATCAAATGCAGCCTTGTTTCAGATTTATATAACCAAGCCCAGGGAAATCAGGAAAAAACAGTATAATAGTCTCTTCCTCCTTTAGTGTTTACTGTAAAAATGAATGTCAATGTAATGAAAAAAAAAATATATATGTATATATGTAATATATGTATATTCTCCTTTGTAATATTTCCTCTAGAGTAACCATTACCATGGGTAAAGTGCAATGAGATCCAGTGTTAATGTGTTCTGATAAGAAGGTGAGGGTATATGCCAACAAATGTTAAGATCTGCATTCTTGATGAATGAGCTAATGCAAAATTGTATTGGATTCTTCTTCATTAAATTGTCTCCCAGACTCCAACTCATTAATCTGTTCCATTTCAGATAAGATTTGTTTTTTTTGTGACTTGTTCAAGTTGCACTGAACTGCTCTTCAAGGCCTGGATCAAAAACAAAACCCAAAGTAGTCCATGCTTCGTTCATTAGGGTGACACTTATTGGAGGGTGCATTTTTTTTTACGTCTCAACCCCTCATTTGTCTCTCCACTAGAAGCATGTAATGTATGCAAAATACCATCCAGATAAATTATGATTTAGAGTATGGTTAAAGACCTTTTTATCTTTTTATCAACATGTACTTCAATATCAGATTGGTAATATTAACAAAGGTTTTGTTCACTGATAAACTTTTGACCGTTTCTAATATCAGATGACTTTCTAACCATTAGGCCACAACTGCCCCTTTGTTTCTCTGCTTATCCAAGAGTAGGCTACAATGACATCCTCTTAAAACTGAAGAACAAATGCAGTTCATTATGCAGATTGTCAGAGAGCACCGAAATCTGTTTCCATATTCCCACAAGAGTACTGTGGTTGAAAGACTTATCGGATCATCAAAAATATTTAGATAAGATCTAAATTTTGTTCCAAGTTCACTTTCTTCACCTGTATAGTTATTTCATTTTTAACATTCTGCTTCTAAGTCTGCGAGAAATTTGCTGTTGAAGGACGTGTCGGATTGTAATCACGATCCAGATCAGATCGCAATTCTTCAAAGATCAGTTCTTCAAAGATCATAGCAGAGTTGCAAGTTAACTTTAAAAAAAAAAAAGATTTTATTTTTGGTGTTTTATGCCTCTATTTCGATAGGACAGTAAGTGGACAGGAAGCAAAATAGTAAAAGTACTAGTAATGCAATAGAAATGATAAATGTATCTACCAAAGAGCTACAAATGAAACAAAATTGCGGCTTATTTCTGCATTTCTGGCTTGTTCGAGATGCATCGGCACTGAGCAGACCGATCGGCGTATGACATCAAAGTACCGCGATGCATCTCGAACAAGACTACTGAGTGAGATTCGAGTCAAATTAGAGATGTCTTTCGAGTTTGATGAAGATGTATAAGTCTGGTCATCAAAAGATCTAAATATTTGTGAATTGGAAACAATTGCCCGCCATGCCTTCAAGCCAGTCACATGACTGAAAACGATGAAAATTTGATAATGCTCAACACTATTGGTTTCGGAGCGCTGTAAATGCTTTTTTAAGCCTTTTTACCATGCCAGTAAAGCTAGTCAATTTACCAGTTCCTGACTGCAATGCCAAAAAAAAAAAGAAGCTATGGTTAATTGCTAGTGGCGCCCCTGTTTATTATTATTAATTACTTGCAGTTATGGTTATTAAGACAGTATTTCAAATTTGTTGAGCACACCCCAAACATAGTCCAATCTCAGCAAAATTTGGTTTGTTTCCATTTCTCATGAAGGGGAGTTGACTGGCCAGATGAGAGCAGAAGTTTAAAAAAAAAATAAGGGCCACCCTAATCATTCATGTTATGCTGTCAAAAGTTCATTCAAATGCAATCGTTAACACACAAACTATATTAATATTGGAGTTTCATAACGGCACACTGTTGGAATTTCTAAGAATTTATAGTCACTCAAAAAAAGAGAGGGAAAAAATGACAGAAGAGTGGACATGTTCAGTATACTCACTTATCTCTTGCTCTATTTTATTATGTTTATTATGTTAGTCCAAAAATGTTGCTCTATTGCTATGATATTGCTTTATTACTCTGCCATATCTTCATATGGATCCCAACTTTAGGAAAAGAGGCTCTTTTTTTAAGTGTCCTTGATAACATCAGTTCGACATTAACAGTTAAAATGGTGCAAACTGTTTTGTCACGATGTAATGAATGTTTTGCAAAAAGACATATTGAAGAATTGAGCCCACAACCCATAAGTAAAAAACATTTACATTTAAGTTCTAAAGATATAGTGGCATAAAGGATAGAGAGGCTGTGGAAAAAGTAAATTATCACTGGTTTTTGGTGCAAGACACCTTGACCTTAAATGGACTTCAGTGAGGAAATATTTCAAATAGATGATATAACCCATTTAACTTGTAACACACTAGAATGTATAGCTTTGAAATGTCTGAAAAGAAGTGTGTATGAGAGAGATAAACCGGACACTGTTCTGTGTGGTTTATTTAAAGAGGCTGGCACCGACAGGCATCCTCCAATGCAAAGCTAATGCATGGTACTGAGCCACAGTCCAAAGAGTGTTTGGTCCACATTACTCTATGACGAATATATTTGGCTGTATGTGCAAATGGACAGCTGCATGGTCTAAAGGTTCTTTTTAAGGGGCAGTTTATTATTGCTGCTCAGATGCTTTTTGCAACTCTGTCCAGCAGTTGGAAAACTCCTACATTTAGATAACAGAATGCAAAGGCACACTTTTTTCTTTAGAACAAAATGTACCAACAATATATTTATAATAAACATGACAACGTCATACATTTTTTTATAATTAGTGCATATGCATGATACATGACTGACTTATTAGGGCTGGATGATGATGCGGAAAAATAAAAATAAATTTCGATATTGCCTCAGGGGAAAGCTATCACAGTATACAGCCTATGTCAGTATCTCTAAGGTATAAAGTTAAAAGCACAATTAAACACTCTCAAAAATGGTCAACATGTTTTTAATGAGCTGTATCTTTTATCCAATAACAGTGGAAATGCCAAGTGCCTACAGAAACAATCTTTATATATATAGGGCATTACGAATAGTTTAAGGATCATCCTTAGTTTGAACCTCCAAGTTTCATCCCAGGTCTTCAACCAATTCCACGCACTGAAACGATTTTTTCCCCACGACGCTTGATTAAACTATATAGGCTAAATGCGTCATTTTCTATTTAAATCAAGCACGAATGTCCAAAAATAAGGAATAAACGCATGCATAAATAATCGCAAGGGAATGCGAAAGAGGCGACTCAACCTTCTCGACCCAAATTCCGAGCCGATTTCGTTGTCTTCCACAACGGGGCAGCGTAACAGCGATTTACAGACAGCATCTCCCATCCATGGGCATTTGAGAAGAACTTAACTTGCTGTCGGATGTCACACACCAACAATCTGATGTAGACAGAAAGCTATAAAAGTGCGGACACATGTTCGCGCTCAGACCACGAAGGCGTGCGCTCCATCGAGGACCATGATCTGATAACAGACCTTCATTTTACGCACGTTTACGCAAACGCAATAACAGCCACATGGTTTTCCCATTGGAATCAGATCGTATGATTTATGGCGAGGATTACTGAAGTGAAGATAAAATGAAAATAAATGGCAGTCGCTTGATGAACAGTTCTTCACTGAGCCCTCACGAGATCACTCTGAATCGCCCACCCTGGGTCGCCACAACTTTGGGCAGCTTTCTGATCTTCACTATCGTGGTTGATGTATTGGGGAACCTCTTGGTGATCTTCTCTGTATACAGAAACAAGAAACTTCGAAACGCAGGTAAGATCGCTTTTGAACCAAATATGGCAAGCCGTTAAACATTTATTCGTTTAAACTACCGATATTTTGAGGAAACGTTTAATGTCATCAAAATGTTTGCATCCAGTACAAATACTACAAACGGACTAAATTGTAATTAGTCACCCGTACCACTGTTACTGGAAACAAATGTAACATTTTTGCCATTTCTTGCTATGAATTATATATATGGTCCAGATTTAGCTTTACTAGTATTACTAGTACTTATTCATTGTATTTAATATTTCTGAAACCATCTATTTAATTTTTTTTTTTAATCTCACTAGTTACACTTTTGTTTTGTTTCACTGGGGGAATGTTTCAGAATTGCAACTTTATAGTTCATTACAACATTACTATTTTGGTTAAAAAACTTACTATCTTAATTTTTGACTAAAGATAAAGTTCTATTTATAAAGTAAAATTACAATGGTGACTAAACAGATAACATGGAGTGCTTAAATTACAGAATATTATATACTGAAAGAGAAACATATACTGTTTACTCAGTGTACACTTTACTGAAGTACTGTATGCAGTGAGTTTTAAGAAGTCATAAATGAATTATGATTTTTGATTCTTACTTAGTGTAATTTCATGTTTTCTGTCATTCCTGACAGGGTATTGCACTGAATCATAGTGGACAGTAAGGAACTATTTTTAGAGGTTTCAGGTAACTGGCCCACTATCAAACAAAACTGAACAGGCAGTCATTTTCCTGTGAGTGGATGGAGTGCTTATCACCGGTGTCACACCGACCCATATGTCACTTTTCTCTGCCAATAGAGACAAGATACCTTATGCTGTTCCTCAACTGTGAAGTTTGTGGCACCAGTTTGAAAATTACAACAGCACTATGAAAAACAGGTTTTGGACAGTGCTTATGTTTACATTAATTACAAAGCAATTTCTAGTTAACTAAATATACTTGCATATGCATTATTATGTGGTGTAGCTTGTTGATGTTATTGCTATTGAAATTAAGTTGGCATGTGATCATATCCAATTTTCATGTCACAATAATTGCAGAAGGGTTTATATGATCAAAAAACGTAAGTGTTGTCTTCTTAATAACAATTTTAATAACTTTTTTATTTACAATATCAAGAAGAACCTTTAACATTTAAATACTATGAAGCAATACGCAATGAACTGTATGAGGTAAACCAATGTTTTAAACAGATTAAAATGTAACAATAATAAAGAATCGACTTCCTTTCTTCTCTGTGACAAGTGGGTGTCAGAAACAGAAAGTTGCGTAAAGTCATTCACAATATTTTGAAGTGCCCACACTAACAATACCAAACTTTTCCGTCCATTTCAGACTTATTTCAGCATGGTGTACATGTCAGGTGTTTCAAATCAGTTCTTTATTTATGTATTTATTTGTTCTGTAAAGTTTCCTTCTCTACTCAGTATATTGCACCATGTTCTTTGATTAGTGGGTCAAATAAACCCAGTAATTGTCCCATTAGCCTCCCGCGATGTGTGCTTCATTATGTTTCTCACTAAGACCTCCCATGGCCCATTGTAAAGACCACTGACCCACTGTGAATATTCAATTAGCAATCATTCCACCACATATCCAAAGTTATAGTTACTCAGAAAACACGAGCAAGCACACATTTGCTCTCCATTGTTCTTCTGTGGTAAAACAAAGTGGTTCCTCTCCTCCTCATTGCGGTCTACAGTATCTGTTTTATTTAAGCTACTCAACCTCAAAGACTCTATCTGCTGTGGCACCACTGTCTGTTTGGATTATTCAGACCAGCCATTCCCTGCTGTTCGGTAATCCTCATTTCAACACAGCCAGTGTGCATACATCATAAAATTACAAATGAAACTCCACTCGAGAGCTAGGATTGATGTGCTGGACTATATGCATTATAATTTGGGACCAGCTGTATATTTCTAGATAAAAGCAATCAATCTGTGTGCTTCCTGTGAATGAAACCCATGACCATTGTGTTGTGAGCATCATTGAAGACCAGCTGATCTACAGGAATGCGGGTGTTTGATTCCCTTTTTTTTTTTTTTTACGTTTCTCAACATCTTGGATATTGTAATTGAGCCCGTCCTCTCTTTAGGGCTCTCATCTCTTACTGTTCTTTAGTTGCTCTGAAGTCGCTTATGAGCCCAAGGCAGTCTTATTAGATGAAGTACACTACCAATTATTCACAGCGCTTGTGTGAGTGGAAGAAGGGCCCTTTCAGCAGGCTCGGGTACTGAATATGGGTGGAACGAGGACAGAATCTTTCTAGAGAATAAAGTGATTATTTACAGTAATTTCAAATAACGGCATCTAAAAGTCTTGTTCAAAGCATATTCCTTAGAATATAAAATAATACTACTGATGATTTAAAAGCTGTTGTTCAGGTTAAACTGAACAATGATGCAGTTGTTGAAAATGCACTGTCACACATCTGAATGTCCTTTAAATGACAAGAAAATGACATACTGTACACATACAAAATCTTTTTTTTTTAAGTGAAATGAATATAGCTGTCTGACTGTCACAACATGACATTGTGTGGACTTTGTTTGCACTGTTTTCTAGTTAGTTGTCATTGTTACTGATTTGAGTTCTTCATTATGTTCAGCTGTGTCTTGTTAATTGTCTCAGTTTGGACTGTGTATTTAAGTTCCCATCTCCCCCGCTCTCTTGCTTGGATTTACCTATACTGTATGTGGATTTATTAAAGATGACGTGACACTATTAAACGTGACACTATTAAACGTGACACTGAGTCCCAGCGATAACCTATTTTGCAGGGTCATATAACCTTGTTTTACCTTTTGTTGTCATAATGCATCGTCCAGTGGAAAACTCCATAATGTTCTGATTTTTGAGATGAAGTTTTATTTGTTATAGAGGAGTTAATGTCTTCACTGCCCTTGGGCTGATTTCGATGCCTTAATGAATGGGCAATCAGCGATACACTGTACTGATGTTGTGCTCAGTCTGACTGACTCACTTTTGAAGATCCACTCTTGGCTCATACGCTATTAAACACAGCCAGAAATGCCTGATTCACCACTTTGTCAGATATTTTAATCTAGGGTCTAAGTCATTTGTTACAGTGTAATTGTCTGTGGCCATACTAAATATTTATTTATTTTTTTTAAGTGTGGACATAGTTTTTATTTTGTCTGCAGCCTATATGACTGCTTTTACAAAATGCTGTTTCTTTGTTTTCTCTGATTAGATAAAAGTTATTCAAGTTTGAACAGCATTGAGCTAGGAAGGTTCAATACAGGTTCACAGGGAACACATAATAATATGTAAAACAGAGAATACACTGTAAGTCAGTTTAGATAAAAATCTGCCAAATGCATGAATGAAAAGAAGAAAAAATACAATAATACACATTTCCAAATAATAGTGTATCAGCAGCACTCTTGCTATACTTGATTATTGGGCTTGTTTTTTTTTATTATTTTTTATGAAGGTTGTTGTTACAATAGGTCTTTGGTTCAGCTCTGAGGAAACGCATAAACTGATGAATTGAAAGACACATGTATAATCTTGTAAATATGGGCAGCTGAGTTGAATTTATTTCCATTTAAAAAAAGTTGTCACATTTTGTGTATAGTAGTGTTTAGCAAAAAAAAGCATGACTGACCACTCATCACAACAGACCAATCTCTCCATCTGTTGTGTAAAGCTCACTCTATATTCAGTCATAATTAATCACTGTAGTTTGTTTCTCTTTCCTCCCATGTTTCTGAGAGATTTATTCATCCATTTCACATATTACAAAACCAAAGGGTCTGTATGTTTTTTAAAGACTTTTTTGTGAGGCCATCTTACTTATTTTTTACATTCTGCTGTATATTGCTCTGCTTAAGAGTCAAACAAAATGTCAGTGTGTTTTCCTAAATGAACAATTTATATGATTTATATTCAGTCTGCTGCTTTTGACTTTGAATTGGTTTGTTCAGTATTTTATTGTGCAAGGCCAGACCCTTTATTTGGATTTGACTATGGCAGATGACTTCATATCAAATGTCATATCTCCCCCTGATTGAGCTCCATAATGGTCTTATTACGTATTTTTTTTTTTAGCTCATTTGAAACAGCCCTCCAGGATCCCAAAGCAATAAAATATTGATTTAAGCATAATATTTCTGTGTATTCAAGGGTAGTTTGGAGTTTCCCGTTAGTGCTGTATTTACACTCAGTAGGGTGACAAAATGATATCAAAGTTTATTTAGTAGAAGATGCAATTAAAATATGTGATACCCAGCATTAACTACTTAGAAGCCAGTATTCCAAAATGTGACAATAAAAATCAGTGTACAGTATTTGCTTTAATATCTGGTAACTTAAATGTGGAGAAGCTTCCTTAAAGGGAAATTGAATAAACACAACAGATACCTATGGGACCTAAGATCATTTGGTTAAAGCCAGGAAATAACCATTATTTCCTGTTCTTTGTAAGGAGTGCTGTGTTTTCTTTCAGTAAGATAAACAAAGATAAAGATAAACAGCTTGGCAATTTGGTCATCTTTAGCTGTATTTGACTGTTCATAAATCAAAGGCACAGTATGAAAAATATAATAATAATTATTATATTTTTTTATTAAATTAAATATATTTTATAGTTTGCCCTTGATTTATGTTTATTTATTTATTTATTATTATTATTATTATTATTTTTATAATATAATAGTATGCCCTTGAGTAACCAATTTGTTTAAGATCGGTTAAGACAGCTGACTCTCTCTCTCTCTCTCTCTCACACACACACACACACACACGCACACACACACACACACACACACACACACACACACACACACACACACACACACACACACACACACACACACACACACACACACACACACACACACACACACACACACACACACACAAAGCGCAAAACTGAACATTGGAACATTCAATTGCAAATACTTAAACTAATAACAAAACATACTTCCAGTAGCTGATTCAGAAGCGCCAGATTGTTGTAACAAAGTCAGAAATACCTTCTCTCCTAAATGTGTTGCTGTTCTGTTCATTCAATTCATTTCATGCTTTTAAAGGCCCAACAAAAACAAACCAAGCTCTGGCAAAAGACCTACTATAATATAATGAAATATTGAATGCGTGGCTGCTTTTGAATTGCTGACAATGGAGAAAGACAAAGATGCCTTTTAGATCCAGATGGTGTAGTAACAGCATCCACTGATAGCATCTAACAGGGCTTAAATTAATTTCATCTTGATGACATCTAGCCGCTGTGTTGATAAAGAACATTTCATACATTTCCATAGTACATTTCCTCCCAAACAATTTGTGTGTACCCGTTTAGTCTTCATTTACCATCTCTAACTACTAAAAATACATTTACCTCTGCATCCTGTAGGATTGTCCAAATAATATCTGTCTGTGCTTAAACAAGAGTTCTTGTGTGGTGAATAAAAAAGAAAATCTCATTTACACCTTAGACAGTTAAATACTGAAGAAACTTCTGTCTGTGTTTTACTAAAGAAACCGGCTAAAGAGTCACTCATCAGTGAATCAGCCTACAGTGGTCACGCTGTGCAGTATGTTTTTTTTTTTAGCTCAGTTGAATGACCTACTGTCTTGACATTATTTTGCAGTAACAAGTCTTTTGTATTTCATCACATACAACTCACACTGAAAGCTCACGACTCAAATATAATTTGTTTTGCCATAGTGCTGAATTTGTGCTGCCAAACTAAAGAAACAAACTGCGTTAATACTGGCTTTGTAGATGCATTACAGTGATGCAATTACTTGTTAAAAAAATTAAATTACAATAAGTGTTTTCTATTTGAATGTATTTTAAAATGTAATTTATTTCTGTGATGCAAAGCTGAATTTTCAGCATCATTACTCTAGTCTTCACATGATCCTTCAGTAAATTGCTGATTTGCTGCTCAATTACTTAAATGATGCTGCTCAAGCAACATCATTATTAACATTATAATTTGTAAAGATTCTTTGATGAATAGAAAGTTCAGAAGAACTATTTTTAGAGTTAGAAAGTTTGGTAACAAAATACAAGTCTTTGCGGTGGCACAATGGTGTGGATGAAGAGGAGTTAAGGTGTGGTTCTATATCACATAATGAATTTATTAAAGCAAACCAAAAACTTAGGAGCACAGGAATCCAAAACAAAAACGACAGTTTCATACTTTACTATCAACATGAAAGTTGGGCTATACAATATGAAAAGAACAGACAAAGGAATGCTAGATCAAAGGGCTATATATATATATATATATATATATATATATATATACAAAAGAAAAAGGAAACTAAATTAGAAACAGGTGAGACTAATAGAAGCAAAAACACAAACAAAAACAAAACAAACAATGGAAATATAATACAGACTTAAAGTCTTTAGAAACACAAACTAAACATAATATGTCATTTTTAATAATTTTAATATATCTTTACTGAATAAAATGAAGAATTTCTTAAGAAGAAAAAAAAAAGATATTTTACTGACCCCAAACTTCAGAATGGTAGTATATGATTCATGATTACAAGCTTTCAAATCAAGAAATGATGCTGTGGTTAATATTTTTAGTTTTTATGCTATAGCTCAAACACTACAGTGTAGTGATCATAACACCAAGGGCATGGGTTTGATTCCCAGGAAATACTAGAACTGTTAAAATATAAAATGCTTTGAATGAAAGTGTCTGTCAAATGCAATAAAGTAAATGTAAACAATAAATCTCACAAGATAAATTAATAATTTAATTCAAGAAAAAGCAGCCACATAAACAATAGCATATAGAAGAGTTAACAGAATTAGAAATTCTTTGAATCTGGCATTGAATTTCTCTCACTGTATGTGTGGTGGTGTGGAAAAAATAATAACCATAGCTTTGCCCTGCAAAACTTAAACTGCAACTTTAAGAACTTAAGTTGTAAACTTAAAAACTTCGTTCCAGTTGTAATAATATAAAGCATAAAGAACTCTTGAGAATATATACTTCATCTTGTTGCAGTTGTACACTCAAAATAATGACGTCTAAACATGAAGTGTATAGCTGCAGATGATTTCTGCAGTGAGATTTGTGGTCCATGCTACAGGACCCCTGCTGGGTTTTCCAGATCTCTGTTCATATTTTCCCTCTTTCTGCTTGTCATCCTCAGTTCAAATGGTACTTTAGGAACACAACAGTTGAAAATAGAGGAGCTGCTGAGATGTCACAGGAATAATTTACTGAGTCACTGTTCTGGAACAATATTCTGCTCTGATGACTCCTCTTAGAATTGATCTAAATTTGCTAAATCATGAATGTATTTATTTACCAATCCTTCAGGATTACAAGATTTGCACAGCATGTTCTGTATATGAGATAAAAATGCCAGGATGCAAGTGCAATGTTTCACATCTGATGTGCATGTCGAGAAAGTTAGGCTGATTCACATTCTTTTATATTTTACCTTTTCTTTCTCAGTGAGGCAAAAGGAAATGAGTATAGGGTGAGTATAGAAATCAATAGAATGAGTATAGAAAATCTTCCAGACCATAAAGAATTCTTTGTAACAGAACTGGCTTGTTCTTGTTCAGTTAAAGGTGAGACAGGTGATTTGGTTCCAAATTTTTTTTTGTTAGGCTTGTTGAAAGCCTCTTCACATCCTGATATCAAGTTACGTGGTCTAAATGTGAAGCCTGAATGGAAGGCGTTATTTTTCTAATATTATGTGCTTTGTACTATAATGTTTTCTCACTGGTGAATGAGACATAAGCTAATCTGACAGCATTGCATTCAATCCTCCACCAGCCCCATCTCTCATCGTGTCACTGGTTAGCCTCTGATCTGCCTGTGCATGTTAATGTGTTTTGGAGGAGGCGTGGCTTCAGAGAGTGCTTTGCAGGGAGGGTGGGATCTTATGCTTACAAAGCTAGCTTGCTATTGCTAGCCTCTCTGAAATCGCATATGCTTACGGTTTTTACTTCTACCTTTAAATAGACCACTATTATCCGATTACTTGATAACACATCTTTTTGGCAATGAGAAATATATATATATATATATAGGATAAATAAGTCTTGTATAAATGGCTGAAAATACCTACCTAAAAACCTAAGACTGTTGATTTCTTAAAAATATATCCAAATTCATTGTATTAATAATCTGAAAATGGTATATTTAAAAACAGCTGCTAGAGCCTGGTCTCATCAGTCAGTGTCTCTTCTAACATGGGCCCCAAAAGTTCTAAAAGGTCTTCATTGGAGAGTGAAGTATCATGTGACAATAACAGATGTAACCCCAATCCTTTTAATAGTGAAAGCAGCTGACAGATTTGGGAAAGATATGATTTAATTAGATTCAATAAAGGTCATGCTGCAAAAGTAAACTGGCATCCATCCTGAAAAGGAGAGGAGAAATAACACACCTAAAATTTGTTTTCAGAAGACATCATGCACAAAACTTCAGACAAATCTAATCTGATGGCTCCAAGGAACCCTGACAAGCCATCAGCAAAATCTGACAGTCGCATGAAACCTTTTTATTTCCTTTCTGTTGAAAGGGTCGCTATAGTTTTGAATTGGGCCTGATGTTATTCAATAACCTGATAAACTGCATTATGGAAATTGTAATAAAATTATAACGTTTCACTGGAAGGTTTTCCCGTTATTACTGTGTAACTATGCACCTTTTTTATTGCTTGTTTGTATTTATCTTTTTACTGTCATTGTTTTGCAGGGAACTTATTTGTGGTGAGCCTGGCAGTAGCTGACCTGGTGGTAGCGGTCTATCCTTATCCTCTCGTGCTGGTCTCCATTGTCCATAATGGATGGAATTTGGGATTTGTCCACTGCCAGATCAGTGGATTCCTGATGGGACTAAGCGTGATTGGATCTATATTTAACATCACTGGCATTGCCATCAATCGCTACTGCTATATCTGTCACAGCCTCAAGTATGACAAGCTATACAGTGACAAGAACTCGCTTTGCTACATCCTTCTCATCTGGATACTGACAGTGGTCGCTATAGTGCCAAACTTTTATGTCGGCTCCCTGCAGTACGACCCCAGGGTCTACTCGTGTACGTTTGTGCAGTCGGCTAGCTCAGCGTACACCATCGCCGTAGTGTTCTTCCATTTCATTCTTCCAATCATGATTGTGACATACTGCTACCTGCGGATCTGGATTTTGGTGATCCAGGTGCGGAGACGCGTCAAACCCGAGTTCCGGCCCAAACTCACGCCACACGACATAAGGAACTTCGTTACCATGTTTGTGGTGTTCGTTCTTTTTGCCGTCTGCTGGGCCCCTCTCAATTTCATCGGCTTGGCGGTCGCTATAAACCCTGAGCGGGTTGCGCCTCTCATTCCAGAGTGGTTTTTTGTATTCAGTTATTTCATGGCCTATTTCAACAGCTGCCTTAATGCTATAGTCTATGGACTGCTGAACCAGAACTTCAGACGAGAGTACAAAAAAATTATTATCTCACTCTGTACTGCAAAGATGTTCTTTCCAGAGAGTTCAAACGATGCTGCGGATCGGATGAAAAGCAAGCCATCTCCTTTAATGACAAACAACAACCAAGTCAAAGTAGATTCGGTATGAAAACACCTAAAAGGACACTGTGAACAAAAACCTAATAAGCAGTTCAGCTGCTTTCAAAAGCAATATTTATAACCTACATACACATGTATGTATTTTTTGTACCTTTTGCTTTTACAAGAAGGTGCATTGCAAATATCTTGCTTTGTCTCAGTGTTTACAAGTTCATAATTTTAGGCATTTTTTTTATTATTATTACTTTATATACAGTAGATACATTCATTTTTTGTTCATGACATCAAAAAATTAATGCTACAAATCAGTGCACAGACTGTCATACAGTACATGAAAAACAATGTGCCAACTGAGCAGATCAGTAGCCCTTAATCCTGGTAAGTGCTCAAAAAGTTATGATCATTATCATATTGTTTTTATTTTTAATTTTTTTTTAAGTTTGGTTATTTTCTGATGTTGTTAAGAAGCTGTCTGCAGCGCATGCCAAATAATGCATTGGCAAAATAATAATTTGTTTATTGTACTCAAGTATGTTTTTTCTAGGTAACCTGGTTTTAATTGGAAAGACAAATAATGAAAACAACAGTATTTGTCCCATATTTGAAAGCAAATGTCTTTAGGTTCCTGTGACAGATTTAAAACTGGGTTCATGTAAATGTAGGGAAGCTCTTAAAAGAATAGTTACCCAAAGATGATCATGTATACACCCTTATGTCGTTCTGTATGATTTTCTGCAGAACACAACAGAAGAAATTTTGAAGATTGTTTCTGTCCATACATTGAATGTCAATGGTGTCCGATTCTCGCATAGTCAGACTGAAGGTCTGGAATCCATGGCAGCTTTCTTTGGCCAAGGCCTGCCCATGAGGCCGTTTGACCAACATGTCATACAACTAATCACAGTTCGTTTCATTCATCATCACGTTCCGAGGTGTGGATTAACAGAGGTGTGCAATAACAGACCGGTGTGTAAAACTCTCTGACGCATTTTAAAGATTCTATGCAGCCGACATTCAATATTTCACATACTTTTGAAACTCCAGAGTTTAGTTGATCCTGATAAGCAGTGGTCATCACAGTTGTAAACACCACTGCTTTTTTCTTTCGTGAGGGGATTTTGCCGGCACAATTTCTTTGTTTCCAGTCAGAATGTCAAAGAACTCAACACACACGTCTCTCGGAAATCCTGTTCAACCAATCTGATGATGACTTCAACACTCCTGAAGTGTTTCCACTTTTGTGTCCCAAATGCATCAGACGTATAGACAACGGTCCGTAAGCGTGACATCTGATGCTGAGACTAGTGGGGTCCTAAACAACACTAGACTACACAGACTTTTATTGTTTTTTGAAAGGTTTTTAATAAAGATTACACAGTTTTAATGTTTGGGTCATCTTTCCATTTGAATGGTCACTACAAAATGTCAAATTGTAAACTAAGATTTCAGACATCAATGTTCCAAAAAAGTTTCTTCTTATTCATCTGTTACATCACCTATGATTTACTTATTCATCAGATTGCATTGCTATACTACTGCAATGGAGTGCATTTAATGATAAGCAATACAAGTCTATTTTGAAACAACTTAGGGTTAATTCAGGATAATTGGGACATATTCCCAATGAAAAAAGTGCCCCAATTTACCAGAATTCAGCCCATCCATATTCTGCCATAGAGAAGAACAAATTCAATGTACTACTGTAAACCACCTTTATAATGTCATTTCTTCAACACAGTACCTTACTTTCTTGTTTACAACATAAAAACCAACAAAATATAACATAAATGCTTGTCCATCCTTGAACATTTCAATGTTAATAAACTATGCTGAATGAACTGAAATGAAAACAAGATGTATAAATACTTAAAAGCTGCAGAAGAGGAAAAAATAGGCACACTGCTTTCCATTCTTTTATCATTTTTGTCTTTTAATGTTGGTTGAGACTTGAAGGTTCATTAAAACACCATTAAACAGTGTTCAAAAAACATATAATCTGATAATAAATATGAAAAGATGCTGCCCCCTCAAATAGCTTAATGTAGCTACTTTTTGTTGGAAGCTAGTTGTGCAACTAGGTTTTGCTTCACACTTCAAGTATATTTTATAAAACCTTGTAGCTTGAGAATCTAACGATCCAAATTTGCTTCCTCAACACTGACATTATGACAGTTATGATCTCATGAATGTGCTATCATTCTAATGGCTTATCAGGACGTTCAAAGATTAAATGCATATCCCAGTCCCAGGAATAATAAAACCTCAATGTTTTTGTTGGACACTGTGGCGAGTGGGGCGGGGCTGAGGGACGTGGGAACACGAGTGAGGCCGGCAGTGATTGGGCAAATCAGTGGCACCTGCGGCCCACCGCCGGTCTCGAGGCCCACGGAGGAGATGGAAGGATATAAAACTGGAGCGACGAAAGTGAAGGACGAGAGAGGACCAGGCCTGGGCTTTTAGTTGTGTTTTGGTTTTTATTTTGCGCGCATCAGTCGTCCGTGAGGGGCTGGTGCGCTGTTTTGTGTTTATTTTTGAATTATTAAATGTTGTTTGATTGTCCGCCGGTTCCCGCCTCCTTCTTGCCGATGACTGCGATGTTTTATCATTACAGTGGTGCCGAAACCCGGGAGAAGGAGGGACGCGCTGCTGAAGATCCCTCGCCGCTCACAGGAGGCGGGAACCGGCAAACAATCATATGAAATTTTAATAATTCAAAATAAACACAAAACAACGCATCAGCCCCTCACGGACGACTGATGCGCGCAAAATAAAAACCAAAACACAACTAAAAGCCCAGGCCTGGTCCTCTCTCGTCCTTCACTGTCGTCGCTCCAGTTTTATATCCTTCCATCTCCTACGTGGGACTCGAGACCGGCGGTGGGCCGCAGGTGCCACTGATTTGCCCAATCACTGCCGGCCTCACTCGTGTTCCCACGTCCCTCTGCCCCGCCCCACTCGCCACAGACACACTCCATGAAGACAGAACATCCATTCATTTCTGAAACAATCCAACTGGTGGTTTTAATACACACTGATGTGCTTCTGTTTGCTGCTATTCAAGCTTTCCAAATTCCAGCATGCCACATAATGAGCTTTGACAACTCACATTTTTTATTTATTTATTTTTACCGTAGAAACACTTATCATGCACTTTCGCATACATAAGCCTGTCACAATGTGATTCATACAGCTCCTTCAATGCATGGAGTTTGAGCAGAATCATGTGATGCTATTTAAGAGCAAACCAGAGACTGTTTGCATTGACCTGCTTCCGTGCCCACGGATAGTTATTTCTGGACATTTGGCGAAAAGTGTCTTTTAAACGTGAAAGCTTAAGTAATTACGCATGTCTCTGCATGGGCCTGACAAGGGATCGGCTGCCTTTGAGAACCCCCACCCCCTCTTTTCCCGGGCGACTCAAATCAGTCTCTTTTCCCCTACTCTTCATCTTAATGAACTTGAACAGATTAAATAAGATCGTAAAGGATGAGCCATGGAGTAGCCACCCCCATCTACTGAAGATTTATATATTTATTTTTTTGGATTACATTATGATGACATATTTTAATCTCAAGCTGATTCTCAGAGGAGGGATTGAAGAGGTGATGAGATGGTCCCCACCTCCACACGCATGTAAAAAGAAGCTTGATTAAATCATTTCCACAATGTACTGCCAATATAAATAAGCAAATACTGGTGCAATACAATTGATGGTAATTTTTACAGAATACCATGCCAAAAAGGAAATGCGAAGTGGCATACGCTGAGTTTATTATATACTGAATTAAATAATGCCCCCATCTTTCTTTCCAAACAGGTAAGTTAAAAATTTACTTAATGCAGTAACATTTTAATGTACTGGTTTGGAACTGAAATCAAAAATATGATTTAAAATGGTTGAATCAATATGACTACTTAAAGTTACACCAGTGAATTTTTAAAGGTCTGGGATTACAGTTTTGCTGGATGACATGATACATTAAGCCCCTTCTGGTAGATGCTGGTAACTACACTCTTGACAGCAATTAAAAACAAACTCTCTTTTTGGAATGGTTCTTAAAATTATAAAATACTCAATGAACAATACTTTTTACTGTAAGGCAAAATAAATTGGGTAAAATGTAGTGACTATTAGTTTCATTATTAAACTAAGTTTCTGAAATGTTGATTGAATATGCAAATGATGCACTGTATATTTAAAATCTAAATGCAGAAATCTGAAAACTGCATCAAGCCATGAGCAAAATTCTTAAAAGAGGGCATTTTGGATAATTTATTTTCATCACTCCATAAATCAGAATATATATATATATATATATATATATATATATATATATATATATATATATATATATATATATATATTATGTTTGTAGGAATAAAATGATACATAAAGCTGGAAAATACCATATATGAACATGCGCCCCTGTAAAAACCTTCAGTATATACATAAGAATAAACCAGTGCACTAGTGCAAAAAATAAAAAATAAAAAATCCACATAAAAACAAACAAACCAATGGTTTTGCCTGTAGCGTTTTGCCTTAAAATGAATATTCTACACTATAAAACACTGTTAATATATTTATACTATATAATTGATATCGGCGCTGAAGATAGTCGCTAATGAAGGTCCTTGGACTGACATGTTCCTGTGGTGCTATCAGCCAATCAGTGTTGTCATTGATTTCCTCCGGCTTCAGTGTGATTAGTCACATGGCACTTAAAGTTCAGGTAATTGGCTCAAAAACATCAGCAGTCTCATGAGCAAAGATTGAAATGTTCATTTAATACCTCCGTGGACAGGTCAAGTAGAAATGGTTCTTTAAGGTCTCTATGACACATTTTTACTTTTTTTAGTCGTCTGGGTGAATATTGAGGTGATCGTTTTCCTTAGCAGTAGTGAGGTCAAGCATCTTGTGACCTTCTGCATTCGAGCGTTTGTCCCGGTGCACTGGAAATCCTAGAGTAGCTCTGTGAAGTGCCAACATGCCAAACAAACCTGCATGTCTGTTGACAATGTGAGCTTGTTTTCCCTTCAGGCCTGGGAGTGCTGCTATTGAGTGGGATTCACCAGAGAGACTCGACTGTGAACCTGCTCAAGTCCAGAGCTCAGCAGTTTGATAAAGCTGTCTAAATGCATTCAGGCGAGGGAAATGAGGGCCTTGGGTTTGTGTGCGCGCATGTTTGTGTGTCTGTCTGCAGAGTCAAGATTCTGCTATCAGCAGGTCTCAGTCTGACGTGAAGCCATTGGACAGCTGAAGGAACAATGGATTACTATTCCACAGAGCAGAAAGCATAATTGAGTTAGCAGCATTTACATTTTGTTTTTGGCTATAGAGAGGGGTTTCATGAAGTCATGTTGTGTTAGGCTCCTGAGGATTTCAAATCTGCTCCTTATCTTAAAGCCTAAACTGTGGATGGAGCCTCTTTCTGGGCATATGCAAGAAACAAGTGTGAAATGAAATTACTTTGCTGTAATTTCACAGTTATACTTACACAATACTTACATTTGGAATTCCTCCCTTAGACTCTCCACATTTACCTTAAAAACAATAAAATTTCTTTCAGTCTGGTAACTGCACTGAAAATGTGAACAGAAGTATATTACAGTATTGTTAAGCTAGTAATAAATATACAATATATCTGACATTGCCATTAAATTAAACAAGGTATGCTAGAAGGTTACTGAATATCAATGGACATGTTTTTAATAGAATTTTAAGAATTAATATTTATTTGTTTGTGCTATTTTAATAATAATAATTATAATAATCAAAACATAACACAAGTAATTTTAATAATTATAATTAAAACTATTTTTATATTAATAATAAAAAATATATAAAATAAAAAACATTTGGGTTAAACAAAGTTTTAAATAACATTGAAAACCAAATTACAACTGCAAACACATTACTTCACAGAAACAAGTGCTGTATTCATGAAGTGTAAACAATCATGGAGAGCTCCATCTCCACACCTCTTCTTTAATTTCACCATGCTTCAAAGCCAATATTTGTCTAGTTTCTTTTGCGCAGTAGAGGGGTAAGCACAGCAGGTGAAAAAAAAGCACTCTTTCATTGTGGTGGAAAGAACACACAGATTTTATTATATGAAAATATTACAATGTTATATTGATTTTTCTCACCTATCCAGGACATGAATGGTGTTTTTCAGAAAGTAAACACAATCCAAATGAATTATTTAATATCTTTACACAAGGATATTTGCTGTTCCTTGTTGTGTGAACTGGAGCACATATAAGTCATTGTGGTTAACACACTGTGCGGATCAAGCAGAAGCAGTCATCTCTAATGCCATCTGGTGATGTTAACAGAACGGCTGGGAAAATCTCTACAATGGCCACGTGGAAGCCAAAGGTCCAGCAGATGCTCATCTGACCTCAAAGTGAAATGATTCGATTGAACATTCTGAGAAGAACAACTGGACAATTCTCAGAACAAGGTTCTCTGCTAGGCAGATGTTAAAAACCTTTAATCGAGCAGCTTTAGAACTAAATCTATCATTTGGTTAATGAAATGATCTGCAATAAAATATAGACATTTCAGCAAAATGCTTAATGTTCTCAATTTTGTGTGCAAAATTTAGGAAAAAAGGTGGTTCATAAAATACCATAACGTTGCATTAATTCTCTTTTAGATCACTCGAAGCGTTCTATTGAACAGCTCATGCCTTATGTTTGGTCGCACATTGGTGTACACTACAAAGCGTGTAGTATTCTTAAACCAGACATTATTTAGAAACAGCAGCAATCATATTTAATTTATCACTGTATATTTTTAGATCTGCACACAATGTGCCTGCATGACAATTTAATTGAGCCAAACTGGAGAAATATGCTCTAAACTAAAAGACTTTAAAAAAACAATCGAATATATACAGTGGACACTATTCAACAAGTCTGAATGTCCTTGCATTAGATTCAAAATGGAACTAATTTTCTGATCCCTTTTGATATTTCCTTAAATCAGCTGCTCTGAAGGTAGTTTTCTGTGGATGCTGGTTTTCTTCAAGTCCACACAGGTGTCCTGTCAGCTATATAACTATATAAACTGCCAGCTCAAGTCCATTTCAATGGGGAAAAAATATTCAAATGTAGCGTTTTGTCATTGTGGGTTACTGTGGGCAATTTCATGAAACTTCTAGTGAACTAGAAAAAAAATATTATCAGCCTACATTAACAATGAATTACCCAAACAATGAAACATCATGTGGATAAAGGGAACAGCACTACAAAATTTGCTGTCATATTACACTATTCATTAAAAAGGTGGTGATAATCCTTTGACCAAACCCATAAAGTAAACTGTTTTGTTAGCCTTGCATCAAAGTGTAAAGGGATTTGGCAGGCATTCAGCTGACTTCAGAAATACCTCATTACACAGGGATGAACACAGAGCAGCTGTTTCATAAGTATGAGAACCGGTAAGTTTAGAATTATTTTGCACCAGACCACATAGAACAGTTTGATGTTTAAAAAAATATGTAAAACTGATGAGTTTGTTTGTGATAACGACCCAAACAGCCACAAGGAGGATACAAATCACGGGAGTGGGGTGCCACAGGGTTCGATTCTGGGTCCAGTTTTATTTTCTCTTTATATGCTTCCATTGCTCTACTTTCAATTAGATTCTGGTAGTGAGTCTGTCCTTTCTCTGCTAGCATGTTTAAAGGATATTAAAGAATGGATGGATGAGAATTTCCCCTAAACCACAGATTGACAAATACAGTGACCTCTTGGGGCATTTTCAGTCAAAAAATTACTCCTATGTGAAAAATCTGCGGGTCATTTTTGATGCCGACCTGACGTTTGACAAACACATAAATTCAGTGGTCAGGGCCAGCATTTTCCATATAAATACACTATGAAAGTTAAAGTTAAAGTCAGTCTATGCTCCAAAACTTTGGAACACACTACCCTTAACTATCATAGCTTCTCTTACATTAAGCCTTTTTAAAGTATCAATTAAAACCTACCTCTTTTTTAAGCTTATTCTTAATTTGGGTTTATCTTATGTATCTCTTTAATGCTAGGGGTTGAATTTTTCTTTTTGGGGATATAATAGGTTTTGATCTTTTGTTTTTAATATATATATAAAAATGTTGTTTAAATGATCTTGTTATGATTGGACTGAATACCTTCCAGTCCTGTTTAATTCGTGTGTACTTGCTCTGCTTGTGCAGCACTTTTGTCAACATTGTTGCTGTTTTAATGTGCTATATAAATAAATTTGACCTTGAACTTTCTGAGTAACTTACATTTAAGACACAATCCCGCCAGGTACTTTCTCTGAAATCTGGCAAAGAAAATAGTTCCAAACAAAGCTAAAGCAAAGTCAATCGTTTCTTCAAGAACTGGTTGAGTGCATGATTCAATGACACACTCATTAATAGAAGTCTAGATTAGTTTAGTTTATTTTAGAGTTTAGAGTAAAAAAAAAAAATTCCACAAGCAAGGTACCACATTTACGCATCATGTGATGTATACTCAAAACAACAGATTAAGGGCCCTATTTTAACGATCTAAACGCAAAGTATAAAGAGCATGTCGCAGGTGCACTCAGGGCGTGTCCAAATCCACTTTTGCTATTTTAATGAAGGAAAAACGGTCCGTTTGGAATGGGTTGTCCCTATTCTCTTAATAAGTAATGGGTGTAATATTCAATAAACCAATCAGAGTGTCATCTCCCATTCTCTTTCAGAGTGAGATGCACTCGTGCTATGGCGGATCGCTATTTACATGGCGTAATTTGTTGGCTGAAAGCGAAGTTAAAGCGCGCGAGCAGATCATCTACTGGACAAGCAGGAATCCACCAAAGCTTCCTGAGGTGAAGAAGGCATGGGAAGAAGTAAAATTTCATTCATCATCATAAGCAGTTATAGGCTGAATTGCAAATAGGTAGCCTAATTCTAATACACGTAATGACTATCTATCATTACATTTTTATATTTATGTAGCCTACACAATAATATTATTTTACACTATAATCCTTTTGTTTTTAATATTTGGCATGTTTGTGTGACGCGCATCCTTGTGTGTAATAAGCAAAGTCAACGCGCACTGTGGATCCGCCAAGAGAGGCACATGTTCTACCGATGTGCTCTTTAATTAACAAAAAAATATTACGCCATTGACTTCAGACTTTAGACCAAGTTTGAGTTGGTCTATGGCGAAGTCTATTTTAAGCTCCTTAAAATAACAATGCGCCAGCATTGTGCCTTAACACAACTCTTTTTAAGACCAGCACGCTCATGGACGCACAAATGGGCGCAAATGCATTTGCTAATTAAACAACGTGGCGCTGGATGGAAAAATGCGAACGGCGCCGGACTAAAACTAGCAAACACACTTGCGCTGCGCCTTGCGTTGCATTGCGCTGAGTCTATGACAGGGCCCTAAGACTGCTAGACTACAAACCCAATTCCAAAAAGGTTGGGACACTGTACAAATTGTGAATAAAAACATAATGCAATGTGGAAGTTTCAAAATTTCTATATTTTATTCAGAATACAACAGAGATGACATATCAAATGTTTAAACTGAGAAAATTCATCATTTTAAGTTAATAATAAGTTGATTTGAAGTTTATTGGCATCAACCCATCTCAAAAAAGTTAGGCTATGTTTACCAATGTGTGGCATCCCCTCTTCTTTTTATAACAGTCTGGAAACATCTGGGGACTGAAGAGACAAGTTGCTCAAGTTTAGGAATAGGAATGTTGTCCCATTCTTGTCTAATACAGGCTTCTAGTTGCTCAACTATCTTTGGTCTTCTTTGTCGCATCTTCCTCTTTATGATGTGCCAAATGTTTATCACTCTATGGGTTAAAGATCTGGACTGCAGACTGGACATTTCAGTACCCGGATCCTTCTTCTACACAGCTATGATGTTGTAATTGATGCAATATGTGGTCTGGCATTGTCATGTTGGAAAATGCAAGGTATTTTCTGAAAGAGACGATGTCTGGATGGGAGCATATGTTGTTCTTGGACTTGGATATACCTTTCAGCATTGATGGTGCCTTTCCAGAAGTGTAAGCTGCCCATGCCACACACACTCATACCATCAGAGATGCAGGCTTCTGAACTGAGCACTGATAACAGCTTGGGTTGTCCTTGTCCTCTTTAGTCCGGGTGACATGGTGTCTCAGTTTTCCAAAAACAACTTCAATTTTGATTCGTCTGACCACAGAACAGTTTTCCACTTTGCCACAATCCATTTTAAAAAGCCTTGGTCCAGAGAAAATGCCTGCGCATCTGGATCATGTTTAGGTATGGCTTCTTTTATGACCTATAGAGTTTTAGCCGGCAACAGTAAATGGTATGTTGGATTGTGTTCACCGACAATGTATTTTGGAAGTATTCCTGAGCCAATGTTCGGATTTATATTACAGTAGCATTCCTGTATTTCTAAGAGCCCGAAGATCACGTGCATCCAGTATGGTTTTCCGGCCTTGACCCTTATGCACAGAGATCGTTCCAGATTCTCTGAATCTTTGGATGATATTATGCACTGTAGATGATAATAACTTTAAACTCTTTGCAATTTTTCTCTGAGAAACTCCTTTCTGATATTGCTCCACTATTTTTCGCTGCTGCATTGGGGGAATTGGTGATCCTCTGCCCATCTTGACTTCTGAGAGACACTACCACTCTAAGAGGCTCTTTTTTCATGCATTCATGACCTCTAGACTGGACTATTGTAATGCACTTCTAGGTGGTTGTCCTGCTTCTTCAATAAACAAGCTACAGGTAGTCCAAAATCCAGCGGCTAGAGTCCTTACCAGGTCAAGAAAATATGATCATATTACCCCAATTTTACAGTCTCTGCACTGGCTACCTATTAAGTTCCGTATCAGTTACAAATTATCATTACTTACCTATAAGACCCTAAATAGTTTAGCTCCTGCATACCTAACTAGCCTTCTACCACGTTACAATCCATCACGCTCCCTAAGGTCACAAAACGCAGGACTTTTGGTAGTTCCTAGGATAGCAAAGTCCACTAAAGGAGGTAGAGCTTTTTCACATTTGGCTCCCAAACTCTGGAATAGCCTTCCTGATAATGTTCGGGGTTCAGACACACTCTCTCTGTTTAAATCTAGATTAAAAACGCATCTCTTTCGCCAAGCATTTACATCCCGTGGTAATTAGGATTTACACAAGCTCCAGTCTGGATCCAGAACACCTGAGAAGAGATGATGCTGACCATCAGAGGACCTCAGATGATGCTAACCCTGAATCAACAACAGAACTAATAAATATTGCTACAAGTGTGACTGCATCATATAATAATTATTAATTATTAATAATATTCATAATATTCATCATCTGGCTGACTTGTGCATACGTGCACAAACTGACAGTCACCACTTATAAGCTATTACTAAATATTGTAGAAACATAATTTTCTGTAAAGTTGCTTTGTAACGATTTGTATTGTAAAAAGCGCTATACAAATAAACTTGAATTTAATTGAATAGAACTTTTTGACCCAATGTCAATTGTCCTAATAAGTTGTAAATTGGTACTCCAGCTGTTCCTTATATGTACATTTAACTTTTCCGGCCTCTTATTGCTACCTGTCCCAACTTTTTTGGAATGTGTAACTCTCATGAAATCCAAATATTTGGCATGGCATTTCAAAATGTCTCACTTTCAACATTCGATATGTTATCTATATTATACTGTGAATAAAATATAAGTTTATGAGATTTGAAAATTTTTCCATTCCTTTTTTACTCACAATTTGTACATGATCGGTTGTTCACAAACAATTCATTCATTGCTTGTGTCAAGCAGGACTGCGGAACAAAACTAGCCCAGTGGACAATAGCAATGGCCAAAATCCAAACCAGTGACCCTAGCCCAAATATCAAACCTCAAAATACAGTATGCCACTCACATACCTAAAAATTTGGTATGTTTTACACAATTTCACACATTAACTTGAAAATTACTATACAGTAGGAAACACAAACATAGTCTTTTATCATAAAGGAGCTCAGTAGATAAGATAAGTACTGTAGATAAAATTATGCATTCTTCTAGTCACTAACAAAATCAGTGAGACTGTACTGAACAAATAAAATTTTTTGCTACCAGAGCTAACTGTTGCATGACATAAAATAATATTTTATAATAGAAAATATAATATACAAATACATTCATATATATATATTTTTTTAAATGCAGATTAATCCACTATCATGTTTTGTGAGACATGCCTGTGAGACCTTGACTGTCTCAAGAATTTAGATTTCAATTATATCGGGGGTGGAAAAATCACTACAGCAACATTTCTCATATAAATGTAAATAATTCTGAAATTAAGGACAAAACTGGAGAAAAAGCAAAATAGGGGGTTGTTTAAGTAAAGGTTGGTGAGAAAAACAGAGGGGGGAAAACATACCAGAGGCTACAGCTAAGAATAAAACGTGATGCCTGGCGGTCGGCTGGCACATTCCCAGCTGGAAGAAGAGACATTTATGTGAAGTCAGCATGCATTAAACTCACTAATCATCAGGAGGTCTATGCCAACAAGTGTTTATATATATGTGTGTGTGTGTTTGTGTTTTCCATTCCTATAATCTTATTTCTATAATCTTAATACTCACACTCAATCCCACCATCATCTTTACCACTAAACCACTTCTAACAGTTTGCAGTAACTGAAACCAGATAAACATCACAGATCTCACATTTTTGTCCTTGACTTTTAACTTGAATGTTTCACACTCATATCTACATGAAGATCTAGTGCAGCTGTACAGTAATCACTCTGGTCTGATGTGCAGCGGATGACATTATGCTTGCACACTCATTAGTCCTCTGTTCTGCTTAAACTGTCAGTTCCGCATACGTATCAAGTACATATCACCACAAATTGGTTAGATGTTGGAACAGGTTTGACATCAGAGAGACTGAATATGCAAACAAATGATTTACTGGACTACATGATTAAATTATTTTTTAGTGCACCTGGATGCGGAATTGCGTTATGTTAATAGAATTCAGATTTTGGGGTGTGTTTGTGCTGTTACCTGATTTGCATAACTGCATAATTGTAAATCAAATCAGATGCTAAAACAAAGACAGTACATGCAAATTCACAACACTATTATCTTTTATGTGATTTTTGTATTGATTAAACAACAACAACAACTATGAATCATGACACAGTAGTTGGCTCATAAGCTCTGACACACACATGGTGTTCTTTATGTCCTCTCTTCAATGTATAAAATAAAGCTCTTATCATTGCCAACTTTTTAAATCTACTAATCATTTAATTTCCTACCTTGTGCGCACAGGAACAGTAAAGAATGAGTTTTACTAAATTACCACTGAAAGAAGGATTGTGTTATCTCCATCTATCTATCTATCAGCTATTGCTTTAGGCTTTTGTAGACCAGCTAATAAAGTCAAATGGTTTTCCAGAGAAATCCCAAATAACACAAATTTCAGGTGTTAATTAATATTCAAATGAAGCACATTGACAGGTTTTCTCTTTCTAAATAGCGTAACACACAAGTGTTATTTATAGGGCCGGACCCGAGAATGCTTCCACATGACACACGAGGCTTAGATATTTCCAAATAAAGCGAGCCGGATAATCAGTTGGGGAGAATGAGATGTCAGGAGTGACAAACTACTTCTTGAATTATTAGGGACTTTAAATATGCACCATTTAGTGCCATTCTAAAAATCTTTTTTGAACATGGGGGTGATAAAGAAAGGAAATTATTAATATTCCGGCTTATAGGGCTTATTTATCAATGTCAAAATGACAAAATGGGTACAGTATGTGTTCATATCCCTTTTCCAAGTGAGCACTCCTCATTCAAAGCACATTCAGTTTGAATAGTTGAAATACCTTTTTGGAGTGTTAAAACACGTGTTAACCTCCATGTCCCGGGGACACGGGTATGAAGTTTCAGTTGGAGTGAAATCTGACGCGTGGCCAGCAGCTCTGGCTGGCTCATGTTCACAAGGACAGACTACAGACAAGTGCTCTTACAGATTAAATGCCATATACTAGTGCAATAAATTCAAAATTTATTGGAACTAAATTATATTCTCTAGTGCTAAAGTAATGAGCTTTTTATTTTTAATCATCCATCTGCCTGAGTTTTTAATTAATGGGCTGGGCTGAGACAATTCCCATCAAACCCTTCAAACCTCTCTCAACAGTGTTGATTTGGATCTTCTTTACCTCTTTAATGAATCTAAAAATTAAGTACTGAGATAATAAGCAAATGGTTATAGTTTGGTAATAGGTTATGGTTATAGTTTAGGATGAATTCATTTCAGACAGAAATGCAAGTTTAGTGTTAAAACATTACTTCCAATTAGGGAAGCTGTGCACAAACTACTCTGTATGTAAAGCAGAGTTTTAAGCAGAAAATGTGTTTGTGTCTCAAATAATAATATACTGCTTTGTGGCACTGTTAAACTGCATGGAATTGCAATTAATCAGAAGATGTAACTCCTGATTGGAGATGAAGTCATGAATAAAACATTAAAAGAAGCGTTAAGGCTTTACAAGATATACAAAGACATAAGAAATTACACTAATTTTACAATGAGACATTTTACTATGAAAAATACTCATTTTGGCATTGCTGGAAAATCTAGAACATTTCCTGAATGAATTATCAATTCTTTCTAGGAGGGATATGTAAATAATAACTTTACTTTCTGTAGTGGCACATATTTACATTTCATTAAAACTTTGTGTTAAACAAAACAGATTTCATAATGAATTCCCAATGTTTTGTTCTAGGAATGCAGCACCTCTGCTTATAATAAGGGTAACAAGCAGGTTTGAGGAGAGCAACTTTGGAACGCTGTGAATTGAAGCTAAATTATAAAGGAGAATACAGAATCCTTAATATGCCTAGATATTGTATTTATTTAAGCTTTTCTTTAAATTATATTCAAGAAAATAAAATTGAATATGTCAATAAAACGATACACCATGTGCTTGTCCTTGTTTCTCTTTTCTACCAGTCAATTGAACCAAATGTAATTTCCACCACTATTCATTCTGAGCTGAAAATGACAGTGATGGAAATGTCATTCACTTTTTTTTTTAGAATAAATAAAAATAAAACATACACACATAACAAAACCAAGGATATAAAAGCAATTGAAACTCCCAATAATGAACACATTTCTCAAATGAAATAAATAAATAAATAAATAAAATTACCATGTGTATCTTCTGTTGCTTTGAAGATACAATGGTTATGATTCAGTACTGGCCAATGGATTTTAGTTATAATTTCATAAAGTATCTGAATGATATTAAACACCACAAACCGAGGAAGCTAAATGGACAGCCTCCCTCTTTCATCAATCATTGAACAGCACATGTCATGTGGTTGACCCCAAGAAATCATTCTCTGCCAGGCAATAATGAGCCAACGTATTCACCTAAGTAGGGCAGAGACAGTCCGTAACGAGAGAACTCCAGTCTGCAACTCCCAAGATCCTTCACCCTAGCATACACTAACTCCTCTATTCTCATCTACCTTGCAAAATCTGTAATTGAGGTTTTCGATCTTTCGGTTTAGCCTATGCCTTCCTTCACCTTCATCTCTCCACAGTGATTCACTCAAAGGAGACAATGGGATTCTGACGAGACCGGCGACAGGTAGCGCAACTGAAAATGATTATAATGCAGCCTAACAAAGGAATTGTAATTTTAGGTACTGATGGTTAGAGCTAGTCACATCCTGTCCAAATGAGAATGACTGCTGAAGTGTCCCGTACATGAGGAATTTTCTTTCTGATCCAATGTAAAACTACACTGGGTTCAGCGTGGAGCGTGTGTATGTGTGTGCTTGCAGGTTCAGAGCGAGTGTAATGAATCATGGCATAAAGCTTGCTATGTTCACCCATGCAGGCTGATTGAGCCAGCTTACTGACCTCCCACTGTTATCCGGCCTCTGGGGCCAGCAACAAATAACAAGACGTTTTCTTCTAGAACAATCCACATGGAAAACATCATTGCTTTGTGTTTGACATACAAGCAAGACTTCGTGCCTGACAGGTTTAGTACATTCTATCTTCACAAAGGATTGAAAGCATACGTTTTTTTAAACAATGCAACAGTGCACAATGTACTTCGCGAATCTCAACAAAAGCTGCAGATGCTTAGGATGTTTAAATTCCCATCTTATTCTATTCTACGGTGAATGTTCAAGTTGAAAGTTTTGCTTTAAATGTCCTTAAAAAAGCAGTAAAGCAATAGTTTACCCAAAAATGAACATTGTGTCATTATTTACTTCCCATTTCCCAGACCTATATGACTTCTTGTCATGCAGGTTGTATTTCTTCAGTGAAAAACTAAAAATATTATGCACTCTAAAAATATAAGCTTTCACATCCCACAACCTCAACATCTGCAAAAAAAACAAACAAACAAAAAAAAAACTCAATTTCACCAAATAATGATGGACACTTCATGAAGGATTGTGAACATAATTTTAAATATTTGAAACTTTTTGTCTTTATTGCATAGATTTTGTGTGTTTTTATTTTTATGTTTTATTCATGTTCATTGTGAACAATGATTTATTTGTTAACTACTGGTAATAATCATTGTTAGAACACACACACACACACACACACACACACACACACACACACACACACACACACACATAGATAGATACAGTCATGTGAAAAAGTTAGGACAACCTATTCAATTCCATGGTTTTCTGTATTAGGGCATTACAAATAATATCTGGTACTTGGCAGGTCTTAAATTTAGGAAAATAAAACCTCACATTAACAGCAACACATGACATATTGCACTGTGTCATTGTTTATTTAATAAAAATAAAGGCAAGATGGACAAGCCATGTGTGACAAAGTTAGGACACCCTTACTGTTAACATAGAAATTAAGAGGGTAAGTAATATCAACCATCAATCTGGGAATGGCCATTTCCAAACAATTTGAAGTCCATCATTCTACAGTGAAGAAGGTTATTCACAAGTGGAAGACATTCAAAATAGACACCAATCCTCCCAGAAGTGGATGTCCTGGGAAAATCACCCCAAGAACAGACTGTGTAATGCTCAGAGAAATGGCAGACAACCCAGGAACTTCAC
The DNA here is from genome assembly GCF_963082965.1 of Carassius carassius. NCBI lineage: Eukaryota > Metazoa > Chordata > Actinopteri > Cypriniformes > Cyprinidae > Carassius > Carassius carassius. The sequence continues at coordinate 5,708,201 of NC_081787.1, read as the reverse complement.
CGCAGACTCTACAGGATTCAGTTAACATGTTAAATTATAAAATTCATGTACAGTTAGAAAAATATGGGACAAGTATGGCATATTTAGAAGGCTTGCCAGAAGAAAGCCTCTTCTCTCTAAAGAATAGCAACTCTCTCTAAAGTTTAGCTTTGCAAAGTTGCATCTGAACAAACCATAAGATTTCTAGAACATAGTCCTTTGAACAGATGAGTCCAAAATGGAGATGCTTGACCATAATGCACAGTCCCATGTTTGATGAAAAACGAAAGAGCATATCAGCACAAACACCTCATACTAAAAGTCAAACATTCTGGCGGAGCGCTGATGATTTTGGGCTTGCCTTGTAGCCACAGGACCATCGAGTTGATCATGAACTCCTCTGTATACCAAAGAATACTAGCGTCAAATTTGAGGTCCTCCATCCAACAGGCATAGTTGGGCAAAAATTGGGTCATGCAACAGGACAATGATCCAAATCACACCAGCAATTCTACAACAGAACCACTGAAAAGAAGTCCAGATCTCATCCTGACAGAAATGCTGTGGCGAGAGCTGGGGTTAAACAAATGCTCACAAACGTTAATAAACTGGAGCAAAGTTGTAAAGAAGAGTGAGCCAAAATTGTTCCAGAATAATGTGAGAGACTGATATAGTCAAACAGGGGGATTACCTGTATTTTGAATTTTGCACTTCACTGTGCTATGTTTTAGGGTTAACAGAAAATTGAATTTAAATGAACAAGATGTGCTTTAACTGCAGACTTCCAGCTTTAATTTGAGGGTATTTACATCCAAATCAGGTGAACGGTGTAGGAATTTCAACAGTTTGTATATGTGCCTCCCACTTTTTAAGGGACCAAAAGTAATGGGACAATTAGCTGGTCAGCTGTTCCTTGGTCAGGTGTGTGTTATTCCCTCATTATCCCATTATCCCACTTACTGAATAATTCTTTCCATGGTGAAAAAAACCCCATTCACAACAGTTGGCCAGATCAAGAACACTCTCCAGGAGGTAGGTGTATGTGTGTCAACAATCAATAGAAGACTTCACCAGAGTGAATACAGAGGGTTTACCACAAGATGTAAACCATTGGTGAGCCTCAAAAACAGGAAGACCAGATTAGAGTTTGCCAAACAACATCTAAAAAAGCCTTCACAGTTCTGGAACAACATCCTATGGACAGATGAGAAAAAAGATCAACTTGTACCAGAGTGATTGGAAGAGAAGAGTATGGAGAAGGAAAGGAACTGCTCATGATCCAAAGCATACAACCTCATCAGTGAAGCATGGTGGTGGTAGTGTCATGGCGTGGGCATGTATGGCTGCCAATGGAACTGGTTCTCTTGTATTTATTGATGATGTGACTGCTGACAAAAGCAGCAGGATGAATTCTGAAGTGTTTTGGGCAATATTATCTGCTCATATTCAGCCAAATGCTCCAAAACTCATTGGACGGCGCTTCACAGTGCAAATGGCAATGACCCGAAGCATACTGCAAAAGCAACCAAAGAGTTTTGTAAGGGAAAGAAGTGCAATGTTATGCAATGGCCAAGTCAATCAAGACAGTTGCAGTAGAGGCCTGGCAGAGCATCACCAGGGATGAAACCCAGTGTCCGGGGATGTCTATGCTTTCCAGACTTAAGGCTGTAATTGACTGGAAAGGATTTGCAACCAAGCATTAAAAAGTGAAAGTTTGATTTATGATTATTAATCTGTCTCATTACTTTTGGTCCCTTAAAAAGTAGGAGGCACATATACAAACTGTTTTAATTCCTACACCGTTCACCTGATTTGGATTTAATTTGGATACCCGCAAATTAAAGCTGAAAGTCTTCAGTTAAAGCACATCTTGTTCGTTTAATTTCAAATCCATTGTGGTGGTGTATAGAGACAAAAAGATTATAATTGTGTCGATGTCCCAATATTTATGAACCTGACTGTATATACCTATATCATATATAGGTGTACTATCCCTTTAAGCTCAGCCGTTCTACATGTTAACCCTTTATGACCTCATTATCAAAGCGCATAATGTTAAACATAAAGCCTAATTATCAGGTTTCACTTACGTATATCAAAATATGACACCTCACTGGTTCGTTAATGTCCCCCTGAACTCCATTGCTGTGTTTGAATTGTGAATGAGCAGAAAGACCCATTGAAAGTGCAGTCGAGTCACGTTTTCCCTTATAGTCTGTGAAAGCCCTGGAGTATCAGTCAGCTGCATCTGCTTCCTCCTGGTTCACGTGTGTCCTTAACCTGCTACAACTGATCGTGTTTTATCCAGGGAAGCATGTATTGCCATTGACTCACGTTTTACGGGGGAGTCGAAGCAGTGCAGAGTTTCTAAAGGCAAAAGGCAAACTGATTCATGTAAATTTATAAATATATGAATGCAGAAGCTCTAAAATTAGACTTGTTTTTTCCCTGCAAAACCCATTCATTTGAGACAGGCTCTTTTCACTGGGGAGAATCTGTTAAAAGAGGAACTTCCCTTCTCATAAGAGAATACTACACATTTGGTAAGAACATTTAATGCTTTATTGTTTAGCACTGTGGTCCAATTTTCCTCTCTATAAAATTAAGGTGACATAAAATATGTTTTATAATATAGACAATGAAATGAAATAGCACATTGTTCCATAACCGATTAAACTGCAAGTGAGATGATAATGGCTTCCTTCATCTTCTCTTAAGGGATATTAAATGGCTTCAATAGATTTGACATTTTAAATGAGCCAAAAATTACAGATGAACAGTATTTTGTGGGTAAAAATACGGTTAAACGGTTATCCTTAAAATAAAAAACTATACAGATTTGATGTGTGAAAACTAACCCAAGGTCATAAAAGAATGCAACTTGAAGTTAAAACGTAGTTTTTTCGAAACCGGATGCCTCACATGATGTGATTCTAGGCTGGCTCACAATACAGATCATATACAATCCACCTACAGCAGGGTCAGGAAAATGAGCACAATATTCTTGTCAAGGAGACAGATGAGGTCCATCTGGTGAAGAAGGGGAATCCAATCCTCTTCCAAGTCATGAAACATGCTGTCGTACCCTCAGTGGTCCCGATTCCAGCTTGAGAAAGGGCCCTTTCCAGCTCGGCTGCTCTTCTGGAATAACGCTGATTTGTGATAGTAAAGTATCTGCAAGAATGAAAGGAAAAGTTTATAGGACTGTGGTGAGACCTGCGATGTTGTATGGGTTAGAGACAGTGGCATTGAGTAAAAGGCAGGAGGCGGAGCTGGAGGTAGCAGAGCTGAAGATGTTAAGGTTTTCGTTGGGAGTGACGAGGATGGACAAGATTAGAAATGAGTTTATTAGAGGGACAGCGCATGTTGGACGTTTTGGTGACAAGGTGAGGGAGGCGAGATTGAGATGGTTTGGACATGTGCAGAGGAGGGACATGAATTATATTGGTAGGAGAATGCTGAGGATGGAGCCACCAGGAAGGAGGAAAAGAGGAAGACCAAGGAGGAGGTTCATGGATGTGGTGAGGGAAGACATGCAGGTAGTTGGTGTAAAAGAGGCAGATGTAGAGGACAAGGTGGTATGGAGACGGATGATCCGCTGTGGCGACCCCTAATGGGAGCAGCCGAAAGAAAAAGAAGAAGAAGAAGAAGAAGGTGACTGACTACGCCATCGAGGAGAATACGAACGCAGTGTCAGATGTGATCATGATTTATGACTAGAATTCAGGATAAACTGTAAGCTGAATTAGCATTAACATTTCAAAACGGGAGTCATGTCATTGTATGTGGTGTTGATCGATTGATAGATTTGTATTCTTGCCTTGCCTTTCAGAATTCATGGAATCATCTAGTATGAATATATGAGTTGAGTTCAATAATACCCCCCCCCCCCCATAGCTATTTAAAGCTTAAAGACAGAGCATTGCAATAAAACTCATAGAATATTTTGCATCAGAAAGTCAATACATCAAATATTCCCTTTTTAAAATCATAAAAAGTGATCTTTATTTAAAGGACATACATTTAAATATGAGTGCTTTATTTGTTTATATTTCCAGTGCAGCATGTGACACTTATTGAAGCTGTGGCTGTGAAAGTAGAATGTATTCCAAGACATTTTCATATACCTAGGTTTTGACAGTCAAACATTAAACAGAAATAATAATATAATTATTTCCTCGAATTTCACACCATACTGCTTTTGTGAAGTAAAGTTTTTTTTTTTTAAATATCCATTACATTGTACCTGAATTACCATGCAAATATATTTTATGACATTTCTAACTCATTAAATGTTGTTGTTGTTGTTATTATGTTTGTTAATGGCTTTAATTAAAATCATTATGATGTGAAAGTACAAAACAACATCCGTTTTGTAGAAAGTCGGAGTTAGAGTTATTAAAAAGTATAAGCTATAGATAAAAACACCAGTATTCCCTCAAAACGGTTGATGTGAATAAAAAGCTTTTGATAAACTGACGAGCTGAGAATAAACTTGCACCAGTCAAACCATATAAAAAAGCTCTGCATATCACTGGCCAATACGCGAGGGTGGCACAACAGATGCCTTTACTCATGAAACACATGAAAGTATGTCTGGAGTTTGTCCTTGGCGTGCCCCTGAGACCAGCTCTTTCAAAAAGCAAAACAGAAGAAGTCTTGACAGTTCACAGCAGATAATGGCAAAACAGGAATATTTCATAAACAATTCTGCTAAGTCTCTTCATGGATGTGCATTTTGCCTCCAGCTCCTGCAAGTGCTCAAAGGCTCATAGATGTTTCTGTTAACTGCAGTATCTTCTTTCAGTGGCAACATTTAATTTAACTTCACTTAAATGTCTCAGTTGCAAGTTTCTTTGCGTCCACAATACCTCAATAAGTAAGAGTTGCTAAGATTATTTTCTTCATTGAAAAATAAAACGATTATTTTAGTAAGCAAGGATGCATTCTAATTAAACACAATTTTACAGAAGATTTCTATTTTAAATAAATGGTGTTATTTTGAACTTTCTATTTATCAAATAATCTTAGGGAGGCAAATTTCATTTATAATGAATGACACATAATATATAATGGTTGAAAAGAATAAGAAATCCATACAATTTATTCTCTGTTAGATGGAGGGCTGTTATTTAACCTCAAGAGATGTTTCATTGTGATTTCTTGAATTTGGAATTATTTGATCATAACAGGGTACAATGCATTATGTTGCTGGCATTTAGTCTTCTGTAAATTTTTGCAGTAATATAATGTCTATATCTCTGTTAAACACATGACAGAGCTGATGACCACAATAAGAGATCAAAGTAGGTATTTTGGGCCTTGCAAAATTAATCTCAAACCAAAACCACAAACCACACACTTCACAATTACTGAGGGTCAATGCCTATCGTTAATGTCCCTGAGTGCATTTTTTTAATACTATAACCAGTCAGCGCCATGCACATCAGAAGGGTCTAATAAGCATTTATTTCTCTCATCTTCTCTCAGTTTGGAAAGTACTTCTTGCACTAACAGGATTAAAGGAAAAATTTCATTGCCCAGGCACAAGCGAAAGCCTTGAGGTGCCTAACGCTGTTTGCATGTGATCACCAATATGCCCTCAGAATCAGAATCAGAAAGAGCTTTATTGCCAAGTATGCTTGCGCATACAAGGAATTTGTTTTAGTGACATAAGCTTCCAGTACACAGAGACAACAACACACATACTTAGGCAAATAAATAAGTGCTATAAATATAATGGAATAGGATTGAGTAAGATGTACTAGGATGGAGGGGTAACAAATAAATATATAAGGATATTGCACATTTTTATTGCATAAGCATAAGTGGGGAACATTTAACTGTTCATGAGGTAGATTGCCTGGGGGAAGAAACTGTTCTTGTGCCTGACTGTTCTGGTATTTGCGGCTCTGAGGCGCCGGCCAGATGGCAAAAGTTCAAAGATGGGGTAACTTGGATGTGAGGGATCCAGAGTGATTTTCTGAGCCCTTTTCCTCACTCTGGATGTATAGAGTTCTTGAAGGGTGGGCAGGGGAGCACCAATAATCCTTTCAGCAGTCCGAACAGTTCTCTGTAGTCTTCTGATGTCTGATTTTGTTGCTGAACCAGACAGTTATTGAAGTACACAGTACAGACTCAATGATGGCTGAGTAGAACTGTTTCAGCAGCTCCTGTGGCAGGTTTAACTTCCTCAGCTGGCGAAGGAAGTACAACCTTTGTTGGGCCTTTTTCACAATGGAGTCAATGTGAATGTCCCACTTCAGGTCCTGAGAGATGGTGGTTCCCAGGAATCTGAATGACTCCACTGCAGTCACAGTGCTGTTCATGATGGTGAGTGGGGAAAGTGCAGGGGGGTTTCTCCTAAAGTTCATGATCATCTCCACTGGTTTTGAGCGTGTTCAGCTCCAGGTTGTTAAGACTGCACCAGACAGCCAGCTGCTCAACCTCTTGTCTGTAAGCAGACTCATCCCCGTCCTGGATGAGGCCGATGACTGTAGTGTCATCTGCAAACTTCAGGAGCTTGACAGAGGGGTCTTTAGAGGTGCAGTCGTTGGTGTACAAGGAGAAGAGGAGAGGGGAGAGAACACATCCCTGAGGTGCACCAGTGTTGGTGGAGCAGCTGTTTGACATGAATTTCCCCAGTCTCACTAACTGTTGCCTATCTGTCAGAAAGCTGGTGATCCACTGACAGATAGAGCTAGGAACAGAGAGCTGGGTCAGTTTGGTCTGAAGGGCTGTTGGGATGATGGTGTTGAAAGCTGAACTAAAGTCCACAAACAGGATCCTCACATAAGTCCCTGTTATGTCCAGATGTTGCAGGATGAAGTGCAATCCCATGTTGATTGCATCATCCACGGACCTGTTTGCTCTGTAAGCAAACTGCAGGGGGTCCAGTAAGGGTCCAGTGATGTCCTTCAGATAAGCCAGAAACAGTTTTTCAAACTGTTCATTGATCACCAATATGCCCTCAGGGAATTTGTACTGCTGCTGGGTGGACGTTCATAACATTAATAATATTGATAAGGGAATGAGGCATTTTTAAGCCCTGAATATATGTGCGAAAGTGATCAACCATAGTTTTTGAGGATGAAGGGAGCATGGAAAACATTATGTTTCGGACATGAGGCATTTGTATTTTCTCATCCTCTCTGGACTTTGGTTCAGCTGATTTCTCCCAGCTGCAGTTTTAGAGTAATTCTGGAATGTAATGGTATTATTTTGACACAATCGTGTGACTTCTGAATGATTGTAGAGTTGTGTAACTCATTTGCAAGTTTTACAAGGCCAAAAAAAAAACAAAATCTGTAAAACAACAGAGCTTTTCCAAGGAAGCTGTTATGACTCCCATGCTACATGAAATATCAGGCTTCAAGATATAGTTCATCCAAAAATGTAAATTTGATATTTATCTGCTTACCCCCAGGGCATCCAAGATGTAGGTGACTTTGTTTCTTCAGTAGAACATGAACAGAAATTTTTAGCACAAACCGTCGAAGTCTGTCAGTTTTATAATGGAGGTGAATGGGAATCACGGCTAACACATACAATAAAACAAACAAACATACAAAAACAAAACCAAGTTAAAACCTGCAGCTCATGACGATACATTGATGTGTAAAGATGTGTAAAGCAAAAAACTGAAGAGTATGTATATCGGTTTTTACCTCTGATTCACGTAATGTCAGAACTGTTAGAACTCTCCTAAGTGCGTCCTCGTGAGCACGTTCTCAGCAGCAGGCAAGTTCTTCTTCTTCTTGCTTTACAGCGGATGCAGATTTATAAGTGAATTACCCCCACCTATCTTTCAAATCGACCATTGACACTCCTAATTGAGATTGTAGATAGAGTGTCAATGGTCCATTTGAGAGATAGGTGGCGGTTATGCACTTATAAGTCTGCGATCCACCATAAAGCAAAAAGAAGAATACGTCTCATGTGCCAGCTTGAGAATGCGCTCAGGAGTAGTGTTGTTTTCGATGGCCTGTTTTAATTTTATTTTTAGTCTAGTCTTTGTGTGAAGCTGTCATTTTAGTGTTTATTAGTTTTAGTCACATTCATACTCTTTTTAGTCTAATCTAGTTTTAGTCGACGAAAACTGTGACATTTTAGTCTAGTTTTATTCGATGAAAACTGATGACATTTTAGACCTATATTTACACCTATATTTAGTCTAGGAAAATGTAATAGATCCAAAACTCATAAAGGCTTCAGCAATAAAAGTAAAAGGAGAAAAGGAGTGCAGTAAAAATTACGGACGTGCTCCAATTGTAGAGAAATTTAATTAAAAGAAATGTAATACATTATGTCAGCAAATTTGATTTTATTAATTTTTTAACATTATTAATATTGAATGAATTGGGACTGCACCGGATTTAACTGGTTATACTTCATGTTAATATTGTACTCAATGTTGAAAATAAATGGAACAGTTTATGAGCAAAACTATTTACTTGCACTACATACTTTATAAAATATACATAACACACATTAAGGTATGAGGATATTTAGCATTTTTGTCATAGCAATGTAGCCATCATATCCATACCCATATCTTGTCGATAATATAAGCTTCTTTTTTTTTCTTTTTTTTACTATCCTTGTTTGTTATTCTTTTGTGCATTTTGCATTGCTGTTGTGGTCTGGAAAATGTCCTGCTTCTCATACTTTCAATATATCATCCCCATTTCTTCAGACAGTAATAAAATGCTCTAAAGATCCAACCTATTATCCCTTAATGCACATAAAATCATCTTCCTCCCTCAGGCCTCATCCTCCACCACAGCTCTAATTCCATGCTGATTTTGGCAGATGCAGCACCTCTCAGTAATGAGTGGAGAAAGCCAAGCCAAATAAGACACACTTTCAATAATTTTGGCTGAGGATTAAAGGATATTTATGTTCTATTAACTGGTCATTCCACCCACTGTGAGATAAATGTGAGGTGGGCTGAACCGAGGAAACAACAACATAAAAATTTACTTCATGCTAACGGATACCTTGTCATGTAAAATCATTTACTTCAACAAATCCCAATATAAACAAATTATATATATATATACTAACTAAGGTGACCTTTAGCCTTTGTATAGAAAATATATCAATATATGGCAACCAAGAAATAAAAGTTCAGCAAAATCCATTTTAAAGGGTTTGCAACTTTTAAAGCTTAGGCCAGGGGCCTCCAAACTAACTAAAAACAAGCTAAACTTAGCAAAACACTAGCCCTCCAGTACCGAGTTTGGATACCCCTGGCTCAGGCCTTTTAAATAACTATTTTTTTTATCTGAATATTACACCCATGTCTCAACAGTTTTTGATTTTATTTGTATATAAAATATAATTTTTTTTTAATGTTTCTTATCAGTAAAACATTATCATAACTACCATCATGCAATTGTAATTATCCTTTTACAGGACTCTAGGGTCCAAAACCAGTATCAGTGGGTTGAACTGTGATGTTTCTTCCCAATCTGGTCTACAGGCAGAATCTTTACAAAAATACCACTCTTATATTAAGCTTTGAGACAGATAAAGTCATCTAAATTCTACTGGGCACATTCCTGTTGCAGATAAAAGCACCCTACTGTATATTTTCAGTTAAAAGGCATTTTGTCATTGACTGTGGATTTACGCTGTCTGAATGTTGCAACTACCCTCCATATATTTGCATTATTGAATTGAGAGAGTTGTGTTGATTATGAAGTCTTGCATCTATATACTTATATATCTACACACACACACACACAAAAATGCATATGTCAAGTCATTACTCTAAAGAACTGTTTATGCTTGATCTGACTCAAACAAATGCACTTTTCACATTGTTATAAAACTGGTTTTGACGGTGTAATTTAAACTAAACTAACAATTTTTACTTCTTTTTCAGTCTCTGAAATTCAGAGTATTCACATTAAATCGAGTGTGGTGCCTTAAATTAATTTAAATAAATAAATATTGTGCATTTCTATAGTCCATGAATATGTCAATCTAATTTGCCACCTCATATAGAGTTTAGTTATTTCAGGATGAGGTGACCTAGTTTCTACCTGTATAATATACTTTGACAATGAACTTCTAAAAATGATTTCACCCTCACCCGGGCGGCCTGGCCCTTGCTCCTGAGTTACATTGAAAAAATTGTTTCCAGTTAGTGTTCCAGGGTTCAAAATGATAACTCTGCTTCCTTGTGGACTCCAAACGATTGCAATAATGGTTTTAGTCGCTGGATATGATTAAATAAGAACTTTAAGTTGCTTAACCATCTGCCCACCTTGTCTAAACTGCTTGTCATGAGTTCTGCAACAGTCATGCTGTTAAATTCATTAATGGAAAGAGGTGTTGGATATCTGATGCAGTAAGATATCAGTTCACACTTTGAGGAATGTTACAGGTTCACTTAACTAAAGGATGTAAAGGGTTAGTTCACCCAAAATAAAAATTTGTCCATGTTCACCCTCGAAGCATCCTAGGTGTATGTGATTTGCCTTTCAGTGGGGGTAACCAGGTGTTTGTTGTCAACAGTTCAGAAGAGGTTAAATAAAATGTAAAACTGTAATAAAACGTCCCTTAACGTTTAAACGTTTTCCCTTAACAAAGTTTCCTTACTTTAGCGAAGGAAAACCAGTTTCCTCTTGGTTTATTTTGAAATACTCGTTTTGTGCTTCCCTAACCACGCAGCGCTGATGAACAACGACATCCGCCTGCACGTATTTCAGTTCCCCACAGTCAGCAGAAGTAAGAAAAAGTGTTAATTACGTTTGAAATCTGGGTATTTATCTTACCAAAACACGTTTTGCAAACAAAAATAAAGAATTGCAAAATATAAATGAAACGGCGCGAAAGCAATGATTTTGCAATACATATTTTCCATGGTCATATCTACTAATTTATTTGCAACGCTGCTTTTATGTTGCATTTCAGTTTAGTTTGAGCTTGCGGTACCATTTTCCTTTTGCGCTTCACGTTTCTGCGCGTCTCATTTTGTGGCACTGTTTTGACATGGGGATGGAGTCAAGGGACGTGTACAACATGCCTCCTGGAAGTGCCGTCATTAAAACATGCATGTTTTCTTTTTATTAACTTTATTAACAAATGCATATGTGTATTAGCAGCTTTTGCTTGTTAAAGAAGTTCTTAACATGAACATCTGCTGTTTATTTCTCTTAATGTGCACACGTTTATAGCATTAAAATGTGTATCATTTGGTTAACTGCATGTGTATTAACAGTGTTTGTTTAAAATCTCTTAACTTGTGGGAGGACTTTATTTTTGTTAGCAAAACTTCATTTTTTCTCTCCCAACACTTTATTTTTTTTGTTTGCAATTCTTTATTTTTGTTTGCAAAAAGCACATTTATTTTTATCAATACTTTAATTTTCGTTTGCAAAACTTTATTTTTGTTTGCATAACTTTATTTTTTTGCAAATATATGCAGCATTATTTTGACTCCATAAAGGGCCTTTATTCACCCCCTGGAGCCGTGTGAGGGAGGTTTTATTACAGATGCACGCACTTTATTTCACATCTTCTGAACTGTTGACAAGAAACACCCGCCTTAGCCCCATTGAAAGGCTTGGAAGAGCAAGGACAATTTTTAATATAACTCAGATTGGATTATTCTGAAAGAGGAAAGTCACATACATCTAGGATGCTTTGAGGGTTAGTAGAAGATGGACACATTTTCATTCTTGGTTGAACTAACCCTTTAAGTGCAAGATCCCTGTTTTTCATTGTTAAGTCGCACCATTTGACTGCAGCTTTACATCTGTGGTGTCATATTGCAGCCATTGAGATGAACCCACGTTTCCAACCTGAAAAGGGAAAAAAAATATATGGACTAATGGGCTGATGTAATATGTTGAGGAAAGGTGCAAAGTGATATCAACTCAGCACTTACACTACTCTAGCCTGTCCTTCAGGCAACACAAGTGATATAGCTAAAATATTACATAGTACAGACAAGCCATTTTTCAACCAAGGTTAGAGTCGGGGGTTATGTATCTATGGTGTAAGATATACAAGGTTTTAACTGCTAAAAACAAGTGACTTCATACAGTAGGTACAACTGTGAGCCAAAGATTTTAAATTTTTAAATTTTATATACATGTTAAAATAAATAAAATAAAATAAAAATAAATAAATATGGGCTATAGTTCAAGGGTTCTGTCAGAAGTAGAGCCAATTTTTAGGAAATACATTAATTTTGGATTAGAAAATCCTCACAAATTGCACTACATTGTGCTGTATTGTTTCATAATATGTTATTATAAAACTAAAATATTTTGTTAATAATTCAAATTCAACAATATTATTAAAAATTAAAAGAAATGATTCAGAATGTTTTATTTTTTAATACTGACCAATTAATTGTACATTGTCTTTTTTTTTTTTTTTTTACAGCTGTTCACCAAATTAATAAATACATGGATAAATATATAAAAAATATTGATTTGAGTTGAAATGCAAGATTACAGGTGCATCTCAATAAATTAGAATGTCGTGGAAAAATTCATTTAATTCAGTAATTCAACTCAAACTGTGAAACTGGGGTGTTAAATAAATTTAATGCACAAAGACTGAAGTAGTTTAAGTCTTTGGTTCCCTAATTGTGCTGATTTTGGCTCACATTTAACAAAAAAACCCAACGATTAGAATAATTCATAAGACCAATAAAAAAATAAAAAAAAATAATAAACCTTTTTTTGTGAATTGTTGGCCTTCTGGAAAGTATGTTAATTTAATGTACATGTACTCAATACTTGGCAGGGGCTCCTTTTGCTTTAATTACTGCCTCAATCCGGTTTGGAATGGAGGTGATCAGTGTGTGGCACTGCTGAGGTGGTATTTGGTTTTCAAAAAACATGATGGACTAACACCAGCAGATGACATTGCACCCAAAATCATCACAGACTGTAGAAACTTAACACTGGACTTCAAGCAACTTGGGCTATGAGCTTCTCCACTCTTCCTCCAGACTCCAGGACCTTGGTTTCCAATACAAATACAAAATACAAAACTTGCTCTCATCTGAAAAGAGGACTTTGGACCACTGGGCAACAGTCCAGTTATTCTTCTCCTTAGCCCAGGTAAGATGCCTCTGACGTTGTCTGTGGTTCAGAAGTGGCTTAACAAGAGAAATATGACAACTGTAGCCAAATTCCTTGATACGTCTGTATGCCTTGACCCCAGCCTCAGTCCATTCCTTGTGAAGTACACTCAAATTCTTTAATCAATTTTGCTTGACAATCCTCATAAGGCTGCAGTTCTCTTGGTTGGTTGTGCATCTTTTTTTTTGCACTCAACTTTCTGTTAACATGCTTGGATACAGCACTCTGGGAACAGCCAGCTTCTTTGGCAATGAATGTTTGTGGCTTACCCTCCTTGTGAAGGGTGTCAATGATTGTCTTATGGACATTTGTCAGATCAGCAGTCTTCCTCATGATTGTGTAGCCTAGTGAACCAAGCTGAGAGACCATTTTGATGGCTTAGGAAACCTTTGTAGGTGTTTTGAGTTGATTAGCTGATTGGCATGTTACCATATTCTTATTTGTTGATATAGTGAATTGGTGGTTTTTTTTTTAATGTGAGCCAAAATCATCACAGTTAAAAGAACCAAAGACTTAAACTACTTCAGTCTGTGTGCATTGAATTTATTTAATACACAAGTTTAACAAAAATGAGTTGAAATACTGAAATAAATTAACTTTTCCACGACATTCTAATTTATTTAGATGTACCTGTAATAATCACATCGTAGAATTTGTTGATAACTTATATCTAACTTAAGCTAAAATATATATATTACATTGAGGTGGATACAACATTGCCATGGATGACAGCAAAATCAGGAAATATCAGAAAGCTAGATGGCACAACTGGCCACTCAAAATAAAATATTCCAGAGAGCACTATAGTATTTTTTATTGTTTTGATGATATGGTGACTGACATTAACATAGATGACATGGCAGTGCATCTCATCCTACACGTGTTGAGCTCACTATGCCTGCAGCTAAGGTTATGCACATGACATTTACTTGGAAAAAAACATCCACATAGTATCTCAATGACACAATGAAGAGGGCAGGCAGATTAATTTCAGTGTTCAGCTTACAGGTCACCCTACCTGGGATCAAACCTGTAACCCTTATGTCACCACCCATATTGAAGGTTTTGTTTCCCATACAGTTTGTATTAGATATATAAATTGCTGATTGCTGACCATTGCTCATAATGGTAAATTACAGGTACTATAACGGTTAAATCGGCAAGGAACATTTTACTCAAGAGAAAGCTAAAAACTAGAACATAAAGGGCAAATTGTGCCCTAATGGTTAGAGATTTGGACTCATAATCTGGCTGGCAGGAACCCCTAACTGCTCCCTGGGAGGTGCAGCATAAATGGCTGCACACTGCTCCGGGTGTGTGTTCACTGTTGTGTGTGCACTTTGGATGGGTTAAATGCAGAGCATGAATTCTGAGTATGGGTCACCATTGGGTCACATTTTCATATCAAAGGTGAATGACTGCTGGTTTAATAGCCTGTTCAAGCCTCGCCTTTTAGCACCTTGCACTTTTTCGTTTGGATTTATGGATGACCAGCAAGCTCAGGCTGGACTTACACACATTGGACTGCCATGTGTATGCACTTTTTTAGATCTTTCCACAATGTGAAGAGGTGAGCTTATGTACTTTTTGACAAGACTGTGAATTACTTACAAAAGACACTTTAGGGTATTCAAATGTGTGTTTATAACTGAAAAAAATAAATAAATAAATTACCTTACTTCAGTAATGCACTAAATTCCACAATTAGAAATTCAAAACATTTCTAATATTTGACATAAGCGTCTCAGAATGTTTAAATTCAAGCTCTGGATATGTCACCAGCTCTCATTGCATGTGAACTTTTAAATACAAGGATTAATGATTTGTTTGGCTGATATATTATCCAGACTGTTAGCAGTTGCAAGACGGGATTCTAGATAGTGTTCCGGGATGCAACACAGCAGATCACAGCACTTGCTCATACGACAAACTCTTCACATTAGCATCATGCAAAGAGGAGGAAAGATAGAGAAAAATAGCAGCTGTACACGTGTATATCACTCAATTAGCATGTGCGCTGTGACCTCCTGTACATTCGCCCAGGGGACCAGTCACAGAATTCCACTGTATATATTTATCTCACTCACTCCAGCCACCCCCCCCCCCACACCTTTCTCTCCTGAGATTGAAACTTTTATCTCTAGGCACATCGTTAGTGAATGCTCTTTGTGCACAGGCATCTTTGATACAGTATGAGGAGCCAAACTGATTCTGCTGCCATTTTATCAGCTCAATAGTTTTTATCTTTCAAAGACGAAAAGATTAAAAAGTTAAAAAGAGTTAAAACCTAATTTAAATCTGTACCTATTTTTCATTACACATTAACTGTCCCCAAAATAAATAAATAAATTCACCAAATTACTATACAATATCAAAATTATGTACAAAATGTTATAAAATAATTTACATTAAAACCACAAATATGAAATAATACAGATTTTCTTGCTTTTAGACACCAAGCACAATTTATACTGATAAATATTCTTAACTGTGTTAATTATAATTATTTTGGGGACTATACTAGAGTAGATTAGATTAGCTATAAGGACAGAAATGTTTGTAGGAAAAGAATGGATAACCTAAACAAAACCTTTAAGTCTTTTATTTATCAGGTTCACAGTTAAAAATAAAAGTTCCAAAGATGGTTTTCACAGCACCGCCAAAGAACCATTGCTTTTCATGAGCTTAGACCAGGTTATCATCGTTTTTAAAGTTAACTTGTGTTGCCAAACGTGTACAGTGTGAAACGATGCAGTTTTACAATGCTCAGAAACCAAATTGCATACCTTATTTGCGTGCTTTGGACAGTCACGGAAAATCTGTGTGTAGTAGTACATTAGTTTCAGCATTTGAGAGGAAATGGACGCGTCAATTGGAATTATCATGGTCCCACACCAGTCAAACACGTTCTGGCCTAAACTGCTAGTACCGCGCTTCTTCTTCTTCTTCTTCTTCTTTTAGAGTTTAACTGGTGGTTGGCAGACCAACTTAAGGTGCATTTACCGCCATCTACCAGACAGGAGTGTGGTCGTCGAGAATAGTCAGAGGGAATTATTCACCTATGCGCATACTTATGATATAAATATGTACATATTAAATACGGTAGAACAACCCCGTATTTTTGAGAAACCTCATAAGTTGATTTTTAACACTTTTAGATACATCTCCTAATAGATTAACTAAAGTAAGCGCTTTCCCTTCTTTATATAGGACTGATGTTAAACAACTACGCTCTTCCATATAATTATTACACCCTATTAGGACATGTTCAACTGTTTCTGGCTAACTGCAATAATCACAACCTCCTGTCTGATGTTTCCCTATATGGAATAAAGATCTATTGAGACCTGAATGGCCAATCCTTAAATGTGTCAGCACTGCCTCTTCTCTCCTACTTCCATCCCTAGATCTACCCCCTCCCACATTTCTTTGCACACAGTAAAGATGTCTGCCAGTGTCATTACTATCCAACTGCTCTTGCCACATCCCAATCACTTTTTCCTGAATAATAGATTTCCTTTCAGCTTTGCATAGAGGGGCATTGATGTTAACCTCATCCAATGTCAAGGCCTGTTTAGCTAGAATATCCACCTCTTCATTTCCATCAATACCTACATGGGCAGGGACCCAAACAAACTGAACAAAAACACCTTTACTATGCAGCTGAAACAATATATGGTCAATTTTGTATAATAGATCTAGTCTGCATGACTTTCCTGTTTTTATGCTCAATAATGCAGCTTGATTGTCTGAGGCAACTACAGCTCTGTTTATGCCCCCAATATAATTCATAAACAACCGATTAAAAGCTAAAGCAATGGCAGTGAGTTCAACAGTATAAACTGCAAGATAATCCGAAGTTCTTCTTTTAATTTTGATCTAGTACCGCGCTGTTGCACTGTCACAGTGTTTATTCATGCATAATTTAGGCCCAATCCCAATTCTACCCCTTCCCCTTTCCCCTTTCCCCTACTCCTCCCTTTCGCACGATCACGTGAAGGGGTAGGGGTGTCTCGATTTTCTTTTGGTTGTAGGGGAAGGGGTAAGGGGAAGGGCCAGATAGCCCTTCAAACGAAGATTTTTCAGGACCACACTTCAAACGAAGGGGTATGAATTATCTTGGAAACAAACATGGCTGCTACAGCGAACAAAAAGACACATAAATGTAAGCTTTTCTGGCATAAATAAAGATTTTAACGAAAAGTAATCATTTGTTTTATGTTACATTCAATTGTGAGTTCATATTAATGGTCATGTTACTCAAAGAAATGTTTGCAAAAAAATCGCTAATATTTGCTAACTTCATATCATTACAAACTGCATGATAGTGCCACAGCATATGTCTGATCAGGGCCATAACTGCTGTAGACTTAGATGAGGGCTGATCCCCCCAATAATTAGAAATTGCAAAAACATTTTCTCAAATATTGCCTATAGAGAGAGAGAGAGAGAGAGAGACAGAGACAGAGAGACAGAGAAATGGAAGTTGCTGTATGCGCGTCTGTGCGTTTATCTTTTTAGAGAGAGTTTACTTAAAAACAGCGATTGAATCGACTCGTCTCGTCGCTGGAAAATATAATGTAGGGATTCAGTATTTAAACTTTATTTAATAAAAGTCGTGGGGCAGCGTTGACAAGTTTATTTTCTCCTGGATGTGTGAGCTGCACGATTTCCGATATGTGTGTGTGTGTGTGTCAGTAAGCAGCTCATTAATACAGAATGATAATTAAAGGCTCTAATGCACACCAGTATATATATATATATATATATATATATATTTTTTTTTTTTTTTTGCAAAAAGGGTACAAATCACATGTGATTAGCCAAAATATACATAACATACAAAAAACACAGAGGTAAACAGAAAATCAAATAAAATAGCCAGGGGAAGCTTATAAGTCATTACAAAGTGAAGGAGGACCATATGTTGATAGTTTTAACAGCCTTTTTGTTGTTTGAGCCACATTAATAAAAGAGGAACATTTCAGAGCTAATTTAAAATTCATCGAATGAAACACATTTTATTTCAGCTGTAAAGCAGCAGAATATATTGTCATTATTCAGCTCTGTTTCAATGTTGTTTCAGTTTAGTTAATCAGTTAAAGTGATTAATTTCAGAAGACAATCGTGTCATCATACGGCTTCAGTCAGTTCAAATGTGATTCATTTCAGTTTATTAACAGTGTGGATGTTGGAAAGTTAGTATCATTATATCCAGCTCAATACAGTTTTGTTCAAGTTTTGTTCTCATCCGATAGTGTCAGTGCAGTTAAATCAATAACATTATTAAATGGTACTAATAGTCTTTTAACCCCAAACCATACAAGCCAAAGGCAAAAGTGGCAAGGACTGAAAACTCCATCAGGTAGTGGATCAAAAATAAAAGAAAAAAAAAGAAATAAAAGAAAAGCAGTATTCTAGATGCATGAGGAATAATGCCCTAAAAGATGCATTTAATCTGATTTCATATGGTAAATGACTAATGAAATCCTTAGGCATGCTCATCAGAGAACAGACTTCAAAAAATTCCCACAGAAAGTCTCCAAGATTTGCAGAGTGCTGTGGAAGCAGTCTCCTGGACCTCTGCTAGCTTCTGCAGGACTCTGGCTGATTGTGTTCAGAGGAGCTTTGTCATGTTGAGTGACTTTCAGCAGACACCTCTCCCCCAGTGCACTGCCTGATTCTAGCTTTAGATAGCCTATATCCTGGCATCAGCAGTTGGCTCACACTGACAGTAAAGCTACCCCATCATCCCATGTGTTGTACATTCCTTTTAAATATGTTTGGAACAGCCAGTTCTAAAAGATTATGTCCTTGAACAGATTGGAAGATTTCTGCTTTAATTATGAATGATACAGAGAGTGGGAAGTTGGAATGCATGGTTCCAAGCTTCAAATTTGACCGAATGGCCTTCCAAGACATCCAGCAGTACTGAGACTTTTTAGTTTGTATCACTCTGCTTGTCTGTGTTCAGTCATTCCAGACAAACTGTCAGTCTGTATTAGTCAATAGTATAATCCTGCAATACTGGAGGCTGCGATTTCAGGTGCCACCTTGTTTTTAACGTACAGTAAGATCAGTTTTTTACTCATTCTTTCTGCAGTGATGGTGACAGTGAAAGATCATTTACTTACTGATCTTTGTTCAGCAGAATCTCAATCTTTGAATCTTGTTCAAATCATTTCACACATACAGTACATAGATACATGCATGTATTTAGTCAGTTTGACGGCAGGGAAAGGGATAGTTAACCCCACAATTAAAATTCTGTAAATCATTTCTACCATCATGCCATTCCAAACCTACAATAATTTTTTTCTGCAGAACACAAAACAAATATATATATTTTTTGAAGAGTGGTGGAAACCAAACTAATTCTTTTGCTATTTTCGAGTCAAATAAAAGATTTGTTCAAAATGAATACCATCACTAGCACCGGACAGTGCATGCTGTGTTTGGTCATTTGGAACTATTTATGGAATATTATGTATAATCTGTAAACTACTCAATATAAACTTTTTGATTATAGAACTCTTTATTATAATAAATAACTTTGTTTAACATTAACTGCAGCGGATATTCTGAACAACTACACTTCTGCTCGTGCTATTGCTTAATTAACAGGGAAATGTATAATTTAGTCAAATACATTTAAAATGCAAACATTTATTTATTTATATATTAGTTCTAAATTTTATTTCATAAAGCCTCTTTTGTTCAGCTTTGCAACGATTCATGAATTGAAGGAATGTGCAAGACACAGCCATCGTCACTGCCTTCCACCAAATCAGGTTAGGACATTCTTTTCAATGAACATTATGTAACCTCGTTCATATTAATGAGCCAACCTGATTTATAGGGTTTATAATGAGTCCAACTTTTCAGATCATTCCCCTGGAGGGAACAGTAGCTGTAAAACACTGTAACTGGATCAAAAACATCTCAAATTTAGAACAGCGCAATCATTGTACATGACAGTCTTGAAAACCTAAGGTAAAACCCAAAATGTCAGCCTGACGCACTTCTGCAATACTGTGCATTATATCTCATATTTCACAAGCATAACCAAACAATGAGGAAAATAAACAAACAAACAGGAAAAAGGAAGTTACAGTAAAAAGAAGGATTAAACATCACGTTTCCACCTCTGCTGTTCACATCCCTCTTCTCCAGAAAAAACTGGAACTCATTACAGCATTATTAGGATGAATAGCTCTTTATGGTTCTTACCTTCTGTCAGGGAATCGAATTCACATAAAATAGGGCTATTTTAGGCTTGAAGGACTCAGTGATAATTCTTGTATTCAGTGCAATGTTTGTGATATGTGATTTGATTGATGCAAAGCACGATATTATTCAAAAGGAAGCACATTTTTTATAATCTCAAAGCCTTGCCATGGGGGCTCTCAGAGTAATTAAAAACTCATATTTAAAGAGTGTTTGTTTTCACCCCAGTAGGTTGGATACACTTAATATCTCTTTTATGGCCTTCTCACGAATCTGGATGGATGTCTGTGCTGCAGGCAGAATCTTTGGCTTAAATAAAAGATGTCATGCTATGTAAAATGACTAGCATTTAAACACTGCTAAAATCGACACAATCTGTTACTAATTTTCCCTGAATATTACAAAAGTTGGAATCCCTAGAGCAGTGCTTTATTATTGGAGTCTAATCTCCATGTAAATGTGTTAGAATCAGTCTGTGTCGGACCTTTACAGAAACTGTATTTAGATTCAACCGAATCACACTCAGTAATAATCTAGCTTGTGCAGGTCTTTGTAGAGATGAACATCACCAGGGTGCTCTAGGCCTGACAATTTCTACATTATCTGTTTGTAAAACCATCACACCAATGCTTTAGAAGAGATAACGCTACATTAAGTATTCACTCAATAAGACATGAAAAAAGCATATCCCATCATAGTTTTATGCAAAGATGTTGATATGTCATGCTATGCTCTGTGCCAGATATTGGCTTTTTGCCTTGATATTATGGTTAACCATTCCTTGACCCATTTAAGACTTGATCACAGATCAGCTTTTCAGCCTGAATCTTCATGACATCCATCAAGGAGGTGATTTGAACAATGTAAAATAAATAATTACAAAAAATAAAAAATTTATAAAAACAGTACATGATATTGTTATAAGTACATCAATAATTGCATGTACACATATTGTCCTTTATGCATATAAGTGTTAAAATATCTGTATTTGATTTCTTTCTCACTTATCATAGTTGTCTTAATAGTTGTCTTAAGTATGACATGATATATATATATATATATATATATATATATATATATATATATATATATATATATATATATATATATATATATTTATATAATGCAAATGGATGATAATCTATTATACTAATGTGATTCACATTGATTAGATGTGTGCTGGAAACAAACAAACAAGCAAACAAAGAAATAAAACCACATATTGCCTGGTTTAATGCATTCTAGCATTAATGCATTTTATGCTCCCAGCATATTGTAAACAAGGTTTTTAAAAAAAAAAGAAAGTAAAATACCATGTGCATCTGGTTCATTTAGATGACTCAGACTTCCTATTACTCCCAACACTGCCCATGACAACTGCAACAGATGATAGAACAAATAAAGCTGATAATTATGAAGAGCATTTTTCTGACCTGGTTCATTCATCACTCAGTGTTAAAGATATTTTTCAAACAGCTGAATCTAATTTCCAAATATATTGTTACACATCAGTGAGTTGAGTCAACCTCTAATGACCCAGTCTCTTGTTCACATGACAAACACTATACAGTACTTCTCTTCTCAACTCTCCCTATGGTACATCCCTGGACTCCCGTGCTCCGTTAACCCTCTGACCCATCTAAAATCCAATTTAAACACATTCACTTCACTCACGGTTCTGCTGACTATTGTAACCAGTACCCCTGCACCCACACATCTCACTTCTTATCGCTCTGGTCCCCCACGTCTGTAAATCCAGCCTCTGCTCGGCAGTGTATTATCTCTGTGCTTCAGTCTGCCCTCGCCGCCTCAGAGCTGATTCCTTCATGCTAACCTTGCCCTAAGGAAACCTGTCGACTTTCATTCCTTACAATGTACATAAACTTTGGTTTATTCCTGACAGTCTTCCTGAAAAGCACGTTTTTTAAAGTTTTTGAAGTAATCAATGCTGTTGTAAAGTCATTATTTACTGTAAATTTACTGTATGTTACTAGCTACATGGTGCCACACTCTCACACAAATTTTCTGGGATTATCTGTATCTGTATTACACAAACATCTTGTATATTTACATATGATGCTTAAGTTTTCAGCATGCACTGCATACATAGGGTATAAATAAGGTCCAAATTGCCAAAGGTGTCAATACATCAGCATATATAAATATTTCTAAATAAATGCATTACCATGCAAGAGTTTGGGGTGAGTACGATTTATTTATTCTGTGAAATATTATTACAATTTAAAATGTGTTCAAATGTAATTTATTATTTTGATGGGAAAGCTGAATTTTCAGCTTCAGTACTCCAGTCTTCAGGATCTTTCAGAAATTATTATATGAAAATATAAATAATTATATAAATAATACAAATATAAATATATATTATGGTTAATAATTAATATCTTACTGCCCCCAAACTTTCAAATGGTAGTGTATATATATTTAAACTGAAAATGTTAATTTATGTTAAGGACAATTAATCCTCAAAATAAAACTGCCTTTTTGGTCTTGATAACTTGATATTCAGACATATTCAGCAGCTACAGTCTCAGACAGAAATGAATCAATATCTGGTCAAGATCAAGCCTCGGGTTCAACTCTATAATATTGAGTTATGACAACAGCACAAGTGCTAGTTATCACAGCCCAGATAAATGTGTATCTGTATTATGTATCTTTCCCCTTCTAAAGAAAACAAAGAGCACCAAATGACATGGAAATAAATGCTGGCAGATCCTGCATTGAAACAGTCTGTCTGATCCCTCAAGAAAGAGGGTTGCTAATCTCACATATGCATTGACGATGCTTTTGGTCTCGTTCCATGTGTTTTTCCCACAATTTTCTAAGTTAAAGAGCAGTGCCGTGTAGGCTGAGAAGTGGGTGGCTTCTATTCTAAAGATCAGGTCTCTATTCACTCTTGCAGTTTCCTTGCTGATGTTGCCTGGCAGTGTGCGGCTGCATCATTTGTCCTGTGTTTGGTTGTTAACAAACAGACTGAGGCAATCTGATCCAGAAGCTATGAAGAGCTGGAAAAGCTTCTGGTAACCTTACACAATAAGCCGTCTGCAGCTCTTATGTCACCCAGCGTGGTGCTGTTCACCTCGGCTGAGCGCCCCTGCTGGTAAAAATACACTCTTTGAACTGGTCCTTCCTGTCACTTCACTACTCTCGCTACACATTGTCATTATAGCTGGAGGAAAATGTCTCTTCCATTGCGTAATCATGAGCACGTATCACACGGCAGCACTCACAGTCTCTGTCTGTCACTTCAGAGAACGTTTTTTTACAGTAAGTGATAATAAGGATGAAAATGATCATCATGCATTCGGGAGGCTCTCAAGTTTCTGCGTGACAGATGTAGTGTGTAACTGACAGTAAACATAGTCTTGCTTGTTTACTTGTAACTATTGCATTCCTGTCTTTACTGGGTATGAAAATTACATGCTATTTAAAATTATTATTCTGTCAACTGCATAAAATGTGTTTTATATTGTAATATACTGTATTCTTGAGCACCAATAATAGTAATCTTTTTTTAGTTCTGGGAAGAATGGTTATGATATTAGGCAGTGATATTTATACCAAATAAAACATGAAAGAAAAATAAATGACATATTTGTGCTGGCTTATAGAAAATAATGTCAATAGAGCTTTATAAAATGATGTATAACAATTTTCATAATTTTAACATAATAAAATGCTGTAGCAAAAATTAATTTAACATTTTAAAGTTAGTACATTTAAAAAAATAATTATATATATATATATAAAATTTAATGGACAATGAGCACCTGTGCTGTAAAGTACTGTAAGAATTATGGATTTTGGGAGAACAATTTACCTACACAATAAAAAATTATAACCTATTTCTACCAGATTTAGCTTTAAAAATAGTTTTGCAGGTATAAATTACTATATTTACTGTAGATTGATTCAGTGATGGTAAAAAATGATTCTCGAATAAAACAAGTTTGTACTTCTACTGTAAAGTATACATTTTAAGTACAAATAATACCTTATCATTTCCCTTGAGATGCAGTAAGTTGCTTCCAGAAGTCTCTATATGATGCCTCACATTTGATGATATTTTATTTCTATAATAATGTTTGCTTATGATATCGGTTATGTATATTATAGGCGTTTCATTTTTAGTTAATGTCTCTTGCAGAGTGTTGTGTGTGTTACCAATGGTGTAACATACCATTACATTTAGCATAATTTCTGCTAGATTAACTTGTGACCTTTTTATCAGTTAATGCAAAATATGGTTACGATATGAACTCTTGATTTGAAATCTAAATCCTGGAATATTGTCACCATTTTTTTCTTCTTCTAAATTTCTGGAAACATCTGACCTTTACTGTTGCCAGAGCCACTCTGTGCCTATGTTTACCTATATGAACTTCCAAATGTCGTACTCACGTTCACATAATACAAATCAACCTTGACATCAAGATAATGTATAGCATATATGGCATTTTCAAAGAATTAAGAGATTATAAAACATACAGAATACAGGGATGTATGAATGGACTTACCCACCTTTATAGATATGACATTCAATAATTATGCTGTACTGCATTTCTTTCTTATATTAAATATCTTTGCTCAGTGTATTTGGCACAGCCAGGCAAACGCTGATAGCCTGAACTCAACCTAAAGGCCTCGGGTTCCGCTCATGGCAAGTAAAAATCAATGATGCAAGATCCATATTGCAGAAAAAGGCATTTGGAGGGCATTTTTCTTCTCACTGATAACATAATAAACACAGAATATGATCATGAATTAATTGATGAATGGCATCAGTGTTATGAGAGAAAATTATTTTCAGTCTATGCCAGATTGCAATTTTACACTCGGTTAGTGCAAAAGGGGATGTCTTTGCTAGATACAGTAGATAGACAGACACAGTCTGATTGATTGATTGATACATTACGTTTAGATACTTCGTCCCAAGTTTTACAGGATAGTTAGGCCTGTGTTTTTGAAATATCTTGCCTACAATTAATTCAATCATGCAAAAAAAAAGTAAATCAGGACGCTACTAACAATAACAGGACTTCTTCCAATCCTCTGGCATATTAATAGCATAGTAACATCATTTTGTTAAGGGAATGAGGTCTGTTTTAGCCTCCTGCTCTGTGTTGAAGAGGTGAGGCACTGTTGTTCAATATAGCACATAGTTAATTCGCTCCAGCTCATTAGAGCTCTTCTTCCTTAACTGTGTCAGGATGAGGGCAAACACAACTTTAGACTGCAATTTACAGTGTGTATTCAGTTAAAATATTTTTTTTATCTGTAATCTTCTTTGACAGTTCTTCACAACATGCCCTTGATGTTTTCCAATGAAAAACCAATGAGTTAGCTGAAACATCGATAAGGAACTGGGAATCTTCCAAAGCCTTGAGCTGTTGAAGAGATTGAGGGAATTCAAATATTCAGCTCATGGAGACCAGGCTCCAGAAAATCAATTTCCCTTTGCTTTCATGTTGAAGATCTGTGCAGATCCCCCACACTGATGTCCAAATTAAGGTTGAAATGGAGAGCATCCATGTTGCTCCAGGGGAATCTAAGTCCAGGTCGCCTCTGATAGCCTGACCTAAAGTCACACTTCAATTAGCTAGGGTTTGGATTACTGGCTCGATTCAGTGTCTGCGAGGGATACTGAATGAAGTGTTCCATAAACACTTCATAAAGCACATGCTTACAACTATAGAGACCTATTAATGGATTAAGATATGGATGTGCCACTTAACAAAGGCTCACTTCACTTAACAAAGGCTTACTTAAAACTATTATTACACAGTTTTGGTGCCTTAAAATATAGAAAGTGAATGATTATGACACAAGATTAAAGTGCAAATGTGGAGTATAGAATTCCGAAAATGAGTTATGCTAATTATTGACACCAGAACATCTTTCTGTTGTGTTCAAAGTATTTTAACAAATACAGTTTTCATAAGTTCAAAAAAAAAAAAATTCAATGATTAGCCCTTTGCCCTCTGCAAATGGATTGTGTGAGCAATTATGTCCACTTTTATTCCTGTTTGATTTGTCTAGGCCTCAGGTCAAGAAGTTGTTCAGAGAAGCAAGAAAGGCATGCATTTATATATTGTGCATCACATTCAAAATAGATGTAGTT
This sequence comes from Carassius carassius, assembly GCF_963082965.1. Lineage (NCBI taxonomy): Eukaryota > Metazoa > Chordata > Actinopteri > Cypriniformes > Cyprinidae > Carassius > Carassius carassius. Next base: position 5,681,744 of record NC_081787.1, on the reverse strand, counting down.
CTATCTAAAATTTGTTGAACATAGAGCTATATTGATGCTGACTTATAAAATGTTTCATTATTGAATATACTTAAAAGGCTGAATTGATGCCATCCCTTCCCCAGTCTTTTACTCCTGTGACTTTAAAGACTTTCTCCACTATTAAACATAACTCAGGTTATTTCCAGAAGAAGGGATTTGACACTCTCCTTTATGTTTTAGATAGCGTTGATCTCTGCCCAGCAGACGTATGTAGAGGCGTCTGATGAGAAGTGTACTTTGAAGAATGGAACACTTAAGACGGTGTTATCTGTGGCATAATGACTGCCTTCCAGCTAAAGCAAACACGGGCACATGGTCACCTTACTGCTGCACAGTTAGTGCAGGTGGAGACCACCATATGTTTAGAAGTACAGTGAGCTCCAAAAGTCTGAGACCACGCTGAAAAGCCATGATTCTTTTCATTAAACCTTTAAGAGTAAATTTTAGGACCTTGGAACATCCGAAACAAAGAAACCGTTATGAGGTAAAATTAAATAGCTTATTTAAGATTCAGTTCTATTTTTAGATCGCTAATCAAATAATTCATTTTGTGACTATGATAATGTGATTCTTTGTAAAGACAGTCAGATGTTCTTGCTTCCATAAAAGCACCAGATACTCTTTAGATGATCTGAAATCATGCTGAAGAATATGATCATCAGGTTTAAATTCATGCAGCTCGAGTGCTGAAGGACCAAAGAGGGACAAACCAAGGACATCATTTATAAAACATACGCTCAGATTTGATCTTAATGTGTGTGTACCCTAAAATCAAGGTTCATTATCTATAAAAAATTATCTTTGATGTGGAAAAATGCTTTGCTTCATCTCAGGGTCTAAGCAGATGTTTTTCCTTATGGCAGAGAGTTGAAGTTCTGCAAGCGATTGGTATCTAAGAAATACCTGCGTCTCACATCTTCAGTTAAAGGATTTGGAAGTTGACTGGTGCTCTTTTATATGTAAATGCAATTATTTAGGGGGAGCTTACAAGACAGCGATCTGAAACCATTCAATTGTGCAAATTTGTGATTTATAAATTTCACATCTGAAAGATGGACATCAGTGTTTCTCTCTCGATCTTTAGCCTATAAAAAATATTTTTTTTTTTCTATTCAGGTGTGATCAGAGTGGTTACCATATGCTGGGCTCAATTCGGAGAGCTTGTAAGCTTGAGATTCAAGACTGTGGTCAACCTGTAAATGATTTCCTGATTTCTGAGGGAGAAGTGACAATCTAATAACACAGATGGAATGTAAACCTCTTTGAAATCACTCATCTGTAAAGTGTGCATGCACATTTTCACCGATAGTATAACCCTTCAAACTCTGTTTCATCTTTTTTAAATGTCTCCTTTTTTTTTTTTTGCCAATAATTAATTAATTAACACATTACAACACAAAAATGAATACAATTTACCCAGAATACTCATTTTTTTATCTACCAACATGTAAGATTTTCTTGATTTGTTCTCAGTACAGTTGCAATAAATGTGGGGCTTGACAGGGTCAACTGACTTTCCCATCAGTCTGACAGTGAATGGTGTCCTCTAACCAGCACTGCTCAGAGCAATACTGCCTCTCTGTGGAGGAGCCCTGCTCCTTATTACCCATCAGCCCCAAGTGAGCAGACAGGACAGGTTCAAAAAAGATGAGCAACTTCTGCTCAGAACAACAGGAGAATTCTGGTGATGGCTTGTAGAATCTGAACTGCATCAAAAGAAAAACTGTGAAGCAATGCTTAGTGAAATATATTCAGTACTGTTCATCACAGACTGATAACTGAGAAACGTACTCATGCAAATTATTATAATTAGCAAAATCTCCCCAAAAACAAATAGAATGATTTGGTTGTTGCTCATGCTCTAGATAAACAAACTAATTAAAATTATAGCCCCAATTAATATCAAAGTCACTTTCACTTTCAAAGGTATGGTATATTGAACATTTTACTACTGTATTTCTGAGCTAAATGGATCTTTTTATGAACATCACTTTGAGCTCGTGTTTTTTTTTTTTTTTTTTTTGAAGTGTTAAGTGTTTTGTTGACTGGGACAAAATACACAGAGACTTAAAATTCCCTTTTAATTAACGAAAACAATTCCACTAAATGAAAGCCCCAACATTCCACCATGATTCGATTTAAGATGTTACTTCTATTCAAACTGTGTATTTGAATAAGGTGCGGATGATATCTGGTACGTCTGAATGTGCAGACATGGTTTAGTCTGAAATACTTATGCCAAGGATTTGTTTTCATCCAGCGATTTGAGCTGACTAATAATGAGAGCCTTGAGGGCTTTAAGTGCCATTTGCTTTATTGCTTGGCATTTCTGCAACAGATCTGTGAATTTGAGAAATACTGCAACCCTGGTTGCAACTTTAAGTACTTGGTGAATCTTCTCTAATCATCTGAACTACATTACTGTACAAAAGTCTGGAGTTGGTAAGATTTATGTTCTCCAAAGTTGCATTTATTTTTTATCAAAAATACAGTAAAAACATTAATATTATGAAATGTTATTACTACTTAAAATAACTTTTTACTATTTTAATATATTTTGAAATGTAATGTATTCTTGTGATGCAAAGCTGAATTTTAAGTCTTCAGTGTCACGTGATCCTTCAGAAATCACTTTTAATATGTTGACTTGCTGCACAAGGAACATTTTTTATCACTGTCGATGAAAACCACTATTTTGTGTTATTTGAAATAGAAATCTTTAGTAATTTTTTTAATGCCTTTACTTAAAGCTTTGGTCAATTTAATGTGTACTTGCTGTAAAAAAAATTAAAATAAAAAATTATATATATATAAAATATTATTTGAAAAAATTTAAGTCTTACTAATCTCAGTTTTTTGAATGTTAGTGTATGCCTAAAACGAAAAGATCAATTCTGTTAATTCTCTTTTTTCCCCATAATTACCCCTGTTAAAGTAGGTAAATATGTGTAAGCTTAGTATTTAAGTACAAACTGAATTACTTTTGTTTATTGATCATACATTCAACAAAACAGAAACAAGCATATACAGATTCATATTGTCAGATTTATATAATATCTACACTACATATCTGTTTCAATATTATAAAGTGAAAACAATAGTGTGAAAGTGCTAAAATAGTTTTGCCTCACACTGAGTTGATTTACAGACTTGAATCTGATCTTTATATTATGATGTTCTGTGGTTAAATATAATAATCGAATGACCATGAAGCTCTATAATTTAATTTGCTAGTTTAACGGAAAATATTCTACTGTCTCTTTCTTCTCACATGATAAAAAAATTTCAACTGCAATATATATTATGTACTGTACATTTATACAGAAGTAGCTGTGTTGGGGTCATCAATAAACTGATCAGCCTATTTAGTGCAATTGAGCAGCAGGGTGTACATCATTTCTAACTTATAACTAGGTCCACATGGTTTCAGATCTCTTATGAAAATTCTGCAGGATCTGACCACATGTCATCTGCCTCCCCTTGGATGTTTGTTTATATGATATTTGGACTAATTTGATTACCGATAAGAACCTGATACTCTCAGCTCTCCTTTTACCATCATTCCAAACATTTTCCCATAAAATAGGAACAGAAAATGCAAAGAAGTTAGCAAGTTGTATTTTAATCTGCTCATAACTAGCAGCAGTCATGTGAGGACTAAAGCAACCTGAAGTTTTAGTGGTGGTCAGTGTTATTTGGTTCTTCTTTGTAGTTTAATCCAAATGCCTTTCTCGGGACGCAGAATGAGTTCCCCAAGAGGCCGCAGTTCCTCACGGCTCTGACATGCCTCTACGTCAAAGTGACGCAAGATTGTAGCAAGAACTACCTTCTCCTCCATCATGGCGAAGCGCTGGCCTGGAGCCACACATGCACAGACAAAGAGAAAGTGGGAAACAGAGAATAAGGTCTCAGAATGGCAACAAGACTAAGAGATGGGGAAGTTCATGGAGTACATTTCAAAATGCTCTTATTTGGAGCTTTCATTCCTGGAAGGCACTGGAGATGAGCCGAGTGCTGAAATAATAAATCTTCAAAGCTATACGGCTCTCGTTCAGTTTTGTTAGAAGCTTCTTCTAGTGTGTGGCCAGCGACCTGAACCTGCGAGCACCACTCGCTGTGAAACAATCTGTTTTATTCGGAGGTGGGACAGAGGCCCAAAGGGAAGATAAGCACACTGCATCTCTCTTTTAACTATCCATGCTAATTATACGAATTAACTCATGAGTATAAATATAAAAGAAAGTGAATCTTCACTATTGATGTAAGTTTTGTTTTGTAACTTCTTTAACTTGAGCACTGTGTGTGAGATGCAGCAAAATACATGAGCTCAACATTCAAACACGTCCATCTAGTGTGTTCGTATAGAAAAACAATGAACAAGTAGTACAATAGAATGGATGGATACATTCTGTGTGTCCAATCCTAGAACCATAGGGCCAACATCCTGCAGGTTTAAGCTCCAACCAGATCAAAACCTCTTTCCTAGAAGTTTCTAGCAGAGATGGTCTTATTATTAGGAGATACAGGGGTCTGTATTAATGTTCACTTACAAAATGGCTTGTTTCCCCCCACTGTAAACTCTAACAATAGTTCAATCCAAAACTATTATTTAATGACAAACAGGTCGATTCATTAAATGATAAGCTGTTTCCTCAAAAAAAAATGCGTTTATTCTATGTAGTGAAACTTCTCCATTGAGATCCATTTAAAAAACTCACTCTTTGTTGGCTAAAGGTTGCAACACCTTCCAGTGGCATGGTTTCTAGTAAGTCTGAAAACAATGATTAGCTGGTTCAGGTGTGTTTAATTAGGGTAGGAGCTAAACTCTGCAGGACAGTGGCCATCAAGGAACACCCCTGACTTACAAGTTCTGAGGATATCATATGACAAGGGTTGGAAACCAAGAACTGGTTCCATTAAAAAAAAAAAAAAAAACACTACCAGAACTGAATCACGCTACTCTTATCTTCAATGGGAAACAGGCACAACGTGCAGTCTGATTACAGAACAAATGACTTTAAGGAGCCGTTTCAGTTTAGTGAATTAAACACATCAAGTGCAGCCAGTATACTTCAATTCCCAATCAAACGTCTCTAGTGAGTCGGTTCTTTTTAGTGAAACAAACACATAGCACACAACCAGTACCTAAACAGAAATGTGTTCCTTTCCATATAATTAATATTATACTGGATAGAATTCAGCATTATAATTTCTATTGCAAGTCACTTTTATACTAAAATCTTTTTGTTCTTTTTCTTACCGATGCAGTTTCTTGGCCCTGCAGAGAAAGGGATGTACGCATATGGATGCCTCCCTTTGCTGTTCTCTGGCAGAAACCTTTCCGGTCGAAAGTCCTCAGGTTCTGGAAAGTAGCGCGGGTCCCGGTGAAGAGCATATGGTATGATAACAGCATTCACTCCTTTTGGGACCTTGAACCCATCTGCAACAGAGCAACACGACAATAGCAGTGTTTCAATTACGTTATACAGTACATTTCATAGAGTTTGAATAAACAGGATTCAGCACACGGCAAACTATACCACTGTGTAGGAGACAGAACAAAGCTTTAATAAATAATTGATAAACAGATGCATTTATTGCATTTTGCAACACTTTCCATCCTAAAAAGTTACTGTTTTCCATCCAGCTGCTTTGGCGTGAATAAAAAAACTTTGTTCTGAGTAGAAATAAACACTCAGGTTGCTTCATATTTGCAAACGGGAGATGGAAATAGAAGCTCTGACATCTGCTGTTATGCTGAGGTGCAGATAATAATGAGAGTGGCATCAAAAAGTGCAGATCTTTGATCTCGTAGCACTGTTTGGCAAGGTGACAAACTGCTGCCACCTACTGATCTGACAGGTCTCGCAGATGCTGCGTGCAAACAGAGGCACGGAGGGGAAGATCCGCAGACTCTCCTTAATGACACACTCCAGGTAGCGCAGCTTTTTCAGGTCCTCAACCCCCACGTGGCGGTCTGACGAACCTGCCAATCAGAATGCAGGAGGAGACGCAGCTGAACTCTACAGTAAATGAGGCAGTTAGAAAACATTCAAAAGCATCTAGATGCTTTCTTGACTAGTGAGCAGAACTAAACAGAACAAATTGTTTTATTAAGAACAAATTGTAGGCATTACGCTCAATGAAAGACTTATTTACCGAACACTTCCTGTAGTTCTACCTGCACTGCCTTCAGGACCTCAGGATGGGAGCCAATCAGATGTAAAGCCCAGTTCATTGAAGCTGCAGTGGTATCATGACCCTGTCAAAGAGAATGGTTCTTCAAACAATGTTCTGTCTTTGACAGTTTCCTTTGGCAGTTTTATTTGTACCTCAAACATGAAGGTGTCCACTTCCTCCTGAATGTCCTCATGGTTCAAATTCTTTCCATCCTCATAAGTAGTTTTTAACAGCATATCTAGGAAGGCCTGTCTTTTCCTCGGGCCCTGGTCAGAATCACTGGTAGGTTCAGAGCTCATAAACTTCGATCTCTCCTTAATTACCTTAAGGAAAACACAGAAAATTCTGTAAGAATGATCTGGAGGCTTTTATTTGATGGCCATCTGTCTGCCAGACAATGGCCATCAAGTGTGTGCCATACAGAACATAAATAAATCACGTAATTTTCCTGAAGCAAACTTATCTTGACGCTACATCGTGTGTTAATGTTAAATAATCATTTTCAATTACTTTTTTCAATTTAAACAAAGAAAATATAAATAGTAAATGAAAATCCTGCCAAGTAAAATCATTTACATTCTAAGATTACTAAAACTAAACTCAAACATAAAATAAAATGAAGCTAAATGGGTTCTAAAATAGCAAAAAAAGTATATAAAAATGACAAAAGCACATAACACAATTACTAAAACTAAAATTAATACAGAAAATATAAAAATAAAAGCTGATTAAAAATATTAATAAATTCTGCAATAGTGTAGGGTTAATTCGGGATAATTGAATTATTTTTTCCTAGTCATCTCAAAGGCAAAAAGTGTCCCAATTTACTTGAATCCACCCTGTAAATAATAATGCTGATCACTCACACTTGCAGTGAAGGAGTGAAGAATTCTCAATCTTCTGGAATGTTCTTTGCCTTCCTTTAACTTGCTGTAGATCCAGTCTGGCCACAGCCATGGTGCTCTCTGCCTCTTGGTGATGATGTCACTCATTCTGCAGGAAGAATATGAACACTGTCAGAGAGGGGAGGCGGTCAAGATGGCGGCTAGGTAGGAGGTGTTTCCGAGGTGTCGTCGGGAAAGTTTTAGGTTGGATGATATTACAACCAAAATAGTGAACATATTGTATATGAATGAACAAATATAAGAGATTGGCAATTAATCTCTCACTTTGAGGCGAATTTATGGGCAGAAGAAAACATAAAAAAGCTCCAGTTGCTACCATGTTAGTGCCTGAGCATGAGTCAAGGATGGATGTCCAAAATACATGTGAAGTTACCCTGGATGCTAACGTTACCTTTTCATCAGAGAACAAAAACGAATCGAAGGTGGAAGAGACACCGAACAAATGGTTTGACTCTCAACCAAAACTTTGTGATATCCTTGCTGCTCCTCTTCCCGACACCCCCATTAAGCCAAATTTGAAAAAGTCTAAGCGCGAGCACAATGAGCGTTATGATACGTCCGCTGAAATTTTGGCGGCTATTCGCGAGTTTCGCGATGAGATGTCCCAAAAAATTTCAACAATTGACAAGACAACCGCCGTTACTGCAAAGCAGATTGAAAGTTTGTCTTCGACCGTACATCAGCTTGTTACTGAGGTGACTACTCACAAGGAGACGCTGAAAGTCGTGTCTGCTGAGATCCAGGATCTTATTAAAAAGGTGAGCACAACTTTGAAAGAAGAGGTTGGAGATTGCAAGCGGTACAGTTGGAGGTGGACACTGAAGTTGCATGGGATGCAGGAGAAAGATGGAGAGGATACCCGACGTGTTGCACTCAATATCCTTGGCAAGGTGGTACCTGGCATCAGTGAGAGGGTGGAGGATGCTGTAGATATCGCCCATCGTCTCGGCCCGCGAAGAAATTATGGTACACACAGATCCATTATTATACTATTTGCTCTTAGTCGTTACCGGGATGCTGTCTGGCAAGCTGCCAGAGATTGTAAATTCCTCCGCGACAACAAGCTGCGTCTCACTGAGGCTTTATCCCCAGAGGACAGGATGGCAAGAGAAAAACTTTGGCCCTTAGTCAAGAAAGCCCGAGATGAAGGGAAAAAGGCTTCTTTCCGTGGATCGTTTGCTCTGATTGACGCGAAGAGATTTGACTTCGCCAATGTGAAGTAGTAGCATTGCATTCTCCCATTTTTCCGGTTTGATGTGAAATTCAGCTATTGTATTTTAGCTGGTCACGCTGGTAAATTAATGCCTCATATTCAGTCAAACTGATTTATTAATGTTTCAATCTTCAATATTCATTTCTATATGTGACTTGTTAAGTCTTGTTTTGATTTTTGGTAGCACTAATTAATATTTTTGCCCAATTTGCCAGTTCATTTGGCATGAGAAGTGATTATCTAGGTTCAAGATGAGTCATTCTGTTTGTTCTATGACCTCAGTGGGTTGTTTATCATTCCTTCCTTTAAAGTAAAGTTTCCGTACAGTTTCTTCAGTCGTTGGTACATCTTTTTTTTTTCTTTTTTCTACTAGCCATGGATTTCAAGTTTAGTTCATTTTCTGTTATGTCCTTAAATGTTAGAGGTATGCGGGATGTGGTAAAGAGGAAAGCAATTTTTTTATTTTGTAAAAGCTGTGAAACTGATTTAATTTTTCTTCAGGAAACACACTCGTGTGAATCAGATGTTAAATTCTGGAAGAATCAATGGGGAAATGTTATCTTTGGTAGCCATGGTACTAATCACTCAGCTGGGGTTTCAATTCTTTTGCACAAATTTAAGGGGCAAATTCTGGAGGTATTAAATTCAAATGAAGGTAGATGGATTATTGTTACGTTAAAACAAGATAATTAAACTTTTATTATTTGCAATTTATATGGCTGCAACTCCCTCTCTGCTAACAAAATTTTATTTTCTCAAATTACTTGTAAATTGACTGAATTGCTGAGTAAATACCCTGGCTCCTTTCTAATTTTAGGCGGTGACTTTAATGAGTGTTTAGATAACACACTGGACAGATTTCCTCCTAGAATCAATGAAGGTCTCAATATTAATAATAATTCTAATAATATTTTATCAATATGTTCCTCTCTCTCCCTCACAGATCCTTGGCGTTTTTTTCATCCTGACATAAAGGACTTTACTTGGTCAAATAGTAAAATGTCTCTAAAATCTAGAATTGATTTCTTTTTAGTTTCATCATCAGCCCTGCAATTTGTTAAAAGTGTATCCCATTCCTTCGCTCCCCTTTCTGATCACAAGCAAATCATTTTAAAATTAGGTTGTAATGATGAAAGTCAGAAGTCACGTGGTTACTGGAAGTTTAATAACTGTCTTTTAAATGATCATATCTTCAATGACAATATAAAAAAATTAATTAACTCTATGTTCTCTGATAAAATTAATGAATCCAGAGCCAATTGGGAATTTCGATGGGTAATTTATCTCAGGAAGAGGAGTTAGAATTAAGGCAATTACATCTACAAATTAATCAAGCATATATAGATATTGCTAAAAGTGCCTTTGTTAGGTCCAGGGCTAGATGGCTGGAAGAAGGAGAGATGAATTCTAGTTATTTTTTCGCTTTAGAGAAGAGGAACTGCAAACGAAATTCTCTGACTGTTCTTAATATTAATGTAGTCAACTGTATAGATCCTAATTTGATATCTAATTTTGTCACAGCCTTCTATAAAAACATGTACACATCTGTGTTTGATAAACACAATTGCGATAATTTTATAAAGAAAGTGCAAGCTCATGTTCCAGTTATTGATCCTGACTTTAAAGCCTTATGTGACTCTGATTTGACTATTGAAGAAATTCGGATAGCACTTCACTCAATGAAGAGAGGAAAATCTCCAGGGAGTGATGGATTAACTGTTGAGTTTTATATAAATTTTTGGGAGTTAATCAAACATCCGTTGCTTTTTATGTACAAAGAATGTATTGATTTAAAAGAAATGACGGCATCAATGAAACAAGGCATTATCTCCCTTGTTCCCAAACCAGACAAGGACACTCTTTTAATAGATAATTGGCGTCCAATTACACTCCTGACTATTGATTATAAAATTTTAGCCTTGGTTTTTGCTAATAGACTAAAGGTAAAACTTAATCAGTTGATCGCAGAGACACAATCAGGATCTTTAAAAGATAGGCATATCTGTAACAATATAAGACTTATTTTAGATCTTTTGGACTATACAGATTTTATACACTCTAAAGCTGTAATTCTTTTCTTAGATTTTTATAAAGCGTTTGACACCCTTGAGCATGAATTTCTTTTGCAGACTCTCAAGTTATTTGGTTTTGGTGACTTTTTTGTTAATATAATTGAAATGTTTTATAAAGATATTAGCAGCTCTGTCTTAATAAACTTTAACACTTCTAAGAGATTTTTCATTACCCGCGGTGTCAGACAGGGCTGTCCAATCTCCCCTTTTTTGTTTATTTTAGTTACAGAATTTTTATCATTAAGTATTATCCATGAAAAAAGCTTGGAAGGTATATCCATCTTTGATAGAGAAATTAAAATCTCGCAGTTGGCTGATGACACGACTCTTTTTTTGGAAGATAAGAGTCAATTAACAAAGGCTATAAATGTAATTGAGCAGTTTTCGTGTGCTTCTGGATTGAAACTGAATATGTCCAAGTGTGAGATAATGACACTCTATGAAAGTGATTATTCTTCAATTGATGGTATCTCTGTAAAAGAGACTGTAAGGTATCTTGGTATTTATTTAACAAAAAATTTAGCAGCTCGACAACAGCTAAATTTTTCTGGACGGGTCAAAAAAACCAAAAACATCTTTAATCTTTGGCTCCAAAGAGACCTTTCCCTTTATGGGAGAGTTCTTCTGTCAAAAGCAGAAGGGTTATCTCGTTTTGTATATCCTTCGCTTTCTCTTTTTGTTAATGACTCTACTGCTAAAGGACTTAACACAATTTTTCTAGACTTCATATGGAAAAACAAACCTCACAAGCTAAAAAAAAACAGTTCTTTCAAATTGTCGAAAAAAAGGTGGACTTGAAGTGTTAGATTTTAGTGATACAGTGAATACTTTTCGTATAAATTGGATCAAAAAATGCTTAACAAATCCTAATTCTATATGGTTTTTTTATCCCGAATTATATATTTACCAAAATTGGGGGCCTTCCCTTTATTTTGAAATGTAATTACTTGCCAGACAGATTGCCAGTAGCACTTTCTAAATTTCATCAGCAGGCCCTTCTTGCTTGGAAGTTATGCTACACCCACAATTTTTCACCTCATAAAACCTTTCTATGGAACAACTCAAATATAAGAATTAAGAATAAATCTGTTTTTCTCTCTTCTTGGTTTAACAGAAATATAATTGGAATTCTCTCAATTTTTGATAAATCTGGTAATTTTTTATCTTATGAAGAATTTATGTCTATTCATAATTTCCCTTTACCATTTAAAGAATATAATGCAGTGCTTAAAGCAATTCCTTCTGGTCTAAGTCAACTTGTTAAATGTCATCTAAGCTTTAATAAGAGTATCACCAAAGAACCTGATTTGATTTTAGATGGTATAAGTATACTTAGTAAGAAATGTAATAATAAGCATATTCGACATATCTTTCAGAGTAAAAAATATAATGTTGCTAAAGGAAAATTTTATTGGGCCTCTTTTATTGAACATATAGACTGGAAGGAAGCCTGGATGTTACCTCATAAGTATTGTATTTCAAATAAAACTAAGGAAGTTCATTTTAAGATCTTACATAAAATATACCCAGTGAATGATACTGTTGCAAAATATATGAATGTTGACAATTCTTGTTCATTTTGTGGGAATGAGGATGAAACACTGATTCATTTATTTTTCCAATGTGAAAAAACGAGTAGCTTCTGGAATAGGTTATATCTTCATATTGGCAAGCACCTTGATTCTTCCAAATCCTTTCAATTAAAGGATATAATATGTTACTATAAAGAAGATAAAGCTAGCACTTCAATTAATTATATTGTTAATTTTTTTTTATTTTGTTTGGGAAGTTTTTTATTCACAAGCAAAAATTCTCTAAATCGCAGCCTACTTTTCCTCATTTTTTAATTGAAATTGATGCATGTCTGAAGTCTCTAAGGTTAATTAAAAACAAGAAAAGTGACAGATTCCTGAAATATTATGACGATATTTTTGGTATTACCACTGATGCATAATGTTTCCTCTATGTATCCCTTATTATTATTATTTTTTTTTATATATATGTATTTTATTAGATTTGGTTTATATATGTGAAGCTTTACATATACTTGATATAATTTAATTCCTGTAGATGTTCTATTTGTTCTGTTCTTTATATGTCCTTGTTATCTAATGCATATTCAATAAAAAAAAAAAAAAAAGGAGAAAAAAAAAAAAAAAAACACTGTCAGAGAGAACAACATATCTCTATTTATTAGAAAGAACATGTGCTCTACCACTGGAGTGCACTACTTACTTATAGACACTTTGGACATACTCAGATTCAGAATTACTCTGGGCATAGATCTTCTTTCCCATTGCAGTTTCTGTTGCAAACAAACACATCCCATGTATCATCAATAGCTATTATAACTAAACAATAAGCATAAGGTCTTTTACACCAGTATCCATATAGCATATAAAATAAGCATATTTATATAAAAACAGCAAAAGCCCATATTGTGCTTTCACACTATACAGTTTATAGAAAGATCGAATGTACTTTACCACATATGATGTCCAAAGCACATAATGTAATGTAGCTAAAGCAGTTGAATGGCTCTCCGTCTATGTGCTTCTCCATCCTTTGAATCAAAATATCCGTTTGTTCATTCATCACCTCTAGGAAGTCAGAGAGGATGGAGAAGTGGAAGGTTGGAGTCAGCATTTTACGTCGGTTACGCCACTTTTCCCCTGTGCTGTTGGGAAGAGTCAAGTCTGTGACCTCAACATAGCTTCACTACTATAAATTGAACATGGAGATAATTTTATATTAAATGTCAGTGTTTCTGGACTCTGCTGCATTTGGACAGATGGCCAATGGCCCTGTGTCCAGCGTGGCTGATTATAAACTACTGTGCTTTTGATAGAGTTTGTTTGCAGTGCTTGATGCAAGCTGCTTTTGAATATGAGATGAGATCTGCCAGTTTGGCAGGTGGTCCTCTACCGTATGTGAAACAAAGTTTAGTTTGACTTTAAAATGTTATGACCTTTGAAAGACAGGATTGCAGCAGGATTTTTTTTAAGATAACAGATAGATATAAAACAGCAGTTCTCTTAAAATTTGTTAAATATCGAGTGTGTAATTATTTCTATCATTACCAGTTGCAAATATAACAATGATTTTAAACAGGTACAATGATTATTCTTCTGGACACTTTGAAAAAAAAAATAGGGTAAAACAATAAACCTTTAACATTAATACTGCTCATACATATAAGCATGCATATAACAATAATAACAGGAACGTTTTTTACATTTGTTATTCACGTTATATAATTTTTTAATTAAATGTAAAAATTAATTTTTTTTAATATATATTTTTTGGTGGTTTTTGAAACTCAAACACAATTGTGCTGATATGCAAGATGCAAATTCAAACTGATTTATGAACTAAATTGACATTTAGTCTGCCTAAGTACTGTACAGTACTTCAATGTAAAAACCCTCAGAAAGTAACGAAATAAGAAAATTAAGATATATTTTAAATAATATATTTAATTCCCATTTTGGGTTTATGCACCTGCCCCTAACCATGATTAACTCCCCTCATCCCCCAAACTCATTCCATTGGTTTAGCCACTGTTGCTGTGTCATGATGCTCAAATAAACAAAGTCAGTGTTTACACATGTTGGATATTAGTCTACAAATGAATGGCTTACTTACAGTTTGTCTTATATCAAACTATAAACTATTTTACTGAATTTACCCTATACTTCAACATAATACTTCTACAAATCATGCATTATGTTAACAGTGTGCATTACAACAGACTGTAAACAGACTGATTTCACAAAAACTGGTGGTAAAGCCACCGTACCTGGTGAGCAGGCCTGTGCCGAGCCAGGGGTGCAGGAACCTGTATGAGTATGACTTGTCAAGGTGTCTAGAATTACTGAGGACCACCTGATGGGAAAACAGAGGTTTGAGAATGAACTGGCAACTGTGAGGAAAATTATACAGAAGTAAATGGAAAGGATAAAATTTCAGTAACAGGCACCTCAATATTCTCTGCGTGATACAAGATCAGAAAGGGGACTGGACCCACCCAGACCTTTACTAGAGGAAGGTGTCTGTTTTCATTTGTGCCTTCAATAATCTGGTTGAAAAAATCTTCAATAGAAACACACTTTTAGAATTTTGCAGTGTTAAATGATCATTTTTAATTGATGCTAGTTTAAAAGAACACAGTCTCTTACCGCCTGCATTGGTTTTAAACTGTAGTGCATTACCAATGATTGGATAAGCGCCCGGCATTCCTGGAATTGGTCTCATTTCGTTCCATTTTCCTATATAATTTTTAAGTGGATGATATGTAGTAGATGCTAAAAGAAGTAAAAGAATGGCTATGAATATAATCCCCAAGATGTATAATCCAAAAAGGACACCCATTTCATTTGAATGAAGCTGGCCGCAGCTAATACACTGAGAGAAGTGCACAGGCTGCTTCACCGTGAACTTCAGACTTAACTGTTTCGTTTGCTTATCGCAAACAGAGAGCGAAAAACACCCTAGGCTGATTTAACAGATAGCTTTATGATACATAACTGGGACGCATGCAGGTTATGTGCCTCTCACTAAAACATTAACACACAGCAGTGGTAATGCAGCAATAGATGATGATCTGACATATTATTAGTGGATCTTTTGAGTGTCTGTTGTGGTTTACTGCCACAAATTCTGCTGTCTTTCTCCCATGGAAGAGCTCTGCCAAGACTTTCGTTAAAAATAGAAAAACACTGTGACGAGTGGGGCGGGGCCGAAGTACATGGGAGCGAGGCCGGAGGAGTGATTGGAGATGAGCTACACCTGTTCGACCCGCCGGTCTCGAGGCCCACGGAGGAGATGGAAGGATATAAAGCTGGAGCGACGACAGTGAAGGACGAGAGAGGACCAGGCCTGGGCTTTTAGTTTTGTTTTTTATTTGCGCGCACCAGTCGTCCGTGAGGGGCTGGTGCGCTGTTTTGTGTTTGTTTTGTAATTAAAGTTTCATTTTGATTGTCCGCCGGTTCCCGCCTCCTTCTTCCCGCCTCCTTCTTCCCGACGATTAGGAAGTGTAATCCATTACAAACACCTTTTACCCTAAATGGCTAATGGATTTAATTCTTCACAATGATATTAAAGTACATTAGTGTGAAAATATTACCAATATTATTGGTGAAAGTGAGACTTTTTTGTTATTATTGTTAATAAATTCAGGGAAATAACGTCTAATATTCTCTGTTGATCGCTGTGATATATCACTGAACCTTTGCCCAATTATATAACAATTTTATTGCACATGACTCCACCAAGCAGATAAAAGTCTCAATAAAATTTTACTGAACCAAAGAGTTTGGTAGAATTGATATCACCGAAAAATTAATAATTGAGCTATGAATAATTTTCAATCAACCTGTTGGCCGCAGACATATATTTAAACAGTAAAAACAAATAAATATTATACTTTACATGATACATGCATTGACTTACAATGACAAAAGATGTTTGGCATTCATTCTTCATAATTTTACAAAAATAAATAACTGGGATGCTTGAGCTCATTAGTCCTGTTTTCTCCAGATGTTGATGTCAATGTGAAGTCCATAAACTGAAGGCACTGCATGTGACTGGACATCAGGTAACAAACCATACATTGAATCACAATCAAGTGATATTATGCATATCAGTCAATAGTATTCATAATATCGGTCTCGTTTAATTACAAAATTAACTACCCTGCTATTGCATGACAGGCTGAAATTTCTTCCTCACATACACTGGAAACCGGCTCAGCTGTTTCCGATGATTCTGGCCACCTGAAAGCAGATGGTATTGATGATTTACTCAGACTTGATTAAAATATATTTTCATTATGTGAATCTCTTCTCTACTAGGACTGTGCCTTATACATGTTAATTAATCTCCAGTGTCCCAAAACCTAAATTAATAAAATACTTTCAAAGAACTCACAAACATTCCTTTTAATTAAAGCCCCTTTGTCATTGCTTATTTTTCTGGATCATTTATTTGTTGACGCTATGCAGTCTATGGAGTATAGAGTATAGCTTTAAAGATAGAATTGTATATCGAGTAAACATAAACAAAGGGCAACGGATTTAAACAATTTGTCACTAACGAATAAAATGTTGTTTTTACATTAAATTAAAAATAATAAGCAGTAGGTCATTGACCTATAGAGCCGAGCAGGGGCATGTTCCCTCTGTCTCCATCAGCGCAGGGTAGACGCCTCCTGCTGGGTGTGACACACTCCGAGAACCCACTAGCTGTAGAGCTGGTGATGCCCATACTGAAGCCTGTCACTCCCATTGGTGTGCTCTCACCTAAGAGACGCACAGAAAAGCTTACAACTATTTTTCATATATGACTTATTTTTAGGAAGTAAAAATGTAGAAGGCAAATCCATGGGACTGTATGTTTGTGCTGTTCCTTCTGCCACTTGCCAGATCTGACGGATACTTTGTAAAAGTGACCCACCTTTGACAAGTCCTCGACTTGTCCTCATGTTACAGGCAAAATCCATGGGTGTGAAGGACCTTTTCATAGGGGTGTCGGACTGCAGAACAAAAACATGGCATGAGTTACATCTAACAATAGACTCCTCCGTATTTACTTCTTATTTAAAGCACTGTAACCACAGCAGTGTCTGAATCAGGAAAGTATCTATATCACTTCCTTGTTGGAGGTAGTGTCATGTTTCTATGAAGTTGTGTAGAAATGCAGTTTTGGTTTTGTTCTGTATTAAACTGCTGGTTACCTATAGCTATAACTGCCTAACATTTGATATCACAATGACTACTCCTGACTGTACATGCACGTCGTCAAGACTTCTGTTTAGTGTATGCCTTGTCATCTGCAATGTATGCTTTTTTCATCCACACTACTGTACTGTAATCATAATTGTATGGTAGATTTACTCTGAATGTGTGAGTAGTATTGGGCCGAGATAGAGACTCCAGCATTAGGGTGGGCTCTCTCAAAGGTGGGAGGTTGTTTACTGCATGCATGACACTGGTAGTGCCGCCTCTTAGGATCCTTCCTCTGAGCTAAGAAATACAGAGAATAATTACATATGATTCTGTGCAGACTGAATAGCCAACCATCTTTAAATATACCTTTACTTACACAGATTATCTTCTGATATTTAGAATGTTTCTGTAAAAGGGCAAAGGGCAACCATGTTTACTGTTTCCAAAGTCAAGTTGGCCAGTTTGCCCCTTTCACCCATTTAGAAGACCGCTGCTATCTCTGTTTGCAGAGAACAAAGTCCACACAGCTAGCTTTTCTTTAATGGGATGCTGAAACACCTTTCTGCTTGTCAATTTACACAAAAGTTGTGTACAAAACCAAAGGCTGCTGCCTTGCTGTCCTTACCTTCCGTGGAAAGGTTTCAGATAGTTTTCACCATGTCAAATAAATTCAAATATAATTCAAATGAGATGGCTTGGAATTTTTTAAATTTTTTTTTTAGAAAAGCAAATAATAATTCACTATAATGCATGCTTCTCCTATAATAGTAAAAAAAATAAAATATAAAATAATAATAATTATGAATATAACCACTCCATCTGTCTGCAAGCACATAATTGTGGGATAACATTAAACATGAAGAACATACGTTCTGTCTTTAAAACCCAACCAGAGGAAGACATCTTTGTAGACAAGATTCAAGATTCAGGTTTTGAAAAGTCATGTCCTGATGGTTGGTCAGTGGTCAGTTTGGTTTCAATAGAGGTGTGAATGACAAGGTTAACATAGTCTTTATCACTTATAACTCACATAAGGCAGTGGCAAACGTTAACCCCATCAGATTGTGTTTGTGGAATATGTATGTACATGTCAGGGGTCAGTCAGACTGTGACGAGTGGGGCGGGGCCGAGGGACATGGGAGCGAGGCCGGGGGAGTGATTGGAGATGAACTACACCTGTTCGTCCCACCGGTCTCGAGGCCCATGGAGGAGATGGAAGGATATAAAACTGGAGCGACGACAGTGAAGGACGAGAGAGGACCAGGCCTGGGCTTTTAGTTGTGTTTTGGTTTTTATTTTATGCGCACCAGTCGTCCGTGAGGGGCTGGTGCGCTGTTTTGTGTTTATTTTGTTATTAAAATGTTTTTGATTGTCCGCCGGTTCCCGCCTCCTTCTTCCGGATGAATATGAAGGTTGATATTATTACAGTGGTGCCGAAGCCCGGGAGAAGGAGGGACGCGCTGCTGAAGATCCCTCGCCGCTGTGGTGAATCCGCGGTGCCATCGAGCTGGCGAGGAGTGTGCCGCCATGGACGCTCGAGGCGGTGGACTGGAGCGAGTTGCCGGGGACGGGCGAGCTCGCTACCGGCCGCCCACGATGTGGAGAGACGGCTGCCGTCCGTGAGGGAGCGGAGGAGTCGGCGCCGTTCGCCAGGTGGCCGGAGCCTGCTGCCATCCGCCGGAACGGGGAGGAGCAGGGAACGGGGGACTCCTGCCGGCTGCCCAAAACCGGAGGAGCCGTCGCCGTCCACCGGGCGGCGGAGGAGTGTCGTGCCGTCCGCCGAGGGCCGTCCAGTGCCACCGCCAGGCACCGCGGAGGAGATCACCCAGCTGGTGGAGGGCCGAGCAGCGGTGCGTCTGGGAACCGGAATTTTTTTTTTTTTTTTTTTTTCCTCTCTCCCCTCTCTCGTCTCTGTCGCTCCTCCTTCCATCTCCTTTTCTCTCGCCTCGCCTGTCCTACCCCCAGGTTCCCGCAGGTCCCCGGGAGCGGCCCCCCCGGAGGGAGGGAGGGGGGGTGGGGGGGGGAGTAGAGCGCAGTCTCGGGAGTACCCCCCGGCCTGCGAGGGGCGATGGGGGTATGTGACGAGTGGGGCGGGGCCGAGGGACATGGGAGCGAGGCCGGGGGAGTGATTGGAGATGAACTACACCTGTTCGTCCCACCGGTCTCGAGGCCCATGGAGGAGATGGAAGGATATAAAACTGGAGCGACGACAGTGAAGGACGAGAGAGGACCAGGCCTGGGCTTTTAGTTGTGTTTTGGTTTTATTTGCGCGCACCAGTCGTCCGTGAGGGGCTGGTGCGCTGTTTTGTGTTTATTTTAAATTATTAAAATGTTGTTGATTGTCCGCCGGTTCCCGCCTCCTTCTTCCGGATGAATACAAAGGTTTATCGTTACACAGACTTTTGATGTTTTATTATTTTAATTAGTCTTATGCTCATCAAGTCTGCATTTATGTGATTAAAAATAGAAATACTGTGAAATATTAATAGAATTGTTTAATCCTGTTACTCCATTACTCCAGTCTTTTGTGTCACATGATGCTGCAGAAATAATTTTATTTTGATTAAATGCTCAAGAACATTTCTAAAAATGAACAAATTGTTAAAACAGCTGTGCTGTTTAATAGTTTATGGAAACTGATACATTTTTTCAGGATTCTTTGATAAAGTTCAAAAGATCAGTATTGATTAGAAATAGACATTTTTAAACAGTGTAAACATCTATAATTTTTTATATCAATTCAATGCATCCTTGCTCAATAAAAAGATTAATTTCTTTCGAAGAAGAAAAAAAAATCTTACTGACCCATACTTTTGAAAAAGGTAATCTATGTAAGTGTTAATAAAAATAAATAAATCAAGGTGGTGACACATGAATCTCTTCAGATAAGGCAGATCAATAGTCTGCAGGCCACAGTGGCAGCGGTGTGGCTTGTTACCTGCATGAGCCTGGAAACTGGTGCATAGTTTTCTTGCTCTTGAGACTCCAAGTGTATCTGAGGAAGCCTGTGGCTCTCAACGGCACTTACTGGTGGAGAGGGCAGGCTTTCATTCACAGTGGTTCTGCAAGAAACAAACCCAAGAACATATACTTATTTTAATTAGCAGTCTGCATGTTTACTCATGCCTGATACCCCTGCAGGAGCTCAAGGCTACTTCTGTGATTTTTCCAAGCGATGACAAGGTTAAAAGTGTTACAATTAATAATGTGCAATGCAGCTTTAGGGACCAATTAAACAAGTGCTTTTGAAAGAAGTTTGCATTTCAAAAGAATGCCTCGGCCCGTTATAACAGGACCCCAGTAAGCCTTGCATTGAATAATCTGCGGCCACATATTCGGAAAGAGTTGCATCAAGCATAAAAGAGTTGCTGCAACAAAACCTCTCATATCACAGTCTTTACGTAAAACTTGTGAGGGTACCGACCTTAGAATAATTTTATTAGACAATATTTCAGCAATCCTGTCATATGTGCTTTCTATCTGCTGTTTATAATCAGAAATAGTGATGCCAAATTCACAAATAAATCAATCTTTTGATCTAATTGGTCAAATGCATTTGCAGAGCTGAAATGGTTCGAGGTTCAGTTTGATTCATTCAGTCAGTTCACCCATTTGCCTTGGTTTCTCACACTGGAATAGTAAAAGGATATTTTATAAAACGGAAAACAAATTGAGCACTGATTGAAGCAGATATTAATTTATAATCCATTGCATTTGCAAATGTGCACTTGAACAATTCTGTAAAGCAGATAACTCGATTTACATCAATCTATATCCAAAACAATCAAGCTTTACATAAATGTAAAAAAATAAAAATGAAATGATTTAGACATGACTACTTTCTTATTAACTTTCAAGATGGTGCCAACTAGGGAGAAGAACTAGCGTGTCAATATTATTAATGAATAATGACTTTAATTTAATTAATCTCCTCCTCACAAAGTTATCATATAGTTTTCAAAACTTGGAACTTTGAGCAAAATTCACATGGACCACTTTTATGACACGTCTATGGTGCTCTTTTCTCATATTAAAGCTTTCTGTTTGTGTTCCACAAAAGAAAGAAAGTCATATGGGTTTGGAACGATATGTTCCAGTTGCCACTTTTGGGAGAAGAGTCCCTTTAAACTCTTTTAATTGTGTGCAAGGTTACAGCTCACAGTCTAGTTCCTCGTAAGATTTGGCTTCCGTTTCCCATGTGGTTGTGGAACATTCGAACCCTGCCACTGAGTCTGGGAAGTCTGCGCTGGGCTGTGGGTTTCTGTAGGAGTATACCGGACCCTCTCAGAGCCTGAGTCTTCAAACACATCAACATGCTC
Source organism: Carassius carassius (assembly GCF_963082965.1). Lineage (NCBI taxonomy): Eukaryota > Metazoa > Chordata > Actinopteri > Cypriniformes > Cyprinidae > Carassius > Carassius carassius. Next base: position 5,660,306 of record NC_081787.1, on the reverse strand, counting down.
GCTCCATCATCTGGGTCATACCTTAAGAGGAGCCAAGACAGATCAGGTATTCAGTTGTTTTCATACTGATTTATCCATAGTTAATATATTCCGTAATTCTGTTGCTTATTAAATTGTCTTAGAAAAATAGATATAGAAATAGAAAGGGTTAGATACTGACTTTCCAAACTCCAAAAGACTTACAGGGCTCTCTCACTAAATCCCTGATGTCTCTGTTGCAGTGGCTTTGCTTGGATTGTCATAACACCGTTTAAATTAATCTTGTAGGCACTTGAGACCTATTAGCAGAAATGACACATTCATAAAACAAGGTCAAAGTAACGGGCAGGACTTCATCTTTGCAGCAAAATGCATCATGTTTTAGTAGGTTGTCACCTGTACATTATTGCTACATGTTGACAGGAATGTGGTTCTGCTGCTGGAACCTCTGGACAACAGAAGATGATGTCTTTTAACCGGGAGTTGAGATGAAGGTGCTTGACTGGAGATCTCTAATGTCCTCCTCTGCATTGCTACATCTGATGCCAAAAGAACATTAGGGATTTAGGGAAATCTCCAACAGTGCACTTAACTTCTGGCAGATTAGCAACTGAATTTCATGTTATTACTCCAAAATACCATAGAGTAGCACAAACAGACATGGGGACAAACACAGTTCATGCTGAAGCCTCAAGGTTCCTATCATTGTTGAGTTTTTATAATTAGTTTGTACATTTTTTATAAAAACATATTAACATTGTTTACAAGCTTACACCCATTTGAAACGCTTTGATAAGGACAATGTTCCTGTGTTGATGTATTTCCTATTGAAATTGAAGTTGAACATAAAGTTAGGGTGGGCCATATCAAACGGTTCACCCATTTTGATCAAGGTTTTCACAAAAATGTTAAGCAGCTCAACTGTTTTTAACATATATAATAATATTAAATGTTTCTTGAGAAGCAAATCAACCTATTAGAATGATTTCTGAAAGATCTTGTGACATGAGTAAAGACTGGAGTAAAGATGCTGGAAATTCAGCTTTGCCATCACAGGAATAAATTACATTTAAAATATATTAAATTTTTTTTAATTGTAACAGCGTTTCACAACATTACAGTTTTAATGCATGTTTGATCACATAAATGCAACCTTGAGACTTTTCAAAACCAAAAAAATCTTAAAATCCAATTTTTGGTACATGTATTGTACAACTGTATTGTACATACATGGTCTAAAAGCTACAAAACTGCACTTAAGGGGTCTTTAAGTATGCAAAAGCTGTGTTGTGGTTCTTCACCCACCCAGGATCTAATGATCAAACATGCACTGTTGGCTAATTCTGCTAGTTTAGTTATTCAGTAATTCAGACACACCCTGGAGCTGTTTCTCCCAGTACTTGTTTAAGAGCTCCTCCAGAAGGCCCACCACCTCCCTCCATGTGTCATCAAACAGCTCATCTGCAACTGAATCACGGATGCATGCATGAGGGGAAACCGGGGGGACTCCAGCCCTGGGGGTCACGGATGAAGACTTTCTCTGATCCACCTCCTCCTCTTCCCTAAAGCCAAAAGAATTACACAAGTTACAACAAAATATTCCCTTCTGACAGATAACAGAATGTAATGAGACAGTATGTCATTTGTAGAATTTAGATCACCAGTGACTGAATGTCTAGTGAAGTGCAAAGAAATTATTGTTTTTGAAATTATTGTTTGGGGCTAACTGTCACAACAGTTACTGTATATCACAGTGACTACAATGTTCGATTCAAAGATCAAGTTATTTGGAATTGTTTATTCGCATATTTTTTTCCCAAACTAAAATTTCAATATCATATTTTGGGGCAAGATGTCACATTTCTAATTCATACCTGTTATAAATAATTTAAAATGGAATTATTTGTAAGAAAATAGTTTTATCTATCTACTGTATACAAACACACACACACACACACACACACACACACACACACACACACATATATATATATTCCCTTGGGCAGTACCAGCGGTAATGTTCAATAACTTTATGAATAGCTGAAATGAATAGATTTTTAGAAGCCAAGAATTTAAGGTATGTTTAAGAATTTAAGTTAAATTTTCAAAAATAAATCTACACTGAAAAATAGTCACTAAACTAAAATGTGTTGACAACTTACCCCAGTCTTCCTTACAATTATGGTTTGTTCATTAGGGCAAGTTATTTATTTTTCATTGGCTCATTAAAAAAAAATAGATCTGAATCATTACCCTACATTTTTTTAAATGGATGAATGAAACTTTTTTTCAGTGTGAAGCAAAGGCAAAAATGTATGACAAATTTATGGTATGCTTATTCAATCTAGTATATTAAGTATGTGAATCTCAGGAAAAAAAAAAAGATCTCTAAGCATTTTGAGTAAAAGATTAATTGAGATGTACATTTCTTTCCCATCATAAGCCAGAAACTCCTCTATGCTGCCCTCTGCTTCATACACCTCCTCTTCCTCAGCGAGGTCGAGTGAATGCTCATAGAGAGGGGAGCTGGAGCTCCGGGCAGACTGCTCACACCAAAGACCCGGGGCCAGACTGCGGCCTGCTACATACAGCCTGCAGGCAGAGGGAGAGAGGGAGAGAGGGAGAGAGGGAGAGAAATGAGGGAGGAAGCAAATTCTCAACACATCCAGGCCAGTCTGATAAATGCACCGCCTGCGGACACGTTCAGTGCAGTGTCTTCATAACATATTGCATATTTTTAATCAGGTGAGAGGCCTCCTCCTTGAGGGTTAGTTTTATGTGTTATATCAAATGTATAATGTATGATAGGCTTCAGTGCAAAAAAAAAAAAACAGATAAGTGCCGTCAAGCAAAAAGAATGAGCTACGCCCAGGAAACAATCAATAGTGTAAGCCCATAAATCATCTCTTCCTAAAAATTACATACTGTATAAAAAATATTAATATCATGTAGTATAATAATAGTAATATCATGAAATATTTTTTCAATTTAAAATAACCATTTCTTATTATGAAATATTTTAAAGTCTTACAATTCCTGTGATGGCAAACTGAATTTTCAACATCATTGCTCCAAACTTCAGTGTTACATGATCCTTCAGAAATCATTCTCATACGCTTTCATTATCAATGTTGAAAACAGATGTTCTGCTTTTTATTTTTGTGGAAACTGTGATCCTGAACATTTTTCAGGATTCTTTGATAAATATAAAGTTAAAAAGAACAGCATTTATTTGAAATATAAACATTTTTAACATTATAAATGTCTCTACTATCACTTTTAGGAATTTTAATGTGACCTTAAATTTATTTTCTGACACCTAACTTGAAGCATTTCATACAAAGGAGGTGATCGCACTGCAAGTGATCAAATGTTTGCTTGAAAATAAATGTCTGAGGTTTCTATTCTTCCCTGACAAGTTTTACAGGCTTTTTCAACCATCTGCACTGGCCCTGGCCAAACAGACCGCCATCATTGCTCAATGCCCTAAAAGAAGACTCAAGTGGACTTATTAACTCTCAGAAAACAAATATTAAATGACACTACATCTACTGTAAATAACAAATTCTTAATGAGAAAACTTTTTATACAGACCAAACAATGGAATTATCCTTGTTGTGAGCAATTAAATCATTAAACTGAAGTTAATCATTTGATCTTTGTAAATTTGAAAATCTAAACAGTTAATCTACGTATTTTTGTTAATTCAACTGTTATTTCATGTTGTTGAGGGGCTTACTCGCTATGGTCTTCTCTTTTGTCCAGACAGGTGAGTGTGGAGGAGGAGGAGGTTCTGGCACTGGACTCTCGTCTGCTGATATACTGAACACCCTCCTGTTTGGGAGGCTCCAACTGATTCCCTAAAATCCTGCGATCAAGGACGAAACACAACAAGACAGTATCAGCACGCAGGGTTGTGCAAGCTTTAGAAATTATTTAAAAATTCCTTTTCAATCCTAATTCAATTACTGAATTTTCTGAATTTTTATTTGGATTTAAAGTGGATGAAATAAAGCAATATCAAACTTGAGAATTCAGAATTCAACTGAGAACAGTTGAATTTTTCTCACAAAGGAGCTGTACCTGAGATGGGGGGTGTGTGCATTCCACTCCTCACACTCGTCCTGCAGGGACTCCGAGCGGCTGCTGACTCTCCCCTCATACAGCAGCTCATCCACAGAGTTAAAGAGCTGACGCACACGCTGTGTATTCGCCCGCTCGAACTCCTGCACACAAGCCAAACCAAACATTTTTGTGTTTCCACACGAACATATTAAGTGGCGGAAGTCTCCGCGTTCAGCACAAATCCCGCCCTGCAGCGGATTCTAAAGTTTCAACAGGCATCACGTGAGTGTGAACATAAAACTAGGAAAAAAACGACCGCAATTCAAACGCAGTTTCCGTCGGCATTTAAACAGACCTTTGCTGTTAATTCCGATCATGCCAACGCTATAACGAAATCTGAGCAGGTGTAAAAACTGAAACTGTTGTTGCTGCACTTTACACTTTGGAAAAGTTATATATATTTTTTTAAATATGAGCAGGCCTACAAGCTGGGATTGGTAATGCTGCACTGTAATCATAGTTATTTATTTATATTTTTCATTATATTTTATTATGTGATATTGGTTTGAGACTGAGAGTATTTTATTTAGTGGAGATCTTTATTATTCTTTATATATATATATATATATGAAGAATAATAATATATATATAATTTATAATATTGATAATATTGTGTTAAAAAGTTTTTAAAAAAGTGTAAACAAATTGTTAAAAAAAGTTTATAGAAATAAACAACCTGCAGTTTAATGTTTGCATTTCTTTCCCTTAGTGTACCGAAAATGATACGAACCGTGACTTTAAAACCGAGGTACGTACCAAACCGTGATTTTTGCGTACCGTTACACCCCTAGTATATACAGACCATTTCAGTATGTTTGAATATAATAAATAATAAATAATATACATAATGTGTAAATAGTACAGTTATTCAATTCCCTTTCCTGTCTTTTCAATTCAGTGTATGGCCAAATCTCGAACTGAATTTAAAAATGGAAGCTGATCCTAAAATTCAGATCAATTGAAAGGAAAAGGCTACAAAACATCTGTTAGAAGAACAGAGACATTACGTCATATCTCCAGGAGCAGATGGAGCTGTGCTCTGTGGAGAGACCGGGGCCAGTGCCTGGGCTGCTGGAGCAAGACGGGAGGTGACTCACGGGGGTAGTCCCATCGGCAGAAGACTGACCACATGACGAGATACTACCAATGAAGAAATGAGACATTCAGATTACTCTGAAGACGGTTTTCTACTTTCAAAGGTCACTTATAATTACTCAAGAATGTTATACAGCTGAGACCTTACAATAAGGTCGGAGTATTCTAAAAAGAAAATAATGATTGTGATACCTGAGACCACTTTTTGTGACCCTGCTGACACTTTTGGTGAACAGGTCAGGCACTGAGCTTTTGTCATGTTCGTTGAGCAGCTTTTTCCTAATGCATGATACAAGGGAATCAAAATGGAAAAAAAAGGTCCATTTATGTCATGCTCAGAAAACATGCTGCAGCAATACATTCAGAGACATTGATGAAACAAAAAGCACGATAAGCATCCTGCTAAACTCCATCTAAAGCTGTATTTTATAATCCCTTTATAATTATTATGCATGCAGCTTTTATAATCTTCTATTATTTTAGAGACTACATGTAATGTGTGTATAAAAATGTATTTGTCCCACAGCAGGGCCATTTAAATTGAACTAATGAAGGCAAAGAGCTACTGTAATAATTTTGTTATGAAAAACATATGCACCTTCAGGTATCAGGTGGTCACATGATGCTGTCGCCTTCAAGCTTTCACTCTTTGTCTCAAACTGCCTCTAATTTATCTGACAATTATGTCATGAATAATTTAGACAGTACAAGATCAAAGTACATTATACAGGCATGTTGGGGATCCAAATGTATCACTATGACAACAAGAAGCTTTATTTGTAAAATTTACAGAGTAAAATAGACAGCTGAAAAATTATTTATTCAAAATTATTTTGATTCATTGTTCTAGAATTTGAAGATTTATTGGGTCTTTTAAGATTCATCAGCATATTATCAGCATTTATCAAGACCTCTGTGAATAAATCGGTGCTGGTTATAACTGTAACCTAAAAAAAATAATAATGAAAAACATTAAAACAGTTTTACTAAACATACTTAAAAAACAAACAAAAAAAAACAGCAATATGTCAAATTAGAGACAATTACAATGGGCTTTCTGAAGTTATAACTTGCCTTATTAGTACAAGTGACAAAAGACATTATCAAACTTCCAGTAATGCATAATGTTAAAGTTATGACGAGTTGTGATTGTTCCTTCTAAAATGCCATAACTTCACAAATAACTTACCCAATTACAATGAGTCCAGTATGTTTGTCACAACACGCTGCTCTGTAGCTGTCTGGGTAGTGCAAGAGCACAGGAGGAAGGGTGTCCAAAAATGAGGCCCACCCAAAGCCCAATGCACAGTGCATAGGTAAAATATTCCTCTATGGTATGTATGGTAGCAAGCCCAACGACTTTAAAAACAGACAGCAGCATTCACACTTACAGAGCAGCCATCAAAATTGGTAACTTCTTGTTTCCTCTGCAGGTCAACATGAATGTGCTGCTCCTCTTCCCCTAGTCCTGAGCAGAGGTGTCTCAGATCTGTTCCTTCAGCTCCATCAACGGAGTATTTGGACAAGCTACAGTGACACAGCACAGGTGCCTGAAAGTCCCCACCCTCCCCTCAATGTTCCATTTAGCATCCATCCAATTGTTTTGCATCTTGGAATATAAACTTAATTAACTCACCATCAGGCCATCCAAGATGCAGATGAGTTTGTTTCTTCATCAAACACATTAAGTAAAGATCATGTTCCATGAAGACATTTTGTGAATTTTCTACTATAAATATATCAAAACTTAATTTTTGATTAGTAATATGCATTGCTAAGAACATCATTTAGACAACTTTACAGGTGGTTTTCTCAATATTTGGATTTTTTTGAACCCTCAACTTCCACATTTTCAAATAGTTGTATCTCGACCAAATATCATCCTTTCCTAACAAACACATCAAATGGAAAGCTTATTTATTCAGCTTTCAGATGATGCATAAATCTCAAAAATTGCCCCTTATGACTGGTTTTGTGGTCCAGGGTCACACGTGAGGTCAAGAAAGTTGCATACCTATTTTGCAATAATGTAGTATTTATACAAAAATTGGCAAAATAGTTTTAGATGGTGCATAGCATGTCACTGCAGTACAAGTCCAGTCCCACAGAATATTTCACGTCAAGTACTACCAGCAATTTCTCTTGAACATTAATAGATAAAGAAGACAACAAGACCTTTCTGTGCACACTGGAGCACAAACTGACACCACAGCTACAGAAGACGTAACACAGAGAAAGGGGAAAACTAATTAGCAGCGGGTGAGGGCTTCAACGGTTGGCAGGGGTCAACAAGGAAGCCCAGCATCACTAGCGGCTCAGGTTTCCCTCACAGAGCAAACAGCAAATAATTTCAGCAGGTTGCCCGCCAGGTCCTAATAAAACATGCATGAGCAGCATGGCAGCAGAAAGCCTCAGCTGACTGACATGGATTCTTTCTCTTGTCTGCCTTTTAGCAGCAAGCACAATGGGACAGTGATTTCACTCAGTACAAGCCTGTCAAATTTTACACCATTCCAGAGTTCGAATAACATTAAACCTCACTTGTTAAAACAATTATATAATATAACATAATATCAAGTAATATATACATATTTAAGCTTAGTGTAGCTAACTTTGTATGTTTGTTTGTGAAATGCATTCTTGATGTTGTATTATCTATCTATCTATCTATCCGTCCGTCCGTCCGTCCGTCCATCCATCCATCTATATCTCTGTCTGTCTATCTAATTTGGAAATTAATGCATGTATGAATGTATGATTAAAAAAGATAATGTTATCTGTAATTTTATGGTGTGTGTTTAAGAATACATTTGCTGTTTTTATCTAATGTACATTATGGTGAAAGATCACTAAGCAATTGAAATGTCTTAATTGTTTAAGATATGCATTTTCTCCTCAGCAAATACTATTTATGTGTTTTTGTTATTGTTTTTTTTATTTATTTTTTGGTATGCCAATATATCCTAGATTGTATACGCAATAAGTGACAACTGGTGTTCGCATTTTATTGAATTACAATACTCATATTTATTTCTAAGGCCTTTCATATTTCCATTCCACATTTATTCAGAAGACACAGTAGTCTTCTTTTAAAACCTTCATCAAAGGAAAGCTACACTTTTGCCTTCCACAACTTTCAAAGATCAGCTCTAGTGAAGGACTTCAGTCGTAACTAAATGCTGGTGTAGATTAAGCAATTAGATATGCTCGTGCCAAAGGAAAGACTATACCCTGATTCTATGACATTAGTCTTGTATTAATTAGTTATCAAGTACTGAGCACAATTCAATTAAATATTGAAGCTCGTACCACAAAAGAACACAGTTTTGACTGTATTGTAGCCTAGGTTTTATTTATCGTACAAAGCACTAAATAATCTTGCCCCTCATCTCTGAAGTGCATGTGTAGTAGACATAGATTTTACTTAAATAGACATTAAAATCCCAAGACATTTAAATGTAAATAACAAGGACATTCTAAACACCCAAAGAATCAACAGGTTATTGTTGTAAAACTCCAGTGTCTGGTATGAAGGCGCTTACTTCAAGCGGTCATCTCTCTCTCGGGCCGGACTCATATTGTCCTGAGCTCTTCTCGGCCTCTTCCATTGAAGTGTTCGCTCCGAGTCTAGCAGAGACTTGTTGAAACCACAGCGAAAATGTCTGTCAGGAAAGCCATGCTGGAACTTCGGTCCGCCGCTCGGCTCCACGCGCTCCACGGTCACCTGCATTAATGAACGTGACTGACAGCTTCACCGCGCTGACAGCACGAGCTGCAGTCCGCGCACGGACAGAGGATAGAGGAGGTGACTGACGAGCTGTCACTCACGAACCGTACAGTGTCTGCCGTTAACATATCTTAACGACAACCACAGTGCACATTCTGGGGAAGCTAATTAAGAGTCACGTCCCTCAACGGAAGTCAACACACTAGACTAAGTAAGGAGTTCTCAGTAGTGAGTTTTTGCACACGCGCGCGCGTGTTAAATGCTGTTCTTTTTAACATTTTATTAAAGTATCCTGAAAAAGTATCACAGGTTCAAACAAACAAACAGTCATGTTACACTAAAGACTGGAGTAATGATGCTGAAAATTCAGCCTTGTGTCACAGGAATAAATTATAATTTACAATATATTCACATAAAACACTTATTTTAATTATTACCATTTTGTTCTGTATTTTTGATCCAATAAATGCAGCCTTAATGAGCATAATCTTCTTAAAAAAGTAATAATCTTACTGATCCCAAACTTTTGAACGGCAGTGTAAATAAGCAACATAATGGATGCAAATTAAACTGTGAAACATACTGTAGCAAGAATAATATAGTTGCACTTTGTATGTAGAACATTAGAGGGAGCCATAGAACAGCAAATGCCAGTGTTACATTTATTGTAGGTTTACTCTTAGCACAACTTACATCATAAAAAGCTTCTTTTTTTTATTTGAACACATTTAAAATATATGAAACCAATTAACAACTTCAGTAGCACAAGAGGCTCATTATTCAGTGAAGCTAAAGAATTAGACATATGTCCTGAGGTGGGTATTTAAGTAATGTGTTGTAGAACCTCTTTGCATTTGTTTCATCAGTTTGGCTTGTGTGGAAATTGTTTTTCAGAAATGGAGACATGTACGTAACAGATGAAAACCTATTTATTGAGATATGTACTTTACTATACTGTGCTGTATAAAAATATCTGCCAGTGTCTTATGAAATGTTGATAGTCCGTAATTTCTACATCAGTGATTGAAAGCTTATGATCAATAAATAGGAACACAAAATCTGCTGTTAGGGTTATACGATTGTGACTGTTGAGAAACAGCAATCACAACTCTTTGAATTCACTGATCCAAAGATTCAATAACTTTGAGGGCAAACACTGAGCCCATGTGCTTATGGTGCTTCAGTGGCAAGTTTATTTATGAAAAGTGCATATAAATAGTGCAAGAGGATACTGTGTGGTCAGGGTCATCAGGTCGGGGGCTGTGAATCCTGAGGTGGAGAGATGAATAGCTGGCGTCGTCTTGGGAGGGCCGGTGATGAGAGGTACTGAAAGGTCATGTTGAAAGTGATACACACATAATTCAAGCCCACCGGTCACCCTCCATTCACACCGTCCTTTCCCTTAAAGTGCCGCCAGGCCTAGCTTTACGTCTTTATTGAGACTTTTCAGCAGCCAGAGGAGGAATGTCTGGAGTCCACTCAGACCTGACAGATTCACTTTCCATTCTTAAATGTTTTGTTACTGATGACATAAATACAGTAGCTATGTCAAAGATATGGTTTCAAATACATTTAATACTTACATTGCGTTACATTTACATTACATTTAGTTATTTAGCAGAGGCTTTTATCCAAAGCGACTTCTAAATGAGGAATGCTTCAAAGTTTTAGCATGCTTTGTAGATTTAATGAATTTTATGTAGAAATATTCTAATATGTTTTAAACATCTTTCTGTAGTATACAGACAACAGTGCAAAGTTTGAGATCAGTAAGTTGTTTTTTTGTAAAAACATTTTATTCAACAAGGATGCTTTAAATAGATCCAGTAGACAGTACTGTAGACTTTTACATTGAAACAGTTTTGTATTGTTATTATTATTTCAAAATCCTGAAAAATATGTATCATGGTTTCCAGAAAAACATTAAGCATGACATTTCATCATTGATAATAATAAGACATGTTTCAAATCAGCATATAAGAATATTTTTTAAATATAATGTGACACTGAAGACTGGAGCAATGATGAAAATTCTGCTTTGCATCACATGAATAAATAACATTCTAAATTATAGTAAAATAGAAAACAGTTATTTAAAATTGTAATAATATGTCATAATATTACATTTATGGGCTCTTTAAAATACATAATCTAAAAATATTGTAAATATATATTAATATTGGTAACGTAAATGTACAATAACAACAAAAACACACCACTTTTTCCATGGTCTTCTAGCATAACTAACATAATTTGTCTATAATTCTGATTAGATTGCAACTACGGAATCCTGTTGAGAACAATTTATTCAGCTGTAGTTTTCCCCTTTCATTCTTCATTTATTTGCTTCCTGCCTTACTTCAAGAACATCCCTACTTCAAGTTTACATCATTCTCTAACCTAGCTTTTGAAACAAAAATAAACTACACCAGAAATAAGCTTGCATGATAATAGAGCAGGTATTTATGCAAAAGTGTCTGAAACAAAGGCTGGGTAAAATGGATTACTGCCGCCCATAGCCACTGAGCAGTACTAATAACCTGTCCCCATATATTTAGTCATTCCCATCTACTTTGATTTAATGCCTATCACCCAGCCTCCTCCATAGTCTCTCAGTTCTGATTGGTCCACTTATGGGCTAAGTCCTGGCAGCTTATAGTGTTTGTAAAACAAAGAACGCTAGGTACTTTGCTGGAAGCCATGTGCACATGTGTGTTTACTTGGAGGATGTAAACCCATACGGTACGTACCTTTCAGATCAGGTTCATCATCACAGAGGGTCTCCATCCTGTGGACGGTTAAACACAAAGAAGGGCAGTCTGGCGTTTGAGAAGAAAGAAAAGATCACAAGCAGGAGATTTGAACTGGATAGCAGGCACTATACATAAGAGGACCTGGAGTCTGGACTGAAACAAGAACTGACTGACATACGTGTTTTGGATAACAGCTGGGTATGATATGATCTCTCATGTGGAGGACGCAGAGGCCGATGAGCTTATCAATGAGCTTGTGCTTCTGTCTGTGAAAGAACCCAGATATAAATCCAACACCACTGCCAAGCAGAGCCAAAATGCCTTCATTTAAAGGTAACGTGTCTTTGCTTTATGCAACATTATTTACTGCTTACATTTTTGAATCTATGTGCAAACATGTATGGTATGTACACAAGTTTCTTTATTGACACAGCTCAAGGGGACAGATTCTTTATAATAGTATGACTTAAGAGTTGTATTTATCCCATTTTCCCTCTAAGCTTCAAGCTCTTTAAACAGCTTATGAGGCTTGTTGCCTTCTAGAAAGACATGCAACAATGTGGAACACTGATGTTTAATCCTTGCTGACAGCATACTCTGATACAGTACATGGATGACATTATATAACATCATATACGCTCTGGGCATAAGTTTAAGCTTTCTGATACATTATTTGAGTCTTTGGAACCAGTGAATGATGTCTAAAACTCAATCTAATATCTTTGAGATTTATTAAAGTGACAATTACAATGTAAGTTTGTGTTAAACATCAAGGAGGTGAAAAAGTCAGACAAACTTTGCAGGGTGCATTTCTAGGCCTCTGGCACTGCTAACAAAGTCAACCTAGAGCAGCATAATTTAGTCACTGTGTATGTAACAATGATTCTATAGTTGTGTTCAGGGATACTTTAAATTCTAATCGACCATGGGAATTTATTATTATTTTTGATTGTTATAATTAAATTTTTTTTTTGTAATTTTGCTGTTTTGTATTTTTTTTCTCCTGTTTTCATTTTAATTTTATTAAAAAATTGTAGTCATTTGTGTTGTGCACAGACATCGAGGAATTTACCTGGAAATAAACAAAGTTCACAAATATTTTAATTTCAAAGAAAGGTATGATGTAAAATGAATAAGAAATGTGTAACATTCTGGTTCACTAATGCGACACTGATCATGTGAATCTTTGCACATACAGACGTTTTTGCTTCCACTGAAGCTCAAGGTGCTCTTTTATAATGTACCATTTTCAGATTTCATGATTTTGATGTTGTACTACACAACAAACTGTTCAGGAAAAAAAACAAACCAAAGAAAATTCACTTTTTAGTTAATAAAAAATATACTGAATTGGTAGTGGAAAAAGCAAAACATAAGCATTTTAACTAGTCTCTGACCATGACAGCGCACACATTCATATCAACCATGCCATGAATATGTAGAAGATGCTTAAATTATTATGTGGTTTATCCTCTTACTTTTTCTTCTGACATATAATGGGACTGATCTTTTGGAAACAAACCTACTGTCAAGATTCGTTTTTAATCAATTAATTCCCTTTATCCCTTTCTTCTCCTTGAGTAAGTCTTTTGTTAGCACTCACTTACAGCATTACCGACACACTGACTCCATTATGTGTGAGAAGCTCATGTTTTGCATTCATCTGTAATTCAGCAATTGCTGACAGGAATACACCTAAAATATAAATATATATTTTATGTGAAAATGTGCTATAAAGAAAGCTACAATTCAGTGGTATGTGCAGCAGCAACGTGTCAGTGAAACCCAAGAATGGCACGGTGTTCGGTTACAGGAGATTTCACTGGGTTTAGTTTCCTGTGAACTCCAGGCACTAGTGGGGTTTGTCTGTATTTGTGTATAGGTGTGTAGGCAGGTATGACCTGCTTATCCAAGCCTGTGGCTCCAGACTGGTCCTTCACCTCTCTTGAGTCATTGTGTAGGGCCAGATTCTAATTACAGCCCGAGTGGGTGTGTGAGCAGAGCAACAAAGGGAGAGCAACATGGATGCCTCTGTAAGATGGACAGAGGATGCTCTGTCCGCAGGTAAAACTATCCTTTTGGGGCTCACACAGCAATCACAGAGCTCTGTAAAAGGGGGGTAATTTCTTACACCCTAAAGAAGGACACTTTATTCACTATGAAGAACAATGGAAGGAGCTCCATTTTTTTGAGGTTTGTGAGGGTTATTCTCATGAGGAAGATTCACAAAAGAATTACAAGATCAATTAGAAATTCCTAAAACATTCTCTGGGAAGATTCTCTGTTTCACTGCCACAAAGTCTCGTTATTCCACACCTACAGGCTACTGTACTGAGTAATTTATGTCAGTCGGATGACACTGCTGTCGTTAAATTGATTTTTTTTAATCATTCACTGACAAGATGTACAATGCAGGCACATAATAGCATTTTTATAGGCGTGAGGTTATTAGTTTCAGCTCAGGGCTATAAATTAGGTGATAAAAACAGAATTTCCCCAGGGTCAACTTAGTACTTCAGTGAGAGTGAAATCTCAAGGTATGATAAAAATGAACAGTCAGCAGGCTATTAACGCAAAATAAACCACTAAAGGGTGATCAGAACTCTTATGGAAAGCTGAGGGGTCTTGTATCATACTGAAAGGGTTTATTTTGCAAAAATGACCTGCTGACTGCAATAAATAAGTAAACTTTATTTGGTTATTCACCAAATAAATTAGCAATATGAAATATTAATTTGAATAAAAATACATTTTATTATGTGCAAAGAGACTGCAGAGTGATAATAGAGAGATGAAACAAAAATTTTGTTGTGGAGCGTTTTAGAGTAACTAAACCCTAAACCAACTTTTTTTAGTTAATGATCTATAAGAATGGGGCTTTATTAGTGCTGTTCATTGATTCGAGTAACTTTTTTGCCATTTGAGTATAAAGTGTTTTAATTCTATAATATATGGTGTAAAAACGTCTGAGTGCTGCCCTCTTCAGGTTGAACGGTGGCTACTGCAGTTGATTTTCCTATTGGATGTTGCGGTGGCAAGTGACGTAAGCGGTGGCAGGGGACGTAAGCAGTTTCCAGCCCACCATGCCCCTTGGTACGAGCTACCACCACGCCCTCGTCAGTATAAAACCATCTTGTTCCGTCAAAATCACTGTAGTGAGTCAGGAGTTGGAATTGCGAGTATTGAAAAGATCAGGATAGACTATTATAGCATCTATTTAGCATATCAATTATAGAGTTATTTATATCTTCAAGTTCTAGATTTATCTGTATTTAGTACAGTGGTCAGGATGGTACGGGGGTGTGTTGCTGGTTGCGACAGCACTGCTGGACTGCATAGTTTTCCAGCAGACTTTAAAATTAGGCGCCAGTGGTTGCATGCATTTGGCCTGGAAGACCGTGAGTTCCCGCCTAGAGCTGGAGTGTACAGACTGCATTTTACACGGGGTTGCTTCTCCAACGCAATGGAATTGGGCTTCTCCACACAGCTCGCGCTGAAAAGCGACGCGATTCGGGAGTTAAGACCGCAGTTTGAGCCAGCGGCTCGATTTGATATGATCAGACACCTCGACATCCTCCACTTCAGGTGAAGGTGGGGGAGAAAAGTCCTCTACTTCAAATGATCGCTCTGTTGCAAAGCTACTTGCGTCATTACAGTCACTCTCCATTTTAACGTCTCTGACAGCAGCTGTCAATCAATCCGTCACTGCGGGTCTCAGGTTCACGCCGCACTCGCTCAGCCCCGCCCTCAGTTCGTCCCCTCTATCTCCGCTGTGATCTGCCCACTTTTCAGCATTTTTCAAATATTGTCAGTGGGTGGAGTCAGGCTCTGACCAGGTGTTTAGTTACCCTTTTATACATTTTTGAAGATTTTTTTTTAATTGTCTTACATATAAACGTCCAGTAGGGGGCAATATCAGTTCCCTCAAAATCCCAGTCGTATGTGTCTGGCCTAATGGGGTAGAGGAAATAGATGGGATGTCCATTATTCTCTGCTCTCATTTCTTCTGTCTAATAGCTATTAGTGGATCACATTAAAAAGGATTATTCTGTCATAAATAAGTTCTGTGCGCATCGAAAAGCCATGCGGCTACATATTTTGGAAATATTGTTAATACTTTGCATTGTATAGACCCTTCTTCAATGCTCACACATTATGTTCAGTGCATAATATAATATGTACTTTTATGTGCCCTGTATTTCTCCACTAACTGCTTATAAACCCTAAAAAGAAATCAAACATTTCCATGTGAAAAAGATTAACATAAGTGGAATGTAAGCAATCCTTAAAGAGCTGAATGAAATCATTGAGCTTTGAAACGACTGTGAAATGGTACGCACTGTGCTTTGAGAGAGAAGGTAAAACTTCAGGATAGATTGGTTAGCAAGCGGTACATTGAACAATATCAGTGAGATTAATCATATACAGCTCTGTTATTAAATGCTGAGGCTAATAACACTTATCCGTTTGTATAGTCAACATTGTGCTATCTGAAATGAATCATTACTGATTTTCTTCCTCTCAGGTTTTCTATCGGACCCTGTCTGGTCTTTTGGAGGTGACAAAGTCTAAAGCGTAGTGGTAGTTGATGGTTAAATTTAGATGTGTGAGCAAATGTCTGACAGTCTCAAGCAACTCTAGCAGGGACAAGGAAACTCCCAAAATGGTACTTGATGAAACGTGGCATGTCTGCAGGATGACCTGCTTAATGCGATCAGAGTAACCGAAGGCAATGGACATATCAGATTAACTCCTATTGATGTTTTGGTTCATCCACACGTTCAACCTATTTTACAAAAAAAAAAAATAATAAATAAAAAAATAATAATAATACCAAAGAAGTGATTTAGACCCATTCATAACTGGAACTAGAGGCACAGTCCACCCAAAAATGAAAATCATTTACTCATTCCAAACCTGTATAACAGAAGGTATTTGAAAAAAAAGTATGTGGCTTATGTACTGCATATGTAGTCTAGCATAATCAAATGTTTTACTATCCGTCCATGTTGCAGATTATTCTGCCCATTAGCCAGTGCTAGGTTGTAACTAAGTACATATAATAACAGTAAACAAAAAGTGTTCAAAAAGTTAGACTACATTACATGTGTAATGCAGATGTTACAGCTAGTTTTTTTCTCTCTCCATGTAACTTATAATCAGTTACGTACTATAGTTCATAAGAAGTGTACCAAGCACTGCCAATAGCTTCTTTCTTTCTTTCTTTTCACCCCATACAAAGCCAATGGATCCAGTGTTGTTTTGGATTCCTTTGATGTTCATTACATAGACAAAAACATTCTCCAAAATATCATCTTTCATTTTCTCCGGAAACAAAGAGAGTGAGAAAATTATCATTTTATTTCTGAAAAAAGTGGTCAAAAAAATGGTTACATAAATTTACATGATTTCACTTAAAAACAAACTAAAACTTCCTGTGTCAGTTTTTACAGTGCATGAATGTTGCCATCAATAAGCACTTCTGTTACTTTTTCATATTGCAGCACATCTTCCCATGAGCAGTATTTTGCATTAAGTATTTGGTGACTTGGAAAACCTGGGGAAAAAAAATTCACACGGCCGCGCAAATGTGCACCACCTGTAGCTATGCATGCAGAGAGCACGCGCGCTGACTGCACGACATCCAATCACTGTAGTCACATGTTGGTTTGATTCGACGGCATCTAAGCAGGCACATTGCAAGAGAACCATTGAAGCGCAACAAGCAACAATGCGCCAGTTGGCAAAATGATACCAAAGATAGTTTCGTTTGGCTATAAAAATTACGAGGTAGTTGACAAAAAACGAGTTGCAATTTGCAAAACATGCGGGAAGGTTACAGACTGAGCTGCCACAACGTCCAACTTTGTTTCTGTGGTAAGAGGACTTGAAATGACTCGAAACTAAAATGGTAGGACTTTGGACTCGACTTGAGACTCGTTGGCTTTGACTTTTGACTCGACTCGGGACTTGCCTCATCTTGACCTGTGACTTGCATAACAAGGACTTTGTCCCACCTCTGGTATTTTGGCAATCCACTCACAACAGCAAAATGTCCCAGACAAATCCATGTGCACTAAAAGTGGAAGATTTAAGTGATGGTTTCGTTTGCTTTGCTTTAGAAATAATGATCATATTCTTTTACAATAGTCAAAACAGTCCTCAAAAGAGGCATTGTCACTTTAATGAGTGATCCACAGTGAGCTTCCTCTAAACATCATCACAGAGTGGATACCTCCAGGAAAACATTCCTCAGTAAATATCCACTGCAAGGGAGCGGTTCTACGCTATTCTTTACCATCCCATGGTAAAACATGCTCTCTGTTGGCTGTTACTATGACTACCAGGATCTGCTCCAAACCAATGAGAGCCCTTCAGTTCTGTCGACCCAAAACAAGTGCACTGAGAAGGGGTCGGTCGGCGTGTCTCATCACTGTTCCGCGTCTTCAATCTCTCGAGTCAAGAAAGCGCGTCTGAAATCTGAATCTTGTGTCCGGGCAGCCACAGCGCTCGAGGAGAATAATAATAACCGACTGCCGCTCGCGCTATTGTTGCTGAGAAGCTGCGCGAGAATGGATGTTTTTGATGCAAACACACGTGTGCTTTCACTTAACGGAATAATAATTAATGAGGCAATTTAAACCGCGTTTGCTCGGGCTACTGGATTACGCAACATATGGAAGGTAGGTAGCCTACGTAAGGCTTGCGTTAAACGTTTGCGTTAAAAAAAAATGCATTTTGCGTTATTGCATAAAATAGCTCGCTCTGCATTTAACAGTATATAGCCTACTATATGGCACTTTTTATGTAACATTGTGTGCTATTAAAATATTTCGTATTGAAAAATGCACTATAAATTTGGATTAAACATTACACAATATTAACTATAAAAATGTATTTACCAATGTGCAGATTAAAAAAAAAAGCCTGTTGCTGCACCTGAGTTGCGTTCGGTTAGGTTAGACATGCTGTTGGATTCTCTCACACGTAGCCTATTATGTGAGAGCAGATATAAGATCCAGGAGACTGTAAGGACGTATCGTAGAGCGACGTCAGCACAAAGTGCTTTGCACATGTGATGTCTGGTACCTGATGGAAATTAAGTATTTAATGATTTAAGGAGCCAGGGCTGGAGCTTTAAATGATCCCTCGGTCAATGATTGCTGTGCAGCTGTGATTAATGTGTCACCGGCTCTGATGTGCTTGAGCCAGCAAGGTCAATGAGGTCATTAGAGATGTGCATTACGCCAGAGACTAGGTGGGCTACATAATAATACTCTTCTTTATTAAAAGTGCATATGATATCATTGTGCCATTTTTTTTTCATTTTTTCCCCATAGAATTACAATTCTTATTCGTAATACTATCGTAATAAAAGTTCTACCGGTTTCATTGTCTTTTATTATTATTATTATTTTTAATACACATTTTATTATAATTTATGGCTATGAAAAGTTGGGTCAGTGCCGAGTTTGTCTACTGCTACTGTGAGTGTCAAAGGTCATGACAAAGACATTAACACTTAACTATTGAAATATTTTAACATGACTGCCATGAGTTATCCTTGCAAAAAAAAAAAGTACATAAGCATCATTTTGAAAAAATAATAAAAAGACATAAATGCAAACTGAATGTGATGTTTTTTTTTTTTTGTGAACACTTCACTGCATGTTATTTGCAATTAAATTAAATGTATAACCGCTTAAATTGTTATTGAATTAGTCAGCCAATGTAAAAAAAAGTACTTTTAAGTAGGACTTTAGTTACTTTTTTATATGCAAATAAATAAATAAATACAAATAATTACTAATATTGTCTGCTGAAATATGGTTAAAGTGTACTGAGGAATATACTGTACTAAGAAACATTTATGGTAAAAAATATTTTTTACTTAAGGATGTTAAGAACATTAAATCAAACATTTATAATAAGGATATTACTTACCATTTGTTGATCTCTAGTGATGGATTTTTTTTTCTTCTACAGATCTTAGACCCTTGAAATTTTCTTCAAAAAAAAAACAAGCTTGATTTGTTGGAAAAATCCAGAACGTGTCAAATTATTAGGTAGACATCTGATTGGTTTTAACCGAAATTATATTTAGCGAAAGATGCCAGTATCATATACAATGTGTCTCACCAGTAAAATTTTAAATGTAGGTGATAATGTGATATTTTAAATTTTTGTGGAACTGTTTGCTATGTCATGGTCCTGGATCATGACCTGATGCTTTCCTTTCAGCTACACTTTAAAGGCTCTGCTTGATGTAAGACTGAAATCATTTCAGACACGAGCATATGAGTGATGTTAGCTTTACTGGATGGTTTTCTTTGGCTCAGGTTTGTGCTGACACCTTCAGTCTCTGCACATTCTCTGAGCTCCCAGGTGACGGCATCTCTCATGACAGGAGGGGACAGATTACAAGGTATCAGATCTTCTGTGCAGCTCTTACTCTCTTACTGTTAGAAATAAAGCCAGTTTCAGCATGAATAGTTTTTGCAGGGGGAATCAAGTGTGAAATGTGTCCTGCTGTGGGCTATAATGTTTGAGAACAGTACAGTAAGAAAAAAAAAAACTTTATTTTGGCTCTGGTGTCTTCTTGAGGGTTCATTTGTTACACATTATATTGAGTGGCAAGTTAATTTGTCTTCATAGAGTAGCAACTATAGAAAACTAGCGAAAGTGAATAAAGATATTTCTTAGAATCTCTAGGATTTTAATTTATTTTATAAATGTTGCCTGACAGTACTAAATTGTGCATATTAGCATATAGTATTAGGTATGCCATGGCATGGCCGAGATGTCTGACCACTCATAGAGATCTTCTTGAGCACAGTATGCCTTGTCACTTTACCCAGAGGCATGGAGTAACTTTCCAGCCTGCTGACATGCATGACTCCATCTGAAATTAGTCCGAACTACAGCACTTGCTCTAGAGGGTTTTGCCTCTCACTTTGTTACAACTTTTTCCTCCAGAAACCAACTGCAGTCTGGGACTTTAACCCTGAAACGCAGTGGATCCTCTGGGCTAAAGTGAGACGTGTGGACGTGGAGCCTGCTGCCTGTAAGCTCGGACCCACCGCCTGCTTTCAGTCCTAATGCCTGGTGAGGATTTGCCTTTTATTTTGTCTGGGATTATGTATATATTTTATCAAATTTATTTTTTTAGTAAGGTGTGGTATAGAGAATTAGTCTTTTCCCATAAATGTCACAAATATTTAAAAGTGTCACAATTCTAAAGCTTTTTATTTATTTATTTATTTATTTATTTATTTATATTAATAAAAAAATCAAGCGGTAACAGAGTTGAGTGCACAATGTGTCACAGCTTAATATTATGTTTTTGGTATTTCAATTAGTTATTAGGTATTTAAATAATTTCAATAGATTGTCAAAATCACACTGTTGTATTATTTTAATTCGTAAATATTTTCCAGAAGGTCAAGACCTCTGAGGTCAGGCAAGCCAAAACATTTGATGTGTTAAAACTAGCTGCTTTTCAATATGAATTCTGTTTTAGATCATATATATTTAACATATTAAATATTTAAATAAAAACATGTGACTACTTAAAAATGTTTTATAGAGAAACTGAATTTTTATATGTGCCAAAATGCCTTTGGTAGAAGCAGTGTTTCATGCAGTTCAGGGCAGTGGCTTCGGACATTTTTTAACCCAGTTTGGTTAGTTTTAGCATAAATGTTATATAAAATATCTAGGTAAAAAATAATTGTAAAATATATGTATGCCTCTGTCAATTAGTTCTTTCTTTCAGAGCATGCTTAATGCTTTTACTGGCCCAAAACAGAAAAGCCAGGCTTTACTGTTTCAACCCAGACAGATGTATACACTGTTTGAAATAAGACAAGCTTAAAAAGAGCCTTTGTTACAATCTGCCATCTCTCTGACAACATTTATTAATATCATCTACAGTAAATTGCATTTCAGGCATCCATTGATTAACTGTCCATCACTACACCACAATCCTTTCAATGTGACCTTATGTTCTTTTTCTCATTTTAGTTTAATAAAAATGCACATGCATGGTACTCCTGTGTTTTATGCTATAGGGAATGCTTGAGACAGAATTGAAGCAGCTTTGTGAGGTCAAATGTAACATACAGAATAACACACGCTGGGTGCAATATCAGCACAGGAGCATGAAAAGCTGTCATGAATATGTCTTACAGAAGGCCGCCTGGCAGACTCTGGGCCTGCTCCTGTTTTTGTTTTGGGGGAGGGCTCTTTCGTTACAGTGGTATTTTTAACTTTGTATAATAAAGGAGTGCCTGTCCCTGTTTCCTGAACCTGATCCCTTGTTAAACTTACTGGCACACTGTAGGACTGGACACATTTTTAAAAGGATTCTATTATATTTAATAATTTTTCACTTTAAGCTTTTAACACAATTCTGTGTTTATGCCTTAAAGAAATCAACCAAATAGCCACTGTGGCCAGTTAAACTCCATAATATTTAAGAAAACTAAAGTTTAAAATATCAAGGCTGGTTTTACTCACTATTCTTTACAAAAATTTACATAGAAGAAAAAATTCAATAAATGAAATTTTGAATCAGTTCACTTAAACTGATTCATGGTAAATAAATAGTATCTGTCAGTTTGAACAACATTTTTGTTACTGAAAATTCTGTCATCATGTACTCGTTTCAAACCTGGATCTATTTCTTCTGTGGATTACAAAAGAAAATATTTTGAAGAACGTTGAGGACTAAACTTCATTTGGTTTACACGTTGAAAACTAAACTACATTGGAACCGATTGCCTTTTATTAGTGAAAAAAAAAACTTTCACAAAATACCTTATTTTAGTTCTACATAAAAGAAAAAGTCATACAGTTTCGTAAAGATGTGAAGGTGAGCAAATGATGACAGACTTTATTTTTTATGTGAACTTTCCCTTGAATCAGAGATGCTATTAAAATATCGGTCTTAACCGACTCTCATACCAGCAAGTCACAAAGAATCAAAGCTAATGAACTATATGATAAATGAAAAGTGCACTGAAATCATCCCAATATTCACAACAGTGTTTCATTAGCATTTCATTTGTCAGCAAATCCCATTAAGACATTGCTCAACCCTCGTACTCTGTACAGGAACACTTGTTGAAGAAATCCGCTGTTAAATAGCTTGAATCTATAATAATATAATCCCTTAAAATGTGCTCAGAAATGTTTGTGAGCCAATTAATTGTTTGTTAAGCGTTTAGGCTCGTTTGAAGAGTTTTGAAATAATACTGAGGATTTTCTAGTTGAATGCAAAAGACATGAGGCCTATTGAGCTTCACTTTGATATCAGGTGGCTGTGTAAATCAGATTGTTTTGAATTATGTATTGGAGCAGTTACACAGGATGTCACCTGATTGGCTTGCGTGCACATGGCGATGTCATGTCAGAGGACTAGTAGTCTTAGCAGTCTGTCACTTTGAATGCCTTTAAAAATCTTTAAAAATCTACTAATCTACTTTCAGAAAGCCAAATAAAGTGCTTTTGCTTTCGTCTAGATACACACAGCATCTCCCTTACATGACTGCTTCAACACTAACTGTGTTACTGAAACCACACCTTCTTTTTCTGTGTGAACATTTGTTCTTTTATAAAGAATATCTCTTTGGATTTGAGACTTGAGTCTTTGCAACTTTACAGATCTTCTTCATGCATCAAGAGCTTGTAACACTCCAAAGAGAAAGGAAAAATATGACCCATTTAAGTTTGTGCAATGTATTGTTAAAATAAATGACACATCAAAATGCACAAAGTTTCAATAGTATAGCCATAGGATGTAAACAATGTTAACATGGTTTTAGTATGAAAAAAAAAAAATCACTCACTAGCCTTTGTGCAAATTTATCTCAAAGTTTAACGTTTTAATGTTTATAAAACGCAATGCCATAATCCTAAAACAACTGTAAAAATTATTATTTAAACAGCTTTACTACTCAACTAAATAATAAGGTTCACATTTCTGCTTTTACAATTGGCCCCATTCACTAACCTTCACTTTTGCAATTTTTTTCCACAAGGAAAACTAGGGACACAGTTGTTTCTAATCAACATTATGCAACAAATGTTGTTGATGTCTTGCAGTGAACCCAAAATACTCCTTTAATGTATTTTTTATTTTTAATCCTTAGAATTGAGCATCAATAGACTCCCGTTAAAGTCTAATCTGAGATTTTTTACAATAAGCTTTTTACAACAGTCCAAGCTCATCTTCAAGAAATGCTTTGAATTCCATAAGGGAGCATAATCAGAAAAGCAACTACTGCAGCTAAACATGAATCTTCCTAGAAACTCTTAAACTCTGAACCTTTAGTGTGGCTGTTGAAGAGTGTTTAGTTGAAGGAGGCTATGGCTCTCAGTCTCCAGCTGTTTAAATATTAAGTGTCTGACTCAGACATTGCCGACCAATGCGCTGGCCACACGAGGCCTTTGGGACACCTGCTGATTCCACCAGCTGGATCACAGCATAGATTCTCAAGTTTTGGCGGCTGTCCCAACATCCTCCTCTCATCGATCCTCCAGCTAAAGACAATATCTAACCTCTCACACTCATATGGATGCCAGTCAAACCTTTACTGGCACAATCAAGCTAAATCACAAGGGGCTCTTTTAACTCAGTCCCTTCTCTTGTGAGAAGTTCATGTGCTATACACTATGCATAGTTATTTTACCATAGTGGGGAACATGTAGACTCACAGTCCACAATCAGGAATGGCCTGTGCCGTATCTGGATTTTGAAACACTCAAAGTTGCATGAACCAAAAGTTCTAGCAGCATAAGACTTGAAAATAGCAGTTGTTCAAGTATGTCGTGCACAACTCTGACCCATTACTCAAAACTAAATTTGGAGCAGTTATCAACATGATTTTGCAACATGATGGCTTTGATATACTGACCATGTTCATTCCATTAACTTCGATGCAGCCATCTTTATTATAAAGTGGAGACAAGTTTGTGTATTTTGTAGTCATTTTTTAACATTAAGATTATCATATATACTGCACTACTATATAATAGTGTTCAAACGTTTGTGGCCAGTAATATCAGCAAGAACACATTAATACTTTTATTCAGTAGGTACACATTAAATTGATCAAAAGTGACTTTAGACTCATAAACATGTAAAAAGTGTATCAACTCAGTAACAAACTGAGTAGCAAAGCAGCATATTAGAACGATTTCTGAAGGACTGGTGTAATGATGCTGAAAATGCAGCTTTGTATTCAAAATAAAATAAAATAAAAATAAAATAAAACCTGTTATTTTAAATTGTAATAATAGGTTACAGTATTACTGTTTTTACTGTATTTTTGATCAATTAAATGCAGCAGCCTTGTTGAGCATATATACTTATTGGAAAAACAAAAAAATCTTACTGACCCCAAACTTTTATTATAGATTTTATTATATATAGTTGTTGTTTCAAAAGCTTTAGCGTTTATGCTCATCTCTTCTGGTCACTCTTAGATACTCAATTCGAGTGCTAGCCATTTTGTATTAGGAGCTTGATATAGCAATGAAATTATACTCCTAAAGCAGATGGGAGCAATTTAAGCAGTTATCTGAGGCTTTAGAAACTACATTTATATATTTACTCATAATTGCGTTATTATTATAATTAATAAAAATGTATAGAAATAACGTTATTATAAAAATGGTCTAAAATAAACTTGTATACAAAACAATAGTTAGCGTTCCTTGTATAGTTTAGAATTAGAAAAAAAATAAAGTGTATATTACCAGTTTTTACGAATTAAGCCTGCATTTATTTGATACAAAATACAGTAAAAGCAGTAATATTGTGAACTATTTTTACTTTTTAAAATAACGGCTTTCTATTTGAATATATTTTAAAATGTAATTTATTACTGCAATTTCAAAACTGAATTTTTAGCATCATTACTCCAATCACATGATCCTTCAGAAATCATGCTAATATTAAGATTTGCTGATAAAAAAATAGTTATTATTATTATCATGTTGAAAACAGCTGAGTAGAATTGTTTCAGGTTTCTTTGATGAATAGAATGTTCAGAAGAGCAGCATTTATCTGAAATAGAAATCTTTTGTAACATTATAAATGTCTTTGTCATCACTTTTGATCAATTTAAATAATCTTTGTTAAATAAAAGTATTAATTTATATAATTCCCATTTTTTATGCCAGGTTGGAGTTACAGTATACACTGAATTCTGTCATGGACCTCCTGCCTTAGCCTTGGCCACCCCATTTATAAAACTCTAGCTCGGCCACTGAACACAGGAGCCGTAATGTAACCATTAAATTGTTCTTCTGAGGACATCTATTTCAAGACATCCATAATAGAATCTCCAACAGGATAAGCATCAGCAAAATCCATAGCTTTCAAAGGGAATGCAATTACTGTTATCACATTATGCATATAAAAGCATCCAGAACAAAAAGTTCTGTGTTCTATGGAAGAATATTCCATTTAGCATAATCTTTTTGCTTTATTTTCATGGTGTTTTCAGATTATGCTCTTAAATTTAAAATTAAACTAACAACACTAAAATAATTACAAATACTGATTTTATATATTTTTTTAAATAAAGTCTTTAAACCATCTAAACTGTATGCTTGCAGCATAAGCCTGACTATGTGACTTGCATTTATTTTAATAAATATATCTGCAAATCTAAATAATCTTTGCATAAAAAGAGAGCATAAAGCTGCTTTGAAGACAGCAAATTATAGCCTCTAAAAACGTGTACCCTTCCGGCTTTTGAATAATTCATAACTGATAAACAGACTAATAAATGTTAAGACTGAATCCATTAATGCCTTCACTTCTGTCTTAGCTCTTGTCTACTGGTTTAATTGGCAGCAGCTGTTTTTATTTTTCTCCGTCTTGGCACTTGAGCACTACTCATGGAGATGAATGACATGGCTTCATCTCTGACTTCTGATAAAGGCTTTTAGTCCAGTCCTTACACAGAAGTCTGACAAATCTGACTATAAATAAGCCGTCAAAACCGAACAACATGATCACCATAGCACCACGCATGTACAAACAGTACAAGTGTGTATTTAACTTAGCTTGTGTTTAAAAACAGCATGAAGTCAAAACTGACCCAATTTCAACTCTTGAAATTATTCATTCAATTATCTCATTTTCAGTTCCAAGTCATAAGAGCATTACTCGAAACGTAAGCATGAATCAGTATTATCATAGCTTAGCAATCATAATCCAATCAAATGCTGATCGATACAATCAAGTCCCGCCTACAATGAGTGTGCTGTCTTCAGAAATATGTTGTTCTGAACGTAAATGCTGCAAAATGTTGAACTTGCATGCTGCAGATTTTCCTGTCAGAAATATGCATGCTCAGCCTACTAGCATTTTACATTAATTATTAGCATAAACTGGTGTTTTGGAGCCTTTATGTTTACTGCTTGTCCTCTTGGAGTGTTTCCATGGTGGAGCTATTTATTTGATGACTGCATTGAAATATAGATGTCATAGGAAATCAATGTGACCTATTGGCCAGGCTGTCCCTGGCATTTCCCAGACAGAATGATTCTTAATGTTCCGACAGATAAATAAATGACTGGTGTGAGCCCTGCTCATGAATATAAATGTGGAGCTGTGTCCATTTCTTAGGCGAGTGTCCAGCTCCCTTTTCCTCCAGCTGTTCTGTCGCCACAAGTCTGCACCCTTGAAATCCAATATCATAATCTTTTTCTCATTTACTGCTGACAACCTTTGATTTACCAAAGTCCAGTGGTGTCATAGGCAAAAGTGTCCGCTGTGTTTTTAACCAGATTTATTGGCTGTGGTGTCTGAAGATTTATTTTGAGGATGAATTCTGGGTCTGGTTTTAATGGAACACAACATGGGGCAATCCTGTTTGGCTTAATGTTTTGTTAAAGGTTAAAGGTCAATATTTATTTACCTTAAATTATACTGTCCTGATGATACCATGCATGATACTTTGTTGCATATTACTTGTTTATTTGTTTACTTGTCTATGTTTATTAGAATATTGATACTGTTTTTTCACCTTGGAGTGGCAAATTTGAAACTTTTTGAAGAAAAGGCAGATGTTGTCAGTGTTCTTATTTTAATGTGAAATGAAAACTATTAAAATAAGTAATGTGATAAAGCTGCAATAGAAATAAAAAAAAATTGATGTAAACCTAGAAAAAAAAAATCGTAAAAAATTGAAATGTTGCCTTGGCAACTAGCGTATATAGTATGTTTAAGTTAAACTTCCGAAATTATTAAATAAACTGAAATAAAATAAATTAAAGGGGTCATTGGATGCCCATTTTTCACAAGTTGATATGATTCTTTAGGATCTTAATGAAAAGTCTGTAACATAGTTTTGTTAAAATGTTAAAAAAAATGTTTACCCTGTCAAAAACAGCTCTTTTCAGAGAAAACAGTTTGGTAGCATTTTCCTTTAAATGTTAATGAGCTCTGCTGACCCCGCCCCTCTCTTCCGAGCCGCTTTCAGAGAGACTGTTTACTTTAGCCACATTCATCGTGTAACTTGCTAATTAGCACATTATTAGGAAATAAAGGAAAAAAAAACCTTACTTTATACTCACTTTTTCTGTAGGTGCAGCTGGATCACGAATGATAGACACATTTAGGTAGATCGGGGTGCATTCCCTTCAGAAACAAACATAATCCACTGCATCTTCAGCAGCTCAGATGTCGGGAGTAAATGAGGACTGCTGTGTTCATTATTTCATATCTACATCTGCTCTGGCAGTGAAACTATGGCCGAAACTCTTGGATTGTTTGTTGTGTTTTCTTTCCCCATGTGCTCTGTGTGACCTAGCTTCTGTCTCCCGTTCATTATGTCAGTTGGTTCAGGTGTGTCTAGTTAATTTTCTTCATTTGCCAGCCTACTTATGTTTTCTGTCCGGTATTGTTGATATTACCCTGTGTGTTAGAGCCTCTTCTTTATGCGGATTACCATTATAAGGATTCGTTGTTATAATCTTCATCGTGTCTTCATCTCCCTAACAACAGTCAAGTGACAATGAGCATATTCTTAGAATATAAGTCTGATGAACTTCTTTTATGATGCCTCTCATGGTGCTTTTCTATCATTTTTGGTCACCCTTGACATTCATTACATGGGAAAAGAGCAGCATGAATGCCTGAGTTCTATGAAAGAAAGAAAGGTTTGTAATGGCATGAAGGGGAGTAAAGGAGAAATTTCATTTATTCTTTTAAAATGTAACCTAATACAGAAGTTTAGAATAGCAAATTTGAAGGCCTCTCTCTTGTCATGACGTATGAACGTACAGCACATACCACTATCAAATGATGGTCTCTTTTTTGGGTTGAGCGATGGGTGGTCTACATGTGTGACAAGGGCACACGTGCCTGCAGTGGCTCTCTGAAAGCGAGACATGCATCTCCCACATAAGCACATGCTCACAGTGTCTCCTATCTGACATTTATGCAGCACTTTGCCTCTGCAAATGAGTTAAATAATGTAATAATGAGATTAAATGACAGTGTTCCTATCATAGAC
This sequence comes from Carassius carassius, assembly GCF_963082965.1. Lineage (NCBI taxonomy): Eukaryota > Metazoa > Chordata > Actinopteri > Cypriniformes > Cyprinidae > Carassius > Carassius carassius. The sequence continues at coordinate 5,631,093 of NC_081787.1, read as the reverse complement.
CATCCCTGAGATATTCAGCTTGTGCTAAAACAAGTCAGATATTTTCGGAGTAGAGTCACATGGGCTGTTAATCCATCACTAAAAAATTAGCAATCTAGGTCAAACTAAACAGTGGTTTAATTTATTACAATAGCCCCCCTATGAGTGTGTGACTGCTGTTTATTGCTGGCAACAAACTCAAAGAGATGTTAAGCTCTGACACACCAAAAGTGGTCATGATCTGAGAATGCGTGCGGATGTATGGTGTGTATTTTGATACCGTGCTGCGTGTTTCTGAGCTGAAATGCCAGGCTTGTATCACCTTTCACTCTTGGGCCTCATATCCCAAGAGGGATGTTAACCAGTCACATTAGACACTTGCTAGCATGCTGGCGAGACGGGGAGAGACGGGACTCCTGTACCACGCTACCTGCACTCATACATATTCTACACATGGATAAATCAATTTTTTACTTGCCAAGGAGTAAGGGTTGCTGAATCTTAATGATATGTCTTTCAGGACTGTGTGACATCAAGACACCACAAGAAGGAGAGATCTTCAACATGAACACAGGTAAGTTCAAATCAGTTTCTCTTAGGTGGAATGATTTTTTTAAAAGAAGTCCCTTGACCAAGGCTGCATTTATTTAACAGTAAAACAGTTATATTGGTAAATATTATTGCAATTTAAAAAAACAGTTTTTTATTGAAATATAGTTCAAAAAGTAGATTATTTCTATGAGCAATACTCTATTTTCAGCATCGTTACTCCAGTCTTCAGTGTCATCAGAAATCTATCTATCTATCTATCTATCTATCTATCTATCTATCTATCTATCTATCTATCTATCTATCTATCTATCTATCTATCTATCTATCTATCTATCTATCTATCTATCTATATATATACAGGTCCTTCTAAAAAAATTAGCATATTGTGATAAAGTTCATTATTTTCCATAATGCAATGATAAAAATTAAACTTTCATATATTTTAGATTCATTGCACACCAACTGAAATATTTCAGGTCTTTTATTGTTTTAATACTGATGATTTTGGCATACAGCTCATGAAAACCCAAAATTCCTATCTCAAAAAATTAGCATATCATGAAAAGTTTCTCTAAACGAGCTATTAACCTAATCATCTGAATCAACTAATTAACTCTAAACACCTGCAAAAGATTCCTGAGGCTTTTAAAAACTCCCAGCCTGGTTCATTACTCAAAACCGCAATCATGGGCAATCATAAGCTGCCCAGAAGGCCATCATTGACACCCTCAAGCAAGAGGGTAAGACACAGAAAGAAATTTCTGAACGAACAGGCTGTTCCCAGAGTGCTGTATCAAGGCACCTCAGTGGGAAGTCTGTGGGAAGGAAAAAGTGTGGCAAAAAATGCTGCACAACGAGAAGAGGTGACCGGACCCTGAGGAAGATTGTGGAGAAGGACCGATTCCAGACCTTGGGGGACCTGCGGAAGCAGTGGACTGAGTCTTGAGTAGAAACATCCAGAGCCACCGTGCACAGTCGTGTGCAGGAAATGGGCTACAGGTGCCGCATTCCCCAGGTCAAGCCACTTTTGAACCAGAAACAGCGGCAGAAGCGCCTGACCTGGGCTACAGAGAAGCAGCACTGGACCTTTGGACAAATTTTGCATGTCATTTGGAAATCAAGGTGCCAGAGTCTGGAGGAAGACTGGGAAGAAGGAAATGCCAAAATACCTGAAGTCCAGTGTCAAGTACCCACAGTCAGTGATGGTCTGGGGTGCCATGTCAGCTGCTGGTGTTGGTCCACTGTGTTTTATCAAGGGCAGGGTCAATGAGCTATCAGGAGATTTTGGAGCACTTCATGCTTCCATCTGCTGAAAAGCTTTATGGAGATGAAGATTTCGTTTTTCAGCACGACCTGGCACCTGCTCACAGTGCCAAAACACTGGTAAATGGTTTACTGACCATGGTATTACTGTGCTCAATTGGCCTGCCAACTCTCCTGACCTGAACCCCATAGAGAATCTGTGGGATATTGTGAAGAGAAAGTTGAGAGACGCAAGACCCAACACTCTGGATTCCCGACCAAGTATTGAGAGCATAACTGAACATAATTATTTGAAGGTTGCCTTTTTTTGTATTCAAAACACTTTTCTTTTATTGGTCGGATGAAATATGCTAATTTTATGAGACAGGCATTTTGGGTTTTCATGAGCTGTATGCCAAAATCATCAGTATTAAAACAATAAAAGACCTGAAATATTTCAGTTGGTGTGCAATGAATCTAAAATATATGTAAGTTTGATTTTTATCATTACATTATGGAAAATAATGAACTTTATCACAAATTTTTTGAGAAGGACCTGTATATATATAAGCTTGATTTTTCTTGAATCACAGCTAAATGAAATGGCAGCGTTTCCGCTGTAGTCCATACCTATGTCTATATCGATTTTCAACAACAACACATACAAACTACCAAAGTAAACAATTAACCTAAAATTTGTTGAAAATGTATCTCTCACTTCACGCAGGCTCAACAGGACTTGTTTTTGTAGGGCAGAGTATGTGAATTTGTATTCATCTCAGGGATTCTGAGAAAAGCTGTGCAGGGGGTGTTCTTAGTTCTTGGCTGACCTTCTCTGAGAACTGTCTTTTCAGAGTCTGACAAAGATTCTGGCATCCAAACTGCCTTTTTGACATCCAGAGGTATAGCTGTCAAAGAAAAGGAAACCCATCAGACCATGCTAACACCCCACCCCGTCAATCCATGAAATAGTCTCATGGTGTTCTCACTTTTAGGTTCTGCTTTGGTTGTGGCAAGCTTGGATGCAAGGATGCTTACAGCTAATACAAAATAAGATTCCTGCTTTAGATGTGATGGTATTTTATTTCTATTCTGAATAGATATACTGTTCTATCATTTTGATACTCTGCAATATTCACTACTATTCAAAAGTCTGGGATCATTATAAAACTTTTGTAAGTTTTTGTGTCTCTTATGCTGCACAACACATTTATTTGATCAAGCATATAGTAAAAACTGTAATATTGTGAAAATGATTATAATTTAAAAAACTTATAACTTGAAGTTTTTTTTTATTTGTAATTATTTTCAGTGTTACAGAATACAGTTGTGCGGCTTAATATATTTGTGGAAACTGATACATTATTTCAGGATTGTTTTTTGATAATAAGAAGTGTAAAGAGAACATAATTTTAATTAGAAATTAAATTTTTGTAACAATGTAAACTATATTTAATGTATCCTTACTTAATAAAAATATATGTTATCATAACAATAATAAAATAAATAATCTTACTGACCCCAGAAAACAGTTACCAGGGAAAAATATCATTTAATTTTAAAAGTGATTTCCAAGTCATGTAAAAAACTTTTAAAAAGTTAATTTCTAAAGTCAATACACTATACATTTTTGTTTATTCTAAGTTTCATTTCATCTGCTAGAAATTGCCATTTTTGAGCGCAGTCTCCAGTAATATCTATTTACAGGAAAATTTAAATGGAAAGGCATTCATGGAAAAATCATAGACATTTATTGGTCAAAAGACACACTGAAAAGAAATGTTTAGTCAGTCAGCCCACGATACATCCACCCATTCAGCATGCCCAGATACAGTACACCAAGCATGTGCATCACACAAAAAATCCATCCTGGCATGTGAAATAATTTTGTATATTGTTGTGTTGCTAAGAACATTTCACATTGCTCTGCTTGCTGAGTCACAGTTATCAGCAGTACTGATGCATGTGCATTTGTGTTTGCATGTGCTGCTGCGCTTTTCACAGACAGTGGAGGACATGTCCGCAAAAGTGCCACGCTTTCACTCACTCTAACCCCCATGAAGAGAATCCAGAGCTCACCAAACCTATACACGCTCACAGGTATTCAGAACCAGATCACACTCATATTCATATTCATGTTTGCCTGTTTATTATAAGCATTATACATGAGCAGTGGAGCTGAAGACATTGCTGCTGGTGTTTAATGAGACGATGTGGTGAGCAGGAATTCCTCTTCACTCAGTGTCACTCGTTCCACATCTGTGTTTTTTCTTGTGCATCTTATGTCCTATAGCCTCCCGCCCTCACTGTCTTTTTCTCATCTCTCCTCTACTCTTGCTCACGTCTCATTCTTATGCTCACAGCTCCTTAAGGAATGTTTGAGAGCAGTAGCTCTCCTTTCCTTTGTTTAAAGGGAAAGAGCAGCTCATAGCTGCCAGATTGTTGCCATAGTAGTGCACTTCCATGGCAACAATTGTATACTTCAGCAGCCCCCCCCCCCCTACATCTCTCTGACACAGTTTACTCTGGGGTGACCCTTTTAGTTTGAGCTGTGTCATGAACTATAACCTCAGCCACACATATTCTCCATTGTTTAATTAGTCTGCGAGCGGTCGAGGTGCTGCAGGAGCGAGCTAACTGAACAAACTCATTCAGGACAGTTAGTCTGCTGTTCATTTAGCAATAACCCTTAATGGGTAAGGGTTATTACATCAAATTATACACAAAACAAATCAAAGGAATAGTTTTTCTCAGCCTTTTGACTTTTTGAAGACTAAAGTTTTTTTTTTTAATACAGCCTTTCTGCATTCGTTTTCAGAGATGGTAATCGACTGCCAGATTTTCATTGTAAAATATTAAGGGGAACCTCCTTAGGGGAACCTCCTTTATATATAAATCTGTCTTACTTCATGCTGTCATATATTTTTCTGTCTTGCATTCTTTGGTTGTTTTAAAAGCTGAAGCAGTGGTTTGAATAAATTAAGGATGTTTTTTATGCACACATAGTCCACTAAAAACATGAATCACTAATGAGTGAATATCTTCTACCTCATTTTTCTTTTCTTATTTTAACCCATGCAGACTCTGAATCACAATCTAAAGATTCAGGTAAGCAGCCTTTATTATTATTATTATTTATTTTATATTATTATTAATGATTTATTTAAAATTTGCTTAGGAAAAATGTATCTGTTCTTGCGAGTTTTCTCAAAATTCTTCATTCTCAATAATCAACAGTAGCATTCAGTGGTCAAATATTTAGTATATATGGATATGAAACACTTTGAAGTGTTTTGTTTGTCTGCTGTCAGATTTGTGGAGGCCCGGCAGCAGCACCAGTGATGTTCTGAGAAATAGTGACGTGTGCTCTTCTTCTCTGGCAGCTAAAGGCTACAGAAGTGTCAGGCCCACCTTTCAGGATAAAAAGTCTACCACACCAGTACGTTTTGCTGGGTTTACTTCACTCATTGGTTTTTCTCATCCTAACTGTTGCTAGAGGTTTTCCTTCCTCAGGAAATGTCTGTGGAAGTCCATTTGACAGGTTTTATTAATGGCATCTTTAACTGTACCATTCACAACCATGTCTAGTGTTTGAAAACTGCACAAAACAAAGTTATATATTTACGTTTTGCGACCATCTGGTGCAACTGCAAAATTGTAATAAAATTATGTATAAAATTAATGCACAGACAATTTCGTTAATGGTACATTCAGTCAGTCTCTGTTTTTGAATATTGAGGAAACGATGGATGGTTTCTAAGCTAAAGTAAAGTAAAAGACTGCTTCTTAAACGAGAGAAGGTGAACATGTTGGTATTCTTCTCACCAGCAGCAAGTTTAGTTTTAGTTTTCTTTTTGTTTTCATTTTGAAAAGTTGTTATCTTTACTGTTTACCTCACATTACGCTATGGGGGCTGTCTTTTATTTGATGTTATTTTTTTATTTGATTCCTCAGTGTTTGCTAAACGTTTTTGCAGTTTATTAGTAAGTATATAATGCATGTGGCGTATGCCATGCCTCATCTTATTTGTCTTTGTTAATAAACGTTTTATACGCTAGTTCGTCATTGTATCTTACTGTTTTATTGTTGTTGTGCTTTTTAATTAAGAATAACAATGAATCCATCTTTTGTTTTAGTCTTAAAAGGGGAAACAGACAACTTTTTTTGTTTTTTTGTTTTTAAATGTGACTGATCGTGATTCTGATTGAGAAAGTGAAAGTGAAAGTACCCAAAGCCTGGCTTATTTTTCAATTCAATTCAAGATTATTTGTATAGCGCTTTTTACAAAGCAACTTTACAGAAAATTACGTTTCTACAATATTTAGTAGTATCTTATAAGTGGTGACTGTCAGTTTGTGCACATATGACAGGATTTTTCAGAAAAATTTATATTATAACTTATAACAAAAGAGGAACTCCCTTTCACAAAATTCAAATCACAAATAATACTATTGATGAAAAAGAACGGGTTGAATGTTAACCACTTTCTATAAACTATAAACTATGATAAAAGTTAATCAGCATGAATCGATCAATCCTATGTTGTGGCGCAAAAGAAGAAGAAGAAAAAAAAACCATAAATAAAAATATTGCGTCCAAATCATGTGCAAAAGAGTGACCAGTGAGTCTGGAGCCCTGCTGTTACCCAAGTTAATGTGAGAAATACAAATACAAAATTAACATTTAAAAAAGAAAGTAAATACAAGTTTAATAATAAATTACAGGAACAAAACAAAACAAACAAACAAAAATATTTATATATATATTAGTCAAATATATTTATTTATAAATTATTGAATTTACTTAATGAATATAATGAAATAAATAAACCAAATCGAGAAAAATATTTCTGTTTCCTTTCCAGTTGCGGATAATTTCTGAATTCTAATATTATTTAATCTACTTTCTTTCCTCACTTATACTTTCATTTGTAGTGTTTGTGTTCTTCGTTGAGAAACGTTCCAGTTGTGCCTGTCCTAACTTTAACACTCAACTGTTAATCTCAGAGAGTTTATTCTCCAATGCAACCATGTCCACACCCTCTTATTCAATGAGATCAACAGTATCTGAGCCGTGCTCTAATATCCCAATGCCCACTCTCCTCAATCAGGCACAAGAACATAGTGCCCACTCCAACAGACTGCTGTCCACAGAGGACAAAACCTCATGCTCTTTACAAGCAGAGCAGACCTACTCACACCCTCCATCCTGGGAGCTGGAGAGACATGTAGCTTCCGTCTCCATCCGCATTAACCCTAGGCCTCAGATATCAGGACGGCGCTCCCAGACAAGGTCTTTGAGACCCCCTACCCCTCCTAAAAGGATGGACCTTTTGGATAGCCGCTCATTCCCCTGCCCTCCACTGCCACCTACAGCCCCTCCAGTGGTATATGTCACGGATTTCATAACCATATATGCATAAGCTTAATAACAACCTGTCCTACACCATGCTGTACCTTAGCAAACATAACTAATCCCGTTCTCCATTTTGCTGATCAATATTTAGGTTCATGTCATTGTGAAATGAGATCTTTCCTTTTTTAATTATTATTATGCTCAAATGCAACACTGGAATATAATTTTGATCTCATATCTGTAATACCTCTTTCCTCTCTAACGCACAGCCGTCAGCAGCATCTCATCACTACTTCTCTCACACGAGTTGTGCCCAGCTGCTGAATCTCATCTGTGCCACTCTCCTCTCTGTCATTCAGCCTGAGGTGCCAGCCTTCCTCAAACAAACCTATCCCGGAAAAGCACTGTCCTCACAGTCACCACTTATCCGGCTCAGACTCTCCCTCGGTTTCATCAGAGCTGACCTTCACCCTGAGACCCCTTCTCCAGGCCCTCCCTCTCCCGGCCCGGAGCCTCCGCTGGGGCAGTGCCGCTACTCTTCCTGCACTCAGAACGAAGCGTCCACAGCAGTGCTGGAGGAGTTGAGGGTGTGTGGACTAGGCCCAGAGGCTGGCTCTCATACCCCTTCTCCAACCCTCAGCCCGATGAGTGCAGTCACAGTCAACATGGGGTTACACTCCCCTCCAGCTGGCACCGCTCATGTAACTATTCACCGGCAGTTCGACACTCTGTCCCGTCTGTAACTTACTGCTTCTTTCTTTGACCGTTCTTTTCTTCGTACATCTTTTTCTAAAGAGGCCATAACATTTGTTGTTTCAAAAAAGAAGGGTCATCAATTAAATCAATAATTTAATTCTGCAACGACGCAAGGAAATTAATCAAAATTGACAGTAAAGACATAAGATTTCTATTTCAAATAAATGCTTTTCTTTTAATTATCAAAGAATTCTGAAAAAAAAAATTATATTATAAAACTCATAAGAAAAGACTGGAGTAATGACTGCTGAAAATTGAGCTTTGCCATCACAAGAATAAATTAGATAAAAAAAGAAAACCCTGATTTTTTAAATTATAATAATATTTTGTAATATCTATGATTTGACCATAATGTATATCTTGCAGCTTCGGTGAGCAAAAGAGATTTCTTTCAGAAACATTTTAACATTTTTACAGACCCCAAATTGTAGCATATATATATAGTATAATTCCACTTATAATGTTTTTAGCACCAATTTTCTTTTTTTGCATCTCCTGTCTCACCCTTTTTTATGATATGTCCCCTTTAATTGTAGAGTACAAAAGCTTTTTTTCATTCATTTTCTCTTATTTTTCTCCTCTTTGGTTTCATTGCTCTGCATTTTTAGGGGCTGGTTTAACTGACACCATATCAGTTGTCCACTGTTCACATTTAACGGTTTCACCATTTCTTCTCTGTGTAACATCTGGGGTTATACCAATACAAACATATTCTTAAGAAAAACATCAAATCAAGGGTCCCAAGGGTCTTCACTAACACCTTTTGCCATACTGATTATCTGTATTCTAAGATTCACAGTATGTTTTTGTAAAAAAACTTCAGGTGCAGGAGAACATGGTTTTGTTGAGACTTCTTGTACTGTTCCTATGGTATCTCTTTTGGTATAATAACACTTAATATTAACAATTATTTGTCCTGGACATCAATAAATAAATACAAATACTAAAAGCCATTCTACGATAAAGCATTTAATATTTTTTTTGATCTGCCCAGTGGGTGGGCACTGTATTTGTAATGTTTATTTTACTAGTCAATCCACAGATCTTTAGGGGATTTGTTTTCATTGTTTTTATTCCATTCTTTATCCTCTGTCAACTTTCATTATGGCTAACAGATGTCATCTGTGACAAAACGTCCGATCTCAATGTAGTTTATTATTATAGCTAAAGATGTTAACAGGGATTCTCTGTTGTGATATACAGGGCCAGATGACTGTGAACGGGGGTCTGAGTGTGCCAGCAAGTCCTCATAGTCACTTCCAAAGACCCTTCTCTCCTTCAACATACCCCCCTCCTCCTTCTCTGAGCCCTAGTATTACAGCCATGCAGCAGGCTAGACGCACTGGTGAGTACTGATGCACTTCCACATGCTCTTGTGTCAGTGACGTTCACCGTCATTAATAATTAAGATCACGGATCATCTATGATCCGTTGCACCCCTATTAGTTTTAATCAATCGGAAACTCTCACATGTGTAATTTACAGCATAAGCAGAAGGAAAATGTTTTTATTTGATTGGAAAAAGGACATTAGTGAAAGTGAAAGTCGTGACATTTGCCAAGTATGGTAACCCATACTCGGAGTTGGTACTCTGCATTTAACCCATCCAAGTGCACACACACAGCAGTGAAATAAAGCACAACTGAAATAAAGCACATCAACATCTAATTCTGAGTTTGTGAATCAGAATTGGGTCGAATCAGGAAATCTGTTCTGATACCCAGCTGTAATAAGTAGCATAAGCTGTGAACATGGCTTTATTAAATAATCAAAGACATGATATGAGGTAGCAGAGCTATAAAAATACTTATTCCAGAATAGCGTTTTTATTGTCCTGGAAATATCCGTACAGCCAAATGTGTGCCATAAGCATTACAGAACAGCTGTGCAAATGTTCTCTCTGGTCTCTGATAACTCACTGGTGTGATGTGCCAGACTCTAATGAAGTACTAATACGTAAGAAATCGTGAACTGACAGCAGCAGTGTTTTCCACCCGTGTGACACTAAGCGTATCTCGACTGGTCCGCTCTGAGTGTGCGTCCGCCATCTCTCTAATCCCAAATGGTGAATTCCAGGGATTAAGCTCAAATCTGAGCCCCGGAGCGGTTGGGGTGAGGGAGGAGCTGAGACATTGGGATTAGAGCGTCCGTGTGCGTGAGGCTGGCATTTGTCTCTGAACCAGCGCCCATTTTGCTGTTTTTCCCCAAAAGGCTTCCATCTGAATGCCAGACTGTATGTGGGGAGCTGCTTTCTGTGTTTATTATTCTATGCCAGAATACTGGAATCAACATATTTATGGATTATTTCTCCTGATTTGGAATTACATTGTGCACTGCATCCCTGAGCTGGCTGTATTTCTATGTTCCATGGGAATTACTAAAAACACACACACCCCAACCTGACCCTGTCTTCCTCCCATCAGCCTCTGAGTCTAGAACTCCGATCTACGCCAACGTGGATCCTCCCGCACGAGCGCCACAGACTGACAGGAAAGAAACAACAGGGAAATCTCCGCTCTATACTGGATTCAGTCCTGTGGATGAGTCTGGGATTCCCATTGCCATACGGACGGTGAGTGAATTCTGTTCCAGGATGTTAATCTTTTGTTTCCATATTTATACTGTGCAGCTAAGAATAAATATAATCCTTTGGTATTATTGTTTACATTTCTGTCATGCACCCAAGGCAGAGGAGCAAATTATTGTGCAAATTATATATATTTTTGCAACTGCGTGCATTTATGGCAGATTTTTTTTTAACATTTTTATAACATTAAGAACATTTCTACTACAATGTATTCTCTTACCAATTATAATGTACTGTGTTTTAAAGGATTTTCTGATGAAAGTTTAATTTTTGCAGTAAAATAACTGCAAGTTTAGCTAGTATTTAGGCATGTATTTTAAATACACAAATACATAAGAAATACATTATATTGTTACACTTACACTTACATAATTACACCAGAAATTGCAAATGATGCACAAGAAAAAAAAAATATTATGCTTACAAACTATATTTCTAGATTTATATAAATCATTTTAACAAAAAATATTAAAATGGTTTATGATTAATTTACTTTTTAGATGATCATTGTTTTAACCATGTAATAATTTATAAATATTTTCATAGTTAATTTTAAAAGTCTGGATCTGGGATATGGATACAGTAAAATTCTATAATCTACATTTACATTTATCAGACGCTTTTATCCAAAGCAACTTATTCAGGCTAACATTTTTTACCTAACATATGTTCCCTGGTAATCGAACCCACAACCTTACGCTGCTAACACAATGCTCTACCACTTGAGTCACAGGAACAATGAAATGCATCTATAACAATGCATTTGAAAAGTAACAAATATAACGATGAATGCATGCCAGAATGGCAACGAGACAGTTTTAATGTGCTATTTTTATAACAAAAATGACTTTTAGTCTATTTTTGTGTGTGTGTGTGTGTGTGTTAAACAAACCTCTGGCACATAAAAGTGGCAAAAGATGAAGAGACACCTATATGTTACTGGAGAATGTCATACTGTAAACTGTTTAGAATTAATCAACAGCATAAACAATTATATACACATGTTTGCCTAAAAGCTTAGCATTCCTTTTGAGAAAGCTGGCCTCTCTGACTCTTTACTGGCTCTGGAGACATTGTCGGAAGTGCATACCTATAATTGTTCATTCCAGAACTAATCTTCAGTCGGTCTCTGGTCACATGGGACTGGCTGTTTTGATTTGTGTGCTAAATTGCATTTTCCCACACAGAGTTTAATTTAGCCCCAGGGAAACAGGGGCAGCTGCGCTCAGCATCATTGATGGGCCAGCAGACAGACAGTGATGTGTCTCTCCCAGCTTAATGTAGAGAGGCCAATTGCATCAGCATTTTTACAGGAGTCTTATCCAGAGTTTTGGACTCAAGGTCATGGAGCACTTTCGGGTTGCTATTTGTTTGCTCAGCTTTGCATCTGAACATTGGAATCTTAAGCTTTAAGTGCTTGGGCTGCCTGAAATCTAAAAAAATGCTTGCTTTGTGTGTTTTATTAGACTGTTGACAGGCCAAAAGATTGGTACAAGACCATGTTCAAACAGATTCATGTGGTGCCTAAACCAGGTAGGACTGGATTTTTACCGTTATTACTTTAAAAATGCATGCTTTGCATTCCCTGTTAACATATTATGTGGTTATTGGAAGGATTTTTTTAGAGCATGTATGCAACATAGAAAGGGAAGGAACATTTTTTTGCAGACTAGACAGGATTACAATATCTGTTGGTTTTTGTTTATTATTTTATGCTGTAATTACAGATATTTACTGTTTGGTTTTATAAATGCAACGGATATACAGAATCTCTTTGCTATTGTGATTTTAATCATGTCAGACTAGATAAAGCCCTGTATTTTCAGTTTGATTATGGACCTGTCTTGGAAGTTTTTTTTTTTTTTTTTTTGCAGAGAAGGGCATCCTAGGCCCACCTAAAAAGAATTGACAATTAAAGAGCTTTGCTCAGCAGGTTGTGGATTACAAGTGTGTTCATTACTGGAAATGGACTGTCAGGGGGTTTGCCTGAGAGATTTCAGAGGTCACAGGATCAAACCCTTCATTTTGTGTCCTCTTATGTCTTTTTAATTGTCTCACTCCCACATCCTGCTTACAAATGAGTTTGTTTTTGTTATTATGTTTAAAATGCTTTTTAAGATATATTTAATCCATGTTAGTCTTATTTGTTTTCACAGAGAACGAATGGTTTGGGTCTCATACTGCCACAGATCCTGTTACAAGTACTGGTGCAACTATTTCCAAACAAGGTCTCTCTTTGATTCGGTATTACTTTATTACCAAATAATATAAACCAGTAGCAATATGCAAAATATATATTTCTTTTTTTTGGGGGGGGGGGGCAATTTATTTTAGTGTCCTTGTTACATGTTACATGTGACATGCACTTGCCATAGTAAAAATAATTATGCATTATTCATTTTATGCATCATTTATGTATTTTTATTTTTATTGTTTAAAAAAAAGGTAAATATATTTCTGTATAAATGAAAAAGTTATGGATTAATGTATTCAAGATTTGAATAATTAAGCATTTTTAACGCTTTGTAAGTCTCTTATGATTACCAAGGCTGCGTTTATTACATACATCAAAATACATTGTTTCAAAACTGCAGTTTTGTATAAAACGTATACCATATCAAATAAATACAGTCTTGGTAAGCATATGAGACTTTTAAAATGGTGCAGCTTTTAAAAAATGTTGTACAGTATTATGAAAGGTTGTCACAATTTAAAATAACAATTTTCAAATTGAAAATATTTTACAATGCTATTTATTCCTGTTATTGCAAAGTAGAATTTTCAGCAGCCATAACTCCAGTCTTCAGTGTCACATGATGCTTTACACTAAAAAAATCCATAAAAATAGGGTACTGGTTTTGATTTGTTTATTTATCAAAATATTATATTTAGTGTTATATATTTGTTATTATTTCTTTCAGATAAGCATGCTCCACCTAATGCTGTTGAGGCCCATCCTGCACCAAAAACCAGCACCTACCGGCCCATCACCAAGAGTGTCTCTGATAATGGCGGATACGGTTTCAGGATGCCTGCCTCCTCTTCTCTCCCTTCTCATCTACCCACATCAGCATCCACACAGCAGAGATCCAATGAAAGGGAGGCACCACAGAGAGGCAGGAGCACACCTGACATGTGAGAACCACCCATCCATGCTTATTCAGTGACAACATTTCTCAGACAAATTTTTTAAGGATTTTTCAGATATAAAATCAGCTGCTACATTATTTTTTGTTTTTGTTGTTGTTGCAGGAATGAGTGGGGGCCTCCAGACAGAAAGGTGGACACACGGAAATACAAAGCAGAGCCGAGAAGTATCTTTGACTATGAGCCGGGAAAGTCATCTATTTTAGAGCAAGAGAGAGCAGTAAGTAATCAGTGACTTAATGTTTAATACGTTATCATTTTTGTGTGAACTTTTAAAATGACACTTAATCCAATGAAATGAGCTACATACTTTCTGTGAATAGTTTTAAAAGTAACTTAATTATTTATGATTTGTTTAAAGTTGGTTACACAAAGTGTATTAAATTTATTTTACAATTTGAGTTTAGTATTTGAAGGCACAAACGTATTGATCTTGGAATTAATGCCCCATGACTTTATGGGTATAGACAGATCGTAAACCAGATGCCACTAATGAAATACTATCAATCGGCGAATCCCAGTGTCAGCAGCGCTGCAGGCATGAAACACAGAATGCTGATTGACTAAACTGAGTTTCACTGATAATATTCATGGAAATACAACCCGAATTCCGGAAAAGTTGGGACGTTTTTTAAATTTTAATAAAATGAAAACTAAAGGAATTTCAAATCACATGAGCCAATATTTTATTCACAATAGAACATAGATAACGTAGCAAATGTTTAAACTGAGAAATTTTCTTAATTAGCTCATTTAAAATTTAATGCCTGCTACAGGTCTCAAAAAAATTGGCACGGGGGCAACAAATGGCTAAAAAAGCAAGCAGTTTTGAAAAGATTCAGCTGGGAGAACATCTAGTGATTAATTAAGTTAATTGATATCAGGTCTGTAACATGATTAGCTATAAAAGTTTTGTCTTAGAGAAGCAGAGTCTCTCAGAAGTAAAGATGGGCAGAGGCTCTCCAATCTGTGAAAGAATGCCCGTGGTCTTCGGGCTCTCAGACGACACTGCATCACTCATCGGCATGATTGTGTCAATGACATTACTAAATGGGCCCAGGAATACTTTCAGAAACCACTGTCGGTAAACACAATCCGCCGTGCCATCAGCAGATGCCAACTAAAGCTCTATCATGCAAAAAGGAAGCCATATGTGAACATGGTCCAGAAGCGCCGTCGTGTCCTGTGGGCCAAGGCTCATTTAAAATGGACTATTTCAAAGTGGAATAGTGTTTTATGGTCAGACGAGTCCAAATTTGACATTCTTGTTGGAAATCACGGAAGCCGTGTCCTCCGGGCTAAAGAGGAGGGAGACCTTCCAGCATGTTATCAGCGTTCAGTTCAAAAGCCAGCATCTCTGATGGTATGGGGGTGCATAAGTGCATACGGTATGGGCAGCTTGCATGTTTTGGAAGGCTCTGTGAATGCTGAAAGGTATATAAAGGTTTTAGAGCAACATATGCTTCCCTCCAAACAACGTCTATTTCAGGAAAGGCCTTGTTTATTTCAGCAGGACAATGCAAAACCACATACTGCAGCTATAACAACAGCATGGCTTTGTCGTAGAAGAGTCCGGGTGCTAACCTGGCCTGCCTGCAGTCCAGATCTTTCACCTATAGAGAACATTTGGCGCATCATTAAACGAAAAATACGTCAAAGACGACCACGAACTCTTCAGCAGCTGGAAATCTATATAAGGCAAGAATGGGACCAAATTCCAACAGCAAAACTCCAGCAACTCATAGCCTCAATGCCCAGACGTCTTCAAACTGTTTTGAAAAGAAAAGGAGATGCTACACCATGGTAAACATGCCCCGTCCCAACTATTTTGAGACCTGTAGCAGAAATCAAAATTGAAATGAGCTCATTTTGTGCATAAAATTGTAAACTTTCTCAGTTTAAACATTTGCTATGTTATCTATGTTCTATTGTGAATAAAATATTGGCTCATGTGATTTGAAAGTCTTTTAGTTTTCATTTTATTAAAATTTAAAAAACGTCCCAACTTTTCCGGAATTAGGGTTGTAGTTGAAATTACATGATGGCCTTTTTCTATATGCTAACAGAACCTCCACAAACATTTGCCCTGATTGAGCTGAAGTGCTTCAGCAAGCATGTACAGACACACTCAACAGAGCAGATAAATTACGGCTCCAATAGAGCGTAATGTGGTCAAGGTCACTAACAAGGTTAGAGGGACCAATTTGCTCCTGCCAGTGCAGTGAGCATTTATTGTGTGCCACTGCCCTCTGCTGGATAGGAGAGGAAAATAAAAACCAGCCTTTGCTCTGTTGCTATTTTCAACATAGTAATAATAGTTTTGTGCTCTGCTGAACTTCACTAATCAACAGCGTTCACTTGTGTCTTGTCTGATGAAGGCATTCCTCGTTTTACATCTGTATCTGTCACATCCACATGATTATCTCATTTCATCCCTTACTTTCATCTTCTTCTCCCACCTGCTTTCATTTTCAACACCAGACAAGTAACTTAAGGCCAGAGGACTTAGATTTAGAAAATGAGCCGTGGTATAAGTTCTTTGCTGAACTGGAGCTTGGGCGGCCGGTAAGTGTGGCTTTGGTTTGGTGCTGCTAGCATGCCGCTCGTGATCGGTGTGGGGGTGGAAAGGTCAGATACATGCTTCATATGCTGTCAGCCTGAGGTGGACATGTCTGAAATGACTGAGCAGACAATTCTGGACACTGTAACATACAGTGGAGTGGGATAAATAACTGGAGTGTGATAAATGAGAATTCTGCATATTAGGCTTTGATTTGCAGACATGAAACTACTGTTTGCTGATGATAAAATCAGTTGTGGATTAATTTGAGCATATTGCATGACTGTACTAGATTTTTGACTTTTCACTCTTTATGCAAGGTGTGTGTAGTTTAGTAGTCTTTGATGTGGTGTGCTATAGGTTGTGTTTCTATAAAAGGAGCTGTACTGCAGTGTGTAGTGTTTTTGATGCATATTTGCAACTTCATAGTTTGTGGTTGTCACATTGTCGCTCTCGTAGTCATGTGACTTTACTTTCTCTCTTGTTATGTTACTATTTCACTGCTGTTCCCTGCCTCTATCCCATCTCTGGGTGAAGCCTCCAAAAAAACATATCGATTACAATCCAGAGAGCTCGCCTCGATTCCGATCGGAGGTAAAGAATGACTGAAGGAGTGATTAACTGAGTGATTAACTGCTTTACTGACCAACTTAGGGAACGAACGAGAGAAATTAACTGAAATAAGCTAGCGCCTACCTTCTCAAACCATCCTCATTAAGACCACTTAACCTCAATTGTTTCAACTAAAGCAATGCACTAATTGGTTCTTAAGATATGCCACATATTGGACTAAAGTAAAAGAAAAAAGTAAAAGGTTTATGCAAAGAGCAACTACTTGGAAAAGTCTGTAAATCATGTTCAGAGGTGTTGATTAATATTTTGTATTGATTTATATAAATACATACACACACATACATGCATATTTTTTTTTAAAGTGATGGTAGTTGTGTCCCGAGTAATGTATTATACCTTATGCACTTACACTACTTAATATGTACACAACTGTCTAGTGTATAAATTTTATAAGGATATTTTGTAATTTAGCATTACAGTCCGCTATGTAAGGAAAGATGTGACAGTTGAGTATCCATGAAGTATGCAACATAACACCAGTGTTGGGAAGGTTACTTTGGAAATGTAATAGGTTACAGATTACAAGTTACCCTGTTTAAAATGTAATAGTAGTGTAACTTTTTCAATTACTTTATTAAAGTAATGTAACTAATTACTTTTGAGTACTTTTTGATTACTTTTCTAAATTTGTGAAAATTAAAGAATAATAAATGAAAGCATATACATCAACTTAAATACATTTATCTAATAAGCATGTGACGTATTCTGTGTACTAAACTCCTGAAACATTGGTGTTTTTTTAAACTGCTGTCTCTTTGTATATGATGATAGTTTTCTCAAAATAAGTAAAATGCACATGAAGTGACACAGAGCAGTTCTAGAAATTATGTTTATGTGCTCGTGTACTCCTACAGTATATTGAGATGGCAGAGGTTGAAAACACTGCGAGCTTCAGTAGGCCTATGTGTAGTAAATGAAACCATGTCTTTGCCATTAATTTACAGGAGGGGCAGACTGGGAAAAAAATTCAGACTGGAAAATTCAAACTCATACAAACAAATTCATGGACAAAACTATTTTTTGTATGGACCTGACATAAAAAAAGGTTTAAATCTTTAATTTGGGGACATGCAAAGTAATTAAAAGTTCTCTCCTGAACTGCACCTTCACTTCCATTTTTCTCTTCAGTCTCTTTATTTTGCCCTGTTATCCATCTCTCTCATGACTTTAATACTCAAGATTGAACAAAACTATACTTTACAATACAATACTCTACAATACTACAATATCTTTATAGAAAAATCCTAATACTGTACACAAGTCATGTTTTTCCCTTACAAAAATTAACCTTGCTTTTATTAGCCTATATAAAAGTAAAATAACCTTGTTTTGTTTTTTTGCAAATGGATTTGTATTTATTTTTAAATAAATACATTTGTAAAATAATTTTACATTTTTGGTTACCACAGTTAAACAATAGTAACCATTTTCTCTGGATTTATAGTTAAATATTAAAATGTTAATTTTCGTAAGGGTTGTGTTGTTGTCTCTCGTAGCTCCCCCTAAACCTATAAAAAAAAATCTGAATTTTTTTCAGCTAAATTCCTACTGTAACATTACAACAGATAATAATGATGTCCTTTATATAGTATTTTGAGTGATGGCTGATGAGCAACGTGCTGCTGCTTGATTAATTAAATATAAAAACAAAGACAAAAAAGCATATTTACAGATTAAACTGACCTAAAACCCTGAACAGTAGTTCTGCTTCTCTGCTCCAGCTGTGCGCTTCCACAGTCCACTCTTTTCTCTCTTGTTCTCTCGCATTGATTACTCTGATTGATTACATTGATTGAGTCTGATCCAACCCGTTTGGCGGAGGCGCGGAGAGCGCGCGAGTCATGACTAACAATTCATGACTTATTAGAGATTTAATTATCAAATGGCGGATTCGCAAATGATCGCTTTAGTATACAATAATGATATTAAATAGTGGGGCAAAATCGGCTGCCAGGCCACCGGGAATTGTCCAGGTTCTCCCGGTGTCCAGTCCGCGCCTGATTTCCACAGACACGCAGAATGTGCAAGTCATATATTGCATTTTTGGGGCTTGATATTCACAGACACTAGTCCATGTCATGTTTTGATTCAAGTGTACTGACCTACTTTTGATTTAGTTATCCAAAATGTGGCATATTCCGTCCGCGTTAGGCATTTCGTTTTTATGACTGGATTCTACGAACCAGACTGTATTTCCGCATCCCGGAAATTATTTGGGCGGTATGTCTCAGAATTGCCAGTGCAATTTGGGAAAGAAATCAGTTAAATCTGTACGTGGATGTGTGTAAATATTCAAATGTAATCCCCTTTGTAATCGTTAAAAATTTCATAAGTAACTGTAATTTAATTACTCATTTTTTCGTAGTAACTGTAACTAATTACAGTTACAATAATTTTGTAATTAAATTACGTAACGCCGTTACATGTAACTAGTTACTCCCCAACACTGCATAACACACTTAGTTTTCTTATGTTAAATAAGTGCATCAGCTGGTTATTTGAAGCACACTTTTTCTTTTTTGAATTTTCAGTGCAAACACACTACTCACACTATTTGAAAATGGCAAAGAATTGTGCATAAGTATTGGGACACATCTAATGTCTTTTCATAATTTTGATTAAATAGTTACCTGCATATAAGGATGGCATGGTAAATTTTAGTTAAAAACATTGTAATGATCCTCTGATTATTATTAAAATATAATTGCTGCTACTTACAAAAGCAATCGCAGGTGATAGTGTGGGACATGTTTTGTTCAATGTCTTAAGAATCTGTTTAATGCGTCTGCATTTGCTTCTCTTATCATAATTACAGTTCTGTCTATTATTACATCATATATTTATCGTGAGATATGAGCATCTCCTCCTGGCTGTCATCTGCCGATTCTGTACAAGTGTTTGTAGGAGGTGAAGGATCTATGGACATGCCATCTACATCTATATCTATAATGTTTACATAGAAAGGAGGCCTGATTGAAAGAATGCCATGATATAGCGCTATTTTGGTGCATTTTGCACAAATTTGCTACTGCTAAAGATGTATCTACCACATAGTGGTAGTGAATTTGTCTTAAAAATGCTGCTGATTTTTTAAATCGGTTCCTCCTTATGAATTGCTTTAAGGAGAGAACGTAACATAGAGGCCAGTGTAGTAACAGTTATGATTTAAGGAATGCTGTAAATCCAAACAACAAATTGCACAAAATTGTCACAGAGGATTTGCAACCAAATTTTGAGCCTGCTAGTGTGGTATCTGTCACTCAGAGCTGTATTTATGTTGACTAAATGTAAATGTGCCACACTGAGGAGACAGTTCTGGAACTGCATGCTTGGGCTACTTTTAAAGAGGGTTAAAAAAACACAAGGGGCGTCTGCTGCGGGTCTGGAGAGCTGTTCCAGATAACACTGCTCAGAGCTTCAGCAAACAGGAAGATGATTATCTACTCCAGCCATGCGTACAAGGAATTCCCTGCTTTGTTCGACATAGAAACCCTCGTAAGTGATCTTACGCATCTAGCTGTCCTGGGAATGGCTGGGCTTTTCAAGAGACAGCTGGCCCATGTCACTATGTCCAGACATGGAGTTTTTTTGACACTTTTAACCATTGTTGGATTTGTGAAGGAGAGTGCTGGGTGTCAAGGAACCTACTGTAAAATTAGTGTGGATATTAAGCGAGGAATTCACCCTGCTTTTTCTCCTTCATCTGTTGCAGACCTCCCTTTTTCAGCCATCCACACACAGGAGCCTTGAAAGGCCATCATGGTAGGTTCACTGTAAATGCATTGAAATTATTTGAAAGTCACACAAATCTCTACACTTTATTGCATACATTTTTTTTCTTTAATATGTTTAGAAAATATCAAACAAAGTGACATCTGAAAACTGACCTTTTCCTCAAAAAATTTTTTGCAATGATTTTTAACCAGCTGATCCCAAGGTCATTCTTATTGGATGCATGGTGCAGGTCATGACCTTACAGAACTTGTTCTTTTAAGTTTAACATTCAGAAAGTGTCGGACTACTTTTTGTTGTGTTTTATAATATTCTCTTGCTTGTATCAATCACTAAAGTATTTTATAATATAATATAATTAATAAGAAAATGTTATATTATATTTATTATATAATAATAAAATCTAATACTTTCAAATCTAACAAACTTAAATCTCACTTGGTTTGATTTTTTTTCTAATATATTTTGAAGTCACTATAGGTGAGAAACCATGGCATTATTTTCAGATGGAGATTAGGATTATATTTCATTCTAAACCTAGGACTCCCTTTTCTTCGTTGTTTATAACAATTTACATTTTTTATTGGTTAATATAAATCCTCAGTCACAGTGATAACAAGAGACGGAAATCTGAACCTGCAGCCGCTCAGCCCAGGGTTCAGAGCAGTGTGGGCACAACACAAACGTCTGTCAGACTACAAGAGCTACCCAGGAGCAGCAGCACCCAGAGGAATCCCCTCACCAGCCCCAGCTCCCCCACCGCCATCTGGACTAAAGGTAGATGTCAGACAAGCAGCCACAATTGTGCACTTTACAGAAAGAATAAGCAACACGAGAAGGTTCGCAGACAATGTTCATTTTGCTCCTCGCAGCGCAAGCAGAATTTTAAACAACTTTCCCTTTGCATTAATAAAATTCAATGAATTATTTAGTGTTTACAATCTTGTCTCAGTGTAGTGTAGCATATCAATTGCTTGTTGATCAAGATGTCTGATTTCTCTCCAGTTTTCCTCCAGGTTGTAGTATAAACATCCTTACTTTTCACTCCTGTGCGTCAGTTACCTTTTAATGTCTTCTCATGTCTCTTTTTTACCATGCTGCTTGTCGTGGATATCTAAGGTGGGGATGTGAGCAATATGCACACAGCACATTTAAATGGTAAAAATCCAAACCGTGCTACCTCAGAATCCACATATCAAAAGAAAGGGCAAAATGAGAACAGTTTCATGGCTGTCTCAGAAGGCTTCTCCAGCCTCCCTGAAGGCTGGAAAACAACACAAGAGCACCCAGAAGACTGGATGATCTCAGAAGAGACCACATCTAAACTCAAATCCTGGAGCTGTGATGACCTTCTCTCTGATGGGAGGGGAAGGAAAGTGCGGACCCATTTGGAAAGCACCGGCTCCTTGTTGCACAACAGTGAACTAGAGGCATCACAGTGCAGTGACGCCCAAGAGTCTGAGGATCATAGGGAGAGGACAAGGCACCGCTCTGCTCACGATGCACCAGGCTTCCTCAAACTCTACAAAAAGATGCATCACATCAACCGTCAAGAGCTGATGAACTCTACGGTGATATGCTCAGTCAAAGCCAGGATCCATAAGTATGAGAGCAAACAGCGGAAGGACAGATGTACTGGCAACAAGAGCTATAAGGAAGAGGTGCCTAGGGACATGGTGCACAACAGGATTTCTGAATTTGAGAGTCTGATCCAGAAGTCTAAATCCATGCCAAATCTTGGGGATGAGTGCCTGATCAGGGGTTCTTGGAGAAGGGGCAGCAGCCCCAAGCGTAGCCTTTCTATTGAGTCATTACTGGACGAAGAACCACTAGCCAGAAATCCTCCTGAAGGACGCCCTCAATACCCCAAGATAAAAACCAATGTGCCAATCCACATTCAAGTCACCAGTGACCAATTACAAAACTCTACCATGCAACACGACTACTCAGACAGTGAGCATGATGCTGTAGTGTCTGATCTTAGTGACTTCATCCAGATTGAGGGCTCATCCTTCTGTAGCGAGAGGGAGTTTGACGTGTGTTCATTTGCCTCCTCCGAGAGCTTCTGCGGACTGGGGCACCACCATAATTATCACAGGCAGCTTGTGAGCTCTTGCAAGAGCCGCTGTCCAGCTTCCTACACACGCTTCACCACTATGATCAAGCACGAGAGGGCCAAGCAGGACCGGAGGCAACATTTGCGTGTAGAAGAATCTGAGTTTGGTCTCAGCAAGCTCGCCTTCCTGGTCAGCCCAGTGCCTTTCCGCCGGAAGAACCTGTCACCTTTGAGTTGTTCCCGAGTGCCAAACTCCAAGAGCTGTATGTATGAGGCTCTAGATTCGGCCCTGAAAGACATCTACGACCACGTCTGCACTGAGAAGCACAGGGGTAACTTGCCAGACAACAACATTCTTCATAGATTGCTGGTGGAGTTGCTTCCTGACATTCCTGAGAGGAATTCATCCCTGCACGTGCTGGGGAGAAGCAGCCCTACAATTCAGCCTCGCTCTTACCACCCGCAGCCTGACGGCATGTCCAGCCAGGACACTCACCAATCCGAGTACTCACGCCTGTCCCATAGTGCCTCTCACAACCATATAGACAGCAACAACAACCAGAGGAAACACAACTTTGAATACTGCTATCAAGGTGGACTCTACTCATCCATCTCTGGTTTCCCAAATCCCCCTCTGTCCCTCGTGTTTGAGCTCTGCTCCTCCACCATTGCTATGTTCCATCTGTGTTTGTGAATGTGCTTGCTTAGAACAAGGGTGTTCAAACCCACTCCTGGAAGGCCAACATCCTCTAGCCCAGTAGTTCTCAACTTCGGTCCCGGGGATCTACTGCTCTGTACATTTTGTATCTCTCTCTCATCTAGGGGTGGTGTTAGCGCAGTGAATAAGACACATGCTTTTGGTGTGAGAGACCTGGGTTCGAATCCACTGTGAGACACCAATGTGTTCCTGAGCAAGACACTTAACCCCTAATTGCTCCAGAGGCATGCAAGCTCTGACATGTATAGCAATTGTAAGTCTTTGGATAAAAGCGTCAGCTAAATGAATAAATGTAAATGTAAATCTGACACATTCAGTTCATGGAGTTCCCTCTTAACTAGCTGATGATCTGAATCAGTTGCATTAGATAAGGAAGACATACAAAATGTGCAGGTCCCCAGGACTGGAAATGAGAACCACTGCTTTAGAGTTTAGCTCCAAGTTGCTTGCACGTTTTGATTAAGCCTGAAGATATTTATTAGCTGGTTCAAGTGTGTTTAATTGGGATTGGAGCTAAACTTTGAAGGGCAGTGGCCCTCCAGGAGCAGGACTGGACACCCAGTCACAAGGAACATCAGAGAGCATGACTCATACCAACATCTCCTGCCTTATCAATTTTTTTTTTTTTTTTTTTTTTTCCCTTTGTCTTTTATTTCCTCATTTTGTCACATTGTATTTTTGTTTACTTTCTCTTTGATCAAACATTTATTTAAAGTTATTTCCCTACTCCATTTAAAAAACATTGCTGTATTGGACAGACACACGTTTTAAGGTATATATTTTATTAAGTTCACACATTCTCTGGGAATCAGAACACTAGGTAGTGAGTGAAATATAACGCTGTGAAGTTTCACTCTATATAAATAGCATTGGACAGATGACTTGAGCAGCAGAAGCATGCGATCTAAAAACAGATTTGAGATTTTATTGGCTTGGGAAGAAACATTCTTTCTTATAAATCTCAAGTATTTACTGTGTCAAACCTGACATAGATGATGAGATCAGCCTCAGTACCTAAAATTTTAGTCATTTGTTTTTTGGAAAAGATGATTGTTTTATGATTTCTTTATTTATTTTTTAATCATAAAGAAATGCGACACTGTATACTTTTGCATAGTGCACAGTGTTTATAAATGAAAGATTGTTCGGAGCAAGGGGGCTTGCCCACAGTTTGCACAGGTGCCAGCTAACCATTTGCGGGTCTATTATAAATACACATGGTCTATACTGGGGATATGAGTCTAGAGGATGGGTGCAGCAACTTATGAGATGATTCATGGAAGATTATGTACTTCATTATTTTGGAAAATTTTTTTAATATATTTTTAATTTACATAATTTACTTTTTATTGGTCAATAAAATACATTTTGTATTTGTGTTTTCTTGTTTTCTTTTTATTTTGTCTGCATTTTCTCTCATCAAGCCCCAAATCATTGTTTCCTTTGCAATTGCTTGTTCCCACGCATGTACTGTCATAGTTTTGGTTATTTGTGAGACTTGTCTTTGAATCTTTTTACCTCTCTGTTCTTTCTAGATCAGGACACATCCAGAGAATACTCATACCCTGACGTGGGCCGCCACACACCTCAGAGCAGGAAACAAACTTCTGATGTCAGAGAGGTAGGGAATATGCATTACTTCGTAACATGTTCCTGCAAAATTATAGTAGAATCACAAATATTTTATCTGAGCTTTGATCAAACTGCAAATAAACCCACCTCATGACAGCATGTAATTAAGTTTGATTTCTCTGATTCATTCACTTGACAGAAACTGCCAGCCAGAGCAATATATGACTTCAAAGCACAGACAGCAAAGTAAGAACCACTTACAAACCATTGCTGCATTTGATATGCTACAATCATTCAGTTAATCTTCATGTATTATTTATGTCTTTCCTGTACATACTTTCCCCATGTGGAATAGAGTTAACTTGATATTTATTTTCTTCTAGAGAGCTAGCGTTTAAGAAAGGAGAAATGGTGTACATCACTCGGCAGATAGATAATAACTGGTATGAAGGAGAACACCGTGGACACATGGGCATCTTCCCCATTTCATATGTGGAGGTGTGTACTTTAAACAGATAATTAACACAAAAATGAAAATTCTGTAATTTACTACTCACCTTCATGTCGTTCCAAACCCGTAAGACCTTTGTTCATCTTTGGAACATGAATTAAGATATTTTTGATGAAATCCATGAGCTTTCTGACCCTGCATAGACAGCAAGGAAACTACACATTCAAGGCCTAGAAAGGTAGGAAGGGCATTGTTAATTACTCCATGTGATTCAGTGGTTCAAGAGTAGCACATATGCGTGTGGTGCTGCTGACACAGGAGCCCGAGTTCTGATGTAGAACCTGGATGTGCTGCTCCTTGTTTGCAAGCAGAGGGTGACAAACGGCGGAAAAGTCGTAATTAATAGTGAGTAAGTGTTCCCTATTCTAAAGTGTTTTCTTTGTGTGCAAAAAGTATTCTCATAGCTTCATAAAATTAGGGTTGAACCTCTGATGTCACATGGGCTATTTTAATGATGTCCTTACTATGTTTCTGGTTATTTTGAGGTGAACTATCCCTTTAAAAATCCCGCATCCATATCACCCTGGATAGGGATGGGTACCGAAACCCGGTATTAAAATGGCCCCGGGGCTAAATTATGAAAGACCGTAGTATCAGTAAGATCTGACGGTATCGGTTCTGCTTTCGGTACAGGAGGGGAAAAAATTAATTTACCATGTATTTTTGCTTAATAATGTTATCGTGTACATTTTATCTCACCAAACATTTCTAATGTGCGATCATATTAAGACGTTTGTCTGTGATATCTGCAAGATCTCTCATGCGCGCCGTGGAGCCGAGGCTGTCTGTCAGTCACACACACACACCACAACGAGCGCGGCGCACGCACAGATATATGAAAACTCCCGCTTAATAATAAAGAGTGACGATGGCGAAGAGATTTGCTTAATAATGTTATCGTGCACATTTTATCTTACCAAACATTTCTAATTTGCGATATTATTAAGACGTTTGTCTGTGAAATCTGCGAGATCTCTCATGCGCGCCGCGGAGGCTGTCTGTCAGTCACACACACACACACACACACACACACACACACACACACACACACACACACACACACACACACACACACACACACACACACACACACACACACACAACAAGCAGTTTTTTGTGCTGCAAATCCATTTATCCTTTACTGAAATTTCCGCGTCTTCATGGAGAGAGCAGGTCATGGTTGCTTAGCAACGGCAGACTCCTCAGGAGCGCAAGTGCCCGAAGGCTTTGGGGGAAAAAAATCAGAAAGCGACGGGCCTAGCGTTTTCCACGTATTTTTAGACGCGATATGTGAACGGCCCCTTACAGTATGAAAACTCCCGCTTAATACAAAGAGTGACGATGGCGGAGACAGCAAAACGTTCCAAAGTGTGGTTATACTTTACTAGAGTTGATGCAGACAACGCTGGTTATCATAAGTGCAACAAAAAATTTGCATGTAAGGGCAGAAACACAAGCAATCTGTCAAAGCATCTTTCAAAAGTGCATTATGTGCAGACAGAGAAATGCAAAGTTTTCGACCGAGTAACACAACACAAAGTAGCGATAAGAATACCGTTAAAGTACCGGACCGTTAAGCAGTATCGGTAAGAGTAGTAATACCGTTAAAACCTTAACGATACCCATCCCTAACCCTGGAGCCCAAGACCGGTTTCCCACTGAAGCTAAGCAGGGCTGAGCCTGGTCAGTACCTGGATGGGAGACCTCTGGGGAAAACTAGGTTGCTGCTAGAAGAGGGTCTGTGTGGGTCCTAGCACCCCAGTGTAGTGATGGGGTCACTATACTGTCAACAAGCACCGTCCTTCGGATGAGATGTTAAACCGAGGTCCTGACTCTCTGTGGTCATTAAAAATCCCATGTCTTTCGAAAAGAGTAGAGGTGTGACCTCGGCATCCTGGCTAAAATTCGCCCATTGGCCTCTGACCATCATTACCTCCTAACAATCCCCATATCCGCTGATTGGCTTCATCACTCTTGTCTCCTCTCCACCAGTAAGCTGGTGTGTGGTGGGCGTTCTGGCACAATATGGCTGCCGTTGCATCATCCAGGTGGATGCTGCACACTGGTGGTGGATGAGGAGATACCCCCTGACTATGTAAAGCGCTTTGAGTACCAAGAAAGCTATATAAATATGATGAATTATTATTATTATTTTTAAAAGATAGTCTGGTTTAGCTTATTGGAGATATAGCTAATATACTGCCTCTTTTAACTTCTGTCTCTTCACAGAAAATCCCTCCTTCAGAGAGACATCAGCCAGTGAGACCTCCACCACCAGCCCAAAGCAAAGAAATTGGAGAAGCAATTGCCCACTACAACTTTAATGCTGATACTAATGTGGAACTTTCATTAAGAAAAGTAAACATTTTCTTAGTACTGCTGTCATAAACATCTTTCAGTTTCAGCATGTGCTCATTAATCCGCCTCTTAATGTGTCCAACCACTTAAGAACATGTTTTTTGCTAAATAATTATAACTTTTTACTGAATGCTTACAATCTAATGAACTATTGATAAGAAATAAAACAACGAGACAAAAAACATCTTCAAAAAATAAAAGATGGAACTTTTGCCTCAACCATCCACGATTTCTCCATATAGTTGAATACATTATTAATTGGTTATGATGTTGTCATTTTGCACAGAAATTCTGATTTCGATCCACCAAATACCCCACCTGATATCTTGTGTTGGTGTCTTCCAGGGCGAGCGTATTGTTCTGTTGCGGCAGGTGGATAAGAACTGGTTCGAGGGCAAAATCCCAGGTACGAACAAACAAGGGATTTTTCCTGTGTCGTATGTGGACGTCGTTAAGAAGACTTCAGTACAAAGTACCGGTCAACCTCCTGGGCCCAGTATACCCACCAGCTACTCCAGTGACAGACTGAACAGTAAGGTATGTTTTCATCTGCAATACCACTTAAAATGCACAAAAAAAAAAAAAAATACACCTAAAAATGTATCTAAAACACAACTTATTTTACTCATGAGGTTTAAATCATGGTGACTATAGATATCTGGATTTCAGGTTATATACATACACAAAATATACTCTGATCCAGTTAAGTGACTTTATAATCTTATCTGGGTAAATACTGACTTATACTTTAAATACATGATCCGTGCCGACAAACGGTGGCTTTAGAGGCAATAAGCCTCTCATTTATATCATGTTACTCATATTGCCATAACTCATGTACAGTAATATTGGTGCCAACAAGGTGGCAAATATAAAATTAATCCTTTCTCAGATGGAACCTGTCCCAGTACCAAAATAGATCACCTCTGTCATCTTTAGCTTACCTTCGGCTTTTTGTGTAAAATAAGCCTGATTTCAGATTCAATGCCCTTGAGTTGTAATTCCATCTAAAGAACAAAGGCTAAAAAAGGCTAAAGGCTTATTCCTTCGCTTACACGAGATGAGTCCAGCAGGATTATATCAGATTGATCACATGTCCTGACAGTATCCAGTATAGCTAATTAAAACATGGACATGACCTGCTGTGCTATACATGTGCTGCTCGGCTCCTGCTGTTACTGAAAGGGAAGTTTCTGATAAGGTGAACTACTGTGACTGGACTGGACTGCTATAACTTCTTAACATTGCAAACATTGTATCAAAGACATTTTAACTTTGTACTACAGTACATACATTGACCTCATAAAGAATTTGGACACTTAAGCCACACTTAAAAAGATGAATATTATTGCATTAAATAACAAAATATCAAACCAATGTCATTAATTTAAAAAACAATAGTACAAGCACACTTTTTTTCAAGCACTGGAGCTGGTACGATTTTTTAGGTTGGTAATGTTTATGATCAACAAGGTGTTCAGGAAACATTTCTTTTTATCTTCAATGTTGAAAATAAATATTTTTGGGGAGAAGAAAATTCAAAGGAAGTATGAATCTTTTGTGACAATCTGAAAGTCGATCAATTAAATATGCACAACCACAAACATGAACAGTAGTGTATTATTAAAATGAAAACGTATTTTGACACCTTTTGGTTGTCAATTATTAGTCGAAGATTCAAACATGTTTAAACATGGCTTAAGGATAAAAACATTTTGGAGACAATGTAAATTCACAATACACACAATCAGAACAGACAGAAACTGTCATCCTAGGTCATTTTTGTCCAATATCTTTTCATTTCACAGGAGATGAAAGTCCTTGAAAAGCCCCCGGGTAGATTGTATTGTCTTATTGCTGGTTTATAGATGACCTCTTAGTGGCCTTGTTGTTGTTTCCACCTCACAGATCAATACAGACAGCAAGTGTGACAGCATATTCTTCCTTGTAGCTCATGACTTTTGTCTTAGGCATGTTTTCCCACATACTGCACCTGCAAAGCCTTTACAATAATTTGAATATGTGACTGGATAAGGCTTTCACAGTGACAGAGTATCTGCTGTGTGGCTATGTACAAATGAATTTATTTTGATAATGGCCATAAATTATGTGAAATCTAATTTACATGATGTGTGGATTCTCTATATATCTAAACAGTAATGAATCTATGCATAACGGAATCCAAACCCCACACTCTAGCTATAAACTGATCAAATCATCTGGAATTAGTCAGATTTACTGAATAAAAAGTGTTGTTTTTGTACCATGGTTTTCTAGGTGGGATTTTCTTGTAACTATGCAGAATGCTTTTTCATCTATCTTCCTGTCACTTGTATTATCTTTTCCATCAGTTCTCTTAAATTTCTTTTTTCTTACTCTCATCTTTCCTTTCTCCTTTTTTCTCTTAAGTCATCATCTGCACGTACCCTCTTCAGCTCTCCATCCCCATCTGTCCGTCCACTCTCCTCATCCTCTCCCAGTCCACAGAGAGCCGCACACCTTCAGGCCCTCACCAGCGAGTGGTTGGCCCTTACTCTGGGTCTGTCTCCTTCAGGAACCCCTGCCCCAACACCTCCTCCCTTCCCTTCCAATTTCCAGCCATACTATGAAGTATTGGATTCTGCCATCTCCTCTTCTCCCGCCTCCTCCATGCTGGGCTGCTCTCCTGCCCTCACACCCCGCACCTTCACTCCTGCGCTCAAAGAGGGTCACTTCATTCCCATCACCTCACAAAAGTCCTACATGTCCCCTGATCCCAGCCCTTACCTCACCTCTGCCTCCTTCACTCCTTCGCCCACCTCACCCATATTTGACTCCAGCCCCAGGTCTAGCAGTGCCATAGACATCCTCTCCAGCCAAAAAGCAGATTTAGCTGAGAAAGAACTGCAGTTGGTCTCGGATAACAAAGACCTCCACAAACCAGATGGGACAGGCCCCGCTAAATTGCATTGTCCTATTGACTTGGTTGTTTTAGAGGCACACAAATCCCCATTGGACTTTCTTCCACCTAAAGACCCTGAAGATGATCTGTGTGAGGAGTTAGTGTCAATTATCAAGGCCAGCCAATCAAATGGCACGTTCAAAAAAGAGGAGGGATTTTATCGCCAGGAACCAGATATAACAGAAAAGCTTCCCAGACTGTTTATAGAGGAGGAGCCGAATGAAGACAGAAGCTTCTTAAATGAACCATTGACATCAAAAACATTTACTCCAGTCCAGACTGCCCATAGTGAGGGGTCAGATATCGAGGTAGTGCTCGCTGTGTGGTCATACTGCCCAAATGAACAGCCAAAATAGATTTTCTTACAAGAGAAGTGTCATTTTTACTTAGGTTTTTATTTTTATTGGTTACCATTTTTGCTAATGGGCAATTAGTAATCAGTTAATTTAATTTAACAGTCAACGCTCAAGTTGTATATAAGGCTGTTTTTGTATCAGTTGTGGCTGTAAAAAACTTGTTTCTTTTCTTTTTTTTAATCACAGATGTATTGATTATATAATAAAGACTGCAGATTAAGTAACAGTTAAAAATAATATTGTGCATATATTTAGCCAAAATGCTCCTCTCTAGAGTTATTTGCTTCTGGCTTCCTAACAAACTATTGACATAGAACATTACATTTGCCTCAGGAAAGCCATTCAATGACGTCGTTTTGAAGCTTCTTTATTTAAGTCTTTCCACTCAGAATCAAAAGTAACACATACAGTAGTTCACTACAAAATCATGTTTTGTGAAACTTTTAGTCATCAACAAAAAGAAAACAGCATAGATGAAAAAGATATTGTCTCATCAAAATGGAGATTGATTAAAAAGGAGAAATCAATATTGCCAATCCAGCACTATCGTCCACCCCAGTTAACAAAAATAATAATAATAAATAATAAAATAATTTTGACTTAAAACAAATGAAGAGTGATGCTGCATTTTGACTATGAATATTTTCAGTTTCCAAAATTCCAATGCATCCCTCATTTTTGGAATTCTGCTTGAAGTTAACGGAACAAAAAAATGACACTTCACATTTAAACTCTGAAGCATCTGTAGAAGATGATGAACATATTAATTTGGCATGCATAACTGTTTTCATCTCCACACCAGCAAGGTGAAGTTTCCCAGACTGCCTCTCCATGTCTCTCTCCCCTGTCCTCACAGATGTCATTGCCGTTCACACTGCCCTCATCGACTAAATACTCTCCCCCTTCCCTGCGCTCCACCCCCCCTCTGCCCGGGGTTTCACAGTCGCCCCCTCCCTTTGCAAAACTGTTCTCTCGACATGACCTCCGCTCCCCAAAGGTCAAGGTAAAGACAAGGTGCTTGTTAGTGACTGTACTAGCTCTCATGATCCTCCACCCTTCCCCCAGTCTTACCACTTCATAATACAGACACTAACATTCCCTATTAAAGTTAATGTAATTATTAGTAAGTCGTAGACATGTTTAAATCACCCAACCCCCACAAACCAAACCGTATAAAGAATATTCACTCACTCGTGTTAACCCATTTTTTTATAAATATATTACTCTACCATTTGATCAGAAAGAGAACAGTGATATTTTTAAATATTATTACAATTTAAAGGAGCTCCTTTTTTCTTTTAAAAGTTATTTTTTTCTGGGATGCCAATATCTCTAGTCTTCAGTGTCACATGATCCTTCAGAAATCACTCTACTATGCTGATTTACATTTTAATAAATTTTTTATGTTCATAGATTTTTTTTGGGGTGAATAGAAAGCTAAAAAGGACAACATTTATTTAACATTCAGATTTTTTGTTACAATGTTTGACACTTTACTTTTACTTTTGATCAAATTAATGCACTCTTGCTAAATAAAATAATTGCTAAATAAAATAATTAATTTATTTAAAGAAAAATAACATACTGACCCCACTCTTTTGGATGGTAGTGTATATTTTGGTAAATTGTGTTTATTTATGACTGCACATAACATTCATGTCATCTTCTCTTGGCTCTGCTTCTTTCAGTCTGTGCTTAGGCGTGATGTTGTGGTTGTTGGTAAGCCTCCTCGTAGCCCTGTGATGTCTAGGAGGTCCTGCGGATCTCCGGTTAGAGGTCAAAACTTTTCACCATCTCATAGGGTAGGGAGTATGTGCACCTTGTGTGGAAATGGCATAGCTGACTCAAGGGAAATTCAGTTTTCTGTCTTTTCAATGTATCCTTGTACAATGCATAATGTCATTCACTGAATTTGACCTGGGAATTCACTGTTTTGAGTGCAATTCTTTCCATTTTTGCTGCTACAACTGGATATAATGATATTAGGAGTGATACAATATACTGCCATATATTTGTGTCAGCGTATGGTCACGTAATGCTTCCGTACGCAATATCATTCCATCAGTAAAGTATGGAGGAATGCTGAGTCTTAACACTATGGCCTTGTCTGTCTGTGTGCATTAGTGCATTTTATGGTCGAGAAAATAACATTTAAGTCCTAACATCGTTTTAGAGTGATAACATTTTGTTCGGTTTGCATGCTGGAAGTGTCTCTGGAAATGGTTTTCCTGCATGTCTATGACTTCCTGGATCAGTGGTTTTCTGCTGTTTTTGTGTTTTTTTGGCTCAAAGCTGCTGAGAAGATTGGCTTGTTGATGCAGTATTGGTTTAAGCAATGTATAGAGAGTGTTTGGAGTGTCTGGATTACTCGTGGGACTGTCCCAATGATCTTTCCTGTGTGCACAGCTTAAACCAGGTGTACCCCCTTAAGACCAGGCAAGCAGCCTATTCCCCACATTTCCTTCCAAACAAGGGGAGTACAATCCTCGTTTTCAGGATTTAAGGCATTTCCCGACTGTTTCTAAGTCCACCAATCAGACATGTTTTAGAAAATATATTGTTTGATGGTTTAGAAACCCGTAACTTGAGCCCCGGGGGTCCTGGATCTCACATGTATTTAAAAAAAGTGCAATTTCTATTTTTTGTTAACACCTTTAGGCAGGTTTGATCATGTACATGGTTCAGATACAAAGCTGATCCAGGTCTGGCCTCAGGTTTTGCATCAATGGTTCTCCATGAGCACTGTGGTACTCTCAGTATCAGATGGACATAGAGCAGAAAGAGAGATGGAAACATTTAAATGGTCTTTCCTGTTTTCTCTCTTTTCAGTCCCACAGACAAGCATATGTTCATGATCCGCTTCAAGGTACAGGGGAACCGTAAGTATTTCAAATCTTTTTCTGTTTCACCAATCCATGCATTTAAAGTAGATTGTTATTTATGCTAACATTATTCCATTGTGGGAGCTGGTCAGTATTACAAGACCCGATTCTGTAATATAACCTAATTTAGAAAGCACACTTAAATAGCCTTTCCTCTCGCAGATTTCAAGCCCTGTATAACTACATGCCACGAAATGAAGATGAGCTGGAACTGAAAGAGGGCGATGTTGTCGACGTCATGGAGAAGTGTGATGATGGATGGTTTGTGGGTAAGACTGTAAACTCCATTTTCATCAGGTTGCTGGTTACTACACAATGAGTGTTTTAGTGATGTTCATTTATTTGCCACTAGCTGGTGCTATTCTCCAACCCAAAAAATACTGTCAACACTGTCATGGTTCAAACAAGCCCATGGATGTTTGGAGAGATAAATATTGAAATATATACTTTAACATATATACTGTATGATATTTTTTTACCATACAAAGTTGGCCTCATTCCATATTTAATATTTCAGGAACGTCCAAGAGAACCAAGTTTTTTGGAACCTTTCCTGGGAACTATGTGAAGCAGCAATAAATGGACTTTTCCAGTACACGTCTCTGATGGTCCAACATCTACTGAAGAGAGATAGACAATGTCACCTACAGCTTCCTGCTGGAATTAGCATGACATGTTCCAGTCATTAACCTGTGGAAAGTAATGAAACTGATGAAAAGCCAATGGCCTTTATGTCATTTGGTTCAAACATGATAATTACATTCTAAAACCATTTCATTAATTAAAATATTCGGTTGCGTAAATTTTTCCTCATAGCTGAAAATAAAAGAGTTTGCTTGCCTTCTAGTTACGCTGAAGAATTTCGACATAATGAGTAATCAAGTGCCCTATTTATTTATACTCTATTAAGAGGCACATTTTCTTTCATTGGAAGGATGAAATACAGTAGGTGAGGAATGATCTACTGATGGTGCCCCTTGTACACTGGACCTGATGTCTGATCTGATCTAGATTGTATAGACTCAACAGTATTGCAGTGTCATGTTTGTGTCAGGCAGTGGATATTACAGAAGACCATTCCTGCCAGCATGTATCTTTTTAGTATGTTATTAACTCTCTGGTTCAGAAGAATGAACTCCGGTTCTCTAGGGCTCTATGTTCTTCCTCCAAACATTCCTTTTAGCATTTGAAGGATTTTACAGATAAGAGAAAAATATTTTTGATATTTTTCAATCTAAAGAGATAACGTTTTTGAGATTGCAATATCCCGAACAAAAAGCATTTTGGCAAAATGGCCATGTTGACTGTAGTAAACGGACTCCTATTAATGTCTCTACTGCCTATAAGAAATATTTCTGTGTCCTTGCACATCGCTTATGGTTTACACACTGTAATCTATTTATGGCCAATAAGAGTAGCACATGATGTCCTAATTACTAATCTGCAATTGGCAGCCATGTATTTTGTATGTCACCTTCTGATTGGTTCAATTTAAATGAGGAAATGTATGTAAAAATCTATTTTTGTTTATTTGATCATTCAGAAAATGTTTTTTCATTATGATATACTTAATATATTGTTAATTGTTCACGTTCTATGCTTGATCTGTTCAGCACAATGATTACGCTCATATTCAAATGTTCAATTTAAAATATGCAGCGTTTCAATTTTCCTGTGAGACTATGACTAACAGTTTTATTTCAGTCAGTAAAAAGCAAGAAATGTAAATGTGTCAGTCAGTAGAACCATGAACCAATAATATATATAATTTAGCCAATATTATACCTCATTGAATTATACTGTCTCTGTGTCTGTCAATGTGCTTAATGTAGCAGTAACATCCTGCACATGCTGTTTCATAAAGAACTGCTCATCAGTGCAAATGTAATATTGTACCAGTATGAGAATTATTAACCACATGCTGCTCTGGTTTAAGAGATGCATATGGTGGTACTGGACTTTATCTGGATCTGCGAACCATCAAGACTACCAGAGACCTTCATTGTGGTTTAGTTAGGAGTTGGCAGACAGTCTTCCGTTCTTAAGCACTAGCTGATCAGAAGTGAAGTAAACTGTGCTGTTCCTGGTGCATAAATTTACCACATGCAATTTATGTAATGACGTGGATATTTGTTATATTTAATAATGCACAATTCAGGAATAAATGTTTATAAAGTACAGAACACTGTGATATGTTCAGTAAATTATAACTGAACATTGACTGAACATTATGTTTGGTGCCAGAGTGTTGATGGATTCTGATTGGATAAAAAATGTCAATTGCTCTAATATCATTGGTTAAGAATAGAGAGAATAACGTCACTGAATTATATAATGGAACGACAAGACATAAACCATTGCTGCTGCTTGAATCAACATGTCCACCCATTGATTAATAAACAAAAAGTGTCTGATTAGACTCTCCACAACGTCAAAGCAATCATTGATTTTTATATATTTTTTTGTCTTTTCTTTCTCTGTGGAATAGTGCATAAATGAATTCTGTCACTTCTCATGTTTTCGTCAGACTATGCTCTCAATGGGATTCACAGTCTCCGTAGATGCATAGGATAATTGTGCCATCCTGGATGTCTTCCTTCTGCTAGCAATCTAGTCCCTGCAGACCGTCCAGTCTATAAACAGCCACATTGTCCCTCCTGCTGCCATGGCGACACAGTAAACAGAGGGACAGTGGAGAGCCGACCTGAGTTTCTGTCCCAGAGAAAGAACCAAAGCCATCCAAGAGGCAGGGGTTTCTGTCTAGACTGTGATTTTCCCGCATTTGTTTTCAAAGGAGCAAATTCTCACATGCTCTTTTATGCACTTGATAAATATATCTGGGAACAGAGTGCAAACCCCAGTTAACATCCATGCCAATCTGCTCAAAGTTAAAGGCACAGTTTGCCCAAAATCATCATGTACTCACTCTCATGTTGTTCCAAGCCCCTTGGCTTTTGGAACAACACGAGTTGAGTAAATTAAAGAAATTAAAATTTTTGGACAACCTGTGCCCTTTCATTACTAGAGTTTACATGATTTGACAGCTTGGGATAGAGAAAGATTTTCTGGTGTTAAGGTTTCCTATGTTTGATGTAGCTCAGGCCATGACAAATAGCTCACCAAACACGGAGCTGTTGAAGCCTACAATACAAGTGCTCTTGAGCTAGAATGTTTGGCTTTCAAATGAAGAACACAGTGCTGCAGTGCCTTGTAAAGCACAGT
This sequence comes from Carassius carassius, assembly GCF_963082965.1. Lineage (NCBI taxonomy): Eukaryota > Metazoa > Chordata > Actinopteri > Cypriniformes > Cyprinidae > Carassius > Carassius carassius. The sequence continues at coordinate 5,593,934 of NC_081787.1, read as the reverse complement.
ATACGCTCCTCTCTGTGTAGTTACTGAAACTTTACTTTGGAAACAAGTATCACATGCACGTTACTAGGTCTTTCCAGTGTTTGTATGGCACACCTATAGTTCATAAACAGGATGGTAGACAAAAGCATCGCTACCCTCTTACTATAGGTTAGAGTGGGGGAAACCCCCCCCCCCCATTGTTTTTCCTAAAATAACAACTAGATAAAGTCAAGATAATTTTTTTTGTTGTAACTATGGCCTACAATAAGATGAAAACTCTAGACATTTTTCATAATTGGTTTATAATTTATGTCATTGTAACTAAAACTATGATAACTATTCTGGACACATTTAATTTTTGTTTCACAGAAAAAAAAGTCCTTATGGAGGTGTAAAAATAAAAATACTTCAGCATTTCTAAATCATAATTTTAAGTTTAATTCATTCTAATTCATTTGTAATTAATAGTGAGATGTACTAGCAATTTCTGATTTAATTTCTGAGAAGTTTAATACATTGCCTGCTACTATATTAGTGGTATATTTAGTTACCACACGAAAGTATCTGGACACTTAAAGGGATACTCCACCCCAAAATGAAAATTTTGTCAATAATCACTTACCCCCATGTTGTTCCAAACCCGTAAAAGCTTTGTTCATCTTTGGAACACAATTTAAGATATTTTGATGAAAACAGGGAGGCTTGTGACTTTCCCATAGACTGCCAAGTAAAATACACTGTCAAGGTCCCAAGAAGTATGAAAAGCAGAATAGTCGATCTGCCATCAGTGGTTCAACCGTAACGTTATGAAGCAACAAGAATACTTCTTGTACGCGATATCAAAAAGTCGCCGTAGTGGCATTTTGGAAAATATGAGTTGAACGCAGGCAGTGTATGCTCTTCAGTGCCAGCCACGACACAAGGATACCTTTTTTACATGTATTTACGTTTTGATTTGAAAGAAAACAGTGCATCCTTGTGGCACGGTTGACACAGCAGAGCATAAGCTGCCTGCGTTCAGCTCATATTGAGAAGAAAAAAAGGCATAACTTTGATTCTAACTTTTGCCACCGGCGCACCTGGTCACCTTTGCCACCTTTGCCACCTGGTCTTTCAAAAGAGGACACAACTAGAAATCAGTGGTTAAGTTGTATTTCCAACACTGTTCCAGAACAGTTCAACCCAAATATTCAGATGTGTTTTTTAACCATAAACTGCATAAACACATTTCATTACACCAAATACACAAAATAATGTTCTTTTTAGCTAAATCATATGACCCCTTTAACGCGCTTCAACAAAATAATCCGATCTCAGTATGCACAATGTGAACTCTGGAAGGTGAATATGAATTACTGATTTTTTTATTATGAAAATGTGTGTGAAATGTTTTGAATTGAAATACTGACAGCTTATATTAACAACAGTTAAAAATGCAAGCCTTGAAAATGCAAGGCGTAAAAATGCAAGCACTGTTAATACAATGGATTATTTTTTTCAGTTAGTGCAATTCAACATGCTTTTTTTTTTTCAAAGACATTTGTCATTATTTAGCTTGCATAGTATGTGCAAAAAAAAAAAAAAAATCGCCTGACATAACTGGTTTAACAGTAATGGCAAAAAAAAAAAAAGTTAGTTCGGAGAAAAGGTTGGTCAGATGTTTCATCCTCTAATGCAATGACATTCATATATTTTAAAGCGTGTTTTATGTGTCCACAACTGTTTTTTGGAGCCACTTTATGTGTAATGTAACTCTGTGACATCTACACACTAGGCTAGGTCAATTAATTATTATTATTTTTTATTTTTATTAAATGAAATCCAAGCCAATCCTTATGTGGCTGTGTAATTGAAATTGTTTACATTCCCGAGAGGAGATGTTTAAAAGAGCAACACATGCTGTGTTGATATGAAAATATGACGTTCTGTTATTGTGCTCTGTAAACAGTTTGTAATCTGCTCATCAGCAGCAAGGGCTCTGACTCAACACTCAGCCTCAACTTCATGATGGAGTAGTCTACTCCTCTCAGTCAGGCACAGGTGTCTGGCCAGCGGTTAGGAAAGAAAAGTCTAGACAGCGCAAAGGGTGATGACAGAGCAAAGGGAGTCACTGGTGGATGATTTTAGTTATCAAACCGCTAAGACTTATGAGAAAAGAGGATTAATCATAAAGGGTGTAAGGTTGGATCTGAAAGAGGTGGGGAGAGAGTTTGACCCCACAGTTTCTCAGTCAACCCTATGACCTCAGAGGGGTGTGGCATCCAGGCATCATCTTTCTTTCATTCACTCTCCTAACCCCACACTCATGCTTAAAAGAGACTCAGAGACAGGCACTGGCTTCCAGTCGTGGTTGGGTGAGTCATTCATCCAGGGTAGAAGTGAGATCTCTCGTCAGTAAAAAAGAGATTGAACTGAGGAAGCAAGTTCAACTTTTGAGAAAGAGGAGGCTGAAGAAAACAAGACAGATATGCCAAAGAACGTGGTGCTGGACGGGCCAGCCCCTTGGGGATTTCGGCTTTCAGGAGGCAAAGATTTTAACCAGCCGCTGACCATAACTCGGGTAAGTGAATGCCTTTGGCTAAAGTCTGCTGCTTCACACATTCCACTCAGAGATAAAGATGCTTTTGATGTGCTGGCTAACACTGCCGTGGGCATGAGACACCAGTGGGGTGGATCACAAAACAACATTCCCAGGACCTCACTTTAGACATAACTGAGGAGTACTGTGAGAAAAAAATATATTTTTAGAGCCACAAGTTCGAACTGACATTCATTTTTAGAAACATCTGTGGTTGTCAGGCAATCATTTCCCAATAGAGCCTTTCTATATTAGTTATAATTACCTAGTTTTTATCTTCATGCCATTGTGATTTACTCTAATATTGCAATTTAAGAAATTAATATTGTATTCACCAAGGATGCATTATATTTATCAAAAGTAAGTTCCAATTGTTTTATTCAAATAAATGCTGTTCTTTTGAACTTTGAGAATCGTGAAATAAATATACCGTATTATGTTTTCCATAGAAACATTAGGCATCACAACTGTTTTAAGTATTGATAATAAAATAAATATTTCTTGAGCATCAAATTAACATATAATGATTTCTGAAGAATCATGTGACACTGAAGACTGGAGTAATGATGCTGAAAATACAGATTTACCATCACAAGAATAAATAGCATTTTAAAATATACTGAAATAGACAACAGTAAACGGTTTCAAATTGGAATAATATTTCACAATATTACTGCTTTTACTGTATTTTTCAAATGTAGCCTTGGTGAGCAAACGAGACTGCTTTCAATAAACATCTTCAAGAAAAATCTCACCAACCCCAAACTTTTGAATAGTGTTTATAATTTGAATATTATTGAATTAATATTTAGATGTCTAACGCTGTAATTAATTAGCCAAACTGATAATATTATACTACCTCCCATTGCTTCATGGTGTTTGTGAATTTGAAAACACAGATTATTCACAGCTCATCTGAGTCATAAATGTGGTTATGTATTACGGCTGTACCTAAAAATTTATATTACGTGTCGTGAACTTTTAGGCATTTTCTCTTCCAGTTACTAACAAGTTCACAAAAAGTCAGGGACAGACACTCTCTCTCTCTCTCTCTCTCTCTCTCTCTCTCTCTCACAAACACACACACACACGCTTCGGAGAGGACACCTGTTGTCTGAATGAATCGCAAAGCTCTTAGTCCAACAATATATTAAACAGCTGATGAAGTCTGAACATTTGTGGTAAAAGAAGAGGTCAAAGGTTAACTGAGCACTGATGTGTGAGATGAACTTGACAATCTATTTAATTTAAGCAATTATTTCAGCACCATCTCAAACCTCATATCCTCTCATATTGTCTCATAAATGTCTAAAACTGACTAATACTTGTAGATGGTTGTGAAAGTGCCCCATTTCAAAGATAAAGTTATTTTGAACTGAATAAGAGGCATGCTAGATTTATGCTCAGCAACTAGAAAGTTTGTGCATTTTGGTGAAGGCTAAGAGGGTCCTAAGGCTCCACCTGACTAAAACTATGAATTTCCCTTATACAGTAACTGTAACTAATTCGGTATGTTAAGTACCTGCAATATTATTAGTTGAATGCCAGTTCTGACATTCTCCATAAATTGTGGAAAAAACACAGCAGAGAACAGACAGGTCGTCGTAAAAAGATACTTCCCATACTCACTGATTAGAGGCAGAAGAGCAGGTCTTACAAAATATGAATTGCCCTAACAGAAAAAAAAATAGGTGCTACCACATTACAGTGATTTACTGGTATCAGATGGTATAATAGTATTTTGATGATTGCCTTATTAATATACAATGATACTTCAAGATTCTTCCAAGAATACTGTGGTATTTACTAACTATTAACATGTCTAGAAAGTATATTTTTCTGCAGCAGCACTGGTTTTGGACACAGTATGGAAATTGGAACTTCCAGGTGTACAACGTAGACTTAAAGTCTCAGCTGAAAAGAATGATGTCATTCTTAAATTCAACCAATCAGGCTTATTTAACATTCCTAGCTAATGACTTCCTTGCAGAATCCAAGTAAAATGAGACTGGATGTGATTTCAAACTAAAACAATACAATCCACTCAAACATAAATGAAATGGATTAGAATTAGCATTTCTTATTTTGGTGTACCAGAACCTGAAAGCTACATACAGTGGGTAGAGAAAAGTTGAAGTTGCATTGAGTATATAGAGCTGGATAAAAAAAAATAAAAAAACTCAGGCTTTGTTGCAAAGCAACAAAGTGTGATTATTTTAAAAGGGGTGATTCTTTTCTATACCCACTGTATATCCTGTATATTTCATCTTTAAGCAGAGAAATACTGATCACTAATGCAGAATGTGTGTGGTTTCTTTGTAAAACCGCTGTCTGTAATCATACACTTATTGATGCCAGCAAGATGGCTCTTTTCTCATTCTATAAGCCCTGATGTTCTTATTCCAGTAACATTAGTCTCCATCGATGCGGGCATGCCAGCACAGATGGGGCTTTTTATGAGAAGCAAAATCAGACCATCTTAATTATACTGTTAAATTACAAATGTAAACGACTGTTATATATCTAAATCCAGTCAATGAGCAGACACCTTTAACAAATCATTCATTTCAGTTCAGACAGTTCTTGGGTTTAGTGCTTTGCTCAAGGGCATGATGGGGGTAGTTTATGGTTGAGTGTCAACCTTCAGCTTTATCCACTTCAACCAAAAAATGACAATTCTGTTATTTACTCAACATCATGTCAGGTTTCTTTTTTTGGTAGGGTTACTCACCCTTATGTTAGCAGAATATAACAGTTTAAATTTACTTACCTTATGTTGTTCCAAACCCATATGATTTTCTTTCCTGTATGGAACACAAAAGAAGATACTTTGTAAAAGTTCAAAAGGTTCAAAGCAGTGATGTCATGGAAAAACTATTTTTGGTTCCCCACAAAACCCTTCAGTTTACACTTCTTTTTTTCTGTTCCATTTTTTTTTGAGTCAAGAACTATTTAAGTATTCTAAAATAAAAAAGAAAAAAATAAACTTTTTCCAGAATGTTTTGTGCATTGAAATGTTTCATGGATGTTAAAGGTTCCCAATGGAACCGTAGATGGCAACAAAGAACCTTTATTTTTAAGAGCGCATAATAAAAGTCAATGAGATCTGATGATGTTTTGGAGCCAGTTGATTTTCAGTGTATGGACAAAACAGTTCAAACATGCTTCAGAATATCATGTTTTGTTTTGTTTGGGGGTTTTTTTTCACAGAGGAAAGAAAATCGTGCAGGTCTGGAACAACACAAGGACAAATAAATTTGAACTTTTAAGGGAACTATCCCTTGATTTATTCTGCCTGATGTTGCTCTGCTCATAATGTCTAATGTTCAGCGTGCCCTTACATGCTTCTCTTGTGGGTTTGTGTGTCACTTGGGGATTTTTTTCTGCACAGGTTATGCATAGCTTACAAAACCCCAATTGTTCTATTCATGTTTCTGTTTATACTGACAATCGGATACATATCACTCAATGGTTTCATATCAGTTCATAGCTCCTTTTGTTTCAATCTAGTAAACAGAGCGGCTTTGTTGGTGAGCCAAACACATCCCTCATTTGCTTAAATAGTGCCAAGGGAACAATCTCATTTTTATTGTGTCCATTCTGAGACATTTGGATGCTTATTTCTTTACAGTAACCCTCTATTTCTACAGACGCCCCATAATGGATGTCTACAGGGGAAATAAGGCCTTGTTTTCATTTGCTGAATTAAATACAGCCAGGCATCAGTGTCTCTTATATGAAGTCATATAAATGTATTTTGAGATGTATTCACTCTAGAAGATACAGGTGGACAAAAGTGATTTTGGTGTGTACACAAAGTGAGAAAGGCAGATGGAAATGAGATATTACAGTCTGTCTGTTATTTGACAGAAACAGAGATGCTAGCTTCGTAAGTCAATAAATGATACATTAGGAATAAAACATCACAAATGTTTCTTAAGTCGTTAGTATGTATTTGTAGCAATAGCCAAAAATAAAATAATTATTTTATGCCAAAAAATAAAGATTATGTTCCATGAAGATATTTTGTAAATGTCCTACTGTAAATATATCCAAACGTAATTTTTGATTATTAATATGCATTGCTAAGAACTTCATTTAGCCTTAAAGGCTTTTTTCCCTCAATATTTCCTTTTTTTTTTTGCACCCTCAGATTCCAGATATTCAAATAGTTGTATCTCGGCCAAATATTGTTCTATCCTAACAAATCATGCACCAATGGAAAGCTGATCTTAATTCAAAATCTTAATTTAGAAAAATTGACCCTTATGACTGGTTTTGTGGTCCAGGCTCACAAATGGTAATGACATTAAACACTGATGATAGAAAACTAAAACCCTCTGGTCTAAGATAACTGGCATGACTTGACCTGGTATAAATCTTCCTCTCTTGAGAGGTGGACTTAACTAGAAGAAGGTCAGCTGTTGGGATATACAGTAATAGAGCAGCTGAGTCAGAACACAGGTAGAACGAGGCCTGCACACAGGATGAGGTGATGAGATAAATGACTTGGGGGATGAAGAGAATACCCAAGAAAATGAGCCCAGCAGTGATGAGAGGAATAAGGGATGATGTCAGACTCCATTAATGAAAGAGAAGATGATGGAAAGAGAGGCCAGAGAAGCACCGGGCGGCAGGCTGAATGCCAGAGCAGTCAGATCAACAACCGCCAGACCTGACTCGGCTCCCCCGGAGGACGATACCCGGCCATGACTGACACATCCACAACGTGCTATTTTTAGTCCACTTCTAAACCACAGAGGGTCAACAGATTGTTTCTACCCCCGTCACCTTCTGTTTATGTCTAAACTGCTCCATAGCTTGCTGCACACTTGTAGTGACTTTGAAAGAAGGCTCCTAAGAATCTGATTCTTTTTTTTTTTTTTTTTTTTTTCAAATCTTTGCTAAATATATAAACAAACTGAAGCATATCTATTCACAACTTTTATCCAAAGTAACTCAGATCACAATTAGTCCTATTTTAGCCACGTTTGGCTTGATGGGCCTGCATACTAAACCACTCACATTTACACTGAATGTCATTGGCATATAAGGGCCATTCACATAGAATGCTTATTTTTGTTAAAAAAAACCAAGATGCTGGGCAATGGAATTAAAAACTTTTAACAAAGTGCTGTGGTTTTGGAAAGCAGCGCTCATGAGTGAGATTCTGAAAAAGACAGATATCTTTCTAATGCATATTCACATTGAAAAACAATGGAAAAGCAACACAGTAAAATTCAAAAATGCCTTCTATGAGAACAGCCTGTAAGCATTTTCACATATTTAAAACTAAAGTCTAAGAAAGGCTTTCTTTGTATTTATGGTGGCTTCTTATGGTTTTGAAATCGTTATACTTTTGAGAAAAGCTTCAATACTCTAAAAACACGTAGTAAAACCATCAAGATAAAAAAGAAATGAGAACACACACACACACAAAACATTATACTTACACCTTAAATACATAAGTACAATATTTTTTTTTAGGGAAAATTATTTTGTTATTTTATTATTTATTTATCCTTTGAATTAGATTTATATTTTCAGTTTTTATTTTACTGCGTTTTAGTAATTTTAATTGCTTTTGTCATTTCTATTTAATTTTAATTAATCTTTACTCGTTTAATTTGAATAATTTTACTACTTCAGCTTAAACTTGTTTCAGTTATTTCAAAGTTTATATTTTTCATTTTTTTTAAATATTAATATTTTATTTCAGCTTTATTTCAGTTATGTTTGTAGAAAACCATGCTTATTATAAAAGGTGTATTCAAGTCATCGTATTTGCATGGCCTTTATCAAGTCTGGTTCTTGTTTTTAGGTGACACCAGGCAGTAAGGCATCTCGGGTCAACCTGTGTCCAGGAGACATCATCCTGTCCATCCAGGGAGCACCCACTGAGAGTATGACTCACGCTGAGGCTCAGAACAAGATCAAAGCCTCCAACAATCAGCTTTTCCTCAAGATCGAGAGGTACCATGAGCTTTTCTCATTATAGGATAGTATTACAAACAGGATTAGGGGTCTTTCAACAACTTTATATCACATTCTCTCACCTCCTTTTAAAGTTGCAGCCAGAGGGAGGACTGTAAGAATTTGTCTTTACCCACCGCTATGAAAGTGTCCATCAGTACCCCCAGAGCCTTATTTACTACAACGATGAATGTGTCTTTCCTCTGTGATTAATACCCTCCCCATAAACCATCTGGCTTGTACATGCCAGTCTGTTGACATCACTATCTAGAAGTGGTCATGGCCCTGGTGCACAGTAATGACCCCCCTTAGTGCTCTTTTATTTTTTTTATGATTTCACAGGAGGCGATTACCTCGTGTCTAACTGTGTGCATTAAATGTGTTGCAGGCCAGAAACTAAATTGTGGTCACCTCTGGTTATAGAAGAAGGGAAAGTGAACCCATTCAAAATCAATTTGGAGTCAAAGAAGCAAGTAAGTGTAACGGAAGAGAACAACAAATGCACAGCTCTTTATTTTTTATCTGCTTATAATATGCAGCAAGAAAATGTATATTATAAAACAAAAAAAACAACAACAACACTAGAGTGCACAAGGCATGTTAAAGGGATACTTTCACCCAAAAATAAAAATCCTCTCATCATTTACTTAAAAGCGTAAAAGCAATAAGAGTCCATATTATGCAGATGGATAAGATGATGCTTTAAAAAGCACTCAAAAAAGTGGATCACTTCTGTGTTTGTTTTGAGAGCTTTTTAAAGCATTAGCCTATCCACTTGCACTATACTGACTCACAGACATGGATTCTTTTTCTAAAAAATGTTTGTTAATGATAAGAGAATTTTCATTTTTGGGTGGATTATCCCTTCATAAATTGTGCAAAGCTGCCAAGTTTTGTTTGATCTGTCCTTGTCCAACACAATACGTTTATAGGAAGAGTTCAATGGAAATTTGCTTAAGATACTGGATCCTCTGCAGTGAATGGGTGCCGTCAGAATGAGAGTTCAAACAGCTGATAAAAAAAAATACAAATTCACAATTAATCCACCTAACACCAGTGCCTTTTTGTAATAAAAATAAGAGAGACGTATATTTCTCTCCTGATTCAGTTTTTGTTTTTTCCCCACTGGAACCAATATTATGGAAAGAGGACTTAGCTTGAAAGAAATGGGTTGAAGTTAAAAAAGTTAATTGACTGGAGTCGTGTGGATTACGTTAGGATTATCCTCTGCGGAGGATCCATTGGTGAGCAAGTGTTGCAATAAAGAAAGTAAAGTAAAGAATGTTTCTTAATGTGACAGTTGGAAAAACAACAAGATAGTTTAGTTTTGAGTTACTGTAGTTTATGTTGCATCTTCAGGTAATAAAATGTCATATCTGTAGAATCTGGTATGCTAATGTGGTGTTTGTGTGGGGCTTTGAGTATGTAGTGTCTGTCCTACACACGCAGGAGTGTAAACCTATTGGCACAGGTCATAACAGAAGAGCACAGCCTTTTGTGGCTTCCGCCAGTCTGGATGACAAAACGCAGGTGGTGAGCTCCACCTACAACACTCCCATAGGACTCTACTCTCAAGATAACATCCAGGACGCCCTGAAAGGACAGATCCGGGGACTGGTGCATGAAAAGCCTGAGGGGTGAGTGCCAACATGGATCACCCCAACCATATGGACTATGAAACTTCTCTCTGCTTGCTGTCGACCGGCTGCCCACTTACCACTAACACACACTCTGATCCTCCAGAAGTCCTCACAAGTGTTCCAGCAGCCTAAGCATTTGGATAGAAAATTATGATAGAAAGAAGTAATGGCAATTGGGTTCTGTTAGAGATAAGAATGGGCAACCCCTTATCTTATACTTTTGTACTAGTATATTATAGCAGAACACATATTCACATTTGAACCTGCAGTGTTGGATCTTGGAGGACTTCTGCTCCTATTCATACTTCTGGCCTATTCATATCTTCATATCTTATGTCTTACAGGACATTGATTACTTCGAACACACGTTTAATGTCAAACCAAAGCTCTTCACATCTGCAAGCCAAAAGAGGTCATTAAACAAAAGCATCCTTACATGTAGTCAAATAAGGTCAATTTTTTTTTACATTCATGCATACAGCTTAAAACAAATTTGCTGATTATAAAGCAGCAGAACAGTATACTGAAGCTCTATGTACATCTCTAACTCCTCCTTCCATTATTTTCTGTCTTATTTATCCTTTTCTGTGTCCTCTGTGGCCCTTTTGATTTGATTGCTTTCTGGTTCGGTTCACCTGGCTATTATAAACTGACCTTACACAACTCCAGTGACAGCACATCCTAGACGCTGATCGGAAATGTACCTCAAATGTCTGGCACCCCATCGGCTGGGTCCAAGGCAGCTCCTTATGCACAGTATAACTCCCCCATTGCATTATACTCAGCAGACAATATCTCAGATACACTGCAGCAGGCTCAGATGTCAACTGTAGTCAGGCAGGCATTGCCCAGGTATCCAGAGCTTTGTTTCCATACAGCAAGCACAGCTGTATAAACCTGAAACCTGAAAAATACTTTGGGGGTAAAAAGGAAAATATTGCAAATGTGCACTTTTAAAAATAAAGGTCTTCAATGGCTTCGGTGGTTCCAGATACAGACATTCATGGAAACTTTCCATTGGACAGAAGGTTCTTTAGATTTTTAAAATGTTCTTCAAACTAAGAAAAAAGAGGATATTTTCAACGGTTCACTGAATGCTCTTTGCGAACCCAAAATAGTTATTTCAGCGGCATCACTATATCTAAAAAAAAGAAAAAAAAAAACATTTGGAACCTTTCTTTTCAAGACTGAAGGACTGGAAAATCACTGAAATCAAATTAATCAAATACAAGTAATGGAAACTTTTACATAGGGAATAGGTTTCTGGTCAATATGCTATGAAACCGAATTAAATACAATAAAAAAAGCTACAATGAAAGGCTATGGGGCAAGGCGCATATGTAATAACATTTAATGTAAAAAGGCGGGGGGGGGGGGGGGGGGGGGTAATAAATTAATGTTAAAATAAACAAATGCACACACTATTGACTTAGAATAGTAGTTAAAGTCAAATTATTTATTAAATTATTAAAACTATTAAGACAGTTCAAACAACTCAAACTGTAGTAATGGACAGCATGGAAATTATTATTTTTTTAATACCAATAATAATAATTTTAAAAAAGTGTTTACTTTTAGCCAGCATATAATATTTATAAAGTGTCTTCTTGAGCACTGTCAAACTTTTATATAAGACAACATTATGTTTTCTCTTAACGGACAAACATTCTGGGCTTCTGCCTTTATCTGTTTTCAGCCCTAAATCCCTGAAGTCTATTGAAGACTCTCATGTGTTCCGTATGCTCCAGGAGAACCAAGAGCAGCCACATGAACCACGTCAGTCTGGATCTTTCAAGGCCCTGCAAGACTATGTGGAGAGTGATGGTGAGCTGCCCCTTATCTGTTATTTGGGGCGATTCTGGCTTCATAAGACAGAAATTACAGCTTGCTGCACTGATACAGATGTCAGTTTAAAATTCAGCAAATTTTCTGGTGAACTACAAGTGCACTGGAAGAGTAATAGTTTTGCAGGCTCTATTTAACTTAAGCATTTCATATTGGCAAGGTGGATCTGAGACACTTTATTCCTTTGACAGGCACAAGGCCCATGGTGACTAGAAGTGTAAAAGCCCCAGTCACAAAAACCCAAGCCACCACATCCTCACTGCAGAAGCTGCCTCTCTGTGATAAATGTGGCACTGGCATTGTGTGAGTACAGCATTCAGCATGAGACCATACAGATTGTGTCTTCTTTGAGAATATAGTACCAGTTTTTATGAAAATTGTTCTATGCTGAATAGTTTTCATGCATTTTAACAACTTCATTAAATGAAAGTTTTTCTACAATTGGCTCACAGTGGACCGGTGGTGAAAGCTCGGGACAAGTACTGTCATCCAGCCTGTTTCGTGTGCTCAGACTGTGGCTTGAACTTGAAGCAGAAGGGCTACTTTTTCGTGGAGCGACAGATGTACTGTGAAGCCCATGCTCGAATGCGAATGACCCCACCTAAGGGATATGATCTAGTAACGGTATATCCTACTGCTTAGAGGGATGGACAGTCAAAATTAGACAACTTGTATTGTTTGCGTTTATTGCTTCTTGATATTCCATTATTAATTTCTTCATTTTAGTTTATAAAGGGAAATACAAGGCCAATTTAAAGTGTACACCTGGTATTAACACATTTTTAGTGATCGAATCATTACTACATTACTGTTTACACCTGTTTTTTAGCATGCATTAGGCATTGCTTCACTATGGTTCAGGATGGAATGATTTAAATGCAATGTGGTCACGTGTTTCTGACTACCCCTGTATGGTTCACTGATTCTCACATATTAGCCTTCAGTACAGAGCAAATCCTAAATTTAGACACAAACTAATCCCTTTAGGTTTCAGTTATTCTCAAAATATGAAAGAAGGGGAATTTTGTTTTTAATAGAATTTAAATATCCCATCATCTATGTATTGTACAACGTATTTGGTAATACACACAAATCGTCAACTGGCAGATCATCACAAAAAATGCAATGCAATCTGTTTCCCAGTACAATTATTTTTTTCTCTTTGTTTATATTATTTCTATGAATATTATTTGTGCCGTATTTTTTTAATTCTCATGTTTCTAAATGAAGCTAAAGTCATAGTTCAAACAAAATAGAAAACTCTGTTGTCATATGCTCAACTATCCCTTTAAGGTCACTTTTACACGCAGCAAGATTTTAACATAAGCAAAGGTTTTAACCATAATAAAAAAGAGAATGACATAAATGCTGTAAAAATTTGTGATCTTGGCCAACACCTTGCTGGTTAAACACAATATCAGAATCAGAAATCAGAATATGTATTTTTAATGCTTAATAACTAATAACTGGTTTTAACTTTAGTTTATTTATTTATTTATTTATTTATTTATTTTTTCTGGGGTAGTATTAAGTATAAGATCTCTTAAAAGAGTGTATCTTTATCAATTAAGATAATTATATAAATTCAATTTAAAAAAAATTGCAACTTTTTGATCTAAAAAAACAATATATAACATTCATTTATTCACCTGAAGACATCACCAGTTCTCAATATGCCATTACAGAGGGGATTCGATTATAGTTTGTGGAACTCACAGCCCTGTAAAATAAAGAAAGTCACATAACTGTGAACCTGCAGTGTCTTTGCCTGTGGAAAATATTCAGCAACTGATATTACTGATTATTGTGCAAACATTAAGCACTGTTTGGAGTGTAATATGAGTGTCTTGGTGCTAGTTCCTGGAGCCCAGCTTACTTTTTGACGTTGAGACTGATGATGATCTTGACAGGTGTGCTCTTTGGACCAGGGGAGTGGTGAAATATTTTGACTTCCTTATTTGTCATTGCTGATTTGGCCTTTTTGGTACCATGGGGTTCTGCAGAGTAGGTGGGGGAGCAATCAAATGTACCTGCATTCATGCCTCCAGTCTGCACAATAAAAAGAGAAGAAAAGATGGCACAAAATGTTCCAAGATGGAAACTTAATACAGTTCTTTCCATATGCACTTCTTGAACATTTTTACACGGTGTATGATCTCCTTTATGTACCTTTTTACTTGGCACACTTAAAGGATTGCTGTTAAAGCATTCAACTGGATGAAGGTTCAAATGAAATGCTCCATATTTTAGCATAGATTTGTTTGCCATGATCTCACGATGGTAAACAAGTTATCTCTCTCATTAGAGAAAGAGAACACAGTCATCTGCTTGCATAGAATTATACTGTCAGGTACTCAGAGGACGCCTTATCTTGATTAAAACAAGGACCTTGGAGTCTGATTAAAAATCTCATTTATGTCGACCTAAAAATACCTTTAGCATTTCCTTGGCTTTGTCATAGGGGTCTGAGGAATGGGACACCATCTTGGAGAGGGTGATGTCAGGATAGCTATTATTGTGCAAGGACAATTCAATACGTCTGACAACAAAACCACAGAAACTTGCACATCTGCTTACCTGTAACCACTTCCCTTCTTGGGGGGACTGGTGTAAAAGTTTTTTCCAGGTGATTTGTTTTGGTTTCCTTGGATTCTGTAGGGCACTTATTGCTTGAATGGGGCCTCCAAATGTCCCATAATAGCTTCCCACTTCACATCTACAAATCAGAGAAAACTATTAAGCAACTGTAGGGACAGTTTCAGGAACAATTGGAAAAACTGTAATCTGCATGGCAAACATCTAACTAGTTCTGTGACTAGCAGCCTCAATGGCTCACTCAAGCTATTATTCCTCTGGGTTTGTGTTTTTTTTTTTTTTTTTGCATTCGATGCTTTGCACTATTGCAACCTGGTGAAATCCTTGTTTTCAAAATCTTGTTTTCAGGTCAACAAACATCATTAAAAAGCACAAAGCATGTTTCTTTCTAAAAAAAAAATCTAGGTTCTGGGGTCTTTTTCATGTCTTCAGACTTTCATAGACCTTGACAACCAATGCCTACTGTACCTCTCACTAATGAAATATCCTTGATCAGGTGCAACTTTGTTCTCCTTGCACCAGTACACTAGTCAATAGTTTTTAAACACCTTATAAAGGAAAATTCTGTCATCATTTACTCAGCCTTATGTCGATCAAAGCTGTATGAATTTGTATCTAATGTTGAACAAAGATATTTTGAGGAATGTCTGTTTTTCCCCCCTCCATACAATGGAAGTCAATGGTTGATAAAACAACATTCCTCAAAATAATTTTTAATTATAATTATATATATATATATATATATATATATATATATATATATATATATATTTTTTTTTTTTTTTTTTAAAGGAGAAATTAATATTGGCTACAGTCATGTGTC
Organism: Carassius carassius; assembly: GCF_963082965.1. NCBI lineage: Eukaryota > Metazoa > Chordata > Actinopteri > Cypriniformes > Cyprinidae > Carassius > Carassius carassius. Next base: position 5,578,501 of record NC_081787.1, on the reverse strand, counting down.
ACTCAAAGAAAGAAGGACTCATTTTTTATCTCTCTGTTACTGGAAAGAAAGGCTTTGTTCTTTCTGGCTTGTTGTATCCTATACTGTCTTTCTATATTTTGGCAGGGTCTGTGAGAGCCTCTCTCTCAAAGATCCTCTTAAACTGTGTGTCGAAGTATCCCGCCGGGAGTGCGCTCTTCTATTTAACTCCTCCTGATAGCATCTGTTTGTTCTTGTTTTACCTCAAAGGCCGATGTGGTTTCATAACATTTCAGTTCAAGACAAGTTACTGAAGCCAAGACTTGTGCCTTTATAGAAACAGTCATGAGAAATTTTAGTTGGTGTAAAGTGTGACTAGTAACAACAACTCTCCAAAAACTGGCGAAACTACGATTGATTGACTACAGTATGCTGCTAAAACCATTACTTTGGCCAAAAGTGTCATTGATAAATAAATAGAAATGATAAAGAATTTGAAAGCTGCCCCGTTTATCAGGAAATATCATGTTCATTTTCGATTTTTCTGTGGTGAAAATTATATTTTGGCGTAAGTTACCATGGTAGCCTATATATAGCCTTGTTTGCTGGTGTGCTTACAACAAACTCAGAACACTATACCAACCACTGCAGTCCATATTAAAGTTTAATGTTGGTTACACTTAATAAAAAGTGTATATTTTTCCCCTATTGATATGCATCCCAATTCTTTAAAGATGCCAATCCGCTCTATGTCAGATTTCCCTTCTGGAGGCATTTTCTATGCAGCACTTGTTGAAAAAAGCTGACGACCATCACGCTATACTTCCTTCAAACTCTAAATCCAGTATGCATTATATATTCTTGCACTAATACATTTAGCTCCATATACAAACCTTCAATTATGTAACGCCTTGTGTTAAACACTCAGTTATTTGAAATAACTCCACTGTTGTGGTGTTTGTGTAGGTTGTGAAGGTTGAGTCCAACAGGTCAGTTACTCAGTAAGCTAGACTGTCAGAGTCATTCTTTATTAGTGAAATAGCCAACGAAGCAATAGTTTCATATGATTTAACAGTATATTTTAACAAATATCAAAAATCTAAAAGGTGTGCATTATAGCTGGCACCTAGATGAACACTTTATAGTTGCTCTTATGATTGTAATGATTATATTCAAATATTATTGAGCTTTAAATTATGGCATATTTTGTGTATGAGCCCATTTACAGTATATTGCAAATAGCAATTGTACAGATTATTTGAGTTTATTACTATAAATATCAAAAATCTAAAAGATGTGCATTAGGCTATTGCTGACAACTGGATTAACACGTTACAGTTGGTTTTATTCTCTTCAAATGATATTGAAGTTAGAACCTTGTAAACCAGGGGTGCCCAACCCTGCTCCTGGCGATCAACTGTCCAGCAAAGTTTAGCTCCAATCCTAATCAAACACACCTGAAGCAACTAATTAAGGTCTTCAGGCTCACTTAAAAATTAAAGGCAGGTGTGTTTGATTAGGGTTGGAGCCAAACTTTGCAGAACAGTCGATCGCCTGTTGTAAACCAATGTCGTAACTTTGGAGACGATCTCTAAATTTGCGAATATCGAACTTCCAACGTCAAACAGGTAGAAACATTTACTGTACAACATCAAACATTTAACACATTATATACCTAAACCAAACGTTTAGAATAAATGCTATTTTTCTTCTCCTGTAGGCCTACACCAAAGCCTGTGACGCAAACTAAGAGGAAGTCTGGTTACCGCGGTGAAAAGTAAACCCTCCACACACTGCGGTAATAAATTACAACATTAAAAAATGTTTAGGAAAAATATTACAAAAGCCTATTTAAGGAAACCAAACTCATTTATACAGTATAGATTACATAAAATTCAAAATTTACATTTCTATATAATGAACATGAAAACTTTATAGGCTGCTATAAAAAATGTATAAAACCATTTAGATAGACTGCAAATGCAGTTTAAATGAACCGTCAAGAGAACTCCATCCTTTTCAAGTCATCCATAGTGATGGCAAAAACCTGCAATAAACGTAAAGCAGTTGTTATCATTACACTTTCGAGTCTAGATTAATAAGAACAATAAGGCAAAATTAACTTAACTGTATATATCTCACATTTTCGTGACAGGGGTCGCCATAGTCACAGATTGTTTGGAAAGATCTCTTTGAGCTCAGCTGGGTATACGTTAGTGTGTTTGTCACGTGTGCTACAGCCGATCCTGTTCAGCTGTCAACATTTGCATTAAGATCACCCATAATAAAGAAAAAAAAAGATAATAAAATACAAAGTGACGCTTACTAACTGAAGCCGGATTAAACGAAACTTTTCTTCGTTTTATCCGGTCTGTCATCTTCAGCCTGGAGGGCGCGTGGAGCAACGCCCCCACCCAGAGGGGCACACTATATAAACATCTGCTGTGAGTCATCATGACCACGAAACAATTTTCATGTTAGGGTGAATAATTGACGTTGAATGCACGAAGAATCGACTTAATTGAATTGAATTAATTCACACACGCGTATTATGTTATTCTAACACTATATCTAACCTTAGAGACAAAACAGAATAGGATATTACCCGAATAGCCTAATTGGCAGAGATCTGTGTAAGTGTCCATTAATTAGCACCATATCAATATTTCGCTTAGAAGTGTTGGTGCATGGTGAAAACTGATGCGCACGGCGGATTAAAAGAGGTAAAGCATCAAAAACATTGTAACTGATTCATCAGTTATTGAATCAGAACTGGTTCGGACCGAATCAATGTAATTTTTCATACATTCATACAAGGTAATTTAAAAAAAAAAAAAGTGACATGACATTCAGCCAAGTATGGTGACCCATACTCAGAATTTGTGCTCTGCATTTAACCCATCCGAAGTGCACACACACAGAGCAGTGAACACACACACACACTGTGAACACACACCCGGAGCAGTGGGCAGCCATTTATGCTGCGGCACCCGGGGAGCAGTTGGGGGTTCGATGCCTTGCTCAAGGGCACCTAAGTCATGGTATTGAAGGTGGAGAGAGAACTGTACTACACTCCCCCCCACCCACAATTCCTGCCGGCCCGGGACTCAAACTCACAACCTTGCGATTGGGAGTCCGACTCTCTAACCATTAGGCCGACTTCCCCCCACAATTTTGTTGTTTGAATTCACTTATTTTATGTAATTACATTGTTTGTATGGAATTACATTTAGTTCAATAATAATGAACGTAACATATATATTTATGTATAAAACTGACTAAAACTGTTAACAGTGATCTACTCTGATTGGATAGTGAGCTTTTGATGGACAGGTGCGCATATTGGAAAGCTTCTAGTGGTGATTAAATCTGGTGTCTACCGCAAAAATTATTTTTCACAGACAAAGTGAAAGAAATGTATTTTAAGCTCATACACAGGTTTACCTTGTAAATAAGTTTATACAAAGATTTAAATCTGACATTGATCTTACATGCTCTTTTTGTTCGAGTTCTGAAGAAACTGTACACTTATTTTGGTCATGTCACTACACTCAGAAACTTTGGGATGACATTGGTGTGTTTATCAAGTGTACAATTTTGCCAGGCTTCTCGGTACATATGAAAAACATTATATTTGGGAATTATGACTCTGACCCCACAAACGAAAATATCAGTTTTGTTATTAATTTTATTTTTTCCTAAACAAATTTCACATTCACAAATGCAAATTCTCCAACTGTAAACCGGTCTTCTCTGTTTTTCTAAAAGAAATGGAAAACTATTTGAATGTAATCTCAGTATCTACTTATAAGAAAACTATAAGGACTGTTAGAATTTGCTCCGCCTTTGATCATGTGTAATTTGTTTAGATTTTGGCCCTCTTTTCTTTAGTTCTATTTTATTCTTTATTGTTTTGTTTTTGGTGGTTGATATTATGTGATGTATGTTTATACTTTTGTATGTTTTTGTTCTCTGCATTACTAAAAGAAAAAAAAGCTCTCGCGGTGATTTGTATGCAATACGTCGTGCCTTGTAGCCTATTACTAAATATGTAAATAATATTTGTCCTTCGATCATCTCAGTCTGTAAAGATGAGCTTTCAGGAGACACGGAGCGGTATTCCTCCATTTGTCATTCAAGGCAGCTTAAAGTAAGCTTGTGTTACTGAAGTAACCAATAACGCCGATACAAGTTTTTCATGTTAGCTACAGTGCAACAGTTGTTGCGGGTAATTATTGTCATTCAGTAACACAAGCTTACTTCAAGCTGCCTTGAAGGACAAGATTATGGCAAGCCGAATTGACTTTTATTCATTCGCAGGATATGTATTCTTGATATCAACAATTCAATTTCCACTAGTAACAATTATAATTTTTGATATCAACAATTCAATTTCCACTAGTAACAATGTTAATTCTTGATATCAACAATTACATTTCCACTAGTAACAATGTTAATTCTTGATATCAGGAATTATATTTCAACTAGTAACAATGTTAATTCTTGATATCAATTATTTTTAACCTGGGAATGCCAATAGGCAAGCCAAATTAACTTTTATTAATTCGCAGGATATGTATTCTTGATATCAACAATTCAATTTTCACTAGTCAAAATGTTCATTCTTGATATCAGGAATTAGATTTCTACTAGTAACAACTGCTATTTTTGATATCAACAATTCAATTTCCACTAGTAACAATGTTAATTCTTGATATCCACAATTCAATTTTCACTAGTAACAATGTTAATTCTTGATATCAACAATTCAATTTTCACTAGTAACAATGTTAATTCTTGATATCAACAATTGTATTTTCACTAGTTAAATGTCACCATAGGCTTCCATTCAAATTTAATTGTTGATATCAAGAATTGCTTTCTTACTAGTAGAAATTCCGATTTCACATATCAGAAATACAATTCTTACTAGTAAAGAAATTTATTTTTGATATCAGTAATCACACGGTTACTAGTACCGACGTCAATTATTGATCAACAATTTAATTCTTGATATCAACAATTTAATTGTCACTAGTGACAATGTTCATTTCTGATATCATGAATGTGATTGTTACTAGTAAGAAAGCCATTTTAGATACTAGAAATTATATTGATATCAGAAATTATTTTTCAGATATCAAAAATAACAATTGTAACATGTTGAAATACATTTACTGATATCAAGAATTAACATTTCAACTAGTAACAACTAAATTGGTGATATCAAGAATTCACATTTTTACTAGTAACAAAGTAATTATTGATATCAACAAAGGCAGTTGATATCTGAAATTGTCCTTGCAACTAGTGAAAATAGAATTACTGATATCTTAAATAACATTTTAACTAGTAAAAATACTTTTACAGATATGTAGAAATGCCATTTTTACATGTAAGAATAGCTATGGTAATGAGATCATGAATATTAATGAGATTTTCCGACACCCCTTGTTCTAGCGTCAGCATTGGCCAAAGATGGCATAAGAACGTCAACGTGCAGAAACGGCTCCTCCTTTATTTATTTGTTTTGTTGTTTTAAACTTGAAAATTATATTACGGCTGGATTCATCTTTGTAAATCGATGCTGTTTCTTTTTATTGGCCACCAAGTCCTTCGGATAATTAAAAGGAAAAATGAACAAGGCATTCGTTTAGTTTTAAAAATAACTTCATGTCGTTTGTTCAGGGTTTTATTTTTGGTTTTATTACACTTTCTTCTAATAGCCTACATCAAAAAAAAAAAAAAAATACAACCAAAAGGAAAAATATAACAGGTAATAATGCATCATACAAACATTTTACTGGACTTTATTATTATTATTATTATTATTGATTGTAATATCGTTGGCTACATGAATGAGTCGTGTCCTAATAGGAATTATTTTTATATAACGTGTTGTCCGGTTCTTGAAGCATCGGTGGACAAGAGGACAAGTTATACAAGCTGTACACTTGTAGCAAAGTGTCATTTCTTCTGTAGATACTGTATATTTAATCAAGTTTGTTTTATTGGGATAAATGATCTACAAGCATTTAACATATTTCTATGCACACTAGTAATATTAAACTACTGTTGCTACACTACAGTTATACACATGTATTGCATTTACTTTCAACGAGGAATTTGTTTTCGTGACAGAAGCTCCGCAGAACAACAGAATGACAGCGACAGAACATAAAACACATAATAAAAGAATATAAAAATACAAAAAATACAAATAATGCAATTACAAAAAATACAAATGGCAGGCCTATTTGAATACAATGAATTATATTTACACTAAGTGAAAATAGCATATTTTATTAGCAATATATTTTATTTACCCTATTTAATAATATGAGCATTTTCTTACAGTAGTAGTAGTTTGATGCTGTTTGTGCTACTTATTGCAAGTAGTGACCAATATGTGCACCTCATTATTGTATTAGGCTACATTATAAAACAGTATAGGCTACAATAATAACATATTGAGAGTAAATTATAATTGTTATTTACAAATGATTAAATGGACACCGCCCCTACAACTAGCCCTAGCCTTACATAATATCCACATTATTTTCCACTTTTCGATAATTTCGTAGAGTTTTATTGAAAATATATGCCTTTCGAGGTGATAGGGGATGTGAAAAGGGTGAAGAAAAAGCTCGGCAGAAGGCGAAATCGAACCCGGGTCTGTCGCCTCCAAAAGCGATTGCTTTGTGCTCTACCATCTGCGCCACAGAACACAACAGAACTCCAATGTCTTTTTATATTATTGTTTAACACTACCAGACATTGGTAGGCGGAGTTAGATAGGCTGTGCCAAAATAAAAATAAAAATAATTATTAAAAATAGCCTACAGGAGCATTTTATTTTCACGAGAGGGCAATCGAATGTGCCCATTCTCTGTTGGACTCTTTACCTTGTCGTCTATCCTCCATAAACATTCATAAAGGGTTGGACTCGTCATTAAATTATGCACATATCCAAAAAAAGGGGTTCATTGATATGCACATATCCAAAAAGGAATTCATGATATCTTAAATTACAGTTTTTACTAGTGAAAATGCAATTTTAACACGTAAGAATTAAGTTACTGATATCAAGAATTAAGTGTATTACTAGTTGTAATTTCATTTTTGATATGATAAACTTACTTCTGCGAGTGATGACGTCATTGTTGATATCAAGAATACCTGTTGTTACTAGTGGAAATGTAATTGTTGATATCAAGAATTAAATTGTTGATATCAACAATTCACATGTTTAAATGTTAAAACGGCGCCAAAACTATTACAGATATCAAAATGCATTTGTTACTAGTTACAATTCTAAATTCACATATCAGCTTTGTATTTCTTACTAGTAGAAATATAATTTTTGATATCAACAATGATATTTTTACTAGTATAAATGTGAATTCTTGATATCAACAATTTAGTTGTTACTAGTTGAAATGTTAATTCTTGATATCAAAAATGTAATTGTTACTAGTGACACTGTTCATTTCTGATATCTGAAAATGTATTTCTGATATCAACAATTGGGAGGGTAATTTCTGATATCTAAAATGGCTTTCTTACTAGTAACAATTATATTAATGATATCAGAAATGAACATTGTCACTAGTGACAATTAAATTGTTGATATCAAGAATTAAATTGTTGATATCAAGAAGTAAATTGTTGATATCAAGAATTGACGTCAGTACTAGTAACAATGTGATTACTGATATCAAAAATAAAGGTCTTTACCAGTAAGAATTGTATTTCTGATATGTGAAATCGGAATTTCAACTAGTAAGAAAGCAATTCTTGATATCAACAATTAAATTTGAATGGAAGCCTATGGTGACATTTAACTAGTGAAAATACAATTCCTGATATCAAGAATTAACATTGTTACTAGTGAAAATTGAATTGTTGATATCAAGAATTAACATTGTTACTAGTGAAAATTGAATTGTTGATATCAAGAATTAACATTGTTACTAGTGAAAATTGAATTGTTGATATCAAGAATTAACATTGTTACTAGTGGAAATTGAATTGTTGATATCAAAAATTCTAATTGTTACTAGTGGAAATGTAATTGTTGATATCAAGAATTAACATTGTTACTAGTGAAAATTGAATTGTTGATATCAAGAATTAACATTGTTACTAGTGGAAATTGAATTGTTGATATCAAAAATTCTAATTGTTACTAGTGGAAATGTAATTGTTGATATCAAGAATTAACATTGTTACTAGTGAAAATTGAATTGTTGATATCAAGAATACATATCCTGCGAATGAATAAAAGTTAATTTGGCTTGCCATACAAGAGCTCATCTTTACAGACTGAGACGATCGAAGGTCAAATATTATTTACATATTTAGTAATACAAATTAACGCGAGAGCTTTCCAATATGCGCGCCGGTGTTGTACCGAAATCTGACTCCCCGGACAAATCGCACTCCCCTTCGCGTGCACGCACGTCACACATTTGAACGCAGCGCTTGCAGTTAAACCTTCAGCGGTTTATATAAGCCTTTTATTGATCGTTTTTTTCCACAGTTGGCACCAAAAACGAACTTAGAAGCGTTGTCTGATTAACAAACAGCTAACGGATGCAAAAACGCCAACTGGAGAAGGTCGTCAACGGAATTAAACCGCAATTTCCAAAGTAAAAGTGCAAGTTTTACACTTAAATTATTAACTGAACCAACTTTATCATCTCGCAATGCTCTTCCTATAAAACCTGCTTTTCATTGTCATTTAAACTGATATTTAATCACATTTAGTTTGTTAAACTAGGATAAATTTAGTTAGAATTTAGTTCTCGTAAAATAATATGTATTATTAATAATAATATCTAAGGTATTATTATTATCACGCAATATTTATTGTACGATCAGTATTTATTAATTGACAGTGCCTTTGCATCTTGCCCTATAGACTGTGTGTGCAAAAAAAAATTTGACTGTAGCTTCAACAGGAAAGGTTTAATGTGGGGAGTGTGATTTTCACAGCACTAATATTGCACCTGTGGAAATTATACCCCCTTATCGCAAGCCGTTTTAGCATTTAAAACCTTTTTTTGACTATCCATAAATATAATTTCGGATAGTCACAATTGTAATTCGGATAGTCATAATTATAATTCGACTAGTCACAATGATAATTAGAGATATCTGCAATTATAATTGCACTAGTAAGAAATCGGATATCTGGAATTACAATTGTGACTATCCGAAATTATATTTATGAATAGTCAAAAAAATGTTTTAAATGTTAAAACGGCTTGCCATACCCCCCCCCCCCCACTAATATAGGTTAAAACGGTCACAGTGAAACCAAATTTATGCTGATGTCACATCTTGCCCTACAGACTGTGTGTGCAAAAACATTTGACTGTAGCTTCAACAGGACAGGTTTAATGGGGGGAGTGTGATTTTCACTGCACTAATATTGCACCTGATATTGATGATTCTTCTGCACAATCTGACTTTGCTGCAGCCTGGAATTGAACTACTGGTTTCGTCTGGTCAGAGGAGAACTGACCCCCCGACTGAGCCTGGTTTCTCCCAAGGTATTTTCTCCATTCTGTCACCGACGGAGTTGTGGTTCCTTGCCGCTGTCGCCTCTGGCTTGCTTAGTTTGGGTCACTTCATCTACAGTGATATCGTTGACTTGATTGCAAATAAATGCACAGACACTATTTAACTGAACAGAGAGGACATCACTGAATTCAATGATGAACTGCCTTTAACTGTCATTTTGCATTATTGACACACTGTTTTCCTAATTAATGTTGTTTAGTTGCTTTGACACAATCTTTTTTGTTGAATGCGCTATATAAATAAAGGTGACTTGACTTGACAGAGAAACCAAATTTATACTCATTTTGAGACTAGACAAATACAATCAGCAAGGCTGATAAACCCTGTGTTTTAGTAGTTTCTGTAAATAGCTGTGGGGTAATAAAATGCAAAATTGACTCTATTTTGCGTTCACACTGTGAGGCACAGCAGAGTGCTTGTAGTGAGCACACAAAACCGTGCAAGAGTTAACTGAGTTCATTCTTCTTTTGCTTAATTTTTTTATGTAGCTTTGCTGTTACATTTAACAAGGTATTTGTCCCTTCAAGCTGGAGAAGGAGCAAAAGAGAAATCAATTAGTTGTTGGTGGGCTGCCTGGTTCTCTGCTTGTCTATGTGAGGCTCTCTCTTAATGTGACATGTTCATGTTCCATTTTATTTTATTTTATAAATTTGGTTTCACTGTGACCTTTTTAACCTGTATAGTGGGGGGAGTATAATTGCTGTGAAAATCACACTCCCCCCACCAAACCTGTCCTGTTGGAGCTACAGTCAAATGTTTTTGCACACACAGTCTGTAGGGCAAGATGTGACATCAGCATAAATTTGGTTTCACTGTGACCGTTTTAACCTGTATTGGGAGTGTACTGTGGAATGTATGTACTAATGCCACGTAGCTTTGAAAAATTAACAGTCTACAAAAATGTTTTAGTAAATCTATATTATCATCAAATACCTCAATCTCTTTGTTCACTTGTTTTTATTAAATTAATACTGGTTTTGTATTTATAAGTTTTTTTGTGAATAAGTTTATCAATATTTAACATCATAATAGTGTTCTTTAAAGTTTTACCAGGACATTTGTTTTGAAATTTTGAACTTTTCATTTGTGGTGTTCCCGGTCAAAAAAATGTCTGGCCTACAGAAATTGCTTAAAAATCTCCCATTATGCTACATTATCATCAATTATTGGATTCTATCTTTTTGTCAACTTGTTTGCTTTCATTTAGTACCGGTTTTGTATTTATTTTTTGGTCATGTTGTTCGAATGCCCCATTAATCATAAAGGAAATATGAAAATTTTCCAAAAAATGAGACATAATGTGTGAGCCAAGTCAGTAGGTTTCAGTCCAGTGTAATAAAATTAAATAGTATTTTCAGGGGAAAAAATCATTTTGACCCGAACACGAGATAATTTATAATAAAAATATTAATTTTATTTTTATTATTTTCAGTATTCAAGAATGACAGCAATGGTATTGTATTTTTTAAATCAGAAGTAGGGTCATCAAATTATTTAAATAGAAAAATAAAGGTTTTTTTGTTTGGGTCATACTAAATGGTGCTTTTGTCAAAGTAATTTTAAAAATCATTTCAACCATAAACAGTGTGTACAGTACAGTACTCGGTGAACTCAAACAACGTTCTTCGCAACAAAACAAACAAAATTAAACAAAGTAATAGGAGATCATACAAAATGTACTAGATCATAAGAGGACTATACGATACAACAACATTTATGAGACCAGTACACAAATACAAAGGCACTGTCAAATAAATACTGATCGTACAATAAATATTGCATGATAATAATACCTTAGATATTATTAAATTCAAGGCATTGATGTTTGTCTTCAAAAATACCACTGGCTCTTCACCCCTTTACCTAAAATAATTACTTCAGACTTATGTGCCCTCTAGAAGCTTGCGTTCTGCAAGTGAACGTTGCTTGATTGTGTCATCCCAAACAAGCACAAAGTCACTTTTACGGACTTTTAAATTAAATGTTCCCTCCTGGTGGAATGACCTGCCTAATAGCGTGCTCTATTCTTTTTCTATCTGTTTTCTTTTTATTTATTATATTATTTAAAAGCCCTTGCGACGTGTACTAACCTAACTGAGACTTGTTTTAGCACTTATATATCATTGTTTTTTTGTTGATTTTGATAGCTTCAATTGTCCTCATTTGTAAGTCGCTTTTGATAAAATCGTCTGCTAAATGACTAAATGTAAATGTAGCCTAATAATACATATTATTTTACGAGAACTAAATTCTAACTAAATTCATCCTAGTTTAACAAACTAAATGTGATTAAATATCAATTTAAATGACAATGAAAAGCAGGTTTTATAGGAAGAGCATTGCGAGATGATAAAGTTGGTGCAGTTAATAATTTAAGTGTAAAACTTGCACTTTTACTTTGGAAATTGCGGTTTAATTCCGTTGACGACCTTCTCCAGTCGGCGTTTTTGCATCCGTTAGCTGTTTGTTAATCAGACAACGCTTCTATGTTCGTTCTTGGTGCCAACTGTGGAAAAAAACGATCAATAAAAGGCTTGTATAAACCGCTGAAAGTTTAACTGCAAGTGCTGCGTTCAAATGTGTGACGCGCGTGCACGCGAAGGGGAGTGCGATTTGTCCGGGGAGTCAGATTTCGGTACAACACCGGCACCACTGAGTGGCGTCTGTACTTCGCGGTCAGAGAGCACCTGTCCATCAAAAGCTCACTATCCAATCAGAGTAGATCACTGTTAACCCCGCCCCCACGAGAAGTTTGTGTCAAAACACCAAACGAAAAACTGCGAAGCAAAAGCGAAATCCGTGGCAATGCATTCAGAATCCACGATCAGCGAAAACGAATCTTTGAAAAACATTAACAAAAATGAAGCATATTTGAAGAGCCTGTTACATTTGTGCAACTGTGTAATTGTTTTTCATTTTCATTGTGTTTTTCTTCTTTTGTAATGGCATATTTTTGATAGTTTTTGAAAAAGTTACGTTCAGTTTTATAAAGTTACGTTCATTTTTATTAAAGCAAATGTAATTCCATATGTTTGGAGCATAAGAAACATATGGAGAAAAACATATTTTAGAAAAATATATTTTATGTTCTTTGTAGAGGACAAAGTTAATCGAACAAAAAACTGTGTGTGTGTATAGGCCTATATATATATATATATATATATATATACACAGTATGAAAAGGCATTTATAGGCAAGAGCGTTTTATTTTTTCATGCACCAATCTTTTTTGTTTCAGACTATTTTTAACCAAACTTCGTTCAAAGATTATTCTTAACAATGTTATAAAAAAAGATATAACAACATGATTTGATATACTATTTTGCTTCTTGCTAAATGTGCGTGAAATGTCCATAAATTAATATTCCCATTCTATACAATGCATTTATATATTGCATCTAATTTGCATATTAATGTGCTCTTGGGACAACCCATAATGAAAAAAAAAAGCGTTATAATTGGTGTAATAACTAGGCAACTTTTTCATAAGAATATTTCATATTTCATAGGAATATTGATCTATCTATTTCTTTCCCTATTGAGTTGTTGTGTTTCCCCGAAATGCCAGATAAACATGTTTTTCCTGGTGTCCTCTACAGAAGACATATATGGAAATGATTTCCTGTTTCATAACAAAAAGTCATTCTCTGATTTGAAACCACATAAAATATTTTTTTTTTTCTTTTACGACAACCAATTTGAAAATATGCTAACACTTTACAAAAAGGTTCATTAGTTAACTACTAACATTAATAAAGATGAATAAAAACGGTAATAAATGTACAGTAAAGTTAATGCATTAACTAACATTAACTAATGGAACCTTATTGTAAAGTGTTACCAATATTATATTTCCCTAATAGTGGTAAATTTGATAATTCTGTCAATGTCAGTCATTCTTAAATTCCAATGAGAGAGAGTGTTTCTGATCAAACTTCCAAACATTTAATATCCCTAAAAAGCCCAGAATGTGCTCTGGGCTGTGTTTCTCAAAGGTTGATAGAGACCATTGGTGGCAATGTGTCCACGATATACTTAGGCTTAAGATGCTTTTGGGAAACACAGCCCTGTACAGGACATCCCGACTATGGCACGTATGGTCTCAGAGAAATTCACTAAAATATAATGTCTTCTACAGAGGAGGACCCAGGAGGTTAAAAGGCTAAGACAAGGACAACATTTGTTTAATAATCAGACTTTATTAAAATACATGTACAAATATTATGATTGGTTGTATGAGAGTAAACAGGTCCCTGATTTAAGCTGGAATCTTCAGAGTATTCCAGGAGTTCTGACTGGATTGTCACTTGCCACCTTTTTCTGACCATTCCTTGTAGCCCCCTGCATAATTACGGGCACTGAGGACAGAGAAGGAATTATTGTTAAAGCTTCAGTAAAACTGTGATTGTTTAAGCATTCATGATTCCAAGTTTCTTACTTCTTGAAGCCTAGGTTTCTGGCTTTCTCTGTGGCAAGAGCGCCACGTTTTCCCATCTGACAGTGGAAAACCAGTTCAGAGCTGTCCAGAGATGGCTTAACTACACCGAACTTAGACTGGAATTCAGCTGCATCCAGGGACATGTCACTTTCTACATTTTCCACTAAAATTAAATAAATTAAAATTGCTTTTAGTACACATGTTCAATACACTTAATGTACAATACTTTTAGGTAACCTAAAAAGTGGTAATATCAAACAATAACAAATAACTAGATAGATAGACAGACAAATAGTTTTTGCAACTAATGCATCATTTTTGTCAATTTTCTCTCCTACCTGGGATGTGAATGGAGCCTGGAATATGTCCTCTGTCTACTTCATCTTTAGTGCGCACATCCACAAGAAGCCCTGAACCCTTTGCCAAAAGATCTTTGAGATTGCTGTAGGAAATCTCCTTATCTATAGTATAATAGATAAGGATATATATATATATATATTTATATTTATATATATTTATTTATTATTTATGTGTTTGTTTCTAAATTGTTTGGTTAAGTTACCTTGTGAATACTACGATTTAAATTGTTTTGATGTATGGATGTTCAAGAATATGTTTTTACACGCAAATAATAATTAAATCATAACAAAACGCCAAGAAAGTGTTGTATCCATACAAATAACCATTTTTTTTTCTTTCTTTCTTTTCTGCACGTCATCCTTAAGTCAAGATTTCAAGCTCTTCAAAGCAACCAAGTAATGAAAATAACGACCAGGACACAAGACTAAATATAACTTTCATATTAGGAGATGAATAAATGGAATTGAGAGAACAGGCACCGCAGGATATTAGCAAGTGCACAAAACGTTCAGCTCGTTATACTGTAAATAATCAAATGTAGAGATAATTTAAGTGTCTATCACAGGTGCACCGTGCACATGGGCACTGTCACCAAGACTACAACAGTCACCGAAAACAACAGCAGCTGCTTGAAAGCAACACGTACAGGTTTCCAGTAAGTTACTCAGAAACATTGAACAGAACTGCAGTTTCACACATAGCTTTTTTTTTAAATCCCTAAAATTTTTACATGAAAACACACTTACCGAAGCTTGCCATGTTGATGTTAAGATTCACCGGGTAGCCACACCTTTACTTCCTCTTGTCATTCAAATTTTCAGAAGCCATGCGTAGGCGTGGGCTTGCAAAGCCAGAATTGTGAGATGAAATGTTGGAATTACAATTGCTTATTTATTTATTTTTTTATCCCATGGCAGAAAAATTTATAATTGCAAAATGTAAACTCAGAATTCAGATTCAGATTCAGAAAAAAAACAACAACTGAATTGCCAGATATAAACTCATAATTCTGAGGAAAAAAAGTCAGAATTGCGAGATATAAACTCAGAATTGCAAGATGTTAACTC
Source organism: Carassius carassius (assembly GCF_963082965.1). Taxonomy (NCBI): domain Eukaryota; kingdom Metazoa; phylum Chordata; class Actinopteri; order Cypriniformes; family Cyprinidae; genus Carassius; species Carassius carassius. The sequence goes on along the minus strand of NC_081787.1, from coordinate 5,563,090 downwards.
GAAACTGTGATAAAGAAAGACAGTGAGAGAGAAAAAAGTCTGAATTCCAAATCTGAATTGTGCGATATAAACTATATAGAATTTCAAAAATAAATAAATCACAATTACTTTTTTATTCTGTGGCGCTTCCATATATTACATCTGGATATGCTCAATATATGCTCAATAAAGTAAAACATTATTATTACCATTGTGCGTATCCGAAAAGCCAGTTTAACTGCATTTTGGTTAATATTACCAAAGTTTCACTTCAGTAAAATCTGGTTATTTGGCAGAGACTATAGTTTACCATGGTAAGTAAATGGTACACTCTCCACCCCATGAGATGTGGAGAAATGACATAATATAACCTGTGTGTGAAGACATTTACAAATACATGAGACTAGCCAAACTCACATGAATTAAACTATTTATTGGTAAGGTCTCAGAAGAGTCTCACTTGAGTAAGAATCATCCCTCAATACTGATTTGGTACATCATGACATCCATAATGAGTCTCTTCACAGTGGAAAGAATAAATTTCTATGGTTTGGGTTCTAGTACAGCAACTTTTCTGCATAAAAAAAAAAAAAAAAAACCTGAACCAGACCATCAGATGGGGTATCAATATTATTCCATATCTGTGATATCTGAGTGTCACAAAAAATTATAGCGTTTCAATACCAGCTGTTGATTTGCACATAACAAGCCACTTTCTGTTAGAAATATAAAAGTTGATATTATGAACAATATTCTACTGTGCTGCATAAAGGTAAATCTATACAATGTACATACAGATATATTCTGAAAAACAAGTTTCACAGTTTTAAACTTTATTTAAAGTATAAACCATTTTTAAACACTTTACATAAATTATTTCTGTATATGACTAGAATTTGCTTTGAGACAAAAAAATCTAAATTAATACAAAAATGAAAAATTACTACATATCGTACAAAGGAAAATAAACTCAACCATCAAAGTTTATCTTTGTAGCTAAAAGCAGTGACTCCTTTATGATTGTCAGAGTACTATGAATGATAAAAATTAAAACAAACTAAGTAAAAATAAATAGTTTCTGAAACTAGTAACCTTTTAATCTGGAGAGTGTTTTTTTCTGATATCGCTATATAGAAGTGCCCTGGTGAAGGTCTCGTTACTCTAATGCGACTGGGACATACAAAACTATCGCATCTAAAGCACACTCAGAACTTCACTGTTATCAGATACAATGCAAGTACTTTTCTATCAGTGATGAAACGAACTATGTCAGACTTGGTTGTTTTCATCACTTTTACTCCACTGGAATTTTCCTGAAGAAACAGTCTGTAGATGATGGGTCTTGCTGCGGTGGCAACTGAAAGTTTAGCTGTGAAGAATGTGAGGCCTGAGACTGACATTTCTCTTGACGGATGTTACTCCTCAGTTCTGACGTCGAGACTGGGCCTCTCCAATGGTGCGTGAGACTCGCAGCACCTCTCCGGTCCAGATCATCTGGCACCAACATCCTCTCGGTAACCCAAAAAATATGGGTCAATATATCTATTCTTTTTTAAAAAGGGGATTTTTCATATTTCAGTTTTGTTTTTCAGTTTCTCAGTGCTTTTTGACGTCCATAGTTGAAAAACAAAGACGAGGTCTTTCAAATTGTTCTTTTTTTGCCAGAGGCAGTATTAACAAAGTTTTTGAATGTTCTTTTTTTAAAGGTCCCTGCAGCGTTCGGTGAGTTTCCCCATTAGTTCAATTATTCTCCATGGGTTCAGGAGATAATAGAAAACAAAGCAAGGAAAAAAAGAGAAAGACGGAGCAAGAGAGAGAAAAAGATTGAGAAAAGAACTGAAAACTGTAAAGGTATAAGTGGATAGAAAGCGAAATATAAAGAAACAGCATAACAGATGTCTGGACTGTTACCTCTTCCCCATCTCATTCTGTCTCAGGAACTGGATGTTAAAACTGTTGTCCGCCAGTTCAGGGTACTGTTCTATGGGTAAAATGTAGTACCCGTCGTAACCCTGCACTTTCCCTGTTGAAAGGAGCTGCTGTCTCTCTCCTTCAGTCCACAAGCGGCTTCCTTCTTTATTATCCTGTGCCCGCTGCTGCTCTCGCAGCCAGGCTCCCAATAGCGCCCGCTGCCGCGCCAACTCCAACAGCCGGGCTCTCTCCTCATCCAGGACGTCCGACGCCAAACCATAGCGCACGCTTAAAGAAAAAGCTGGAACCTGGAACTCAACGGTGACTCCTCTTCGCGAGCGACCGCTTACCGTCATGTTGATCCCGCTTTCTAATGCCTTGCGTCCATTAGTGAGTCCCAAAGCTAGGAGGTCACTGTCAGCTGAGCCGATCTTCACAAAGAAATGACAGTCATGGCCATCCTGAGTGTAGTGCGCCCCGTCTAAGTAGATGGCATTATTGAGCACCAGGGCCACCTTCCTGCTGTCATCGCTGGCCATGCTGGAGACCCCTGTGACCACACGGCCTTCTTTCACCGCCAACATCACCCCTCGTCCGATGATGGGCGTACTCGTGCCAAACCAGTGGCCTGGTTTCTCATGTTTGGTCTTGCGCTCTTTGTCAAGAAGCCGTCCCTCCAGAGCCATGAATGCTTGGTTGTGCCGTTCGGCTTCCTGCTGAACTCCAGTTATCAGCTGCAAGAAGAAAATTAAAGGTCTTGGTAAATGCAGACGAGATCACCTAGTCCAATATTCACAGATTTTGCTACCCTTGGAAATACTAAAGTTGTTGTAATCGTATCCTGAGGATTTACTGTGGTAGTATTATTGGGGGTACGCACCTGCCCATTTTCACTTTCTTGACTGGCGAAGAGCTCATACGGCGGATCCACAAAATAGTGTATGTGTCTGGGAAAGCCTGGGATAATGTTGCTAAGCTGGAAGCCAAACATGACCAGCCAACTCTTCACATCTGCAATGAAAAATACATAGAAAAGGAGTTTAAGCTTAAGCTTTTGGGGTTTGCAATAAAAAGGGCAATTAACTGATAAGTAATTATCAAAAACAAAATAAATAACTTGTTGAGAAAACCACTGAATGGACAAAATTTGGCTTAAAAAAAAATACATTTACATTTACACATTATCATTTCAAAAGGGGTCAGTTGGGGTCAGATATAATTTTTTTATGTTTCTGAAAGTAAGTCTCTTGTGCTCACCAAAGCTGAAAATACAACAAATACAAACTATATAATTTTGTGATATATTTTTACAATTTAAGATTGTTGTATATAGACACACACACAGATCAAATATTATATACTTAATATAATTTATCTGATTCATCTATATAAGAGGGTACCATCTCTACCTTATATAGTCTCTGAATATATATATATATATATTTTTATTTACATATGATTGAACATTAGCAAAAATAAAAACTATTACAATATTTTATAAGCCAATACTAACATTTAATTAACGCACATTTGACAGACTTAAATAACTAATGAGTTAGCGAATCTACAAAGTCACCCAATTATAAACTCTCACCTGTGACATAGTTTTTGACATCCAGCATATCACTGAGAGGGTTATTATTCTTGAACATGTACAGGTTGAAGGGTGCCAGTTCTTTTCCGATCTTCTGCCACATGGTGTAATCTGGCGACGTCCATCTGGCCGCTAAAACATCATAGTCTCTCTGTGTAAAATGCACCAGCTTGGTAAGCGAGTCGTAAAGCCCACCGTGGAAGCCGATGACAAGCTGGAACTCAGGGTTGGAGTCGTGGTACACCTCCCCGTAAGCGGTGTATTGCACCTGTTTGATCATCTGCCCGTTGCTGCTGAAGACAGCCAGTGGTGTACCAGTGTTGTCAGAGGCAATGTAGTACTCCTCCCCACTGCTAACCTCCATGGCAAACAGATGGCCCTGCAGGTCATAGTACAAAGAGCTGATTTCAGAGCTGGAGTGGTTGAACACATGCGTGACCCGAGTTGGGTTGTTCAGGTCAGCATAAAAGAACTGGAGGTGCTGACCCAGACTGTTCTTAGTAGACACCCTGCGCCCGAGTCCATCGTAACGGTACTGGATGCTCCATCCTCCAGCTGCACGGCTATAGGCGCGCACCAGCTGGCCTTTAGAGTTGTAGTCAAACACGTCGCCGCCCCTCTGACTGAGGTAACCGTCCTCATCCAGATGGTACTGGACGTCACCGAGCCGTGTGATGCGGTCTCGTAGGTCATAGCGGAGCGGCATGAGTCGGGCGCTGTTACCCGGGTTGAGAAGGTGTAGGTTGCCGTTTAAGTCGTAGCTGTAGCGCCAAGTGGACCAATCGTTCACCTTGACGCCACTGAGTTGTCCATCACCATCGTATTCATAGCGGTACTGAGTGGTGTTGGCATACGGGCCGATCTTTAGCTCTCGCTTGATTACTCTGCCCATGTTGTCATACTGCACCGTCATCCAGTACATGAGAGAGCGGAAGATCTCATACTGAACCTCTTTGATTCGGCCGTGCGCATCGAAATGCTTGCTAAGGGTCATGACGGCAGTGGTGATTATCTGATTGATGTCATAGTAGATGACTCCAAACTTTCCAAAATGCTCCACTTTTCCGGAGATCTCGTCATAGCGGTATAGATCCACGGGAAGTGGCGTCTCGCTGATTACTGGTTTCATGCTTGCGATTCTGAAACTATTATCATGGTAGGTGTAGTCGAAGCGCGCGTTCACCATACCTTCCTCCGAGAAGCGATAGATCTGTCTGTCGATTAGGGGACCCATTTTACGATAGCGTATGGTGCACGAAAAGCCACCGCTTTGCAAGTTGACCATTTTTAGCACGCCGGCTGTCTCATCGTAGCCAAAGGTGATGGCTGTGCTGTCATACAAGATCTCGGAGAGCTTGGCCAGCTTGCCGTATTTGTAGAGCACACGACGGCCGGTACCCAGGAAGTAGGCGGCCTGGGGGCGCCCGTCCTTGCTGAAGTCATAAATGATGGAGGCGTTGCTCTCTGGGGGGTTGTAGGTGTTGCGGATGTAGCCGATGGAGACGTGAGTGAACATGGTGTGACGGGCAACGCTAGGCATGGTGACAGCTGTGATGCGGTTGGATGCATCGAATTCAAAGATGTATTGTCTCTGACTCTGCAGGAGCAGCACCATGGACTGTAGAGAGAAGTATTTTCAGAATGTCTTTATCACATAGATATTAATTAACAACAACATCTTTAACAAGCTGTCATAACTAGAAATGAAATCATTCATCAGAATTTCTACATTTTGGAAAATTTAATTTACAAATTGATTACTGGAGGAATTTTGTAATATACGGTGTACTTTTTGACTAGATTATATATATCTACGGTATATATACAATTACCTATTATAACTAGTGTTATTGTATTATTATTTATAAATGATAATTAGTAATATTTTGAATTAGCTTTACTTTATTTTCATTTTCATTTTAGTTGTAATGATTTTGTTGTGTGCCTGTAATTTATATATATATTTTTTTATTTAAAAAAATATATACATTTCTAAATCCAGAAAAAAATATTTTTAATGGTTTTACTTTTACTTAACACCTGGACTATAATCAAACATGACTTTAGATTTTTGTTGTTTTTGATTTTTTTATTATTAATATTGTTCCCCCCCTGTTTTAATCTTAAATCACACACAATTGTGTAAAATATATGCTTAAAACAAGAGGAAAAATTGCCATAAAAAAAAAAAAAAAAAAAAAAATTATATATATATATATATATATATATATATATATATATATATATATATATATATATATATATATAAATAAATTCTAATTCATGGTATATTATTTGACTACACATTTTATTTGTAGTATTATATTATATTTTAAATGAAAAATATTGTTTAAAAAAAAAAAAATTCTGAAAACAATAATCGTAATAACCTTTAACCTAATTTCACTTAATAATCTCACCTTGTCCAGGTAACTGTAGCTCCAGACCTTTCCATCCACAAAAGAGCGTGAGAGAATTCGCCCCTGTGGGTCGAACTCCGTTCTCTCACTCATACTCCCTCGGTGCAGCCCCACTAGCTGGCCTGTACTGGAGTAAGACACATTCACCACTGCAAGGCTGCTGCTCGGCTGCCATATCGCTGGCCTGCCCTGGGCATCATACGTGATCCTCAGAGTGAACTTCCTGTGGTCGTCATAGATCTTCTCAGTCCGTGTGTTCCTATCAAAATCTATCGAAAGGAGGTTGCGCCCATGTGCCTGCAAACAAAAATTTGATATGAAAACCTCTCAGTTTGGTGAAATGATTTAGTTACCTATTAGATAATCAAGTAGGATTATTTGCTTGCAATCTGCACTGGTATGTACTGTAAAACTAATGTATTACAGTAATGATTTTAAAATCTCGAGTGCCCACCCGAAGTTTCCTGCCAAACACAGTGACTTTGCCCTTGGACAGTTCTTTGCGCAACCTCCACTCAATGGAGTTCAGACCATTATCAGTTGGAAGGGTGATGTTCCTACGGCCGATGGTTGGACTCACTGATCCTGCCAGGATATGGGGCTCCGTGTGGTAGCTGATGCCCATCCCATTGGCGTACATTACCCTCAAAGTGCCATTGTTACACAATTGGTAGCTGTTCCGTACTTGATCTGCCGGGGGCAATAGAGTTAAAGAAAATTACCATTAAATTAAGAACACAACAAAATATTACACAACAAATTTTCAAAATGACAACAGAACAAAACAACAGCTACAAAAAAGGCTTGATTTATTTTGAACTCATGAATGGGCTGCGGGGCATTCATCAGCTCAAGAACTGTCTGGCTGTCTTAAGATCATGAAAGATAACAAAGAGCAGTGCTTTGTTTATAACAAATGATGTGGAGCCTCAAATCTCCTCGTTTCAGAGTGCCGCAAACATTTATTATGCTTCAGAACATCCACTATAAATAAATTACAAACCATGAAACTAATTTATGAGCAAAGGTACGGTACAAAACAATTTGAGATAATATAGTTTATAATTCATATGGAAACCTTTTAGAGGTGTTTAGTCAATTTATTATTCACCCCATTAGCGTGTCAAGGTTAGATTTAAATGCATGATCTGAGGAACGTTCTCCATGGATTAAATCCTCTGTAATCCTTTCAAAAAGGTTCCTCCCTCATCCTGTATTATGTCTGGTTGTGTTGAAGTTTGAGGTTTTTTTTTCTGCCATGGGAAGAAAGTAAAACATTCTTGCTCTCTCCCTCTGTCTTTCATTCCTTTCATCTTAACAGATGAAAAAAAGCTTTGGGACAGTGGGGTTTGTGGTCGAGGGCAGATGGAAGACAGCCAATATTTACTTGTGATAAGGTAATGAATTTGTCTTGAATCATATGCATCACAGCAAAACACAACTGGAGCGCCAGGCATGGGAGAGAAAACAAATGCTGTTTCTGCACCGAATTTGGCTTCCAGCCTCCCACATGGATGTCGGGGGTATCTTTATCTTGTAAGTTTGTGCACTAATATATAAAATGATTAAGCGAAAAAATGTAATGGAATATGAAACCAACCAAACGGAGCACAGTATCATTTACAAAAGGATTTCTGAAACCCAAAATAGCAATTCAAAAATGACTACTGAGCAGACATACCTTGCACAACAGTGTAAGAGGCTTCTACTGACGAAAGATTAGTGATTACAGTGATGTCATCATCTCTGTTTGAGCTCTCAATGTCGATGTTGATGGATTTTTCGATCTCCCTATGCAGACTTGTAACCATCCCCGTGGGGTACGTCACGTTGGTTAGTCTCCCTTCACTGTCATACCTGAAAATAGACTAAATGTTAGCAAAAGCCATTTTAAAGTTCATATTTGTAAAGCAAAACACTTGAAACAATCATAATTGTGCCCAATCTTTGACCATCTAAAAAAATAAAAAACTGTGTTTTCTCTACACAATCACTTCATAGAGGTTCAGTGCTATCCTTGCCTATTTCTCTCTCTCTCTCTCTCTCTCTCTCTCTCTCTCTCTGTAACATTAAATTAAGGAGCAGAACTGGATCCTGCCACAGATCTGTCACAGTCTAGCTGATGTCTGTGGAGTTTGGGGAATTCCGCATTCTCAGGAGCAAGTTTGCTCTGTCCTGTTCCTGGAGATTTACTTTCCTGCAGTGTTCCAACTCTAATCAAACACACCAGAAAAAGTTAATCAAGATCTTCAGGTTCCCTTGGAAATTACAGGCAGGTGTGTTGCAGGGTTGGAATTTATCCAGCCCTTTTTTCAAAGTCAAATAGATATTCCTACTGGATATCTCTAGCCTTCAACCATACTGTTCCATGACACAAGTTTGGGGTTGGTAATTTTTTTTTTGGACTGTTTCTGAAGAAGTCTTTTAAGCTCAGGAAAGCTTAAATACAAAATATAAAAATATTTTCTAAAAATAATAATTATATATATACAATTATAATTTTTTTGTAAACTTTATAATTTTTCCAGGATACTGTGATGAATAGAACATTTTATATGATATGTAACATTGTACATATTATTACTGTCATAATGATCAGTTTAATACATCTAAAACCTACAATCAATCAAACAAACAAACAACAACAACAAAAAAAAAACATTTTTGCTTTTCTCCTTGGGCTGATTGGAATGTGTAGACAATGCTATATAAAACTTCCTTTAAGTGATTCATGCATATACAAATAATTAAATGTACAGGCAACACGTCATAAACAGATACACAGCAACTTACTCATAAAAGGTTGTCCAGCCAGTCTCATCAGCCTTGGTGGCCAACAGGCCAGTGTTTCCATTGTATCCCAGCAGAACAATCTCCTGGTTAAGAGCAGAGATGGAGCGCAGGCTTCCTGCAGGATCAAGTCCTAGCGTAACCACCTGATTCTCGGGCTGCAGGATGAGCCTGAGCAGTCCTGCACCACCCTGCCCTGCCCCGTCCCTCCACACTTTCACTGTATTATTGCAGTTATCCACCACTGTGGCCAGCTCTCCATCAGGGCTGTAGCTGAAGTTGTAGAGGGGCAGACCCGTTACAAGACTGATGGTCTGTTGGTGGAGACCCTCCTCGTTAAACACATAGAGCTCTTGTTCCTGAGGGGACGCAACCTCATATTGGCCCAAAGCTGAAGGCCCTGGTCGGTTAGTGCGCACAGCACGGATCCGAATGTTATTGAGGTCTGCAATGTAGAGCGTGCCATCCGGTGAGACGGCCAGAGACATGGGGGAGTTGAGGCTGGCATCTGTAGCATATCCATCATCTCCTGCAAAGCAGTTACAGTTGACGTCGTTCTTGCAGTCGCACTCTGACGCAGCGCCAGCCAGAAGTGACATCTCTCCATTGGTGCGAACTTGCCGAACACGGTTGATCTTCTTCTCATCCGTTTCGGCGATGTAGAGCACACCCGTATGAGAGATGGCGATAGCAGTGGCACTCTCCAGGGCTGAGTGGATGGCTAATTTACTAAGGGAATAGTCAATGCCAGGCACCTGGCAGTGCATGGGACGCCCAGCGATGATACTCACTTGGTGGTTTTCAGTGATGCGTAGGATAACGTTGTTCTCTAGCACATACAGAGAGTTATCCATGGGGTTTACTGCCAGGTCGGTGGGCCACTCCAAGCGTACCTGGGTAAAAAAATATTTAAAGTTTTTAAATTAATCTTTTTAGATTAACCATGCCATTTTCTCATATAATTTTCTTGGTTTCTGATTAAGTTTTGCATGCCTGCTAGACATGATTAATAATTGCACATCTGCACTTTCAGTTCAGAGGGTCTGTTTTGAAGATTTAAGATTTAAAGGAGTAGTTTTTTTGATCAAATGAACCATCCAAGTTCCTGTTTCTGCCTGTGAATAATTTATAACGTGGGCTGTAGGCTTGCTGACCTGACTGACATCCATGCTGGAATCGCAGCTCAGTGGGCGCACAGCAGTGAGATCATTGGCGCCCAGGAGAGTAGAGATGATGCCGTTTTGATCCACCTTCCTAATCATGGTGGCATCCACAAAGTACATAAGCCCGTTTTTATCTACAGCAATACCTGAAAAGAGAAAAACAAACAGGTAAAGTGTCAAGCAGGAAGTTCAGGGGTGACACAGACTCACAAACCCTTGTTTATTTTACTTCTGCTTTTCCTAATGATCAGAGCAAGTGAATCTTTGATCTGGTTTCAACCTGTTCTAAGTTTATCTTCAGGCGCTGCTCAATTTCCCTCCTGAGCCCCTGCCCTATATAAGCTAGCAAATAATACACGTCCATCAGGCGTCACTCCTGTGTCAACCCATCAATTCCCCTTATCAGACACCGAAGGCAGAGCAGATGAGAATATCTCAAAGTGCTGACAAGAAGATGCTCATAGAATGGACCTGTGTAGGTGTATGATGCAGAGGGGTTTGAACAAAATGATGGGGATACAAAGAGCATGAAGGGAGAGACTGAGTACACTTGACTGAGCCTTTTCACTGTGAAGTCATTTGGGAATTAGTAATGAGGCCTGTGTAGTCTGTCACCTCTCTACTCTCTCCCTCCAGAAGCTCAAATTCAACGTCACATACAGAAAATGTGACAATGTGATATCCTTGACAGTTTGGTGCCAGACTGGCTATTTTTTCCATACACCAAACCTGGAATTCACTTTTCAAACCTGCTATAACTTATCATTGTAGCTTTATCTTTTACTTCTTCGCTGCTATATTTGTTTTCGAATGAATACATTGTGCTTCAATTCCAGTTTAAACCGTTTGCCTTATACAACATTAGGAAGATTAGACCCTTCCTGTCAGAGCAAGCAACCCAACTTCTTGTCCAAGCTCTTGTTCTCTCCAGACTGGACTATTGTAATGCTCTCCTGGCGGGCCTTCCTGCATGTACTGTCAAGCCTCTGCAATTGATTCAGAATGCAGCAGCGAGGGTTGTCTTCAATGAGCCAAAGAAAGCTCACGTTACTCCGCTCCTCATCAGGTTACACTGGCTACCAGTAGCTGCTCGCATCAAATTCAAGGTACTGATGCTAGCCTACAAGACGACCACTGGCACGGCACCAACTTACCTAAACTCATTGGTTAAATCTTATGTGCCCTCCAGAAGTTTGCGCTCTGCAAGTGATCGACGCCTTGTGGTACCATCCCAAAGAAGTTCAAAATCACTCTCAAGGACCTTTTCCTGGACTGTCCCCAGCTGGTGGAATGACCTCCCAATCTCAATTCGTACAGCTGAGTCTTTACTCATTTTCAAGAAACAGCTAAAGACTCATCTTTTTCGCCTGCACTTAACCAACTAACACTAGCACTTTTCCTTTTCTTGTCTTTTAATTTAATAAAAAAAAAAAAAAAAAAAAAAAAAAAAAAAAAAAAAAAACCTACCTATGCGTTCTATACTAGACTAACTGAGACTTGTCATGGCACTTGTATACTGTTGTTGTTCTCTTGTTGACCTGACTGCTTCTGTTGTTCTCATTTGTAAGTCGCTTTGGATAAAAGCGTCTGCTAAATGATTAAATGTAAATGTAAATGTAAACCGAATTCAATTTGACTGTTGATCTTTGAATTTGTGACCCATTATGTGTATGCGTAATTCATAAAAGAATTTTAGATATTTTTGAAGTGAAGTGACATTCAGCCAAGTATGGTGATCCATACTCAGAATTTGAGCTCTGCATTTAACCCATCCAAAGTGAACGAACACACACACACACACACACACACAGAGCAGTGGGCAGCCATTTATGCTGCGGTGCCCGGGGAGCAGTTGGGGCTTCAGTGTCTTGCTCAAGGGCATCTAAGTCTAAGTCTATCGTGGTATTGCCAGCCAGAGATTCAAACCCATGACCCTAGGGTTAGGAGTCAAACTCTCTAACAGCTAGGCCACGACTTCCCCAACTTCTTTATTTTATTTACTATCATTATCATTTATTTATTATCAGTGTTCATTAAGAAATCATGAAATGGAATAGACCCAATAAAAATAATTTCATTTTATATATAACACAAGCTAGGAAAATTGTATTGCTCAGTTGCTGCTCTTTAACAGTTCAGGAGATTTAATAAGTTCTGAGATACTTTTCCTCAAAGTATCACCTTTGCCTCAGATGTTACTCCACTTTATGAGGAAAAACTAGATACAAATGAGACAACTGACATACAGTAATAGTGTACAGTCTGAGACTTCTCCAATCATTTAGTACACCCATTTTAAACAAAAAAGTTGCATTAAAAATCTGGAAGAAAAGATCTGTCACCACTGAGAACATCTGAATCTGAAACATTCATCTGAAATATTCAATAGAACTCATTGTGATTTCTCTTTCTGTGTGATCTACCTAAACACTAACGCTGTTTAATACAGAAATATGCTCGCTTACAGCTCTGAACTGTAACATGCGAGTAAAAGAGCCACCGCATTAAGTAACATTATCTCTGAGAAACAGACAGAGATAGATAAAATACCAAGAGACTCAAATAATCGAAGCTGGAGACTAACACTCCCCATAGCACATTCAGAAATTAATTAATAGCTTAAGGTTGAATGTTCTCTGTGATTGTGGAAGCAGCTGGAGGATAAGGCTCTTTTTATCCATGTTCGGAGTCACTGCTACAAAGGAAGCAGATGTAAGGACACCCTGCAGAAACATTTCTTCACCTTAGACAGAGACATTAGTGTGATTTCATTTGATGTGAAGGGGATAACTCATGCAATAAGCAATAAGTTCTAGCTTCTCTTTTGGTTCCCTTCAATGCTTCAACCTCACCTTTGGGGCTCATGAGAGTGGCTTCTACAGCTTTGCCCCCATCCCCACACCTCTCGTCGAAGGGCAGGCACTGTTCTCCCGTGCCCGCCACCACTTCGGCATTGTCGGCCAGCAGTCTTCCCCCTGTGAGCGATCGCACCTTGTAGATTCGCCGAGAATTTGTGTCAGAGATGAACAGAGCCCCAGAGACTGGGTCCACAGCCAAGAAGTACTTATGAGTCGGGTTGTTACTATGAAAAATTAGGTCATTACTAAGTCAGTGATGCAATAACGCAATTAGGCATAATGTGTTGCTCTATCACTATATTTATATTCAGTGAATAATCTTTTGAGTTAAAAAGAAATTTTTTAAATTTAAAGGCCCACCTGTGTCGAAAATCCTTATTTCTGTAAATGAAGAAAAGAACAAGAAATCACAATTATGATTCCAATATAATGACAAACTATGTATTGTATATTTTATTTAAGAGTAAACTGCTAAAAAAAAGAACAATTATAGCTTTTTTTAAATTACCTTTCATGTAAGTGAAAGGTTTCAGTGTGTAACATCTCTTAAGTAGATGAAAAAATCCCGCAAAGTTTTAAATCTGAAAGTGCACCGTGTATAAAGTTTTTCTAATGAGTCGACTCTGAATAATTGAAATTAGTAATTTTTAAAACGCCATTTTATGTTTAAGTCAACATGAAACATTTGCATATTGCCCGCCCACTTGCTGGTCTTTTCGCATTGGTCTGATTGAAAATTCAAATAAATTCTTTACGTCTAGGTGCTGCTTTTGGAGCGGTAATATAGCGGTTCCCCGGTAATGCTGTACTCTTAGCAGCACTGCTTTCACAAACGCTGCTTTATCAGGCATTACAGGCAAAATGAAATGAAAATGAGACCGATGGGACCAATCACGCAGGAGTTTGGAAAAATTAATCATTAAACTAATCATTTAAAAAGTTATTGAGCAAATAATGTAAAAATATGCATATTATAAGACAATGAAAGTGTTTTTTTGACCTTGCATGCATGTCAAACAGTTGTTGGGGACTCCCAAAACCATAATAGGGGCACTTTAAATTATGAGCAAAAGGCTTATTCAAACTAAGGACCATAACTAAAATTAAACTATATTAGCATCTACACCGATGCACAATAACATTCTGATTATTATAAGCATAAGCATGTGCTGCAGTTTTGTTGTCTGCCACTTAAAAGTGATTCCTATTATTTTGTTAGCTTTAGCTGTTATTATTATAAATGTGGCATGGACTCTTTCAAATTTAGAATGATTTTTAAAACGGTTTTAAATGATAGTTAATTAGTATTATACGGTAACCCTTTAGTATGCATATTATTAACATATTGGCTGTTTATTAGTACTTATGAAGCACATATTAATACCTTTTTCTGCATGACCATATTTTAGATCCCTTAAACCTAAAGTTAACTACTACCTTACGCATAAGCAGCAAATTAGGAGATTGAGGCAAAAGTCATAATTAATAGTTAGAATTGGATCTTAAAAAGTGTGAACCATAATTGTTATCATCCTTGGTGTGAATGGGCCTTAAAACAAAAGTCTCCTTTGGTCCTTTCTCAGTACCTGAGCTCCAGAATGCGTGTGGTATTGAGGTTGGGATAAACTCTGCGTACGAAGTTCAAGTCTCCGACGTAGAGGCTGCCATCAATGCCTGCTGCCAGGGCTACAGGTGCCAACAGCTTATTTCCATCAGCCAGGCCATTACAGCTCGGGCAAGAGATGCTTCGTCGACGCCCATTACCCATGATGCTTGTGATGATGGGTGGCTGCTGGGACACAAAGACGTTCTCACCGCTGCCCTTATGAAGGATGCCTGGTGTCAGATGAATAAAGAAACAATAACCATTTAAATGGAAAAAGAAAGTGCCATATTCAAAATACCATTTTTAAAAAAAAAAAATCTGTTTACCTGAGCCATTACAACCACATTTTCAGAGCATTACATTAAATTATTGATCAAAATGACAGGCTCTTCCACTGAAAGCAGCCATGCATCACATCACATCAGATATAACACACACACACACACACACACACACACTAACAACACACACACACACACACACACTGACAACATACACACACACACACACACACACACACACACACACACACACACACACACACACACAGAGGTATTCCTTTCATTTTGGGGACATTCCATAGGCATAATGGTTTTTATATTGAACAAACTGTATTTTCTATCCCGTTACCCTAAACCTTCACGTGAACCTACCCCTCACAGGAAACTTTCTGCATTTATAAATTTTCAAAACACATTCTGTGTGATTTATAATCTTGTTTCCTCATGCGGACCTAAAAAATGTCCCCACAAGGTGAAAAGTTACTGGTATTACTATACTTGTGGTGACATTTGGTCCCCATAGCATAGTGAATACCAGTACAACTGGTGCATTTTGCCCATATATAAGAACATACCGCTGCGCAGGTTAAGAATATGGTGTTTGTCCAGAGACCATCCACCCAGATTGGAAGGTTCTAGCTCATAGCCTTGAAGCATAGCCGTCCTCTTCTCCCACAGCACTAGACTAGGACATGATTCATATTCATACCCCACAGAGACTGAGAGAGAGAGAGAGGGGTGGGGGTGGGGGGGTACACAAAATGTATCAAAACAGCATTTAATTAACTACATGACAGGCCAATATTAGAGATGATTAATTTACATACAATGCAAGCAGATTGGATGGTGAGTCTAGCTGGGAAACAGTGAGGAAGAATATAAATATTTATTTGAAAACCACATGCTAAATTAAAAGCCAGAACATTTAGAGCAACAATAAAAATTTAGCACATAAACAATCATCACAACATTTCTCTTTCCAGCTTTGTGGACTGCTGGGCAGAAGTAGGACATATCAGGTTTTGGGCAAGCCTTCACAAATCACCGCAGCGTGGGTGCTTTCACAACCACAAAGCACCTCGGTAAAGTGTGAACGTGATTTGTTCAGACACCCCATGGCTGGACATGACTTCAGCTTTCACTTCTCCAACAGAATCTGTGATCTGTGCTGCTGCCAGAGGGTCATCATAAGATCTGTGTTTCCACAAAAAACTTTCCTTATTGTTCTTGAAAATTGGAGCACTACTCCATGAATCCATTAGCATAAATATGTATGAAGATATACTGATGAGGCAGGTGAGAATTTATTGCTGTGTTGACGCAAGCAGGACTGTGAGTATCTCAAATGATAAATGATAAAGATGTAGAGAGCTGGAAGGTAGACAAAGAGAGATTAGTGGATGTTTTGGGTCTGGGCTATATAAGGCTCAGGTGTGGCTCAGATTTGGGGATTCTGGTTTACTTAAGGGCCAGCTAAGGCTGATTAACTGGCTGAGATTCGGGCCTGTTATGGCCCATGTGTGGCCCGAGTCTTTAATCCAGTTCGGGGCCTTCCGGGCTGTCATTCTTTGCGGTACTTGGGCCAAGGGAAAAGTCATGTGTGGCTTGGATCTGGGCCAGAAGGCATTTGCTATGTGGGAAGGAGGTCACACTAGAGTTCTTTGCATTTCCCTCGACTCACTGCAGCTGCTCTCTGAACCAGTGTGTTTCTCTGACAGGGACGGTCCGGCTGAATGATCTTTGGGTCATACGTTTACACGCATGAGCACAAATCTTGTCTGATGTATTAACTCTCACTATGTTCAGTCAGCAGAGTGACTGATTACTCATGCCTGCTTAACTGGTGTGTGTCCTGGATGCTGGACGGTCATTGCACTCGGCCAGGGTCCCAAATGAACACCCGTCAAATGCCAAAAGATGAATTTCACAGTGTCACAAGCCAATCTGGAGGGTGATTTTTTTTATAATGGATTAGTTGGATTTGTGTTTTGTGATTTGGAGAACATCTGTCAGTAACGTCACTTAAGTGTAGTGAAAAGCTTGTTTGTGTGATAAGAAGAATTTGAAAAATGGTGAAAGCACACAAACCAAGCTGTTCAAGGCATGAGAGCACTTTATATTAACTGTTTCAAAAGAGGTTCATAAGAGGAGATGTTAATGTGGGCCGGGAACCATGTCAAGTGCTGAAAGAGCCGATTTAATGTGCTTGAGAGATGTATTTAATGCATTTGCCAGCGCATAACTTACATTTAACTGAAAGTCATGCCTATTTCCATTGCGCCAAACTTTGTATTGACAGTAGTGACAGACCAAATTATGTTTTTAACTGAAACCACAAAACCAAAAATTACTCAATATATTTAATAATCAACACTCAGAAACTGAGATGTATATAACATTTAAACTGCACATAAGGCTAACTCGAGATACTGAAACTAAATTTCCTGAGGTAAATGTAACATTACGTGAGATTTCTTACAAGCTGTTTTATTGATGTCTTTCTACATAATGTAGTAAATTAGACTCAATATTTCAGTAAATGTTTCTTTCAACAAACCTTCTGATCATTCATGTTAACTTTTCGTTATAACTAGTAATAAAGAGGAAAAAAATCAGTTCAAATGCTGCTTGAACTGAGGAGGCTACAATGATGTGTCACATTTAAGAGCTTCAAAATATTTGTTTGGTTATATTTCATTACAAAACTGGCATCTTGGAAAGCAGGGGGCCGATATAAAGCCGATATAATTTTTGTTTTATTTTAATTCACATTTAAGAAATTTGAAATCATTTGACAATGGATTAAAATATAAAAGTTGTTAAATAAACATACTTATAGTTTATAATACTTTTCTAAGAACGGTAAATGTAATGGGATAATAACATTGGAGCATGTGTGCCAATAACTAAGCCACACATCCAGTCCTAATCAATCATGTGTGCTTACCCACTGCATCAGAGAGGCCGTAGACACGCTGACCGTATGCATCGGTCTTGTCCCAGATAAAGGTGTATGCAAGGTTGGGTGAAGCGTGGAACCACTTCTGGAAGAGATGGCCCTCCACGGCAACCATCAGATGGACTTTGACAAGGCTTATAGGCACCACGGCTTGGGTCATGGTGATCTTGAGCAAGGAGCAGTAACCTGAGGTCCGGGAACTCAGGTGACAGAGTTTCAGATTGGTGCCAGGAATCTCTAGCTGCTCATGCAGAACCTGACAGACAGATGGAGGAATGACTTTCACGTCACAGGAAAAGGGTATTTTGAAACAAAAAAAGGAAATGATTTGCAAGGTCAGAGGGTGGAAGAAAGACTGAGAGGAAGGAAAAATGCAAAAAAAAAGAAGTATGATTAGAGTGAAAATTGTTGAAGAGGGATGACCTGAGAGCCTCGTCAGGTTAACAACCTGTCAACTTATTTAATGACCAGAGAGAGGGGTGAAGGATAAAGTGAAAAAAGAGCAATATTTGGGATTTGGCAAGTGAGCAAAAATGACGGGTGAAGTCTAATTGAAGAATCCCATCATTACAAAACCCATTAATCTGCTAATTACAGTGATGTAGGTTTCAAGGAAGTGAGAATCTCATCAAACCTGTGTCTCTGGAATGATGGACCTCTCTCCTGGCCTGGAACTGAAGAAAGAGGAAAGGGGGGAGGCCACCATCACAGGATCAGGCCTCACAAAGCCGCTGAGGTCACAGCTCGGGATGGTGTTCTCCTCTGTCTTCAACATCAGAGTGTCCATGGCGTAGAAAATGTTCCACGGGAGCCACACTGTGCGCTCTTGACTCAGAAAAGGAGCCCGTTCGAATCGGAGGGTGAGAGAGGCTCCACCATTGGCAATGAGGTCAAATCTAATGACACAGAGGGAAAGGAAGTGAGAAAGGCAAACAGAGAGCAAAAAAACAAAACAAAACAACAACAACAACTCAAAAACAAACATGTACTTGTGTTATTCTCGTTATTTATAGCACCATTAAATTCTGAATGCTTTTACCATTAAAAATGCCATTTTGCTAGGAGGGATAATTCATTGTTTTGATAGATTGCAGTCATTTCAATGGAAAGACTGAGTTTACTCGGCTCTAAATGAATCTAATAAAGATTTGCTCAGTTAGCATGTTGCTCTCTAAATCACTAGAAGCTTATGTAAACAAGTAAGTCACAAAATTAGGCCCGGCGGCAGAAATAATCAAAGTGTTTCAGAGGGGAAAGGGTTGTTTGTTCCTTGAATGATCGGCTTGGATGTGTATGTACCAGGGTTGGGCAAAACTCTGAATTGAAGAATTGGCTTCCATGAAATCTCAAGCATTTTAAAACATTTTTCACGTTTTCACATTTTAAAACTTACGTTCCATCCTGTCGTGTGAGGGTGTAGCCATACTGCGGGTACTTGACAAACGACACATTTACTCCCACCAGTGGGGTTCCATCTGTTGTCACCACCTGACCTCTGATCAGTGATGCCAAACTGGAGAGCAGAGAACAAACAAGACATCACCTGCTCAATAGTCAATAAATCCACAGCGATACCATCAATCCAACAACTGCTGTCAAAAAAATCCAATAAAGTTCCCGTTAGTCAACACATCTGTCAGTCTTTCCCAGAAATACTGTAGAAAGAGACAGGAAGATGTTGTGGCACCACTGACAACAATCATTACAGTACAGTGTTACTAAATAACACAGAACTGACAATAACTATCCCAGCACTCAATTTACTCTCAACAGATATAGCATCAGTTGTGTGCACTTCAGTGGATATTTTATTTTTCTTCTACCCTACAATGCAAGCGACATGACATTTACCAACCCAGCAGGTAGGAAGTTGTGCACAGTAAAGCAAGTTACCTTGCATTGAATGGATTGTCTGCAGGGATTATATGCGTGCTGTCCCGGCCCACTAGCATCTTAACACGGTTGTAGAAGGAACGGACTTTCTGCTCAGGGTGCTGGCCCTGCTGTATGACCTGTAAGGGATCCCTGGACCCTCTACAAAGTGGACTGTTCTGGCAGGGACTTTGGATACAGCAGTCTGGATCCATACAGTCAGTCAGACCATCTAAAAGAAAGGAAACAGTGGTGTGATGAGTAATGCCATAATATGATGGTGCACAATCAATCAGAGCTGCCTAAGGGTGCAAAAGATTTCTCTCTTCATCTGCTTCTCTGTCAAAAAAAAAAAAAAAAAAAAGGTAACGTTCTTCATCTGTTGAACAAGAGGACATTTCATCAAAGTGTTCTTGTACTTTTTGAACACAAAGTTGTTGGATTTGAATTTCATCTCTGTTCAAGTATTCATTCACCAAAGAGATCGAAAAGTACTTTCTTCTTTCGCTCACCTTTAGGCTTTGAATTAAATCACTTACTACAGAACACTGAACTTGCTTTTTCTAATCCGTAATTTCAGATAAAACCGTCTAGCACTAGTTATTTTCTGAGAAAAGGTTAGATAATTCCTATGAAATTTACATGTTCAAGAATTGTGATAAAAAAAAGGGTATAGATCCAAACAAAAAGTTGCCACATTTGGTTAGAATTGCATATTAATCTCCAGAACCACAAACGACTGAAAAACCCATAAGGGCATGAAATACAATAAAGCTACAGTGTGCAAAAAAAAAAAGAAAAAAGAAAAAAAAAGTCATTCTTAAAAAGAAATCCCCCAAAAAGTGTTATGTGTGATGGTATCAAAACTTTGTCTGACATACATATACATTTCTTGCTCAAATAATGGTTTGTTTTTAAGAACAAATGGCATTTATTTTTGTTTACAAAATTATACACAACTGCTTTGTGCACTTGTGGCTGTTCCAATCACGTACAATCTTTGTCAAGTTCACACAGTCAACAAAAGATCTCTCACCTCCTTCATTGTCTTTGTTGTCTGCACATGAAGTCTCCATGGCGACATTGCAGCCGGTGCCTCTCCATCCAGTCTTGCACTCACAGTGCCAGCTGTTTTGACCCTGCAGACACTGTCCATTTCCATTACATCGGTTTGGACAGCCATCTGCAAGAGCCAGAGAGAGAAGGAAGATGGATTTAGAGAGGCTGAAATCCATCACCCCAGTCATCAGAGCACTATCAATGATTGTGACCAAATGTTTGAAAACAAGCTAGAAATTGTTTCCAGAGTTATTAATGTTAGTTATGCAGGTACATTTTGTACATTTTCAGACATTGATTTTGACAATCAACTTTTTGTTCAGTTGCTTATTAGCCCAACTTTTGAATTTATACTGAAAAAAAATTAGAAGATGAGAACCATTTAAAAAATGACAATTGTTTGCACCTGTTTAATGCAATATTATACAAACAGCTGTGAGACAGCACACAAAGCATATTAACAAAAACTGCAGACATTATTCAGACAATCAAAATGGACTGCCACAAATGAACACAAAATGCAAATTAGAACAATCCTTTATGTTAATACGTATCTAGATTTTCAAACCTATGGCTGTGACACTACAGGCAAAAATACATCAGTGCTCACACACAAACATATCTGCCTCCAATGCGCTCAATGCCTGTCTGAGGGGATGAAGTATATGAAAAGCATTACTATTCACACCTCAAATCAGTTCAAACTCTGAGAGCAATTAAATTATCTTCGGTAGTCTGATAGCTGCTGTTGGTAGCAAATGAATTTATCAGAACTCATCCATTCAGGAGGGGATATTTTTACAGAGCACATACACTCTCTGACTGTTCATTTACAGTAGCTGATTTGATTTTTCTGGATAGAGAGCAATGCTCTCATGTAAGAATGTGGTTAGGACTGACCGAATTTACAAATCAGATTAGAATGCCTTTTTAGTAAGAGATACGAGCCTGTGTGTGTGAGAACCAAAGACTTTTGAATAAGAACATAGTGTGGGAGAATATAAAGGCGTAGAATCATACTTAATCTAAAGACATTTTCTAGACATAGAAAAAAAGTGCTTTGATTAATATATCAAGTTTTTGGAGTGAAGTGTGGCATGTGTGTGGGTGTTTAATGTATGCGGTTAGGGGATAAACAGGCTTCCTAAAAGACAAAAGGCGGAAAACAGTCTTGTCACAACAGTTTTGAGAAGAGTGTGGATTGATGTGAGTGTTTTAAGGAAGCTCTCTCTGGGAGAGACAGAGACTGAAATGAACAAACACAAAGAGAAATTAAAAGGCTAAGCACTATTCTCCTTTAGTCACACCAGTCCATAATTAAGCACCCTAGAGACAGGACCTGATGTTTCCAAGTCATCAGGAGTTTTGTGTAAATAAAACATGCGTTCTAAAATTCTCAGCACTCCCATGGGCATCATCTCTTACCTCACTGTAAAACGAAAACCAGACTGTGTCATCAGAAACCAGTGCAAGTGCCCCAAAGTTCAATCTCTAACAGTTAACACTTCTGTTACTGTGTCACAGCCTCTGCTTATGGTTACCCTGGATACACAGCCTTTTGAAAGGAGTCAGTTTCCTTAATCACAAGGCTATATAGCATTATTGGCAGCTGTCCCAGTGCAGGTGACACTTCAGACGATTTGTGATGAGTGAATGAAATGGCCTTGACCAGAGGAGTGGGAAAACCCAACATGCACTGGAACGCATTCATCCATTGTGACTCAAATCAAATGTTGCTTTAATTAATGTAATTTTCAATGTCTGGGGTCCTTGGGATGCCACATTAACAGGCTGCTATGCATCGATTGTCACGCAATGTTGAGCTGAGAGGAAAGTCACTTAGCAATGATTGCCTTTTTAATGGAGTTGCCATTTTAAGCAGCCAAATACTTATGAAACACCAGGACAGCAAAAACTATGGTGACCATTGATCTTCTTCATTGGGCAGCATTGTGCAGGGCCCCTCTTTCATGCCAAAGGCCAGTCGATTCTCAGAACACTAACTAGAATAAAGTGGGATTTCACAAACTATTAAGCCACCTGGCTAAAGTAATGTGGGTTGACTCTATTGTAATGTACTTAAAAAAGGAGCTGAGATTGCCTTGAGTTATGGGTCAGCGCACACGGTATGAGAGAGGTACCCAAAGGTGAGATGGGGAAAAAAAGCATGCTGCATAGCAACATTCAGTGGTTGATGGATGGAAAGATGGATAGAAAGAGACAGATGGATTGGTGGAAAGAGAAAAAAAACTGCAAAAGAAAGTAACAGCAGGCCATGAAAGAAAGGAAGGAATGAAGGAAGGAAGGAAGGAAGGAAGGAAGGAAAAATAAATCTCTTAAAGGATGGAAGGGATATTACAGAGAAAGAACGTTTGGAAGAGAAATCCAGTCCTCCACCTAACTTTTCCATCCACTGGCCTGCAGTCCTCTTGCCTTTAAAGGTCATAAAATAAAAGGTTAGATTCATAAATCCTCCAAATTCGCCTTAGGAAGAGACAAATAAAGTCCCACAGGGAGTAAGCACCTACTGCATAAAATGTCCTTTGTCCGGATTTTCCTTGCCTACAGTGTTCCATGTAGTACAACAAAGTCAAATATCCTAAACTTCAGCATGAGAATAGTGAAAGTTGAAAATTTTCACTCAAATGGATTCTGAACTTTAGCAGAGATGAGGTAATGTCCTGTCCACTCTAAACAAGTTCTCACAGAGGCCTAAAGTGTTTGCAAAATCTGTTTGGAAACTTTTATTTTAACAGTCAAACATTTTTTCTGCAATTTCTTTTTGGTTTAACAAATGATGCAGAAATGTGTACTGCAACGTTAACAACTACCATTCCTTAAAATAATATCCAGATGTGCAGGTAAAGCTGGAATGCATTTGTCTTGCATGCTTCTTTATCTAATTTGGGCGTGGTTTCCACCCATGAGCCAATCGTGTGTTTGTGCAACTCACTTCCACTTACCCCAGCATACAAACTCCATGCCTCAAGCGGTCATTCATCTGCAATCATTTCCGCCATTAGAGATGTGAATATAAACTATATATACTATTGTCTCTAGCTCTTCTGCCAGACTTGGTCCTGTCCAATGATGCATGTACATTAAGGTGATCACTGTGGGGCCTGCATTATACTCCTTGTTATCCTGCTCTCCCTGCAAACACACCGCACTCCCCTTCTCAGAAAAGCACACACACTTCTGCCTCTCCATTAGTATTCATCCCATGAGTTGGAACTCAGGCAGGCACTGAGACAAAGTCATTACCATGCCTCCTGTGGTCCTGCACCCCTGTGTGCCGAAATATGCACAGTAAAAATGTTGCTCACTGCTCCTGACCAACTCTGCACCAATAGCTCATGAAATTTTACACTTATCCTAGGATCCACTCCCTCCCGATCCCTTTACTCGCAAAGGTGATCTACATCCCTCAGGTAGAGCAAAATCTTCAATCTTTTTCTCCACTCTGCAGTACCTTCTGTAAATTAGCACTTTTGTCTGAAGCAGACTTGAAGAAGTGTAGGATGGCTTGCCTCCTGCGTTGCTGTTCTGTGCAAACATAAAGGCAGACTCAAACAGACTGCAAGGAGCTAGTGTGTCCTGATGAGTGCTGCTCTGCTTCTAGTTGAAACTGCAGTCTACTTAAATGCAAGCATTCCCATTATGCTTAGAGTCATGTAGTTGACCCAGCTCTGCTCCTTTAAAAGTTGGAGGGAATGGGGGTGGTGTACTGTAGTGGTTCCAGTCCAAGTCTATAAACTCAAAGTTTGTCAGTTCCAACTGCTTTAAGAAGCCATCACTATTGTACTCTTGAGCTAGGCTCTTAGCCTCATGTTGCTCCAGAGAGACTGGTCCTTTAACATGTTTACGGAGCCATTTTATGCTTCAAAGATGCAGAAATAAATCCTACCTATCAAAAAAAAAAACAAAAAAAAAAAAACGGAAAAAAAAAAAAAAAAAAAAAAACAGGCTACTGGAAGACTCATAAACAAACATTCAAGTATGCAAACACATTTGCTTAGCCAGTGCGTTGCAAAAGTGTGGTGCTGTTGTGTATAGTTAAGGTTCTTACATTACAGTGGTGGTAACAAAGCTTAATACCCAGGAGGATTATAGCTAGTTAGGAACATGTTATAAGAACTAACTGGCTCTGCAAGATTCTTTTCAAACTGTTGCTCTTGACTGGCAGACCTCATAGACTTGTAAGACTGTCTGGTTGTGACAACATGACAATCACTTGACTAATGAATCTTTGTGTCATGCTGACACTGCAAGATAACCATCAAATCACCAAGTTAACATTCATGAGCCAAGCCTTTGCCAAGTAGAATTCATAAAATCCTAAGTGCATTAGACACACTGAGTTGTACCATGATTATTTGGGCTGGCTAGGGGGAGTTGTGCAGCAAAATCTCACTCCCCTTGTACTCAAGAGGCACTAGCAACTGACACTAGAGATTTCAGTTTTCAGCATCCTTGTTTGAATGCCTGCCTCCCAATGCTGGCTGCTCCCAGTTTGAGCCCTGCTGGAGTGGAAGGGGTTGCATTGGCATGGAAATTTATTATTATTATATGTCATGAATTGCGTTTTGACTCAATCAACAACTTAACTAGGTTACTTGGGATAAGTCTTGGTATACATTTGCGATGTCTGCTTACTAACTACTAAGATGGACAATCAAACTAAATTCCTGGAGAGCCGGAGCCCTGCAAAGTTTTTTTCCAACACTCATAATCTACCAGCCCCTTGTCCAAATACCCACACTTGGCCACTTGAGAGCGTGTGCACACAACAGGAAGTAAGTGCGCAAGACTGTACCAGGTTTTAAAAACACCAAAGTGAAGTGCCCTTCACTCACACTAAATCAACACTATCCAAAGCTGTATTCAAGGCTTAGTGTATCCCATCATGCATCATGTTGTAGAAATAAATCTTGAGACTTTCTGCAGAGATCTTGCGAGAGGTCACGGAAACTTTTCCAATGTATGTTAAAAATGAGTAATAGTTAGATATTAAATGGAATTTGGTAGTAAAACAAAGAGTTACACATTTTATTGGTGCACATGAGTAGTGGTATAGTGATAGTTTTTTGTACAACATTTGCAACTGCATTTTATTACTTAATTAGAAGCACCACAAAATTAAATTGTGTCATCTGTTATAAAGACTACTGAACAGACATTAAGAAATTTTAAATTAAAGTATTGAAAATAAAAATAAAGCTCTGTAAATATTTGCATTTTTACACTATTGTGTGTCCCATCAGGTAATGAAAAGTTCTACACACACTTGTGGTCTTCATGCTCACTTGAATACTTGGACCAAATACAGGAAATACATCATATAAGCAGTCAAGTTTTCAAGTGCGAAGACAGCAAGTGTGGGTATTTGGACAAAGGGTTTGTATTCAAATAATCCTAAAGGACTTGATGTGTTGGATCAGGTGTGTTTAATTAGGGTTGAATCTAAACTCTGCAGGGCCAGAGCAAATTGAGTGTAACACCCCTGCTCTAATGTATAGTATTACCCCACATTCTGAAGAATTGAATTGTCAATGGAGACTTTTGTAGCTCAGTTAATGCTGTTGGAGAGGGACATTTAAAAAGGAACAAGGTGCAAAACAGATGATTACAGCTATATTATTATCATCTGACAACAAGAATAAAAACACAGATGCTGAAGAACACAGACTAGCACTATAAACCTACACAACATTCTACTCCACCACGGCTACTCTACAAACAGAAGCACACAGTCGTTATGCAGCCAAGCTATCAGAGGTGGGTTAATCACGACCAGACTAAAGTGCAGCTAGCACTAGTCACAGTACGACGAGGTACAATACCTTCAATACTCCCATCCCAAAAGTCTGCATCAGAGAGGACATTCGGAGGGAACAAAAATGTGTCATAACAAGAAGACAAATGAATACATGTGTTGCATTTGAATCAGTTAAAAACAGAAGAATTCTGAGAAATCAAAATGGAAACTGAAAATGGAAGCCATTTACAAGGCTTTTTTAGCCTACAGAAAGAATTTGATGACAAAAAGCCGGCAGACTTCCTGTTGTGGCGTACAATGGGGAGAAGGATTAAAGGCAAAGCACTTTCAGTCTTTGTCGCTCATGTCATCTTTGGAGTGACAGACAAACATGCACACACATATCCACAGATGATAAGAGAAAGGAAAGCTCTGACTTTTGAGTCTATTTTTGAGAGAATGAAGTCAAGAAAAAAAAGGGGTGTGACTTATGAAGGTGAAGACGCTTTTACCTTTTATCAGTCACTGCTACTCCGCAAGGACTGTTCATTACCCAGCAGCCCACACATCTGCCTCCACTGTGTGAAGCATGATCAAACTCAACTAAGTTGAGTCAACTAACTGTTCTCAGTCCAACACCAGACAGAGGAACAGTCTACTACTGCGTGCGACTATGAAAACGTACATAGGAGTACCAGTGCAACTGCCCCAGTCAGCATATTTGTGTTTGACCTCAGGGGAGCTTCAAAGCTTTCTACTCGCAACATCATTTTACAGCATTGAGTAATGTATCACATACATATTTGTTGATTCCTTGAAACACTCACCTCTCAAAACTAAGGCATTTTGTTCAGTTGCTGAGTTATGCAAGCTCACAAATCTTCTCATTATAACAATGTAAATGTAAATCAGTGTAGAGAGCTTTGTTGACTATAAAGGAACTTTGTGAGATCACAATGAACTAAGGTGAGTGGCAGCTTTTAATGATTATTAAGGGAGTTTCCAAATATGATATTGATTTAATGCAACAGTTTAATAAACAATAAGTTAATATTAAGAAACTTACATGAACTGACTACAACGCCTGATTTTGCTCTATTTCGTAAACAAAAATATTTTTAAACAAAGTCATAGCTAAGCCGCTGCACATCTCCAAACAAACCCAGCTGTTTTTCATTTAATCATGAACGTGCATTTTATAAACACATCTAGTGAATCAATGAATCAATTACCCATTCATAACGACACAATCACTTGCTTCATTCCTGAATTAATCAGTCGTTCAAACAAATCAATTGAATGAATGATTCAGTAAAAAATCAGTGACTTGCCGTTACCTACTGGCAGTTTGTTTGATTTTTTAAATATGATTTCAGTTATTTAAATCATTTAATATCGTCCCATTTTAGTCTCATCCCACCTCTGAGCCTCATTAAATGTCTGTAAATATACTTTTGTGGACTCTACAGTAAATTACAATCCCTCTGGATTTATATTGTCAAATTGTGGACAGCATTTTGGGCAGAATTTGAGACATGGCCTTAATGTTAGTAGTTTTAGAGTATTGTACTGTATATCCCATCCTTCTGGATCAGTCAAGAGAAAAATTAGAACCATCAGTATAAACTTGTGTTGTTCCCCTAAATCCGTGAGCTGCATGCATGTACAGTAGGTCATGTTCTTGGATCAATCCTTTGCTGGTCCTTAAGAAGCCATTGCCTAAACCAGGGGTGTCCAGCCGTGCTCCTGGAGGGCCACTGTCCTGTAAAGTTTAACTACAGGCCAATGGTCACTGTACCAGCTAATCAAGGTCTTACAAGGCATACTAGAAACTTCAAGGCAGCAGTGTTGAGGTAGGTTGGAGATGAACTCTGCAGGTCAGCGGCCCTCCAGGACTGAGTTTTGGACACTCCTGGCCCAAACCATAATTTAAGCCCCAAAATAAGAGAGCAATAAAAAATAACACTGCTCTAGACCCTAAACTGAGCTCTAACTCTTTCCCTAATATCTGACTGGTTAATAATATTGTTGTTCCAGGATCAACAACGATGATCCAAAAACAGGTCCCTCTCACGTTAAGCTTGAAGCACAGAAAAAAGGAGGGACTCTATAATGTTCATGAAAGCAATAGAGGCAGAGCAGATGCACTGCTGTGGCGTCTGTTGCAATGGTAAGTATAGGGGGCAGGAAATGGTCTGTTCCTGGGTCAAGGGTGGGCGAATACCTACCGATGGTGCAGTGTTCTCCATTCCAGCCCTGTTCACACTCGCACTTCCCATCTTTACAGGTGCCGTGCTTCACGCATAGTGGGTTACACACACGCTGGTCACATGCCGCACCTGTCCAGCCCTCCTCGCAGCGGCACGAGCCACCCATGCATACGCCATGTGTCCCACAATCGACTGAGCAAACCTCTGATGAGAAGAGAATAGGGTACTACAATCACTATTTACATATCATACATTAGAAATCAGGAATAATTAAATGAAACATTTGTATTACTGAGATCCAATCAAACATGCAGACTGACCGACAGAACAATCAGGGCCCATCCAATTGGGGTCACAGCTACAGATGCCTGTGTCTGGAATAAAAGCACCATGACCATGGCACTGATCTGGGCATTGTGCTCTGGGCAGCTCACAGCTTGGTCCACCCCAGCCTGGTTTACAGTGGCAATCCCCGTTCACACAGATGCCATTATTTGAGCAGGTTGGATCCAGGCAGTCAACTGTGTACAAAAGGTGAAAGTCATGAATGAGGCTTCATCAGTCAGAAATGTAAAAGCCCAATGATACTGCTACTGTTTTCTTTCCTGTGTTGACATAATATCTATTGAAAAGTTGTGGTGGGACATGTTGCTTGCCCATTTTTAAAGGTCAAGGCTGCATCCGAAATTGCATACTGTCTGAATAGTCTGAGAGGTATTACATTTGAATTTGAATTTACTTTGAGACCAATAAAAAGAATGTTCTATATTCTATGAATATGGTAGTATGAATGAAATTCAGATATACTACATCCGCCATGTTGTTTCTGTCATGTGACCTACAAGCATTAGTTCACTGCCATTCATAAATCCTCTCCCGTGGCCTCATGGGATAGTTAAGTGTCCATCAACTGTGTAATCCACAATCCAGGGCGTAGTAGATCATTTGTGTAGTTTTCGATTACTGTTTTTTGAATAGTATGAATTTGGAAATACTTCTTTTGGCTAACTGCTTTCCCATGCTATATAGTAGGGAAGTATTTAATCTCGGGCACAGCACATGACTTTATTTTATGTCAAAAGCATGAGGTATCAGCATGAGGGACTTCTATGCAGCATTTGATTGGACAAAATTAGCGAGTGCAAGATTGGTCATAGGAGAAGGAAACACTGTACATTTTAAATTAATTTGTGTGCTAAAAATGTTATTTAGAATTTAAGGGTTACACTACTATTCTAGCCTAAAAGCTATTAAATGTGAAGTAAAAGCCACAAACTACAACTTTAGTTGACTGGTTGGGGGAAGTCATGGCCTAATGGTTACAGAGTTGGACTCTTAATCAAAAGGTTGCGGGTTTGAGTTTTGTACCGACAGGAATTGTAGGTGGTGGGAGTGAATGTACAGCGCTCTCTCCACCTTCAGTATCACAACTGAGGTGCCCTTGAGCAAGGCCCCGAACCTCCCAACTGCTCCCTGGGCGTCAGAGCATGGATGGCTGCTCACTGATCTGTGTGTGTGTGCACGCTTAGGATGGGTTAAATGCAGAGCACTAATTTCGATTATGGGTAAATATACTTGGCCACGTGTCATGTCACTTTTACCTTATAATGTCCTGTTTTCCCATATATTTACATATTTATTTAATTATTAGACCAGTTACAAAATTACTATTGTCCTCACTGTATATCTTTAGATATTGAGAACATTCAAAGGGATGTACAATCACACATAACTGGGTTTTCTGGGATTTTGAAGAAAGCATGCACAAGCACATACTACGTCTTTCATCTAAGCACGAAAAATCAATATCCCACACCTTAAGTGTGAGAATGGCAGTTTCCTGTCTAGAACCTTTCACACTCACTTCTCCAACCCTCTCTTTCTCAGCATCTCCGTCTGTCTTTCATACTCTCCCTTCCTCTGTCTTTTTGACTTTGACCCTGTCTCTCACATGTTCCATTTGGGGTGCTTCAAAAAATTTATATTGACTGCTGAGTGAAAGAAGAGATCTGGCCATGAAAAGTGTGAGAAAGCCATTTGGCAAATTACCCGGCCCTGAGGTCCCCTGCGTGACACCCCTGTCTCAGCCTGCCTCGGCTGACAGAAGTACTGCTCCTTTCCCCTCACGCACATAAAACCAATCATGCAAAACGTTTATGCTGCAGAAACTGCACATCATGGATATCGATTTCTGTGTCACCGGCACTTCAGGTAAATTGTTTAAATGTCTCTGATGACATTTGATATTGATTTATGATGAATATCTATATCTAATATCTAATTTGAGAAATCTTAGAATGGCCGAAAAAAAAACCCCAGAAGGGAGCAAAAGTGCTGACCTTGTGATCTTCATCACCCCAAGTACCTCATGCCCCACTAAAACACACTCTCTCTCTTTTAATACACATACATTTGTTGCTTATTTCTTATCGAGTGAAGATATTTCCTATAATCTAAACCTAACCGTGACCTTTTTGCATTTTTAGATTTTCATTTAGACATTAATATGTTGAATTTCCTCATTGGAAATATCATTGTCCTGTTATTTATATACATTTGCACCTTACATTTTGCATTACAAAATCTGACTGAAATACAATACACATCTAAAGAAATGGTTAATTTTCTCATTATTCATGGTGCCTGACAACCACTTGTGGGTTATATGCTTTCATTTTATTGAAAATAAATAAATATTTCCTTTTGTGTTACATGGACACAAAAAATATGTGTGTATTTGTAAACAATGACATAATTTTCATTTTTAGGTGAATAATTCATTTAAAAATCTTCGATCCCCCTCTAAACACTTTAATTTGGGACTTGATGCCAGACTGTTGATAATGAATTAGGGATTTAGAGAATGAGAATTAGAGAGCATTAATATGCGAGGCTTCTGTTGTTATGTTTGTTTAGCTGCCATCACTGTCTCTCTGTAATAAGCAGCAAAGACATGTCTGAAACTCTGTTTTCCATCAACCTATTTCTATGTTTGTTAGCTGTTTTCATCCCAGCCTCTCCCTTTGTCCTCATACAGTACCTCAGCTTTTTTTCTTCTGTCTTACCCTTTTTCTTTCTCTTCGCTTTCCATTTTTAGACTAACTTTCCTCTCTTTCTTATTGTCACTCACTGTCTTACCCAAAAGCCACTGAACTTTAAAGAACACACACACGCAAAGAATCAAGACTGAAATGATTGTTCACACCACCCAGATCAATATATTTTCTATTTTCTAGCATTTACTCATATCTGCGAGGTATTATTATTATTTTTTTTGTGGGAGCCCTTTAAGACTTACCAGTGAATCTGGGGAAACAGCCAAAGATGACTGTTTGAATATGTGAAAATGTGTGTTTTCCTTTTCAAGTAGCCACATGGACAGAACACAACTTTTACAGCCATAGAGGGTATTATTAAGCCACTGAGAAAGAAACAACATCTATACAAATCTACATTATCACGCACACACTCATGCATATATGCTCACCCTGAGCGCAATTCTCTCCTTTGTAGCCCAGAGAACAAACACATAAGCCCTCTGTGCATGTGCCATGACCGCCACACTGGGGGTCGATGCACTGGCTGATGGGAACGTCGCATTCCGGACCCTTCCATCCACTATAACAGATACACGAACCCTTGTCATACTGACCGTTTCCACTGCATAGGACTGGGCATGCCGCTTGGGAAGAAACAGAAAGAAAACATGGAATGATTCGATACGAGTGACATCTGACGCTTTCCTAATCATTTCTTTTGCAATGTTTTGTCTCTAAAGAGATTTTCAGTATGTTTACAAAGAATCTGTGTAAGTTCACGAAGAGTAAAAAGAAGGCAGTTGTGGTAATCTGTCTCTGAATGGTTTGATACAGGGAAAAAAGGACAGAGTACATATCTGACAACATTTTGTTCAAAAAAGGCTCACAGTGAGAACATATGTACAAAGCATGAACCAAAACTTAAGTTTTAGGCATCAAACTCACTTTCAACTACAATCAGTTTGGTGGAATATTATCTTATTCTGACATCTTATTTTATCCAGTTTTTTTTTTTTTGGGGGGGGGTAACCATAGTCATTTACTGTATTAAGGGATTATAATGGTATTTCAAGATTTACTCCAAAAAATACCACAAAACTACTTGTAAATGTGTACATTAAAAAAACAGTAATAATACCATATTGCATGTCCTAAAAACATGATAACATCATAATACATGTCAAAACCTATATGGTTAAATCATAATATCATGATATTGTACATGTCCAAAAAATGGTGATACCATTGTTCATGTCCTAAAAACATAATTCCATGGTGCATGTCCAAATACATAATATTACTATGGTAACAGCATGATACATGTCCTAAAAATTGTGTAAAGGTATTAATACACACACACACACACACACACACACACACACACACACACACACACACACACACACACACACACACACACACACACACACAGGGGTCAGCAGTAGTGGAGGGAGTGTATAGCTGTGATAGGTTGGAGAAAACTGTAATGAAAGAAAATGTAATTTAACATTGCAGTAACAAAACTATTAATCATGACCTTCCCAGGTGAACAATGGGAGATATTGGGCTGTAGGAACCACCATTCATCATCCTTATGCCTCGGAAAGAGAGCGAGAGAGAGAAAGAGAGAGAGAGAGAGAGAGAGAGAGAGAGAGAGAGAGAGAGAGAGAGAGAGAGAGAGACCTGAACTAACACATAGATCTTAGTTTCTTGATGAGTCATAGAACTACAGTAAAGCACCTTGTCTATAGAAAAGTATGCAAACAAAGTAAATGTTTTTTCAGTCAAACTGCTATTGAGGACTCACACACACACACGCACACACACACGCACACACACACGCACACACATACGCAAACACACACACACACACACACACACACACACACACACACACACACACACACACACACACACACACACACACACACACACACACACTTACCCAGCTATCTAAATGGGGACTTACTACTAACATCTAATCATAACCACTTCAGACAATCTCTTACCTCTTAAACTTTTGGCAGTTTCATAGTTGAATTAAGATGTTATTTAGTCTATTTATCAACCATTTTTCTTTTGATGATGGTCCATAAATTAAGTTGGGAATTATTTAATTAAACTGGTCCCAAAACGTATAGTTAGGTCAGAAACACACACACACATACACACTCATCTAGAGGGTGTCTGGACTCTTGGGCTAAACCCAAGGCTGTGGAGTGTCTAGAGCCATTGGAACCGCTGAGATTAACACAGATCTTTGATGTGTTCAGCTCTTTAAATCCCACTGCTGGTGGCATTTTGGCAAAAAAAAAAAAAAAATGCTGTTCCCCCTTGCATCTGTTTTTGCATGTTTTTTTTTTAATGTCTGTCTGGACCTTAGTATGCATGCTTTATGTTGCATTACTTACATTTTATGTGCATTTTATCGACAGACGAAGTACAGAGAAAAGGAGAAAAGGACAGAGAATCTTAGGACCCTATAATACACCCGGCGCAATCCGACGCAAGGAGCAGTGCAAGTGTGTTTGCTGGTTTCAGTCCGGCACCGTTCGCACTTTCGCGTAAAGCACCACTTCATATAATTAGTAAATGCTTTTGCGCACCAATGGGTGTGATGGTCTAAAACAGAGTTGTGTTCAGGCGCATTGCTGGCGCTATGCTATTTTAAGGAGCTGAAAATAGACTGCGCCATAGACCAACTCAAACCTGGTCTAAAGTCTGGCATAATTTTTAAATATAAAAAATTAAAGGATTGCAATGCATATTATTTTTTTGTAGGCTGATTAAATATAAATATATAAATATATATATATATATATATATATATATATATATATATATATATATATATATATATATATATATATATATTTAATTAGCCTACAATATATATATATATATATATATATGCCTACATGTTAAAATAGCAAAAGTGGATTTGGAGACGCCCTGAGTGCACCTGCGACGTACGCTTTACACTTTGCGTTTAGATCGTTAAAATAGGGCCCTTAATCTCCAGCATAAGCACTATAGCTCAATATGTCTATAATGCTAATGCTAATCTACTGTTCCCAAGCACTATTTACCCCAAAATTAAAATGATGTCATTTTTTACTCATTATATCGTTATTGTAAATTTGAATGACTTTCTTTTGTGGAATAATGGTTGTTGCAGTTGATCTCAGTCATTTGTTTCAAGGTCTGAGCTGTCAAGTTCCAAAATGACTTCATAAGAGTGCTCCACTGCTGTTTTTCTAAAGAAGAATGTAACACAGGATTGGAACGACATTAGGTGGATAAAAGATGACAAAACGATCATTTTTGGGGTGAACTATACTTTTAAATACGAATTCAATGGATCATTCTCCATATATCTAGTATGAGTGACAGGGAAGTAAAAATTGTTCTCACTTCTCTCTCTCTGTCGCTATTTTTTCCTCATGCTCTCTCTCTTGCTGTACGACAGAGTTCGGGTTGTAATTGGAGTGTCTCTTACCTTTCGAGCAGTCCATGCCATGGAACCCGGGGAAACAGTGACACACTCCTGACACACACTCTCCGTTACCATGACAGTTGCGGGGACACTCTTGCACAGAGTCTGTGAAAAGAATGAAACCTTTCTAAAAAAGGCCACTTTGATGGTAATGACAGCTGTAACCACCACATCCAGCTCTCATCTTGTCTTTTCCTCTGCTGCTTCCTCCCTCCCTCCCTCTCTCTCTTTCAGTTGAGTTTTCTGTCCCTCTTCACTCTATTTTTTAGTGGCAGACTCTGGTCATTATTGATACAAGCTATTCAAACAGCATCACACACCATTTCATTAGCCATGAGTAATATCACTGCAATGAAAGTAGGCCATATCACAGTAGATTAGCGCAAGGTTAATTGGTGAGACACCACTTATTCGTAGAATTCATGCATGTGAATATTCATAAAACAGAGCCTTATCTCATTTCAAGTGGATAATAATATATATGAAATGGTATAACATTAATAGAATGACATTATTAATTATTTCCTTTTTACTAGACGTCAAGGAAGCATTTACCTGTAATTCTATAGAGACTGAAACCTATGAATCCAATTGTCCAAAATATGAATGTTTCAAAATTATCTGGTCTTTTATTAGACTTCATTTATGAAATACAAGTTTGAAATACACATTTGTTGTTCGTAAACGTATGTGCCATTCAATGTCACAACGCAGGGATGTTGCATTTTATGCTCTTATTTTTTATATGTATATATTTTCATATTATTTTATTTATGCTTAATTTTTTTAAACAACCCTTCGAAAGTTTGGATTTGGTATGATTGGTATGAAGAAGTCTCTTATACTTCCCAATGCAGCATTTATTTGATTAATATTACAGTAAAACTGTAAACTGAAATATTATTTCAATGCAAAATTACTAATTTTAATATAATTTATTCCTGTAATGGCAAAGCTTATTTTTTTAGCATCACTACCCCATTCTTCAGTGTCACATCATCCTTCAGAAATCATTCTGATATGCTATTTTGGTGCTGATGAAATTTGCATTATTATTACTCTTGTTGATCAGTTGCGCTGGTTATGATTTTTTTGCTTTAGATTTTGTTGTAAAACACTTTTTATATAAAAAATATGGTCACAAGTTTGCTTATCACAGCAAATTTATTGTATCTTCTCATTTGTCACACCTGAGTGATATAGTGTGTGTTTGAAGTTAATGTATAATGGAGAGTTTAAGCAGTGTTAGAGTAACTGACCCAGAACATCTGTGCTAAATGAAACAGATTCCCTCTCCTTGCCGTCATTGTAGAAAGCCAGGTGCCATGTGCCGGGGTCCAGATACTGTACAAAGACGGCCTCGTTTAGAACCACTGTCTGAATACTGCGTCTCTCACGGGGCGACTCCACTACGCTCCATTTCTCCTTTCCATCCAAACGCTCCATATAGTCATACTGCAGAGGGAGAAATGCAGAAACAAGAGAAACGAGAGGGGATTTTTTTATTTTTCGTGATCTCTAGTGGTTTGACAGCATCCATACATATCAAACAGTGAGATAGTTTGAAGTTGAGCTATAGAAATGATTTTATCTAACACCTGGTGACTTCTAAAATGTATTTGCCATGACTGATTGATCCGTTGTTGGGATGAAAGAGGAGTTTTTATCCCTGAAAGGACTTCACAGAGTGGCCTCTCTGTAAATAGAAAGGGTGTGCGCACCTGTGCATGGGACGGCGGCAGCCCTTTGCGGATGTAAACCCCGAAGAGTGCATCCTTGCCCAGGGAGATGTTGAACTTGAGGAACTGAGGCTGGCTAAGGTGCATCAGGGATCTCCAGAACACCCCGGGCGGCACCTCCTGGGTCACGCGCCTTCCCACCTCCAGGCTGCCCGTATCTATGCTGCTGTTACGAGCAGCCCATGGCCCTGAGACAGAGAGGAAAGCATAAAAAAAAATCAATCTCTCACCTCGGCTGTGTTGCAACTGCCCCTCGTTTATAGATTCAGCGGTAGCTGCTTTGAAAACAGAAAACAAAAGGAAACAGCACAAATGTGTTTTCACTCTGGGACACACTTATCTGATGGAAGCTGAAAAACACAAATGCTACTTCCTGAAGTCTTTTTACCCATAACCTCACTGTACCCACCCAGCGCAAAGAAAGCCGAGAGTGTATCAGGATAAACAGCAGAGAGCCAGAGAGAGACAGGGAATAGGGGCTTCTTTGTTGAATATCTGAGCCTGGTTTTTCAAATCCAACTAGCAGAAGAACTGAGGAATAACCTATAAAGATGAACTGTTAATGGCTGCTTCTACGAAGCTGAGCTTTATTGGAATTGTCACATGATATAAGTCTTAAAGTGTGATCAGTGATTCTGACTGAGATTTGGTTTTCAGACCTACAGTCTACATGTCGACATGAAACAGCGTTCATAAAGAATTTTACTTTCACGATGTGATGCATTTCAGAGTGAAATAGTACATTCAATGAAAGAAATGTAGAATGTGAATTTATATATACAGTTTATATATGTGTGTCTGTGTGTATTTTTCTTTGCCGTCTTTCTTTATTTCTCATATGGAATGTATTGGACTACGTAAAGGAGTCATTCACTATCAAACTTCAAAGGTTTAGGGTCAATAAGATTTATTTTTATTTTTGTATGTTTTTGAAAGAAGTCTCTTAATGCTACTTTATTTGATCAAAAATATTATAGAAATATTTTCATTTTAAAACTTTTTTTTAAAATACATTTTAAAGGTAATTTATTCCTGTGATACAAAGCTGAATCATACTCCTGGCTTCAGTGATCATATAGAAATCATTTTAATAAGCTGATGCTGATTTGCTGCTCAAAAACATTTCTTACAGTTATGCTGATCAATATTTTTATAAAAATTTTGATATATATATACATATTGTTTTTCAGGATTATTTGATGGATAGAAAGTTCAAGATAATAGTTTTCGTTGTTCTTCTTGTTGTAATATTATAAATGTATCTACTCTCATTTTAGATCAACTCAATGTGTGTTTGCTTCTTACTGACCGCAAACTTTTTAAAGGTTTATAAATATATTCTACAGTACAACATAAGTAGGTCCTTATAGGTTCTGTGTTCCTTTAGGGTGCTGCGAGGAACCTATTTCTAAAAGTGAAACTGGAACCTGTTTATTTTTTATTTATCATCTTCTTCACTTCCTCTCTCCCTCTTTTTTCCTGTCTCTGGTGTTCATGGACTCTCAGCCTGAGAGAGAGATCTCTTCTATAGTGAGGGTTCATGTATTCTCCACCTCAGGCTTTGGCTCATACGGCATGTCAACACCACCATCCTGTTTACCAACATAATCACACAAGCTGTTATCCACTTTTCATTTAATGGAAAATCCATGGTTGTTCTCTCCCTCTCTGTCTTTCTCTCACTCTTTCTTTTATTCTCCTTATCTCTTGCTCATAGCTAGCGGCAATGGCCGAGTGTAAATGGAGGTTGCGTGCAACAGATTCCCTCTGTCCCTATGGTTGTGATGTTCTCACACACACACACTAAAACAGCTCCCCAGAAATCAGGTCAGATCTACACTGGAGACCATAGCCCTGACAGAGAAAACCTGTGAAAAATGGTGAGGAAATAAAGAACAATGAAAACACAATCAGGATGGAGCAGCCGCAACAGGAGATGAAATAGCCCCCCTCATTAATACAGAACAGCATGGACAGAGGAGAAATGGAACTAAAGAAAGAAAAATAGAGAGCGGGGAGGCCGGAAGAGAATTTCCTTAGGGAAGGAACGATCAGTCTGTGGCCGTGGCTGAAGCAAAAGTCCAGAATTATTTCACAACAAAACACAATAGCTCTGTACCAAAACATAGTGAACCACAGACAGCTACCTTCTAAGGTAACACTATATATTACTAAGGCAACATTAACACTAGGACAGCATGTCTTAAGTAATTTATTTGGAACACTCTATGTAGGCAGAGTCATACAGAACATAAAATACAAATAAATATAAATATAAATTTAAATATAAATATGCCCCAAATTTGTAAATAAAAAAAGTAAATTGAATTTATTCAGCATTTTTCAGTTCTTCATTCATTTAGCTATATTAATTACTTTAATTATATAACCTATTCATTTATATTTCTAGTATTTAATTATATCTATGTATAATCAAAACAATTTTTTTTTTGCTAAATTTGATGTTTTAGTAGGCAGCAAAATTAAGTTCTTTGAATTACATAACATGCAAACAATTCAATATATAATGTGCTTAGTTAATGTTAATTAAATCATTATTTTATTTAGGAATATTGATTAAAAGTTACAGTAAAGGCATTTATAATGCAAAAAAAAAAAAAAACATATCTGTTTAAAATAAATTAGGTTCTTTTGAAATTTTCAAAAGAAGAAGAAAAAAAAATTGGTTTATACAAACATTATGCAGCCAGGGGCACTGCTATGGCTTCTGGGCCCCATGAAATCACTGTTTTTTATGTCTTTTTGATCAAATAAACACAGCCTTAGTAAGTAGATCAATCAATCAATCAATCAATCAATCAATCAATGTCTTACTGACCCCAAACTTTTGAACAGTAGTGAGAATGAATCAAAAACAGAAGACAAAGCGATAATTACTGTGTTTATATTAAGAAATATACTGTAAACAGAATATACACTGTATAAATATAAAAATAAACTGTAGGTTTTGGACCAGAGCTATCGTGGAGATAAAAGACATCTGAATCTGAGTGTGTAAGCACAGCATCAAGTACCATAACAGAATCCAGCCGAGTGCAGAGAGGCCAATCATAAGCTAATGTAGCCAGCAGGCAAAAGCACACACAAATCATTTCACAGATCAGTCCAGAGCATCAAATCATCCCGCAGAAGCCCAGATAAGAGCATCTCAACACAATATGCCAGACAATAAGGTAGGATAACAGCTATACACAAAGACGCAGCAGAGGATGAGAGAGACAGAGAAGAAAAAGCAACAAAACAACCAGACAAGAAACAACACAAGATTATTATATGTGGCTCTATCGTTAAACAAAGCAACCGGCAACATCTGCCTCAAAGCTGTACTGTAGAATTGATTGTGTATGATTAATGAAATCTCACTGTTATGTATAATACGATATGTCTGCATGTGAGAAAAAGAGAGAGCGACAGGGAGAGAGCAAGAGAAAAGTCATATTTGTATGGATGGAATTGACACCGACATGCTGAGGGGATGAGATTGAAACACTTGAGATGAAGAGCTGTTTCAAATCTCACCGTTACCCACACACTCACACAAAAACACAGCAAACTATTATACAACATACTCCATATTCAATCACAGAGTTAGATATGTTTACATAGATCTGAGGAAAGAGGAGAAGAAAAATGAGACAATGTGAAAATGTATTTACTCTACATTTATTTTCAAATAGAAATAAATAACCTAGGTTATGCCTTCCAAGACAGCATCCTAACCTTCTACCCTCACTAATTCGGAGGAAACTACATAGACAGCAACTCTGCTAAATAAACTGAGCTTTGCATGGGAGACTTGACTTGCAATCGATTTTAATAGAGCATGCCAAAGGGTTGTGTTAGGAAGTTCATGAGTGTTTGTTTACAATCTTTGTCAGTTTTATTTAAAAGTTTGATTCCTGATTATCAGTAGATTATGATGATGTGCTGATCATGTAGGATTACTATACCATATCTTACTACTTCAATTGTTATGCATGTAATACCTGGAGGATCAAATACTTATTGCAAAATTTGCAGTATAGAAGGTACTGTAGCACACTGTGCAGAATACAGTACCCACACTTGTAAACATAATTTGATTACAAATGCAAGATTATTATGTCCACATTCACAGAAATAAATATGTATAGAGGTACTACTATCTAGGGCTTTTCACGCAAGAAATTGTTAACTCTAAGTCATTCTAAACCCCCAGATAAAAGGAATCCTTGCTTTGCGTTTCACACTACTTATAAACCTGGGGTTAAAATGTATCTTGGGTAATAATAAGTTGAAGTTTCAAACTGTACATTCATAAACCCCAGGATAACATTCTTATTTCCATAGATGAACGCAGCATGCAACCTAATTATATAAAAGCACATTCTCATATATTGCCTTGTATTATTACGTTTTTCCTATTTTAAATATAAATGAGAATAAAATGGTCACTTTTTCACTCCAATTAATGCATTTTCCATCATCTGACCTTTTTTCTTCTCAATCAATGAAACTACTGTTTATACAATGTTCAGTGTTTCTGTGACTGTCCAAAGCATTCAATACAATGAAACACGGATACAAAGCATCTAGAAGTAACATTTGAACACTTTACAACGATCCAAGTAACACTTGTGAAGCATTCCTTTACCCACGGTTAAAAGAGGGTTTTAAAATGATGATAACCCAGAGTTAGGGAGCGCAGTGTGAAAAGCCCTTTTGACATTTCTCGTTGCGTAACACAGTTTGAAAAATAATCACCTCCCCAGCACCACTGTCCCACAATGCCTTGCTGCTCGATCTAATCATATGGATACTTGGTTTCTTATGACTTGTCACATGGCTATATAAAATGAAACCTAGGGAATAATATCCCTTGTCGATCGTGGAAGCAGGCAGAGAAGTGTGTGTGGGCATAAATGTGCAGTCATGATGGGACCTCAGTGTGCGACAGAGAAGCAAATTACTAAACAATATTCAAAATATAGAGTACAAGCTGCAAACAAACTGATATACAGGGCATTGTATGTTTTTTTTTTCTAAATGTAGTTTATAGGGTTTTATCCCCCTTTGTGTTATTCTGTTATACTCCTAACATTCTTCTTATCGGAAAAGAGCGTGCGGGACTGCAGCTTGCTGTGAGGCTGTGCTGCTCACCTCTGCCTCCAGAGGGCGCTGTTGCTACATCACTGTTGCTGGGCAGCCCGGCTCCCAAGCCGTTGTTCAGCATGGGACCAACCACAGGTTTCAGCTGCCAGTTCAGCCCCAACAGATTCATAGCTGAGAGAGAAAGAAAGAAATAGAAAGAGACAGAGAAAGAAAGAGTGTAAACAGTGGAGGTATACAAGATGAGAAAGGTAGCCAGAAAAAGAAAAGCTTGAGGACTGTGCAAAGACGACTCTGTACTGTTGTTTCACGGTAAGAGCACAAATGATTTAAAATGAAACAAAATGCTACAACTAAAATGTATAATATTGATCTGTTAAACCTGGTGCAGTCAGGGAGAGATAAAGTAATTTATTTTGGGCTTGAAAAAAAAATAAATAAATACAGACAGACTATAGTCATTTTTATTGATTGCATGACTGATTGATGTTGACTGACTGAGATGCCATCTGTCACTCATGGGACGCTTACACTTGATTGTCAGTCTGATATATGTCACAGCGGCAAGTGTGCAAATATAAAACTAGTCTCAGTGTCTCTGAAATCCTCATGCAGTCCTCCCTATATCAGAAATGTTAAAAAAATAAAACAAATAATAATGTTCCCTGACTACAGCATACCTTTTACAATATTATTCAAGCTCCATTTACTTTGTACACCAATTTTGAAGTCATCATTTGAAAATCCAACATATGACCTGCTGCTTGCATGTTTAGTTACTAAATATTTCAAATATGAAATAACGTAATATTGCTTTTAGCTACATACTAAATATTTTTTTTTATTTTATTTTACAATTGTTTGTGTTTACAAAGAAACATCAAATAGCAGATTGCACTGAATGTGAAATTTTGAAGATAAAAATATATATTTGTTCTTGTAAAACATACTCCAATAATCTTTATTTAACCCACAAAAAAGGATTCCGTTTCTACTGTTTACTGCCTTCTGCAATATAATAAATATAAGAATTACAATACATCATAATGGACATACTAATCCATTTCATGTTATTTTAAATAATTGCAGTATTATAATAATTGTCAATTATGATGCATTTTAATATTTACCTATTTCAGGTAACATTTTTAAATAGTGTAAAGTGTAACAGCACAAGACCAACAACAATGTGCTGCACTGTTTTATGTGTTAATTAACTGTAGTTTTTTACAGGCATAGCCACAAATAGTTATAACTTTTCATAAATAATATTTATTTGTGATAATATAATACAGTTTGTAATGTAATATATACAGCCTTCATAGAAAGTGCCACAAAATGATTTTCTGTGAGTAGATTAAAGGAACTGGGTGACAGATCTAATTGGTACTTTAACAAAATCAGTTTAACTGTGTGTCTGCATTTTATTCCAGTCATTCAATCACTGGAGCCCTGAGGAAATGATGTAGATGCACTTCTAAAGACTGAGACAGAAAGAGAAGCAAGCAGTGAGACCCATGTGTGTAGGAATTACTTGCACCTCAACAGGTTAAAAAAGTTAACAAATGCGCAGGCAGAAAAGCAGCAGAATCCTGACAGCATTCAGAGCTTTCATGTTGAGCTGGCATGATTCAGCGACAATCTGAGTGACAGCTGAAAGAAAGCAGATCTCTCTCTGTCTTTCCTGTTTGTATTGAGCGGCTGTTGTTTCTTTTTCGTGCCTGTGGAGCTTATTTTGGTCTATTAGCTCCAAGGCCTGTGTGCAGTTTGTCAGCCGAATCTCTTCCCAACCCGCGTCCTTTCTAGTTATGCCAAGAAACTTTTATCGCAAACAGAAGAGAGAGGAGCGCTTAGTCTGCTGAACTCCAGAGGTGCCGCAGGAAACGCGGGAGAGAGGAAGCTCTTTGTAACACGCAGTCTCAGGCTGATTGCAGGATCTTGTGCTTTATCTCTTGCCCCTGTCTGTCTGCGTCATCTGTTCTTCACAGTGGCGTTAAAGATGGGCTAAGATTGTGAGTCATCAGAGACAGCAACACAGGAGGAGGTTCATATGGAGGGGCAATGTTACTCTCATGTATGACTTACATTGTGCATTCCTTTACTGCTTCATTCTTCTTATACAAACTTGCTATTCCACTGAACTGGATATGTTTTATCTCTTTCTGATGCTTGTCTTAACTCTTTCTGTCTTTCTCTCTCACTGTCTCATTCTCTCTCTTTCCCACTCTATTCTTCTTTCTTAACCTGTCTGACACTCTCCCTTACTTTCTCCCCCTGTCTCATATTCTTTCTGTCTGTCTGTCTCTTATTCTCTCTGTATGCCTCCATCTTTCTACCTGTCTCACCTTTTATCTCTCATTCTTTCTGTCTCACTCGCTCAGCCTATCTATCTCTCTGACTATATACCATTCTCCCTGTTTGTCTCACTCTCTATTCAACTGTCTCAAACTCTCTCTCCTTTTATCACCCTCTAAGTATCTCAGTCTCTCACCTTCATCCTATCATAGATCTTCACAAACCTCTCTTTGGCCATATCACTGTCTCTTCAAGTCAAATTGTCTTCTTCTTTTAATGCTGTCTTACTCTCTGCTTTGGTATCTCAATTCAGTTCTTCACTATCTTAGGATATCTCTGAATACATCACACACTCACTAAATGTCTCTCAATACTCACCATCTCAATCTATCTCTGGCTGTCTCACCCTCTCCGCAACTATCACAATCTCTCATGTTCTTCATATAATGGCAGATCTTACCAAACCTCTCTGCCTATCTTACTCTTCCTGTATCATTCTCTACCTCAGAATCTCTCTGCCTGGCTCACTCATTATCTCTCTGCCTGTCTCATTCTGTACCTCACAATCTTTCTGCCTGTCTCACTCTCTACCTCATATTCTCCCTGCCTGTCTCACTCTCTACCTCACTCTCTCTT
The DNA here is from genome assembly GCF_963082965.1 of Carassius carassius. Lineage (NCBI taxonomy): Eukaryota > Metazoa > Chordata > Actinopteri > Cypriniformes > Cyprinidae > Carassius > Carassius carassius. The sequence goes on along the minus strand of NC_081787.1, from coordinate 5,518,317 downwards.
TGCCTGTCTTACTCTAAACCTAACAATTGCTCTGTCTGTCTCACTTTCTACCTCACAATTCCCTACCTGTCTCACTCTCTACCTCACGCTCTCTGCCTGTCTCACTCTCTACTTTGCAGTCTTTCTGCCTGTCTCACTCTCTACCTCAAAATATCTCTGCCTGTCTCACACTCTCTGTCTGTCTCACTCTCTACCTCACAATCTCTCTGCCTGTCTCACACTCTGTCTGTCTCACTCACTACCTCACAATCTATCTGCCTGTCTCAGCTCTCTGCCTCTAATTATTAACCTCACAATCTCTCTGCCTGTATCACTCTCTACCTCATAATCTCTCTCTGTCTGACTCTTCAACTCACAATCTCTCTGTCTGTCTCACTCTCTACCTCACTCTCTCTGCCTGTCTCACTCTCTACTTTGCAATATTTCTGCCTCTCACTCCCTACCTCATAATCTCTCTGCCTGTCTCACTCTCTACTTTACAATCTTTCTGCCTGTCTCACTCTCTACCTCACTCTCTCTTTGCCTGTCTTACTCTAAACCTCACAATTGCTCTGTCTGTCTCACTCTCTACCTCACAATTCCCTACCTGTCTCACTCTGTACCTCACTCTCTCTGCCTGTCTTATTCTCTACCTCACAATCTCTCTGCCTGTCTCACTCCCTACCTCATAATATCTCTGCCTGTCTCACTCTTCAACTCACAATCTCTCTGCCCGTCTCACTCTCTACTTTGCAATATTTCTGCCTGTCTCACTCTCTACCTCGCAATATCTCTGCCTGTCTCACATTCTCTGCCTGTCTCATTCTCTACCTCACAATCTCTCTGCCTGTCTCACTCTCTACTTTAGAATCTTTCTGCCTGTCTCACTCTCTACCTCACAATCTCTCTGCCTGTCTCACTTTCTACTTTGCAATATTCCTTCTGTCTCACTCTCTACCTCACAATCTCTCTGCCTGTCTCACACTCTCTGCCTGTCTCACAATCTCTCTGCCTGTCTCACTTTCTACTTTGCAATATTCCTTCTGTCTCACTCTCTACCTCACAATCTCTCTGCCTGTCTCACACTCTCTGCCTGTCTCACAATCTATTTGCCTGTCTCTCTCTCTACCTCACAATATTTATGCCTGTCTCACTCTATGTGCCTGTCTTACTCTTTACTTCACAATCTTTCTGCCTGTCTCACTATCTACCTCACAATCTCTCTGCTTGTCTCAGTCTCTACCTCAATATCTTGTTTTCTGTCTCATTATCTACCTCCCTATCTATCTGTCTGTCTCACTCTCTACCTCACAATTTCACTACCTGTCTCACTCTCTACCTCAGTATCTCAGTCTGTTTTGGCTGCCTCACTCTCTCTCTACTTGTTTCACTATCTACCTTACTATCACTTTTGCTGTCTTACTCTCTACCTCAGTATCTCAGTCCATCTCCAACTTGTCTCACTCTGTCCTTATCTTAATTCTCTACTTTACTGTATTTTCAATTTGAATATCAATTTATTTCACTAAATGCCTGTCTGGCTCTCTTCCTCAATCTAGCTCTCCAAATCTCTTTCTCTCCATGTGTCTCACCGTCTCTTTAACAATCTCCACCTCTCACCCTCATCCTATCATGACAGGACCTCACAAACCTCCCCCTTTGCCTGTCTTACTCTACACCTTGCAATATCTATTCCCATTTTGCTCTTTAAAGCTGTATTCACACAAACAGCAATTTAATTGTTTGAACTCAACAAATTGCTGTGCTGTTGTCTTCTAGCAGTTGTTCCAACTCAATTTCAGTATTCATCTCTATCAGGAAGTGGATCACTGTCTCTGCACTCCCATTGGTAGCAGCACTCGTCATTGCTCATTTGCACATCACATTGCCAACTGTTTCGGTCACTGGAAACTCTATTTGAAAATAAATTTGATCTGGTTGCTGCAAATTGCTGTCATTGTAAACGTTCTCTCTGCCTGTCTCTTTATCTTTGTATCTTTTGGGTTTGATCCAGCAGGTGGAGATTTACAGGACACTATTGTCTGTGTGTGTTAGAGACTCCACCCTTTTCCTCACCTCCCCTCTGCTTGCCTATCACACCTAAATCTCATCTCAGAAAAATCAATTTTCTCTTCTGTCAAATTCCATCTCCCCCTCCGCCTGTGCCCAGACATGGTCCCCCTCTCTCTGTATCTCTCCCTTTCTCACTCGGTCTCTTTCTCAGTTAAAGGAAAGCGCTGACACTCTAAGTGTGTCTCTGCTGTCTCTGTCAGCTCTTTTATTTGTTTCAGATGGTCTGGAGGAAACACTGCAATAGCTTTTCTCTCCTCTTCTCCTTCTCCAGTCCTCTCTCCATGCTTTTCAATCTGCTCTTTCACCTCTAACATGTCTCCAATCCTTTCATCTTCCTCAATCTCCTGTCCTTGATTATTTATCTCCTTATCTCTCCATCTGTCTCTGTGTTCTGATTGCACACGCCGATAGTGCCTAATGCTAATTTTGTAATCGATTAAATGATTAACAAATGAATCAGCGAACTACAATAACCGAAAGCATCAAGAGAAATGACTCAGACAGATTAACTGCAGCTCAGACACAGGATTTCTGCCCTGCACACATATGTGTACAGAGGAACCATAATGTATTCTCCACCAGTAGGTGGCATTGTTGAGTTAAAACCTGAATACAATATAGGTGTTCAATGCAACAGCAAGGGAATGAGACTAATCTAAAGTGGGTGAGAAGAAAAACCAAACCAAAGCTGATGGCTTGCTCGATGTTGGCACCCAAAATGAATGGTTGTTTTAGCACAAGACATGATCTACTTTCTGCCTTCACGCAAATTGTGCACAACATTAAGCTGTCTTCTGTTCTGTGCATGTGTGCAGATCAGGCTATAGATAACAGCTTTATTCTCAGTCTCCTGATGAATATTCATTGAAGGTCTCAGCTTTGTAAGGGAATGTGTTTTATTAAAAATGTATAGATTAATGCATAATGTGTATAATTCACCCGCACATACGAATGGAAGATGTCACTTACTTGAGAATACATTCCTTTTTTTTAATCCTATCCCAGATTAACAGGCAGAGACAACCATATGTAATTTAAGTAATTTGTATGTCAAATATTGTAAACACTATTGTAAACGTATCAGAATATTTCTGTTTGTGCTTTCAACCACACAACAACAGCTCAGCCAACGACATTAGTTTGGGGTTGGACTTTCTCTTAATTTACCAATGACAGAGCATAGATAGATAGATAGACAGACAGATATATATATATATATACATATATATATATACACATTTATAAATAATATATATAAATAAGAAATAAATATAAAAAAATACAGTTAAAATATATCTTTTTTAACATAAAAAAAATGTAAAATGATTGTAATTACATTTATAAATGTCTAGCACAAGTGTGCTTATGGGTGTGTAAAATTTAAATACAAAATTTGTGAATTTGCCAGAAAACGTCTATATTCGTAAGCATGTGTACAGTTTTACCATAATTATACAGTGGCATATGTTGACAACTGGAATATTCCTGAATTCAAAATGCTGTTCGGCTTGACATGCCAGCAGCCCTGCTATAAGGTTACCTTGGACAGTGAGAAAGGAGGGATGGATAGAGCAAGGAAAAATGAGCGAGATAATGCACCAAGGGAGCAATGGAAAGAAGAGAGAGAAAGGGATGCTATACGTGTGCATGAAAACAACTGAGAAGAAGAGAGCCAGAAAAAGATGGGCCCTGAAATGAAGGTTTAAGGTTGTCCTTAAGGTACAGTTACGTGTGAGAGAAAAATGGAGGAAGCGCTTGGCAGTTCCTCTGGTTATTTGTGTGCATGAGCGGGAGACACAGTGAAAAAGAGAAAGAGAGCGGATGTAAGGTATGTGCATATCAAAGTAGGGCTGGCAGGGCGTCCCTCTATGATTCAGCTGCACCTGTCATCACCGATTAGACCTCTGTGACCACACAGACACACATATAGTCATAAGCAGGTGGCAGGTTTCTCTCTGCTAGAACAGATCCAGGTCCAAACTCACCCCGAGACACGGCTATAAATAACACAAAATGGACAGCAGATACACAACACACACAAACACATATACGTGTGTTTGAATTTTCAGCAATCTTTGATTCACAGCAGGTGCAGTGCAGTCAAAAATATATTTCTGCATGTTTTTAGACATTTAAAATGTTTTGTGGCCCCTAGTCGGAACTCAGCTTTATCTTGATGATTTTATATATAAAATCATCTATACTCACCCTCATGTTATGCCAAACTTGTAAGACTTATTTCACAAAAGATATTTTTGTTAATAAGTCAGTGGGGTCCAAAATAATTTTTGTAATTTTTGAGTGAACAACCTTTTTAAGAAAAGGTTCCAGACACAATCTGCAACCATTTTAATTTTTAGGGAAAAATCTGAGTTAAATGGAGCTAATGTGTGATGGCAGAAAGTATAATCAAATTAGCCAAAACACTGAACATACAAGGAAATCTGCCAGGTTCTGCTCTCACAGAGTCTGTGCGGGTCTGATGGAAACCAAAATAGACACAATTACTCAGCCACACTTTTATAAACACTACTGCATGTTAAATATGAAGTAAACGTGAGATGTCTTCATATCTGTTCATCACAATTAATACATGCACTTATTTCCCTACAGATCTCTTGCATGAATTTCTCTGTAGGCAAGCGAATACATTTTTCATAAAGAAGCAGCATCTCTACATCCCTTCTCCTGCTTGTCTTTTTTCCTTCTCAGTCTTACTTCCTACTTTCAACATACATGCACAGACACTGACATCTTCTAGCGTCCACATATACAAGTTCCAACAGAGTCTACAACACTACAACACACGGCAGAAACCAGGACATCCTATCCCTCCATCCACACACACCTCCACTCAACATATCACACAGTTACACAGCTATAATTAGAGCGCAAAAGAGACCTCATATTACTTAAAAGCTAATTTTCCCTTACCTTATTTTTGCGGTCTCCCTTGGCTTCCATAATAAACGCGTATTAACTGTTCTAATTTACCACTAAATTAACAAGACTGACCTCAATTAGGATGCTAATTGTAAGCTGAGACTATCCTGGACGCCATTTGTAATTGGTTTACAAAACCTGCTGTAAAAAAAAAAAAATAATAATAATAAAAAAAAAAAATATATATATATATATATATATATATATATATATATATATTTTAAATACTACATATATATAAGTACAATATATATATATATATATATGAAAATATATATTTAAATATATATATATATATGAAAATATATATATGAAAATAACATGTTTGCCATTTCTTGTTGAAGGCTGAATTTAAGAAAATAACTTCAAAAAAATTTTTTAAATGAAAGTAAAAATTTGGTTATATTACTTCCATGAGCAAATATGTATTGCAACGAAAAAAATTAATAAAAAATAAAACCAACGTTATAGTTAACAGAAACATGTTATTGATAAACCAACACTGATTATAACTTGCCAACTGACATTAGTCAGTATATATCCCCCCTATAAGAGCTCAGTTGGGCTGCATCAGGAAGGTGTATAAATGTGTGTGTGTGTGTGTGTGTGTGTTTATGTGAAATGGCATGTTTATGGGGTGGGACATGGAAAAGGGTGAGGCTGCAGGGTACAGCCACAGCAAATGAGAAGCCTGGTCAAAGGGCTTTGAAGTTGAACTACAAAGCACCAGGAGATTCCCATGGGCTCTGCGAATATATATGTGTGTTTCATTAGAGTCATGGCTTCTGTCTCTTGGGGGAGGGGCAAGTTCAAATACACAGTTAATGAGTGAAGCAGCCATCAGTAGCATCCTAATCCATCAGAGGAGCACTATACTCACACACACACACTTTCTCCAGGGGCCCAACCCAACAAAATGATGCAACTGAAAGCTCATTGCCTGCACTCCAAAGGTACTTCATCACTCGTCTCTATCATGCATACACACAGTAAAATACACTGTGTGAAAATATGTTGGGTAACTCTCATAAAAGACTAGTCACCCCAAAATCTAAAGAAACTAAACCTATACAAATAAAGTATTAGTATAAAGTATAACGTAAAATAGACTATTTTCAGGTCTATTAATATTTGTTTTGCATTGTGATATAATTTTCATGACAATTATGCACATTTCCCCACAGCTACTCATTACCTTAATGTGTCCATATTTGTAATTTGTAACTTATTATTATTATTATTATTTAATTCCCACTATTTCCACAGTATGCAATTATTCTGATTGCAGATGTCTGTTGGATTATTGTAACAGTATTTTTGGCACTGTATTATAGTAAAAATTACAGTAAGCAAATATTAGAAGTCATGGTGTGTAAACACAATAATAAAATAATAGTCTACTAATTTCCAATAATGAGTAATTTGAGAAATATAGTGCATTTTTGTAATAATAATAATTAGTTATAATATATTACTAATTGTAATTATTTATATGTAACAGCATTTTTACTCTATTAAATTATTATTTTAAAAATACAGTAAGTAAAAACAAATGCAAATATAATTCCAAAAAAAGGAAACTGAACAATCTTGACCGTTTTCATGAGAATGACTAATTTCCTTAGTATTAATGAAAATATAGAGTACATATATAGGTATAACGATATAAAGAACAATGTAGAGTTTATATGAGAAAAAGAGCCACAAACACATCTGAAAAGAGCTGAATACAGTGCAGGAATGGCAGGTCCTCTGCAAACCCCCTTATCAAGACGCAAAGAAATGAGTCTGTGGTATGCAGTTTCTGTATGCAGTGTGTTCATGTGTGTGTTGTGCCAGGCTCATCCATTCACATTAGCAACAGGAAATGAGAGGCAGCTGAAATCACGAGCTAGATCAATGGTACACCGAGATAGACACACTCGCCCTATCTCTCTGTCTTCATTATGGCCGCCTCCTTCCCTCCATCTCTGTCTCTCTCTCTCTGCTGTCAGTATAAGACATTCTGACATATCTCAAGTCTGTCTCCAGCACTCAGGGATCCAACCCTCTCGCACGTCCCAGGTGAGATTATATCAGAACTTTTTCTTGATATATTTTTATACTGTTTATATTTTAAATCCTCATTTTCCCACATTTCCCTTTCTTTTCCTGTGGGACCAGCAAACTCTTGGTATCTGTGATTGTTTATTTGTCAACCTGTCCTCCAACCAATACGCTCGTATAGGTCGTTTGTCCAAATCCCTGAAATACGACCCATCAGAGCGTATACTACAATTGCGCCCCTATCGGCAAAAGGTCGTTTTCATATTAATGTTTTGTACTCTTTTATTTGCACTCTGGTTTGCGTTTCGTGTAGCTCAGTTGGTAGATTATTGTGTTATACCCTGATATGTAATCATGCTATCATGGGTTCGAACCCAGGGAACGGACATGCACGAAAATGTATACGCTCAATAAATCATAATTTAGCATAATTTCTGTGATGGTTAGGTTTAGGGGTGGGGTTAGGTGTGGTAATTCGAACGAATAAGCAACCTAGTAAAATATGTAGGAAATACTGTGAGATCGGTGTAAAAAGCCCACACATTGCATTTAAATAAACGTGCGTTTTGATTGGTAATGACGTTATATGTCATTTCATGACGACATACACAACGCGATACTGTCATTATTTTTACGCCCGCTAGAGGGCGCTTAACTTTAAAACGTAAATATAGGTCGTAATAAGGTGCTTGCACAAACGACCTATATGGTCGTTTTTTTGTTGGAGGACAGGCTCTTATTTGTATGCCAGTACTGCATCATGTCTTCGAAGTTATGAAATATTTAGCCTTGTTTTCCATATGCGAGCTTGTCTGACTCATTCGTTCCAGTTTAAATCGGCACACATCCTCACATCCGACTCACAGACTCGCCACATGAGGCATCATTGATTAGAGATATCAGCGAAAGCGACCGCCTCAAATCTCATGGGTGATTCCAAACAGTTTGTGAGCCGAAATCAATCTAATACCTTCAAGAGGCTCATTCATTGTGGAGTCAACGTTGACGACTGTACGGTTTGTCTTTTTATTGACAGCCCTTGATCTGCTGGATGCCACCGAACAGTCAGTGATAGAGGTTAGAGGTTCAGAGAAGGACCTTTGTTTGACAGGGAGAGACAGACATGAAAAGAGGGGAAGGCCAGCTGCAGACGGACAGTATGGGTCAGCCAGAGCAGCGGTGGATGTCTGCTGACAGACCAAAGACTGCTGCTAACATTAGCATTGGAGTGGGAGTTCGTGTGCATGCGATCGGCTGACCACTGTGCCAAAAATGAAATACATGAATCAAAACCGACAAGGACAAAGATGAACATCGAAGAAGATAGGAGTTGAAAGCCGTCCTTCACACGCACTCTCTCCTCTTTAGAGAGATCCTGCTCTAATGTGTGCCAACACAGGCTCTCTATTCTCTCTCTCTCTCAATCCCGCCCAACCAGCCGGCCGTACTGAAGCAAACTCGTGTCCCTTTGCCCTTGATATGACTTCTCTTGACCTACAACAGTCTGTTGAGAGTCACCAGCTTCCAGTCTACATCTCCTGCTGCTCCCAAACCAGGAATACACCATACACGCCATATGCTTTGCAGTCCCTATGTACCATATGTTGGTGCAGTGTCAAAGTCCAGTATCCTGTTTCGCTCACTGTCTCTGTGTCCCTCATGACTGCCGTGAGATGACATGCTGAGGTCACCTAGGAGCCACAGTGACAATGTGGAATAAAGCTGCTTGTCTAACACACTCCTGCTCTCACACACAGCAGGTCTCTTCATCTTGTTTGCAACTTAGGTGAAAATCTGTCATGATTTGTTCACCCTCATGTCATTCTATTTTATTGTCATAAAAGTGCTCCTAGTGAAAAGTGAATAATGACTTTCCTTACACAAAACAGTTTTACACTACAGTTCATAAGTTTGGGGTCATTAAGAATTCACACACACACACACACACACACACACACACACACACACACACACACACACATATATATATATGAAAAAAATATATATACACACATTATATAATAATAAAATTTTTGTTTTTTCCAAATCATCATACTGTATGATCATGTGACCATGAAGACTGAAAATTCAGCTTTGCCATCAAAGGAATAAATTTCATTTTAAAATACATTAAAACGGAAACATTTTAAATTGTAATAATATTTCACAATATTACTATTTTAACCTCATATTTGATCAAATAAATGCATCCTTGGTGAGTATAAGAAACCTTATAAGAAAAGTTTAGAAAATCAAATTAATTAATTAAAAGAAATTTTGAAACAAAAAATATTTTTATGGTTTTCTGATGCTTTCACACTTTTTTGAAGTTTGAAAGATTCAGAACCCATTCGCTGTAAATAAATGAAAAAGATCAACCTGCACATTCTTCAAAATGTCCATTTTTTTGTTGTACTGAAGAATTAATTAATTTATTATTATTATTATTATTGTTTTTTAAGTGACATGAGGGGTGAATTAGGGTGAACTACTGCTTTATAAACAGCTTAAAAAATAAATAAAAATAGTCGCATTTACTTAAAAAAAATATCCATGATGTTATTGTGCATTATACATGAGTTTACATTATTCTATAAAATACTGCATCAAAATGTAAAATCCTTGCATTTGAAATGACTTTTTGTTTCTGCTGATAAAAAGTGGCTAGAGCAAATAACATAAACAACAATATAATAGCTAGACAATCACAATCCAATAACGAATAGTGATGTATACAACAAAGACCTGCCCTACATCATGCACTATTGAACATTTTGTTCCACTACAAAATGCATCACATTATGGAAATTAATGCTGTTTTATGTTTTCTTTAAGACCCCGAAGCCACATCAGGAAGAATGAAGATAAAACTGCAATCAATGTCTTTTCAGTGGTAGTGGAGTGATGTTTATGGAGGCTGCCTGACTTCGCCCCAACACTGCAGCGTGCGGTTAGAGTAAGCGGCTGTGATTACTCAATAACGCTCCAGACAGCGCTGCTTTATGGATGGAGGTGCACGGGTCGGCTGGCGTGAAGGTCAGCGGACCAGAGTGGCGATGAGTATTTGAGTCATTGGTGGGCAATGTAGGGAAGTGATGATGCTGCTAAAAATACAGAGAGGTGGGTACAGAAAGAGCGAGAGAGAGAGAGCAAATTTGTCTTCTGTCTACTTCCATGACACTCACCACACGGCCTGTCTTCACTGATGTATGAGCCGCCTCTGTATCCTCACAGCACACAGGTGACACGAAACTCGCATACACCCCACACTATCCCCACACCCACACACAGATTTCCCAGCTCAAGGACACTGATGTGCTCTGAAAATGCACAGAGATCTAGCAATATATAGCCCTCTGCATGCTGTTTTTTTTTAAATAAGACATGTTACTAGAGCAACATATTCAACAACAAAAACCTACTTAGTAATGAATGATATATTTTTCAACAAATTAATTTCTATATATATATATATATATATATATATATATATATATATATATAATCATTTAATAATTAAATTTAACCCAAATCCAAAATATACTACTAAATAATAAATAACTAAAATGTTAAATAATAATACAAATTATACTTTGCAATAAATAATTTTGATGCATTTTGCATTACATACTTTTCCAATTTGTATAAGTTAATAATTCATAATACATTTAATAATTTTATATTAAATCTTTCCCTGCCAGCATTTTTGAAAAAAGTTGCCAGCCACCACCAGCGATTTTGATGATTTGATGGCCTCCAGTATATTTTGCTGTATGAATATTTGATTGTGCAATACAACAAAATAAAGATCAGAGCCTCTTCTTTTAAACAAAACAAAAAATCTATTTTAGCATTTTTTTTTATCAACTCTTGAATATAGGTAGGTTTCATAAAAAAAAATCATAATTTTGAGCAAAAAGTTGAGAAAAATCGCATTTTTATCAAAAGCTACATCTAGATAATATTCAGTATGATTATCAAAGCATAAATTCAGTAAATCGCTTCCATCAATACCTCAAAAGCTTGCCCAGACATATATCATTTCCTGGATCATCATTTTACTATTATGCAGTTTACATCATTTTAACATTATGCAGTTTTCACTTATATGCTGTCTATTGCTGATGATCACATTCATTTTAATATGCATATGTTTACCTGAGAGATCGCTTGTTTCTCCATCCTGTTCATGTGTGTTTTTGTTTGGGAGGTTTTGTACTCATTCATAAGATGTGTAATAGCGCCCCCGAGTGTATAACAGTGAAAACACAAAAAGCTGTTAAAACTCCTCTTCGATGAAGTATCTTCTTTTAAATGACGAGATAACTCATCGATGGCAGGGAAAGAGTTAATGGCTATAATTATTTATATTATCTAAATATAATATAAATAATACCCATATCGGTAACACTTTAGAATAGGTACCACCTATTAGTTGCTTATTAGCATGCATATTACTAGATTATTAGCCATGTATTAGTGCTAATTAAGAACATATTAATGCCTTATTCTACTTAACCTTATTCTAAATCCCTAATCCTACCCAATACCTAAACTTAACAACTACCTTAATAATTATTAATAAGCAGTAAATTAAGAATTTATTGAGAGAAATGTCGCAGTTAATAGTTAACAAGTGTTACCTATTCCAAAGTGTTACCTAAAAATACCTTATAAGTAATTTTGTAATTTTAGAAATTTTATATTAATAATTACATTAATACGAAAATAATTTGAAAAAAATAAATAAAATAAATGTAGAAAGAAAGAAAGTTATGCATCATCCAGACAACCCACTATCAACAGGCAATGATAAAATGTAGCTCAAGTTTCCAAACCCTTGACCCTCAAGAAAATGATATATCACATGCTTCTTAGCAAGTATGTATAACTTGTCAATGGTCTCTATTTAGTGTGTTAGTGTATATAGCTCTTTCTATGTCAGTGTGCCATATAAATGAGTCGTCTTCCTGTTGCTGATCTGATGCTGTGTTGTTCCTCTCTGGGCTCTGAGCCATCCAGACTGCAGCTTGTGGAACCGGCATGTAGCCTGGTGGAGTCTAAACCTTGTTATCTCTCTTACACATTCCATCTGCCCCTGTCCACTCTCCCTCTATCTCCCTCTTTCTTTCTTTGATCACTCTGGGCTAATGAATCAAGCAGTCTTTAGCGCAGACGAGGTCACGAGGGAGCTGCTGAGCGTTTGTCTTCTCCACAACATATGATGACAGACCTGTTTCTCTTTTGCATCAGGACCACTCACCTGTATCCTAGCAACCCCATCCCCAGGCGCGCAGATGGCACTAGGGACGGGGGGGACATGACCCCCCCAGATTCATAGTAACCAGATCCGTCCCCCTCACTGTCTCAATGAAAGGCTCTATTGGTAAATAGAGGATTAATCTTTTAATCCTCTGTTTCTGCTATGTACATTAGTCTAAGTAGAAGCGACCCAGCCCGCCGCTCCTTAAACGTGTACTTAACAATTTTTGAAACACGCTTTTGACCACTGTGTCTGTCCCAAAACACACTTGTAGCCAATCAGAGGTAAGGGGGCGTGTCTTGTCCTGATAGCGAGAAGAGAGCGCTCAATTTGATTGCCCAGGATGCATATTACATTACATTTTCATTTAGTCATTTAGCAGACGCTTTAATTCAAAATTAGCATATTAGCAGATCGACTACAGATTGAGAGAGATGGCGGATAAAAAAGAGGGTTTATAATCAGGCAAGAGGTAGGACCCGCGTAAATATCGGAGCAGCTTTCCAGCGGTGGAGAGAAACTCAAGGATTGGGAAGGGCTTGAATTGGACGCCGAGATTTCTTTGTTTCTTTTTGATAGGTGAGTAACGTTGATTTTGCGTTGTTTCACACAACTTATCCACGTTGGCTTTTGTTCGAATATGCTTGTGTGTCGTCTTCGCTTGTTTCCGCGATCATCGTTGCCATGTATGTTGCGTATGTACGTGTGGGGTGAGGATTACAAAATAGGGGTGAGGCACGATGGCCGAGAGAGCTCAACTTCACAAAACAAATTCAAATAGAAAAAGCACCAACAAATCAAAAAAACAACTTAACATCTTCAAAACATCAGTTTAATAGCACACGTGGTGCAAATACTCGCAACACAACAAAATACAAAAACAAGCTGCAAATACTCACAACACAAACAAATACTGTACAGAAACGATCTGCAAATACTCAACACAAACAAAATTACCCCACAAAAAGAAAATTTAAACAAGGTTTTTTTTTTTGAGTATTGATTACCATTTGTATAACCATAGTTGTACAAATACCATGGTTAAACTATGGTTAGAGTATTTGTTAATGATTACAGCAACCATTTTTTGTTTGCTTTTTTATGTAATAAATGTATTTATTAATTCATTTCAATAGTAAAACCATAGGCTGTGTTTAGTTTTTGTAAGGTAAGTTGTAAAAGTAAGTTAGCCAGCTTACATAACCGTTCACATTTACAGTAACTGTGTATTTAGTCATCTTATTCAGGCTAATAATATCCACACACAAAATAAGCTAAGAAATCGTATGACCAGGGTTGTTAAAATAAACAAAGATCTTTTCAGAGCAAACATTGATAAATTATGTCCCAGCCATATTTGTCACTTTACAGTTCCCTTAAATACTTCCGATGTGGTCTGTGTTTTTGCAGCACATTTATTTATTTGTTTGTATTGTGAGTATTTGCAGCATGTGTTGTCAAACTGATGAAGATGTTTTCATAACTTGCAGGTGTTTTTGTCATTTGCAGCACATTTAGCTCTCATGGCTACCATAGCAGGTCCTGTTGGGGTATGGGTGTGTTTGTTTTGGAGCTAAAGAATCGGGTCAGGGCAGACGAGACGCAGGCTGAAGCACAATAATAATCTAATCTAATAATCTAATAATGACCATTACTTTGTATCCACCTTCTCACTACATGCTGTTCTGTTGTCAAACAAACGACGATGGTGCTGCCACTGATGTTTATGTTCTCTGTGTGTACTGTATATGTGCTATGACTCCTGACTCGGGGTCCTACGAGGAACTGGTACCTGCCTCAATTATGCCTGTAGCAGTAACCATAGTGATCATATACAGGTGCATCTCAAAAAATTTGAATGTAGTGGAAAAGTTCTTTATTTTTTGTAATTTAATTCAAAAAAGCTAACTTTCTTATATTCTAGATTCATTGACCACAAACTGAAATATTTCAAGAGTTTTTTGTTTTAATTCTGATGGTGACTTAGAGCTTAGAAAAATTTAAAGTAGGAATTATTTTTTAAGAAAAATAAAAATCCAAAGTAGGTTTAATTATGCACTCAATACTTGGTTGGGGCTTCAGTGTGGCGTGGCATGAAGGCGATCAGTCTGTGGCACTGCTGAGGTGTTACTGAAGCCCAGGTTTCTTTGTTAGCGCCCTTCAGCTCCTCTGTATTGTTTGTCAGATGTTACTTCTCTTCCTCTTCACAATACCCCATAGGTTCTCTGTGAGGTTCAGGTCAGGTGAGTTGGCTGGCCAATCAAGGACAGTAGTATCATGGTCATCAAACCACTTGGAAGTGTTTTTTTTTCACTGTGGGCAGGTGCTAACATCCTGCTGGAAGAGGAAATCAGCATCTCCATAAAGCTTGTCAGCAGATGGAAGTGCTTCCAAAATCTCCCGGTAGATGGCTGCATTGACTTAGGACTTGATAAAACACAATGGAGCAACACCAGCAGACATCACAGCACCCAAATCATCTCTGACTTCAGAAACCTCACACTGGACTTTGGATTCTGTGCCTCTCCAGTCTTCCTCCAGACTCCAGACCTTGTTTTCCAAATGAAATGCTAAATTTACTTTCATCTGAAAAGAGGACTGTGGACCACTGAGCAACAGTCCAGTTCTTTTTCTCCTTATACCCAGGTGAAATGATTCAGACATTATTCTCTGGTTCAGGAGTGGCTTGGTTCTAGGAATGTGACAGCAGTAGCCCTTTTCCTGCAGATGTCTGGTCTGAGTGTGGGCACTGACTCCAGCTTCAGTCCACTCCTTGTGACACTCTCCCAAGTTCTTGAATCGGCTTGTTCTGATAATTTTCCCAAGGCTGTGGTCATCCCTGTTGCTTGTGCACCATTTCCTACCACACTTTTTCCTTTCAGTCAACTTTCTATGGATATATTTTGATACAGCACTCTGTGAACAGCCAGCCCTTTCAGCAATGACCTTCTGTGGCTTACCCTCCTTGTGAAGGTTGTAGATGATCGTCTTCTGGACAACTGTCAAGTGAGTAGTCTTTCCCATAATTGTGGTTGCATGTTCTAAATTAGCCCAGGAGGTACCCTGTATTCAAACTCAAAAATTAATCAAGTGAATCAAGCTCAAAATAGAATATTCAAATTTTTGAGATACTGAATTTTGTATTTTCTTAAGCTGTAAGTCGTAACCATCAGAATTAAAACAAAAAAATATTAAAGTATTTCAGTTTGTGTGCAATGAATCTAGAATATAAGAAAGTTAGCTTTTTTGAATTAAGTTACAAAAAATAAAGACCTTTTCTATGATATTCAATATTTTTTAGATGCAATTGTACTGTTGTCTATGACTGTGCTGGTGATTTTTCTGGACTGAAAAAATTTGACTGCTGGACAGCTTGGTCCCCCACAGTTAAAAAATCCTATCTGCACCCCTGCCCATTCCTACTGTAGCAGCCTCACAACACAGTGACGAGAGTGATGTCATGCATACAATAAGTCTCTTCTCGATTCACTCTATCTTGTTTCATCACTTTTTCTCCTCTCATCATTTTTTCTCTGTCTCATCATTTCGTTCTCGTTTTGCCTGTGTCACTTTGATGCATCTCTTCTCATTTTAGGCTCACTTTCTTTTTTCGTTTTCGTTTGGCCTAATCTTGTGTTTTTTCCCTGGTCTCATCTCATCTGGTCTCATCAGCCAGGTTTCCACCGAAATTAGCAGGAACAATTGTACCAAGAACCTTTTCCCAGGAACTTTTTTCATCCCAGACCTGTTGCTTTCTGTGTTTCCAACGCGGTCTAAAGTACATGTAGATTAGGCAAATAGTCTACAAAGTGAAATAGTCTACAAATAAACAAATTTTGGACTTGCATCCTCATTAGTTCAGACTTTGTGAATTTGATTTGGCAGTGTGATCTCCCACGGACGGGACGACGCAAGTCCCGTAATTCTGCAAACAGCAGCGTAGGCTACTTGATAACGTCAGTCAGCTCGCCTTGGCTTCTGCAATTTTCCTCATTGTATAGTTACAATAAGATGAAATATATGAAACACCACTGCCTCCTTTTGTTTTCATTTAAACATATCAAAAGCCGCAGAAATGTAGTTGAGGGGAATGTGTGTGTAGCCTACATTACAAAATATTATATCAAACAGTATTGCCTCTTTTTATTTTAATTTTAACATATTAATATATTAATTGAATACAGACCAAAGATTACCTGTTAGATTTACCCAAAACTAATTATATTTTATGTTTAACCAGTAAAGAGTCATCAGAGCCAGTGGCAAATATCAGAAGTACTAGCTGAGTCGAGGCTGCTCTCGTCGGTAAACATGAGTACTGAGCTCCTGCTGATTGTCTCCAAAATCGGCGCACCACATTTTTAAATAGATGCTGTCTTTATAACTAAACCACAGATTTGAGTTTTAAACAACTACATTCTCACCTGAAATACTTTAAAACTACATTTCATTACACAGTATCAGTAATATTTAGACTATTATCCGAATGAATGTTGGTTGAAATACATTGCTGCGTGAACTCAACCAATCAGTATGTTTAGCGCCCAAGATCTGTCCGCAAAAGTTCCGGACCTTTGAAAAAGTACTACCTCGTGAGCAGGGACTTTCTGATTGGCAATATTTTACTCTGAGCTTTATTTAGATCCTGGTTCCTGTGGTGGAAACACATCGAGTACCAGCCCAAAGTCCCTAGTTCCTGGGTAAAGTTCCTGCTGTGGAAACGCGGCTATCTTTTCTCATTTAGTTTTTCAAATTTTATCTTACTTTAATGCTTGTCTACTTTTCCAATTTTAGTCTTTGTCTCGTCATTTTCTATTGACTCGTAGTATCTGTATGCTTCTCTGCTCATCTCATCTGTGTTTAGCTTGTCTCAGTGTCTTGTTTTCTTTCTCGTTTGATCTCATCATGTTATTTTGTCTAATTGCTAATTCCCTGGTCTTGTCTCATCATAAGTGTTCTTATCACGTCTCATCAGGTCTCATCTCTACTCTTATCTCGTTATGACACTTCTCATTTTTATGTTATTTTGTCTAATCCCTTTCTTTAGTCTATACTGTATCTCATCTTGGCTATTCTCATCTCGTCTCACCTCATATCATCAGGTTTCATCTATCAGGTTATTTTGTCTTTTTCTTTTGTCTCATCTCATCTTGACACTGCTCTTTGCATCTCTTCCTCTTGTCTATTCTTTTCTCCTATTTTTTTCTCTCCTCATAGAGAACTGTTCTGCACACCTGTGTTTGTATGTAAGTGTGTGTGTGTGTAAGCCACAGGGAGCTGAAATGTGTTAGTACGAGCATCTGTGAGTCCTCCTCTCCTGGTGCTGAATTCGGGCTTTCAGGGGCTATGGTGACATTCTGGGACAGTTATCCATCCCCAAAGAGAATGAAGCAAAAAGGAGTCTTTCAGGCCTCCAGTATAAAATGAGGAAATAAAAATAACTTCTTATTTCTATCCCCTGTGCGTTCTCTCCATTCCCTTGGAGATTGGACAGCTCTCAGCGGACTAGCAGCCACGTCTGTGTTGGAGGAAATGCTGCAGTGGCACATTTATCTATTTGTGGGGACACACTAATATGCGAACACGCACACAATTGTGAACACGTCTATAAACACACTGTCATAGAGCTTAAGCTGGGTCAGTTTCCAGCAGTTAAGACCTCCATCCACTGAATACTGCTGACTGTACAGCTAGAATTACATTTAGAAAAGTAAATACACATTTACTGAATGAATCCTCCCTCTGGAATGAATCCTGTTCATACCAAAATAAAAGTTCAACCTCAAACAATATACAGCTGTTGTATAAGTCACTACTATTTGATAAGTGTTTGGACACTAAGTACTAATTAAAAATACATCCTTTTCATTGCATTACATAACAAAACATTAGTGACACATGCAAACAAATGATGCTAGAGCTTTTCAAAGTACTAGCTACACTTTAATTTTCTGGGCCTCATCAGATTAGTAGTATCATCACAAAACCAGAAAGTTTGTTTATTTACTTATTTAATTTTTATTTAGAGTTTTTAAATAGCATTTAATATTTTGTTATACAATGCATATAATACCATCTAGATTTTAGGGGACAGGAAGTATTTTTTATTTATTTATTTTTTAAGAATTGTAATTTTGCAAGAATACATTAAATTGATCAAAAGTGACAGCAAAGATGTTTATAATGTCAAACAAGATAAAAAAAAAATACATAAAAAAAACCTTGCTCATTTGAACGTATTATTCACCAAAAAATCCTGTTCATGTATCAAAACTATGTACAGTATCATGATTTGCACAAAGAATATTAAGAAGCGCAAGATTTTCAAGATTGATAATAATAATAAATGCTTCCTGGGCAGCAAATAAGCATATTAAAATGATCACATGATCAGAAATATCATGCGACACTGAAGATTGACTGCTGAAAAAAAAAAGAATTATATATATATATATACAGTACAGACCAAAAGTTTGGACACACCTTCTCATTCAAAGAGTTTTCTTTATTTTCATGACTATGAAAATTGTAGATTCACACTGAAGTCATCAAAACTATGAATTAACACATGTGGAATTATATACATAACAAAAAAGTGTGAAACAACTGAAAATATGTCATATTCTAGGTTCTTCAAAGTAGCCACCTTTTGCCTTGATTACTGCTTTGCACACTCTTGGCATTCTCTTGATGAGCTTCAAGAGGTAGTCACCTGAAATGGTCTTCCAACAGTCTTGAAGGAGTTCCCCGAGAGATCCTTAGCACTTGTTGGCCCTTTTGCCTTCTGTCTGCGGTCCAGCTCACCCCTAAACCATCTCGATTGGGTTCAGGTCAGGACTGTGGAGGCCAGGTCATCTGGCGCAGCACCACATCACTCTCCTTCTTGGTCAAATAGCCCTTGATGCCTTCAGTGTGACTCTACAATTTTCATAGTCATGAAAATAAAGAAAACTCTTTGAATGAGAAGGTGTGTCCAAACTTTTGGTCTGTACTGTATATATATATATATATATATATATATATATATATATATATATATATATATATATATACACTTTACCACATTTTTAAATATGCTACAATATAGTTTTAAATAATAATAATAATAATAATAGTAATATTAAATATTTATGTATTTTTGTAAATCAGTTGAATGCAGTCTTGATGAGCATAAGAGACTTCTTTCAAAAAGCATGAAATCTTACAGACTCCAAACTTTCCAATGGCACTTTCAATGATCGCTTCAATATCCACACACTTTTCGACCTTTCTCAGCTTCAAGTGGATATCTGTGAGCTGAGTTTCGGACAGCACAAAAGAGCGTGAAGCACTGAAGGACATGGGAAAGGCAGACCGGTAGATGAATACATGTACAGCGATGCAGGCAGGAAGAACAAGGGCGCTTGTGCTGACTCCTGCACTTGCTGACTGCCCCATCTGTTGAGCGGGGTCCCCAGAGAGAAGAGGGGCAGCGAGGGTCCGTGTGACACATCTGCCCCTTGCTTAAGGCTTTTAAATAGAGACACAGAGGGGACTGAGGCATCCTGCCAGAGCAAAACTCCCCAGCACAGGTGTGCTTATAATAGAGGCCACATAAAGACAACATCTACCTCTGTGTCCGCTTTTGTTTGTCTATGTGGCTATTTTGTGTCTCTATTCTTGTTGCACTTTCTCTCTGATGTTCATTGATAGTGTACCTTTTTCTCATTTTCTCTTGCGTTCTCATGCTGTTCGCACCCTCAGTATTAAACTCATCCAGTTTGAAGAGCGAGGACTCATTTCTGTTCTCCACTGGGGGTCCTTACGTTGCTCTGTGAGGTGTGAGGGGAAGGCCACCGCTTCTCCATTACCCAATAACTGACGTTCGCATACACTCACAAAACACAAAACCAGAGAGGTCTTATTGAAAATAATATCACCCTCGAGCGTGTCCTTCACGGACGCAGTGTGGGGTTAAAGACTCCCAGC
Source organism: Carassius carassius (assembly GCF_963082965.1). Lineage (NCBI taxonomy): Eukaryota > Metazoa > Chordata > Actinopteri > Cypriniformes > Cyprinidae > Carassius > Carassius carassius. Next base: position 5,498,045 of record NC_081787.1, on the reverse strand, counting down.
AGTTCTTTCATTTAAAGTGTCCTCCCTACAATCAGAGGTCGACAATGTCTTTAGGTTGACTTGGATATTCAGAGAGTAAACGAGCATGTTGTAAATAGACTGAAATAATACCAGTATATGTAGTTTACATGACTAGTAAATTCAAATTTTAATTTGGGCCAGTAACACGAAATAATATGAAATCCTCTCAGTAAAATTAGTACCATCAGTGGTGAAATTCACTCATTCCATGTTTCTCATGTGTTAACTTATAATGCATTGCACTTTCCAAAGGTGTAACAATGAATAGATCAGTATTATCATGTATTATAAGTGTTATTACAATATATGATGTATTATACATTACAAGGCATAATGCATAAAAATACTTTTATGCATTAAATATAAATGCTTCAATTAAAATGAAGTGCCAGCTTTTTTTTCCTCTGTGGCAGAATTGTGCTCGGGTAAAAATCTGAGTCCTTTTAAGAATCAGCTGGTTAAAGCCAGCTGGGCAGCTATAGATGCAAAAAGCACGAGCTGAAATGCTGCTTTTAATAATTCAGATCTTAACAATGTAACTGGTGAGTTCTAGTCACAAATCACCAGGTATGAGTTAGTTAACATTTCTACATTTCTCCTCAGGCACATTTAATAATGAGCTGCATCTGGATAAATATGCACACACATACAGTACGCACAGACACACACACACACGCACACACACAATCTAATTATTAATACCCTATTTAATCTCTATGTGGAATTAAATTATCTGCTTATTGCTATCACCGAATCAGTGTTTGTACAGATATAAGTGCTAAATATAATGCCTCTCAATCGATTATTAAAAGTGATCCAAAAGAAAGAGACTTAAGATGGTACATTACAGTCAATAAAAAGCAAATTGAAAGGCTATAGACAAAAAAGAGAGAATGAGATATTTTACCGATGAAGTAGGACAGCAGAATGGCCAGCAGGGTGGCTGCAGTGATCGCTGACAGGGCGGCACATTTCCAGCTGCAGTACTTGGACGGCTTCTTCAGCTTGAAGGCGCTTCTGGAGAAGGTGTTTCTGGGTAGGAGCCGTGGTGGGGGTGAATATACTGTGCCGGATGTCAAGGGGTAACCCGGTGATGAGCTGCTAAAGAGAGGCGTGGTCCCTGAAGAGGTCTTAAACAGGAAATGCCTGCAGAAAAGAGAAATATAAATTGCGTTTTAAGTATTTCAAGCACACATGGAAGGTCACATCCATCCATGGTATCAAATCTCCTTTACTGCATCCTCTCTTTCTAAGCTCTAAGGTACATGTGTGTGTGTGTGTGTGGGTGTGTTACGTTGATCACAGAGTGTCGCAGGTGCTTGTTGGGGGTGAAGGACAGTGTATGCAGAGCCTCAGTGTGGAGCAGTGGACATATGGCACACAAACACACGGCACCGCAGGCCTGTCCCGGCCCTCAGAGGGACACTTACACAACAAAGTCACTCAATAATTCAAAAGCCTCCGCTCCACACATGCTATACAGAGACACACTTCACTTAGATCGTACATAACGGTTAGATTTTCTGGTATGGGGTCATTTCCGTCGAGCTGATGAAAAGAAAAAATCTAGACAGGAGGATATTGCTGTGTACTTCACAGTCAGATTAATCATTACAGCCTCATAAATGGACTCTAGGCGCAGACAAACAGGAGGTGATTTGTTAATATGCAGCCTCAGCACTGAGACTACTGTGAGACAGAACATACTCACTGATAATCAGCGTTAAGCTTGCAAAAACATCATGAATACAGTTCATAGACCACAGAGCCATGTAACAACAGACTGGCAGGATTCCACAGAATGTTTTTCACAATGGTGCGCAATTCTGAAAGATCTAACAAATCACTTTTATCCCTGACTAGCTTTAAAAGTGTCATTTTTGTACAAAACAGAATGGTTTCAAAACACACCTATTTCCTTGCCTCCCATTGCTTGGACAAACAGCTAATCCTGCCCTAAAAATTTACACAAAACTTGGTCGTGCACAGTAGGAAGAAAGGAAGTCAGACATGAGGTTGAGTAAATGATTACAATTGATATTTAACACAGGTAAAAAAAAAAAGACACTTTACCTTTAAGAAATGACATCACTCAGAAAGTATGTTTCAAAAAGGTCTTTCTGGTGTCACACGGGTATTCTCCAGTCTCTCTTCCGAGCTGCTTTTATTAGTCTTGATACTTGCTAACATAGCCTTAATGCTACAATAGATTATTGATGAAACTTGTACAATTTAGCATTGTACTTAAATAATTTAGTAGTTAATTACTGCTTTGAGCCCTATGCTGGTGTTTCCTGCCCTGCAAATGAGGACTTTCATCTCACATAAAGCACCGTCGTGCCTGGAGCAAGGATGCATTTTTAAAAAGAGATGTAGTGTAAAATGGATCAGCTGGGGTCATGTTGCCGTTATGATTAGCGTGGGGTCCTGGAGTTGGTCGTGTTTTATCAGGTCCCGTTCTCTACTAAGACCAAATCAAGAGGCTGAGAGCTTTTCTGCGGTCAGGTATCTGCCTGAGAGGCTTGTCTCTGGACCGGCCCCCACACCCTAGCCCCCAGATACTTCCGTCTTTCGTACCTCTAACCTACGAAGGAAACAGCCACAGGCTGCTCACTCCTGTGATCTTTAATAGCCTCTTTCCACAAGATGCCTTCCAATATCTCTGGACACGTTCCAGCGGCGTATTCCATTTCCAGAGCTGATTTTTGTTCCGTCGTGCTTCAGCCCTTCCATTACCCCCAACTCTTATCGGCCTATCCCCATACATCCCTCTATCATCCCACACTCACCCATGGATGGACAGACTGAACCACCTGGAATCCAGCCTGATGGGACAGCTGGGGTCAGTGCCTAACTAACCCGTCACTGATGTATTTTTTAAGTTTTAACCTACAGTGCACTCTTACATTCAGCACATACACACAAGAAAACATGGCCAGGGATTTGTGATTGCAATCACAGTTTGGGATTCAGTATTGACATCTTGTATTCTCTGTTTAAAATTGTAAACTTATATTTTAGAGAAGATATTGCCACTTTGTCAGTTTATGATTGTGGAGCAAAACAGTATTTTGCCTAAAACTTAAGTTCTAAATAAAAAAATAGAGTATTATGCTAGTATGCTTTTCCTAATTCAGTAAGTCACTAGTTTGATTCGCGAATGAACAAATAGGTTGAATAAAGTTACTAACTCATAATTGGTAAGACACATCAGTTTGCAAGATCAAGCAGCAAAATGAGTTGTATTGCACAGCTAAAAATTGCTGGACTCGGAAGGGACCGGAAGCTAGACATATTAAATTTACAAATGGATTCGCCCACTCTTACAGGAAAAATAAGGTGGAGAAGACTCAAATGAGTCATTTGTTTAGTTACAATTTGAAACAGTTTTAATTTAATTGGTTTAATGAATAATTAAATAAATCACTCATAAATACTTTTTTTGCTCCTTAATGAATCAACATGCTTGAATGAATTAACTGAGTAAATGATTCAATGACTCATTCAAAGAGAGTAACTTGTTTCCTTCCTAAAGGAATCAATTTTTTTGACAGAATCATTTGCATATATGGGTCAATATCTTCACTCATAAAGACAGTTACATTTTGCCACCTGCTGATAAAATGATTACAATTCCCCTCTACTAAATGTCTGAAATACACAAACACAGACAAATGGAGTTATACAAACAGCAAAAATACCAGTGATGGGAGACTAAATACCAGCACTCACAGTGAAGAAACCTTCTCACATTTAATTTGTCCCTTTAAAAAAATCTTAAGTCTGATTCTTTAAAAAAAAAAAAAAAAACTTCTCCATGGCATGACTCCCACCCACCACGTCTGTCTCTGCTCTTCTCACCCAAGCCCAAGGAAAATAAACCTCAGAAGAAATAATAAAATCTAGGTCTTCCTTCTCAAAAGCCACTAAGGGAGAGACGGAGAGTGACAGCAGGTTGATAAATTTAATGAATGGTAATAAATGATAATAATGCAGCAGTATAATGAATGGAGGCCACACGGAGGATTCCACACAGTGGCTTTACATAACAAAGCCGGTTTTCCCCAGCTGAGGGTGACATCTACACTGCCTTAGGCCTCACTGTCTCACATGCATGCATAACACATACACACAGTACTGCAAAAACACATGCAGAGCTTGAATAATTGTGTGCATGAACCAAGAAGCTCGGTCAACAGTGGAAAAAAGTGAAATTTTCTTATTTCTTCATATTCGGTCTCGCTCTTTCGAAATGTTCTTTCAACCCTTCTTGCTTCTCCAATTGATGGTGTGATGCCACAGGCGGTACCTCCACCTCCAGCACCATGCCTCTATCTGAACCCACATCAACTCCCTTCACGTCTTCCTGTCAGGTCGACCTGCATAAACTGTACAGGGAAGCTAGCAGGTTACAGGTAGACAGTAATCAGGCCTGCAATGAGCAGCAGCGTGACAGAAAGGCAGCCAAAGTGCATGTCTAAAAATACAGTTTCGCTTCCTGTGGCCCGCCTCCATGTCATTCCGCCACTGTCTGAAGTCAGGCGACTCACAAGGTCAAGTCAGTCACTTAAATGGCAAATAATTTTTACCCACGCAGAAGGTTGCAGCCACTAATTTGCCAGCTGACAGGGGTGACGGAGGGAAATTAATTAAGGTCATTTTGGAAGCGCGTGCACTCAAGCTGAAGTGTAACTCATAGCTATTGGCTGTATCTCTATTGAAAGCTCTTTTCATCTCGGGATGGTGAGGGGAAGCCGAATGCGGATGGAGTGGCTTAATTGTGAAATTAAAAGGCTTGATTTACACGGCGTGCTTAATTGACAGTGATTTATGTCGAACATTGTTTGGGAGGAAGCAGGGGGAAGAGTTGAAGCCAACAGAGATGATGGGAGACGTGAGAGAGAGAGAGAGAGAGATGAGGCCAGACCAGGGGGAAATAAGCAGAGGAGAGGAAAGAAGAGGAGAACAATGAGTTGAGATGAGACAAAGACCTGATGATATGAGATAAGGAGAGCAGAGGAGAAAAGAAGAGAGGAAATGAAGACAGGAGAGGTGTAAAGATGAGAAGTGAGACAGGAAGAGGACAAAATGAGACAAAAAAAAAGCTCAGGTACTTTCTTTAAGTTCTCTGCAGGCGCTGATGAAGTCATTGTTGAGGTCATGATGTGTGTAGTGTGCAAGAGCTGATTAATGACCATGTCTCAGTTAGACAGGTGTGTGTGTGTGTCATTGAGCCCTGTTAAATATGCATTGCTGAAAATGGACCCTGCCTCTCATTAGTTGTGACAGCCCCAGAAGAACCCTCATCACCAAACATGTAGTTAGTGTCAGACACCGGTGTTTATTTATTCATTTTTAACTTTCCATTTCCAGATCTATTCCTCATTTAACTGTCTGATCTCGCACTCGCTACCCACATGCCTCTGATTGACACCCTCATTATATACATCACTTTTCCACTTTAAATAACCAACATCAGCACCTATCAAGACAGGTAAGTGACCGCGGTCATGAAATACCTCTCTTTGCATGCTGTAATAGGAGTAAAATACTTTTTTAACAGTTTTTTTCTTTTTTTAAACAACCACATCCCAAAACACCCAGCATGAGAACAGATTCACAGACACAAGTTTCTCCCTGACCTGAATCACACTTTATTCAGCTTTGTTAAACTTTGCTTCTCTCCACATTCTTCTACAATCCAACTATTGGGCGATGGGTAAGCTAAACACCAAAACAAAGGTCTCCAAAAACTTTTCTAATTATGTTTGCTGGGATTGCTGTGCCATATCCAGAATTTGATCTGTGTGTGGCACAAGCACAGAGAGGGCCCATAAATCTTCAGCGAGCTGCGGGCACCTGTATTCTGATTGGCTCCCGTTAGGATAACAAATTGGCCTCGGAGCGCAGCTGAGAATTTAAATCTGCCCCACACAGATACCTTGGCAACCACTGATGAAGTCTGAGAGGGAAAGAAAAAGAGAAAGAGGGAGGGGGAGAATAGAGAGAAAGAAAGAAAAGAGGCAGAGAGAAGCAGAATTTTGCATTGCTCACTTCTCAGCCGGAGATCAAGAATTCAAACAATTTTCTTTTAGGACAATTTTCCTGCTTTTATTCTCCCTTAAAAGCTGCATTTATTACCTAAAATTGCACAACAATTCTGGCCTCTTTTTCTGAGCAAAAAATGAAAAACAAAATAAAAAGTAAACTTTGCAAACTACATTTTCATGAAGGACAAAAGTATAACTTGCCACAAAATGTGCAATAAAGGCCAATCACAATTCACTATGCAACTAATACAGTGGAATCATTAAGGTCAAATTTACTGTAAATTTTTGTAAATTTCAACAGGAATCCATGTAAGCGCAAAACTTTTCCCAATGCAGATGTCACCTAAACTCCCTGCATTGACCAACAGAGAACTGCATTGGTTTGAAGTATGAAGTTTGATTTGGCTTTATATCTCTTGTCTAACTGTTTTTTGTGATGTGCAAAAGGTGAGTTTTGTCAAGTTAAGTTAAGTTAAGTTAAGTTAAGTTAAGTTAAGTCTATCTGTAAAACTACACTTGTGCTCTCAACCTCAAGTCACTTTCAGTGGACTATACATTACAGGACCTCTTCTGCCTGTGAAAACTGGCCCAAATTTGGAATACACAATGTCTTAGCCAGGCTCTTTTGTATCACTTCATCTAGTGTAAATGTGAAGTTATCTGAAATACTATAAAAGTATGAGTCTGTACATGAAGTACCTTCTGTTGAATAGTGTGAGGGAATAAAAAGCATGAGTGAGATTGCAAGCACTACAATTAAATATTCACAAGAATCATCTTCTGAGGTCAAAAATTACATTACCCATAACTAATGGATGTGAAATGATGCAGAATGGATGCTGCAACATCAAATGTACTGTAGAAAGAACCGCAGAGGCATCTGGTTCAAGGAGTTCATGGACCTGTGAATGTGTGCACAGCATATCGCACAAGTCATATTGAATCTTTGATATCTGCACAAACAGAAAAATCTAATTCTCTCGTGGCACACGGACCCAAACTACAGCTTAAGAAGTTGACACAGGACCCTGCTGCAAACACACCCACAAAATCAAACACCAGCCATGCTGTATCCACAATACACACCTTCAGAAACATCCCGCACACTGTGCATGTGAAAGCCCTCTTCTTTGGCTCAATTGTGATATTGCGACCTGCTTGGGAATCTAATTTGAGTGTGCACGACTCTGTATGGAGGGAGCAGAGAGCAGCTCGGGGCGTCCTGAGATGAGAGCAAAATTGAAGCAGGCATCAGCTGGTGAAAAGGCCTCACTTCATGATAGGAAATAAGCCTTCACAGGACCGGGCCATCTTCAGTCATTTATGCTGCCGAATACCGATTCCACCCTCCTCCTTGTTTTCCGATCTCTCACTCCTCAGCCAAACAATCTCTCGGATCCTCCTCCTTCCCCCCAGCTTGTTTATATCCTCTCCCTCTACCTATACTTTATCAATCAATCTTCCGGTACTGGCAGCTGTGCAGGTACCTCTCAGAGAAAGGTTTGCTTTTCTACTTTAACAGGAAAGTCCTGACCTATAAAATAACATAATTTACATAGAGGACACACACAGAGAGCTGTGTGTTCCTGTCTAAATGGTTCAGGGTGTTAATCTGTAGATGGAACATTCAGGGTAATCAATTTAAACCCCTTTAAAAGTTATCCACCAAACAGAAACGGGCATGACCTCCAATTCCAAGACAAAAGAAAAATATACTTAGCTTTTAAATGTCATGCTACTTACTCTTTCTGAGATTACTGTATATTCCCATACTGTATGTCTATTTTTGTTTCTAACCTTCTATAAAAGGGGTCACTTTAGACACAAAGTTATAATCACTGATGTGAGAGATTAATTTTAAATATATATATATATATATATATATATATATATATATATATATATATTTATAAACTGTTGCCCATGTAAACTTATCTCTTCAGTTTTTTTAACACGCTTTGAAAATAACCAATAATTATAAAAAAAAGTGACTGGGAGACAAAGAGAAAACATGCAGTGGAGGGTACATAATGTTCATCTTATGGGAACTCATACCCGCTCCTCAACTGACTATGCAATGCACAGCACACCACTCACAAGTTAACTTATTTATCCATGGAAAAGTAACTAGAAAAGTGCAGACCAAAAGCTTCCCAAGAAACTCTCACGAGCATGGCATCACAGGAGGCTACTGTTGCATCACAAGGCTGGAGACTTTCCTCCAAACTTTCTCTCTTTGGTTTATAAATCTGCAGAGGTGGATTTAGTCTGTGCTTTGGGTCAGGGAGAGGCAGACAGTGTGTGAAAATGCTCTCTCTGTGCTGTTGATACAAAAATAAAAATAGGCCTATTAACTTTAGTGTGTCGGCTTAGTGCTGTGTGACCCAGAGGCGAGAGGAGATGAGCATCTGCAGACACAGACTCCCCGGGCCTCCATCTCTCCACACTGAGAAACTGAGCGCTTGTCTGTCCATGTGACATTCTGTGCTATTTACACAGCTGAACACATCTCTGATCTATTCGGCTACTTAATGGGCTGGATGCCATTTTAAGCATTATATGGCAGCTTATTTTTTATTACATATTTGATTTCATTTCAAATTGCTTTTTATATTCTTATAGAAATCATTATTTACCCCCACTGAAGTCAAGGTTTCTTGCACCAAAAACTTTTCTTAATTTAGCTTCAAATGATCATTTTCCACCCATCAAGGGGCCTTTACCCTGACAGTTGTTTGCAAAAAAAAAAATATATATATATAAATAATAATTTGACCGGAAGTAATTTATTTTCAATGAAAGTAACTGAAATTTACCCAGCAACTTTGTGCAAAACTGGACCGCAAACCTTCAGATAATGATAACCTTAATAAACAGTATGAATTATATTTTAATAACAGCATAAAGGTGGGTAAATGACGACAGTGTTTTCATTTTGAATTTTTTTTTTTCGGCACATAATTTAAAGACACATGCAAAAGGATCACTGTCTCTGAGGTCAGCACTTATAACCATAGTGAAGTGAACAGGCACTTGCAAGATTCCACTGAGAAGGCCCACAAAGCCGCCTGTTGCCCAGGAATGGTGTGTGTGATGCTGGTCAATGCCAGCACAGATCCTGGGTGGTGTGCTGGTGGTCCAATCCGTATTCGCAACTTCTCTATATCCCCCATGCTCACCAGACTTCAGAGCCTCCGCAAATGTGATGAGTAATGCAGTTAATGAATGTGAATATATTGGAAAAGAGTTTGTGAATTACACGTGCGTGTGCACGACAGGTGGCCCATCTGCATTGACAGAACCCCAATTAAAAAGCTGCAGTGAGAGGGGCGGCGGCTGCTAGCAGGGGAACGGGGAGGGGGGCCAGAGTTTGGGCCGGCTTCCTGGCTTGGTGAGGTTTTGGATTGGTGTGGGGAGTGTGGTTCTGTCTCAGCAGATGGCAGGCTCAGTGCTGCTGGGTAGTCCTGATGGCTTCAGTATAGGAGCCCATTCTAACACACCTGAGCATCCACGAGTCAATGCTGAGCGTCGGGCCTTCATTAGAGCACCCCTTCATAATTTTATGAGCAAATGAGGAAGGATTGTGTGACAATTATACAGAGCCATTTAGCTGTCTAAATATTACCCAGCCATAAAGCTGATAAATATTACACACATTTGCAACTTCCAGTGATTTATGATGACAGAGAACTGAAGAACCGAAGGACAGAATGCAACGCTGGACGCCACAGATGAGAATAGTTTTAGAGAAATCATCATTTGTCACATGTCACGGTTACTGCTATGCAGTGTTGGGGAGTAACTAGTTACATGTAACGGCGTTACGTAATTTAATTACAAAATTATTGTAACTGTAATTAGTTACAGTTACTACGAAAAAATGAGTAATTAAATTACAGTTACTTATGAAATTTTTAACGATTACAAAGGGGATTACATTTGAATATTTACACGCATCCACATACAGATTTAACTGATTTCTTTCCCAAATTGCACTGACTATACACCCTAATAATTTCCGGGATGCGGAAATACAGTCTGGTTCGTAGAATCCAGTCATAAAAACGAAATGCCTAACGCGGACTGAATATGCCACATTTTGGATGACTAAATCAAAAGTAGGTCAGTACACTTGAATCAAAACATGACATGGACTAGTGTCTGTGAATATTAAGCCCCAAAAATGCAATATATGACTTGCACATTCTGCCTGTCTGTGGAAATCCGGCGCGGACTGGACACCGGGAGAATCGGGACAATTCCCGGTGACCTCGCAGCCGATTTTGCCCCACTATTTAATATCATTATTGTATAATTGCCTGCCGAATGTACTAAAGCGATCATTTGCGAATCCGCCATTTGATAATTAAATCTCTAATAAGTCATGAAGTGTTAGTCATGACTCGCGCGCTCTCCGCGCCTCCGCCAAACGGTTTGGATCAGACTCCGAGTAATCAACACGAGAGAGAGAGAGAGAGAGAGAGAGAGAGAGAGAGGACTGGTGGAGCAGAGAAGCAGAACTACTGTTCAGGGTTTCAGGTCAGTTTCATCTGTAAAGATGCTTTGTTATGACTCGTGTACAGTATTAGGATTTTTCTATAAAGATATTGTAGTATTGTAGAGTATTGTATTGTAGAGTTTTGTTCAATCTTGAGTATTAAAGTCATGAGAGAGATGGATAACAGGGCAAAATAAAGAGACTGAAGAGAAAAATGGAAGTGAAGGTGCAGTTCAGGAGAGAACTTTTAATTATTTTGCATGTCCCCAAATTAAAGATTTAAAATAGATAAAAAATAGTTTTGTCCATGAATTTGTTTGTATGAGTTTGAATTTTCCAGTCTGATTTTTTTTCCCACTCTGCCCCTCCTGTAAATTAATGGCAAAGACATGGTTTCATTTACCACACATAAGCCTACTGAAGCTCGCAGTGTTTTCAACCTCTGCCATCTCAATATAGGAGTACACGAGCACATAAACATAATTTCTAGAACTGCTCTGTGTCACTTCATGTGCATTTTACTTATTTTGAGAAAACTATCATCATATACAAAGAGACAGCAGTTTAAAAGAAACACCAATGTTTAGGATTTTATTACACAGAATACGTCACATGCTTATTAGATAACTGTATTTAAGTTGATGTATATGCTTTTATTTATTATTCTTTAATTTTCACAAATTTACAAAAGTAATCAAAAAGTACTCAAAAGTAATTAGTTACATTACTTTAATAAAGTAATTAAAAAGGTTACACTACTATTACATTTTAAACAGGGTAACTTGTAATCTGTAACCTATTACATTTCCAAAGTAACCTTCCCAACACTGCTGCTATGATATTACATGTTGATCTTCCTTTCATTTTTTTCTCCACAGGAAACACTTTGCTGTTCGTGTAGACAAAGGGTTTTCCCTTCTGGGGGTCCTGAGGGTACTCCAAGGGGCCCATGAAATTTTGATGGCATTTCTATTAACCAATTTCTAAATAAAGATCTATTTGCATTTTATAATACGTTTAATGTTCTTAATGAATGCTATTATAAATTGTTACAGAGCATATTTGCATTGTAATACTAGGAATCCCTATTCTGGGTTTGAGTCTGGCTGGGGGAAGGCCTCTGGATCTGTAAAGATTGAACAGCCCTGACGCAAACCACATCATCTGGGTAAATTGTGATCAGGAAGGTGCCAATGGGCGTGTCCACATTATAAGCAGCAGAAATATGCCAATCAAACACAGCAGACAGTCATCACCGGAGGTCACAAGCATACTGTCATTGTTTGTGTGTGTATCACAGGGTGACCCTGAACTGAACAAAACCTTGTCACTATCCAGTCCTGTACACAGCATTCCCAAAGCATTCATGTCTGAGAGCTGAATGGCCCATGCTGACATACAGGACCACCTATCAGTCCCTGCTTTAATTACAGCCAGTCAGGAACCTACACTTCCAACAGGCTTGAGACCTGTCCTGGTGAATTAAACATGCAGCCTGGCCTCATGAATAGTGCATGTGAGTATGCTGCTTCTCTGATCTGGGAACAGAGGAGGTGACCCTCAGCCCAGCAGGAGAAACATACAGGGAAAGAAAGAGAGAGAGAAAGTGTGAATGAGAAAGCTGAGGCACAGGGCTGAGTGAATGTATACGCATGACAGACAGATAATTTGCATTTGAGGGAACTATGAATGCTAATACTCTAAAATCTGCACATAGGCTATATAATGCAGTTTGCATGTGTGGTCTGTAAGCACACACTACTGTTTACTGAGCATGAAAGTCACATACCATAATACTAAATATTTTGTAAACACAGAAATAGAGAGAAAAAGTTCGAAATTACTATGAACACTACCATTCAAAACTTCAAGAAATGAATTCAGCAAGGACACATTTGTAAATAAGTACATTATAGTGTTAAAATGTGAAATAAATGACAAAAAAAGAACAACTCTATTCTACACTGATAATTGTAAGAAAGGTTTCTTGGGTAGCGAATTGCCATAATATAATTTTTTTTTTACTGCATTTTCATTATAATAAAAGCAGCTTTTGAGAATATACATAACAGACTTCTTTCAAAAACATAAAAAATATATATATATATATATATATATATATATATATATATATATATATATATATATATATATATCATAATACTCTAGTCTATATTAACAGAAATAAATGCAGAACTAGGCATTGTTTTCAAATTAGTTTCTATATTTGAAAATAATACATTTCTACTCATTTATTCAGTTCTGTAATTTTAGAATTAAATGCATAATTAGGTTACATTTTTTTTTTTCAAATGACTAGACCTGTCAAAATACCTAAATTGCTTCCACCCAACTAATAACAGTCCTAGAATTTTAATAAAAACAACTCTTTGGATTGAGACACAATTTCTGTCACATCGCACTCAATAATCTTGCTCCCTTGGGGGCACAAAGAGATTGTTTTGTCAGATTTAAAATATAACCTGCTATTTGTATGATCCTTTCTGTGAGAAAACTGCGGTTTTTATTCCCTTTATACAACAGTTATATTCGGTTCCCGGAATCTGACTGGAAACAGTGTTTCAAGAGAGCTGAGATAAATAAATAAATAAAATTAAAAAGTACTTAATGTTTCTATTATTACTCATAGTGTGTTTAAAATTTAAGTTATTGTTAATTTTGCTTAATTATACAGGGGTGCGTTTCCCAAAAGCATCGTTAGCCAACTATGGTCACAGTCCACTTTTGGGTAACGCAACCCAGATGTGCTTTGTGCAAAAAGTGACCACTGACCTGGTCTCCAACGGGACATTGCTGTTGAGCACCCAGCTGTCCTGCAGCTGCACTGACTCAGGTGTGGTGGGCCCTTCGCCCGGGGCGGAGGGAGGGGCATGGATGGGATTGCGTCGGCTGCTCAGAGTGTTACGGTTGAGAGAGTTGGCAGAGGACTGGTGGTGCGACAGCGTTTGGTGGTTGTGCGGTGGAGGGATGGGTGGCCGCAGGGTGGACTGGCTGTGATGGTTTGGAGCTCCTGGGGAAAAATGATTGAAAAATCCTTTTATCAAACTGTCAATCAATTATCAGTTGGCAATGTCAAAAAGTGCGTTAAGTGATGCAGGAAATACGAATGGAATAACGGCACTGTGAGGGTGAAGTGCAATCAGAATAAACATCAAATCAGGGACGAAAGGACGCTCTCAGTGATGACAGCCTGCCAAAGCTGTTTGTGTTGTTATTCTTTCTTTCAGAATTCACATGCCGATGTTCTGAGGCGGCAGGAAGCCCCTAAAGCACTCAACCACCCAGCTTGTTAAGACGCTTGTCAGACAGGAGACTCCTGTCTTCTCTTTTTAAGCTGCGCTGGCGTTGCTGGATGCTGTGTTTTCGTACCTCATGAAGCAGCATTAATTGACGTTGTTTGGCTCAGTGTAATCTTTAATGCAGCTTGAATTCAGTGTATGAATCTGCAGGAAGCACCAGCTCTGTTTGACTCTTTTACTGCAAAACACTTGGTACATGGACACGGCTGTCGTGCGAGGCTCTTCACTTCAGGCTGCTTTGTATGAGGTAACCTGTGGTGCTTGGAAACGTCTGGCATATAGTTTTAAAGCAGAAAGAAAACAAATCTCTCTATCATGTTACATTTATTATTCTTGTCTATCAGAGGAAAACCGAAAGAGAGAGCGGGGAGGAGGCCAAAAAAGAAGCATCAAACATGCTCCTAATATATTTTTCCATGAAACACGGAGTAATGCAATAAAGATGAACCTCCCAATCCAAATTTTCTTCCCACCAGCACACAAAACCATTTCCATTTACTCAGCCTGCCCATCTCATGCTTGTTGATCCATGACAGTTGCATGAGAGCGAGCTCCACGGCCTGATCCCCTGTCTATTGCTTTCAGGAGTCTGATCAGTACGAGCAGATGGGCTATTTTTTTATTATTTGTTTTTAAGAAAACAAGATTTCGTATCTAATATCAAGGTTAATGTCAAAATATTGAGTGTTAAAACCATGGTTTATTAATATGGCAATTAAAGTACCACATTTATACCACAGTAAAAAAAAGAGCACTATTGTAAACTTGTTTTAATAGTGTCATTTTGCAAATTGTTAACAGCTAGTTTTAAAATAAATAAATAAATACACATTAGAACAGTATTTCAGGGCTTGGTTTTAATTTCAAACAATGTCATTAATAAATATGACTGCTCACTCACAAATCTAAATAGACTGCCCTTTGGCTGTGCAATGAGATTCATTTCTTACTTTGTCCGCAGAAAATACAATTTCTAGCATGATCTTATTTATCCACTGTTTTCTGTGTGCTTGGCCCCTGTTGAGCAAGTGTTTGCTCTGCGAGATGCTAAATCTGTGACAGTAAAAAGCCTCTTGTGCTCTCTCTCCTCTTATCCTCTTCTTTTCTTTTTAAACACAAGAATGTGCATGTGCCAAGGACTACGAGAGAAGGACGCGTATGTGCGGGGGATTAAATTCATGAACGAAGTGTACTGACAAAACAGAACGTCAAGAGTTTGTTCTTACAATATAAATCCAACCAAAGAAGAACAGATCAAGTGTGTGTGTGTGTGTGTGTGTAAGTAGAGTGGATCAGTGCTGGCCTCGCCATGTAATCTGCTGTTCGTCATTTTATTACAATGGCAACAGTGCTGGACCAAACATGGAATAAGAGTAAGGCCGGACCCTGAATGCTGGGAATTGGGAGAGATCCTGGTGCTCAGGCACAGTGGGGTGGGTGATGGGGCCTGATCCCCTTTCTAAAGATCATTGAGAACTGATCTGTGCTCACTGGCCCCATGGCTTTATCTGTGGGTGTCACGCTCTGATGATCCATCTGTGATCAGTGAGCACTGAGTGGTGAAATATATTGTGAAAAATGTCTTGTAACAACACGAAGGCAAGTAAATGATGACAGAAATTTTATTTTTGGTTGGACTATGCCTTTAATAACCTCTGTAGGCAAGGATAAAATAGTAAGCAAGGGAAAATATTAAGACATGAGACATAAATTAAATTAATTATGTAACAATAATAATACAGCTTCAGATGAACTGAAATAATAAAGTATTTATCATCTACAGTTATAATAATATATGGAAGCCCATTTCCACCACACACACACACACAATAAATAAATAAATAAATAAACTTTTTATCTCACAATTATGATTTAGTATATCATGATTTAGACTTTTTATCTGATATTTTAGCTATAAATGACCAAAGCATTTTTCTTAAGGGCTTTCATAGATTTCATACATTTTCATATATATATATATATATATGCAAAATATGAATATGAAAGTGATCCTGCAGTGCTAAGTTGAAGTAAAGTTTAGTTTTCTCTCTCTCTCTCTCTCTCTCTCTCTCTCTCTCTCTCTCTCTCTCATTATCTGTATAGGTGTGTTGGAAATAGGTCTGGACATTGTTAACTTCTGTTTAGGGGTACTTTTGTTTGTAACACTATGTATGGCTGTCTGAGGCCACAAGATGAATGCCTCTTCTTCTCTAGAGGCATGATCCCTGTGGCTGGAGTAAAAGTCCTCGTCAGCATGCTGCTATAACAGTGAATCTGGGAGACGTGGCCTGAATTTGGGCCCAGGTGCAGGGTGAGGGAGGCCAGTGTACAGATGTTCAATGTGGAGGGAATGGGGTGACCTCTTAACCCCAGAGAGACATTTAGCATCTGCCAATGCACACTCAAAAATCCTCCCGAGGAGGTGTACACAAACCAATGGTCACACACACACAACTATACATGCACTGAAACATTTTAGGACAGCAAAATAAATCTCAAAACTTAAAATGCCTATTGGGAAGTTTAGGTAGCTCAGGTGCTTTTCATAGTTACTTTTCCCAACCAGGAGCTTCTATGTGATAACCCTTTCATATTATAAACCTACAAACACATACTCTGCCATTCAAAAGTTTGGGGTCTGCAATATTATTTAAAGTTTTGAAAGAAATATCATATGCGGAGGCATTTATTTGATCAAATATACAGTACAAACAGTATCTCAAATATTATTACAATTTAATTAAAATTGTATTCCTGTGCTGCAAAATGGAATTTTCAGCATCATTACTCCAAATCTTCAGTGTCATATAATAATTCAGAAATCATTCTAATATGTTGATTTGCTCTCAGTAAACATTTCTTATTATTATCAATGTTGAAAAGAGTTGCACTGTTTAATATTTCTATGGGAACTGTGATATATCTTTCAGGATTCTTTGATGAATAGAAATTCTAATGGACAGCATTCATTTAAAAGCTTGTATAACAGTATAAATGTCTTTACTTTCACTTCAGATTTTTACTGCCATAATTTAAAGGCCATGTCTAATGCTGTTTCATGCATTCTGAGTTATTTACACCATTTACGTTGGATTATAATGCTAAACATGGCCAAAGTTAAAAAATGTTTGGTGTGTCTAAGACATTCCCTCTAGCGCCACCAACTGTCCAAAGTTTCACTTTAATTTTGTTAATAACTTTTTAACCGTAAGGCCAATCAACAAAAATTTCTGAGCTCATGCCGATTCGATTGCACCCTATGACGTCATTTTCGGTCATAGAAATATGGCCGCCATTTTGAATTTTTTGAAAAACCTACTTTTTCGAACTCGTCCTAGACGGTTTGTCAGATTCACACGAAAATTTAACCAGATCATCTTCAGTCAGTGCTGACCAAAGGTTATGCAACTCAAATTGATTCGTCAAACCGTTTTCGATAAACGCTCAAACAAATTTTACGTAGCGCTTACAAAAACAGTCGTAAGGCTGAATCTCTGCAACGATTTATCGTATTCAGACCAAACTTGGTACATGTCATAAGCATGACCTACTGGTCCGGAGATATGGAAAATTGCTATTTTTGCTTATAACTTCTAAACAGTTTGTCCAATAATCATAAAATTCAGGGCAACATGCCGAGTCGACTGATATCCAATTTTACCATTTCGGCCATTTTGACTGTGGAACATTTTGTATTTTGTGCTAAAATGCTGTATTTTAAGAACGCATCAACGGATTGTTACGAAACATGGTATGTGTCATCAGCACAATGTCCTGAAGGAGCGTGAGAAGTTTCGAAACAGCGCCGCCTAGTGGCGATCTTCTTTTTTTAAATGCTTATAACTTTGGGTGTGGTCGACTTATTTTCACGAGACTCATCAAATTAGACTCCTGAAACCTTACTGAGTCCTACGATACCAAACATGCTAGGTTTTGCCTTATGGTTTGTGTAGCGTTGTGATTTAGCGCTTAAAAACCATTTGGCTATATCTTCGAAACCGCTTGTCTGATCGAGACGAAACCACCGTCAGAAGTTCAGAAACATAGGTCAATAACCATACACCATTGCCCAAAGAGAAAATATTGATAGTAAGGGGTAGTAAAATTCAATCAAAGTCAAGAGTCAGTAATTTTTTACGTGTTTTTTTCATATAAATGTCTATAACTCCGAAATGAATTGAGATATTTTCACCAAAATTGACACACATATGTATGGGCTCACTCTGATGACACATAAAAAATGGTGGGACTCAGCCTCGTGGTGGCACTTTGATAGAACAAAACATGAAATTCCCATTGACTTCAATACAGTTTTGTGAAATAAAATGCTATACTAAACAAATGCCATCTTGATTTTCAGTCAAAACCTACTTTTTCAAACTCCAAAATCATTTTCACCAAAATCGAATCATATCATCTTCAGACTGAGACAACTGAAGGAAATGGATTTCGTGTTGATATACGAAACGGTTCTCATTTAGCGCATCAACAAATAAGCTGGAAGGATGCCAAAATGCATTTGAGGCTGTATCTCAGCAAAGCTTTGACTTTTTTGCACCAAACATTGTATGTGTCAATGTCACCTCACACTGACCATTCCACACTAATTTGGTAACAGCGCCACCTATTGGTTACACGTGATAAGCCAATAAATCCTATTACTAGTTGTTGCGTTTATTGTTTTCAAGCCATTTTGCCTAAAATAATCTTAAAACGTTTTTAATTACTCATTCCTGCCATTCGTCTGAAGCTTGCTTCTGTAGTGCTTGGCCCCGTTATTGCTGCTTGCAGCTATATTTTTAATTAACTTTGTTATATCTGATATATATGATATCTTACTGACCCCAAACATTTGTAAAGTATGGTACACACAGAGCTTTTCACTGTCTTATCCAGCCTCTCTAAGGAGAATGAAAGTGAATGTTATGACAGGTGAGATGATTACACTTACTCTCGGTAAAAATTTATTGAGTTTGCTATATTGCTTGTTTACTGTGATAAATCATTAAACACAGCACTACCGAACAAGACAAATTATGGTTCAAACCACTCCCAGTTGTCGGCAGGACATTTTTATGAATCCGAGACAAAATAACATGCACAAGCCAAATAGAGCTCCAAGTTCTGCCATAGTTTTTTTTTTTTTTCAGATATTATGGTTAAATAACCACATATATTTCACAGATTTTTTACAAATACCTTATTACCCGCGCAACTGGCTTAAAAAGAGAAAAGGCTGTTTGCCTAAAGCTTGAGAAAACAACAAATGGAAAAGTTACTTGTGGTCGAGGTGAAACACAGCAGGCTCCCCCGTCAGCCCTTCCTAGACTGATGAAAAGGTTGTTTTCATATTCATGAAGAAGCATTCTTCATTCGTAAACCTCTGCACGCATCATCACCTTTTATCCTGCGTCGACTATGAAATGGCTGTGTCAAGGCTCTGTGTGTGTGTGAAGGTAAAAATTCACACCTGCAGCGCACAGTAATCGCTGTCCTTTTCACTCTCGATGTATCCTTTACTTTAGGACACTGACAGATTCATACAGCCTAAAACACTTATTTTAGGAATGACTAATTGAAGGTTTACTGTCGAGCTTTTCTTTGTCCATGAATGTTTTATGAATCTAATTGATGCCTGTTATAAACAGACTGACTGATGCACATGAATTATAAACTATTAAAAATGAGACAATACTTTTGCTCAAATGTTTAACAATACAATCAAAACATCTGCACAAACTATCAGTCAGTCATGTACCAAGGACACATTCAAGGATAAAGCTAAAATCAAATTCCTCTGTTTGGCTACAGTTAAACCAACAGCAGCACACAGCCACCAACACCAATGGAAATAAACCACTGGACATAAGCTGCAGAAACCTCGGGAAACAATAGGAGTGATTACATAAATGTCAATTTGGGATGATAAAGGAGATCGGAGAGAGGCCCTGGACCACAGGAGGTAAAAGAGAGTGTGATTTTAGTGGAAAACGCTTGTGTCTGCTTGTGAATAAATAAAAGTGTAATTAGGAAACAGCCAGTGAGATGACCTCCTCTTATACCCTGATTTAACCAGCCAACCAACCAGGGAGGTCGTGAACTAGTGGTTAGAGAGTTTGACTCCTAAACCTTGGGTTGTGGGTTCGAATCCTGGGCTGGCAATACCACGACTTAGGTGCCCTTGAGCAAGGCACCAAAACCCCAACTGGTGCCTGGGCATCGCAGCATAAATGGCTGCCCACTGCTCCGGGTGTGTGTTCACAGTGTGTGTGTGTTCACTGCTCTGTGTGTGTGTGCACTTTGGATGGGTTAAATGCAGAACTAGAATTCTGAGTATGGGTCACCATACTTGGCTGAATGTCACATGAATTGCCCATTTTCACTGAAAACACAATGGTTTTCTCTCGCCACTATGAGAGCCAAGATTCAACTCTCAGCAGATCACAGTGAGGATACCCTAGAAAAAATAAATAAAATGCCATAATTTACTTAAAATACATTTATTTTATACTAAGTATGCTTCAAATCCAACATGTTTATTGTAGTGCTGTCAATCGATTAAAATCTTTAACTAGATTAATCACACATTTTTTTCTGTGATTAATCGCAATTTATCGCAATAAAAAAGAAATGTTTTTGTACGTTTTTAATATATTTTTTAATGTAATAATTTCACAGTTAATCAAATTAATGTAGAATCAACATAAAGACAGTATATTTTAAATAATTGTTTAAATGGCATCTTTTTATGAATGAAGGCCAGTATTACTGAAATTAATACAGCTACTGATTTTCTTTTAATTTTTTACATTTATTATTAGGCTTCAAAAATATACCAGTTTTTAATTTAAGTAAACTTAAAACAATGCTAACATAAACCCATAATAAATGTCATGTTTACTTCTGCCCTTCCTGTCTTAACAGTTAGGAAATATACAGAAATTTAATAAAGTTATCAAAGTTATATGCAGTCTGCACTGCATAAACTATAAATTAAATAGTTAATCCTTATTAAAGCTACAAAAGTTATTTAGTCAAGAGCAGCGAGTCATTTTCTCTGTTCCCTTTGTTCTTTAACTTTACTGACAGGAAGCTTTATTGGCTGCTGTCCCTTTAAGAGCAGACAGACACGCGGATCTCACCGTTTATACTGTCTATGGATCTCGCCTCATTCTCTCACAACTCTTTTTGTTCATTTTAGACTTTATATAAATCATTTAAGATTGCTCTTATGAGGATAATCGACAAAACTGGCACTTTGGGATGTTTATTGTTAATTCAAGCGCTTAAGAGAACTGGATTCTGGTGCCCTGTCTATGCATTGTGTGTGTGTGTGTAGCCTACGTGTGTATGTGTCACATAAGGGCATTCACAGACAGCGAATTCTCTTTTGTCTTGCCGCGCTTGAAATGTTTAAAAGCATTTAAATGAATAAGAGCGTGATCATATAATGTAAAGCTAGCCAACGGATGGCAGAAAATACAGATGCTGCGTTAATTACGTTAAATATTTTGACACGTTAAACCAGACAAAAATTAATCGCATGCGTTAACGCGTTAACGTTGACAGCACTAGTTTATTGACATCACTTAAGACGAATTGATATAAAATTATAATTAAACTTTATTTAGAGTATTAATTTATTGCACAATGCACATTTCTTTATATTATGCCTAAAATGTGTTTCAATATAACTATTACTAAGGATTGTATGATCTCTGTATAATATTTGCATAACATTTGTCTTTAGATGCAATATATTTAAAGCATTCCTAAAGTATACTTGCAATAGTTCCATTTTAGCACAATCAAAAATATTTAAGTAGAACTTTAGTTGGACCTCAGCATGACTTTCACACAATTAAAGTGCATTAAGCATAAAATTTGTATATAATAGTTATAATATTTTAACAGACTTCAAGTATTCTAGATTAGTATACCAAAAGTACAGTTGAAGCATATTTTTTATTAATCACACAAATATGTAAATGCACTTGTAGTATACTTAGCACAAAATAAATGTATTTCAAATACATTTACAGTATTTATTTATTTAATTATTTTCACTAGGTTAGACAGCACAATATACAGCACATGGAATTTATGGCTCAAACGACTGGCTCAAAACTTCCTGGCAGTACAACTGAAGGCCTATTAGCAAATATCACATTTCAAATCACATAATTCTCATATCCTAAAAAAGCCAAGCAACTGTCATTGAAATAAACAGGACTGCTAACAGATAGCTTTTTCCAGGTATTACAGACCTCTTTGTTTACAACACTGCCGTATGAATATTGCTGTTTTGAACACTGCAACCGTATTAATTTGCAACTAAAATGTGTTATTCTGCACTCAACATTCCAGCAAATATCTGATATGACAATATCATTAATAGCAGCTCCTAGTAAATAGAATAATAAAACTTTCAGGCATGGGTTTAGCCAATCAATAGATACATAATTTATGAAGGAAAACAGATAGTAGAAATTTTGCTTCCAAATGCACAAAACATTAATTCAACTTTTACTCACACACAATAATGTGATCAGGGAGGCATGGCAACATACTCACATTTGCTTGGGCTAAGAGAGTGATGCATTAATTCCCTGCTACATGCACCCTGGAAACATGTACACCAACTACAACTTAAGAACCGAAGCACTGAGGACAGTGTGTTTGTGTGTCTTAAAACACTGAAAGCATAGTGGAGTTTTGTGCCACTCTTAATAGCGCAGCATGGTGGTCATCTAGCTCGACACAGATCCAAACCTACATGGTTCAGCTCACTCTTGCTAAAAGCAGATCCCCACACACAGTCCAGTGTGCCTGAGGTTAGCACTTAAACCCACCCCCTGCTCTTTCTGGGACTGTGCCTGTGCTGGGCAGAGCAGAGCGGAGCGAAGGCTCTGAGCAGGATGGAATTGTCTTTCAGTACACTGCATTAGTTTCACAGTAGAGCTCCGATGGCCCACTGGCAGCGGGAACAGAAAGCTACCATGTTTGTTTTCCAGGCCCAGGCTCAGTAAAAATATTTATTGATATTTTCCGTGGTTCAATGCAAGTGTTGGATGCTGAGGAAGGATGCCCGCACATGCAGTCGCAGCCAAGAGGAGCAGTAGGCATCAGGACTTCTGCTTACTTTCAGAGACTCACGCAAGAGCAACCACTGTGCCTAAAAAAAGCAGCAAATTCAAATGGCTTTGTAAAGTCTGTATCTGGCCATCTTTAGCAGTGCCATTTGTGAATTAACAATTTCTTTTTAACTGGTTCAGACTGAAAAACTGAAAATGCAAAGCATTTGTAAATCACTTGATCATAAGAGTGAAGCATATTTCAACCATAATTTGAATCCTCAAAAAAAACAAAAAAAAAACTCTTTTTATTTTTTTCATAAAATGAATCTCAGTGTTTTTCAGTACAGTCTCTCATTCCTCACAAAGACACTTACATATACCTGCTCGCTCAGAGTGAAGGGATAGCAGTTGGTCTGGAGGTCATGCTGTTGAACTCATGGATGTTTATTCTGAGGTTTAATTAAAACACAGCTCGGTTGGTGGTAACAGAAGTTAATGCAAGCTGTATGCTGGGCTCCGAACGAAACATTTCCCTCACATTCAGCCTCTTTGGCCCAATCCTCTCCTGTAATGAGCAATAATAACAGTCTGAGAGAAGAGTAATCAAATCAGTCTGGAAATAAACAGGCTCTTGAAACCCCACTCTAAAACCCACCCACACACAAACACACATGGCCCTCTGTTCTGAACACAAAGGCTGAAATACTCTAATAAAAAATAAAAATAAAAAAAAACTTAAAACGTCTTTAATTACTACTGCAAAACAGCATAACATTAGCTTTAAGAGGGCATCCAGTCCAAACAAAATTGTTTCAATAGAATTTCTTCAAAGCACACGTTGATTAAAAATTCATTGCATTAGGATCTACGGCTGATGCAGGAGTATGTGACTTTGGAAGCTGCTAAAAATAGCCAGCTGACACTCTCCATTTATAATAAAGAGACACAAAAACTAGTGCTTCATACTCTCTCTCCCTCTCTCTCTCTCTCTCTCTCTCTCACACACACACACACACACACACACACACACACACACACACACACACACACACACACACACACACACACACAGAGATACTCTTTCCAGGAGTTCTCTTTAGAAAGGCACCAAATGCCACAAAACAGCTTCAATGTTTTACAAATATACAGGCCATGAATCACAATTTCAACAAAGCAAATTAATGGAATCTGCAGACTTCTTTGAAAAGCAGCATAACTGATTTAATAATTGATAATAAGCAAAAATGTTTCTTGAGCAGCAAATCAGCATATTAGAATGATTTCTTTGGGATCATGTGACACTGAAGACATTTTGTCACCACTCTCTTTAACACAGCCAGGCTGGCAGTCACAGAGCCTCGCTGACAGCTGCAATAGCTCAAGTAATGACCGTGGAACTGTGTGCATGCCACCAGTGTCAGTGCTACGCACTGGGCAGAAACACAGTCCAGACGTGTAATATAACCCACTGGAGCACAGACCCTCAATAAACACTATACACTCCTCTATCACTAATTCTGACGCTTTTATGTATTTCAATTCAAAACCAATCAGTAATAAACACACTCACCAGACAACCAACAGGCCCAAAAACATCTACTCAGAGCAATCTTCCTCTTTATAAAGCCTCTCAGCCTCAGTACGTTGGGTTATCAGCCAGACATTTGAATACCTGCACAGCTATCACCCTCTACAAGCTCCCAGGACATTTAATTGGACACACCAAAACCATGGACACACCAAGATGTAAAACACACACACATATACTCTGAAACTAAACATTCTGAGACTTGTACACAAAATCCAAGCTCAAGGCAGCATGATAATAAGCCAATTATTTAGTGCTTTATTTTCAGGCTAATTGCGAGATTTGAAACTCCTCAGAGCTGGAGGTGTCATCAGATCAAGGAAATGCAAACTATATGACATACTTGCAAATAATATGAAATAAGAATAATTAGTTGCAAGCATCTGATATTCAAAGTAGTTATTTTTCCAAATGTGATAAAGACCACTGCATTACCAAAACAATGAATGGCATTTGTCAAAGCCAAAAAGGTTTCTTATACAGCTGATTAGAATATAGAAATATAGAGATATTTTCTCCCAAATTAAAATTAATTAAAAGTGATGAAAGAACAAAATAACTAATAATTGTACTATTACCACCACCATCATCACTACTTTCACTGTTCTGTTTTGTAGAGGGTAAGATATTTCCATCCTAATAAGAGATTATATTCCTAGATTCTTTTGAGAAAATCGCTTTTTGACATTTCTTTTCAGCAAATGCAAATTTGATGGCAGCTCAGAAGAAAAAAGTGAGAATACTTACAGGCCCAATAAAGCTATTAGTGGTCACCTTGTCTGCACTGAGAGACACTGTGATTTCCCCTCTTGTATTTTTGATCTTCTCTCATCCATAATCCTTCTGCCACATCGTTCTAGAGCCGCGGAGCTGGCAGTGTTGGAGTGAATTTATTTACAGCGTGGTTAGTCTGCAAATGATTGATGTTGCTGCAGCAAACAGTAAACCAATTAGAGGCATGATGTAATGTCATTTTAAAAGGTTTATAATCGTGTTTCTCCTGAACTCGGGCCCCTGATCAGACGTAATAAAGATTTATAGCAGATCAAAAGAGAGGCTAATGCCATTAACAATAGATTATATTCCAGCAGAAATTACATTAACAACTTTTATTCCTCCTCTACGCTAAACATATCCCCTGGATTGCAGATTTGGACACAAGGCAATGTTTAGAGGACTGTGCAGCATACAGAGCATTAATTACTCTGAGTGAGCACAGCTGCACTAAGACGACTCACACACACACACACTCTGTTCAGTCTGACATGTTATAATGAGGTTCTACACAACCTGTGAAAGTGTAACAAGTCACCATAAGATAAGTGCTTCATATGTTACGCCCTTATGGGAAACCAATGCTGTTTGATTTCATATCCATTTGTTGTCACC
The DNA here is from genome assembly GCF_963082965.1 of Carassius carassius. Lineage (NCBI taxonomy): Eukaryota > Metazoa > Chordata > Actinopteri > Cypriniformes > Cyprinidae > Carassius > Carassius carassius. Next base: position 5,472,102 of record NC_081787.1, on the reverse strand, counting down.
TTGAGCTTTACTAGTCATAAATATAATCTATTACTATAACAAAATGACATTTTTAGGGACAACATCAGGCACAATATGACAAAATGACAAACGATATAACCAATCTCTTCCATGTTGTGGGCAGACCTTGTTCAGATAGCATTATTTCCCACCGACACCTCCAACAGCAAACAACAACACAGAACACAGAAAATGAGTAAAATGATGATGATGGCATGAGCCAATGAGATGTGAGTGGGAGGGGCTTACCAGTGGGGGGTTGGGCCCGGAGCAGGTATGCGTTGGGGGAGATTTGGTCCTCTGGATGGGGCTCCAGCATGGTGTGGGAGGAGCTGCTGTTCAGCAAGGGCACCTGACACTCCCTTATGGTAGACGGGGCTGGATGGAGGGGGACGGGTGGGGGAGAAGGAGCAGGGGGGAGGAGGCTGGAGGAGGCAGTGGAGGGAGGGACGGGACGACCTGAGGAATGGACAGATAAAAGGAGGAGACAAACTTGTTATGATCATGTGACGACGCATGGCAGATATCAACATACCAACATGATAGACATACAACACAACAAGCAGATCACACTGAATCAAGAGACATTAATGAACTCAATTATGTGATAACGCACCCAGTAACATGATCAACTGTCTTCAAATGACTTAAATGACAAGCTTCGAAGTCAACATGAAATGGCTTTTACAACCTATTTTACTTCTGTAATATTATGCGTTTCCAAGTGAAACATGAAGTTTAATAATAATAATAAAAAAAAAAATGCAGAATGAGATTTGAATTTATCTGACTGGATGATGAAAAGGGTCTGTTTCATACTAGAATGCGTTCAAAATGTGAGTTTGAAGTGGATTATGGAGGACTACACCCCTCCTGAAACACCTTGGGAACCCATTTCTGAAGAGGCTTTTTACCCAATTTGTGGAGGCTGAAGATTAAGTTCACCCTTGAGAACATTATTATGCATCCCAATAGTAATACTACAAATGCATCATAATTTATGGTTATTGCCATGAACTTTATTATATTAGCAGGGAAGCTTTTACAAAGGCTCCATTGCTTACAACAGTAGCCTAAAACAAGTAGCTATCTGGATATTGGTTAATATTAATTATTCATATCAAGTTGTTTCTAAGGCAGTGCAAGTTTAGTCATTTGGATGAATGATTCTGAAAACTTTTATTCTTTAGAACCACATGTATTGATAAAAAGTGCTCAAAAATATATGTATTTAGGAAGTAAATAGTCAATTTTTATTTCAATGAAGGATTATGAAAACTTTTTTTTCTCTTCAGAACAACATGTACTGATAAAATGTGTTCATTTATTAATAAAGTAAATAGGGGCAATTTGGATTTCACGTTGACCTTGAACATAACAGTCCCCTGTGATTTTCATGCCGCACAATGTGCTCATAAAACAATTCCCATAAAATGATCTTGTGTTTCTCATAAAAGCAAGTTATGGGGTCACAAACAAAATTTACGGCACAAGTTATATGTACTCATAAATGCATGCAAAATTTATGCGCTCAAACCTGTGCATAGATAATGAGGCCATGCTCAAAATGACATCCCTCGCTGCATGCATTGACAACATACAAACAAAAGCACCACAACAGAAATAGATATTTGGAGTGTTCATGTACACGTGTGTGCGTTTGTGAGTTATGGAGTGCTTGGACTGCAGAACAGCAGACAGGAAGTGCTGCTCGCAGCGATTTTTTTATTTATTTATTTTGTCCAGTAAAACTCCACGCTGGGAGCACTGCATGAGCACATTCACACTCAAACACAGTCTACTTCATCACTGTAATACTGATATTTCAGATGTGATTTCCCAACAGGATCCTGTAATAGAACCATATACGTGCTCTATATGACAATAAAGAGCCTGCAGTTATGAAGTGCATGGAACTTTTTTCATTGAGAGCAAATGCATGAGGGGAGCTGCGGAAAGTCATTGGTTTTAAATGCATCTGAGCACCTGAGTAATTGCCATGACATCGGAGGTAAAATAGCAAAAGTTTTCTTTTTTTTTTTAAGAAGCGTGTGAAGTCAGTCCTCATAAAGGCGGAGGAATTAGGAGGATATTACCTGCCTTAATTACTCCTAGAAAAAGACAGCACTGAGGGAAAAGACGGTGCTCGCTACAATCATTCATGCCACACTGTGAGATGTCTGAGCGGCACTCTTTTAAGATTCATATCAGTAAAACTAAAATGACAATGTATTGACCACCGTTTTAATTGGGATCAAATGAAGATTGTGCACTTTCTGTCTTTCAAGAGTAGCTTTAACTTCAAAAAAGCTGAATGGTACACAAACAGATTATCACGCACATACACATAGCTCCACTTTCATCTTCCTTTCATCGCATCAACCCCTGAATGCCTGTTAGCAGGAATGGTAAAAAAAGTGAGAGGATGAAGAGGGGCTTTTGTAGAAGACCTTGAATGCAGAAAGTGTATGAGCACATCTGACTCAACTTCCCTCTTCAACGCTTGTCCTCCTTCTCCCCATGACTCCTTTGTGAGTACAGTATGCGGTCATTCAGGGATATTGAGTCGAGGTTGCTGGCTGTGCCTTGTGTTATTGATTTGGTTCAGTGCTGCCCTGTGCCAGAAACACACCTCCATTCACACACATAACACAGGGATCACTGCACTAAACTTATTTGATATAGATAGATAGATAGATAGATATCTTTATTTTTAATGTTTTTGAAAGAAGTTTCTTCTGCTCATCAAGCCTGCATTTATTTGATCAAAAATACAGAAAAAACAGTAATATTGTGAAATATTATTACAACTTAAAATAATAGTTTTTTATTTGAATATACTTAAAAAAAATAATTTATTCCTGTGATGCAAAGCTGAATTTTCAGCATTATTACTCCAGCCTTCAATGTCACATGTCTATCACATGATCATTTAGAAATCATTCTAATATTCTGATTTATTATGAGTGTTGGAAACAGTTCTGCTGTCTAATATATTTGATGAATAAAAGGTTAAAAAGAACTGCATTTATTCAAAATAAAAAAATAAAAATTCTAACAACAGTATTTTACGGACTATAAGTCACACTTTATTTTCATAGTTTGGCTGGTCCTGCGACTTATAGTCAGGTGCGACTTATCAAAATTAATTTGACATGAACCAAGAGAAATGAACTAAGAGACATGAACCAAGAGAAAACATTACCGTCTACAGCCACGAGAGGGCAATCTATGCTGCTCATTGCTACAGTAGTCTACCACTGAGCAGCATAGAGCACCCTCTCGCGGCTGGAGACGGTAATGTTTTCTCTTGGTTCTAAATAAATGTGACTTATAGTCCAGTACGACTTATATGTTTTTTTCCTCATCAGTGACGTATTTCTGGATAGATGCGACTTATACTCAGGTGCGACTTATAGTCCGAAAAATACGGAATATATGTCCTAATAATATATTTTCTTTATTATCACTTTTTATTAATTATTTAAAATTAATTTTAAAATATAAAATATTTATATTTTAAAAACATGGCTTCTTTTTTTTTTTTTTTTTACTTTTTATTCATCAAAGTATCCTAAAAAAGTATCACATGTTCTGAAAAAATATTAAGCAGCAGAACTGTTTCCAACTTTGATAATGAATCATCATATTAGAATGATTTCTAAAGGATCATTTGATAACGATCCTAAAAATTCAGCTTTGCATCACAGAAATGAATGATAATTTAAAGTATAATACATTTAAAAACAATTATTTTAAATTCTAATAATATATCACAATATTACATTTTTTTTCTGTATTTTCGATCAAATAAATGCAGGCTTGATGAGCAGAAGAAACTTCTTTCAAAAACATTAAAAATAGTAATGTTTCCAAACTTTTGGTCTGTACTGTAGATATAGATATTTTGTAACAATATAAAGTCTTTACTGAGATTTTTGATCAATTGAATGTGTTGTTGCTGAATGAAAGTTTTTTTCATTTGTTTCTAACAAAACTGACTTTGAAATAGGGCTGGGCGATTATGGCCTAAAATCAAAACCTCGATTAATTGAACATTTTACCTCGATTACGATTAATGAACGATTATTTTGTTTCTTTTTTTTTTTTGCCCTCATAGTTCACTGACAAGGTTTGAACTGTAAACATGATTGACTATTAAAGGTGAGACATTTTTTCCTATTGAAAGAGTGATCTGACATCATAGCTCACTATCAGCAGTTATTTTATCTATGTTTGTAACATTTCTTACAGATTATTGCTCGGTGTAAGACATAAATAAAGATCACATAAACACTGAAAAAAAGGAAAAGCAGTTTTACTGAATTTACTAAAACAATACACTTACATTCTACTTAATACATTTATGTTTAAGATGGAAACATAATTTTATTGTTTCAAATTTAAATGAAATTCAACATAATTATCAAAACATGATATAATCACTTTGCAAGAAAATGTTCAAATTGTTTCAGATTTCAAACAAATGGTGTTCATGTAAAATGATTTTTTTCTGCTGTTTGATTTATTTAATTAAAATAGGCCCATGTCACACAATTACTTTGTATCTTTTTCTCAACTTAATTCCATTGTGTAGGCTATAATTAATCTAATTCAGGTTTGTGAAATACGTCGTTTGCGCGGGAATAACGTGCGCGAGAGCGTCTGCGCATGCGCTTTGAAATCCAGACCACACCAGGGGCCTCATTTATAAAGCGTGCGTACGCACAAAACGGGGCTGGAAACGTACGTACGCCAGTTCCCACGCAAAGGTTGTGATCTATAAAAAACAAACTTGACGGGAGAATGTGCGCACCTTTAAGCAAACTTTGAGCCGTGCGTACGCACATTCTGGAGACAAAGGGAATTGGCGACACCGATGGTGAGGTCGTGAACTGAAGTTAGATTGTAGAAAATAAATGTGAGAAGAACGATTATAAGAATGAATGACATTTAATTTTCACTCCATTTCATACGTTATATCCACATTATCATGAAGATTAAATCCAACAGTGTTATTTGTGCCGATTGTTTTAGGCTATATACATCTAGTAAAATCCAAACGTAATTCAAAATGTATTAAAAGTAAAATAAAATAATAATCAGCGCTGCCTTACAGTCACATTGTCCACAACGGGAGCACAGGAGGACATGGCGCGATACATGTGATAGCCTACAGAATAGCATGAAATACCCTTTTATTAGAGAACTGCAGAACACAGTGTAAAAAGGAAATATTTTCCTTAATGTACATAGCCTATATCATAAAATGTCAAAGTCTGCAAATACAGTCATGAAGCACAATCGCTACTCATCATCGGTCCTAACTATTACGGTGTTCATTACAAAACCGTCAAGAAGCATGTGTTCACTATAACATTTTCGTCTTAAATTTTCGCCCACAAATTAATTAAGTGATTTTGTCAAGGTGTTAACGATCAGTCTATTTGCTAGAAACATATAAATTCTCCGGTGACCCGGGTATGTAATGCTTCATGATGGCACTCAGGGGCGTCGGACTGGGGGGGTAAAGGGTACCGAGTACCCAGGGCCCGAGGCAGGGGGGGGGGCCCTTAGAAGTCAGTTTTCTCTACATACATATACATGCACTAACATTTTTATAGCATTTATGTACAACTAAAAAAGTTCCTGTGCAAAACTAAACTTGTAGTTAGGCGCTGGTTTGGTATAAAAAAGTCATTTTCATGCTGTGCAGGGCCCCACACCCCTCTCGAATCAATGCAAATGGTACGACCCGCAGGTCAGTTGCTTCTGCTGCGGACCCGCGGTGATTGAATCAGTTGATGAGACAGGAGCTGGAGTGAGCCGTGAAGAGTCATGTCTCTCCTTAAGAAAGGAAAATCAGGGGCTCAAAAACGAAAAGAGAAGCAGAATAAAGAGAGAAGGGCAAATGAGGGCAAGCAGTTGCTCACAAATTTTTTTGAAAAGAGAGGTGAGCTCCAAATGCATCATCAAGCATTGACATTGTTTTAACATAAATATCTACTCCCGGTAGAATAGCATACATTTATGTTTGCATTTATGAATAATATACCAATACTTTATAGTATCACACCCTTCATAGCGAGCAAACAATGTTTCTGATTATTACATGGCTTGGCTGAATTCCAATGTAGAATGCGGTCTGTTATTTCTTGATAACAGACCGCTGCGAAGTATAACAGACCGTTGCCATGAAAAACAGCGCGTTGCTATGGACGCGGAACGGACTATTTTCTTTGGCGGAAGCAATACAATCGTTTTTAAATCAATAAACTCCTTTTTAAATCAATAATTCGTGGCAAATTATTTATTTATTTTGTGGGTAGCCATGTAATAAGCGGGATAATGTATAGAGAGGCGGTCGTTATAGCGAATAACAACCCCGACAGGCTGAACAGGACCCCGACACGAAGCGGAGGATAATGTAATCTAACGTTATACATTATCCCTTACGTAAATAACAGGGAGTGAGAAGCAGACGGAGCTCAACACACTGCCACTCCAGGCAGCTGCCTAAACGCTTGTCTCCTCTTCTGCTGCAGTTCTCCCCACTCTCAGAGTCAGAAGTTTACATGAAAACACTGTATATTTCCCTCCATTGTCAAAATCTAACACCCGAGAAAACACAGATCGTTAGCGCCTATTTTACTGCATTGTTATGCAAATTAGCTCGCACACGCTCTTACATTAAGTACAGGATTGTTCTCAGTATAATAATGCACATCTTAATGATTGAAAAATGACTTATTTTAAAACATAATTCAAAGACTGAATGTTTGGCGGTTAGTTTACCCTGTGATTCTATAGTCTAGTCTGCATTTATTTTAAACAGACAAATAATCATCAATTATCTTGTACTTAGCCTACACTTTAAAAAAAAGGTATTGTGACAATAAAGGATATTTAAGCAACCATTTGAAGCCATATATTTCAGTTTCAGAGTCAGACCCTGCAGCAGCAGGCCCCTAATCATGGCTAGGTGAAAGCAGTGACAGTGAGGTGGATGTGAGTGTGACAGTGAGACAAGGTTAGCTTTTTAACACTTAGTAATTAGTAATTAAGTGTTAAGAGGAAATAAGCAAAATTAGTACATTGTTATTGTACACATTTAAACTTTAAAGTGTAATTACTAATTACAGTTTAAAGTTTACAGTTTAAAGTTTAAATGTGTACAATAACAATGTACCCATTTTGCTTATTTCCTCTTGTAGCAGAGGCAGAAATAGAAGATGAGGTTGATATTCATATAAGTGATCAGAGGGAAAGTGAAGAATGTGATGAAGGTAGTCAGGAGCAGGAGGACAGAGCTGAAGAGGAAAGAGAAGAGAATGAGAGACTTAGGGATACTGGAGAGGGATTGTCAGAGGACCCAGGATTATGGCCAACAACTCTTACTGATAAGCACAGGAAAACTATTGTTCAAATGCTAGCAAAAAACTGGACTTTAAAGACCTGATCAGCAAATTTGCGCATGCAAAGACCCGTCAATGGGCATTTAGTAAAAACTGACATTATTTAGTTTGTGTTTCAGACCAAAGTTTTTCTCATTTGGTATGGTCATTTTCAGAACTGCTTTACAGTATATTTGATTTAGTCCAGGTTTGGACCTGCTAGACCTTTTGTCATCTCAGTAAGTAGTACTTTCGACAATAAAACAAAAATATATTAATCAGAGTGTGGCCTATTTTGTTTACATTTTAAGTGTTTTTATGATAAAAATGCAATACCTTACCCATTGGTATCACTATGGTATTGGGGGCCCAGCAAGATGGTTTGTACCCAGGGCCCAAAATTTGGTGCTACGCCCCTGATGGCACTCCTGGCACTGTTGGAGGATTACGCTAATGGCAGAATAAGGAGAGAACGAGTTTTCAGGGACCATGATGATTTCCTGGCCCATGATGATGACTGGCTAATAAGCCGATTTAGATTCCCTAGAGCTGTGCTCTTGGATCTATGTGCTGAATTGGGTCCAGTATTAGAGAGGGCAACACGCCGGAACCATGCCATCCCAGTCCAAATACAAGTCCTCACCACTCTGGGGTTCTTGGCAACCGGCTGTTTCCAGCGGGAATTGGCAGACAGGTAAATTAATAATATAAAAAAACTATAAGTAATCCTCAAATTTGTCTCTAAGACCTTTTTGTATATGAAATAATTCTATTGGAATCTATCATCTCACCCTATAGGTCTGGTATATCACAGCCGTCCCTGAGTGCCATAATATCTGTCGTTTTAAATGGTATACTTAATATGGTTAGTCGATACATCAGGTTCCCCTACACTGTGCGAGAACAGGCCGAAATTAAAACGCAATTTGCAGCAATGTCTGGTTTCCCAAATGTAATCGGCGCAATTGACTGCACTCATGTTGCTATAAGGGCACCATCTGAAAATGAATTTGCTTATGTTAATAGAAAGCATGTGCATTCTATTAATGTGCAAATCATATGTGACTCCAACATGACCCTCACAAACATTGTGGCACGCTGGCCTGGTTCAACACATGATTCCTTTATCTTGACACATAGCAGTGTAGGGAACTGACTAAATGCAGGCGCAGTACGTGATGGCTGGCTTCTTGGTGAGTTTAACAATATTAAAAAGTAGAAACTGTAACAATTTTGTTTTTAATATAATTATAACCTGCAGGCGACAGTGGCTACCCCCTGAGACGCTGGCTCCTCACCCCATTTTTAAACCCGCAGAGCGCAGAGGAAACTCATTATAACGAGGTCCACTCTCGTGCCCGCGCAGTTGTGGAGCGTGCCATCGGCATCCTGAAATGCAGATGGCGTGCTCTGGATGCCTCGGGTGGCAGACTTTTATACCATCCAGCAAAAGTGTGCAAGATTGTCAGGGCGTGTGGTGTTTTGCACAATATAGCACTGAGAAACGGTATTCCTCTCCCTCCTGATCTCCCTCTACCCCAGCATTACGACCCCGAGCCACAGCCCCCTGGCCGACAAGAGGGATATCAACGAGGTGCAAGAATCCGTGAGGATGTCATGCGGCGTTTGTAAAGAAAGACAAAACTCAAGGTTCATGTTTTAACTGCATCTTTTAATGATTGTGCAATTTCTTGCATCACTTCTCTCATCTGCCGTAGCTCATCTGCAACCCTGTTGACAGCGTTTATTGTCTCTCGCTGTAACTGCAGGACTGCGTCAGTGAGTACCCGACCACTTTTGGACGTGCCAGACGCAGAAGGGGCACTGCTTTGAGCCGGACGCTGTGCATCTGCATCTGAGAACCCCTCACCCTGAACCTCCTGTTCATTTACAGCTTCAGACTCCGGAAGGACTGGAGGACAAACAATTGGCAACATTTATCCATTTATCACCCCACACACTCAAATGTACAGCGTTAATGATTAAAAATCGGTTTAACCTGGCTCCTCTGTGGTTTCAGTCACGTCAGTGTCTCCCTCCTTTTCCGACACAATACCACACACGCTGACCTCCCCAATTATAGCCGCGATTTTGCTGTCCACTGATGTGAGATCAGCTGTACATGGGCCCCCACCAGTTGCAGCCACGCTCTGGCGGTGGGAGGACAGTTTTCTCTTTGCCTCCACCTTGAATGAATGAGAATCTTTATTTCACATATTTTGCATACTGTAAGCACATGTAAATAAAACTTTTTGAAAATCAATATTGCTATTTATATAGGTATATAGCCTAATAAAAAACACAAATGTAATATGTTGGTAAAAAAAAAATTTGTATACCTTCAGGTCGGACCATTTTTTCTTTAATTCTGCAACTGTCCGTTCTGTCCCACTGACACAATTGACGGCAGAAGCAATACTTTGCCACTCGCACTGCTTCTTTTTATTAGTGACCCCACTGCTGTGGCCACCAAATAACACAGTTTTCCGAGCCTCCACCTCCCCTACAAGTGTTTCAATCTCAGTATCTGAGAAATTACGTTTTTTTCCTCTTTTCTCACCTGTCGCCATTATTAAAATTAGGCTAACAGAAATGCACGTTTTCACTTTCTTGGATTAATTAATTGGCGGGTCGCATGCCAGTTTTCCAGGTATATATGGGATTCCACTCTCATTTACATGCTGATCAGCAATCATGAGGTGATTTGCATTGACTATTTATGGTTAAAAATGGGCGTGTACAGGGCGGGATATGAGGCTGGTTCACGTACGCACATCTGCGGGTGATCTGTGATTTATAAAGGGAACATTGCTTACAGGTGTGCGTACGCACGGTTTTATAAATCGGAATATTTTTTGGCGTACGCCATTTTTGGCTTTTGGGCGCACGTAAACTTTTAGTAAAGATCCTACGCATAGTTTTATAAATGAGACCCCAGGACAGTTGGTTTGGAAAGGACACATGAGGGGACTGACTGACTTGTTTTCAAAGCTCGTTAAAAGGTAAGAATGGTATATTCATGTCAATGGTATATTTCGTCGAGTGTTGTCACAGATTTTTTTTCTTTTCTTGGGGTGGGTAACGTTAATGTTAAGTAAAATTAAACCTTAAATATTACTGGTAACATTGGTGTATCAAACGTCTTCAATACGATTAAACAATTTACAAATGGAAATCAAGTTTTCATCAGGTGAATAATAATCACATGGACTTTAGGATTTGTGTGAGGGAGGGGTTCGTAGCCGTTGTCATATCACTGCAATGGGCAAAAGCGGTCGCTCAATGCATTCCATGTCTTTGATTTACCAACGAATAATTGAGTTAAACATACAGTATGTTTTTAGTGCAGTGACCTATTTTATCAAGTAAACGAATATTCGATAGCCCCGCCCTCGCCCCATAACTCACAAAAATCTCTCTCAGGCAGGTTTTAAGATTACAATATTAGGATTTCACATCTAAGTTAATACAATTTTTGTTGGCTAACTATCATAGTTGTCACTTTGAGATGGATATCATAATTAATATAAATGACTGCTGCAATAAAGGTTATTTTATGGTATGCTATAAATTGTTTTTTAAAGTGAATGTTGGTTAATTTTCTAGTATTTACCATACATTTTGGAAAAAATTAAAATGCCTTTTTCCAAAAAGGTACATCTTAAAATGGGGTAATGTTATAAATAGCATTGTCTTTAATTTGGAAGAGTACAGTAAATTGTTACTTAAAATCATTAACTGTTGTTATGACTAATTTCTGCTCGTTCTCTCTTTACAGTGACATTTGCTGTACATTTGGAATTCCAAAGCCTGTTCAGACAAATTACGAGATAAGTCAGTCCCCGACAAAGGCAGTTAGCCTTGTAGAAGTCAGTGAATTAACTGATGAATACACCTTGGCTGACTATTTGATTGGACATGTGCAGATGGTAACGTTAAAGAGATTGTTAAAGAGTCTGCTGCAAAGGTAAGGAATAAAAAAGTAAAAATAGCTTCAAAATCATTTTTTTACTTGGATTTACAGTGATATTGTATAAATTATTAAATTATTCCACATTTAAAAAGTGCTGTATCTAAACATGCAAACAGGTGTTGAGGGTGTGTTCACTATTATTTTACTATTGAGTTCACTATTGTGGCACTGGACAATGACATCGGCTGTTCTTCGAATCATTTTGGGGGAGAGCAGCTGCCAGAGAGTGGTTTTTCCATCTGGCTTGCCTGAATCTGTGACTGAACTAGAAGATGCCATTAGGAGTCAATGTAAGCTACAGGACCCCTTTCGTCTGCAGTTTATGGACACTCTTTTTGATAACCAGTTTATGAATTTGACTTCAATGAATTAAATTAAGGACAAAGCCACAATACAAATAATAAACATGACTGACTCCCTCTCACCTCTGAATGCTACTTCAGCTGGCACAATGAACAGTTCAACTTTTGCCCCAGGACATTATGAATTCTCTGCATCCATTTCTTCTCTCTCCTCTACCACACAAGCTTCTTGGCCTGAAATGTTCTGCTTTCCACCATTTTCATATGATGTAGAATTTAAGCTTGAACAGACAAACAGTGTCTTTAGAGAAAATTTAACACTGCTTATTCCTGATATAAAGCTGAAGTCTTGAGGGGTTGGTCCAAAAAATTGTTCAAAACAAGGTCTATGTCACAGACAGAGAGTTTGAACAAGTGGGAGAGGCACTCATCAAGAAGCATCCATGTTTAACAGAAAAGGGCTCAGACACTGGGTATGGGAGTTGGAAAGTGAGCCTTAAGTACAAATTATCTAACTATCGCACACATCCCCGAAAACTTGGATGTCCTGAAGTTACTGTAAATTCTTTAAAGCATAAGCCAGATGGAAAAAAAAGCCCTGCCTACAATGTAAAGACGCCCAAGAGAGGTGAAGTGTACTACTGCCCCTCCTATTCCCCTGGAGAGAACGACCATACTCTGTAGATTGCATGAGTTGAGCTTCTTTCAGATGTGAAGAAAAAAACAATAGAGAGACTATTAAAACCACATGCAGAGAACATTTGCACATTGAGACAAGAAGTGCTTCGTTGTGCCCTTATGATCAGCGACTTCATGATGAGATGGCCAGCTCTCTTTGATGTCACCGAGCTTTGTGATAGATTTCCAAAATTGGTTGAATATGTCTTACAGAGAGTCATATCTTATTGTTTAAACTAATTTATTTTTGTTAACATTGTGCTTTCAGGTGAATCAGAGTTCAAGCGAAACACAACAGTTCCTCTACAGTCAAAATTTCTGTCACAGCTTGACCTTCACTATGAAGGTTTTCTGAAGGTGTTTGAAAGGCGACCAGGGCAACAAGACAGAAAGCTGAAAGAGATGATGTCAACTGTAGTTGAAGTAAGTGAGCAAAGTTGCACTTGCATATGGTGATCACATCAAAAACATTCATATAATCCCCTTTAACGAAGTCTTTTCAGAAGGCTTTCTGAGTCGCACCCATAGACAGCAACATAACTGACATTTGGGGCTGTGTGATATGGACAAAAAGAAAAAGACAAATACATTTTAATCACGATTTTGACACACAGACTATGCTTTACAGTAATAAATACATTCAGTATGAATTTGAAACATTTCCAAAAGAAAACCAATTAGAGCTTTATCAAAAAGTTGTAATATGTCTCTAGAACAGACATAAGTCAAAATAACCACTAAGTAAAGGTGTAACAAAATGTCTAGACATCTGTACAGTTTAGCTCAAACTCTAATGAAACACACCTAATTCAGCTAATAAAGGTCTTTAGGATTACTAGAAATCTCCAGTAGATCTCCAGGAGCAGGATTGGCCACCCATGATGTATATTTTACAGATGGTGTAAAATTTAACGGACCTTTATGTGCTAATTTGCAATGTGTGATGTCAACACAGATGTTTAGGGTTCTAAAAAACTAACCCAATTTTAGTAGTTGTTAAATAAAAAGTATAATGGAGGGAAAAAATTGTGATAGTCCTTTCTTTAAGTAATATTCCATTATGCTACCCCTCATATTTCTTGTTCATGTGTTAAATACATATTCATCTTTTTTTCTGTCTTTAGGACATGGAAGAAGATCTTTTACAGTGTGCGATTGAGAAGACTACCATAGGCATCTTCGTGATAAAGCAAACTGCAGACAATGAAGCCCATGATGTAGGCATTGTGCTAGAGGGTGTAGCAGTGCTTCAGGACCTGGACAGTGTGGATTTTGCAACTTCAATGTTGTTTGGTCTAATTTATGCTCTTAACCTGCAGTACCCCGCAAAGTTGCATTTTACATATGAAATTTTGCAAAAACTCATCATGGAGTTGGATGCAGGTGAACTCTCTATCAAGGCCCAAAATTTCAAATCTGAACTCCACCAGTGAGATGGACTGATTTTTGAATGACTACTGAGACTACAAACAATCAACCTCAGAAAATTTCAGCAGCCTTCATGCAAGACCACCGCAGAGGGTAAACCGTGATCTTGTTGTTTAGACTGTTCCCCTTTGCCTGCTCTTGTTTCTTTATCTTTTTTTTGTCTGAATTTTGCCTTTCTTTGGACTGGCTCAGAAGTTGATTGATTAGAGAGCTGAATCTATGACACATGGATGGACTAGCATAGATAAGATACATTGTTTATAGTTTAGGTAAGAGTCAGATACTGTATTTTCACATTATTTTGTAAGGTCTATATATAATTATCTTTGAAACGAAAGTGTTTTTCTTGAAATAACAGTTCCAGGTAGGGCTGCACGATATTGGGAAAAAATGACATTGCGATATTTTATTTTTCTGCGATAGTATATATTGCGATATGAAATCTAATCAAATTTTTTCTTACGAACAAAAATGGGGTGAGCACACTTACATTCTCATTTTAAATGATTTAAACATCGACACCATCGTGTCAATTGATTAATATGTGCGAGGGAGAGAGAGCAAGACAGCGCTCGTGTTTTTTGAAGACGGTGAGCGTGCGGCCGGGGCTCGCTCACTCGCTCGCTTTCTCTCTCTCTCTCTCTCTCTCTCTCTCTCTCTCCCTCTGTCTCTCTCGCTCTCTCTCCCTCTGTGTCTCTCTCTCGTGCTCTCTCCCGTGCTCTCTCTCTCTCACTTTCTCTCGCATGCTCTCTCTCTCTGCCCTGTTAAACTGACAGGACTTAAAAACACATGTAAATGGTAAACTTTCACTCTATGATGGTTAAGCTGTGCAATTAATCCGCGAATCACATTTGTCAAAAGCCGGGGAGCAGCTGGCCCGTACTGTTAATGAATAACGGAACAACTACGACAGCCTACATCTCACATCCTGCGATGTGACTATTGTGGATTCATACATCGCTTACATTCAGATATCGATGCTTAAACGACACATCGTGCAGCCCTAGTTCCAGGTACTGCTGTTCTTGGGTACAGTTTTAAGGTTTCTGAGAAAAAGAAATAAATTAGTGTTACAATGTTTTATTAGTTTTTAAACGCAGTTACATGCAGTATAATGTTACTTATGTTTATGATCTTGTTTAAAAAAAAAAAAGAAATCTTGTAAAACTTATGAAGGTTTACATATATTGTTGATCTACTACATGTTATGCATACAAAATGAACTGTCTTTTTTATACTAGTCTAATTAAAACTGATATGTATTTTTATTAAATTTAATCATCAGAGAAATCATTTATACTATGCTTTTAAAAGCACAATGTTATTTAGACATGCCATTTAAATTGCACATTGTTCAAATTATTAAATAAAGGATTAACAAAAGGTTTTTGTGTTACATGAAATGAAACATGCAACAACAAACAATTGAAATATGTATTAAAATTTAATTTGAGTGAAGTTCTAAAAATTATGTTAAGATAACTTGATTTAATTGCACAGAATTAACATGATTGAAGCAGATATCTGAAATAAAATAATAATGTTAAACTAGCATAACTGAATTAGGTTAGTATAACTTGAAAAGATTATGTACACATTACTTTTTGAAATTGAATAGGATTAACACAACCGTATTATAATGAAACCACATAAATGTATAGGATACTTTTAACTCAAACTGAATGTGTGGAACCAATGTCCATAATTCAATTGAGTAAATCCAACAAATCTTTTTTTTCAGTGAAGATAAATTAGCACAGTACCAGTACGAGTGCTTGCGCGTGTGAATTAGTCATACCGTCTCTATATTATTGTGAAGCTGTGGGTTGTAAATAGCCTAGTTCCTTCAAAAGTAGAAAAATATGCTATAATAAGTTTTGAGATTCTTAGCTTCTTTACTGATAAATCACAGGACAGCGCTGACAACTAGTTTCTGCGTTCCTCTGTGCGCGCGATCTTCATAGCTACTGTTTATATGAGTGTTCGTGCCACAATGCAGCTGTGCGAACTAGGGCTGTCAAAATGGCTTGAAAACTAAATTCGAATTTGCAATTAAATATAATGAATTTAAAATGCATAATTTTAGTTAGGGTGAAGAAAAGCTTTTGGCTTCTCTTCTGAGGCCACAAGAGGGCAGATTGGGCAAAATATTACTAATGCACGTTTATTCAAAGCATAAGAAAATGACTGTGAAAAAAAAGTGCATAATATTTAAAATAATTTTTATAAACCAATTATAATTAAGTAGCTTAAAGAACTATAAACAAAACAGCACCATGTGTGCATGCATTTTTTTTTTAAAATCTAGAAATATTTTGACAGCCCTAGCGCGAGCATGGTAGCTCGATATAATAATACACATCCGATCATCTAATCGCTTGAATGTCCAAACCATAAAAAAAATACAACTGACAAAGTTTAGTGAAGACGCAAGGCCATCACTATGTGTTGAACCGGCGTTCACCTCCGTGTTCACCTCCTGCTTTTATGCCACTGAGTGGACGAGGCAGGGTCATGTGGCTACACACGCGCTAGTATGCTTTTAAAGGGGAAGTAGCTATTAACAGGATTAAAAAACCTGGGAACATGGGAAAATTACGTCGGTTACGTCGGTTAGAGGTTCTGAATTTCGGTTTCGATTAGGCTACTTTTCGATTAATCGTCCAGCCCTACTTTGAAACTGTAAAGCCTAAATATTATTTAAAACTGTCCACATGATTGCTTAAAGTCTTTTTCTTCTCTTTTCTTATGACCTCATGATCTGTGGAAGAGGGAAGAATATTATATATAAACAAATACAGAGAGCTGATTGGATTGCTTGTTAAGCAGACCCCAGGGACACGGTCGGGCCTGTTAAATAATAAAGAGAGAGATGAGGAAGGATATGTTTACAGTCAGCATTTCATGCAAGCATCTATGGCACACACATCTGAGAACGAGTGAATAGAAAGAAAGAAACAACGAGAGAGAGAGAGAGAGAGAGAGAGAGAGAGATACAGGGTTCTTCTCTAATGCACAGAGGAGATGAATCAACACTGAAAAGCTCAGCGAATATGCAGATGAAAGAGCGAGAGGTTAAGTGTGCTGCTGGCTGATTAGCTTGACTTCTAAAGAGACGGATGGAGAATTCGGCTATAAAAATACCGCATATGGGTATCAGAGGACAGAAGAGCAGCTGGAATTCTGGGAAGCAGTTCTTCTCAAACAGTAGATAGAAGCAGTGTAGATGGACAATGAGTCATTTTCTCTCAACAAAAACAGAGAATAATATTTGTTATGTTTCAATGAATATTTAAAACAGTTCAGAGGCAAACTGTTTATTGCCATTGAACTCGTTTTAACAAGCACATAATATTCATCACACAAAACCATGAAACCATTTTCAATGGACTATCGCTTCAGTAATGATAGTATTTATGGCACTGGACAAGAGAAGCCTTTGTGTGTGTTGGGGGTTATTAAATTTTTAAATCACTTTAATTACAAAAAAAGTTACTTGTATTAGGTGGCCAAAAGCAATTATAAGAGACTTAATCTTTTTTGCAATTAGGCTCAGGGGCATTTTTTAACTATTGTAATTTATTTTTGCTACATTTCTATAAAGGTCAGTATAAATTGTGTTATTAGAACAAAGGCTCGTTAGAAAGGGGCCGGTTGGGGGTGGGGGGGGGGATGTTGATGTTCCTCTAGATGATTCTTCTCATTTGCCGTCCTTGCCTAAATTCCTTTATCTCTCTGGGAGAGCATGTGCTACTGTGGATCTGCCGGACTGGAACGCTGATTTAACCTTGAATGTCCCTGAAAGGTTTTAGCATTTTTTTTAAAATACTTTATTCTATCCCAACTCAGAGACTTTTGATTTCCTGAAGAATATAAACTTTGTGGTACTTTTGAAAACATTGCACTGGTAGCCTCTCGATATACAGCAAATGCGAATGAAGTGTAAAAATAAATTAATAAAACAAAAACCTTAAAAAAAAAACTTTTTATATAAAAAAATAGTGTGTGCTAGTGATGCACCGAAATGAAAATTCTGCGCCGAAACCGAAAATTTAGGATGCACTAGGCCGAAAACCGAAACTGAAGCCGAAAATGGCTTCTTTTAAAAAAGTATATAATATATTGCTTGGATTGAATGGATCTGAATTGAAAAATTCAGATATAATAATCAAACTTTTATTAACAGTTACATAACAAAACATAAAATATTTTTTACAATAAATATAAATAATAATTATTCTCCAAGTTTTATGTTCCATCAAATAAAATAGTTTTTTAAAAATTGTGCAAAAAAATCCACAATTTTGGAGATTTTTGCAGAACAAATGTTACATATTGCAACTTTGGTGTCCTCTCGTATAGGGCTGTCACTTTTGTGAAAAAAAAATCCTGTTCGATTTTTGAGACATAGGCAAAGTGTTCAATGAATCGTTAGTAAATTGCCTATATTTGGCGTTGATACGTTTTTCAACGCCAAATATAGGCAAATCCAACGACAACTAAACAGGCATTAGGGCGAACGTAAAGAGGGCGCTTGAGACGCGCACAAGTCAGCAATGTGGACTGCCATAACATCAATGAAAAACATTACTGAAGGCTACATTGATATTATGCACTAATAGGCTGTGTGTGTGTGTGTGTGTGTGTCAGAACCTGCAGTTGCTGTGTGACGCGCGTTCGCTGCGAGCATATAGTGGCGAGCTGGACGCGCTCCGAGAGAAGGCCGTTAAAATCGATTCCCTGTTTTCATTTTCGAAACTTGTGTTGGTTGGTCCGATCGATTGTGCAGCTTTTGTGACAAGCTTTTTTTGATTGTGACAGCCCTTTGACATGCTTAATCTTTGATAGGCAGACGCGTGATAACAGCTCGACCGTGAGTGAAACCTAAGCGCTTGCTCACGGGTGGGAGGGGCGGGTGACATTCATTTTCGGTTTACGTTTTCGGCTGTTTTTTTTTATTTCGGCCCGAAACCGATAATGCCATTTCGGCCGAAAATTTTCGGCGGCCGAAATTTCGGTGCACCCCTAGTGTGTGCATATATATATATATATATATATATATATATATATATATATATACTGGAGTAATGGGTACTGACTGAATATCCAGGAATAACTTACATTTTGAAATATCTTAAAATAGACAACAGTTTTAATATACAATAACAATTCTTAATATTAGAGTTATTGCTATATTAAACAAATGCAGCCTTGGGTTAGCATAAGAGGCTTCTTTCAAAAACATTCAAAAGCTTTCGGATCTCTGACTAGAAGCCACATTGGCCGGTCTCCTAGAGCTAAAAAGAGTTATCAGCCATACTTTGGGTTCAGTCTCTTGTTATCCAGCATTTCTCCACCGCTGTTGCTTTTGGCTTCACTCCATTTAAAAAAAACTTGATTTGCAAAAGTTCGTGGACAGACTACATGAAAGTGCATTGTGACACTTGGTTTCACACAGCTCATAATTCATAAATTTAAGCCTATCCAGTGCCTTGTTTTTTATTGCTGCTGAGTCAAAATTTCCCATCACTTGTTGGAGCCTCTGGGTAAGTGTACTGAGAAAATTACATTATGTAATGTAATACCATTGTGAGAAAATAATTTCTGTAGATTCACGGATTATGAGACAGAAGTAGACATGCCGCTGAGTGAAGCAGTCCTGTCGGCAAACTCTCACGAATACACTCACAGACGTACCCTAATACTGTGACCCGGGTCTAGCTAGCACATGGGGTGCGGCACAATATCTCTCCACCCATCTGGCTGGTGAGAAGACGGTGAGCCAAAGAGGACAAAAAGCTCAGGAATAGACAGCTGGAGCCCAGTCAGATGGAAAGTGACAAATTAGCACCTAATGAGAGCCATTCATCATTTCTCCCAAACTCTCTCCCTCGCTCTATTTTCATCACGCACAACAACAACGCACCTACACGTTTAGCTCAACTGTCATCCAACACCTGCACTCAAACATGCTGTGGATGGGGAGGAAAAGGAGGCGGATAAGACCTCAGAAAATAAGAAATGCAACACATAGTTTATCTAACAGGTGTGTGAGAGGAAATGAGGAGAACAGAGAAAATTAGGATGGAAAACAGATGTGAAATAAGCCAGAGTTAGTAAACCGCATAATAATGTCACCTCGCTATCTCTCTCTATGAAAAAAAAGAATAATATATTGAAATAAAACAATTTAAATAGTAATAAAGTTCAAGATAAAGTGATTATAAATATAATTCATTATATACTGAAAGTATCATCAAAGCCTAGTATAAGCCTAGTATTTTTATCAAAAATGCAAAGACAGTTCATCCAAAAATTAAAATTCTGTCATTATTTAATAACTCTCGTGTCCTTTTAAACCTTTAAATTATATATATAGAAGAAAAACTGGTGGACTGTCTCTTTAAAAGTGCAGAGTTCAATCATATGACACACATTGAAATCAGTCCATTTTAGTTTCCATAGAGTGCATCCACCTATGTAAGGCATCTCACTAGGTTTGGAATAGAGCTAAATTATGGGAAAGGTGACAGGAACCTGAGAGACAGCGACGTGAATCTCTTTTAAGTGATCCAGGGCAGGAGGCCATCTTATGCCCACTGCCGCTAAGATGGCCGCTGCTGGTCCCGCGTCTTTCTCTGCCAGATAATTGTCTGGATGCTCTGTGATTGGCTCCATTTTCTCATTCTGATGTTATGTCTTGTCAACTAAGCTTAGTCAGGCCTGTCAAATCACTAACGCCCATTTCACACCACTAGCCAATGCTAATGGCAGAGCAGGAGTTGAATAATCACGCACACACACATGAGTACTGGCATGATCTAAATCCCTTCATCCTGGTTTATTCAGCTGAAAAGCATATCAAAGCATATAACTTACTGTAAGCTTTCCACAATTAAGAAAGTTAGCTTTTCTCATCTTAAGTGACTTTACGTTTATGTTTCTCCCCAAAAAAAACCCTTTGATGTTGAACTTGAAGCCCGAATTCTCCTCTTGCTCAGAGCTCCTTCATAATCCTGCTCAGGTTTGTCTGTCTGAGAATGACTTCAGGAAATGCAAGTCAAATCTTTGAGCGTGAGGGGACAGTGTCACAGGTCGGGGTGGCCAAGCCTGACTGCACCCACCCCTGAAACCCAGGATCACCTCGGGGAGCGTACCAGAGAAACCAGACAGACGAGAGAGTATAAAAATGAACAAAGTTTTATTTAGTTAAAAGCATTTAAAAGTCTCTGTACTAACTCTATGTCTCCCAACCAGACCGGGATCGGACCTCGGACGCCGGGAGGGCGTGGAGTCTTCGGGCAGTTCGTGCCCAGAGGATCCTGCGATCTGCACAGCAGAGTAAGTAATCACCGTCGGTATGTGTTCTTGAATGAGTGGTGGGCTTACGGCTGGGAGATACTTCGGTTAAGACTGGGGGAGGAATAATTCTTGGGTCCACCTCTTTTCACAGGGACATCACTTGCGGCGTTCGGCCCAGAGGATCCTGCGATCTGCACAGCAGAGTAAGTAATCAACAGCGGTATGTGTTCTTTAATGGATAATGGGGCTTACGGCTGGGAGATGCTTCGGTCGAGACCGGGGAAGGAATAATTCTTGTGTCCACCTCTTTCCACAGGGACATCACATGCGGCGTTCAGCCCAGAGGATCCTGCGATCTGCACAGCAGAGTAAGTATCAACAGCAGGTATGTGTTCTTGAATAAGTAATGGGGCTTACGGCTGGGAGATGCTTCGGTTGAGACCGGGGAAAGGAATAATTCTCGTGTCCACCTCCTTTCACAGGGACATCACATGCGGCGTTCGGCCCAGAGGATCCTGCGATCTGCACAGCAGAGTAAGTAATCAACAGCGGTATGTGTTCTTTAATGGATAATGGGGCTTACGGCTGGGAGATGCTTCGGTCGAGACCGGGGAAGGAATAATTCTTGTGTCCACCTCTTTCCACAGGGACATCACATGCGGCGTTCGGCCCAGAGGATCCTGCGATCTGCACAGCAGAGTAAGTAATCAACAGCGGTATGTGTCCTTTAATAAGTAATGGGGCTTACGGCTGGGAGATGCTTCGGTTGAGACCGGGGAAGGAATAATTCTTGTGTCCACCTCTTTCCACAGGGACATCACATGCGGCGTTCGGCCCAGAGAATCCTGCGATCTACACAGCAGAGTAAGTCATCAGCATGTACACACACAAACTTCCCGCAAACAGGGAGCACGCTGAATGCCTGGGTGTTGGTTACGGCGATGGTGGTGGGCTTTCGGAGTGGTGAGCGTCCGGCATTAACTCCATATATATGTTCCCCACACACTGTAACTTCACTTCAAACAATTTATTATGTAAACCCACCACTTCAGGCACGGCACACCCACTCTTCGTGCAATTAGAGCCAGCACTCACCCAACGATTGCTCCGTCCACTTCACAACGTTATTAATCCCAGTACAGGTGTATACAATTTATCAAAGTCCCAGATCAGGTCACTTATCTTCCCTCTGATGATGATGGCGCGGCCTGGTCTTCACTTGCTTCCCATAACTCGCACCCTTTCCGTCCTTAATATCTCCACTCGATCGCTGATATATCTGTTGCACAGCCAGATAGCCCAAACCCCACAATAGTCCTCAACTACCTTAACACGCCAGCCCAAAACGTCCAAGGGATTCACCTCTCCCAGGGGAACACATCCGAAGAGAAGAACAACATCCGGGGAGAAGACAACGAGGAAGAACAGCCGGGGGAACGAACAGCCAGTAGGAAAACAACAACCCTCATGGTCTCTGTACTCCCCTTTTTATATGGTTACTCCGCCTCCATAATCCTCTCACAGATCGCCACATCAAACTCTCCACACCAGACGTCAATCTGTCATTAGCGCTGTTATTGTGACGTAATGCGCAACCCGGAAGTGGACCGGTGTTACCGCGACACCGTCCCGGGGGGAACACAATTCCAGCGGGACTTAGTTCCGCTTCTCTTTCGTCACCCCGTGACATACCCCCCTGCCAAACCGTTCTAGTCCCTAGAACGCCTTTCAGTCGCCCATTCTCCATAGCGTGCCGGGGGCCGACCTCGGTTCTCCCTCTGGGACCGTCGTGGTGGCGAGACAGGGTCGATGTCCGCAGGCATATCCATTGGGTCTCTGGGGGCCATTTCTGCGGGGACATTTCCCCGTTCTCCTGGGATCACGGCCCATCCTGCTATCCACGGGGCTACAGCTTCAGGCTCCATTGGCGCCTCCTCTACGGGGCTGGGATAGTTCGGACAGGGGCGGATCATGTTCCGATGGACCACTCTAGCGGGCCCGGCTTTTCCTTCGGGCCGAATCGTATATACCGGCTGTCCCGGCCGCTGCTGGCCCTCGACCACATATGGTGTACTCTCCCATCGGTCACTGAGCTTCCCCTTTCCCTGTCGCCGGTTGTCCCTTACCAGGACCCTTTCTCCTGGGAGGAGGGGGCTTCCCGAGCCGTCCGGTCGTACAGCCTCTTGTTTTTCTTCCCAGCCGCTCGGATCCGTCTCGAGACTTGCTCGTATGCAAAATGGAGGCGTTGGTGGTGGCGCCCTACCCATTCGGTTACGTTCCCCTCCTCCTCGGTTGCTGCCGTCCCCAGCAATAAGTCGGTGGGCATCCGCACATGCCTGCCAAACATCAAATAAGTGGGGGCGTAGCCCGTGGTACTGTGCGTACTGTTATTGTAGGCCTGAATCAGATTTGGTAGCGCACTCACCCAGTCGCTCTGATGTTCTTGATCTAGCGTGCCGAGCAAGTTCAATAGGGTCTGATTGAACCGCTCGCATCCGCCGTTTCCCTGGGGGTGGTAAGTAGTGGTATGGATCTTGGTGCAGCCGTACACTTTACACAGCTCTCTGATTACCCGAGACTCGAAGTTTGGCCCTTGGTCCGAGTGTAGGAACTCGGGGCAACCGAACGGCTGGAAGACAGCCCTCCACAGAGCAGTGGCGGTGGTATTCGCCGTCTGGTCCAAGGTAGGAATGGCCCAGGAGTACTTGGTGAACAAGTCGGTAATGACAAGGATGTTCTGATAGCGGTCTGCTGGCCGACCCAAAGTCAAGAAGTCCATTGCGACTATGTGGAGAGGAGCCTTTGCCTGGATGGGGACCATCGGTGCTCGTGCCTCCTTCCTGGCTTTGAACAAGGTGCAACGAGGACAGGCCCGAACGAAGGTACGTACCGTTGCTTCTAGGTTGGGCCAGTAGAAGTGTCGCCTCAAGAGAGAGACCGTTTTCTCGTGCCCTTGGTGGCCCAGCTGATCATGGTACGCTATCAAGAGCTCTTGCACCTGGCCTTCGGGGACAACGATCTATCGGAGTTCCTCGTCCAGCCCCGGATCTCGGACAGACCTACAGAGTACTCCCTCCTTCACCTGTAGTCTGGCCCATTGTCCCAACAGCTTCCTTCCTGCTCCCCCTTGGGCCCGTTGTTCGGCCAACGTCGGTTTTCGCCCCCGTTCCAGCCATCGCATCAAGCCACTGATCTCCCTGTCGGCCTGCCGTCGCTCTTTCCAGCGGCAGGGGTCCCATCCCCAACTCACAGGCATCGCCTCACGTTGAGTCCCCGGCGCTTCCACAATGCCCACCATATACTCCTCTCCCTCGGGGTCTGGCGTGGGTTCCGGTGGGTCCCTCAGACCTTGAGCTTCCGGGAGTCGGGACAGGGCGTCAGCGTTGGTGTTCTCCCGTCCTGGCCGGTACCGGAGCTGGTAGTTATAATTGGCCAACTGGGCCACCCAGCGCTGTTCCACTGCCCCCAACTTCGCCGTCTGTAGATGCACTAAGGGGTTGTTGTCAGTTACTACCGTCACCTGGGCACCCCACAGGTAATCTTTGAACTTCTCGCTGAGTGCCCATTTCAGCGCCAGCAACTCTAACTTGAAGGAGCTGTAATTTGCGTCATTCCTCTCTGCTGGATGAAGGCTCCGGCTTGCGTAGGCTACGACCCGCTCTACATCGCCTTGTTGCTGGGCCAACACGGCCCCCAAGCCCAGGTTGCTCGCGTCTGTATATAAGACAAAGGGCTTGGAGAAGTCCGCATACGCCAGAATCGGCGCCTGCAGCAACTCGTGTTTCAGTCGCCGGAACGCAGCCTCACACTCGGGGCTCCACAGGATAGCCGGTGATCCGCGACCTCGGGGGCATCCTGTCCCAGCCAGCAACTGATTTAGGGGCTTTGCGATCTTGGAGAAGTCCTTGATAAAGCGGCGGTAGTACCCCACGAAGCCCAGGAAGGACCGGACCTGCTTCACCGTCTGTGGGGCAGCCCACTCTCGTACCGCCGACACCTTCTCCGGGTCGACCGAAACTCCCGCCGCGCCCACACAGTGTCCCAAGAATTTGACCTCCCGCCGTAACAGATGGCACTTGTCCGGCTGGAGCTTCAGCCCATATTTCTCCACGGCCCCGAAGACCTGCTCAAGGTGTTGTAAGTGGGAGTCGAAATCTGGGGAATAGACAATCACATCATCCAGGTACACCAAGGCGGACTCCATCAACTGACCTCCCAGGCACCGCTGCATCAGCCTCTGGAAGGTGGCAGGAGCGTTGCAGAGGCCGAAGGGCATCCGGTCCCATTCAAAGAGACCGAACGGGGTGGTAAAGGCGGTCTTCTCCCGGTCGGCCTCGGCCACTTGTACCTGCCAGTAGCCACTTGCCAAGTCCAGCGTGGAGTACCATGCCGAGCGTGTCAAGCCAGCCAGGGAGTCCTCGATCCGGGGTAGGGGGAACGCGTCCTTCCTAGTGACCAGGTTCAGCTTGCGGTAGTCAACGCAAAACCTCCATGCGCCAGTCTTCTTCTGTACCAACACGATGGGAGCTGCCCACGGGCTGCTGCTCTCTCTAACAACCCCTCGATTGAGCATACCCTGCAGCAGTGTGCGGACCTCCGCGTACAGGGTAGGTGGGACGGGTCGGTACCTTTCTCTACTGGGCTCTGCATCTCCGGTGGGGATCCGATGTTGCACGACGTTGGTGCAGCCGTAGTCCTCTTCGTGTGCCGAGAAGACATGTTGCCACTTGCTCAGCAGGTCTCGCAGCTTCCTGGCCTGTGCCGGTCCCAGCTCCTCCCCTTGCAGGGAACTTCCCTTCAAGTGGCCGGGCACCTCCTCCCCTAGACTCTGGGGCGACGAGCTCGCTTGGGTAAGGGCCACTTCCACCACCGCGGGGTGTACTTGGCGAAAGCTCACGTCCTGGTCCTCCCGCACCTGATGGGGTTCTACCGGCGTTACCTTGACCAGCCGCTGGTGTTTGTATAGGTGCACGACGTGGGGCGTCCCGTTCCGAACTCTCACCGGGATCCGTCCTCTTCGTGCCACGGCCAAACCTCTGGCGACTTCTACCTGCTGGCCATCCCAGTGGGGCTCCACCAACACCCATTCCTCCGCTCCTACGTCCCGCTGGGGGACTCGTACCCATACTAGGGCCTCGCTGTTCGCTGGCACGGACAGGGCATACCAGCACACTACCCGACCAGTCCCTTCGCGGCCTTGCCGGGCCCGGGACATCTGGATCCGTCGGCAGTCAGCGGCGACGCGTTCCCATTCCTGTTGTTCGGCCGGCGAGATCCCTCGAGCGGGCTTTGCCCGAAACAATTCTTCCCAACATGCAGATAATACATTCATACCTAGTAAGGCCCGGTGACTCCCCAAGCAGTGGTCCTTTACGATGATCACTCCCTTCTGGGGCACGATCACTCCATGGATCTCCAAGTCCGTCAGCCTGTAGCCAATGTAGGGGATGTCCAGACCATTTGCTCCTTTCAGGGAGAGCCAGGGAGCCTCCGTCACATGCATCCTCTGGTTTCCAAACAGCTCTTGCGACAGGCTCTCCGCGAACAGGGTCACCTGGGATCCGGTGTCGACGAGACAGGGCACCTTCACACCGCACACCTGGACCTCCACCACTGGGCTATGCCCGACCAGCCTGTCCTTGGAGCCTGCTCCGATGGGTGGGTCATCTAAGGGGGTCCCGACCACACGACCCACTGTGGCCGGTCGACCTAAAAACCCCCCTCCGAACCTCTTCGAGGGCCACACTGTCGGCTGTAATGGCCTGGTTGGCCACAGCGGTTGCAGATAGGTCGTCCTTGCTCGTCCCACTCAAACTGGGGTCGGTTGGGCCGGTTAGGTCGCCTCCCTGCGTCCCTGTTCCCGTCCGAGTACACCCGGTCCCGCGAGATGGGCCTCACCTCTGGCCTGGTAGCCCCGAGACGCAGCTCGTCCACGAGCGTCTTGGTTAGCTCCGCCATCTGCTCCCGGACATCCTTTAGGAGTTCTAGCTTCAGAGTCTGTTTCCACTCCGCCATGTCGGGGACAGCCACTACGGAGCTACTTACGGCCGCACACACAGGGGGCTCTTTCACCTCAGCCTGATCAATCTCCAATGCCACCGCTTCCTTCTTTAGGTCTTCGAAGGTGAGTTCCGGCTCCCTCCTAAATTGGACTCTAAGTCCCTGGCGTACCGGGCCTTCCCTTAGCCCCAGCAGGAATTGGTCTCTCAACAGGGTCTCACCCTCTCCGAGACCATGGTCTGGGCGCCCCTGCAGCCTGGTAACTTGCTCCCGTAGTTGGAGGGCGAAAGCTCTGACGGATTGGCGGGGGCCCTGCTTGCTGCTGAAGAACTGGGCCCGGAGAACCGCAGTTGGAGTAGCGTCACCATACCTTTCCGTCAGGGATCTGAACACAGACTGGGCGGTGGTTCGGACAGCTTCGGGGGCGGCTTGGACTTCCCGCCGTGCTTCCCCGTCAAGGGAGTTGAGGGCAAACTGTAGCTGTTGAGTCGCGCTCAGTCCCTGTAGCCCGGCCAGATATTCGATCTGAGCCCGCCATTCGGAGAGGCGCACCTCTGACTCACTTCCTCCATATTTCTGGACCCAGGGGTTTCCCATGAACACTGGCATGACTCGGGGTGGGGCCCCCAGTGCCTCGTCGTCGGCCATCTGAGAATCCCTGGTCGCTCAACCCGAGGTGAAATCCTGCCGACTACGCCAAATCTGTCACAGGTCGGGGTGGCCAAGCCTGACTGCACCCACCCCTGAAACCCAGGATCACCTCGGGGAGCGTACCAGAGAAACCAGACAGACGAGAGAGTATAAAAATGAACAAAGTTTTATTTAGTTAAAAGCATTTAAAAGTCTCTGTACTAACTCTATGTCTCCCAACCAGACCGGGATCGGACCTCGGACGCCGGGAGGGCGTGGAGTCTTCGGGCAGTTCGTGCCCAGAGGATCCTGCGATCTGCACAGCAGAGTAAGTAATCACCGTCGGTATGTGTTCTTGAATGAGTGGTGGGCTTACGGCTGGGAGATACTTCGGTTAAGACTGGGGGAGGAATAATTCTTGGGTCCACCTCTTTTCACAGGGACATCACTTGCGGCGTTCGGCCCAGAGGATCCTGCGATCTGCACAGCAGAGTAAGTAATCAACAGCGGTATGTGTTCTTTAATGGATAATGGGGCTTACGCCTGGGAGATGCTTCGGTCGAGACCGGGGAAGGAATAATTCTTGTGTCCACCTCTTTCCACAGGGACATCACATGCGGCGTTCAGCCCAGAGGATCCTGCGATCTGCACAGCAGAGTAAGTATCAACAGCAGGTATGTGTTCTTGAATAAGTAATGGGGCTTACGGCTGGGAGATGCTTCGGTTGAGACCGGGGAAAGGAATAATTCT
The DNA here is from genome assembly GCF_963082965.1 of Carassius carassius. NCBI lineage: Eukaryota > Metazoa > Chordata > Actinopteri > Cypriniformes > Cyprinidae > Carassius > Carassius carassius. Next base: position 5,443,645 of record NC_081787.1, on the reverse strand, counting down.
CGTGTCCACCTCCTTTCACAGGGACATCACATGCGGCGTTCGGCCCAGAGGATCCTGCGATCTGCACAGCAGAGTAAGTAATCAACAGCGGTATGTGTTCTTTAATGGATAATGGGGCTTACGGCTGGGAGATGCTTCGGTCGAGACCGGGGAAGGAATAATTCTTGTGTCCACCTCTTTCCACAGGGACATCACATGCGGCGTTCGGCCCAGAGGATCCTGCGATCTGCACAGCAGAGTAAGTAATCAACAGCGGTATGTGTCCTTTAATAAGTAATGGGGCTTACGGCTGGGAGATGCTTCGGTTGAGACCGGGGAAGGAATAATTCTTGTGTCCACCTCTTTCCACAGGGACATCACATGCGGCGTTCGGCCCAGAGAATCCTGCGATCTACACAGCAGAGTAAGTCATCAGCATGTACACACACAAACTTCCCGCAAACAGGGAGCACGCTGAATGCCTGGGTGTTGGTTACGGCGATGGTGGTGGGCTTTCGGAGTGGTGAGCGTCCGGCATTAACTCCATATATATGTTCCCCACACACTGTAACTTCACTTCAAACAATTTATTATGTAAACCCACCACTTCAGGCACGGCACACCCACTCTTCGTGCAATTAGAGCCAGCACTCACCCAACGATTGCTCCGTCCACTTCACAACGTTATTAATCCCAGTACAGGTGTATACAATTTATCAAAGTCCCAGATCAGGTCACTTATCTTCCCTCTGATGATGATGGCGCGGCCTGGTCTTCACTTGCTTCCCATAACTCGCACCCTTTCCGTCCTTAATATCTCCACTCGATCGCTGATATATCTGTTGCACAGCCAGATAGCCCAAACCCCACAATAGTCCTCAACTACCTTAACACGCCAGCCCAAAACGTCCAAGGGATTCACCTCTCCCAGGGGAACACATCCGAAGAGAAGAACAACATCCGGGGAGAAGACAACGAGGAAGAACAGCCGGGGGAACGAACAGCCAGTAGGAAAACAACAACCCTCATGGTCTCTGTACTCCCCTTTTTATATGGTTACTCCGCCTCCATAATCCTCTCACAGATCGCCACATCAAACTCTCCACACCAGACGTCAATCTGTCATTAGCGCTGTTATTGTGACGTAATGCGCAACCCGGAAGTGGACCGGTGTTACCGCGACACCGTCCCGGGGGGAACACAATTCCAGCGGGACTTAGTTCCGCTTCTCTTTCGTCACCCCGTGACAACAGAATGCAGTACTGAGACAAACCTCCTCACTTTAATGGTGGATCAGCCAAAAGACTGAACTTTAATGGATCTGGCAATTCCAGGTGTGTTGAGGGCCACTGCAGCATCTCTTTTGTTATTATTCTTTGCAACATACTTTACTTTGTGTCCATCACAGTAAAGTTGCTCTTAGAACCCCCAGAGTGCCCATGAGCCTGAACAAAAGCTACGAGAAACTTTTAGTTTCATCTTGCACTTATGCACTTGCTGCAATCAACCATAAAATAATACATTCAAGATATGCTATGTTATATGTGTCAGTTTTGTTACTGTGAACTAAAACTAAAACTGTATTTTTTTCTGAAAATAAAAGGCTGAAATAAAATTTTAATATTAGATGTGAAATCTCAAACTTGAAAAAGACAAATGCTGCCTTGACAAAAATGACAAAATTAAACTAAAAACTAAAATATAACTTAAAGTTACTAAAAACAAAATATAAAAGCACATAGCAACATAGTTCTTAAATTGAAAAATAAATAAATACCACTAAATATATAAAAATAAAAGATATATACAAATATAATAATATATAAATACATATTATAATAGTATATAAATAACACAAAATAACAATAGTACAATATTTTTAAGCTTAAAGGAATAAGTTGAAGCATTTCTGGGTAAACCATTCCTTTAAATACACTTCTGTTTGTTTGTTTTTTCTTTTTTTTTCTTTTTTTCTTGTCAGCATCCTAAATGCTCTATAATGATAGCAATTCATCATCTATACAACACTATGCTTATTTACTGTTTGGGTCGTGTACTGCAGTGTTTTACGCAGGACACTGCACTTTGATTCATGATCAGTGACTAAAACACGTCCTCAACCCATCGCAGGTTTCAGTGTGTCCTGCTCCGCCAGATCATGATGCTATGAGCATGTGCATTGAGGACAGTGAATTCAGTGCCGTCATAAACACACACACACACACACACACACACACACACACAAACACAGTCAATTAGGCTCAGGCCTCTGTCTGCTCTCTGCACACCATTTCCATATAAATTACATCCACATTGTCTTACTGGATTGATGACACTTGTGGATTCCACACGTTTTAACTTACAGAAGAGAGAAGGAATAAATAAGCTCCATCACTCAACAGCCCCACCTGTGAGCCCATAGACACACTGATACATGCACTTGTACAGTCTTCTAAAAATCTGCTTAATATTTTAACCGGAACAGTGATATCTGGCCTTGCAAAACATTGCATCATGAAAAATATTAGCAAAATATAAGACAAACAGGACAACCATCTGTGTCCTTGTTCAGCACAATCAAGGTCCTATAACCCAGACATTCACCCCTCACAGTTTTTTTTTTTTTGAAGCAGCAATTCAAAAAAAAAAGTGTAATTCACAAACTATAAGTGTTGAGTTTGTTGACTTTAAAAATGACTACGTAATTATATAACTATACTGTAAAATCACAAAAAAATATATTATTATTTAGTACCACTGATATCATTGTTAATTTTATAATAATAAAAGTAATACTTTTATGTGTACATAATTTAATATAATAAATGCATTTAAAATTTCTCTCTTTTGGAAAATCCAACCAAAAATATTAATGTCTCATTCTGCACTGCACATATTTTCTGCCTAATCAAATGCTTTTATAACAATATCACACCCCCTTAATATCACCATGTAACCAACCAACATCATGCATTTTGGTTATTTAGAACTTTGGTATATCCATCTTATACTTCCTGTTTTAAGAGGAAATGCATAAAAAACAGGAAAGAAAACTGCACTCTTCAAGAGATTTCAGGTTTAATGAAGCCAAGGAGCTGCATTTTAAATGAGAGAGATATTGCTATAAAGCAAGGAGAACACACCAATGCTTGTCGTTTTACTCCCAGTCCTACAATATTCATAAAAAGCTTTTTGGCAATCACACACATCCGTAAGCAATGCTACACTTATTTATTTACAAGGCTAGAAGAAAAAAAAACCTCTAAAACACTACATTAAAAAGTAATATACTCCGACATCGTGAGGACATGCCGTCAACCCCATTCGTCCCATGAAAAATAAACTTTTCCGCTGACACACTCTTACATTTTGCTTTAAGAAAGAAGTTCATGAGACGATAAGCTGACACACAGGCAGAAGCTTCAGGGCCAAACTGAAGAGTAGAGTCACAGATATGAGGCAGTGACATATAGTTGCTACTTTGGCTAGGGTAAATGCAGAAGTGATGTCATTGCCTCTTAGTGTCTTCGTCACCGTCTGTTCTTTTGCCTAGGATGAACTTTATACCTGTTGCTGGAGACTGCAGGGCTCTGCTTTATATAGTTGCCTTTGCTTGTCCACTGTTCTCACAGCCTTAACACATCATCCAAAAAGTCAGCATTAAAAACTATGTAGATATGCACTTCCTTAAGGAAGAATCAGTGTTTTCAGGCCAGTAAAATAATAGGATAAATAACAGAACAGATTAGGAGAAATGTAGCATTAGATCACCTGCTCACCAATCTTTTCACCATCTTCTGTGAATGGGTGCCATCAGAATGAGAGTCCAAATAGTTGATTGGCTGAACATAACAATAATTCAACAAAAAGCTGCATGGTTGTTAGAAACAAATGTATTATTGAGACATTTTAACTTTAAACCATCACTTCTGGGCAATATACACTTTCCTCTCAAATCAAAATCCACCAACATGTTTGTTTAGAGCTGATCTGGACTGTTTTCACCTGTAAACGCCGCTTGATCTGTGCACATTTCTCTCCTTATTCAGACTAGACAACAGAAGAATGTCATATTATGGATAATGGACTTGCAATAGTTTGTTAAAAACATCTTAACAATTATTTTTTTATTACAAACACACACGTTTTCACATCATAAGCTGTTAATTGATGGACTGGAGTTGTGTGGATTACTTGTGGATTATTGTGATGTTTTTATTAGGTGTTTGGATTCTCATTCTGACGGCACCCATTCACTGCAGAGGATTCATTGGTAAGCAAATGATGTTATGCTAAATTTCTCCAAATCTGTTTTGAAGAAGAAACAAACTCATCTACATATTGGATGTCAACAAATCCAAAGCTAAGCACAATGATATAAACAAAGCAATTACAAGAAGACCAATCTAAAGGCTGGAACACACAACATGCCTTTTAAAATCTGAACAGAATTTAAAACACTAGGCATCATACACTTTCTGACTTTGTAAATGGTTACAGAGAAAAACTGGGCAATACAAATTAAATGACTGAGGATCATACATTTCTCACTAAGTTAGCACACATCAAACTAAAATCCTCCACAAAACAAAGTATGAATGGAGTCATGAACAGCAGGTTCTGTTCACTCATATCAACTGTTCGGTCTGAAAGTATATAAATTGCTAATTATATTATGACTCTGTGACTCTCATAAAAAGCAAACCTATTTTTAGCAATAAAGCACAGAAAAAAAAATCTGTCTTATCCTCCCCATCCTCTCCTCTTCCATTGTGTGGTCTTTGGAAATCTCTCACCTGCACTGAAGATCAAAGTGATAAGAATAAATAAATAGTGAGTCAGAATAAATAAATAAGTAAATACAAGATTTCTCTCTCTACATACGATAACAGCCTTCTTCCAAAACTACAAAACCACTAAATCACAACTATCACTCTTGCCTTGTTTGTTTGTATTTTTGGAGCATGTACTCATCTTTTTCACCTTTTTGCACTCCGTCACTCACTCATGTCACACTTCAGATTTTGAAGTTTTTTTTTCTTCCTTCTTTTAAGTATTTTTTGAGAAAACAAAGTTTATGTGTGGTTATACCAATAGTTCACGCAACAATTACAATTCTGTCATCAGAAGATACTTCGAAGAATGTTGGTAAACAAGCAGTCAATGGCTACCAGCAACTGTTTGGTTACCAACATTCTTAAGTATCTTCTTTTTTGTGATCACCACAACCGCTTTAAGTGTTATAAAAATGAAAATAATAATGTTTCTAAAAACATCTAGATATATTTAAACAGTACATTTGTTTTATAATTATCTTTTATTTGTTATTGTTATTTTTTACTGTCATTAACAAAAGAACAAACGCAAAGACAATAGAAGAAAGATTCTGACTGCATCTTACATTGTTTGAATGTGTTTCCATATAACTTTATTATGCTGGTAATGTACTTGTAATTTGGAGGAAACTACGGTTCTTTTTTTTTTAGGGTCATGCATACATCTCCTTTCTCTTAAGTACGAACAACAGATGCAAATGAGAAGTATTTATAGACGTGACAAGGCCGTGTGTGAGAGTCAGAATGGGATGTTTTTCTAACCCTCACACACACACACACACACACACACACACACACACACACACACACACACACACACACACTCAGGGGCTGTGATCTGAAGTGCTACTATGAGGTAAATTCATCAGCCCTTTGCATCAGCTGACCCTGAGGAGAGAGTGTGTCCCTGTGCTCGAGTGTTTGGATGAACCCTAAACACCTGATGCAACGCTCATGTGTAATACCTGACATTACATCACACACACTTACTGTACAGCCATAAACCACGACATCAAACAAATGATACAGGGAATTATAAATGAAATCTTAATCGACACACCTCGCTCTTTCTTTCTAGTTCTTTACTAAATCATTTAAGATGAAGGAGAGTCTGTGCTTTCTATGAGCTGAAAATGAGATTTTTAATTACTGCATAACCTGGGGTATATTAGCAACATATTAATGTGCGTCATTAACCTAGTGGTAACTAACCCCGTCAGCTCATTAACTACATGTGATTGGACCTGAGTGAGCACAGGCGAAGCTCCAGCTCTCATCACAACCGACTGTGATGATAGCACACAACCGCTAATTAGAGACCTCTGAATATGCACACACTGTTATCTTGTGGCCAGAAGAGCAAATACTCAAGGTCTTTATGAAGCGAGAGGATTTTCTTCAAGAGTCATTACTTGAAGAAAAACATATGCAGTTTTTAGACAACAATTATGTTTTATCACACAACATTGCAAATAAGTAGTTGCACAAATGTGTTTTTTGCTTTTATGTTTTTAAATGTTTCATGAATAATTCATTAAGTAAATTTGTCTGTAAACATACTAAACTTAGATTGTTTAAATTTTTTTTTTATGGAAATATTAAAGTAATATTATTTAAGAAAGTAAGTGTCTCATGCTCATCGGCTATACTTTACAAAAAAAAAAATCAATAATAATAAAACTTGTTTCTATTTAAATATATTTTAAAGTATCATTTATTACTGCGATACAAAGCACAATTCTCAGTATCATTACTCCAGTCTTCAAACATGATTTCTTATAATATAATATTTATCTTATAATATTTGGTGTTCAAGTAACATTTCTAATGATCTGTGCTGTAAATAGTTGTGCTGCTTAACATTTTAGGGACTTTTTCAGGATTCTTTGATGAATAAAAAACATCATTTAGTTCATTTGGCATTTAGCATCAAGTTAATGGATCATTAGTTAATTAAAAACAAAAACAATATTGCTGACCTTGGTAGTATATGTGTTAAACCTTTAAAGGTGTGAAATGTGCATTATAGCACAATATAATATTAATTTTGTGTTAAGAACGTTTTAAATGTATTATTCTTTTTTGCATTTAAGCCATTAAAAATAAGTTTATAATTATACATCATATTTACAGGCTTAATAAAAAGTATTTTCAAACGCTGCATTTTTACCTACATGCATCATTATGAAATGAGGTCTAATATAGGAAATACGGTCTAATTTAGATAATATATTGTCTAATAATACAAAGAAGTGGGTGTTACACACACAAACAAACAGACGAACATGTGAATGCCTGTGTACCCACATATCCATGCTCTCTCTCTCTTTTTAACTCACTCTCACACACACACACACACACACACACACACACACACACACACACACACATCGTGAGCAGATGGCTGTGTACATTAGTAGATAGGGTGCTTAATAAATGCACCAGCACACCTGATCTCTCTACAATATATATCGAGTCATTCTGAACAGATTTCGTTTCAGAATAAACGCACAAGAGACCGCATTTAACCTTACGAAAGCCAAACGGGGTAGAACTCAATAAGCCTCCCACTTCAATTCATCCTCACAAACTCACTCTCCAACTGACCTAACAATCAATACATCTACAGAGTGTTTCACCAAAATCAATGCTGTGACCATATAGAAATGATCCTACAGTCCGAGAGCATATCTAAAGTAAAGAGAGTCTTACCTTCTCCTGTCTCCATACTGCAGCAGTCAGCTTTATTTCACCCGTCCATGACAGGAGGACAACACTTCTGTCAGAATGTCTGTCTCATTGATTCATTTACTCTAGGAGACACACTTACAGTCTCACTGTGCTTCTGTCAGTGTCCCACTTCCACAGAGACTTTGGCTAAGAGTGAGGAGCTAGGAACTCCCTCTCTCTCCTCCCTCCTCCTCTCTTGGGTCCAGTTCCTGCATGTAGTGCCATTAGTAAAGGGTCTCTGTAGAGGCTGGCGGACTCTTTTTATCTGCTTTTGGAAGATGCCAGTCACATTGTGTTTGTGAGGACTTATGAAGGGTTTTCAAAATGCCTTTCTTATTTCTGTCTTTTTTGCAGGCTCAACATCTTATTTTCACATTAGGCTTCTTCTCCCCGTGCCTGCATCCATCTCTCTGAGGAGTTGTGAGGACAAGCATCACATTCACACCCGGCTATGACCTGATGTAGCAGGAAAGGCTATGAAAGCACTTAAGAGAGCTGTTGTTTGAGAACTTATGAGGTATAGACACCATACATTAAACAGAGTGCTTTAAATGAGTGTGAGGCCTGAGTGAAGACGAGACGGACAATAATGTCCTGGAAGTTCACCACAAAAGCTCTTCAGGTTCATTCCGCCTGGTTGCATCCTCAGACGGCACACCCACTGACCCCGTCCACTGACTGTCTGATGCATACTAAACACAAATTTGAAGGCACTTTCTGGATTCTGCAGATTGAATTTAATTGGATGACTTAATCTGCCTGGAAACAAGTGTCATATTTACAAGGTACCAGGTTGGTAAAATGAGTGCTTTTAAACTACTCCAGGATTTGCCAAGTTTGACCAAATTAGTGACAACCAATAATATATTAAATCATATATGTGAAAAGTGACGTGTAGCTAAGAATGGTGTCTCATACTTGGAAATTTGATTTGTGCTTAGCATTAACCCATCCAAATGCACCGACTGTGAGTAGTGAAAACACACACCCCCATAAATACAAACTATGGTGCCCAGGGAGCAGTTGGGTGTTCGGTGTCTTGCTCAAGGGTCTCACCTCAGTTGTGATGCTGAGAGGGGAAGAGAGCGCTGTACATTCACTCCACCTACAATCTCTGGTGGTATCGAACCCGCAACCTTTGGGTTACAACTCTTGGTCCCACTTTATATTAAGTGGCCTTAACTACTATGTACTTACATAAAAAATAAGTACAATGTACTTATTGTGTTCATATTGTATTGCAAACACAGTCCTGTTCCTCATGTTCATACTATGTACTTATTATAGTAATTACAATAACTATGTAATAACTAGGTACTAACCCTGAACCTACCCCTAAACCTAACCCTACCCCATGTATTTACCTTGTGTTACCAGAACTTTCTTAGATAAATACATTGTAAGTACACTATAGATACATGTTAGTACACGTACTGTAAAATAAAGTGCAACCGCAAACACTTTTGCTGCTAATAAGGTGGGATATGGATAAGTTTAGGGACAGGTTTGGTGGTATGGGTAGGATTTAGGAAAGGTTAAGGTGTAAGGGATGGGTCAACAGTGTAATTCTAAATATAATTACTGAAATTACTTATAGCTGTAATTACATGCAGGTATTTTTATAATAAGAACAATTTAAAAACATGTATGTACACAATAAGAGCATCGTACCAAATTATTAATTTGAATGTATGTACATAGCAGTTAAGGCCACCTTAATATAAAGTTGGACCGAAATCTCTAACCATTAGGCCATGACTGCCCAGCAAACATCTGAGTTTATTAGTGTTGAAAGGACAGCAATTTTGGTGTGGAGACAGCCATACTATTATTTCAATTCTGAAAAATAATATTTTTTTTAAATAATATTTATTATTATTGTATTGGCTTACTATAATAATAATAATAATAATAATAATAAATATAGTATTATTTTATTCATGATTTTTAGCTTAAACTTGTTTGTATTATTATTGATCAATATAATAATAATAATATTAATAATAATAATAATAATTATTATTATTATTATTAGTAGTAGTAGTAGTAGTAGTAGTATTATTATTACAAGTTGGTCTATTATTGTAATTTGATTATTATTTTTTATTATAATCTAATTTAATTACTTGTATCACGTGTATCAATTGACACCAACATACTTTTAGGCTGTTTAATATGACATTTGGATATCATGTGATTTGTCTCTATATTTGCCATAACACTATTATATCAATTATATATATTTTCCACAGTGGTATATTGTATTATTATATCATGATATTCAGATATACCCACCTCTAAACAGCACATAAAACCAAAACTAACTGTGGTTGTTTGCTTTTGTCAGTCAGACGCTCTCTTCCTATCTAAGTGGGCGTTTCTTGGCCAGAATAAACTGCAGTGTGGACCAGACCTCATGCTGTTCAGTCATGCTCTTTCTACACCGCATTCAGCCTCACACTGACTCCGAAGCGAGTCATGCTAACAGAGAAGGAAGTTGTTTTTCAAATCAACCCACATGATGATATTCAGCTAGGGAAGGTTTGAAAAGAAAGAGAGCTTTCTCTGCCGATCGCTGCACAACGGTAGCAGAATGACAGGATCTTGACATCTTTCCAGGGCTTGCCAAATATCTCCCCCCGTGTACCCACATCTCTGCATCCCTCATTGTGCATAAATGTGTGTTTGGGCTTGCATGTGTGTGAACCGAGGAGGGAGGGGGCACTTAATTGGCATTCCCTTGTGCAAGGCTGGCGGTATAAAATCAGTGGGATGCCTCTACCTTCATTAGGGTGCGCTGATGATCCAGCTGCAAGTTGCAGAACAGGCGTTTTACGCCCCATCTCTTCTGTTCTTTTCACTGTTTCCCCTTTTGTCCTCATTCTCAGTGTTTAATTTTTCCATGTCCACCTCAAAGCATACGTATAGCTCTATTTAAGAGAACAAGAACACTTCCAGCTGGTGCAGTCAACCAAAAGTTGCTTCCAGCTAAATCAACAAAAGGACTTCTTCTGTACACTTCACCAACCTCCTCTTCCCACCTCAGCCCCCTTTGCTAGCACTTTTCGCTCCCCGTGCCAGAATTCCAGCACCCAGCTGGAGGAAACATAGAAAAATGTGTCCAATTATGATACAGCATGCCTCAACTCTACTAATTAGCACTAATTCAGTGACAAATGGATTCTTCTTTGAATAGCCCTCCACTCAGGCTCAGCTGTATTCACCAAAGTAATATACAGATTGCCTTAAAGCAGCTTATAATGAAATTATGAGCTGCATCTCAATATGGCAAAGTCAGTTCAGACCAAGCTACTTCCACAATGCCGCCACTGAAAATGATAGATAAGACTAGGAAGAAATCTGAGAATAACAAAAGACGGGAAGAGAAGTGGAAAAATAGGAAAATAGAGTGAGAAAATAGAGAGTTTTGGGACAAGCACCTAGAAAAAGAAAAAGAACGTTTAGCGTTGGTAGACAATCACGCTGTGTGAGTCAGTGGGAGAGTGGATTGGATGGCGGGATGTGCACATGCTAATTACTGTCTGACACAATGGCAAATACAAATGAAGTTGAAATTGAGCTCGAAACCCTACACATGTGATTGTGATGTCAAAAACTACACACACTTACACACTGTGAAACACTGAGGAAGACAAACAGTATTTTGAGGTAAACAAAGTCTGCGAAGACACCGTGCACTAACCAGTCGCCAGTGGTTGGGAAGCTTCTGTAAAGACTGTGGCTTGTCAAGATAGTTAAACTAGAGTCAAGTTATCATTTAGACAGATCTGTATATTTACTAGAAGAAAAACATTGAGGGCTTTTGAATGAGTACAAACTTGAACAGATAAACTTACACACTAAAAATAAAAAAAAATAAAATAAAAACTATCTGCTTTTATGTACATCCAAAAATGAATTCACTAGAAAACTGCCCAATGGTACATGAGGACCATTCAGGTAAGTGTGTTAAAACTATTCCCTCAGTGTTTGGCCATGCCACACCACTACCTGCCAGAAAAAGTAGTGAACAAAGTGTGAGCCCAATAACAGCTCGAAACTTGTGTTAGGAAAAGGTGCAACGCACCTGTGGAGAATTATATAACTTTATGCTCATTTTCCATTCAATACTCTCCATCAGTCGGTCTTAATCTTCCCTTTCCTCCTTCATGCTGATGTAGGTTCTGTTTCACATGTCTCTATAATCTCTTTCTCTCTACCATCAACATTAGTCATCGTAATACTCTAGTACTGCTCCTAATGACAGTCAATACTTATAGCATTATAAAAGGAATGGACATGCGGATGGGAGAGGTGGAAGTATTCCCATACGTCTCTCTCTCTCTCTCTCTGTAGAGAATGCAGTCATGACCGGTTAGCACCCAGCTCTGCACACTCACAGAAGGGAACCAAGCAGAAAATTGTTTTGTACCTAATTTTTTTTTTTTTAATTTAATGCAAGAAAAACATAGTCTAAGTTTTGCATTTGATTATACAATGTTCATAAAACACGCATCTGGCTCTTTCATTATGCTGGCTCTATTACACCATCCTACCGTCTGTGGCTTTAATCAGAATGTTTGGAAGCAGAGCAGTCACAGCAACTCCGCCAGACATCTCAACCTCATCTGTGGGGCCCTAACGTATGTCTGCAAGCGGGGCTCCGGCAAACACAAACAACCCAATGTCTCTTTTTATTTTCAGTTTGGTCACTTTATGGGACTTTGGTATGGGAGTGGGAGACAATCAGAGCAGAACAGAGACGTGTTATCTACACAAGCACAGACAGACACACATGAACGGCCGCCTTATATATGTCAGCGATATCGTCAGTCGCTCTCGTCTCTGGCTGACTGCGGGAAGAGGTTCTGCGTCGAGCTTCGGTCTCTTGGCGGATGCGCTGAGAGGAAGCATGCCGACACTGACGTTAATTAACCTCGCAGGGCCTCGCCAACAAATTCAAACACTAATTAATAAAGTAAACAATACAGATACACACAGGGAGATTTTGCTGAGTCCACTAGTGGATCTCTGTACTTACTCAAGTAACCTAACATAGACCGTTTCAAAGCGACAATGAAACAGAATACGCGACAGATCTTTTCTTACATGCTGCAACATACATCTGAGTGAAACGGATTATCGAAAAAGAAAACATGTTGAGGAATTTGGTAGTGACATTTTGAGATCTGTAATATGCATTTACAAAATAAACAGAGTGAACTTTCACTTCATGCTGACTTCACAGGTCACCATAGAAGTACGAAGTATGGTCTTCCTGTTTTAAAATTGGGGTGGTCTGGTCTTAGCTAGATCTAACTGATCTAGCTGGTCTTTTAGTGTGTTCAAGCTGGTTTTTCCAATCAACCCGCTAGTCTTCCAGTCCAGGTTGCTGACAAATGTTTTTTTTTGACCAGACATTTGGCTTATTATTCTAGATCAGGGATCAGCAACCTTTTCGGCATGACGTGCCTTTTTTATTTTTATGGTTAACCACTGTGCCAAGTGTGCACAGCCCCCCCCCCCACACCCCGATATAATTCTGTATTTAAACGGTACATACACAATTTTTTATTATACGATAAAAAAAGTTTTTTTAACGTTTAATCAACGTTAATGCACTGCTTTAATTGATGAACGTGCACACACAGACACACACACACACACACACACAACACACACCACTCGCACACAGAGATCTGAGATCGTGCTGTGCAAAAAGTAGCATTCAGAAGCTCATAAACCTATGAGTGTTGTCACGCTACATTTATTAATCGATACTGAATCGCAACATTATATTTCTCAACAACAAAGGGGCAAAATCACTTCATTGTCTGCAGAGAGAGACAATTTACCCCCCCCCCCACTTTCTTTCTCTCAAAATGGCCATATTTCAGAAAATTTTTCATCACTGGATATAGCTTTAGGTCATTTAACATTTCTATGGTAAAACGTATTATTAAAAGTTGACTAATGTTAATTGATTTGCAGCTTCATCTTACCTCACTCTCTTTAACGTTAAACTGACGCTTCGCGCTCTGCTTCCGTGAACAGTAAACCCCGCCTACTTTGATCTGATTGGCCATCTCAGTGATTTTGACATTGACGAGTGCTGTTAGACCGAGGCTTTGATCTGAAGCACCTAGTATGTGCAGTGTTTGCACGTGCATCCATGCAAGTTAATTCTCACACTTTAATAGTATTTGTAGCTCCTAACAGGCTGTGTGACTATGAGAAGTTATTACATCAAACTGTACGTCATTATACAGTTTTCCTTATTGCTTGCGTGCCAGCGATTATCCCTCTGCGTGCCACTGTTGGCACGCGTGCCGTAGGTTGCCAACCCCTGTTCTAGATTGACTGATTGATTGATTAAACTCTTGTTTTACAAACACATACTGACTATACTGGGCTCATGCGGAAGATTCAGGTTTGAATCTGGCTCACGTTATACACTTTCCATATAATCTTCTCTCATAATTTCCTGCAAAACAACAACAACAAACAAACAACAAAAAAAAAAAAAACTAAACTAAAAATAACAGCAGTAAAACTGTACTCTGTGGTGCTCAAATGGCGATGCTGGTTTGAATCTAGCTTACATCATACCCTTATCCAGTTCCTTTTTTCCTTACCTCAAAAAAACAAACAAAAAAACATTAAAACACACTTTTTCTTTTCATTTTTTTGCTTGCTGGAGCACAGAATGCATAACCCTCCACTTCACCACCTTCACCTCCTCAGGTTCTCTCAGCCTTCATTTCCCGTTCTCTTTCATCCCATCTGTCCTCTCCCCTACATCTGCTTTCCATTCTCGTTTCTTCTCCGTCTGCTTTTGTCCTCTGTACCATTTCCTATCAGTGTGAGGTGTAGGCGCCATCGTAGGAACCTGATCAGCACTATATCAGCTCCCTCTCACATCGAGGCACACACTGTGAAAAACGCACACACCGGCTCAGTGCCTTATTTCAGCACTCCCACCCTCTCTTTTCCTCACCTTACAAAAAAGACACATACTGCAGGAAAGGTCACATAACTAGCGCACAAGCTAATGGTGAAACACTTTTAAAACACAGGCACACACAAAGACAGACTCGACTCTTAGGGTTGTAACGTACCTCTGGATTCATGAGTTTATGTGCTTTGAAGACGCAGATCCTCATGTTTTGTCTCCGTCAGCACAGAGAGTGATTTTACAAACACAGTACAGCTGAGCTAATCTCTCTCAGTTTCCCTTTCTTCAACGTTTTCTGCTCTCTCTCCCTCTCTTGGCTCTTCTTGCTGAGCTTCTTGTTTCTTCTTTACGCGGGTTGAGGGATATTTTGTGCTTACTGACTCACTGCCTTTCTGCTGAGGTCTAAGGCAGCGTTTCTGTGCAGCGATCTCCCGCCGTGAACCGCAGCCCTTCTCATTGTGAACAATTTCCCAACCGTGACTCGCCCAGACTCACATCCATCCATGCCCTGACTCCACAGCTCCACGCTTAATATCTTGCCAGCTGTTTTGATGGCGAGCATCGCCTCTAAAAGAGCTCCATTTTACATAAACAGTAGATGAATGGGAGTCATTAGCCATGCTAAGCTAATGGAGGAGAACTCATCCTGTCCTCTTCTGCGTTAATAGCCTGGGCGTCTTTTACATCGAGAGGGCCAGAGTCTCTCTCAGGACCCATACTGCTTAATGAACTATAACCCCCTGCGCCTCAGAAAACACAAAGCTCTTTGGATTAGTGTGCATCTCAGCAGCAATGGAAATTTGCTGGTTTTGTGTTCAACTCAAGGTTTTCATATGCCTCCCAGGAAGTGCACGCATGTCACCAGGCACTGCAATGAAAGGGTAAATCATCTGGAAAATAGTGTGTTCTACTTTCTAAAACTTTTTTTCGGTCCTGGATGCTGATCGGTCAATATGGCGTTCCAGTCATGCTAAAATACACAGTATAATAAATGTTACTAAGCTAAACGGAAGCACACCAACTGCTGACCTTAGATTAATCACTATATCTTCAAATTGTAGATTCACGCTGAAGGCATTAAAACTGAATGAAAAATTAATTAACACATGTGGAATTATATATGGAATTATATACATAACAAAAAAGTGTGAAACAACTGAAAATATGTCATATTGTAGGTTCTTCAAAGTGGCCACCTTTTGCTTTGATTACTGCTTTGCACACTCTTGGCATTCTCTTGATGAGCTTCAAGAGGTAGTCACCTGAAATGGTCTTCCAACAGTCTTGAAGGAGTTCCCCGAGAGATGTTTAGCACTTGTTGGTCCTTTTGCCTTCTGTCTGCGGTCCAGCTCACCCCTAAATCTCGATTGGGTTCAGGTCCGGTGACTGTGGAGGCCAGGTCATCTGGCGCAGCACCACATCACTCTCCTTCTTGCTCAAATAGCCCTTGATGCCTTCAGTGTGACTCTACAATTTTCATAGTCATGAAAATGAAAGCTTTAGCCTAAGTTCTGCCAGGAAGACTCAATTACTTCATCACTAATTACCTTCCTCATTATCCAATCACGTCTTTATACTTTGGTATAAAAGATCGTACTTACACATGTTTGAGTTCACAGATGATAACAAGCTCCACCCTCCCCACCACCACCAGGATGGTCCTGTCCTTACCTTCCAGGGGGGGTCGGCTGCGCCCCTGCCTTCGTCTTCAGGCAGGAAATGCAGGTCCGCTACCCTCGGATTACGAACCATGGACGGGGCCTTCCGCCAAAGAAATGTATAATTATGCTTGCTGAGTTGAATGAGAAGGTGTGTCCAAACTTTTGGTCTGTACTGTATATATATATATATATATATATATATATATATATATATGGCAGTGTTATTTTAGTATTATTTTACATACTATTATGGTATTTAATAATATTTTGAATTAATTTTTTTTAAGGTTTAGTAATTTATTATTATTATTTTTTTATTATTACAATAATTAATGCTTTATATCAGTTTCAGTTGTTTTAGTCCTTAGACATATTTTATTAAAGTTTTTTAAAGGTTTGTTTAAGGTTTTTTAACAACAGCTTTTTTTTTTTGAATGAATAAAAAGTATAAACAGTCAAATTAGACAAATTGTTGACTATGAAAAGATAGTCTGACTCTATTCTGTCTGGCCTGTGGTCCAGTACAGCTGGGTAATAGAGACCAGAGAGAAGGGAAGCTGCTCTAAATGTTCTCATGCTCATTGTGTTTGTGTTGTGAGTCTATAAAGAAGCTGTCACTCTTCATTAGTGTTCGTTTGGCTGTAGAAGACCTTCTCTGTCCCTGTCTCTATCATGTCTTGTCTCTCTCTTGCTCATTGCTATACCCATCTGCAGTCTCCAAAAAGAATAAGGGATTCTTTAGTCACACAGTGTCTCTGTCACTCTCTCTTTGTCCTACAACAGATAATTTTTTTTTTATAAATAATAAAAATTGAAGATTACAGTCATGCAACCAACAATGAATACCTTTATCTTTGGTCCTATAATATATATGAGTGTCAGCATCACCCTAAATGAATTTTAAGAGTCTTAGCATTCACATGGAATATTTTCTATTAGTGCAAAGGAGGTTTATAGCTTAAAGTCATTGTTAACAGAGCGAGAGCGAGAGAGATGGATATTCATAGAAAGAAAGGCCTGAAAAAGGAGTGGACAGACAGGCAGAGAGAGATTTTGCTCTTTGTCAGACACACTTAAAGGGATTTGGAATCTGGAATGATGCGGCATTCCCATCTCAACCAATGACTGCTTTAAGACACTAAACACACACAAATACGCTCAAGCAAATCTCTTATCCATGGCATGTGCATTCAAGCTGTGCTTGCATTCAAAAATATTTAATATACTTGCTGCATGATGGCCAGAATGAAGCTGATATGAATTCAAATGAAAATTCATAACGCTGCTTTATGCTCCTTAGAGAAGGGCTCTTAGTAAAGAACAAACCACTGAGTGTAGTTATTGTATTATTACTGATCATGTATGAAGTACAACTCACACAATAGAACTATTGTTCAGAAATACAAACAATCTCACCCATACATGCACCAAGAAAAATGTGCAAACAAATGTTTCTTTTTTTTACACCATAATAACCAAATTATATTTTCATATAATACCATATATATATATATAACTACATACATATATATATATATATATATATATATATATATATATATATATATATATATATATATATATATATATATATATATATATATACCCATTATTTACCACATTTTAAAGCAATAGTTCACAAAAACACGCACACACAAAAGGCCATCCAAGATGTAGTTTCTTTTTCTTCAGAACAGATTTGGAGAAATATGGGATTACATCACCAATGCTCACCAATAGAACCTCTGCAGTGAATGGGTGCCATCAGAATGAGAGTCCAAACAGCTGATAAAAACACCACAATAAACATTTTGCAGGTAGACGCAATATTATAGTTTTTTTTTTTACGTGGATTAAAACAAGGATGTAGTGGATAAACGTAAAAGCTAATATATAATGTAAATTATCAAAACTCTTAACTTTAAATTGTGCACTCAAATGAATGCACAGTATTTCTATCCCTCATAGCCTTGTTTTTTATTCCTGTCAAAAATAATTACTAAGGTTTAAGGTTTACTCTCACATCACAATCCACCAACATATTTGTTTATGACTCAGTTTCAAACTGATTTCACAGTGATTAATCTGTGCATATTTCTCTCCTGATTCAGACAAGACAAATGTTTTAATGCGGAAAGGAATATCATGGATAAAAGACTTTTGCTGGAAGCAACAGTTTGAATGAAAACATATTTCAAACATGAAACTTTTACTTTAACTGATGGACTGGAGATGTTTTTTTTTGTTTGTTTTTTTTTTCAGCTGTTCGGACTTTCATTCTGATGGCACCCATTCATTGCAGAGAATCCGCTGGTGAGCAAATGATGTAATGCTAAATTTTTCCAAATCTGTTCCAATGAAGAAACAAACTCATGTACATATTTTATGGCCTGAGGGTGAATTAATTTTCTGCTACTTTTTATTTGGGGGTTTTCAAGTCAAGGGCATTCCTTTAACTGGAGGAGGGAGATAGCTGACTGGGAGAAAAAGCAAAACATAAGTAATGAAAGGAGTCATTTCCATAGTAAGCAACACAGTCAGTTATTTTTATGACACCGCAATGGTAATGTTGGGAGCAATATAATACAACACTGCATGATACAAAACAAACAAAAATGCATGCAAACAAACAACTGCATGCATGCATACATATAGAACAAGCTATGACTCCAGCAAATGACACACTCTCCCAAGCGTATGCAATGTATGAATGTGTATGCAGCAATCCAGTGTGTGATTCTTAGTGACATACAGTAAAAGAATTGGATTACTGCCTCTCTCACTCTTTCTATCTCACTCTTGACGAGGATGGCTGGGGAATAATCCTATTAGGGCGATACTATGGGCTGCTGAGCATCCTTTTTCTCCTGCAATTACAAACCGCCAGAGACACACGAGAGCCCATTGCTTTCACAGCTTGTCCCATCCATCATCTGTTAGTTCTTCAGCGAGGCCCACCGCTTCCAGCTTTGTTTGGGTTTGCACGGCCTTCTCACTGCGCCATAAGCGAGAATGAGTCTACCTTTATACAATCTATTTGTCATACATGAGTGATTATGTATGCCAAGAAAATGAGGAGATGGATCAGGATTTCAAAGCACACTGAGCTGTTAACACACAAATTGAACTTCAAGTTGAAGTGCATCATTTTTAAATACTTTCTTCTATCTGTTTTGATACGCAGACACTACTATCAGTAAGATGTTCATAAGCTAATTTCACTGAAAGGTGTTAACACTCAGATTTAACTGGCCCTATCAAAACTACATTCCATTTCAGCATCACCAACCTGACACACTGTCTCAACCAATGGTGTGAATTGGGGTGGGGCTACACATCAATGTATGATAAATGGAAACAGTATTTTAAAAACCTATTTAAAACCGTAATTATTTAAAACCGTATTTATATTAACTCTGCTTGGTACTGCAACTAGTTATTAGTTATTATTGTGATTATGGATGACATGTTTAACTTTTTAAGTTTTAACTTTAACTAAAAAACAACACTAAGTAACTCAAAAATCACATTAAAATAAAAACAGTAAAAATAAATAAATGTAATTAAAAAATAAAAAATAAAATGGTTATATTTTTTTATAAAACATCTAAAACTAAAAGCTATTTCAAAATAATACAGCACAAAAATAGTACATAAGTAAAAAAAATTAAGTAATGTTGAAAACAAAAAAACAATGGGAAAACTAAATTATGACTGTTTGGTAAAATTAAAACTATAAATAGAACAATATATTTTTTAAGTATAACACTGTTGAGAACCATCAATTAATGATCAGTAAATGTACATTTAAATATTTATATTTCTTTACTTTGTGATCAACATCCTTATTCATATTTTAATATACAGTACAAAAATTAAAATAAATAATAATTACTTATTGAAGCACTTTTAAAGTGTTCCAAGACCACAATGTAACTGCAAGATGCTAGAATTAAACTCAAACTTCCTGCAATTACTGGGTTCTACATTCCATTCAGAGCACCAGCAGGTGCACAATATAAGTCCAGATCAAATTGGTAAGATATAATTCGACAGAAATGTTTTCGTTAACGAACACTCTTAAGCACTCGCGCACACATACAAACACACTGGCAGTGTGAGAGCGTGTGTGAGAGAGCTGGGTGACATTGAGAGGTGCAAGACTGCAGTGCTGATGAGATGAGACGTGATATGCCCTCACCAGCGGTGGCACTTTAATTAAAACCCCCAGCCACGGCTACACCACATCGTTACAGAGAGAAGAGATAGAGACAACAATAATGCTCACAAGAAATGGTGAGAGGCACTGTATTCCCTCTCTCTAATCAGGCAGACAAGGACGAGGTCATTGTGTTCACAGTCCGCATGAGTTTGAGCACGACTTTCACT
The DNA here is from genome assembly GCF_963082965.1 of Carassius carassius. NCBI lineage: Eukaryota > Metazoa > Chordata > Actinopteri > Cypriniformes > Cyprinidae > Carassius > Carassius carassius. Next base: position 5,423,096 of record NC_081787.1, on the reverse strand, counting down.
TTCTGTTCTCATAGAGACGGCAGCACTGATCCAGGTAATGAACTGCATGTTGCATGGCATTTTAGGCTGGGAAGGATGCCGATGTTTGACAACACCTGCTTGAGGTTGTCTATGGCTATGTATCATTATTAAAAGTAGAGGTTGGAGCTGTGACCTAGTGGTTGGCCAGTGTGTTCCAGCTGTGGTGCTCATGTGGGAAATGGAGGTTTGAGTCTTGCACATATTGTTTAAGGGGTCCAAACGTTTGACTGCAACCGTGTCATTACATCCTGTTTGGCGATACCATTGGTAATGTCCTTGCATGGAAACCAGCACACGTGTCCCGCAGGAGGAGGGGGGAGAAATTCCAATTCAATCTTGGCGACAATGTCCATCAATTTCTCGCAGTCCCATTGCTAAGTCCCGCCACATCCTAAAAACCCACATTCTGGAGGAAAAAAAGGAAGTTGACAGGAGTAGAGAGAGCGTTGTAGATAACGAGAATAACTTCCACTCAGTTAAAGTCTGAATGAGTAAAAACTCCCTTCAGATTACAGAAATAAGGAAAACTCCCTATTTGTTTATGAACCTCGATAAAATGACACATAATGCCTTTTCGTCCTGATAGCTCCTGAGTGAACCCTTCTCAGTCTGAAATATTACAACTGCTTATATTTACTGAGAATCACAAGATTTTATATGTGTAGTAGACAATATTTAAATATTTAAATGTATTTTATTTTGAATGCATATTCAACCGCACAAAATGACTGGGATGGAAAAAAGTGCAAGACAAGACAAGTTTAACATGCTTAAGATTAAATGGTACCACTGTAAAACACGGTTAAATGTGTAAACCCAATGTTTTACATGCACTAACAATGAACAATACTTTTCAAACATTTATTTATTCTTGGTAATTGTTATAAAATTGTAAAAAAAAAAAAAAAAAAATTAATAATAATAATTAATTAATTAAAAAGTCTATATGTTAAAACATTATGAGCAAATATGATTAACAAAATATACACATATAAAAATATGAAAACAAAAAATTCTTTATTTAGCTGTCAAGCAGATTTTTCATCTAAGTGTTTCATCTAATATTTATATTTAACTTTGTATCAGCTTTATTTCAATTAAAGACATTTTTAATAGTTTTAGTTAACTATAACAACAAAGTATCTACGACAGAGACTTCCTGTTCAAACACGTTAAGACATGATTAACAAACATGAATATAAAAATCTTATTATAAATAGCATTATGCAAGATTAATAAACATGCTACAATTAGTTTGTTAGCATTAGTTAATATAGTAAACAACTATTTAAATTTTACAACATTTATTAAGAATATACTATTGAAATACTTAATTATACATCAATGTTTATTTATAAAACTTAAAATGTTAAGAAGGTATTTGTAGAAATTTACATTCACGTAGAACAATTAATTCTGTATGATTGTTAATGCATTTCAATATGCAATATGTTAATGAATTACAATAATTGCTGCAAAATGTAAAGTTTATTGTCATTTTACAATACCTAATGCAATAACTAATGCAATATATAGAAGCTGATCATAAACAGTCATGTAACCTATAATCTCAAGCATTTGGTTTGATCTTCCAGCAGCACCTATTAGATCATCTCCCTCTCTTCCTGAACCTCTGCATCAATTATTTAGTCTGACGGCACTAAAGACACCTAACCCATGTTTTCCCTTTTATCTTTTGTTTATGGTTTAGGAAATCATACTAGAGAGCAAACACACTTTCATTTCCTAGATGACAGAGACTGGGAAAACATGGTTAACCAGAACAGACTTTCCTCCTCCTTCAAACACAGCATGATGGGTTCCTTAAGACTGCTTGTCAGTCTTAAAGGACACACACATGCACTTTACAATCAGTGTGCCACCTAAACCCACAGATACACAAACGGCTGTGGAGAATGAATAAAACAGAAAGCAAGAGAATGTAGAGGTAATATGATAATTAACTGGGCAAAGAATGAAAGAGACAGAAAAAAATGGGATCGATGCTTTAGCATGGTGAGGTGTTGGTGGGAGGCCGTATCATGCATGATAGAGTGATGGGTGGTGGAGGGAGGAGGAGAGGCCAGAGTTCATCTAAATTGTGGGGAGATTGGAGCAAGCAAAGAAAAACTGAGAGTGGAAGCCAAGCATGGCCAACGAGTGACGGGATCTAATAAGACGTGTGACCTATCGATCGCCTGCAGAGAGGGAAAACAGCAAAGCCTGATGGGCTTCCTGCCACCACAGACACAGAGCGGGATCACAATAACTTACAAAGCACGCACAGACACTGCACACCAAACTGTCACAAACACATCCATTTCCTGACAGTGCTCTGCTAACAAAGACAACCGAACAGAGCAGCCAATTTCAACTAATGCAGAGAGCCAGAAAAAGTAGTATTTTGTTAGAGGTGCTTTTCTTTGACAAGAAGAGCCTTGAGCCAACTGAAAAGTAGACGATAGTCTAGAATGGCAAGGTGAAGATGGAAAGGCTTCATCTAAGCTTTATCTGTAAGCTAAGCTGTATATCTCATGTCTGCCCTTGTGCATTAAAGGCATTCATCATGAGAAATAGCAACACTACGCTGATGAAATAGCAGTATAGACCTACCTTATTAAATTGGTGACCTAACCCTGTTAAATGTGCTGCTAGTAACTAGTATAAGTTACTTTTATGATGGTTTTAACTGGCCCATGCTAATGTATTAAAATAACCGAATGTGTAAAAAAAAATTAAATAAAAAGAATAAAACGAATTATAATTAATTCATACATACAATAATAAATAAATAAATACATTTACTTAAATAAATAGAGCACATACACATACAGTGTAAAATATGACTTGAGAGCTTAGACATTTTCAACTTTAACTTAGTCAAGACGAAAGTATATGATACCATATAAACAACATGGTGTATTCCACAGAAACACGCACATTCAAATTCATACATAAACAAACAATGTGAGACAAATTTTACATGATAATAAAGTAACATTATCAAGTAAAGTATAAAGTAACATTTTAGTTTACATTTGCGTAAGACACTGTTAAGGCACAATGGCACTGCCATTGTATTTCTTTAAACAGCATCATCTGAGTCTCTGACAACAGATATAAAGTAAGAATGTCCCACATCTGACTCTGTGTAACACATATCTGGGCAAAAAACAGAGCACGTATAAAGAGCCTACAATATTTCCCAGTGGGCCAGACAGGTTAATGGCTTTCTTTAAGGAAGATGATTCCTAGACCACATATGGTGTGCACACACCCACCACCCCTCCAAAATGCAGATTTTCAACTTGCACCTCATTAAACGCTTCTCATTTAGAGTAAAGAGCATTTTTCATAGCAAACACACTGTCGCTCATGGCTATACAGTCTGAGGGGAAACAAACACTTCAAGATGATTGCACACACTCTTGCACTGCCAACACCCTACGAGAACAGACCTGGCGTGCCGTGCTCCACCGCAAGGTGCCGGGCTCCAGGCAGGACTGACCCTGTGGTCCCCTGCTACGGTGAGAGCCACTCAACAGCCCTTTAGAGCCAACGTGCACCTGCGGCTACTTACTGTTTAATCTCTGTAAAATACCCAGGAGCTTTACAACACTGCTGAGCGAGGGAGAAACTGCGTGTGTAAGATTCCTGTAGACAGTCAGTCTATGTTGGTCAGATCTCTGATTGATTAAGGCTGGGATGTCTAAACCTAGTTTCATGTCTAAAGAGATTGATGTTGGATGCCCTTGATGGGCTATGATCGAGAGCACACCTCTAACAGATGTGGGGCAATTAGCCCATAAGAACCCAGCGGAAGAGGAGGAGGGACGGGAAAATCGATGAATGAATGACAGTCGGACTGTGTGTTTAAGGCAAATGCGCACAGATGGGAAAGTGTACTGTAATGTAATGCTGCATGATAGATAACATGCAGTCTTCGAGAAAGGGACGCCACTTGTCCCAATGCCAGCGATAACTGCTTCGTTTATGGCTCCATGGCTGCCTAATGAATTATTGAGAGAGTGCTTGGTATTCAGCAAAAGGAGCTGGTAAGGGAATCTGTGTCAACTCACTCTCTCTATTTGTCTTTCGCTCACTTGCTTTATAACATACAGCTCACTGACCCCCCCCCCCACACACACACATTTAATATTCAAATTAGAGTGATTTGCATTGATGCTGTAATCTGTTAGTGCCAAAAACGCCATTAATAGGTTCTGAAGGCCGACGGGCAAGAAAACAGCCACCACCAACCATTTCGCTCCTGTCTGGACTTGAAAATCGCATCACTCTCTCCTCCTTTCCTCCATGTGATGGATGGATGGACGAGCCGAGCTGATGTCAGCCTGCTTCTCTGACACCTGTCATACCACACCACATGTGCTGCAGCTAATGGTGTGCTTCGGTTCGGAAAAGTCCACAGTGGGATAACAAGCAGGTCTGAGAGGGGAAATCGTTGTCTCTCTCTATATCTTGCTGTAATCTCCATCTCTCTCGCGGGTGAGACAAGGGCAAGGATGAGTTTCTGCAGCAGACGCGCAGATGAAGTCATTTAGATGAGATCGCTGTCATGTATGTGAGAGAGTGGAAGCATGCTGCTGGAAGTGTCTGACTCGAAATCCTGGTCATCGCTTTGTGTCATTGCTTTCTAAATGGCATTTCTGTGGCCTTAAAAGTCACAGTGGGAAGGACACGCAACTCTTGCCCTTTTTTTGTTAAAAAAAATAAAATAAAACTGATGTTGGGAGAAATCACCTTGCCTTGGGGCCTCCATAGACAGGAGGCTGTTGGGAAATCTCTGCATCACGGGTCGAGACACAACGGAAAAATAAAATAGTCAGGGGATGCAAAGACAGAGGGATGAATTAGTAGATGTGCAGCCAAAAATAACATCAGATCAGATGATAAATGACACGCTATTTTGGTGATAGGATTTATGTACTGTCAACATTACCTAAGCTATTAGTGGACGCAATTATTCTGTGTTTTTAGGAGAGGGAGAGATACACAGAAATGCGCTATAGCGATAGAGAGACTGACACAGCAAGACCATCACTCCCTGTAGATTTAAATGCATGCACCTCAATTTTTAAGTGCCAATAAATTATACATGAGGACTGCAAAGATAATAATTATCAACATTCGCAGTGTAGAGGGAAAAAGAGTAAACACAACAGAGGAAAAATAGCCACACATATTTAAAATGCACAGACAATGGTGTGAACACAGTAAGCAATTAAAAAACAAATCAGTTTTATTACATTCAAAATTGTATAGGGTGTACTGAATACAGACAGATAGACAGACAGACAGACACTTGGGGAAGTCGTGGCCTAGTGGTTAGAGAGTTTGACTCCTAACCCTAGGGTTGTGGGTTCGTGGGCTGGCAATATCACGACTGAGGTGCCCTTGAGCAAGGCATCGAACCCCCCAACTGCTCCCCGGGCGCCGCAGCATAAATGGCTGCCCACTGCTCTGGGTGTGTGTGTGTGTGTGTTCAGTGTGTGTGCACTTTAGATGGGTTAAATGCAGAGCACGAATTCTGAGTATGGGTCAACATACTTGGCTGAATGTCACTTTCACTTCACTTTCACACACACTGTATATGTATTTATATTTGTTCTAAATACATTTCAAATAAATGTTCTTTTGAACTTTCTACTCAAACAATTATTTAAAAAAAGTGTATCACCATGTATTTTCCACCAAAATATTAAGCAGCAATGTTGCTAATATCAATATTGATTATAATAGGAAATATTTATTGAGCAGCAAATCAGCATATTTGAATAATTTCTGAAGGATCATATGACACTGGATTAATGATGCATAAAATTCAGCTTTGAAAAAGAAAACCATGAAAGAAATTTTGTTTTATATATATATATACAGTAATTTGTTTTATAAAGAAAACAGTAATATTACTATATTATGTTTATAATTATTATTATAATTATTATAATTATATTTACTATATTTCTGATCAAAAAAGCAGCCTTGGTGAGTATACAAAAGACTAAACAAAACAAACATTCAAAATTCCAACTTAAGCATTTCAATTTCCATCAATTTTTAGATTCTAAATGAATAGTATTTATTTATTTATCTATTGCTGATTTAGTCTCAGCCTCAGACAGCACACTGCCTAATGAATACCGCACACATTTTTTTTTGTTGTTGTTGTTTTTTTACCAGTCTGCCTGGAGACAAAATTGTGTTAACAAGGTACTGGCTTGATACAATGAGTACTTTTGAAGAATAACTAATCAAGCCAAACAGTGCAAAAACCCATTCACAACAGAAAGAGAGAGAGAGAACTCTCCACCTCACCTGCCTAACTGTGATTAATAAAGATTACTGAGCCACATTTGCATTCCTTGCACATACTGTATGAGACAGGAAGAAATGGGAGAACGAGTGCAGGAGATGCGGACGTATCTGTGACCTCCACTCTAAGGAAGGTCATGTAAATGAAGGCTTTAACTGACAGAGAGATGCAGACTCTGGCCTGAGGGGAATGTTTGATGTGGCTTGTGTCTTTCAGTGGAGATGAAGCACTGTGATCATTCATGATAATTCTCCTCGGATGGGCTCCATCTTAAGGTCACTGTATTCAATTGCTGCTAAATAATGTAATGTGTTCAAAGTTCAACATGAATCAACACAGATGTGCTTTTTCCTCACAGTGTTTTGGGACTCAAACAAACACAGAAGTACAAACGTTTTAGGGGTAAAACTGTCTCAGTCACTGAAATATGTTCTGTGCTTTATATGCTTCGGTCTGCTGGTTTTCAATGAATGCTCACCTGCACTCATTCTAGGAAGGAGCAAAAAACAAAACATCAAAGACAGTGTTGATCTTACTTTATTTTGGTGTGTGTGTGTGTGTGTGTGTGTGTGTATGCGCCTTTCAGACAGAGAAAATCACTCTTTTCAATGGAATGGACCAGATGAATCAATATGTGCCATGTCCATGGCCTGCCATCAATCTTCTTCCATTTCTCTCAAGAAAGAAACAGAGAGAGAGAGAGAGAGAGAGAGAGAGAGAGAGAGAGAGAGAAAGAACCAGAGAAAGAGAGAGACCAACCCACCATGGAGAACCTACATGAGTCCTGTCATTTATCATTAATTGATTCAAATTATGATACTAATAAAATTACTTGACCTTGTTTTTTTAAAAAAAAGGAACACTGGAACATTAATTCACTCTATATTATGTTTTAAAATACTGATGAAGCAAAAGGGGACACTAAGTTACACCAGCTATACTAAAAAAAAAACTATATATACATTTCTAGAGGTAAATAAAATCAGATCACAACACATGCCAATGATTTCATCATGTCTTGGGCTGTCAAAACGGAAACATATAAGGTAAAATGTGTTGCTATCTAGTCTTAAAAACCCGGCATACTGTAGCAGGATACAAATCCACTCTAACTGATAAAAAGCCGGAATCCACAGATACAAATTACTCAAAAATGAGCACAGAAAATAATGCCGGCCACAAGAAAAACACATTTGTCCAAATAAAAATGAGACCAAACTGCATTTCCTGACTGAATGCATAAAATATGAAGAAATTCATAAATGCTAATCAATAAAATTTCAAAGATACACCTTCAAACTGACAGTATGCAAAATTTCCGATCTGTCTGATCCCCAAAGGATGGGAAATTATTCAACTTTTATTACATTAGAGGAACACAAGTGAAAGAAAAATAGAAAGAAAAATGAAAGAGAAAAGAAGCAAGAAAGGAAAAAAAGGGGGTGGGGGGGGTCTTAAATCAGCCTAAGGTGGTTTGCTTGTCTTAGCTCCACAATCCTTCAAAAGCCAGCAAAACAGACCAGCCTTACTAGCTTGGTTACCAGGGTTTTTTTTTTTTTCTCCAGCAGGTTGAGTAACTCTCTTTCTATTGTGCACATTTTGGATCACTTTAGTTTGTATTCATTCACTAATAATTTGTCTTGAACTGCTCTTTATTATAATAATAGTGTGCTACTGATGTGGTCATGAAAATGTACTATTATTTGCTGTGATAATAGAGAAGAATGAATCTTGAACAGAGAGGAAAAACAGAAAGAGAGAGAGAGAGAGTCTAGTGACATTCATGGGACAGATATTTGAGGTTTAAACTTCAGACTCATGCACATAACTGCAGGTTTGTAGAAGAGTTAGTTTTTTCCTTTGCCATCTGCATAGTTAAGAAGGAATATGAGCTTGCCCTGGGAGGATAGCATGTTTCAGATGTCTACTCCTGCCCATATCTACTTTTTACAGCCGCAGAGTTGCTGGTCTCAGCCTGTTAAAAGGCTTGCCGTTATTCTTCCTGTCTGGCTGAAAAATAAAGGTCAATTTCTTGCTAAGCCACTGGTCCGGCCAAAAACCTTGAGTGATCGATTTGACTCATTGGCCCATGCAGCTTGCGCTTTAAAACGAGGGTGGGGGCATGTAGCAGTCCTGTTACTATATCTCGTTGCCCCACATGAGATATTCACATGATATTCACCAAGCTTTTCCCAAGAACAGTTTTGAGAGTCTGCGTTGGAACAGTAAAGGACAGAAGGACATTCAGAGCTGGAAAAAAGTTGCTGTGTGTGTGTGTGTGTGTGTGTGTGTCTGACCCTGGACCACAAAACCAGTCTTAAGTCTAAAAATAAAAAAGCTTTCCAATGATGTATGGTTTATTAGGATCTGACATTATTTGGCTGAGACACAACTATTTGAAAATCTGGAAGTACTGAGAAAATCACCTTTGAAGTTGTCCAAATGAATTCTTAGCAATGCATATTACTAATAAAAAATTAAATGTTGATATATTTACGGTAGGAAATTTACAAAATATATTCATGGAACGTGATCTTTACTCAATATCCTAATGATTTTTGGCATAAAAGAAAAATCGATAATTTTGACCCATACAATGTTTTTTTGGCTATTGCTAAAATTTACCTCGACGACTTAAGATTGGTTTTGAGGTCTAGGGTCACATAAATATATAAATATATAAATATACATATATATATATCTTGCCATCTCAAACTTGTGTCTAGATAAATGAAAAAGTAGAGCACAGCATCAGTGCAGTAGGGTTTGTGACTTATACATCCAATATTTTGTGTACAGCTGGACAAATCTGAAGCAGAATGTCTGATAATGTTTAAATCTATGTGGAGACATCAATATACACACACTAAGGCTAAATTTGGTTTTCAGTTCACATTTTACTGCTTAATCCTGTTCTGTACACACACAGTTCATGAGTGACAACTGCATTTTACAGAAAAACTGTGACTACATTTACAAAACTCTAGCTTGCACTAAACTAGTTTTTAAGGACATATTTAAATATGCAAAAGGGATGTTTCTCTCTTCTAGATGCATGGTGCAAGACGACCACAGGTCCACAATAAACCTAAATAAATCCAAAGGCTCTATATTAATAAGACCAAAGAATTGCAACTTGCACCTGCTCCCTTTATGAACTCCATAAACTGGATCGCTTCATGAGCAAAGCCCAAACAACATGCCTGAAGATGCTTATAATATGAGAACTTGGCAATTCTTCAACAGACTGCACTGTGAAACAACCTTCCAAGCATATACAAAACTCAATCCCTCTGTCAATGGTTGTTCAGTTAAAACTGCCGAACATAACTAATCTTTGGTCACTGAAATATCACTTTGGTCAAATTTTGGATGTGAATTCTGTTACACGTGAAACAATAATAACTGATGCGTTCAGACACAGTTGTTATCCTAAAACTTTACAGTTAAATATGTGACCAATACCTACCATTTCAAAAGCTAATTTACATTATTATACTGATGAACCACAGAAAACGACACCGCGCAAATTCCTCATATTACCTTCTGAGATATGACAATAGCATATACTGAAAGAGCTTCTAGACACATCTACCTGCATATTAGAGGTTTATTCTATTATTTGAAGTGTTAGATCAATCTAGCAGTGCCCCTCCAGAGCCATAGCACTCTCAGGGATGACAGACTCATTATTCACTGGACCGTTGTTGAGGGAGTGGAAAAACACACAAAGGGATGAGGAAAAATATGGGATGTAGTTGAAAGAACTGGGCCATTTCTGTTATTTCCATGGTTTGTAATTATGTAGGTCATTTTATACCCCAGAGAAAGGAATTTGTAAATCTGACATAATAACACATTTAGCCTCGGTCATGCTACAGAGGAGTTTCTCATTTTGGTTAGCATTGTACTGATACACACAAATAAGGCAGCATCTCAGCAGAGAAGTGCAGAACTGGGTCAGGCAGGTGTGTTGAGTCAAAGAAAGAACCAGGTCTTCTCTTTTTCCCACAGTTCAATGAGCCTCTCAGCCGCTAATTCAAATAGGATAAAGTCAATGATTAAGTATGATGTGGAATCATAATGGACCCTAACCTTATTGTGCACTCGTCATCAGTGCATGTTATTCAACAGTAAGACAAATAAACATTTGTTTTCATAATCTTTCATCAAAATGTAATAACTCCCTCCACCTCTGAAATTACTTTTCTGCTGATGTAACCAAAGCTGCGTGGGTAAGGTAAAATAATATTAACCAACAGCATCATGGTTCATCAATCACAATTCAATCAAACTCCAATGGATTGTATCCTGAATTATATCTCACTGAAATGTTCTCTTCCACCAGAAATACATCATACATCACATTATGGAATGAATGAATGCTGGCTCATAGTGTTTTTTTAAACATGATGAGTTAGCATACAGCTCTCAAGCAACATCTAAAATGAGTTTTATTTTATGTATTTTTTTACAGTAGTGAGTGAACAAACTATTCACTTGCTATGAAACTGTAATCTGCATTATTTACTCATTATATGTTACAAAAAATGTAGCTGTTTTTTTTAACTTACTTTTCATTGTAGAATCCTGAAAAAAGTATAATGGTTTCTAAAATAATTTAATAAGTAAATACATAAAATATTGAGCAGCAAAACTGTGGGATCATGTGACACTGAAGCTTTATCATAACTGGAATGAATTAAATTGTAAAATATATTTAAAATATTATTGCTATATATATATATATATATATATATATATATATATATATATATATATATATATATATATATATATATATATATATATACACACACACACAAATACACATAAAACTGTCCCAAACTTTTGAACTGCATATTACTGATATGCGAAACACTAGAGTACAGCAACATTGCAGTACAGTTTGTGACTTATATATCAAACATTGTGTGACGGTTCTTAATAAAGTCACAAGCCAAGTGGTGTTTAATTTATATGCCAAAGCCACTTTTTACTTTCATTTGGCATTTGATGAGAATTAATTTTGGACCACAATCTCAAGTATTCATTCCCAGGATGAGACAAATATGTGCTATGAGTACTCAAGTGTCCCAGGCCTTCTATCATTTCATCCCTCTCCATCCATCCCCCCATCTCTAACTGTGAAGCTGTATACAGAACTCTGATCACATTCAGCAAAAGTAGGACGATGAAATAGCGTCAGATTCTGAAAGACTCTTAGAGTACACTGTGCAGGAACTCATTCATCAATTATTCACGACTCGGGCAGAACATTCAGAGCCGGGATATCAAAGCTTTCTCCTGGTGTAAACATCCTATGCACTTTGAATAAAAGCAGAAATCAGTGCCCGTGGCTCAATCCCTTATGTTTTCAAATGACGGAAACAGCAGTCAGATATGAGACTTGAACCGCTGCAGATCTCCGGCATGACTTTGAGAGAGTCTACTGTGTGTGACCTCTGGAGGAGCAGTGAGCAGAGGCAGACAGGTGGAGACAGAGGAGCATGGAGATTTTAGTTGTGTGTGTATAGAATGAACCAAGGCTCAAAAGCAGAACCAGAGCTGGAGAGCTCTCAGGAGTACCAGTAAAAGCTATAAAAGTGGACGGAAAAAAGCACACCAGGAGAGAAGAGCAAATGGAAAGCGAGGAAAAAGTGAAGGATGCAATAACGTCAGGTTTTACAAAAGGATGGGGAGAAAAGTGGAAGATGAGTAGAAAAAAAAATATTCCTGCAACAACACAGTTCCAAAAACAAGTAAGCTGCCTACAGTGGGAGCATTTCTAGGAATCATACAAAGACTGCTCCAAGAATATCTTAAGCTGTTTCCTGAGATGTTTTCCCTAACTCACGATTTTCCAGAATCCCAGACTGCAATGTTATGAGCTCAGTAAAAATAATAATAATAAAAAAGAAATAAAAAAAAGTACAATGGTAAATTAAACATATTTAAAATGAAATGCCATTCGGGACTGATAATATACATTAAAATACTATTAAATTGATTATTTGAGACAATATTTGTGTTCTTACTGGAGTATCGTGCTGTTTAGAAACATCAAATCAAATCAAGTCTAAGTCTAAATCTAGTCTTTTTGTGTGACATATTAAGGTTCTGTCATTTGTGTTGTTATTTTTAAACGATTACTATGAATATTGGTAATTATAAGATTATGACTTTTTATGTTTTAGAACATTTTAAAATGCTTCTGAATATTTTAATTTTATTATTACTAATATTAATTGTTATTTAAGGATTCTTTTTCCAGAAAGTTCAAAAGAACAGCATTTATTTGAAGTTATATATATAGATGTCTTTAGTCTTTAAAGTCACTTTTAATGTGTCCTTGCTTAAAAAATAAATAAATAAATAAATTAACACACACACACACACACACACACACACACACACACACACACACACACACACACACACACACACACACTTGATTATTTTATTTGGAATGACAAATACTAATTAGAACAACAGCATCCAAATATTCACAAAGAGCCTATTATGTTTCACCTGACAATAAAGACAATGCAAGTTGCAACCACATTCAAAGAGTAGACTATGGATAAAGGTGACATCGTCTTCTCCAAACATGCAGACTGCCTATGATTGCTGACACAGAACGATATCTGGCTGTTTGCTTAGAGGTCTTTTTACTCAGTCCAGCAATCTGCAAGCCTCTGACACATAATCTGTGCACATGTCCCAAGCTACCAAAAATAAGAATAATCAGTTTGATCCTGTAACCACACACGGCCAAAGCATTTGTTAATGACTGATACTTTAACATTTTCTCAGAAAAGCACAAATCCATGTAAAGATCAAAACAACAGCCCACTTCCAGAATCAGAATGTTCTTAGAAAGTTCATTGATGACTACGATGTCTGGAGTGTTTGGGTATTCCCTGAGAACACTTCTAAGAGAGCTTATATTATTATCATTCAAGTTTAAAAAACAGCTAATTTTAACAGTTTTGTTTGTATGTATTGCACTTTGTCCAGATACTTTGCACAGTTCTTGAGCCGTTATGTTTACGATGCGATCATGACGCGCGATGTAAAGTCCTTTAAACGCTGGGCATCCGTTCAGTATATGCGCTGTGGATTCCATTATCTTATCGCTGTGTAGTAAACAGAATGGTTTGTGGTGTTTTGGGAACCACAAAGAGAGGTTGTCGGGAGAGTTTGCAGCCTAGCTTTAATAACACATTTTAAGATATCTTCGTTGATGGTTGAATTTTGTAACGCAGAGTGTGAGACTGTATGATCCGCGCTCTGCAGACATGCAAGTTTCCCTTGAAGACGCAGGTTAACCCAGTAATCGCGCTGTTGTGCTTGGAAGTGTTGGAGGATTTCATACCTGCACGTCCGGCTGTTCAGCCTCTCACTGGTTCCAGTGTGATGGATATACGCCTCAGCATACACATTAGGATCCATAATCTGCCCCTGACTGATATTCACCTGCTCCCCGCCAGTATGTGCCCAGTTCAGCTGTATGTTGTTATTGCTGCACAAATCATTCAGATCGGGCCAATCCGAACGTACTCCGAATCCCGTGGCTCTGGTATCCAGCTTTCCGCTAGGTTTCTTCCGGAAACCGAGGAAACCTGGTTCTCCGTCTGCAGCATAAGGGACCTTACGTTTGCTCAGATCCAGCAACAGTGAGCCCCGGGCAACTTCACGAACTGTAGGGTCATCGTTATTCAACATATGCAGTAGATGCTTTACTCTAGTCGCTGTATAAATCCACTCAATGTTAGGGATCCCAAGTCCCCCTTCGGATTTATTAATAAAGAGAATACTTCTTGTTGTGTGTGTGTTAAGACTTAACCATTTTCTTACCAGCTGCACGGTCTTATTGTTCAGCTCCGTAAGATATTTTTTTAGCAATGTGGACATTAGCCAACAGATGATGAATCTTGGAAAGAGCTATATCTCGAACAGCCTGGAGTTTCATACAGGTCGGTAGAGGACACTGATCTATCAAGTCTAGTCTGCTGGAGTATTCTTTGCAGATATCACTGACTTGCTCGTGCCATTCCCCTGCCACATTAAACATATGTCCTAAATAATTGTATGATTCGTGTCTTGAATAAACTCTAATTGTGCTTCCAGCCATTATGAATGATGGAGGCTGATCACTCTTGGCCTTATACCATCTATTACCCCCGCTGCGTCGTTCGTAGAACACCGCACATTTACTATTCTTAACCTCAAGTCCAGACCATTGCAGAAAGCGGTCGGTGTATGACAGCATGTTGGTAATGACGTTCTCCTCTCTTGATACTATGAGGACGTCATCGGCAAAAGCCTGAACTGGGTTTGGAGATGTAATACCAGGCGGGGCAAGGAGACATAGCCATTTCAGCCAGTGGTTTAAGGCCAGTATAAAGTTCACAGCACTCCAGGGACATCCTGTCTTAATCCCAACTTCAAGTTTAACCGGTTTCGTTAGTTGATGTCCGCAAATCACTTGTAAAAATGAATTGTCATATACATTCTTGACTATATGTATGTACTGTTCCGGCAGTTTTATTTCCTCAAGGGAATGAAGCATTGCGCACACACACACACACTAGGGCCCGATTTCACAAACGGGGCTTAGCTTAAATTAAGATAACTGTAAGCAACAACAATGCCTTTGAAGAAAACATTACAGGTGTGCATCTTGACACAGAATAATGACACTGACATATTTTAAGATATGTCAAAGCAATATATTTTCAGTTGAGATGCCTCAAACATGCATTTTAGTCTGGGACTAGCTTAAGCCTTGTCTGTGAAACCGGGGGTAGGTGTTTAAAAAGTTTAAGCACTGGGTGTTTAAAAAGAGCTGCCAGCTAGCAAGGCACAACACCGTCATCATAAGGGAAGCCAGGCTGCTCTCGGCCAATATAATTTCAGCTTCCAAGCTGTTTGACTGTTGAGATAAGTTGTGTGTAATTAATCCACTGATTAACACCAGTACGGCCACTGTAGTATTTGATTATTCTTTCTTCCAGGATTAATTAAAAAAATGGTAGTACACTCTGCTGAGAGTGATAAATATTGTTATTAAAATTTACAAGTGAAAACTGTGCTTTAAGTCCTGATAACCCCTCTTTAAAGCTGGGTCATGAGGAAATAAAATGTAATATTCCTCCTCATGCATTCAGTGCACAACAAGCAAATCATAAAACACATGGATTTTAAAAAACAAGCTATGCGGTAAATAAATATCATCAAAATTTCATATGCAATACAAATTCAGGAATGAGCATTCACTGGGAGGTTTTCAGCTGCTCAATTCGGCATCAGACACCAGAGCGTAAAAAAGCGTGTCGAAGTGTCCGCTGCCAATTGTACTCCTTGATACACGCACAGCTCTCACACTTCCTGAATGTGCTAGAACTAAACATCCCTTCAGCACCATTATGCTGTCAAGGCACAGCTTTCCGTCTCTACGTGATGGTTTCTTCTCCTATCTCTTGTTTCTGACATGTATTCAGTGAGCGTGCCAGCACTAAAACACAGTGAGAATTTCATCTCCAGAAGTTCCTTCTCCACCACTAACCAGTCTAATGATGACGGGAAGAAAATCAGCCTTGATCTACCGGTCTCCTTGGCGTTCTCATTAGTGCAAGAGTTGGTGAAGGCATGCAGCTGGATGTTTCCATCCCCACACCAGTCGTACTGATTATCCACGAGGCTACAGATTTCTGTCCTCCAGTCAGTCGCTCTAATTACCACCAATATTCCACATTGGTGGACAAGCATTCTCATTCTTTGGCTTGCAGTCCTCCCTCTGCAAAGAATAATGATGAAACTTTCCAAAACATCTACTCAGCTTTAAAACATACCTGTTGTCGATTTCAGTAAGAGTAGAAAAGTTTTCTTTGGTAGAAACCTACCTTTCAGTTCAATTTTGTACAGAATCGTACCTGCAATTTTGATTCAGAGTAGTTGTTAATCGATATTGTTTTTTTGACGGCCGATGCCGAATACAATTACATTTTTCATAAAACCTAAGCTCTGACCACACTGTGGTTCCAGCTCTTATGAGATGTTTACATCACACTAGTCTCATGCAGCCAGATCTTCAGACTGATGGCTAAAGGTCTGGAATCCATGGCAGCTTTCATTGGCCAAGGCCCGCCCATGAGGCCATTTGACTGACATGTCAAACAACCAATCACAGTTAATTTTGTTTCAGCATCATCTTTCAGGGCATGGAAATGTCACCACAATAACAGACCAGTGTGTAAAACTCTCAGACACATTTTAAAGATTCTATGCCAAAAAATGTGAACATTTTTACATACTTGAAACTCCAGCATTTAGCTGATTCTGATAAGCACTCGTCGTCACAGTTGTAAACACAACAGCTTTTTTCTTTCGTGAGGGTGTTTGGTGCCACGGTATCTTTGTTTCTAGGTGGAACATTGAAGAACCCGACACACACATCTCCCGGAAATCCTGTAGAATTCAACCAATCCAATGACGACTGTGATACTCTGATAGGCATCAGACGTTTATCCAGTGGTCCGTGGGCATGACGTCTGAGGCAGACATCAAACTGACTTGGTACCATCACCACTAACAAGTCACATTTAGCTGGGCTGTTAACCGACTACCTCCCTGAACCTCGATGGAGTGCATATGTTAGGAATGGACTGAGCTTCCTGTGGAGCAAGTAGACAAGCAGAAGTGGATGTGGTAAAACAAACAGAAGAGTTGCTGTCAGGACAGTTTAGTCCTAGCCTCAGATCAATAATCTGCCTGTGCTGTCCTGTTTGTCTGGCTTACTCCTGTTTTCAGCTGACCCAGATGGAGAAAAGGCAAACACGTTCAAATGAGGCTCTCATCAAGTGCTGAAAAACCACAAACAACAATAAAAACAAGACAGCCTTTGATACAGACGCCTTTGACTATACATATTTATATACTGTACTTATTAAAGTGAACATTTATCTGCCATTTTTGTTTTAGAAGAGCTAAAAGAACATAACAATTTCAAGATTTGCATCTTTCGAAATGCTACCCGTACCTTGATTGTTTCATTGTGTGAGAACTAGAGGAAATATAATTTAGATTCCAGCACTTTCAAATTACTTTGCTGCCTTGACTCTATTAGAGAGCTTTTTTTTGTGCATTTGAGATCAATATTTGGAGTTCTCCCATTGCAATCGCCTTTAATTGAGATCCGTAACAAAGCAGCGATGTCTTCTGATCCCGTCACATTCATTTCCTGTCTCTCCGTCTGCACAGAGAATTCAAATTACACCTGCTTTCACGTTGCTCTCGCCTTCACTGCCGTGTAATTGTTTCAAGATCAAAGAGAACACCTTGAGAGCCAAGGGGACAGAAATAAATAACTCAACAAACTTTACACCTCTGATTAGCAGCCAAACCGAGGTAACAAGATTTCTACTTGTGTGTGGTAAATAAATAAAGCTGTGTGGCACAATAAACTAATCTCCTTTTGGTAAGATTGACTACTCACGCACAAATCCTTAGCACACATTCCTTGGCACTTATCTAAAAATATACAGTGAGATGATAAAATATTTAGTGAAAGATTATTACAACTTAAATAATTGTGAATAATTCGTAAAAAATTTAATTGTATTGTTAAAAGAAAGGAAATATTAGTTAAAAATGTGAAATTCTATCAGAGACTTGGACATGAAACTAAACATCCAAATAATTGCATAGTGACATAAAAAAATAATAATAATGCCTTAGCATTCATCTGCTCAGCAACACCCTGGGATCTACCCGTCACATTCAAGCAAAGCGATAACTTTTGGTTGGGTAAGCACCTACCATTTTCTTCAGATATAATACTTATTACCATTCTCATTTTCTGGGGAAAAGTCAAAGACTGAATGTCTCCCTGCTAACACCATTCCTATGAAAAAGATCCCCTCGACATGCCCCTTTGGAAGTAGGACATCATCCTCTCTCTGAAGGAATCTCCATCCAGACATTCACACAAAGTAGTCTGAATGTTGAAGAGGCTGAACTTCTCTCCCTGAGGTTTAATAACACAGCCCATCCTCTTCTCATCAGCCAAAGAGAACAGTTTTTGGCACAGTAATTAACCAGACAAAATCTCTTTCTCTCACAGGGCTCAGGTGAACGAAAAACATTATGACTAATTACAACATTTGCACAAAGATTGTAGGACACTGATTAGCAGGATTTCTGCCACATTTGAAAGAAATAAAATCTTCAACGGCATCTGATAAAACCCAGTGCATCTTTTGAAGATCAAAAACACTTTCTATAGGTGTAATATCAGAGAGAGCAGTCTACTCCCATGGGGCCATTGAGCATCATCTTCAAACGGACTTCCTAATGACTGTAGAGAGTTCAGTACAGCAAGAGACGTCTGTTATACTGCTGATCAGTAGCAACATGACTTGGCTCTAATGCGTTATCACAGCCTTGCACGGCGTAAGTCAATGGGAGGTAAAATGGAGCTTACGTGCAGACGGTTACTCTTGTTTAAGGGTCTTGTGGCTTATATCTACGAGCCCTGAAAACTTTGCTCCAGGCATAAGGTTTGTGAGTGCTAAACCTGCGGTCTGAAACATACAATCACATATTCAGCTGCCATTATCACAAGCTGAGAAATAGGACAGGAGACTGAGCAGGTGTGAGCGGTAGAGACGCTCAGAGCATTAGCATTCTCTCTGTTAGAAAGAGAAGAGAAACGGTGCTATTATGAAGCGATAGCCTGCCAATTACACTAGTTTACTCGCTGCACAGCTCATCAATATATATTGGGTGGCCATTAAGAGCTCTTCATCATGGCCAGACATCTATCTGCAAACCGTAAAAACAGACATAAATTTGGTTCCTTTGAATCACGGTGCTTCCCGCTGATATGACAGGGCTAAACCTGGATATCGGCCCTGAACAAGTAATGGGTGTGTCAGATAAACTGTTTCTTTACTCGGATCTAATCAGCGTTAGCATTGATTCTATCAGCGACCCCCTAAGGACAGGAGAAAGGAGATGCAACTCTAAAAATGGATACAAACCTTCATGATGCTTCATCTTTTCTCAACTCACCACAGTTCCTTCGTACTCTTTGCACATATACAGTCTAATAACATAGTACATCACCTATTAGGGCCTGGTATCAATCACAAGAGTCAGAGTTGTGGTTAGTTGGCATGGAAACATTAGAGTCCATAAGACCCCTTTTTCTCAGAAAACACCAGGAGGTCTGTAATTTCAACCACACTTTCTCTCTAACATGCCGTTCCTCAGAGAATTAAGCATGCCAGTGGAGAGAACATGGATTCTGATGGCCAGGCTGATATAGGTTATTGGTTTGTCAAACTTTCATTGTGCAGGTTGAATGTTTTAATAGTCTTCTAGAGAAGCTGAATGAGTTCAAAGGAAGGAAGACTAGTGAATTCAGTTTTAGTTCAGAGATATGACTAATGGTTCATGCTTTGTACTGTAGGAACACTATTTTCACTGCTTACACTCTGACAATTTAGATGTGTCACTTTGCCTAGTTTCTGCACCTCATTCTCAGTCCGCTGTGGTATTAAGTTCATACTTACATAATATTCTCTTTAGGTTTTCTGAAGATATTTAGGTGAAAGTCAAATCTGGATGATCACGTAAGAGGACTTTGAACACAAGGAAAAGTTCAGCATTATGTCAAGCCAGAGGTTCATCAGACTGCTTTTTAACATAAAATAAATGTAAATGGATACTAGGGCTCCAAATAAATAAATAAATAAAAGTCCAAATTAGACATGCCATATTCCAAGTCTTTGGAAGTAAATAAACAAATGAATTATTTCATTCATTCACTACTCCTTTAACAGCCTGAATAGAAAACAAGAGACAGATGACAGGATAGACAGGGAGGGATAAAAGGAGACCACCAAGTGTAAAACGGTGGGAATGAATATAAAGCGAGGGTCAATTTCACTGCTAATGACTCCTTGATTACATGAGTGCAGTGTTGAATCTTCAAGGGTTTACAAATCACCTCTCAAATCTGAGGGGAAGCGAAATTACAGAGCAGGACATCTCTCAGCCCATTTCTCACGATTGAACAAACTGCTTTACGGGCGCTTGAGGGAAATATAAAAATTGTTTCCGTGTTTATATCAGTGTGTTTTTGTGGGTGAGAACTTTATTACTACACTTATATACTACACTTTATTGAGTTTTACTGACCACTCTAGCACTTCACTAAACTTCTGACTTAAAGGCACCAAAAGAAAATACGGATTCATAGCTTTATCAGGCCACGTCAGACTGAGCCTGAGCTGTTAGAGGTGCTAAAAACAGCAACATCACCCTGAGTCTAAAGGTCCATCCTCGTGTGAACAGTGTAGTCACAGAAAATCCTTATCTTGAAGTGTGTGTGAGAGAGAGAGCAAGAGACAGAAAATGCGAAGGAGAGAATGAGAAGAGAGGATGGGAGAAGAGTAATGATGAGGAGGGCAGGCCAGGCTGTGTTTAATGAGACAGAGGGAGAATGATTCATCCCCATCAGCAGACTAGCCTGCGATCGATGGCCACAGTCAGCCCAGAGCGCTAATGCCCCGAGCCTCCATACCGCACTGCACTCACCCACACATTTACCATCTTCTTCTTCATTCATTTACTTTATGCTATGAATGCATCTGGGTGTGTGTTTCCATGGTTTTGTGTGTGTTCAGGATTATATGGGGCGTACAGTAAAATTAAATATGGAAATATGGAGAAAAAAATACAAGGCATATTAAAATTAAATTCAGAATCATTCTAACCTCGATCTTGGCCATTGTCATGAAACAAATTCTAAATAAAACTGCTAATATTTAATAAATACTTCTTTAAAAATATAAATTATATTTATGTTCATATAGATGGTGAATTTCTTTCATCCTTTATTTTTATACTCATATTTCTTATGCAAAATTTCTGTGCTTATAATTTCTGTATAAATGCTTAGTATTAAACAGTTCATAGTTATTTTCACTATTTTCACAGATTTGTGTGCCTAAAATGAAAATATACCAAAAGTCCATTTTATTTAATGGGTTAAATAAATGACTTGCTATATTGACAAGAAAAGTGCATATTATAATCAAATGTAGCATTAGTGCAGCCTCTAAATCAGTATATAAAATTGGTTCTAAAAAATATATTAATGTAAAATCAAGTCAAGTCAAGTCTGCTTTATTGTCAATTCTTCCACATGTACAGTACATACATACAGAGAATTTAAATTGCATTACTCTCAGACCCATGGTTTATACAGATAACACTAACAGTAGAGCCTAAAAATACAGATAGATACAGATAAAATCTAAAATCTAAAATACAACTATGCAAATAAAGGCATTTAGTTGGTTGGTTGAAGCTGTCCTTCAGTCTGCTGATATATATATACAGTATATATATACAGTATATATATATACACATATATATATATATATATATATATATATATATATATAATACAAATAAATTATACTATTTTTATTTCATATTTTAAAAATTTAGACATTATCATGTTTTTTTATTTGTAATTTTATGTTCAAAACATTCAGTTCTGTAAAAGTGCATTTATGCCACATCTGTGCAGCATTTAAATAGTGTAAATCCATGTTTTCATAGTTTTCTGAACTTAAAATGGAAAAACATGCTATACTTAATGGGTTAAATAAATGTCTTGCCTCGAAAAACTTTACAGTACTGCCACTGAAGTACAAAAGCAGTGTAATTTATAAGTCTGTGCTATTTCTAGGTTACTAATCAAATAAGCAAGTTTTTGACATTGATCATGTGAATCTTATTGCTTCCACTGAAGCTCAAGATGCTCTTTGGGTCTCAAATCCTGCTGGCAAACATGAGCATCGGGTTTTACAAGCATCTCTGCTGTCATTAAAGCAAAAGTGGGCCATTTCACTCCGACCCCTCGTTCTTGTGCACCCTGTTGGAGGAGAGGTGATTGAGAGAAGTTGTGGAGTCTACCTGCAGGATTAGACAGCATTACACTCTTAATCCTCCTGCCCACGTCCTCACCAAGTGTGTGTGTGTGTGTGTGTGTGCATGTGAGAGATAGAAAGAGAGTAGAGAAGAATATGCAAATGATAGTGATATGCTTGCACCAAGGCAGATAAAACACATCTACCGTGTGTGAAGCAGACGGTCGGTGAGACTACACACATACACATAAAACACTACCACACAAACAATTCTGCCCATGATGCAACAATAGAAATGCAGGTCATGAACTGACTTCATGGTATTACAGGGACATGTATGATCTATACTATTTCAGACACTTGTATCAAATTGATTCTGTCTGACAGTTTGATTTCCTGTGCAATATAGAGCACGACTGCTGATGGCATTGCTCATTAGCATTCCATAACAATAACTCTCTGATCTCTCTGAATGAAAAACACAAGCTCTCAAGATTGCTGTCTATAGTCAACATGAAAGAGCATTTTCAACCCATTTTACTTATTGTAATTCAATGCATGGTAATGTGGAAAAATGTATGATGGGACTGTATCCATCGGAAATTAATTGGATCATAAAAAGAACGTTTCGCTCATCAGTGTCAGCCTAAACATAATTTTGCTAATGCACATAACCAGAACGGCTTCATTCCTGTTAAACTGTCAGAAAATCTAAAGCTCAAAAAATGAACATAATGAATATTGAACCATTTAACTGTAAAACATCAATGAGCATTCTCTGGTTAACAAACAATAAATAAATCCTCTTTTCTTATGTTGACTATTTATTTATTTCTTGCTGGCTTTAGAGTTTGCTATTCCACACCTCTGGTCCAAAAGAAGATGCTGGTGCATTGTGTGAGGCAACTGTGCACATACAGGTCTGAGATCAGCCATCACAGCCGCTCCAAATCAAAGCCAGAGAGCTGCACTCCTGCATGGAGCCAGTGGGAAGCAGCTCTGCCCAAATCCATGTCTCGGTGAGCTGGACTGCACTTCCTCTAGCTTTGACAGCACTTACCAGCAGGGTGGCTCACAGCGAGGCCACTGTAACACACAGTGACTGCGTGGATGTGGCAGAACTTGAGTAGATGGTGTGTGCACGGGCCGTAATGTGGACAGCGGGGTGTTGAGCCGTCACAATAACAAAGGTAGAAAGGGGGGGATGTGGACTTTCACATAGAAACTCACTAGGCTCAGGCCTCTACTTCTACCCATTGATCTGTTTGAAATTCAAAGCACTTCCATTGACAAACTCAAAACTCATGATCGGGACACAAGCCCCACACACCGGCTCCCAGGAGGATAAGGCATAGAAAAGAAACTGTCCCCTTCCCCCACCGCAGCACTTAAAAGATTTTCTTCCTTTTTTTGTGTGTTGATATTCGATAAGCCCGTGCGCCATCTGTGCCCACACCTGCCAGGTTTAAGAGAGTAAGGTGGCAAGAGAGCGTATCTGAGATCCACAGGAAACATCACTCTGAAAACAAAGCTCTCGTATCCAGCGAGTTCCTATAGTGGGATGGTGTTTATTGAATGCAACAGAGGCATGCGACTGGAGGCTTAGCGTGTGAATGAATCTATGGACACACCTTTTAATACAGTGTGCCAGTGTGTGTGAATGTTTGCAGGGGCAGGTGTATTGCCGTGTGCCGCTGAGAGATTTGGCAATGAATGGAGCGGATGGCAGATCAATACCAATCTGGAGTCAGTGCAAAGAATGCTAACAGCACGCTGCTTCAGACGGCACAAGGCCAAGAGTGGCCCCGCATTACCTTTGTGCAATCCACATGCCGTATGAGTACGAACGCATGTAAACGCCTGAACACACACTTGCAAATTATACAGAAACATGTACTTTACATATGTGTGTGTGTGTGTGTGTGTGTTAGAGTTATTTTAGCATCATCAAAATACTATTATAGTTTTTAATATTTAATATTTTACATTAGTTTTTATTGATTTTTTTTCTGTTTTCATTCTAATATTAAAGTTGTAGCAAATCTGTTGTAGTTTTTCTTTTTTTAAATATACATCTATATTATATTTAAGTTTGAGTTATTTTAGCACATTAAGATAAACTAAATTAAAATAAGTCATGTTGCCTTGACAACTAGCTGAATCAAAATGTTTTATTTTATTTCAGTTAACATTTGTTTTATTTGAAATCAAATAAAAATATTTGTCTTTTTTTAGTGGCTTTCATTTTAGTTTTCATTAATTATAATAACCCTGATGTACGTATGAGTGTATGACTACTGTCTTTTTATAGAAGTCTCTTAAGGTTAAAAATACTAGACTTTTTTTAAACTAAAAAGGACAACATTAATTAAAAATAGAATTATTTTGTTAAATCATAAATGTCTTTTTTACTTTTGATCAATTTATTGCACACTTGAAAGTGTGAAATGACAGCTGTGCTCAGTGTTGAGAGGTGACGTCACTTGGTGATCAAGAATGATGGATGAAAATGCCACATTGCCCTCTCGTCTCCAAGCCTCTTTGCCCATTTAACTGACTACCATTCCTCAGAGCCAAACACACACACACAGATAGAAGAAACTGGATTTCATGCTGTTATTGTCCCCAAGGCAAGGTCACATTGCCGTCGCCCCTCTCCCCATCATTAGCATCTGCTCAGATAATAGATCAATAGACCATTTTACACAGATCTCCTTTCTCAGGCATCTGTCTCCTGGAAACACACACACATACGTGCAGATGTTCGCTTGCCTAAAACACATGTACACACAGGGCCACAAGACTCTGAGGCATAAACTGTCTCTCTTTTATGACAAATGGTCTAAAATCTATTTCCCGAATTCTGTGCTCATTCACACACCATTTCCCGCCCGCATGACCTTTCTCGCAAGTTGCTCAATCTTTCTGACAGTCAAACCCTAATCTTGCGTGCATCAAAAGATGTCGATCTCGGGAAGTGGAGGGCAAACAAGCATTAGGGACTAACCCCCTCCTGCACCTTCCAAAGACAAGGTGGGAACGGCTTCGGCAGAGTGTCATTTTCACCTGCGCTTGCATCCAGGTGTGTATTCTCGAGTTTAGGTTCAGGTGAGCTTGGCGTTCGCTCGTGTCTGGGTGAGGAGATATGCTGCTGACAGCTGGCTCTAACCGAAGTTCTCGTTCTCAATGTAGAGAGCGATCTTTAGGTCAATGTGCACTGACAGCCAAGCTGTCACATGGTGTCACGGGCGCCAAGAGGCTTTCCTTACGCAGACGTGACAGAGCTAGCTACCTGAATAGCCACACAAAAAGCTTAATGAGTGTTGGCCAAGGGGCTTCGTTCCTCTTGGCATCAGGGGACCGCTGTGCTATTGAGTCTCGAGGCCCAGAGAGACTCGATATATCTGGAACACAATGAGAGTTTAATATATAACAATGAGCAATCGCACCACCCAGATTGCATCACTCGCAACAGCACAGGGGACAGGAGGAGAGAGATTAGGTGAAGGAGACAGAGGATCCACGGGACACAGGGAGGTGTAGAAATGCTGGTTTGTGAGATGCGTAGCTGGTTCGCATGCAGCAGCAGTGCTCGAGCGAGCAGCCAGGGAAATGATGCGTGAAACTGGCCAGCTTGCCAGACAGTCAAACACACACACACATACACACAATCAGCGGCCAAATTACTGGAGAGAAAATGAATACCTCCACCCAACCATAGCAACAGGCCAGGCCCACTAAACACACAACCTTAAACACACACACACTCATAGCACACTAATATCGACATGCCTAAACAAATAAACACAAACTAGAGCTGGGTGGTATGACCGTTTATACCATGTGACACTATGAATGTGTCAGTAGGTAAAGGTCTTGCTATGCTGTTAATATCGCACTAGATATATTTGTGTGGATGTTAATGGGATGGGCTGCTTTGTGCTACTTACATGAGATACTTAGGATGATTAAGAAACAATGTGAATATACAGAGCCAGACATTTTTTACAGCACCACTGAATGTGGCACATTATATATATATATAATATGATAGAAAAAATGCAAACATATATGTATAAAATTATATACACACATGTATGTTTTTTTTTTGCTCAATCACTCATTCTTAACACACACACATACTCTCACACAAACATTTTCCCTTCCTTTCTGCACATCTGTGAAAGTGCTGCACACATGGAGGAGATGGCAGGTGAACCAATGATGGGTTTAAACACTCAAATCTCGAGATTGTCTCTCCGAGGCCTCGCCATGCTAATTTTTCCCTCATTTTTCTGGCTGTAACAGCACCTGATTACAGAAGAACAAATGCTGTTTACAGCAGTTGGCCATGTCTGCTGTGTGTGTCACAAAGGAATATTAGGCGGTTGAGTTTAACTGAGTTAATTATTCACCTGTCGAGTCACCTCACTTGACTGTGAATTCAACATATGAATCAACTGCACATTTACAATGTGCCATTATGTGGGCAGAGGGAGCGTTTCATATGGCATTTTCAGCCATTTAATATTCGAGTGTTAATCACACATATTGATTGTTATTGTGACTATTGAAGTACATAATGTCTGTGTGTTGTAAGGCTCTAAAAACATTTGCCATACGACAGACCAGTTAATACTGAACACTCATTCTTTATACAGTATCACAAGCTCTTGATTTCTCTTCATCTAGTTAATAGTAACACAAACTGAAGAGAAGAAAATGAAGAGAGAGAATACAAGAATAAACTGAAATGGGTCAAAGAAATATAAGGTGTCAAGACCAAATGAGAAAAGAGGAGACCAGTGGAGTCAATGAGAATAAAAATACTAAGTAAAATGAGACAAGATAAGAGACAAACCGAAACAAACCAAGACGAGACTAAAATTAAAAAAGTGAAGAAACACTTCAGCACGTTTTGAGGTGAGGAGTAAACAACAAGATGAGCAAGATGAAACTGAGAGAAGACAGTAAAGAAGACAATAAAAATGTGACAGGAGAAGAGAAAAGACAAGTCTAGAGAAAGACAAACTGAAATGGATCAAGGAAGGAAAAGTTTAGAAATGGCCAAATGAAAAAAAGAGAGGCCAGTTGAGTCAGAATAAGACAAGTAAAAGACAAGATGGAGAATAAATGAGACAAACCAAGATGAGACAAAATGAAACAAGAAAAAAGACATTCCGGCATCAACATGATACAAAATGTAGCAAAAAGGACAAGAGAAAAGACAAACTGAGACAAGAAGAGGCAAACTGAAAAAGCTGCATCAACAAGAATGAGAAAATGAAATGAGACAAGAAATGGGACAAAGAAGAGGCAGGAAGAGAAAGTACAAGATGAGAAGAGACGAGGAGAAATGCACACACAAATCCTATTCTACACCTCTTCGTCTTGTTCTCAGTTTCAGTTTATTTTCATGATAAGTAATTTTGCATTGGTATTGCCAAAACATTAGCAACTTAGCCACATATCTGCATTCTCCCTTTCTGCTGCTGATGCAGGGAGGATGGGACGTCTGATTTACAACACTGCTTGTCCTCCATCCACCGAGACAGCTCCACAGAGACACTGGAGGCTGGGCTGAATTTCCCAATGACCTTCATTGTGAAGGACACAGCACTAGAAAGGTGCAAAGACGAAAAATGCATAATCTAAAAACAAAAACACAAAACAAATGCTTTCAAGTGTGATAAAGGACATGTCGTCCTCACAGATCGACCCAAAAGCGTTAGAAACCCAAGTAGATCAGTCATCCATTTGGTAAAACTTAGCTCTGGCTCAAACCAAATGGAAGATCAGCAGAAGCCAAAAGAAAGTGTTGAAAAATGAGTAAATGTGTGAAGAGGTGACAGAGTGAAGGAGTGAGGCTGCAAAAACAGCATATGCCATGGAGGAGCCGAGGGAGAACTAGCTACAGATGATGTGATTAAGTTGTAAATACTGTCAGCGGAAAGGTCAATCACTGAGTTTACGACCATCAGTTGATCGAGAAAGAGGCCAAGATGAGAAAGAGACGGAGCAAGTGAGAAACAGAGGGAATGAATGAGAAAATGAGAGAAGACGTGTGGGCTTCGTGTTGCTGAGATGGAAATCAAGCAGCACCCACATCACACAGAGATTAACAACCATCTGCTCACACACATGCTTAATAGCGCACCCATGACGCACACGCACACACATCCTTTTCAAGAACTCCGCATGCAAGCCCACGGGGACTTTATCATGCTGCCCCCATTTGGGATGTGCAAAACGACTTATTTTCATAAACCACTAGTGGGCAAGTTATCTTAATGATGTAATGACCTTAAGAAAGCCCTGTATAATTTCCCTGATTTTAAAGACAAATTTCTAGTGTTCAAAAAACAGCTGGACAGATTACAATCGGAAGCTGTTTTTTTCAACATTTTCTTTTAACGATACTTAGCATCAAAGTTTAAAATGCAACTGTTATTTGTTAGCACTGGCAAAATAAATAAATAAATAAATAAATAAATAAATAAGCTACTAACAGCAAAATCGATGACAATAGGGCTAAGTTTAATATTCTTGAAATTAGTCTCTAAGGCTGCATTTATTTGATCAAAAATACAGTACAAACAGTAATATTGTGAATTATTACTCCAATTTAAAATAACTGTTTTCTATTTAATATACTTTCAAATTTAACTTATACCTGTGATGTCAAAACTGAATTGACTGCATAATCTTGACCCTTCATAAATTATTCTAATAAGTTGATTAGGTAGTCAAGAAACATTTCTTAATATTATCAATGTTGAAGAGAGCTGTGCTGCTTAATATTTTTGTGAAAAATTTTATGCATATTAATTATATTTCAAACGAACTGCATTTATTTGAAGCAGATGTTTTGCTGAAACATTACACATCAATTTAATGCATCCTTGCTGAATAAAAGCATTAATAATATAAATAAATAAATACAACTTACTGACCCCAAACATCAAAATGGTAGTATAAACACATTGTCACAGGGATAAAAAATATTGATAATATTTCTTGTAAAAAAAAATAAATAAATGAAAAAATAAAAAATAAAATAAAGAATAATTAAAATACATAAAAGTATTGCATATCTAGTTTTTGAACTATTTGTATTTTATTTGTTGTTTCTAGTAAAAATTATTATTATTATTATTATTATTATTATTATTATTATTATTATTATTATTATTATTATTATTGTTATATATTATAGCATATCTATCGTATGATAATCATGATTATATCATGGCTACACATCACGTCACTGCACTTGATTAATGCATAACAACAGGAACATCATCAACAGTGTCTGGTTTGAGGTCAAAAGCAATGATTTTTAAAACATAAGTAGTAGTTTGATAGCTTAAAGGGATAGTTCACTCTCAAATTAGCTTTTTTAGCTTACCTCAAGGACATCCAAGATGTAGGTTTCTTTGTTTCCGCAGTATTTCCCATTTTGATATTTTTAGGTCAAACCATTCTTGTCTGTGACTCATATAATGGAGGTCTATGGTCACCACCTCAAAGAGCATGCACAGAGGAGTCCAAATGAAACAATTCCCCATCATAAGTACACATTGATGACCTAAGACCCGAAACGAGCGGTTTGTGTAAGAAAACGAACAGTATTTATGTAGTTTTTACCTCTTGTACACAACCACATCCAACTGATCTGTGGGCGCGAGTGCTTCCGGATGTGACATGCGCGCGCGCTCTGGCTTAGTCTGCGCAAGCGCGGAGAGCAAGTGATCTCTCGCGCATGTACATCACTCATTGTTTACTGTTTACCACACGATACACCACCAATCTGCAATGTCTGAAATATAATGCAGTAATTGTAATTAATTAATTTGTTTATAATGCACCTTATAATCGTTGCGATTATAATAAAAATACAACACATTACTCACTCTATTGACAGCGTCTCCAGTTTATACGTGGCAAACTAAACACAACGTGCAAAACGCTGTGTCTCAACAGCGGAGAAAACTCAGGAACTTCAGTCAGGCAGGTGTGTGATGCGATACTGTCAATGTCCTCGTTGTCGTCTTGTAGTTGTTCCATTCAAGACAACATATGCTCTCCACTTCTATTGGCATCTCACAACACTTGCTACTAAAACACCACCAATTTTGAAGAGATCTCTGTCCCTCTGAGGCTTGAAGACGTGTTGCTGCAGCGGATCACTCCTGAGTACTTGGTCTGTGTATTCTGGTTCAAATAAATATGGTTGTGAAAAAAATTGTCGTCTATGGATATATTGAAATTGTCTTCCATTGCAGTTTCCTGTACGTCTAAATATGTTTAGCTCTTCACAGTGAAAGGTAATACTTCCAAAATCTCTGTGTAAACCATAGACAGTAAGTGTAAACAATGAGTGATGTACACGAGCGAGAGATCACTTCCGGCACTTTCCGCGCTTGCACAGACTAAGCCAGAGCGCGCGCGCGCATGTCACATCCGGAAGCACTCGCGCCCACAGATCAGTTGGATGTGGTTGTGTACAAGAGGTAAAAACTATATAAATACTGTTCGTTTTCTTACACAAACCGCTGTTTTCGGGTCTTAGGTCATCAATGTGTACTTATGATAGGGAATTGTTTAATTTGGACTCCTTTGTGCATGCTCTTTGAGGTGGTGACCATAGACCTCCATTATATGAGTCACAGACAAGAACGGTTTGACCTAAAAATATCAAAATGGGAAATACTACGGAAACAAAGAAACCTACATCTTGGATGTCCTTGAGGTAAGCTAAAACATACCAACATTTAATTTGAGAGTGAACTATCCCTTTAAGAGGTGTTTCTTTAAAGAGGATGAATTTAAGGACAACTTTGACTGCACAGCACACTGTCATCTCACTAAAATCCTCTTAGTAAAGATATTTCTCCTAATTTAACCCATTAGAAAACTTGAAATCTACAATTTGAGAGAAAAAAAAGAAGTTACAAATGAGTCGACCTCACCAATAAACCATCCTGACTCATCCCAAGGCCCCTACACACACCCTCTGAATCTATTTGACACATTCTGCATCACACAAATACAATTAAAGAATGTTTACAACCAGCATATGTAGATTAGATCTGATTCATGAACCACGTGTTGGCTGAT
Source organism: Carassius carassius (assembly GCF_963082965.1). Taxonomy (NCBI): domain Eukaryota; kingdom Metazoa; phylum Chordata; class Actinopteri; order Cypriniformes; family Cyprinidae; genus Carassius; species Carassius carassius. The sequence continues at coordinate 5,391,671 of NC_081787.1, read as the reverse complement.
GAATTACTACTGTGACACATGACTAGCACAATAGATAGAGCAAAGCGGAACAAACACTAAACAGCATCTCGATTTTCACACATCTGTGTCAACACAAAAGCCCAGGAAGCGCTGATGCTGTGCTCTGGGGTTAAACGCAATGTGTCTCATCCACCTGCCTTTCTGAGTTGCATGCAGTAACTCAAGTCTCCAGCAGGGGGTGGTGGTGTCTGAGCAACGGAAAGCAGAGAGATGGGGATCAGGAGAAGATATCAAAGTTGGCTGGAAACCAGAGAAAGGAAAATCGCGTGATATGATTTTGCTCTAGAATTCTTTTTGATGGCTTTTGGTTGGGGGTGAGCTTTCTGGAGGCTCAGGTGAGCAGGGAGGTCTATGGACCGGCAGGTATGCAGCTGACTGCAGGAGTCTTGTACGCTGTCCCCTCTCCTCTTTTCTCCTCTCCACAAGCCTCCCAGCATGTGTGCGTGGGCTCACACAGAAATTACCATGCATACAAATACACACCTTCTCTACATATCGGTTGTAGGTGTACATATTTACAAAAGTTAGATGTGATATTTAACAGCACAGGATTACACATATTGCATGTTTATTCTCTAACATGTTGTGGCTTGATTCTCCACGGAGAGTTTCTTTCGATACGAGGCATTGTAACAGCAACAGTAAACAGCTGTGTTTACACTTTGAAAACTATTGCAACAATATTAGAATTTGTTCCTTATACCTTTCCACTGCAATGAGATGATAATGAGAGCCCTGGGCGGCAGGGTTAATAGAATCAATAGTTTCAATTAAAATCTTTCTCTTTCTCTCATCCTAATGGATGTTGTCCTTGTCGCCACAAAAAGGCCCCTACTCAGCGAGGTAAACAGAGCCAATTAAGATTAGCCATCTCTTGATCACTATATCCATCTCACAGTTCGTTTTGTGTGATCAAATGAGCTGTCATCAGGCATATGACTTTCAAACAGACCCAGGGTTCATTAAACTAGCTCACTGCAGGAGAAAAGAGATGGAAAGCAAGGGAACGCTTTATGCACCCTTTCTTCCTCCAAAGCTGAGATTCTGTCTTTAATTCTACATCAGCTTGCAGTGTGTGATGTTGTGTGTGTGTTTTGCTGAGTTCAGCTGTGAATGTGTGTGCCGCTGGACTGAAAATCCTCAAAATGCAGTGTTTTCAGTTCAGGCAGGCCTAGAAGTGATTTAGGGGTCTTGATTAGAAGCCACTCAGTGCTTTGTAGCTACACGTTGCCATCACTGATTGTGTATTTAACAAAACACTCAAGCACATGTACTGGGTTAAATTAAATTGTATCTCTCACCATGTCTGCTATTATTATCTTTTCACCCTTTCTCTTTCTCGCACTATTCTTCACCTCTCTAGTCAGATCTGTTTACACAAATCTCTAAGGTAAGTTTGGTGCGGAAATGAAAGGATATCAAAGCCAAGTGAGCTTTCACATGCATGAATGTTTGTGCATGTGAGGGAACAAAAAAAAAAAAAAAACAGAAAAAAATATGAGCGGGAGATTTTTTGCATTTTATTTCTTTTTGTTTTACACACTCAAATGAAAAAGTTATTATCAAATGGATAACTATATAGTCTGGTCAGGCATAAGAATAAACATTATGGTTTTCACACACTGTTAAAGACTAATGACATTTCACATCTTAACTGTCACCATGGGAACTTGAGATCACCGGAATACTAAATAGCACATGACCAATATTTCATAAGCTCATCAAACATCTCACTTATGGCTACTAGCAGCAACAACTGAGATGCCTGTTTCAGTTAAACCGCTGTAAACAACCTGCCTCAGGCATTCCCACCATGAACGTAGTCGGCCTTTAACCTAAAAATCATTAAAATGCAGTCAAAACAGACAGAATTCCTAATATACTTTGCAATTCCCTGGAGACATAGCATCACCCCAACTTCACCCCCCACCCAAACATTCCTTAGTTACTCAGCAACAATGTTCCCTAAACAAAGCGCTCACTTAGTTTTTTTTCCTGCCGATATGCAAATTTGATCAAATTTGGCAATTTAGTCAGTTTACTCTGGGAGATAAATTAGGCTAAACTGCACGCTTGTAAATATTGGAACTCGCACATGCATGAATAATTAAATGAGAGGGAGGAGATGTACCAACCGAAGGCACATCCATTCGCCACCCTCAGCCAGACGTCACTCATCCGAACTACCATCAACCTACATCAATCTAATGTGCCAAGAGTGTCTACCGAGACCAACATTTAGACAATAGGTTAGCAGCTGAAGGCATAAACAAAAAATGTAAGCTCTCCGATGATGCATGCCACGTTATCTGTGATTTTCCGACTGCTAGATGCACGCAAGGGAGAATGATTGACGTTCTCTGACACTCTTTTAGTCTAAGCTGAGCATCACTGCTGAACTGACAAGCTTGAATTTTCACATTGCCTGGTTTGGTTGCTGATCCAACTGGTGGAGCAGCACATCCATGATGTTCAGCAGCAAAACTTAGTCCTTCATGATCTTTCTGAAGAAGCTGGTTGACCAAGGAAGTTTTTAGCTAGCTAAGAAGCCACCAGCATCCAATACATAATGTGCTGTTTTTTTTTCAGCAGGGTCTGAATTAGTTTCTTTCACAGTTCAGTAGCACTCTCTCGCACACAAAATACACTCACACACACGGTTCTGCAGAGCTCTTACCGGTCTCTTGAGAGAGGGCTTTAGCTCTGCTGCTGGTGTTGCCCGAGTGATGCATCGCTCCTAACGTGAATCTTCCCCTCGTATCTCCTCCTCTCCTTTTCTCCAAACCGTCAGACAAGGTCCCCTGGTGGTCTCTCTCTCCTGGAGGAAAGGATGAGGGACTTCAGAAGTCACGTATGAGGAGCAGTTGTGCCCTCTCTATCTCCGTACGCTCTCTCTCACACAACTTCACATGTGCGCACAGTTGCAAGGCACTCTAGTCCACAAGCCGATGGGAAAGGTCTTAAGGAACAGAAGAGCAAGATGGTTAAGGTGAACGAATGCCAGAGAAAATAAACAGAGTTGTCTTCAACCTCTCTGCGAGCGCAGAAAGAAGAATGCAAAGGGCTGTTCCATCCTACATCTGGAGCTCCGCACAGACTCTGAGCTCTGAGAAATATACAGCATTGCTGCGGAGCACGAGAAAGAGAGAGAGAGATGAAGAGAGAGAGAGGTGTGGGAGAGAACAAGAGTGCGGGGGAGCACATAGAGAGAGCGATAGAAAGAAAGGAGGGGTGAGGATGGGGGAATGTGACAAAGCATGTTCATCAAAGAGAGAGGAGGAGAGAAAACGAGATGGATCGTGCATGTTTCCCCCGTCTAGCCGAAACGAGAACGTGTCAAGCTGTGTTACCAAGAGTACGGTCAGTATTCGTCCTTTAACGCATGCAGAGAGATAGATTTTCACTTCTTTACACATACAAGTGGGTCCCTTTGGAGAGGAGGGCTTTCAGCCTCAAAGGCGCTGACAAGCTGACACAACACACTGAACTAAAAAGCACCGTGCGGCTAAAAATACATAACCTTGTACCGCCATGCTTTCACACAAACAACACTGGATATGTGAATATTAGATTGGGGATCCGGCAGCCGCTCTGGGTCTTGAGCAGCGGAACATGATCTGATACTGAAATGCACTGAGCCGGAGTGCTGTAATACACAAGCTTTCTTTTACCTCGCATACACCTCTGACAGGACACGCACTTGAAATTTCCACCCAGTAAAACACAACCGCTGCTTCCTTGATATGCTTTATTTGGTTGTCAGCACCAACAACATTGCATAATGTATAAATAATCAAAAGTGCTGTGTGGGAATACAATGTTCTTTAGTTAAAAAAGACTCGACAATAGAACGTTAAAGTCAACATAAAATAGCCTTCAAATTTTACGGAGTGGTTAAATATTTAACATGATATTCATTGAAAAGACAAGAAAACTTGGGTATGTCTTTCAGGAATTCATCAAAAGATGAAAGTGGGCATTACATACTAACATTAGAGTTTGCGATTACACTCATGCTTAACCACCTTACCATGCCATTTTTGAGAAGACTTTTAACCTAGAATTAGAGGTTGAAGGTCAAGGATCAACGGTAAAATGTCACTTTCAAATTGTTATTTGCCACATAGCAACTTTATTACATTTATCCAATAACCTTTAATACCTTTATAATGATCACCCTAAAATGAAAGTTAAGACAACATTCAATCACCCTCATGTCATTTCCCACAAGTTCCTGACTTCTGAGGTACATAAAAGATGAACGTGTAGAGGAGCCTAAAACAATGGCTAAAAAAAAGCCTTTTGGCTACTAATATAAAAAAAGGTAAAAAAATAAAAATAAAAATAATAATAAAAAAAAAAAAATCTGTTATTTTACAAATGTCTTTGTTGTCATACAATAGGTGATGTCAGTTGAAAACAAGAGAGGTGTATGAGTTTCACAGGTGTATGAAGTCATTAAATTGTGATGGAAGGTTATGGAAACAAATGATAACAATAAGTTCCCAAACTAGCATTAATAAAGAAAATAGGCTCAATTTTGATTTCATATTGACTTTAAAATTGCCCAGCACAAAGTTCAGACCATAGACAATTACACTTGGGAGTATGGGCACAACCTCCAATGCTGTGCATTCAGAAAAGAGCTGACCATGGTACAGCACTTCCTGCTCTGTCCAACAGAGGGCAGGGCTACAGATCAGCATCCTCCTGATGTCATCCATCCCAGCTAGAATGCATCCTGGTTCCAATCTCGCCTGCATCCTGTCCCCGAGTTACCAACCCACACACACATTCTCCCGCAGAAGTGGCTTTATTTGCAACGCCTCTATATTTAGAGCCATTTGACCCTTCTCGATTGGAAAAAGCGCCAATCTACTCCAATGACTCTCTCTCTCCCGCCTTCTCTGGGCTCACTGTACCATAGGGAGGGACTGGATCCTGTACATATAATAAGCAGTTTGGCCCCACACAAACATGCAAACATAGCAAGAGCTCTAATGAAGAGAGCAGTTTTGGAAGGCCACACCGCTCTAAGTGCAGACAGCTGGATGGATTCATTTCTACTCAGTCCATATCAGACTCTCCTCACATTGTGTTAGTAATTATTGAGGACTTATCAAACAGTGTTTTATCAGTGTCCACTCTTCATTAGTGCTATTGCAATCAATGTTAAGTGAAAAATAAAGCCTGTGACTAATTAACAGCGGAAATGCATTTAAAGGGTTCAGTACAAGTTAATCTTATTTGCCAACACTTGTGGCATAATGTAGATTACGACGAAACAAACAAGATGCTTGTTTTCAGACTAACACAACCTGAATATAAATACATTAAATTAATTAAACAATTACTTCCATAAATTCCAAGAACTGTATGGCTGTTGCAAGAACATTGGTTGTTGCAGTAATAAATAAATAAATAAATCCTTGATTTTACCTTTTTTTATAATACTATTTTTTTAAAAACATTTTAATTAAGTTGGTTCATTTAAAAATAGCTCAATTTAAATCATTTTAAATCACTCTATGGTCTCCTTACAAGTTTTCTGGGGACACCAAGTGGCTCCTGGTGCAGGACTACAGGCATAAAATTAAAATAAATATAATGTTATAAAGTTTCACATTTCTGGTTTAAAAAAAAAATGGCCCAATTTACTTTCCTTGTTACTTTCCTTTTGCAAAGAGTCGATAAAAATGTATTGTGTTAATCAACATTATGCCACAAATGTTGTTGACTGAACCAAATTTGTATTGAATGCAGAATATTTATTTAAATGATCCACAGAGTAAACTGATTTAAAATCAAACTGAATTTCCAGAATAAAGGGATTGAGGCAGAAGAAAATGCACTAAAGAGGAAGCTTTGCTGCATATAATGACTTCCCCTGACCTCAGTAGAATAGCACCTGTCTTCCCTAAGCTGTGATGGGGTGCACCGACTTGTTTGCGGAGCAGCAGATACGAACGATGTTGGCGTCCAGTCTGAAGCTGTAATCGCTGCAGACAGAGCCTTCCTGCAGTATTAAAGGAACATATTCAGCCTAAAGGCTTCTAATTCAGTGAGCCGAAAAAGAGAACATTTATAACTCTCAGTTACAGTTACAGAACACATGCTGCACTCAAACACAAGCATACAACCTTCAGTCTGACAGCTCCATCGACTGCCCCATCCATAATTTCCAACAGACGTGGATGCACACACTCACTCTCACACATACACAATTTTTTTTGGAAAGAACTTTGACAAGTTTTGCAGACCTGTGATTACATGTATTACATAACTTATCATCAACATTCAGCAGTGTCTAGTAATCTTTTCATTTAGCTCCTTTTCTCTTTCCTATCTCTGCATCTTTCAAATGATTGACTGACTTTAATGCAATGAAATTATATTGTGACAAAATGTTCAATAATTGTGAATCTCACACCTTTCTGGCCAGTGATGACTATTTAAATATATCTCTGCATTCTGACAAGATTAATCAATAAGTCAAAAATGTTAATACGTTTGCAGATTTACAGTAGATTTACCAGTATCCAATTCCTGTTTGAAAGACTCTTAAAAGCATGAAATGTACTTACAATTGACCTGTTTGCTGCCACTGACGTCATACCTCAGGATAATTGCTAGAAACGACTGAGTTATTGTGGCACCATTGTCCAATCAGTGTTGTCATGACATTATTTAACTGAGCAATAAAGTGTTCTGTTGTGAAAAATTATTTTGGTCTGTTGTTTCGGCATATGCTCTCCCCCAAAGTTAAGCTTCCACTGTGTTGTAAACTAAAAAGTGAAGATGATTTTTACTGTATTCCAGTGTATATATCGGCCTCCTCCTAGGAAGGGTCATAGCAGCGTGTAATAAATTTGTGGCATGGTTCCACGGCGACACGGTGTGAAAGTCACACAAGCAAATTGCTCCAGCCCTGGTCATGTGGTGATAAAAGCACAGAGAGATTCCATGCATGCAATAGATTTAGTTTAAAGCAGAACTGGAAGTGACTATTATCTATGGCTGCTGAGAAAGAGCAGGACAAGGTCAGGCAATGAAGAGTGGAACGGCTCTCACAATTCTGAGACTTCCATCACACTATGTTTACATCTCACCCATCCACCTGTTCTTTCATCTCTCTTTATTCATTTATTGCTCTCTTTTCTCTGGCACAGGGTGAGAGGAAGTGTATGTGAATGAGCTAAAGGAGGTATGGGATGGGGAGTGAAGGGACCCGTGGGTTGAACACAGCCATTTGTCATCCAGTGAAAGCTTAAGAAAAGACTAGTTAACCTTTCCTGGGAAGCCCCTGGGGAGCTACCAGCAAAGAAAAAAAAAAAAAAAAAACTAGAAAAAGTATCAACCAAGAAAAATGTTCTTGGGTAAAATAGATGGCCGATGCTATGAGACCCATGTACCTTGCAAAACGCTGCGCTAGGCACTTTTGACATCTGGGTTGCCTCTACTCGTGAGCAAGGAGAGAAAGAAGGATTGTAGCTGTTGCCCTTTATGTAGTTATGTAGAGTTTACAGAAATCTGCTTGCAGACTATAATTGCAACTTTATTGGTGTCACTTAAATTAATTTATGTATACTTGTGGTATTTGTGAATGGAAATACCATCACATTTGCACTGCACTGAACAAAAAAAAAATGCATGAACTGCATGTCAAAAACCTACTAGTAGTATCTTAAACCAGACTAAGTTACATTGCTTATCATAGTTGGTCTCCAAAATGGCTGGTCCATTGGCTGGTTATAGAGTAGTTTTGGGCACTTTTCAGCTGGCTGTCAAGGTAAATACCAGCCTAACCAGTAGGGGATACCACTAGAACAGCATACCAAACTAATGGCTGTTTCAAGTTTAGGTTTTTTTTTGTTTTTGTTTTTTTTTTGTTACATAATTTATTTAAGCTATGCCTTTAACAACCATAGCAGGCAAGCACTCCAACACTAATTTCAGATGAATTATGAGTCATGTTGTCTTGACAGTCTAGTCAGGCACTTTTATACTAATATGCAAGTCATTGAAAAACCAGTTAGTGATAGTGACTAGCAATTTTGTCCTTTGCCAAACCTGCCACCAAGCCTGTCACGCAAGGCGGCATCACCATGGCAACCATGTGAGTCGGCCAACCATGTGCACACAGCAGCAGGAGACTAGTCTTGAACAATTATGAACAATACGTACATTTGACTGGAGGCAGACCATCTTCTGTTGTGAAGCATCAATTTGGTGAGAAATATCAATACAAACAAACAGCTGGTGAGAGGAATTAAGATGGATACGCAATCTTTCATAGTCACTGTTTTCATATTTCGTATAAAGACGTCCTACAGCTCTATTTGTTTCCACATAAACAAACATTTCTTGCTGCCTGTCAAACTACTGGCATACAAATAACTCAACTGACCCGTAACATATAGATAAAATGACTTCAGAGGAGTGACAGACAGAATTTCTTCACTTGCCATTCTGGTTCACCAAAGTCAGACACACTATGCAATTTCTGGTGTCCTTTATGATTGTTATTTGTCAGATTGTATATTGTGACCCCACTGAGACTGTAGGTTAAATGTCAAAGCAGACTATGCAATATCAGTGATTCTCTAAACCACCCCAAGCTACATGATATACAACTTAATCAACACTTGAACGACAGATAGCATTGTTGACTGGGTGTTTTAACCCTCTGGAGTCTAAGGGTATTTTTGGGGCCTGGAGAAGTTTTGTCATGCCCTGACATTTGTGCTTTTTTCAGCTTCTTATAAACATCTAAATGGCTAAAGTCTAATCTCACTGTAATCAGCACAAACTGGGCTATAATAATATGTGAGCAGCATGTATGTACATGATTGTGTTTTTGAGAAAAAAAAATGTTAAAGAATGTTATGCATGATTAGTGAAAAACTAAAAATGTTAAATCACTTGAATAAGGCCATAAAACACACAATCTAGTCCATTCTCACATCCTTGTTTACATGCAAAATTGAAATGATGCCACAGAAACCCAATCAAACCATTGAGCTAAAGTTGAAGTCGTGGGGAAGTCGTGGCCTAGTGGTTAGCGAATCGGACTCACAATCGAAGGGTTGTGAGTTCGAGTCTCGGGCCGGCAGGAATTGTGGGTGGGGGGAGTGCATGTACAGTTCTCTCTCCACCGTCAATACCACGACTTAGGTGCCCTTGAGCAAGGCATCGAACCCCCAACTGCTCCCTGGGCGCCGCAGCATAAATGGCTGCCCACTGCTCCGGGTGTGTGCTCACAGTGTGTGTGTGTGTTCACTGCTCTTTGTGTGTGCACTTCGGATGGGTTAAATGCAGAGCACAAATTCTGAGTATGGGTCACCATACTTGGCTGAATGTCACTTCACCTTCACTTGAAAATGTTGTCTGTTATAAAAAGGACCCCCTTTCTAAAATGTAAAGACAGCTAATTACATATTTGAATAATATAAAAAAAAAAACACATGATATAAAATAATTTGTACTGCTTGAAGAAAAATAAATATGGGAGGCATTGCAAAGACTATAAAATGACTTTAATTTTGTCTGAAGTTAAATAACTGGCTTTGCCAATTGTTTTAATGTTCTCTTAAACTTATTCATCATCTTAAGGTAACACATTACCTTTGAAAGCTCTAAAAGGTATTTTGTAAAAGTTTCATTTTCTCTTATTTTTATTATTATTTTTTTTTTTTGCACCTCCACTGAGTCTCCACAGGCCTCCATTTAAAAACCTTTGCACTCAGCAATTCAACATTACCTTGTTTTTATTTTACAGTCAGGTGGCAAAAATCTCAGGGTGCACTGGGTTTAACCCCGTACGAGCACACACACAGAATAACTGACAAATACTAACAGGCTTTAGCTCATAAAGCCTGGAACGAGGTGGATGTTGTCTTGCAGATTAAGACAGACTAATAGATGGCCTTCTGTGACATTAGTGGAGGCAGAATTATGAGTCGTAATTGAGGATCCTTCAGCAGGAGCAAAAGGACTAGATGATATGAGACTAGAGGGATGGAGCAGCTGGATGAAGCTTCCAGCCTTAACAAGGAGAGAGAGAAAGTCACAGGGGGAATCAACTTCTCTACGCAACTATCTTTGGCTTCAGCTTTCAGCTCTTCCCCATCGCTATCCTTCACTTCCTTTATCTTTGTCTCATGGACACAGGTTATAGCACTCTTTTTCTTCTTTTTTTTTTACACTTACCAATCTTTAGGGAGATGAAGTAAAGGTGGGGTTTACACAAGAAAGCAAGACAGTTTCACAGGTGGAAATGAAAAAGAAAAAGTGAAGCAACAAGAAAGAAAGTCATTTGAGTGACCCCATGGAGAACATGGGGTCACTCAAAATGTTGTCTCATTGGGCACTCGCTCTGGTTTCACAAGAGCTCTGGGGTTCGAAGGAAAGCCCGGCCTGTTTGAATCAGGTCATATACTTCTACTTTTTAAAAATAAAGTTTTGGTGCGATACCATGATACTATGATGTATGGGATGGTAACACTATGGAATTTTAATACCAAAACCAAGGAAGTCTATAATACCTGGAGAAAGCTATCTGATATCATTCCCAGTCATAATGTTAGTTTCTCAGCTTGTATAATTGTAATATAATATAATATAATATAATATAATATAATATAATATAATATAATATAATATAATATAATATAATATAATATAATATAATATAATATAATATATAACTATTTATTTTTATTTTTGCTTAACAATGACCCATACAAGTGACTAATATTAATATTAACAACAACAACAACAACAATAATAATAATAATAATAATAATAATAATAATAATAATAATAATAATAATAAAGGAAAATAGGGCAATTACCTAATGTAATATAATTTAATGTAGAAAGTTGTGGCCTAGTGGTTAGAGAATTTGACTTCTAACCCTAGGGTTGTGGGTTTGAATCTCAGGCTGGTAATACCACGACTTACCCTTGAGCAAGGCATCGAACCCCCAACTGCTCCCCGGGCGCCGCAGCATAAATGGCTGCCCACTGCTCCGGGTGTGTGTTCACTGCTCTGTGTGTGTGCACTTTGGATGGGTTAAATGCAGATCACGAATTCTGAGTATGGGTCACCATACTTGGCTGAATGCCACGTCACTTCACTTTATCTCACTCAAAAATAAAAATTTCAACTATTTTCATTGATGACAAAAATATATTAATAAAAATATAGCATGTGAGTAGTGTGAATAGCCATTGAGCGTTGCAAGTGATGCAAGTTAAATGAATGTTATCTACTAGCAGAGACTCGCTGGACCATGCTAACCCGCCAAACATGGATTTTTGGACATATTTCAGGGGGTCAAATGTTTACCATTTGTATTATGGCAATTGCATAGTACTTTATGGTACCACCGTGGTACATGTCCAAATGTCAGCTTTAATAAGATGGTTGATGTCCAAAAAAGTCTCAGGACACAACGTGGTAATATAATAATGAGAGAAAATGCAAGATTAAAAGAAGAACATCTTGTCTTGAGATGAGAACACCCTTTGCTCTTTCATGAACCCATATCTGCTCTTAAGAGATATGAAAGTCAAACACACACACACACACAAGCAAACAGCATTTCAGCTGCCTGTCACCCACAGGCCCTTCCAGTTAGTGATTAATCACCTAATGCTAATGAGCTATTTACTAATTACTGTCTGGCGTAAGAGGAGATGAGGAGAACAGGACTGCCACGATGACACTGGTGGCTGAGGCACTTGGTGTACTCACCTAACTGTGATTAGGAAAAAGAGAGGTGTGTGTGGGTCTGAGTATCCTTTAAGTAACAGTAAGTGCCAAAACTGATGCATAACACAATAACACATTAGCCAGACAGGAGGCCCACATCTAAGCCACACTTAGAACGGGACTTAGTAAACAAAGATGCCGCCCATAGAGCGTTCAGCAGGGAATGTCAGCCATACGTTAATATCTCACTCTGCCAGGTCCATGAGACATCAAATGAAGATCAGACCATTATAGAAAAGCACCTGAGAGTCAAAAGTTGGCCACGCCCCGAAACCATCCATCTACCTGACAGGAGTTCCTTCGCTTTCAATCAAAGCGTTTAAGCAGGGGAGGCCTCTTATTCTCGTGCCCACAATGGCACTCACATAGGTGCAAGGCTACAGGTCTGAATCAATCTCCTGCCTTCTATCTCTCCCACACACACTGCACAAAAGCTGCTGAAGCCACAGAGTGTGTGCAGTGACAAAGCAGCCGCTTTCAACCACGGGGCCTTTCAGTGCTCAGCTTTTTGTCCGTCGTTTATATAGAGGGGTTTGTATCCAGCACAGGCCTTTATATAATGCTCAATATTGCCATTAGAAGGAGAGATAGACCTCTGAATGTGGGTGTTTTTATCAAGTGGGTATGAAAGTGAGGCTGCTGATTGTGTGGAATGATGGGACACATGAAACTTTAATAAAGCACTTCATCAATCCATCTCATCTAAGTGTTGAGCACATCTAAATGTGTCTCTCAAGTTTTGCATTGACAAAAATAAGAAATGAAGAAAATTAGGTGATATTTAAACAAATTAAGAAATGATTCATTAATTAGACAAAAAAAAGAACAAAGAAAAAAAGAACTAAGATTTTAAATAAAATATTATTCATAATAAATACGAATGTCAATAAAATGTAATATTTTATTAAAATAAAAAATATATTCACAAGACTAATAAAGGGTAGAAATAACATTTTAAATATAAGAAAATATTCATAATAAATAAGAAATCATATTTTATTAAAGTAAATTATACTGAAAAAGAAAACTTGGCCCCACTTTATATTGTGTCCTTAATACCTGTGGACAGTACTTACATGGTAACTAGATGTGTTCATAGTATGTAACAACAGTGTAAGTACACATTGATACATAGTATCTAAGGCAATAATATTTCTGTAACTGCACACATGTAACAACCCTCAGAATGGTTTGTGTAAGTACAAATGTGTAACAGGATATTGGTAACAACACTTTTTTTTCACTTCACCAAGTACTCGTGTAACAGGAATTATATAACTACATTTTGTAACAAAAATACAGTATGTATAAGAGTAATTGGAACAATTTGATCCAGAGGGTGGAGATGTGTAGGTTTAGGGATGGAAATGGGATCTAGTGTGTGGAAATGGAGAGGTTTAGGGATATGTAAAGTTGGAGGAGTTGGTGCACCACTGTAATAGCAGTGTACTTACATGGTAACTCCTCAGGAACTGTCCACAATATAAAGTGTAACATTCTGGACACCAAACACAATTTATATGTAAAGCCTAACTTACTGAACGATGTTTTGTAATGTAACATCAGACTAATTACATGATAAATCTAATATAAAGTGTAACACTTTCTTTACCAATATGTGTTGTTATCAATGTCCTGTTATACATTTGTACTTACACATAACATTCAGTGGGTTGTTACATATGTGTAGTTACACAGACATTAGAGCTGTAGGTACTATGTACCAATGTACAGTATACTTACATTGTGGTTACATACTATGTACACATCTAGTTACTATGTATGTACACATGTATTATGGACACAATATAAAGTGGGACCGAAAAATGTATAAATTTTGAATAAAAATAGTTTTAATAAATAAAAGCAATCAACAACCAAAAAAAAAGGGGAGAATCACAAGAAACCTAATACAATAATTCATAAGCTAATGTTTCAATCTCAAGAAAACACATTAATACAAGAATCCAGCAATAGTTACAACTACAAGTCTTTAGGCTGAAAGAGGGGAAATGCATGAATTCAAATTCGAAACCCACATTTCTCATATGCACACCACTGTCAAACACAGGCAGCCTGAGGTGTGTCAGGTGAGTGATTTTGGCACTGTGTATGAGTCAGACATCCAGAGGTCCTGTGGGTGCAGGGCCCGCAGGTGTCTGTCTCCGCTCATCAAAGAGATCTTCACTAGGCCTGAGGCATGGCGAAAGAACAGCTGAACCTAGTGGAAAGGTGCCACTCTCCAATTCTCTAGGGCCTGTAGACCCAACCCTGGGCACCTGGGACCTGTCAACCCCTGCTCTTCTTCAGACCACACACCTCCACGTATGTGGTGAGACGCACATCGCTACAGATCTGTGTATGTGCGTGTTTTGCTCTCTATATAGTCAGAATATTACAGAGCTGTTGGAATGTGGGTGTTTGTAAAGACAGATCAGATTAGAATAGATAAAGTGTTGGAGTGCAGGGGCCCACGGGAGATCAGGTTGCCAGGAATAAAATAACCCGGGAAATTCAATGTGCACTGATCTCTCAGTTCAGTCGTACGGCATGTGTAAGCTCTGTTAACAAGGCTATAGAAGCCCTTTTATATGTTTTTTATCATTGTTCCCCAATGCACTACAGCAAAGCATCAAACCTTTTTATTTAAATATTAATAATAATTATTATTATTATTATTAAAGTAATAATAATTAAAGACAACTAATTAAAAGCAATATAAGTGTATTTAGTTGACTTAAAATGGCATTTATTTTTAGCCTTCTACATTATTGTTATACTCTTATTCGTTTATATTTTTTAATTTAAATATTTATTTTTATTTAATCCTGTTTATTTACTTATGTTTATTCAAATATTTTACATGTTTTTATATTATTTATTTATTTATTTAATAATTAAATTATTTATTAATCATTCATATTTTATTGTTTTATTTTTATTGAAATAAAAAAAAATGTTCATAATTAATTAAAAAATACAACGAAAAAATCCAAATCTAGCAAAATGAGAATCACAAGATTTCTAATACACAAGCCATAAGCTGTTTCAAGAATTAAAAAAAATAGCAACAACAGTATTTTATAAAACAGTTTGAAAAAATATATATATATTTATAAGCATTTTCAGGCATAAAATTTTACTTGCTTGCACTTCCTCCATACATGCACACATCATCTGCAGGAGTGCAAAAACAAATGTACTCTTTTAGATTACGAATTTCATAGCCCAATTCATACGTACATGCATCCCTGACAACAATCATCTTTTCATCTCAAATCTGAGAGCTTGTGAGCTATGAAGAGTGCTGTGAAGTTTTACTTTCAATGCAAAGATTCCAGCTCTTTGGGGCCTCACATGTTAATTCCACAGAAAAGGTTTGGGTGCCAAGTGTTCCATTTATTCTGTTTCCTAAAAGAAGTCACAGCGAAGCTTTAAAAAGAAAAGCAAATTCTTATGCTCCTTATTAATTTGACCTGAATGTATTCAGAAAACTAAGAAAAAAACTAGAAAAACAAAGATAACATACAAATAATGCAACAGGAATATGACGTGTAAGACCACATCAGTATAACAAAGCAATAAACCATAAGAGGAGATGTGAAGGTGAAACAGAAATCCTCTTAAACTGGATGAACTTAAGTGGTTTGTTTCATGTATGAAATGGCAGCAATAATACGATAAAATAAACTTTTTAAATAAATCTTTTCACTATAATAATCACATTAAACATTCTTCCACTATGCCAAATATTGCTTTGGCATAAATGCAGGTAATAATGAAGTTATAAAGACATAAATTTTAAACTGATGCTGGCCACAGGTGTGTGTGTGTGTCAATCCGCTTCAAATGTGACTAATCCAATCAATTTCAGATTTGCTAAAATTAAAGACACAATTCAGTAATTCTTCACAGAAAATGCACGATTATAAGTGTCATCTTTAAGATAATGTCATTTAACGTGCATTCATCTGAGTGACTGAAATAACATAATTAAGGGTAAGGTGAAAATTGTCCTATTAGTCACACGCACCTCTGCTGAAAGTCACATCAGATCTACTTAACGAAATGGCAGGTACGCACAGAAGATGAAGTGAATTATATAAAGCCAGTCTACAGTGACAACTGCCTTCTGTGGGTTTGCGTGTGTCATCATGGTTGCTGGAGTGTATCATATCTCTATGAAGACAGGCCTATTATTGCCAGAATATTTACACCTATGTGCCAGTACAGCAGCATGTGAAAAACACTGAGTGATGAGTGCTGTGTTGATCAGTCAGTGGTGGGGTGATAATGACATCTGAAGTATGAGCAAATCCACTAATCAGAAATGTCAGCTATCAGCATCTCTTTATCTTTACACAAACACACGAACAAAAGTAGGTACTCCACATATTCTCTCCTTTAAAAAGTAATCAAAAAAATTATGTTTGTATTCACTGTATTATCTGTATTATTAGGAGTATATATATATATATATATATATATATATATATATATATATATATATATATATTATTTATAATATGTTTTGAATTTGTAGAACTTTGCATTAATATTGCTTTAAATAATAAAATATAAAAAATATATACTTTAATATTGAACATTTTTATATTTACAATATTTTACAATTATTAAAAATTTTCCATAACATTAATAAAAAAGGATAATAAATTGAATATTATAATTTGAAAATAATATTGGCTTCATGATGATCTTGGCATCATGGCTTTATACTTAATTACATTTTTATATATTTTCAATATCTTACAATAATCTATTTAAACGTTTCCATAAAATGAAAAATATATATGTTTTAACAAAGCTTTTAGTAAGTTTAATAATTTGAAAATAATCTGGTAGAAATCTAGCATTGCTTTAATAAAATGTTAATCATATTTAGCTTTACATGCCTTTTTATAAACTCAGTATTTTACAATAATCTATTAAACATGTTTTTTTCAGAATGTTTTAACAAATTACTTCAACAATGATTTTACAAAATATAATGCTTTTATTCAATCATTTAATTCTTGTATCCTGAATCTTGTAGAAATCCAATATTGCTTTAAATAAAATATTACTCATATTCACCTGAACATGGCGAGAGAGAGAGAGAGAGAGAGAGACTAATAATGGCATGAGTTTGAGCTGGGATAATGGGATAAGTGGAATACAGATGACAGACAAGAGGAAGTACACAGCATTCTGAAGAAGGTACATAATATAAGCAGAATCTAGAGTGGTCTAGATGTGGAGGATCACAGCAGCTCACACTCATGCCACAGATCCCCACTGCAATCTCACAAAGCTCAACCAGATAAAAACACTTCCTTCCCTTTTTCCTACTAAAAATGATCGATCCAGCAGTTTGGGACTGGCCTTTAGTGTTCCTATCATCCTCTGCATGTCCCAATAAGAACGCTGATCCTCATTCCAGCACTGACGGAATGCTCTCCGTTTGTCCCACCGTTTGTCGGGATTCTTCCCGGAACAGGGCAGCACATTAACATTGGGATTGATTTCCCCATGCCTCCTACATGCCTGCAAACATGAGTTGAAATCATTCAATAAATCTGCCTCTTTGGAAAACTGAATAGATTACATTGCTTATCTCAGCCAGATCAATAAATGTAAGCAATGGGAAGATTAATTGCTTGTGACAGGAAAAAGCAAGCACCGATGTTTGTGCAGACGGCAAACACATACAGTGGGTACGGAGAGTGCCTTTGTTAATTCTCAACTCAAAACTCTGTCTTGGCTCATGGTTGGTCATAGCCCTGAATGTGACCGTCAGATTGTTCCTTTAATCACATAAAGATGAAGTGAATCAAGTGAACAGAGAAGTGAGAATCTAAAATAAATAAATATAGACCGTTGTGTCCAAAAAAGCCTACATTCCCAATATTTAATATGTGAAAATCAACCGAAAAGCAAACCGTTTAAAAATAAATAACATAAAACAATTGGGACAAAAAAAAATGCACACATGCAACAGCAAAGAAAGCTGTGGATACAGCCAAAAAATAAAAATAAAAACGTATCGGCAAAGAGATAAGAGCGCAGCAGAGTGTAACAGTTTCAACCCTGTGGCATGCGTGGTGTGCAGGGATCAGGACACAGTAAAGATGGTGAGAAGAGAGAGAGAACAAGCAAACACAAATAGAGTATCTTCACTCTCTGTGTCTCAGTGTGTTAAGATGGATAGCGGTACGCCACAGGGGCTCTCTGTAAAGAGCTGTAAAAATAGCAGCCCACTCTTCCTCTTCTTCCCCACTCTGCTCTCGAACCCTCTCATCTCCCTCTCTCATCCTCATCCCTCTCTTATTCTCTCCTCTGTCTCACCTCTGCCCTCCTCCTCTTTATCTTTCCTAATCTTTCATTCACTTCTGCTCTTTTGGTTACACGAGCATCACTCGTCATGCAAACACCACACTCATACCTCCAGAGCGAGTGTGTGAACTGGGAAGAGGAAAAGCAAGTTCTGGGTCAGCGAGGACAGGCCGGGATGGGATGCGGCGGGGTGTGTATGTGTGGGAGAGCTTTCACCCCTGCGCAGGTGTCTAAGACAGCAGAACAGCAGGGCTTGTGGGAGGACAGAAGTGGGAACTGGTAAAGAGTGTGATAGAAGATAGAAGAGGAATTGAACGTTGCGACAGCAAGAAGAAGGGCTGAGAGTGGTGCCTGGGGCAATGGGTATATGAGGTCCTTTATGAGATGGAAGGAATATGGATTTCACTGAACTTTGTGTGCTTCATCTGATCGGGTGGCGACTGATGACTTTTTGATGGACAGGTAAAAAATAGTCAATAATACACCAGTGTGGCATTACATCATGGACCTTATAAGATGGAAGATTTGTAGAAATATGTATATATAAAAAAGCTCAATATGGTGGCTGAAGCAATGAAAGTCCCACCTTTCACCTAAAAGAGACAATCATTTTTTTTTTTTTTTATTAAACATGTGAATGTTTAATATGTTTAATTTGCTTGACCAGGCTGAAGAATCTGATTTGAGCTGAAGAAGGTCATTTTATGTTGCTGTTGTTCTCAGATGTTATTTCTGATCAAAACTGGCATACCATTGAAAAACAGCTTTGGAGATTTAAGCCTTTCTTTCTTAATCAGAAGTGCCTCTGTCAAGAAAGAAATTATTATTATTATTATTATTATTATTATATCATCATTATTTCTGGTAGACTGGATATACAGTACATTTTCGGTCTACCATAAACAAAAACAAATACAATTATTTTTAGTATAATTACAAAAATAAATAAAAATTACAGGCATGTTATTTATATGAGAGCAAAAAGTATTGAAGCTCACCTTATATAGTGATTAGATGCATCTTAATGCATTTGTTTCATTTCAAGATCACTGACATTTCATTTAAGATAACAAAGTCTCCCCTCAGAAGCTTGTTTGCAGCGATGACTGAACGTCTGGATCAGAAATAAAAAATTTGTGAGTGAGTGAGTAAATATGCAGAGATGGAGAGAGAGAAAGAGAGAGGGCGATAAAGGACACTGTGAGCTCTGGTCAGTGTGAGAGAAGAGTTGTGAATCAATAATGCATATGCACAGATCAGATCTCAGCCCAGTCCTCTGACAAGGTGAAAACAGAACAGAATAGAACAGAACAGCACAGGACAGAGAAAGCGAGAGGGATGGAGAATGACATGGCATGAATGGCTGAAAATAATAATCTTTAATGTGCAGAATTAAGAGTTCTGTACACGTCCAAATATTGTATAAAGATGCAGTGATTAATAAAATCTACACTAAAATTGCTGGCTCTGACCAGCTCGTACTCAGTATATGCTCGGATCTGGCTTTGGTTCTGTGCTTTTCCCCAAAAGACAAGGCCAAGCTATAGTGGTCAGGGCAGGTTATGGTGAATAGCTATTCAGTTCATTTTGGAGTAGAGTTAAACAAGTCCCCACTATTTTATCCATCGCGGTTTATCAACTCAACTATCAGCTATCATCTCAGCTGTAATGGCTGGTTTTTAAACTTAAGTACTACCTGAACCAATGTGGACTTGCTAATAAAAGCATCTGCTTAATCAGTTGTTCTCAGTCTTTTTGACTCCAATGTCTCTCTTTGTCCATGACACTATTCAAAGGCCTTCAGAATTAAGCTGATATGTACCTCTGGTATCTTTTCCTATAAAAAAAATCTTAAAAATATGATGTCAGTACAATGTTGTACATCTTTATTTTTTCAGTGTTTTAACAGTCTAGTTTTTAATTTAAATAAATTCAAGACTAGGAAGAATATTGTGCTAAATGAATACATGTGAAACATACAGTGTGTCAGGTCAAATTTATAGCACTTTTCATAATACAGATTGTTTTAAAGCAGCTCCACGGAAAATCAATAATGTTAATTGTTTATAATATCTTCATATTTTTTAGTCACATTCAGAAGATTAAAGTTGGGCAAAAGATATGGTTTACATTTCACGGTGATAAAAGCAATCAAGCAGTTGAGACTTGCTATATAGTATTCAATCACTCTACGCAATATACTTTGTGTGTGCACATACTATTGGACATATTTACTGAGGCAAGAGATTTCTTTAAGAGCGTTGCAACAAATTTCTTAACTTTCACCTTTGTTTTGTGGTAGTTTCTGGCAACATACAGGCAATGGGCGCATCTCACAGTATACAGAACACAACAAACCACAAACCTAACCTTTGCTACACCACAGTTATATTAATATATTGCATTACGGAGAACACCAAGATCACAGAAAAAAAAAAATTGTCAAACCAATACTCTTTAAATAATTACGTATCATTAATTAGCTCAATTGGTAGAGCACTGTGCTATCAAGCGCAAGGTTGGGGGTTCGATTCCCCGGGAACACATGATAGGTAAAAATTGATAGCCTGAATGCACTGGATAAAAGCGTCTGCTAAATCCATAAATTTAATTTTAATTTAATTTAATTGTTTCCAGGGGAGAATAATTAAGGGGGAATACTTAAAAACAGTCTTAAGGTTCCCTTAGGTTTTTTGACCCTTAGCTTTTTCTTGCAACCCAAGTTTCACTAAGGGTATACTTAACATTATAACTAAGGGATTTCTTGGCTTAAGGACGTTCATGCAATCCCAGTTCAGACAACCCGTTCCCTTCAGACATTCATATACTGTATGTAAAAATCATTCACACAGAAAATGCATAGCTTTATGATATAAAACATATCACGACGGTTGCATCAAACATCAAAATGAGGACCTAAAGTAATGCAATATTGTGGAAAAAAGAATCACAAAATTGATATATGAATGTCTCATATATAACCTCACTACAGATGTATAGAGATACAGAAGGAAAGAGAGCTATCAATACTCATAAAGGAGTATGAGAATCCAGGGCACTCCACAGCCATTTACAATGAAGGACCGTGGAAATGAGGGCAAAACAGGACACGTTCTTTTATCTCTCTCCCACTATAAGATACAATGTGATCGTTTAGATCCGATTCAACGAGAACATGGAGCACATCCTCTATCTGCTCAGTGAAGAAGGCCAAGTTACCAGCCATTAGCTATAGTACAGTATATTCTTCAGTACATATATGTGTAGCTCTGTTCTGAAGCCTTTTTATGCATCACAGGTGTGCCCAGAGGTGAAGTATATTCTCGAAGCAAAATTATACAGCCTATGCATATCCTTCACGAACATGGCAATACCAGAATGCGCTGCAATAAGTCAAGCGCAAATGATAGCGGATATATTTTATTAATTGGTGAGAAATTTATATTGAAAATAGTTCAATTTAATTAAAACACCACTTCACCCAGTATTTGGTGTGTTACATTTTTTATTTATCAGATCAAAAATAGGTAAAAAATTAACACTTGTCTAGTGCCAAGTGATGCATGTCACTACAAAACTACAATAATATAATAAAAATGTACATTGCATTTGGCATTATTATTGCTTCCTTTCAAAAGACTGGTTGGGAATCACAATTGTTTAATTCTATTCACAGATATTTTAGCTTCTTTATCTTCAGGTATCTTCTAGATCTATCTAACACTACTATAATTGTGAGTAGTAAAAATAGGTTCAAATGAATACTTTTTAAAGGCAATATTTGCGACATTTTTAATATATAGTATGAACAAAATAATACTATCATGTTTGTGTAGAAAAATTGTAGAAAAAAAACATATTTTGGACAATGCAATGTAGGAACAAAAACTTTATAAAAAAAAAAAAATATATATATATATATATATATATATATTATAATAATTTGCGACCCTGCTTTTTTGAGCTCCCATTTCAGTAAGGATGCTGCCTTAGAAGGTACAGTGACTTGCGAAAGTATTCGGCCCCCTTGAACTTTGCGACCTTTTGCCACATTTCAGGCTTCAAACATAAAGATATGAAACTGTAATTTTTTGTGAAGAATCAACAACAAGTGGGACACAATCATGAAGTGGAACGAAATAACAAATAAAAAACTGAAAAATTGGGCGTCCAGAAGTTCAGTGAGGATCTCTGAATGATCCAATGTTGACCTAAATGACTAATGATGATAAATAGAATCCACCTGTGTGTAATCAAGTCTCCGTATAAATGCACCTGCACTGTGATAGTCTCAGAGGTCCGTTTAAAGCGCAGAGAGCATCATGAAGAACAAGGAACACACCAGGCAGGCCAAGATACTGTTGTGGAATTTTTAATTTAAATAAATTCAAGACTGGGAAGAATATTGTGCTAAATGAATACATGTGAAACATACAGTGTGTCAGGTCAAATTTATAGCACTTTTCATAATACAGATTGTTTTAAAGCAGCTTCACGGAAAATCAATAATGTTAATTGTTTATAATATCTTCATATTTTTTAGTCACATTCAGAAGATTAAAGTTGGGCAAAAGATATGGTTTACATTTCACGGTGATAAAAGCAATCAAGCAGTTGAGACTTGCTATATAGTATTCAATCACTCTACGCAATATACTTTGTGTGTGCACATACTATTGGACATATTTACTGAGGCAAGAGATTTCTTTAAGAGCGTTGCAACAAATTTCTTAACTTTCACCTTTGTTTTGTGGTAGTTTCTGGCAACATACAGGCAATGGGCGCATCTCACAGTATACAGAACACAACAAACCACAAACCTAACCTTTGCTACACCACAGTTATATTAATATATTGCATTACGGAGAACACCAAGATCACAGAAAAAAAAAATAAGGAGCTCTCAAGGAGCACTGTGCAAGCGATAATATTGAAATGGAAGGAGTATCAGACCACTGCAAATCTACCAAGACCTGGCCGTCCCTCTAAACTTTCAGCTCATACAAGGAGAAGACTGATCAGAGATGCAGCCAAGAGGCCCATGATCACTCTGGATGAGCTGCAGAGATCTACAGCTGAGGTGGGAGACTCTGTCCATAGGACAACAATCAGTCGTATACTGCACAAATCTGGCCTTTATGGAAGAGTGGCAAGAAGAAAGCCATTTCTTAAAGATATCCATAAAAAGTGTCGTTTAAAATTTGCCACAAGCCAGCTGGGAGACACACCAAACATTTGGAAGAAGGTGCTCTGGTCAGATGAAACCAAAATCGAACTTTTTGGCAACAATGCAAAACGTTATGTTTGGCGTAAAAGCAACACAGCTCATCACCCTGAACACACCATCCCCACTGTCAAACATGGTGGTGGCAGCATCATGGTTTGGGCCTGCTTTTCTTCAGCAGGGACAGGGAGGATGGTTAAAATTGATGGGAAGGTGGATGGAGCCAAATACAGGACCCTTCTGGAAGAAAACCTGATGGAGTCTGCAAAAGACCTGGGACTGGGACAGAGATTTGTCTTCCAACAAGACAATGATCAAAAACATAAAGCAAAATCTACAATGGAATGGTTCACAAATAAACATATCCAGGTGTTAGAATGGCCAAGTCAAAGTCCAGACCTGAATCCAATCGAGAATCTGTGGAAAGAACTGAAAACTGCTGTTCACAAATGCTCTCCATCCAACCTCACTGAGCTCGAGCTGTTTTGCAAGGAGGAATGGGCAAAAATTTCAGTCTCTCGATGTGCAAAACTGATAGAGACATACCCCAAGCGACTTACAGCTGTAATCGCAGCAAAAGGTGGTGCTACAAAGTATTAACTTAAGGGGGCTGAATAATTTTGCACGCCCAATTTTTCAGTTTTTTATTTGTTAAAAAAGTTTGAAATATCCAATAAATTTCGTTCCACTTCATGATTGTGTCCCACTTGTTGTTGATCCTTCACAAAAAATTACAGTTTTATATCTTTATGTTTGAAGCCTGAAATGTGGCAAAAGGTCGCAAAGTTCAAGGAGACTGAATACTTTCGCAAGGCACTGTAGCTGGCTTCGAGGAAAGCAGATATCTCACTGGGTTTTGGAGCAGAGCCTATGTGTGCATCTTTGTGTGTGTGTGCAGGAGGGTCTCAGGTGCAGCGAGCAAGATCTCACCCTCATCACTTCACAGAGACAGGTGGATTGGAGAGCCAGGGGGTTTAGGAGACAGTCTGTTACACCAGTGACCCCCAAAGAGCCTACCTGTACACTGAGCCAATCATGTCCAACACACAGGCACATGCACACACACACATTAGACATTCACTTAGATTTATGGAAACAGCAGTTGTGCTGCTGGACAACAGTCGATAATACAATTTGTGACCATCACTAATGCTCTGAGGGTTCTGCCTGTCTGCTGAAATGCTCTTTTGAGGGTCACAGCAGTAGACCAGACTAACAGATGGTCTCTCAGCCCACACTCAGTGAGCAAAGTGACCACCAACAGCAGCAGCTACAGAGAGAAGAATGAACGAATGCCTCCCTAAACCGCCGTTTCTGCAGATTTTTTTAAATCAAGCAACCACTTAAATGAATAAATAATTCCATCTGATTCATTTATAAGGAAGAGTGTATCATTACTGGCAGATAGGCTGTAGAGAAATGAACGCTTGCCATGCATTGGTAGTGACACTGACCTGCAGCGCAATCTGACCTCTGAACCTGCTCCACACTACATACTGTAAAACACTTTGAAATAAAATTATCAAAATATAGCTTAGCGTGATTATAAAAAACAAAAATGAGGCACTGTTCATGCAGCCTTAACACATGTTCATGATGTTTGTACAGAGAATGTCACAGCGCAAACACAGACTTCTCTCTGTAAATTGCTTTTATCACTACACGTGTGTGAGCGTGTGTGTTGTGTCAGGCAGATCAAACAGAGTTTTTATGGAGAGGCATGAAAGCGAGTTGGGCGGGTGTGTGTGTTTGATGCAAGGTTGAGCAGTCTGCTGAACGGCTGCCAGTGCTCTATCAACAGCCCAGCACACTGCCAATCGGCCGAGAAGGCTCGGTAAATTGCAATATTGGTGTGTTAATTCATCTGTTTGTGTGTATGACCTGATTGACTGTGAAGCTCTGACGGCACAACACTTACACACCTTATATTTTTCTACATATGTGTACGTGGGTGGAACGAGACAAGAAGAGCCTGTTTACATCTGTTAAAGTAATAATAATCATTAATTTCTTGTAAAACATTTTATTCCATTTCAGTTGTTTTTTATTTATTTATTTTATTAGCCATATATTAATGTATTTATGGTATTTATTTAATCTAATTCTAACAATTTCTTATTACTATTTTTTATAACACTAGTTTTTTATTTTCATTTTTAATTAATTTTATTAGCATGACTATAATTTGTAACTGTGTTATTATTTTAAATAGGGAAAATTACAATACATATACAAAACAAAAGTGATTGTATATACATATAAAGTATATTACATTGTGTCTACATTAAAATTTCAAAATATAAAATGTCAAAATAAGGGTTAAATAATGTTCACAATCATTCAAAGTAACAGATATATGTATGACATCAATATATTATGCCCTGTTTATTTAAGTGATCCTTAAATAAAGTATTTTAATGTAATCTAATGAATCTGGTTGTAAATATGCCAGACATTGTCTGTCTTTGTGTGTATTCCGAGACTATCATGCATTTTTACCATGATTTACAGAAGACAAAGAAGAAAAAAAAAGGCAAGATGCCACAGAAAATGAGAATAACCATCTGGACCTACAGTAAGTGGTGGAAGACAGTGGCCTAAATTTGCATTGAAGGCGATGCTGAACACTCAGTGACAACTGACAAAAATTGTCAGCTCTGGCCTGCCTCACCTCCATGTGTCAGAGGAAGCTTGATGTCGTTAACGTCTGTGTAAATGAAACACTGCATTAAAGTTACCTTAAACTTTGCTACTGCCTTGTTTTCTGTCAGCTATGCATACAAATCCACTCAGAAGGTAACATTTTGTCAAAAAAACACTTTGTTTTTGAGATTGTGATTCCTGTGTCAATTCATGTAAATATATACTGCCTGTGTGCCACATTAAAAACTCTGTAAATGCTCTTTTTTTGTGGATTTTATATCCTTCTGTGCCAACTTTGCAGTATAAAGATGACTTTAGAGGCTTACAAGTAGAGTAGCTTTGCAGGTTGAGCTGTGGACTGTGGAGAAAACAGAGCAGAGTTTTAGGTTCAGTTAACTGCCACGGCCTCCTCCATCCCACACACACGCATTCCTTACCCTGTTTGCAACTCGTATCCTGATCAAAGTAGTACTCTGATGAAGTAGTAGCTGTAGATATCAGGTTAAGCACCTCGATCAGAGCAGTCAGTCTCTGCTGCACTGATCTGATGGCAGGCCTTTAGCCTAATAGGTTTGCATAGCCCTGCCGAGAAGCGTTCTGGAATGAAATCCAACCCTATTCCAACCCTATTCCAACCCTGAAAAGAGTTATGCTCCATCTCCATGTATCTGTCAGTGAGGATGTTATGGAAACTGCAAAGTCACACGCACACATTAACGCAGAATTCCTTTAAAACAGTCAAGTCACGTGCCAACCTATCCTGAGCCGAAACTGGCACGACAGCAGCATCGGCAGTGTGCTCGAGTGCTCATCTAAGGAGACTCCCTCAGGGAAATGTCTCTTTTAGATCTCGCAGACATGCAGCTGGCTCAGAGACGGCGCTGCAGACGGGATCATTAACCCCCCCATTTCCTAATCTGTACCTTCAACCCACCATTACACCCTTCCTATGGCCCCCGTTCTCCTCTCACACAAGCACACACACACACACACACACACACACACACACCTGTGCTATCAGTCATCATCGAAGCAAAACACGGCCCCCTGCAGCAGCACTAATGCAATGCAGAGGCCAATTAGCAGAGCTTCCTGACCAATCAGCACGCAGATCCTTTCCATAGACTAATATGGCATGATTGATAGGGGCTTCTCTCTCTTATTACACTCGCAATCCGTGTGCACGGCAGAGGCCAGAGTGGGATGTTGCGCATAAGGACGCTCGCTCTCGAACGGCGCAATGCAGTCGTAGCCTACACACAGACAGCCACTCCACAAGTGCTTAACTCAAAGAGTCAAGCATGCTTATTAGCAATTACTTCTCTTTGTGCGTGTGTGGATATCTAGAGTTTTTCATTTCTCTTTTTCTCTTACAGAATGGCATGTCATCTGCACAAACCAATTTCATTAATTAAACAAAGAAAACGTGTATTAATGAAATGCAAACAAAGAGCAGTGCTTAACATTCACGGTGCCATGAAAAGGATCTTGTTCGAAATAGGGTTAACGCGAATAATTGGAGATGGAAGTGCATTTGTGCACAAAGTGCACAAAAACTATTTTCTATGTAGCAGGGGCATATGTTCCGATTGAACAGATCCGAATACGTCAACAGCACCACTATCTTGAAATGGTCAGTGTTATGGGTTGAGCTCATCAGAGGTAAATGATTGACACCCTGCTGTTATTATACACAAGCTAGCAAGACATTAATTCACAACAAGAGGATGAAACTTGTTGGAACAAGTTGCTTGTTGCAGTCTGTAACTGTCAAATGGCTTGCATGTGTTTATGTCCATTCTTAACCTTTCTAATAAGGCAGATGTGTTGGTGTAGTGCTGTAAGTTGCCAATGGAATATAGGTATTACTCTCTATGAGCAGATGTAAAGAAGAAATATATTTTTATGGAGTAGCAGAGAAGATGAAGAAAACAACTCTAAACAAGTAAATAACAGGAAATTGAATTTACAACACATTTAATGGTCATAATTTGCATAGAGAAATTATCCATAGAGGGAAAAAAAGAACCTACATGAAAATATTTAGATAATGTATACCATTCATTTAAATGGTGCATTAAAGCAAGAGTGCATTCACATAAAACAGCAAGGACATTTATAATGTTTCAAAATACTTATATTGCAAATAAATGCTTTTTATGACGTAAATGAATAAATGCTTTTTAAGACGTTC